>NC_140990.1:129126336-130403866 GCF_052327205.1 Somniosus microcephalus
CAGTGGAATCTGACAAACACTGCTTGTGCATTAGCCCCAGTAAACAACTCAGTGGGGTCACAGGCCCTGACCCGTTCAGAGGCACCTGTGTGACAAGATAACAAATGAAACTCGCTGGAATGTTTCTGCTGTCTTGTCATTTTAGACGGACCCACTGAGTGCACTAGCCCCAGTAAACAACTCAGTGGGGTCACAGGCCCTGACCCCTTCAGAGGCACCTGTGTGACAAGACAACAAATGAAACTTTAAAGACGCTGGCATGTACATCTTGTTTCTGCTGTCTTGGACGGGCCCACTGAGCGCACAACACAGCAGAACTTGGTGCAAACACTGCGTGTGCATAAGCTCAGTGGGGTCACAGGCCCTGACCGGTTCAGAGGCACCTGTGTGACAGACAGCAAATGAAACTTAGACGCTGGAATTATTTATATGTTTCTGCTGTCTGTCTACGATTTCAGATACACACTCAGAGTTTTTTGTCATTAAGTCATAAAAGCCACAAAACCAATTTAATATGACTTTCCAATACTCTTTGAAAGGTCTGTATATTGATAAAATGAGCCTTTTAGCAAAGTAACACTTTTCGGGCCTTTTCAAAGTGCTCCCGCTGAGTGAATTTTGTTCTGAAAATCGTGTTCCCGAAAATCTCCGGGCACCCCGCCAACCCCCCCTGCCAGAAATGACAAGTGTCAAATCAGCGGGTCAAACGGCCACCTCTATCCGACCAGGAGCATCCAAATCGCCGCAAATGGCACTTTTTTTTTCTTCATCGGGACTTCCGACTAGGTTAATGATTTCCCAAACTCCAACCCATTAACTATGTTCTGAGACACTTGCCAGAAATGACACATGTCAATTTGGCGGTAGCAACTCACTTTCCCAAGCCGGAAAGCATCACCCGAGGCCCGCGTGAAGCGGCCGAATCTTTTCTCATCGGACTTCCGCATTTTGGTTAATCATGTCTCGAAATCGTTAAATGCACATGCCAATTTGGCGGGAGCAACTCACTTTCCCAAGACGGAAAGCATCACCGGAGGCCCGCTTGAAGGGCCCTAATATTTTCCCATCGGACTTCCGTGTTTTGGTTAATGATGTCTCGAAATCAAAAAATGCACATGTCAATTTGCCGGGAGCAACTCACTTTCCCAGGCCGGGAAGCAACACCCGAGGCCCGCAAAAGGCGGCCGAATATTTTCTCATCGGACTTCCATATTTTGAGGGTTATATTCTCTCCGGCCATCCAGCCCCCTGGCCACGGGTCGCTCACTCACTTTCAGCCCGGGCCTTGCCAATTTGGTTAATCAGTTAGCCATGCTCCAGACTCAGTCTCGCCTTTTTCATTTATGGTTAATGATGTGCCCAGGCTCGGAATTAGTCTCTCCAGAAGCCAAAACTTTTCACTGGTTAATGAGGTGCCCAGCCCGGCACTTAGTCTCTCTCCCCAGCAAGCTTACTTGGTCGGCCGACATTTGGATCCATTTTCGGGGCTTAATCGGGTCGAGTACGGTCCCTTACGCAAGGGGAGCCGAAGCCCCGGCCTCTGCCAGGCGTCAGGCTGCCGTTTTTTAAGCCCGACCAAAAACCCGAAAATTGGTTAAAAATGGAAATGAATTTCCACCCAAAAAGGGTTAAAAGTCGGTTGGACGGCAGCCCGGGTCGGTCTCTGCAGACCTGGAGGCCCTAGACAGTAATCTGGAAAACAGACCAAGTCTCGAAAAACCACCTCCTACCATTCTCCAGGTACCCCGCCAACACCCCCTGCCAGAAATGACAAGTGTCAAATCAGCGGGTCAAACGGCCACATGTCAATTTGGCGGGAGCAACTCACTTTCCCAAGCCGGAAAGCATCATCCGAGGCCCGCTTAAAGGGCCCGAATCTTTTCCCATCGGACTTCCGTGTTTTGGTTAATCATGTCTCGAAATCGTTAAATGCACATGTCAATTTGCCAGGAGCAACTCACTTTCGCAAGCCGGAAAGCATCACGGGAGGCCCGCTTAAAGGGCCCGAATCTTTTCCCATCGGACTTCCGTGTTTTGGTTAATGATGTCTCGAAATAATTAATGGCACATGTCAATTTGCCGGGAGCAACTCACTTTCCCAGGCCGGGAAGCATCACCCGAGGCGTGCAAAAGGCGGTCAAATCTTTTCCCTTCTGTACTTCCAGTACACATTTGAATGGCCATATCTCCGCACTCCCGCGTCGGAGCCGAGCCGTTTTTACACCGTTCGACGCGGCTTCCCGTGCCCGTTCGAATGCCGCCCTGCTCAGCGGAAAAGGAGAATTTTTTTATTTACCGGCCGATTTCGGGAAAAAATTGTCCCGCTCTGAACTCCGATTTTACGCCTTTAATCGATTCGGAGACGGTCGCTTACGCAAGGGAGGCGAAGCCCGGGCCTCTACCGGGCTTCAGCCTGCCGTTTGTAAGCCCGTCCGAAACATGAGTTCCCACTTTTGGTTATCCAGTTGTCAATTAAAAAAAATCAGTTTATGAGTTGCCACCTTGGCTTATCATTTGTCGCTCCGACTTTTGGTTCACCAGTTGTCGATGTTCAAATTTCAGTTACTGAGTTGCCACCTTGGTTAATCATTTGTCGCTCTGACTTTTGGTTAACCAGTTGTCGATGTTCAAATTTCAGTTAATGAGTTGCCCTTTTGGTTAATCATTTGTCGCTGTGACTTTTGGTTAACCAGTTGTCGATGTTCAATTTCAGTTAATGATTTGCCCATTTGGTTTATGATTTGCTACCTAGACAAATCATTAACCAATGTTTCAAACAATGCACAAGGCCATTTGATGACCCCAACTCGGTTCCCCAAGCCCCGGTAAGGCGGCCGAATACATTCCCATCCAGACTTCCGTCCCCAATGTGAATGCCAAGTATTCAGTTGCCTCCTTGAAACTTCAGTTATCGAGTTGTCCCTTTGGTTATCCAGTTGCCACATTGAAATTTCAGTTACTGAGTTGCCTCCTTGGTTAATCATTTGTCGCTCTGACTTTTGGTTACCCAGTTGTCGATGTTCAAATTTCAGTTAATGAGTTGCCCTTTTGATTTATAATTTGCTACCTAGACAAATCACTAACCAATGTTTCAAACAATGCACAAGGCCATTTGACGACCCCAACTCGGTTCCCCATTCCCATCCCGACTTCCGTCCCCAATGCTCCAGGCAGCACAGTGGTTAGTACTGTTGCCTCACAGAGGCCAGGGACCCGTGCTCGAATCTGGCCTCGGCTGACTGCGTCTGTCTGTGTGGAGTTTGCACATCTCCCCGTGTTTGCGTGGGTTCGCTCTGGGGGCTCCGGTTTCCTCCCACAGTCCAAAGATGTGCGGGTTAGGTTGATTGGTTGCCTCGTCACACCTTACTCCATGTGTCGCCATGATTTATGATGGTAGCAGCCGCTGCCAGGACCAATTTATCATATTATCAATTTACCAATCAACCTAACCAGCACATCTTTGGACTGTGGGAGGACACCGGAGCCAACCCACGCAAAGACAGTGAGAATGTGCAAACTCCACAGAGACAGTCACCCGAGGCCGGATTCGAACCCAGGTCTTTAGCGCTGTGATGCAACAGTGCTAACCACTATGCCGCCGTGCTGCTTGTAAATCAGAGGCGATCTTCGTAACTTAATAGCTCTCTGGCTAGGGGTTCCCACAAGTGGGGAATCAATTGGGCTGTTAAATCAAAATTGCATCTATTGCCCACATCGTGCAGAATTCGTGTGGGAAACCCGCCCTGTAGCAAAATCCCACAAATGACTTGGAAGCTGCAGCTGATGAATTTTGATTTTAAAGCCCAATTGATTCCCCACGAAAGGGAACCACTAGCCTGAGAGCTTTTCAGGTGAGATCATCACTGCTGCTTCTTTTAAGGGCTTCCACAAGCCTTCCTGACTTCATCAGACTGCCAAGCTTCTCGCCCAAGCAGCTGCTGCGAACATCATCTATCATGGTGACACGTCGGAGGAAGGCATCCCCCAGGTTTGACGAGGGAGCCCTCCAGGCATTGGTGGAGGGAGCGAAAAAGAGCAGTGAGGTGCTCTTCCCCTCCTCGGGGAGGAAGAAGCCACCCCAGCAAGCCAAGGCTGTGTGGCTGAGGGTGGCAGAGCAAGTGAACGACACCAGCAATACGATCAGAACATGGAGACAATGTCGCAAACGCTTCCATGACCTTCTGCGCACTGGAAAAGTGAGTATGATGTTCCCATCACTCTTAATCTGATCCCCATTGCCTTTCCTCGCCAGCTCTCAGCTTTACCAATCTCTTCCTCCACATCCCACTTGGCACTGACATCCATGCACCCTTTCCCACTCACTCCCTTTCTCTCTATGATCACATTCACCTAACTAATGGACTATGCAGCCCTCACACTCCCTATCACTGTCATGCTATGAAAGCAACATACATCACATAGGGAGGGCCCTTGGTCTTGCCATCTCACTCCATCTTTCTCTGCATCTAAGCATCTATGCCATCGATTCTCTACACTCACTCATTCATTCTCGCTCAAACTCCACTTGTCTCCCCCATTGCAGGAAAAGAGAGCTGACAACCGAGCAGAGCGAGCCAAGCCAGGGGAAGGGGCAGCCTTCTTAGCCCAGCTGACCCCATGGGAGGAGGCGGTCCTGGACATCGTCGGCGTCCAGGACGACACACAAGTGGGGGACGGAGAGACCGGTGCAGCAGAGCAAGCTGGTGACAGAAGAGTTTTCCAACTCTCTCAATTGCATTGCATGACTCGCTGATAATGACTTGGAAGCTCTAACAGATGGAGCTCTGATCATCTGCAATAAGTACTGTGCAGGTAACCCTGGTCTCTCATCTCTGACACTTTCCTTTACTCCCCCACAGGTCCATCGCAAGCTCCCGTCTCCAGGACGCAGGAGGAGGTTCAGCCTCAGCTACGAGACTCCTCAGAGGAAGATGCAACCTCTGAGGGTGCAGCGTCAGCAGAAGGCAACGCACCCAGCACCAGCGCATGGGCGAGGCTCAGCAAATCTGGCCAGTATGAGCGCGCCCCTTGCATGCCGGCCACCAATGTTCTCGCGCACTGCTGCCGCTGTTTGATGAGCCTCTGCAAGATGTTCGTCTTCGCTCTCCTCCTCCCCCTCCTCCTCCTCCTCATCTGAGGAGGATATGCCAGGAGCCACTTGGTCCTCGGCCATCTGCAAGCCACGACGCTTTGCCATGTTGTGAAGCACACAGCAAACCACAACGATTCTGGAGACCCTGGCTGCTGAGTATTGCAGGGCTCCACCTGATCTATCCAGGCATCTGAAGCGCATCTTCAGCAGACCAATGGTCTGCTCGATCATGACTCTGGTGGAAAGGTGGCTGGAGTTCTAGTTCTCCTCAGCTGCGTTGGATGGGCTCCTCAGCGGCGTCAATAGCCACGTCCTCAAGGGATAGCCCTTGTCTCCAAGTAGCCATCCGTTAAGTTGGTCTGGCGGACTGAATAGCGGAGGCACAGTAGACTGGCGCAGTATGAGGGAGTCATGGCAACTGCCAGGGTACTTGGCACAAACATGCAAAATTTCCTTCTTGTGGTTACACACCAGCTGAACGTTCAGGGAGTGGAAGCCCTTGCGGTTGACAAATATACCAGGATTGTGATGGGGAGCCTTAAGGGCCACATGTATGCAATCAACGATGCCCTGCACGCTTGGAAAGCCTGCAAGATTCGCAAATCCATCCGCTCTCGCCATGACACTTGCTAGATCCTTGGTGAAATGGATGTGATTGTGCGCGATGGCAAAGAGGGCATCGGTTACCTGCTTGATGCAGGTGTGCGCGGCCGCCTGTGAGATGCCGCTGATGGCTGCTGCTGATCCCTGGAATGAGCCTGAGGCAAAAAAGTTGAGTGCGATGGTGACTTTGACGGCCACTGAAAAGGGGTGTCCAGCTGTTCCTCTGGGCTCCAGGTCTTGCTGCAGCATTGCGCAGATGTCAGCCACCATCTCTCGCGAAAGTCGGAGCCGCCTTTGGCACTCCCGCTGAGACATGTCGAGCTAGCTGACCCTGCGTCTGTAGACCCTGCTTGGGGGGTATCTCCTGCGCCGACGGACTTCCATGCGCTGGCCCCTTCTGGCCTGTGCATCCTCAGGTGGGGCAGCAGCAGCTTGGCGCAATTGTTGTTGCTGCTGCTGTTGGGCGGCCTCATGTAATATCCAGAAGGGCAGGCCAAAACAGCTCCCATGCTTCTGGTAGATGCCTCAGTTGAGGAAGCGCTCAGTGAAGGTGGTGACAGGGGTTTCCCAGGAGGTCACACTGGAGATGGTTGTCAGGCTGCAAACTTCCAGAGCTTTGGGAAGCCTTCTGAAAGATCCCCCAGACCTGCGAGAGCAAAGTTATGCCACCTGCAATTAAAGCCTGTTCAAATCTGCCATTTAATGGTTGAGCTGCAGCTGCAGCTGCTACTCCTCAAGCCAGTTGGGATTATAGAGCCAATTGAGGGCTTGTTCAGGGCCTTAAGGGCCTATCCCGCCTCCTGGAGGCGGGACGGAGTCGGGATCAGCAGACACGAATTTAGGAAAATCCAGCCCGAAATGTGGGGAACACGACCGCAACCCCAACCCGCCCGCCGTAGCAAAATCCCGCCCAATGTGACAATATATTATACTATGATCACTCTTCCCCAGAGGATCCATTACTATAAGATTATTAATTAACCAACAACAACAACTTGTATTTATAAAGCGCCTTTAACGTAGCAAAACGTCCCAAGGTGCTGCACAGGAGTATTTTAAGAAAAGAAAATTGACACCGAGCCACATAAGTATAAATTATGGCAGGTGACCAAAAGCTTGGTCAAAGAGGCAAGTTTTATGGAGTGTCTTAAAGGAGGAAAGAGAGGTACCGATTCAGAAAGATTTAGGCAGGGAATTCGTTAGCTTAGGCCCTAGGCAACAGAAGGCATGGCCACCAATGGTTGAGCGCTTATAATCAGGGATGCTCAAGAGGGCAGAATTAGGGGGTGGAAATATCTCACGGGGTTGTGAGGCTGAAGGAGATTGCAGAGATAAGGAGGAGCGAGGCCATGGAGGGATTTGAAAACAAGGATAAGAATTTTGAAATCGAGTCGCTGCTTTACAGGGAGCCAATGTAGGTCAGCGAGCACATGGGTGATGGGCGAACGGAACTTGGTGCAAGTTAGGACACAGGCAGCCGAGTTTTGGATGACCTCAAGTTTAGACACGATACAATGCGGGAAGCCAGCCAGCAGTGTGTTGCAATAGTCAAGTCTAGAGGTAACAAAGGCATGGACGAGGGTTTCAGCAATGGATGAGCTGAGGCAAGGTCGGAGACAGGCGATGTTATGTAGGTGGAAATAGGCGGTCTTTGTTATGCTGTGGATATGTGGTCAGAAGATCATTTCAGGGTCAAATATGACACCAAGGTTGTGAACATTGTGGTTGAGCCTCAGGCAGATGTTAGGGACAGGGATGGGGTCAGTGGCTAGGGAACGGAGTTTGTGGAAGGGCCGAAAACAATGGCTTTGTTCTTCCCAATATTTAATTGGTGAACATTTAGGCTCATCCAACACTGTATGTCGGACAAGCAGTCTGACAATTTAGAGACGGTGGAGGGGTCGAGAGAAGAAGTAATGAGGTAGAGCTGGGTGTCATCAGCGTACATGTGGAAACTGATGCTGTGTTTTCGGATGATGTCACCAAGGGGCAACATGTATGTTGAGACACTGTCTAATTACACAAGACAAGATCTAAAATAACCTCTTCCCTGGTTGGTTCCACGTGATATTGTTCTAGGAAACTGTCTCGAGTGCATTCCATAAACTCTTCTTTGAAACTACTATTGCCAATTTGTTTTGTCCAGTCTAAATGAAGATTATAGCCCCCTCGATTATTGCATTACCTTTGTTAGAAGATTCTCTTCTTTCCAAAAGAAATATTCTGTCCAAAAGTATAGCTGCTGTTCGGGGGGCCAAACAACTAATCCCACCACTGTTTTCTGTCCCTTGTTACTTCTTATTTCCACCCATACTGATTCTAATTCTTGGTCTTCTGAGCCAAGATCCTTCCACACTACTGTCCTTATGTCATCCTTTATTATCAGTGCTACCCGCTCTCATTTTCCATTTTGTCTATCTTATCGGAACATCAAGTACCCTGGAATATTTAGTTCACAACGTTGGTCAATCTGCAACCAAGTCTTGGTAATAGCTATTAGATCAAACACATTTATCACTACTTGTTTCATGAATTCGTCTATCTTGTTACGAATGCCTGGTGCATTCATCTAAAGCACTTTTAATGTTAACCATTTACCTTTTTTCCCCCGATTTGACTATATTCACTGATGCACTATTACCGTTAATCTCTCTGTCCCTCCCTGTCACAATCTGCTTATCTTTATCCAAATCGCTACACTGCTCTATGGACTTGAATTTTCTCTTGAGATTTTGTATGTTTTCCCTCTCCTGAACCCTCCCCCTTTTAGTGTAAAGCCCTATCTACAACCTCAGTTATCCAATTTTCTGGAACATTGGTCAGAGCCCCGTTTAATTGGAGACTGTCCAAACAGAGCAGTGCCCTCTTTCCCCAGTACTGGTGCGAGTGCCCAATGAATGGAAACCCCTTCCTCCCATACCACTCTTTGAGCCACGCATTTAAACCTCTAATTTGTTTCACCCAGTGCCAATGTGCACGTGACTCAGGTAACAATCCAGAGATCATTACCTTTAAGAATCTGCTTTGTAATTTGCTTCCCGGCCCCTCAAACTTCCTCAGCAGAACCTCATTCCTAGTTCTACCTATGTCGTTGGATCCTCCATGGATCACGACAACTGGATCCTCCCTCTCCCAATTCAGCTGCTTCCCCAGCTACGTGGAGAAGTCCTTAACCCTGGCACTGGGCAGGCAACACAGCCTTGGAACTCCCCATCACGGCTGCTGAGAACTGTACCAATCCCCTGTATATACTGTCCCTTACCAGTACCACATTAATTTCACTCCCCCCATTTGAACGCCCTCATATACCATGGTGAAATGGACAGTTTGCTCATTCACTCTGCAGATTTTCCTTCATTCGCACTAGCCGCAAAATCCTCGTACTTTTTGGAAAGGGACAAAGGTCGAGGCTTCCCTTACCTGCCTGAGTCGCAGTCACTCCCTCCTTTCTATGACCGGACCTGTACGCCTTCCTACCTAAGGGATGAGACTGCCTCATCGATCAAAGGGCCAGAAATTCTGTAGCGCCCGTTTGGGGTGATAACATTTGAAATCTCGGTAAAGCATCTCCAGGCGATAATCATTTTCTGGTACTGGGATATTGAGCTTTAGTGCTGCAAGAGGGAAGTGGAGCGCTAAATAAAGCGCTAACAACTTCTCTTAGGGCGCTAAAGTGCGAGTGCGGGCCGGTAATGGCAGCGCGCTGAATAATATGGAGTGTAAAGATACCGGCATCAGAGGCTGCTTCCCTCGCTTAAAGGGAAGGGCCAATGATGCTGCACAACTTACTTCTGCTCAGTTCTGCGTTGCCAGCCGACCTGCTCGACTGCCATTACAGCCCCAAGCACTCTGAGAGTGGAGGGTTTGGACATCTCCCAGCAATAAAGCATCAAAAACTTTCAGCAGGCACCAGACTAATGCAAAGAATATCACTTCATTTAATTAGCGCTCCCGAAGCGACCAGCCGAGGCAACAACGCCTACTCTTCCTGCTGTTGCTGACACCCAGCATACAGCAGGGGGCAGGAGGCAATTTCACATCCTGGGTGGGAATGGGGCGCTGCGCACATTATGACATCACAAACTGCGAGGCACGAGAGGACAAGGTTCTAAGTGTTGCACCAGTGCTAAGCCGACAGGGAAGTTTGCAGGCATTGCTGAATATGCCGTGCCCAGTCACTAATCCCTGAGTGCCCCATTACCACCCCGAGGTGTTAGCAGGAGGCGCAAGGTGTCCAGGTAACTCTCCCACTCCCTGATACCCCGCAATATCTGCACCTCGGAGTCCAGCTCAACAACTCCGGGATCACAACGCTCCCACAAGCTCCCACATGCTGCAGTTGCGGAACACCTCCTGCAATGCCATCCGTAGTAAACCTTGTTTTATTTATTTAATTAACTAATCTTTATGAACTTAATCAACTTAGCTAATAGCTTTTAGTGTTTTCACTAATTATTTTATCTAGTTTAAGTTATAGTTAATTTAAATTAAATAGTCACAGGTTACATGAACCACTACAAGTATTGGAGCCAAACGCAGCCCCTCCTTCCTCCTCTGCACCGAACTCCCACTCTCACCAAATTCCCACGTTTACACTCTGTTTATGATGCACTTTTTATGACAACTCTGTACGTCCATTCTTTGCCTCAGCAGATAAATGATACATTTCTGCACGTTTTCTAGCCACACCCGAGTTACAAACTCCCACGTAGCTTCCTGCTCACAGTAATTACCCCTATTCAGGCAATCAATTAAAGCCGATTGACTGGTAATGGTTAACGGCCACTGACAGGCAGTTTCTGTTAACGCTTCACTAACTTGCAGTTTATTTTACCAGTTTTGAATGTTCTATGTTAAATTGCAAAATTGAAACAACATTTCAGATTGAGACCCATTGCACACCAGAGTTCAACTTTTACCGAAGCTCCCTCCTTAAACTCTGTTTAAAATGCATTCCGTTTATGCCCAGTCTCCTCTCTCTTTGGTAATCTATTTGAAATAAATGGGTGATTGAAAAACATGGTATATGGTTGCATCCAGCAGGAAGAGAAGCATTAACTTGGAGTATATAAGACAGATGCCATTACTTTATTAGTTAGAAAGAATGAAATAATGCAATAAAGCTGCATTCGAAATCCCGGGGGTAAGAACAGGCTTGGTGAAGCCATTTTCATGATGGTTTATTAGATCAACAAACAATAGATTTTGGATACAGGTCTGACCTGCTCTGTTCTGTATGGTTGGTTATGGTGCATCAAAATAAATCCTTTGTCTGTCGTAAATGATGTGAATTATAACATCTGGCACTGTCTCTAGTTAAATGAACCTATTTAAAGGATGAGGAAATAATTATCCAACAGACGTGCTTGGCACTATCCTTCCATTACCCAGGTCCTAGTCCCATTCAACAGCCTTGCATACACAACCCAGCCTGGTGTACACGTGATGGAAACTGTCCATTGTTCCGTTCCGCAGCCTTGACCGCACAAACCAGCCTAGTGTGCATGTGAATAGCCATGGCCATGTAATACCCAGGGCCTTATCCTTCAGCACAGGACCCTGCCTGGTGTACATGTGAATAACACTGGCCCTGTAATACCCAGGGAATTAGCCTTCAGCGCAGAACCCAGCCTGATGTACATGTGAATAGCACTGGCCCTGTCATACCCAGGGCCTTGTCCTTCAGCACCGGTACCTGCCTGGTGTACATCTGAATAGCACTGGCCCTGCAATATCCAGGGCATTACCCTTCCGTTCAGAACCCTGCCTAGTGTACATGTGAATAGCCCTGGCCCTGTAATACCCAGGGGCTTATCCTTCGGCACAAAACCCTGCCTGTTGTACATGTGAATAGCTCTCGCCCTGTAACACCCAGCGCCTTATCCTTCAGCACAGAACACTGCCTGGTGTACATGTGAATAGCACTGGCCCTGTAATACCCAGGGCCTTATCTTTCATCACAGAACCCTGCCTGGTGTACATGTGAATAGCACTGGCCCTGTAATACCCAGGGCATTATCCTTCAGCACAGAATACTGCCTGGTGTACATGTGAATAGCCCTGGCCCTGTAACACCCAGGGTCTTGTCCTTTCGTTCAAAACCCAGCCTGGTGTACACGTGACGATTATATCCATGCCTTATCCTTCAGCACACAACCCTTTCTCATAGTCATGTTAATAGAATTAAATATTCAGTCCATCCACAACTGGCGTAACGTGGCTGCAGTGTGTACCATCTACAGGATGCACTGCAGCAAGTCGCCAAGGCTTCTTCGGCAGCACCTCCCAAACGCGCGACCTCTTCCACCTAGAAGGACAGCGACATCAGGTGCATGGGAATATCATCACCTCCAGGTTCCCCTCCAAGTATCAAACCATCCTGACTTAGAAGTATATCGCCGATCCTTCATCTTCACTTGGTCAAAATCCTGGAACTCGCCTAACTAACAGCGCTGTGGGATGGCCTTCACCACAGGGACTGCAGCGGTTGAAGAAAGTGGCTCTCCACATCTTCTCAAGGACAATTATGGATGGACACTAAATGCCGGCCTTGCCAGCGACACCCACATCACATAAAACGATTTTTAGAAAAGCCTTGTCCCAATAATACCCAGGGCCTTATCCTTCAGCATAGAACCCTTTCAAGTGTACATGTGATTAGCCTGGATCTATAATACCCAGGGCCTTATACTTCAGCACACTACTCTTTCTAGTGTACATGTGAATAGCTCTGCCCCTATAATACCCAAGGCCTTATCTTTCAGCATAGAACCCTTTCTAGTGTACATGTGAATAGCCCTGGATCTATAATACCCAGGGCCTAATACTTTACCACACTACTCTTTCTAGTGTACATGTGAATGGCACTGGTCCCATAATACCCAGGGCCTTATCCTTCAGTACACTACCCTTTCTAGTGTACATGTGAATAGCGCTGGTCCAATAATACCCAGGGCCTTATCCTTCAGCACACAACCCTTTCTGGTGTACATGTGAATAGCCCTGGACCTACAATACAGGGGACTTATACTTCAACACACTGCCCTTTCTAGTGTACATGTGAACAGCCCTGGCCCTGTAATACCAAGGGCCTTATCCTTCAGTACACAACCCTGCCTGATGTACGCATGTCTGGCATTGGCCCTACCCACGTGGTTCACGCTACATTTATCGACATTTACTTACGTCTACCAGATGTGGGTCCATTCACCCGCCACATCTAGATCTGCCTGTAATTTATTTCTCTCATCTAAAGTCCGAACACTCACACAATTCCTTGTATCTTCTCTGAGTTATTGGAAAGTTCCCCAGATGCATTCTTGCAGATCATTGATAAAGATGGTGAAGAGCAACCATCCCATAACTGCTCCTTGTGTAACTCCATCAGTTACAGGTCCAAACACAGAACCACTGCCATTAATAACTACCTTCTCTCTGTGACAATGCAGCTGGTAGCACAGTAAACCCAAAATCTACCTGTTAAACTCACAGGACTCACCCTTATTCAGCGGCATTCCATGTGGCACCTTGTCACAGGCATTTTGGAACTCACGATCCAGAAGGATAACCGGGATACCTGCATCCAACAACATAGTAACTTCCTCAAAAGTTCAACCAAGTTAGTGAGACCGAAACTTTGTCTGAAACCTTGTTGAGATTCTTTAATAACACTTTCTCTCAAGGTGACCGTACAGTGTTCCACTGACGAAGCATTTAACTGAAGTGAAACTAATGAGCCTGTAAATTCCCAGTTCTTAAATTTTCTTTATTAAGCCTTGGAACCACACGGGCCTCTCACCAATCCATGGAACAATTCCAGTGACAGCAAATTGTTCAGTATACGAGCAAGAGGCCTACGGGGCACACTCCACATTTGTTTGAGTGCCCTCGGTTGCTCACATCAGGCCCAGCTGCCTGGTCAGTTTTGACATCGTTCCAGACCATGCTAAATCCGGATAAACATTGTCAATTTCAACGTTAGCTTTATCGCAGGCTTCACTACCACAGCGATCCACTAAAGAACTGAACAATACTGAATGTAGCTGGGTTGAATTAGACGAGTCAAAACTCGATGTAACCGTCCACAACTGGAACTATCCAAATTCAATGTAACTGTTCTGAACTGGACCTGTGCATACTGAATGAAACTGTGCTGAACTGAAGCTGTCTCCACTGAATGTAACTGTGCTGAAACGAACCTGTCCATACTGAATGAAACTGTGCTGAACTGGAACTGTTCATTCTGAACGTAAGTGTGCTGAACTGGATCTGTCCAAACTGATTGTAACTGTGATGAACTGGACCTGTCCAAACTGAATGTAACCGTGCTGAACTGGGCCTGTTCAAATTGAATGTAACTGTGCTGAACTGGACCTGACTATATTTAATGTAATTGTGCTAAAGTGGACCTCTCTACACTGAATGTAACCGGGATGAATTAGACTAGTTCACACTCGATGTTACCGTGCTGAACTGGACCTGTCCAAACTGAATGTAACTGTGCTGAATTGGACCTGTCCAGACTGAGTGTAACTGTGCTGAAATGGTCCAATCAACACTGAATGTAACTGTGCTGAACAGGACCTGTCCACAATGAATGATACTGTGCTGAAATGGTCCTATCAACACTGAATGTAGCAGTGCTGTGCAGGACCTGTCCTCACTGATTGGAACTCTCCAGAACTGGACCTGCTCTCACTGAATGTAACCGTGCTGAACTGGACAAGTCCACACTAAAGGTAACCGTTCTGAAATGCATCTGCCCACAATGAATATAACTGTGCAGAGCTGGACCTGTCCAGAATGAAAGTAACTCTGCTGAACTGGACCTGTCCACATTGATTGTAATCGTGCTGAACACGACCTGTCCGCACTGAATGTAACTGTACCTGCTGGACCTGTACATATTGAATATATTCGTGCTGAACTGGACCTGTCCACACTGAATGTAACTGTGCTGAACTGGACATGTCCACAGTGAACGTAACCATGCTGAACTGGACCTGTCCACACTGAAAGTAACTCTGCTGAACTGGACCTGTCCACATTGAATGTAATCGTGCTGAACTGGACCTGTCTGCACTGAATGTAACTGCTGAACTGGGCCTGTCCACAGTGAATGTAACCATGCTGAACTGGATTGGTCCACACTGAAAGTAACTCTGCTGAACTGAACCTGTCCACACTGAATTTTGCCGGGATGAATTAGACCAGTCAACACTAAGTGGTAGGACACTGAGGAGTGTAAAGGAACAAAGGGGCTTTGGAGTGCAGGCCCACAGATATCTGATGGTTGCAGGCCTGGTAGGTAATGACGTTAAGAAGGCATCCGGAATACTTGCTTTTATTAGCCGAGGCATAGAATATAAGAGCAGGGAGGTTATTATTGAAAAGTATAAAATAGTTGTTAGGCCACACCTAGAATATTGCATGCAGTTCTGGTCAGCAAATTACAGGAAAGGTTTGGCTGCAGTAGGGAAGTTACAGAGGACAATTACGAGGATGTTGCCTGGACTGGAGAATTTTAGCTACGAGAAAAGATTGGATTGGCTGGGTTTGTTTACCTTGGAACAGAGGAGGATGAGGGTAGACGTTATTGAGGTGTTTAAAACTATGAGGGCCTAGATAGAGTGGATAGGAAGGACGTATTTTCCTTAGCAGAGGGGTAAAACCCAGGAGGCATAGATTTAAAATAATTGGCATGAGGTTTAGAGGTGATTTGAGTGGAAATTTCTTCACCAGACGTGGGTGTTTCAGCGGCAGCAGCGGGGCTATAAAAGTCCCAGAGACCCAGGTAAGGCCTCAGTGCGTCGGTGGGAACTCAGCGGCAGCAGCGGGGCTATAAAAGTCCCAGAGACCCAGGTAAGGCCTCAGTGCGTCGGCGGGAACTCAGCGGCAGCAGCGGGGCTATAAAATCCCCAGACACCAGGTAGGGCCTCAGTGCGTCGGCGGGAACTCAACGGCAGTAGCGGGGCTATAAAAGCCCCAGACACCAGGTAAGACCTCAGTGCGTCGGCGGGTGTTTCAGCGGCAGCAGCGGGGCTATAAATGTCCCAGAGACCCAGGTAAGGCCTCAGTGCGTCGGCGGAAACTCAGCAGCAGCAGTGGGGCTATAAAAGTCCCAGAGACCAGGTAAGGCCTCAGTGCGTCGGCGGGATCTCAGCGGCAGCAGCGGGGCTATAAAAGTCCCAGAGCCCAGGTAAGGCCTCAGTGCGTCGGCGGGTGTTTCAGCGGCAGCAGCGGGGCTATAAAAGTCCCAGAGACCCAGGTAAGACCTCAGTGCGTCGGCGGGAACTCAGCGGCAGCAGCGGGGCTATAAAAGTCCCAGAGACCCAGGAAAGGCCTCAGTGCGTCGGTGGGAGCTCAGTGGCAGCAGCGGGGATATAAAAGTCCCAGAGACCCAGGTAAGGCCTCAGTGCGTCGGCGGGAACTCAGCGGCAGCAGCGGGGCTATAAAAGTCCCAGAGACCCAGGTAAGGCCTCAGTGCGTCGGCGGGAACTTAGCGGCAGCAGCGGGGCTATAAAAGTCCCAGAGACCCAGGTAAGGCCAACCAATCTCCAGTCTGGGAACTCGGAGGGAAGGAGAGAGGTAAAAAGTAATCCAAGTGTGACGTCACCAGAAAGCGGGTAAGTGATTGGTTGGTAAATATTTCTCCCTTTTTAAGCTTAAATCTCTTTGGTTTATAGTTTCTAAGGTGTGATATTCACCATCTAGAATCGGGGCAGAGGGTATTTAAGAATAATATTAATAAATTTAATTAATTACATAGAATGGGAGATCAGGTGATGTGCTGCTGCTGCAATATGTGGGACACCATTGAGGCTCACGGTGATCAGATTTGCAGTAAGTGTTGGCTGCTCAAGGAATTCCGGCTCCGTGTTGAAGAGCTGGAGCCCGAGCTTCAAACACTGAGACACATCAGGGAGGGGGAGAGTTACCTGGACTCTGTGTATCACGAGGTATTCACACCAATTAGATTAATTCATTGAGTTGTAGTCCCTGGCCAGGGTCAGGATGGTGTGACTAGAAGTGAGGCAGGTACGGGGATCCAGGCAGCAGTGTTGGAGGAGCCGCAGCCCTTGCACTTGTCCAACAGGTTCGAGGCTCTTACTCCCTGTGAGGATGGGAACAGGGACTGCGGGGAGGATGAGCAACCTGGCCACAGCACCGTGGAGCGGGGGGCCATTCAAGTGGGGGGAGTTAAAATAAATTTTGCAGTGTTAGGGGATAGTATCGTTAGGGGGATAGATAGAGTTCTCTGCAGCCGAGAGCGAGAGTCCCGAAGGCTGTGTTGCCTGCCCGGTGCCAGGGTTAAGGACATCTCTTCTGGACTGGAGAGAAACTTGGAGTGTGAGGGGGAGGATCTGTAGTGTATGTACCTTTAAGAGCCCCTGTGAAGTGTAATACCGGTAGTGACCACTCGGGTATATAAGCCTAATAGGGTCTTGTATCTTTTAGTTCACCTCCAGACTTTGTTCAGTGAACACCTGTTAAACCAACTCCTGCATTCTGTGTCTCCATTAACACACGGATACAACAGTGGCGACGAATTGGAAACAGACTGACCTGCAATTCGGCAGCACCTCAAGGAAATCGATTCCTCAGGCGGAGTTCGAAGAAAAAAAAACGGAAAAAAAACAAAACTGTGGTTTCACCAGCTAGCCGGGCTGCTGGCAGGCACTGCACTAATCCTTCCTGGGCGGCGGGCTGGGGCTCGATCGGGTGGCTCTGAGCGGGGCCGAGCAGCGAGTCGGAAGCCGGAGGCAAACAGAGACGGAAGGTGGAGAACTCGGGAGACGGCCGGCGCTGCAAAACAGGTTAGCGTTCGGATCAAGCAGAGGGAGGTAAAAGTCCCAGAGAATCCGGCGGGAACGAGTCTCCAACTATTAAAAATATCTCTGTAAATAAAAACCATGGAGAACAGCGTTGTCAGTGGCGGGAAAGCGCGGGAGGCGTCATTTTTTTTCTCGGCAGGGAAGAAAGGAAAGCGCGGGAGGTGCCATTTTTGATTTTCAGGATGCCTAAGACTGGCAATATTACTGCTTTCGATAGTGATATAGAGTATTGGACCACATATGTGGAAAGAGTGGCGGTATATTGCACAGCGAATGAAGTAGAGGATGATAAAAAGGCATCGGTACTTCTAAATCTGATGGGCGCAAGGACATACGGGCTGTTACGAAACTTAATCACTCCAGCCAAACTGATGGACAAGAATTTTAAGGAGATTGTTGATACCCTACAGGAGCACTTAAACCCAACACCGCTGCTGATAGCAGAACGATTCAAATTCTTCTGGAGGAATCAGCACAAGAATGAAAGTAACGCTGATTACCTCACCGAATTAAGAAAGCTGTCAAAGCACTGCCAATTCGGGGCAGGACTGGCAGATTCTCTACGAGACAAATTCGTCTGCAGTCTCCTATGTGAAGGAACACAGAAAAGGCTACTTTCTGAGAAAGATTCGACACTGGACAAGGCTTTCAGTGTGGCTGTATCATAAGAAGCAGCAGCAAGAGGAGCTGCAGAGATACAGCAAAAGCCACAGGACTTCGGCACCCATGAAATGACAAGGGGTTTCGAGAGATGTTATCACTGCGGCAGATCCACCCATGACCAGAGGGACTGCTGGTTCAAGGACAAAGCGTGCAGGCAATGCGAAAAGATGGGACACATTGCACGTGTATGCCGATCTGGAAACAAAAAAACCACTGACAGAAAAAAAAACAATAAGGAAAAGTATAGAAAGGTACAAATGATGACGGACAGTAGCTCCGAAGACCAGAAGAGTGATAGCGACTCCGGAAACAAGAGACTAAGCTGTCTCAAATTACATAATGTAATTGCCAAAGAAGATTACCAGACCATTTGTGTTACCCTCACGATAGCGGGGTCCCCAGTTAAAATGGAGCTAGATACAGGATCAGCTCTGACCGTCATAAGTCGACGGGATTTCGAGCGGCTATTTCCACATGTACCTTTGAAAGACACATCCATTATCTTGAAGACATATACGGGGCAGAAAGTATAATCCAGATGGAAAATAAGGGTGCCTGTTGTATACAATGGCAAGGAAATACAGAAGTTGTATTTATACATTCTGCAAGATGGTGGTCCACAGCTGTTGGGACGTGAATGGATCAGGAAGATACGTTTAAACTGGCACTCCATTCAGGCACTGACGGTGACCAGTAAGAAAAAAAATGATGATGACATCATACATGAACTATTAAAAGACATCTTGGCCAACGCCAAATAAGTGTTTCAACAGGGACTAGGAACCTTGAAAGGCATCACTGCCTCAATAAAAGTGGAAGATGCAGCAATTCACAAGTTTTTAAGGCAAGGCCGGTGCCATACGCAATTCGTCCAGCAGTCGAGGCAGAGCTGGAGAATTTGGAAAAGGCAGGCGTGTTATCCAAGTTAGATTGGAGCGAGTGGGCAACACCCATCATCCCGGTCATGAAGAAAACGTTGAATAATGATAAATCTGAAGAACAGAGAAAAATTCGCATCTGTGGGGATTTCAAGGTGACTGCAAACCCGGACCTTCACACTGTACAGTATCCTCTTCTGAGGATAGAAGATATTTTCGCCTCACTATCCGGAGGGAAACGTTTCACCAAAATTGACTTGGCACAGGCATATCTACAGATGGAGGTTGAGGAGGCCTCTAAAAAGTATCTCACGATAAACACACACAAAGGCCTGTACCAGTACAATCGACTGGTTTTCGGAGTAGCATCAGCTCCAGCTATCTGGCAAAGAGCTATGGAGCAAGTCCTGCAAGGGATTCCAGGGACTCAATGCTACATAGACGACATCCTTGTAACAGGAGAAAACGACAACGAGCACCTTGCCAATTTGGAGCAGGTGCTCACTAGGCTGAGAGAAGGGGGCCTAACAGCAAATCGCCCCAAGTGCGAATTTTTCCAGAAACAAATATCATATTGTGGCCATATAATTAACGAAGAAGGGTTGCATAAGTCACCTGAAAAAATTGAAGCGGTCATAAAAGCCCCAGCACCTGAAAATGTCTCACAATTAAGGTCATTCCAGGGATTGATAAATTACTATCATAAATTTTTACCGAACTTCTCAACTGTTCTGCACCCTCTTAATGCACTGCTACAAACGGGAGTAATTTGGAAATGGAGCAAAGACTGTAAACGTGCCTTCCATAAATGCAAAGGCTTGATCACGTCCAAGGAAGTGTTGGCTCATTACAACCCATCACTGCCAGTCAGACTGGCGTGCGATGAATCCCCTTACGGCATAGGAGCGGTATGATCGCATAGATTCCCTGATGGCTCGGAGCGGCCGATAGCTTTTGCGTCATGCTCATTGAATTCAGCTGAGCATAACTATGCCCAGATCGACAGGGAAGCACTCAGCCTGGTATGGGGAGTGAAGAAATTCAACGATTACCTACACGGACAAAAATTTACCTTGTTGACTGACCATCAAACCCTCGTCTCCATATTCAACCCTAAAAAGGGCGTTCCCATTATGACAGCGCAAAGGCTACAGAGGTGGTCCCTTTTCCTAGGGGCACACCAATATGACATAGAATACAAAGGATCAAAACAGCATGGGAATGCTGACGGTTTATCATGCCTACCGTTGCCAACGGTAGAAGAGGCACCTACAGTGGACCCAGTGGAGATGTTCCACTCAACATAGTGGAATGTCTACCAGTAACAAATTCTACCATTGAAAAGGGAACGAGAAATGACCCGACTCTCTCACGAGTCTACGATTTAACGGTGAAGGGATGGCCAGCACATGGCGAACCACTGTTGCCAGCATTCTCGCAAAGAAGAGAACAGCTGTCAGTGTGCCGAGGAACCTTGATGTGTGGATCCAGAGTGGTGATTCCACCCAAACTCCAGGATAAATTGCTAAAGGAGCTTCACGAGGGGCATCTGGGTGGAGTGAAAATGAAGAACCTAGCCAGAGCGTTTGTGTGGTGGCCAGGTATCGATGGAGACATCGAAGAAATGATCAAGAGCTGTCTAGGATGCCAGAAGGTCCAAAACGCCCCACCACAAGCCCCTCTACATCCATGGGAGTGGACCTTATCTCCATGGCAAAGGGTACACATCGACTTTGCTGGTCCATTTATTGCTCAATGTTCTTAATCGCGGTTGATGCACACTCCAAGTGGCCGGAGGTAATAAAGATGTCCTCCCGCACGACGGAAAAAACCATCACAGTATTAAGGACTATATTTGCCAGCAATGGGCTGCCTGAACAGATCTGTTCTGATAATGGACCGCAATTTGTGTCCGAAGAATTCAGGAAGTTCTTAAAAAACAATGGGGTAAAGCACTACACGTCCACCCCATACCATCCCGCCACCAATGGATTAGCTGAAAGGCTTGTCCAGACCTTCAAGAAGGCCATAAAGGCCATGGGTAATGAAGACATAAATCTACAACATCAGGTCGATAACTTCTTGTTTGCGTACAGGGATGCAACACATGTGGTTACAAACGAAAATCCCGCCATGATGCTTTTTAATAGATGACTAAGATGCCGGCTGGATTTGATCAAGCCAAACATCAGAAGGGTCGTAGAGAACCGGCAATTTCAAGGCATGAATGAAAGGCCAACTAGAACCTCCAGATAGGTCAACAAGTTTTGGGCCGGGACTGCAGTACCGAGAAATGGCAGCCTGGAACAATTTGCACACGACAAGGACCGCTGATTTATACCGTGGACATTGGTGAAAGCATAATAAGGCGCCATGCTGACCAGATCATAGAGTCATCCGAAAAGGGACAACCTACACCACAACTCTATATGCCAAATGATGAAGCAGAGATACCCATAGTATCTACCTCCGATCCGGTGATACTGGAACCAGATGAAACCAACACTGGCATTCAAGCCGGATCGACCATGCCAAAAGAACCTACTACACCACCGAAAACTACTGCACCACCGAGGCGTTATCCGGACCGAATCAGGACGTCTCCAGAGAGACTGACTTATAATTGATTAACTGCAGAAAATGTGTAGATTATTGTTCTTGTAAACATTTTAATTAATGATTACTTAAATTGTTATGTACTAATTATCTAAAAGGGAAGGAATTGTAGTGTATGTACCTTTAAGAGCCCCTGTGTACTGTAATACCGGTAGTGACCTCTCGGGCATATAAGCCTGTATAGCGTCTTGTATCTTTTAGTTCACCTCCAGACTTTGTTCAGTAAACACCTGTTAAACCAACTCCTGCATTCCGTGTCTCCATTAACACACGGATACAACAGGATCCAGTCGTCGTGGTCCATGTTGGTGCCAACGACATAGATAGGACAAGGAAGGAGGTTCTGCTGAGGGAGTTTGAGCAGCTAGTGGCCAACATAAAAACCAGAACCACAAGGGTAATAGTTACCAGAGCCACGAGCGAATTTGGCTAGGACAAATAAAATTAGAGAGATAAATGCGTGGCTCAAAGACTGGTGTGGGAGAAATGGGTTTTGCTTCCTGGGACACTGGCACCAGTACTGGGGCAGGAGGGAGCTGTTCCGTTGGGACGGGCTTCACTTGGCCAGTGCTGGGACTAGAGTCCTGGCAGATCATATAACTAGGGCTGTAGAGAGGGCTTTAAACTAACTAGTGGGGGGAGTTCCCTAGACAGCAAAAAGTAAAAATGACAACAGAGAAGGTAGCAGTGGGGAAATTAAAAACCAGAGCGTGTCAGGAAGGGGCAGAAGGTATGGAGTAAAAGGTAAAGTAATAAAAAGGGCAAAAGCAGGAACTAAGAGTCACAAAAAATATTTGTAAGTTCTCTATCTGAATGCACGTAGCATTCGTAACAAAATAGACGAGTTGATGGCACAAATAACTACATATGGGTATGATCGTGTGGCCATTACAGAAACATGTCTGCAGGGTGACAATGCCTGGGAACTAAACATACCAGGTTATTTAACGATCAGGAAGGACAGGCAGGAAGGAAGGGGAGGAGGGGTGGCTATGTTAATGAAGGAAGGAATCAATTTAATACAGATAAATGCTATTGGGTCAAAAGATGAGGATAATGAAACAGTTTGGGTGGAGGTAAGAAGTAATAAGGGGAAGAAAACACGAGTGGGCGTAGTCTATAGGCCTCCGAGCAGTGGCAACTCTGTTGGACGGTGTATCAATCAGGAAATAGCTGAGGCTTGTAATAAGGGAACATTTATATTTATGGGGGATTTTAACTATCATATTAATTGGACAAATCAAATTGGGCAGGGCTGCCTTGAGGATGAGTTCATTGAGTGTATTAGGGATGGGTTTCTTGAGCAGTATGTAACTGAACCGACCAGGGGGCAAGCAACCTTAGATCTGGTCCTGTGTAACGAAACAGGATTTATTAAAAATGTCCTAGTAAAGGATCTCCTTGGAATGAGTACCAAAACATGGTTTATTAGAGGGTGAGAAGGTTGGATCTCAAACAAGCGTGCTCAGCTTGAATAAAGGACACTATGAAGGTATGAGAGCGGAATTGAGTAGAGTGGATTGGGAAAATAGATTAAAGAGTAAGACGATACATGATCAGTGGTGTACATTTAAGGAGTTATTTTACAACTTCCAAAAAATATATATTCCACTGAGAAGAAAAGCGTGTAAAAGAAAAGACAGCCATCCGTGGCTAAGTAAAGAAATTAAGGATAGTATTCGACTAAAAACAAGGGCATATAAGGTAGCCAAATCTAGTGGGATGATGGAGGATTGGGAAAACTTTAAAAGACAGCAAAAAATAACAAAAGGATTGATTAAGAAAGGGAAGATAGATTATGAAAGTAAATTAGCAAAAAATATAATAATAGATAGTAAGAGTTTTTATATTTATATAAAAAGAAAAAGGGTGGCTAAAGTAAATGTTGGTCCCTTAGAGGATGAGACCGTGAAATTAATGGTGGGAAATATGGAGATGGCATAAACACTGAATGAATATTTTATATCAGTCTTTACAGTAGAATACACTAAAGATATCCCAACACTGGACAAACAGGGGGCTAAAGGGGGGGGGGGCGGAGCTAAACACAATCAAAATCACTAAGGAAGTGGTACTCGGTAAAATAATGGGACTCAAGGCGGATAAATCACCTGGACCTGATGGCTTACATCCTAGGGTCTTGAGGGAAGTGGCGGTAGGGATTGTGGATGCATTGGTAATAATTTTCCAAAACTCCCTGGACTCAGCAAAGTCCCGGCAGACTGGAAAACTGCAAATGTAACACCCTTATTTAAACAGGGCAGTAGACAGAAGGCTGGAAACTATAGCCTAACATCTGTCATAGGTAAAATTTTGGAGTCCATTATTAAGGAGACAGTAACAGGACATTTGGATAATCATAATTTAATAGGGCAAAGTCAGCATGCTTTTATGAAGGGGAAGTCATGTTTGACAAATTTGCTGGAGTTCGGTGGCATAGTGGTTAGCACTGTTACCTCACAGCGCCAGGGACCCGGGTTCGAATCCGGCCTCGGGCGACTGTCTGTGTGGAGTTTGCACAATCTCCCCGTGTTTGCGTGGGTTTCCTCCGGGTGCTCCGGTTTCCTCCCACAGTCCAAAGATGTGTGAGTTAGGTTGATTGGCTATGATAAATTGACCCTTAGTGTTAGGGGGATTAAATACGTGGGGTTACGGGGATAGGGTGGGATATGTGTTGGTGCAGGGGTTACGGGGATCGGGTGGGATATGTGTCGGTGCAGGCTCGATGGGCCGAAATGGCCTCCATCTGCACTGTGGGGTTTCTGTGATTCTGTGATTCTTTGAGGAAGTAACATATAGGGTGGATAAAGGGGAACCAGTGGACGTAGCGTATTTAGACTTCCAAAAGGGATTTGACAAAGTGCCACACAAAATACTATAGCTTAAGATAAATAATCACGGAATTGGGGGTAATATTCTGGCATGGATAGGGGATTGGCTATCTAACAGAAGGCAGAGAGTTGGGATAAATGGTTCATTCTCAGACTGGCAATCAGTAATTAGTGGTGTTCCGCAGGGGTCAGTGCTGGGTCCCCAACTATTTACAATCTATATTAACGATTTGGAGGAGGGGACCGAGTGTATCATATCAAAGTTTGCAGATGATACTAAGATGGGAGGGAAAGTAGTGAGTGAGGAGGACATAAAAAACCTGCAAGGGGACATAGACAGGCTAAGTAAGTGGGCAGAGATTTGGCAGATGGAATACAATACTGGAAAGTGTGAGGTTATGCACTTTCGCAGGAAAAATTATAGAGCAATTATTATGTTAATGACAAGAAACTGGAAAGTACTGAAGTACAAAGGGATCTGGGAGTCCTGGTGCACGAAACTCAAAAGGTTAGTATGCAGGTGCAGCAAGTGATTAAGAAGGCCAATGGAATGTTGGCTTTCATTGCTAGGGGGATAGAATATAGAAATAGGTAGGTATTGCTTCAGTTGTACAAGGTATTGGTGAGACCGCACCTAGAATACTGCGTACATTTTTGGTGTCCATACTTAGAAAGGACATACTTGCTCTCGAGTCAGTACAAAGAAGATTCACTCGGTTAATCCTGGGGACGAGGGGATGGACATATGCGGAGAGGTTGAGTAGATTGGGACTCTACTCATTGGAGTTCAGAAGAATGAGAGGCGATCTTATTGAAACATAGAAGATTGTGAAAGGGTTGGATTGGGTGGATGCGGGGAGGGTGTTCCCGATGATGGGTGAAACTAGAACATGGGGGCATAGTCTTAGAATAAGGGGCTGCTCTTTCAAAACTGAGATGAGGAGGAACTACTTCACTCAGAGGGTGGTAAGGCCATGGAATATGCTGCCCCATAAAGATGTAGAAGCTGCATCATTACATAAATTTAAAACAGAAATAGACAGTTTCCTAGAAGTAAAGGGAATTAAGGGTTACGGGGAGCGGGCAGGAATTTGGACATGAGTCTAGGTTCAGATCGGACATGGCCCTGTGGGTAGCGGAGCGGGACCAGGGGCCGTGTAGCCTGATCCTACTCCTATTTCGTGTGTCTAATTCTGTTAAATTCAGGAGATGTTTCTGTGATAGTGGATTGGCGGTTAGGATCAGATCAGGCATGATCTTATTGAATGGCGGAGCAGGCTCGAGGGGCCGATTGGCCTACTCCTGCCCCTATTTCTTATGTTCTTATGTTCTTATGTGTGTGTCTTGATCTCACTGCCCAAAATGGTGGAACAGGCAGAAAGTCTCACGACACTTAAAAAGCCACGATGGACATCTCTGCACTCTACACCAGTATCCCCCACGATGACGGCATCGCAGCGAGAGCCTCAGTGCTCAACACCAACAACAGCCAATCTCCAGGCACCATCCTACAACTCATCTGCTTCATCCTTGACCACAATGTCTTCACCTTCGACAACCAGTTCTTTACCCAAACACACGGAACCGCCATGGGGACCACATTCGCACCCCAATACGCCAACATCTTCATGCACAAGTTCGAGCAAGACTTCTTCGCTGTACAGGACCTCCAACCAACGCTGTACACCAGATACATCGATGACATTTTCTTCCAAGGCGAAGAATCACTGAAAAGGTTACACGATAACATCAACAAGTTCCATCCCACCATCAACTCACCATGGACTACTCCTCAGAATCGGTTTCATTCTTGGACACACGAAACTCCATCAAAGACGGACACCTCAGCACTTCACTTTACCACGTCATATTATTCTAGGAAACTGTCTCGAGTGCATTCCATAAACTCTTCTTTGAAACTGCTTTTGCCAATTTGATTTGTCCAGTCTAAGTAACGATAAATGTCCCCCACGATTATTGCATTACCTTTGTTAGAAGGTTCTCTTCTTTCCAAAAGAAACATTCTGTCCAAAAGTATAGCTACTGTTCGGGGGGCATAACAACTAATCCCACCACTGTTTTCTGTCTCTTGTTACTTCTTATTTCCACCCATACTGATTCTACTTCCTGGTCTTCTGAGCCAAGATCCTTCCACACTACTGTCCATATGTCATCCTTTATTATCAGTGCTACCCGCTCTCATTTTCGATTTTGTCTGTCTTTTCGGAACATCAAGTACCCTGGAATATTTAGTTCACAACGTTGGTCAGTCTGCAATCAAGTCTTTGTAATAGCTATTAGATCAAACAGATTTATCACTATTTGTTTCATTAATTCGTCTATCTTGTTACGCATGCCTGGTGCATTCATCTAAAGCACTTTTAATGTTAACCTTTTATGACAACTGGATCCTCCCTCTCCCAGTTCAGCTGCTTCTCCAGCTACGTGGAGAAGTCCTTAAACCTGGCATTGGGCAGGCAACACAACCTTGGAACTCCCCATCGCGGCTACTGAGAACTGTATCAACCCACTGCCTATACTGTCCCTTACCAGTAACACATTTATTTCACTACCCCCATTTGAACGCCCTCATGTACCATGGTGACATGGACAGTTTGCTCATTCACTCTGCAGATTTTCTTTCATTCACACTGGCCGCAAATTCCTCGTACTTGTTGGAAAGGGCGAAAGTCGAGGCTTCCCTTACCTGCCTGAGTCGCAGTCACACCCTCCTTTCTATGACCGGACCTGTACACCTTCCTACCTAAGGGGTGAGACTGCCTCATCGACTAAAGGGACAGAAATTCTGTAGCACCCGTTTGGGGTGATAACATTTGAAATCTCGGTAAAGCATCTCCAGGCGATAATCATTTTCTGGTCCTGGGATATTGAGCTTTAGTGCTGCAAGAGGGAAGTGGAGCGCTAAATAAAGCGCTAACAACTTCTCTTAGGGTGCTAAAGTGCGAGTGCAGGCCGGTAATGGCAGCGCGCTGAGTAATATGGAGTGCAAAGATACCGGCATCAGAGGCTGCTTCCCTCGCTTAAAGGGAAGGGCCAATGATGCTTCACAACTTACTTGTGCTCAGTTCTGTGTTGCCAGGCGACCTGCTCGACTGCCATTAAAGCCCCAAGCACCCTGAGAGTGGAGGGCTTGGACATCTCGCAGCAATAAAGCATCGAAAACTTTCAGCAGGCACCAGACTGATGCAAAGAATATCACTTCATTTAATTAGCACTCCCCAAGCGACCAGCTGAGGCATCAACGCCTCCTCTTCCTGCTGTTGCTGACACCCAGCAATACAGCAGGGGGCAGGAGGCAATTTCACATCCTGGGTGGGAATGGGGCGCTGTGCACATTATGACATCACAAACTGTGAGGCACTACAGGACAAGGTTCTAAGTGTTAGCACCAGTGCTAAGCCGACAGGGAAGTTTGCGGGCATTGCTGAATACGCCGTGCCCAGTCACTAATCCCTGAGTGCCCCATTGCCACCCCGAGGCGTTAGCAGGAGGCGCAAGGTGTCCAGGTAACTCTCCCGCTCCCTGATACCCCGCAATATCTGCACCTCGGAGTCCAGCTCAACAACTCCGGGATCACAACGCTCCCACAAGCTTCCACATGCTGCAGTTGCGGAACACCTCCTGCAATGCCATCCCTATTAAACCTTGTTTTATTTATTTAATTAACTAAACTTTATGAAATTAATCAACTTAGCTAATAGCTTTTAGTATTTTTACTAATTATTTTATCTAGCTTAAGTTATAGTTAATTTAAATTAAGTAGTCACTGGTTACATGAACCACTACAAGTATTGGAGGGAAAAGAGCCCCTCCTTCCTCCTCTGCAACGACCTCCCACTCTCACCAAATTCCCACGTTTACACTCTTTTTATGATGCACTCTTTATTACAACTCTGTACGTCAATTCTTTGCCTCAGCAGATAAATGTTACAATTCTGCACGTTTTCTAGCCACACCCGAGTTACAAATGCCCACGTAGCTTCCTGCTCACAGTAATTACCCCTATTCAGGCAATCAATTAAAGCCGATTGACTGGTAATGGTTAACGGCCACTGACAGGCAGTTTCTGTTAACGCTTCACTAACTTGCAGTTTGTTTTAACAGTTTTGAATGTTCTATGTTAAATTCCAAAATTGAAACAACATTTCAGATTGAGACCCATTACTCACCAGAGTTCAACTTTTACTCAATTCCCCTCCTTAAACTCTGTTTAAAATGCATTCCGTTTATGCCCACTCTCCTCTCTCTTTGGTAATCTATTTGAAATAAATGGGTGATTGAAAAACATGAGATATGGTTGCATCCAGCAGGAAGAGAACCATTAAGTTAGAGTATATGATAGATGCCATGACTTTGTTAGTTAGAAATAATGAAATAATGTAATAAAGCTGCATTCGAAATCCCGGGGGTAAGGACAGGCTTGGCGAAGTCATTTTCATGATGGTTTATTAGATCAACACACAATACATTTTGGATACAGGTCTGACCTGCTCTGTTCTGCATGGTTGTTTGTGGTGCATCAAAATAAAACCTGTCGGTAATAAATGAAGTGAATTATAACATCTGCCACTGTCTCTACCTAAACGAACCTATTTAAAGGATGAGGAAATAATTATCCAACAGACGTGCTTGGCACTATCCTTCCATTACCCAGGTCCTTGACCCATTCAGCAGCCTTGCACACACAACCCAGCCTGGTGTACACGTGATGTAAACTGTCCATTGTTCCGTTCCGCAGCCTTGACCGCACAAACCAGCCTAGTGTACATGTGAATAGCCTTGGCCATGTAATACCCAGGGCCCTACCCTTCAGCACAGGACCCTGCCTGGTGTACATGTGAATAGCACTGGCCCTGTAATACCCAGGGACGTAGCCTTCAATGCGGAACCCAGCATGGTGTACATGTGAATAGCACTGGCCCTGTAATACCCAGGGTCTTGTCCTTCAGCACCGGAACCTGCCTGGTGTACATTTGAATATCACTGGCCCTGTAATTTCCAGGGCATTACCCTTCCGTTCAGAACCCTGCCTAGTGTACATGTGAATAGCCCTGGCCCTGTAATGCCCAGGGGCTTATCCTTCGGCACACAACCCTGCCTGGTGTACATGTGAATAGCTCTCGCCCTGTAATACCCAGCGCCTTATCCTTCAGCACAGAACATTGCCTGGTGTACATGTGAATAGCACTGGCCCTGTAATACCCAGGGCCTTATCCTTCATCACAGAACCCTGCTTGGTGTACAAGTGAATAGCACTGGCCCTGTAATACCTAGGGCATTATCCTTCAGCACAGAACACTGCCTGGTGTACATGTGAATAGCACTGGCCCTGTAATACCCAGGGCCTTATCCTTCATCACAGAACCCTGCTTGGTGTACAAGTGAATAGCCCTGGCCCTGTAACACCCAGGGTCTTGTCCTTTCGTTCAAAACCCAGCCTGGTGTACACGTGACGATTATATCCATGCCTTATCCTTCAGCACACAACCCTTTCTCATAGTCATGTTAATAGAATTAAACATTCAGTCCATCCACCACCGGCGTAACGTGGCTGCAGTGTGTACCATCTATAGGATGCACTGCAGCATCTCGCCAAGGCTTCTTCGGCAGCACCTCCCAAACCCGCAAACTCTTCCACCATAAAGGCAGGGGCATCAGGTGCATGGGAATATCATCACCTCCAAGTTCCCCTCCAGGTATCACACCATCCTGACTTACAAGTATATCGCTGATCCTTCATTTTCACTTGGTCAAAATCCTGGAACTCGCCTAACTAACAGCACTGTGGGATGGCCTTCACCACACGGACTGCAGCGGTTCAAGAAAGTGGCTCTCCACATCTTCTCAAGGACAATTATGGATGGAACTAAATGCCGGCCTTGCCAGTGACACCCACATCACATAAAAACGATCTTTAGAAAAGCCTTGGCCCTATAATACCTAGGGCCTTATCCTTCAGCATAGAACCCTTTCTAGTGTACATGTGAATAGCCCTGGATCTATAATACCCAGGGCCTTATACTTCAGCACACTACTCTTTCTAGTGTACATGTGAATAGCCCTGCCCGTATAATACCCAAGGCCTTATCCTTCAGCATAGAACCCTATCTAGTGTACATGTGAATAGCTCTGGATCTATAATTCCCAGGGCCTTATACTTCAGCACACTACTCTTTCTAGTGTACATGTGAATAGCACTGGTCCTATATACCCAGGGCCTTATCCTTCAGTACTCTACCCTTTCAAGTGTACATGTGAACAGCACTGGTCCTATAATACCCAGGGCCTTATCCTTCAGCACACAACCCTTTCTGGTGTACATGTGATTAGCATTGGCCCTATAATGTCCAGGGCCTTATCCTTCAGTACACAACCCTTTCTAGTGTACATGTGAATAGCCCTGGACCTATAATACAGTGGCCTTATACGTCAACACACTGCCCTTTCTAGTGTACATGTGAATAGCCCTGGCCCTGTAATACCAAGGGCCTTATCCTTCAGTACACAATCCTGCCTGATGTACGCATTACTGGCATTGGCCCTACCCACGTGGTTCACGCTACATTTATCAGTATTTACTTACGTCTACCAGATGTGGGTCCATTCACCCGCCCCATCTTGAACTGCCTGTAATTTATTTCTCTCATCTAAAGTCCGAACACTCAAACAATTCCTTGTATCCTCTCTTAGTTATTGGGAAGTTCCCCAGATGCCTTCTTGCAGATCATTGATAAAGATGGTGAAGATCTACCGTCCCATCACTCATCCTTGTGTAACTCCATCAGTTGCAGGTCCACACACAGAACCACTTCCATTAATAACTACCTTCTCTCTGTGACAATGCAGCTGGTAGCACAGTAAACCCAAAATCTACCTGTTAAACTCACAGGACTCACCCTTATTCAGCAGCCTTCCATGTGGCACCTTGTGACGGGCATTTTGGAACTCACGATCCAGAAGGATAACCGGGATACCTGCATCCAACAACATAATAACTTCCTCAAAAGTTCAACCAAGTTAGTGAGACCGAAACTTTGTCTGAAACCTTGTTGAGATTCTTTAATAACACTTTCTCTCAAGGTGACCGTACAGTGTTCCACTGACAAAGCATTTAACTGAAGTGAAACTAATGAGCCTGTAAATTCCCAGTTCTTAAATTTTCTTTATTAATCTTGGAAACACATGGGCCTCTCACCAGTCTAAGGAACAATTCCAGTGACAGCAAATTGTTCAGTGTAGGAGCACGAGGCCTACGGGGCACACTCCCCATCTGTTTGCGCGCCCTCGGTTGCTCACGTCAGGCCCAGCTGCCTGGTCAGTTTTGACATTCTTCCAGACCATGCAAAATCCGGATAAACTTTGTCAATTTCAACTTTAGCTTTATTGCAGACTTTACTACCACAGCGATCCACGAAAGAACTGAAAAACACTGAATCTAGCCGGGATGAATTAGACGAGTCAGAACTCGATGTAACCGTCCACAAATGGAACTATCCAAATTCAATGTAACTGTGCTGAACTGGACCTGTGCATACTGAATGTAACTGTGCTGAACTGAAGCTGTCTCCACTGAATGTAACTGTGCTGAAACAAGCCTGTCCATACTGAATGAAACTGTGCTGAACTGGAACTGTTCACACTGAATGTAAGTGTGCTGAACTGGATCGCTCCAAACTGAACGTAACTGTGCTGAACTGGACCTGTCCAAACTGAATGTAACCGTGCTGAACTGGACCTGTTCAAATTGAATGTAACTGTGCTGAACTGGACCTGACTATATTTAATGTAATTGTGCTAAAGTGGACCGCTCTACACTGAATGTAACCGGGATGAATTAGACTAGTTCACACCCGATGTTACCGTGCTGAACTGGACCTGTCCAAACTGAATGTAACTGTGCTGAATTGGACCAGTCCAGACTGAGTGTAACTGTGCTGAAATGGTCCAATCAACACTGAATGTAACAGTGCTGAGCAGGACCTGCCCACACTGATTGGAACTTTCCAGAACTGGAACTGCTCTCACTGAATGTAACCGTGCTGAACTGGACCAGTCCACACTAAAAGTAACCGTTTTGAAATGCACCTGCCCACAATAAATATAACTGTGCGGAGCTGGACCTGTCCACGATGAATGTAACTCTGCTGAACTGGACCTGTCCACGTTGATTGTAATCTTGCTGAACTCGACCTGTCCGCACTGAATGTAACTGTACAGAGCTAGACCTGTACACAATGAATATATTCGTGCTGAACTGGACCTGTCCACACTGAATGTAACTGTGCTGAACTGGACATGTCCACAGTGTACGGAACCGTGCTGAACTGGACCTGTCCACACTGAAATTAACTTTGCTGAACTGGACCTGTCCACATTGAATGTAACTGCTGAACTGGGCCTGTCCACAGTGAATTTTGCCGGGATGAATTAGACCAGTCAACACTAAATGGTAGGTCACTGAGGAGTGAAAAGGAACAAAGGGGCTTTGGAGTGCAGGCCCACAGATCTCTGATGGTTGCAGGCCTGGTAGGTAATGAAGTTAAGAAGGCATCCGGAATACTTGCTTTTATTAGCTGAGGCATAGAATATAAGAGCAGGGAGGTTATTATTGAAAAGTATAAAATAGTTGTTAGGCCACACCTAGAATACTGCATGCAGTTCTGGTCAGCAAATTACAGGAAATGTTTGGCTGCAGTAGGGAAGTTACTGAGGACAATTACGAGGATGTTGCCTGGACTGGAGAATTTTAGCTACGAGAAAAGATTGGATTGGCTGGGTTTGTTTACCTTGGAACAGAGGAGGATGAAGGTAGACGTTATTGAGGTGTTTAAAACTATGAGGGGCCTAGATAGAGTGGACAGGAAGGACGTATTTTCCTTAGCAGAGGGGTAAAACCCAGGAGGCATAGATTTAAAATAATTGGTATGAGGCTTAGTGGTGATTTGAGTGGAAATTTCTTCACCAGACAGTGGTGCAGGTCTTGATCTCACTGCCCAAAATGGTGGAAGAGGCAGAAAGCCTCACCACACTGAAAAAGCCACGATGGACGTCTCGGCACTCTACACCAGTATCCCCCACGATGACTGCATCTCTGCGACAGCCTCAGTGCTCAATACCAATAACAGCAAATCTCTAGACGCCATCCTACAACTCATCCACTCTATCCTTGACCACAATGTCTTCACCTTCGACAACCAGTTCTTTATCCAAACACACGGAACAGCCATGGGGACCAAATTCGCACCCCAGTACGCCAACATCTTCATGCACAAGTTCGAGCAAAACTTCTTCGCTGCACAGGACATCCAACCAACGCTATACACCAGATACATCGACGACATTTTCTTCCTATGGACCCACGGCGAAGAATCACTGAAAAGACTACACGGTAACATCAACAAGTTCCATCCCACCATCAAACTCACCATGGACTACACCTCAGAATCGGTTTCATTGTTGGACACACGAATCTCCATCAAAGACGGACACCTCAGCACTTCACTCTACCGGAAGCCCACGGACAACCTCACGATGCTCCACTTCTCCAGCTTCCACCCTAACCACATTAAAGAAGCCATCCCCTCTGGACAAACCTGCGAATACACAGGATCTGCTCAGACGAGGAGGAACGCAAGGGGCACCTACAGACGTTGAAAGATGCCCTCGTAAGAACGAGATATGACGCTCGACTCATTGATCAACAGTTCCGATGGGGCACAGCGAAAAATCGCATAGACCTCCTCAGAAGACAAACAAGGGACACAACCTACAGAGTGCACTTCGTCGTCCAGTACTTCCCCGGAGCGGAGAAACTATGCCTAGTTCTTCGCAGCCTTCAACATGTCATCGATGACAACGAACACCTCGTTAAGGTCATCCCCACGTCTCCACTACTCGCCTTCAAACAGCTGCCTAACCTCAAACAGACCATTGTTCGCAGCAAATTACCCAGCTTTCAGGAGAACCGCGACCATGACACCACACAACCCTGCCACAGCAACCTCTGCAAGACATGCCAGATCATCAACACAGATACCATCATCACACATGAGGGTACCACCCACCAGGTACATGGTACATACTCATGTGACTCGGCCAACATTGTCTACCTCATACGTTGCAGGAAAGGATGCCCAGGAGAATGGTACATCGGCGAGACCACGCAGACACTGCGACAAAGGATGAATGGACACCACGGAACAATCGCCAGGCAGGAGTGTTCCCTCCCAGTCGGGGAACACTTCAGCAGTCAAGGTCATTCAGCCTCCGATCTTCGTGTAAGCATTCTCCAAGGCAGCCTTCGAGACACATGATAACGCAATATCATCGAGCAGAAACTGATAGCCAAGTTCCGCACCCATGAGGACGGCCTGAACCGGGATCTTGGGTTCATGTCACGCTACATGTAACCCCACCTGACGTAGGGTCATCCAGACTCGAGTCATCATTGGCTTGTTCTCTCCACACAGATGCAGCCGAACCTGCTGTGATTTCCAGCAAAAAAAATGTTTTTTGTTTGTTTTTTTGTTTTTCATACAGACCCCTTGTGACCCCACCTCATTGCTCCTTGATGTAATGTTTTCCTGACTGACCTGTTTGGACACCATTTACACCTTTGATTGCTGTGATTATCTCTCTGCCGAGGTGTGATAAATGGCAGTTAGAAAGATTACCTGTAAACATCTGACATTATTCTCTGACTGTATAAGCTGTGTTTTTATGCATCTCTCCACTTCACCTGACGAAGTAGCAGCGCTCCAAAAGCTTGCGATTTCAAATAAAGCAGTTGGACTATAACATGGTGTTGTGTGATTTCTTACACTTAAAAAGTACGAGGATGTGCATTAGAAGTGCCATAATGTACACGGCTATTGGCCAAGAGTTCGACAGTGGGATTAGGCTAGATAGCTCTTTGTCAGCCAGACGAGCTGAAATGTCCTCCTTCCTTCTGTAAATTTCTATGATTCTATGAATGTAACGGTGCTGAACTGGACCTGTCCACACTGAATGTAATTTTGTTGAACTGGCCCTATCGACACTGAATGTAATTGTGCTGAACTGAACATGTACACACTGAATGTATCTGTGCTGAACTGGACCGGTCCACAATGAATGTAGCTGTGCTGAACTGGACCTGTCCACAATAAATGTAACTGTGCTGGACTGGAACTGTCCACAGTGAATGTAACTGTGCCGAATTGTACCTGTCCACACTGAAAGTAACTGCACTGAACTGGAACTCTCCTCACTGAATGTAACTGTGCTGCACTAGACCTGTCCACAAATGAAAGTAATTATGCTGAATTGGACCTGTCCACACAGAATGAAACTGCATTGACCTCGCCCTGTCCACAGGGAATATTACTGTGCTGAACTTGACCAGTCCACACTGAATGTAACTGTGCTGAACTGAACCTGTCCACACAGAAAGGAACCATGCTGAACTGGACCTGTTCACACTGAATGTAACCGAGCTGAACTGGACCTGTCCACACTGAATGTAACTCTGCTGAACACGACCTTTCCACATTGGATGTAATCGTGCTGAACTGGACCTGTCCACACTGAATGGAACTGCTGTACTGGACCTGTCCACAGCGAATGTAACCGTGCTGAACTGGACTGGTCCACACTGAAAGCAACCCTGCTGAACTGGACCTGTCCACACTGAATGTTGCCGGGATGAATTGGACCAGTCAACACGAAATGGTAGGACACTGAGGAGTGTAATGGAACAAAGGCAGCACGGTGGCATAGTGGTTAGCACTGTTGCTTCACAGCACCAGGGACCCGGGTTCGAATCCGGCCTCGGGCGACTGTCTGTGTGGAGTTTGCACATTCTCCCTGTGTTTGCGTGGGTTTCCTTCGGGTGCTCCGGTTTCCTCCCACAGTCCAAAGATGTGCGGGTTAAGTTGATTGGCTATGATAAAAATTGACCCTTAGTGTTAGGGGGATTAAATACGTGGGGTTATGGGGATCGGGTGGGATATGTGTTGGTGTAGGCTCGATGGGTCGAAATGGCCTCTATCTGCACTGTGGGGTTTCTGTGAAAGGGGCTTTGGAGTGCAGCTCCACAGACCTCTGACAGTTGCAGGCCTGGTGGGTAAGGCCGTTAAGACGGCATCCGGAATACATGCTTTTATTAGCTGAGGCATAGAATAAAAGAGCAGGGAGGTTATTATTGAAAAGTATAAAATAGTTGTTAGGCCACACCTAGAATACTGTGTGCAGTTCTTGTCAGCAAATTACAGGAATGATGTGATTGCAGTAGGGAAGTTACAGAGGAGATTTACGAGGATGTTGCCTGGACTGGAGAATTTTAGCTACGAGGTAAGATTGGATTGGCTAGGTTGCTTTACCTTGGAACACAGGAGGATGAGGAGAGACCTTAGTGAGGTGTTTAAAACTATGAGGGGCCTAGATAGACTGGATAGGAAGGACGTATATTACTCAGCAGAGGGGTAAAAACCAGGAGGCATAGATTTAACGTAATTGGTAGGAGGTTTAGAGGGGATTTGAGTGGAAAGTTTTTCACCAGAGTGTGGTTTGGGTGTTGACCTCACTGCCTGAGACGGTGGTAGAGGCAGAAATCCTCACCACACTTAAAACGTACTTGGATGTGCATTTGAAGTGCCGTAACATACACGGCTATGGGCCAAGAGCTGGAAAGTGGGATTAGGCTAGATAGCTCTTGTCAGCCAGAAATGACACGATGGGTCGAAATGGCCTCATTCCGCTCAGTAAATTTCTATGATTCAATGATTCTATGAATGTAACGGTGCTGAACTGGACCTGTCCACACTGAATGTAACTGTGCTGAACTGGACCTGTCCACACTGAATAAAACTGCTGAAATGGACCTGTCCACACTCAATGTAACTGTGCTGAACTGGATATGTCCACACTGAATGTAACTGCTGAACTGGCCCTATCCACACTGAATGTATCTGTGCTGAACTGAGCATGTACACACTGAAAGTATCTGTGGTGAACTGGGCATGTGGCATGTCCACACTGAATGAAGCTGTGCTCAACTGTACCTGTACACAAGAAAATGTAACTGTGCTGGACTGGACCTGTCCACATTGAATGTACCGGTGCTGAACTGGAACTGTCCACACTGAATGTAACTCTGTGGACCTCGCCCTGTCCACACAGAATATAACTGTGCTGAACTTGAACAGTCGACATTGAATGTATCTGTGCTGAACTGGACGCCTTCACTCTGAAAGTAATTGTGCTGAACTGGACCTGCCCACATTGAATGTAACTATGCTCAACTCGACCTGTCGACACTGAATGGAACTCTCCAGAACTCGACCTGCCCACACTGAATGTAACTGTGCTGAACTGGGCCTGTCCACACTGAACGCAACCGTGTGGAACCGGACCTGTCCACACTGAATGTAACAGTGCTGAACTGTACCTGTACACAATGAATGTAACTCTGCTGAACTGGAATTGTCCACAGTGATAGTAACTTTCCAGAACTGGACCTGTCCACACTGAATGTAACAGTGCTGAACTGTACCTGTACACAATGAATGTAACTCTGCTGAACTGGAATTGTCCACAGTGATAGTAACTTTCCAGAACTGGACCTGTCCACAGTGAATGTAACTGTGATGAACTGTGCCTATACAAAGTGAATGTAACTCTGCTGAACTTGACGTGTCCACACTGAATATAACTGTGCTGAACTCGTCCTGTCCACACTGAATGGAACACTGCTGAACTGGACCTGTCCACACTGAATGTAACTTTACAGAACTGAACCTGCCCACACTGAATATAATCGTGCTGAACTGGACCTGTCCACACTGAATGTAACAATGCTGAACTGGAACTGACCAAGCTGAATATAACTTTTCTGAACTGGACCTAATACACAGAATGAAGCTAGGACGAATTAGACCAGTCAACATTAAATTGTAGGATACTGAGAAGTGTAGAGGTACTAAGGCGCCTTGGAGTGCATGTCCACATATCCCTGACGGTAGCGGGCCAGGCAGATAACGTCGTTAAGATGGTATACGGATTACCTGACATTATTAGCCGAGGCTTAGCATATAAGAGCATGGAGGTTATGCTTGAACTGAATACAACTGTAGTTAGGTCACAGCTAGAATACTGCGTGCAGTTCTAGTCACCAAATCAAAGGAATGATGTGATTGCAATAGAGACGTTACAGAGGAGATTTACAGGATGTTGCCTGGATTAGGAAATCTTAATTATGAGGAAAGATTAGATAGTCTGGGTATGTTTTCTTTGGAAAAGTGCAGGCTGATGGGAGGCGTTATTTAGGTGTATAAAATTAAGATAGCCTAGATAGAGTGGATAGGAAGGACCTATTACCTTTAGCAGTGGGGTAAACAACCAGGAGCCATAGATTAAAAGTCATTGGTAGGAGGTTTAGAGGGGATTTGAGGGGACATTTCTTCACCAGAGGGTGGTTTGTGTCTTGACCTCACTGCCTGAAACGGTGGTAGAGGCAGAAACCCTCAACACATTTAAAAAGTGCTTGGATGTGAACTTGAAGTGCCGAAACGTACAGGCTAATGGGCAAAGAGATGGAAAGTGGGATTAGGCTGGATAGCTCTTGGTCGGCCGGCAAGGACACGACAGGACGAGATTGGCTTCCCTCTGTGCTGCAAATTTCTATGATTCTATGTATCAATGAATGTAACTGTGCAGAACTGGATCTGTCCACACTGAATGTAACTGAGCAGAAATGAACCTGTCCACACTGAATGTAACTGTGCAGAACTGGACCTGTCCAGACTGAATGTAGCTGAGCAGAACTGGACCTGTCCACACTGAATGCAACTGTGCAGAACTGGACCTGTCCACACTGAATGTAACTGTGCTGAACTGGATTGTGCACACTGAATGTAACTGTGCAGAACTGGAAATGTCCACGCTGAATGTAACTGTGCTGAACTGGACCTGTCCTTAGTGAATGTAACTGTGCTGAACTGGAACTGTCCAGACTGAATGTAATTGAGCTGAACTGCAACTGTCCACACTTAATGTAACTGTGCTGAACTGGACCTGTCCACACTGACTGTAACTGTGCTGAACTGGACCAGTCCAAACTGAATGTCAATGTTCTGAACTGGAACTGTATACACTGAATGCAACTCTGCTGAACTGGAACTGTCCACGCTGAATGTAACCGTGCTGAACTGGACCTGTCCAGACTGAATGTAACCGTGCTGAACTGAACCTGTTCAGACTGAATGTAACCGTGCTGAACTGGCCCTGACCAAATTGTATGTAACCGTGCTGAACTGGAACAATCCACATTGAATGTAACTGTGCTTAACTGGACCTGTCCACACTGATTGTAAATGTGCTGAACTGGAACTGAACACACTGAATATAATTGTGATGAACTGGACCTTAACACACTCAATGTAACTGTGCAGAACTGGGCCTGTCCACACTAAATGCAACTGTGTTGAGCTGGACCTGTCCACACTGAATATAACCGTGATGAACGGGACCTGTCCACACTGAACATACCTGTGCTAAACTGGACCTGTCCGCACTGAATGTAACTGTGTTGAACTGGACCTGTCCACACTGACTGTAACTGTGCTGAACTGGACCAGTCCAAACTGAATGTCAATGTTCTGAACTGGAACTGTATACACTGAATGCAACTCTGCTGAACTGGAACTGTCCACGCTGAATGTAACCGTGCTGAACTGGACCTGTCCAGACTGAATGTAACCGTGCTGAACTGAACCTGTTCAGACTGAATGTAACCGTGCTGAACTGGCCCTGACCAAATTGTATGTAACCGTGCTGAACTGGAACAATCCACATTGAATGTAACTGTGCTTAACTGGACCTGTCCACACTGATTGTAAATGTGCTGAACTGGAACTGAACACACTGAATATAATTGTGATGAACTGGACCTTAACACACTCAATGTAACTGTGCAGAACTGGGCCTGTCCACACTAAATGCAACTGTGTTGAGCTGGACCTGTCCACACTGAATATAACCGTGATGAACGGGACCTGTCCACACTGAACATACCTGTGCTAAACTGGACCTGTCCACACTGAATGTAACTGTGTTGAACTGGACCTGTCCACACTGAATGTAACCATGCTGAACTGGACCTTTCCAGACTGAATGTCACGGTGCTGAACTGGATCTGTTTGTACTGAAAGTTACCCTGCTGAACTGGAACTGTCCACGCTGAATCTAATCGTTCTGAACTGGACCTGTCCACACTGAATGTATCTGTACTGAACTGGAGCTTTCCACACGGAATGTAACTGTGCCGAATTGTACCTGTCCACACTGAAAGTAACTGCACTGAACTGGAACTCTCCTCACTGAATGTAACTGTGCTGCACTAGACCTGTCCACAAATGAAAGTAATTATGCTGAATTGGACCTGTCCACACAGAATGAAACTGCATTGACCTCGCCCTGTCCACAGGGAATATTACTGTGCTGAACTTGACCAGTCCACACTGAATGTAACTGTGCTGAACTGAACCTGTCCACACAGAAAGGAACCATGCTGAACTGGACCTGTTCACACTGAATGTAACCGAGCTGAACTGGACCTGTCCACACTGAATGTAACTCTGCTGAACACGACCTTTCCACATTGGATGTAATCGTGCTGAACTGGACCTGTCCACACTGAATGGAACTGCTGTACTGGACCTGTCCACAGCGAATGTAACCGTGCTGAACTGGACTGGTCCACACTGAAAGCAACCCTGCTGAACTGGACCTGTCCACACTGAATGTTGCCGGGATGAATTGGACCACTCAACACGAAATGGTAGGACACTGAGGAGTGTAATGGAACAAAGGCAGCACGGTGGCATAGTGGTTAGCACTGTTGCCTCACAGCACCAGGGACCCGGGTTCGAATCCGGCCTCGGGCGACTGTCTGTGTGGAGTTTGCACATTCTCCCTGTGTTTGCGTGGGTTTCCTTCGGGTGCTCCGGTTTCCTCCCACAGTCCAAAGATGTGCGGGTTAAGTTGATTGGCTATGATAAAAATTGACCCTTAGTGTTAGGGGGATTAAATACGTGGGGTTATGGGGATCGGGTGGGATATGTGTTGGTGTAGGCTCGATGGGTCGAAATGGCCTCTATCTGCACTGTGGGGTTTCTGTGAAAGGGGCTTTGGAGTGCAGCTCCACAGACCTCTGACAGTTGCAGGCCTGGTGGGTAAGGCCGTTAAGATGGCATCCGGAATACATGCTTTTATTAGCTGAGGCATAGAATAAAAGAGCAGGGAGGTTATTATTGAAAAGTATAAAATAGTTGTTAGGCCACACCTAGAATACTGTGTGCAGTTCTTGTCAGCAAATTACAGGAATTATGTGATTGCAGTAGGGAAGTTACAGAGGAGATTTACGAGGATGTTGCCTGGACTGGAGAATTTTAGCTACGAGGTAAGATTGGATTGGCTAGGTTGCTTTACCTTGGAACACAGGAGGATGAGGAGAGACCTTAGTGAGGTGTTTAAAACTATGAGGGGCCTAGATAGACTGGATAGGAAGGACGTATATTACTCAGCAGAGGGGTAAAAACCAGGAGGCATAGATTTAACGTAATTGGTAGGAGGTTTAGAGGGGATTTGAGTGGAAAGTTTTTCACCAGAGTGTGGTTTGGGTGTTGACCTCACTGCCTGAGACGGTGGTAGAGGCAGAAATCCTCACCACACTTAAAACGTACTTGGATGTGCATTTGAAGTGCCGTAACATACACGGCTATGGGCCAAGAGCTGGAAAGTGGGATTAGGCTAGATAGCTCTTGTCAGCCAGAAATGACACGATGGGTCGAAATGGCCTCATTCCGCTCAGTAAATTTCTATGATTCAATGATTCTATGAATGTAACGGTGCTGAACTGGACCTGTCCACACTGAATGTAACTGTGCTGAACTGGACCTGTCCACACTGAATAAAACTGCTGAAATGGACCTGTCCACACTCAATGTAACTGTGCTGAACTGGATATGTCCACACTGAATGTAACTGCTGAACTGGCCCTATCCACACTGAATGTATCTGTGCTGAACTGAGCATGTACACACTGAAAGTATCTGTGGTGAACTGGGCATGTGGCATGTCCACACTGAATGAAGCTGTGCTCAACTGTACCTGTACACAAGAAAATGTAACTGTGCTGGACTGGACCTGTCCACATTGAATGTACCGGTGCTGAACTGGAACTGTCCACACTGAATGTAACTCTGTGGACCTCGCCCTGTCCACACAGAATATAACTGTGCTGAACTTGAACAGTCGACATTGAATGTATCTGTGCTGAACTGGACGCCTTCACTCTGAAAGTAATTGTGCTGAACTGGACCTGCCCACATTGAATGTAACTATGCTCAACTCGACCTGTCGACACTGAATGGAACTCTCCAGAACTCGACCTGCCCACACTGAATGTATCTGTGCTGAACTGGGCCTGTCCACACTGAACGCAACCGTGTGGAACCGGACCTGTCCACACTGAATGTAACAGTGCTGAACTGTACCTGTACACAATGAATGTAACTCTGCTGAACTGGAATTGTCCACAGTGATAGTAACTTTCCAGAACTGGACCTGTCCACACTGAATGTAACAGTGCTGAACTGTACCTGTACACAATGAATGTAACTCTGCTGAACTGGAATTGTCCACAGTGATAGTAACTTTCCAGAACTGGACCTGTCCACAGTGAATGTAACTGTGATGAACTGTGCCTATACAAAGTGAATGTAACTCTGCTGAACTTGACGTGTCCACACTGAATATAACTGTGCTGAACTCGTCCTGTCCACACTGAATGGAACACTGCTGAACTGGACCTGTCCACACTGAATGTAACTTTACAGAACTGAACCTGCCCACACTGAATATAATCGTGCTGAACTGGACCTGTCCACACTGAATGTAACAATGCTGAACTGGAACTGACCAAGCTGAATATAACTTTTCTGAACTGGACCTAATACACAGAATGAAGCTAGGACGAATTAGACCAGTCAACACTAAATTGTAGGATACTGAGAAGTGTAGAGGTACTAAGGCGCCTTGGAGTGCATGTCCACATATCCCTGACGGTAGCGGGCCAGGCAGATAACGTCGTTAAGATGGTATACGGATTACCTGACATTATTAGCCGAGGCTTAGCATATAAGAGCATGGAGGTTATGCTTGAACTGAATACAACTGTAGTTAGGTCACAGCTAGAATACTGCGTGCAGTTCTAGTCACCAAATCAAAGGAATGATGTGATTGCAATAGAGACGTTACAGAGGAGATTTACAGGATGTTGCCTGGATTAGGAAATCTTAATTATGAGGAAAGATTAGATAGTCTGGGTATGTTTTCTTTGGAAAAGTGCAGGCTGATGGGAGGCGTTATTTAGGTGTATAAAATTAAGATAGCCTAGATAGAGTGGATAGGAAGGACCTATTACCTTTAGCAGTGGGGTAAACAACCAGGAGCCATAGATTAAAAGTCATTGGTAGGAGGTTTAGAGGGGATTTGAGGGGACATTTCTTCACCAGAGGGTGGTTTGTGTCTTGACCTCACTGCCTGAAACGGTGGTAGAGGCAGAAACCCTCAACACATTTAAAAAGTGCTTGGATGTGAACTTGAAGTGCCGAAACGTACAGGCTAATGGGCAAAGAGATGGAAAGTGGGATTAGGCTGGATAGCTCTTGGTCGGCCGGCAAGGACACGACAGGACGAGATTGGCTTCCCTCTGTGCTGCAAATTTCTATGATTCTATGTATCAATGAATGTAACTGTGCAGAACTGGATCTGTCCACACTGAATGTAACTGAGCAGAAATGAACCTGTCCACACTGAATGTAACTGTGCAGAACTGGACCTGTCCAGACTGAATGTAGCTGAGCAGAACTGGACCTGTCCACACTGAATGCAACTGTGCAGAACTGGACCTGTCCACACTGAATGTAACTGTGCTGAACTGGATTGTGCACACTGAATGTAACTGTGCAGAACTGGAAATGTCCACGCTGAATGTAACTGTGCTGAACTGGACCTGTCCTTAGTGAATGTAACTGTGCTGAACTGGAACTGTCCAGACTGAATGTAATTGAGCTGAACTGCAACTGTCCACACTTAATGTAACTGTGCTGAACTGGACCTGTCCACACTGACTGTAACTGTGCTGAACTGGACCAGTCCAAACTGAATGTCAATGTTCTGAACTGGAACTGTATACACTGAATGCAACTCTGCTGAACTGGAACTGTCCACGCTGAATGTAACCGTGCTGAACTGGACCTGTCCAGACTGAATGTAACCGTGCTGAACTGAACCTGTTCAGACTGAATGTAACCGTGCTGAACTGGCCCTGACCAAATTGTATGTAACCGTGCTGAACTGGAACAATCCACATTGAATGTAACTGTGCTTAACTGGACCTGTCCACACTGATTGTAAATGTGCTGAACTGGAACTGAACACACTGAATATAATTGTGATGAACTGGACCTTAACACACTCAATGTAACTGTGCAGAACTGGGCCTGTCCACACTAAATGCAACTGTGTTGAGCTGGACCTGTCCACACTGAATATAACCGTGATGAACGGGACCTGTCCACACTGAACATACCTGTGCTAAACTGGACCTGTCCGCACTGAATGTAACTGTGTTGAACTGGACCTGTCCACACTGACTGTAACTGTGCTGAACTGGACCAGTCCAAACTGAATGTCAATGTTCTGAACTGGAACTGTATACACTGAATGCAACTCTGCTGAACTGGAACTGTCCACGCTGAATGTAACCGTGCTGAACTGGACCTGTCCAGACTGAATGTAACCGTGCTGAACTGAACCTGTTCAGACTGAATGTAACCGTGCTGAACTGGCCCTGACCAAATTGTATGTAACCGTGCTGAACTGGAACAATCCACATTGAATGTAACTGTGCTTAACTGGACCTGTCCACACTGATTGTAAATGTGCTGAACTGGAACTGAACACACTGAATATAATTGTGATGAACTGGACCTTAACACACTCAATGTAACTGTGCAGAACTGGGCCTGTCCACACTAAATGCAACTGTGTTGAGCTGGACCTGTCCACACTGAATATAACCGTGATGAACGGGACCTGTCCACACTGAACATACCTGTGCTAAACTGGACCTGTCCGCACTGAATGTAACTGTGTTGAACTGGACCTGTCCACACTGAATGTAACCATGCTGAACTGGACCTTTCCAGACTGAATGTCACGGTGCTGAACTGGATCTGTTTGTACTGAAAGTTACCCTGCTGAACTGGAACTGTCCACGCTGAATCTAATCGTTCTGAACTGGACCTGTCCACACTGAATGTATCTGTACTGAACTGGAGCTTTCCACACGGAATGTAACTGTACTGAACTGGACCTGACCACACTGAATGTAACCGTGCCTAAATTGACCTGTCCACACTGACTGTAACCATGCTGAAATGGACCTGTCCATCCTGAAGGTAACCGTGCTGAACAGGATCTGTCCACACTGAATGTAACTGTGCTGAACTGGACCTGTCCGGACTGAATGTAACTGTGTTGAACTGGACCTGTGCTCAATGTACGTTACTTTGCTGAACTGGACCTGACCACACTGAATGTAACAGTGCTGAACTGGACCTGTCCACACTGAATCCAATCCTTCTGAACTGGATCCGTCCACACTGAATGTATCTGTACTGAACTGGGCCTGATCACACGGAATGTAATCATGCTGAACTGGATCTGTTCACACTGAATGTAACAGTGCTGAAATGGCACTCTCCACACTGAGTGTAACCGTGCTGAAATGGACCTGTCCACGCTGAATGACACCGTGCTGTACTGGATCTGTCCACAGTGAATGTAACGATGTTGAACTGGACCTGTCCACATTGAAATTAACCGTGCTCAACTGAACCTGTCTACTATGAATGTAATAGTGTTGTACTGAAGCTGTCCGCACTGAATACACAGACAGTTGGTTAAAGTGGGTGTACCCTCTCAGAGAGATTTGGAAAGAGCTGCATGTGACCCGTGCTTACCCAGACTGGAGCTGGATAATGACCATGTCCGAGAACGTGGCCGCATTTTCCAGCGGCAGGGCAAGGGTTACTCTGATTAATTTTCGTTTGTGCTCAAACCTCTTAACTCAGTATTAAGTGGTTTAAACCCATGAATCCTCCTGTACAAGTCTCACTCTCACCATTGCAGTCACTTGCTCAGCGTTCTATTATATTTTATGAAGAAATGTAGCCGGGATTATACTTTAATCTCTGAGAATTTCTCTTGGAGCTGTTTAAAGACATTCTATTCCATCAAAACATAAACATGATCATCACAGCGGCTGCATGAATCTGTTTGTTTCAATTAGTGTAATTAATATGAAAGATCAAGCTATCTAATTATCTCCCTGGAGCCTGACATCAGGAATAAATGTAACAAACTGTGAGTGTAGTGCAGAGCGCGCTCAGAGCTTCTGAGAGAAATGCACGGGATACCAAAAGGTCTGTTCGTTGCCCTTTTCTATCCCGTCCTTGCAGCTGTCAGCGTTCCAGGTAAAGTATTGGAGTTAGTTACTAGTTATGGGTATCATTGTTTAATTGCATCACTGCTCCTATTATAAGTTTGTACATATATTTCCTAATGTGTTATTAGTATTACACCGTGAGTGGTATTATCACACTATTATAACTGTGCACTTATATTTCCTTTTATGTTATTGGTATTTTAATTTGAGTGGTATCACACTATTATAACTGTGTACATATATTTCCTATTGTGTTTCTGGTACTTCACTGTGAGTGGTATTATCAAATTATTAAAACATTATACATATGTTGCTTATTGTGTTATTGGTATTTCACTGTGAGTGGTATCACACTATTATAACTGTGTACATGTATTTCCTATTGTGTTATTAGTATTACACTGTGAGTGGTATTAACACACTATTATAACTGTGCACTTATATTTCCTTTTATGTTTTTGGTATTTCACTGTGAGTGGTATCACACTATTATAAATGTGTACATATATTTCCAATTGTGTTATTGGTATTTCACTGTGAGTGGTATTATCAAACTATTATTGCATTATACATGTATTTCTTATTGGTATTTCATTGTGAGTGCTATCACACTATAATAACTGTGTGCATATATGTCCTGTCGTGTTATTGGTATTTTACTGAGTGGTATTATCACACTATTATAATTGTGTACTTTTATTTCCTGTTGTGTTATTGTTATTTCACTGTGAGTGGTATTATCACACTATTATAACTGCGTGCATATATTTCCTGTTGTGTTATTGTTATTTCATTGTGAGTGATATTATCACACTATTATAACTGTGTACATATATGTACTTGCAATTCTTCCAATTTAGTATACTGTATCCGATGGTCATGATGCAATCTTCGCTACATTGAGGAAACCAGCCACAGATTGGGAGATGACTTTGCTGAACACCTGCCTTCAGCCCAAAAACATGGCCCTGAGCTTCCGGTCTCTTGTCATTTTAATTCTCCATCTTTCTCCCACTCTGACCTCTCTGTCCTCTGCCTCCTGCACTTTTATTGGCACTGTTACTGTGGGTTAATTATCACTCTGCTATCACTGTGTACATTTAGTTCGATTGTGTTACTGACACTGTTACTCTGGGTGAATTATCACACTGTTATCACTGTGTACATACAGTTCGATTGTGCACCTTGTGCTGCAATGTGAACGGCATCGCTCTGTTAAATCAGTGTAGATACTGTATTGCTGCTCCTTAGACCTACGAATGCCTCGTATGTTCTCGTCCTGGTTCTTTACTCCAGATTGAGTGAGGACGCATAACTGATGACATCTCTTATATCTGAGCCCCAATGTTGTAAGTTCAATGTCCGGTCTAGGACTAAGCCCATAGTTTATCCTGACAGCGCAATGCAGTGCTGAGGGAGCGCTGCATTGTAGGAGGGGCGTTTCTCTGGTGGAACAAAACGTCGCCGACCAGAAACCCTAACTCTGTTCTCTCTTCACAGACGCTGCCTGAGCTGTGAGTATTTCTGGTATAGTCTGCTCTCTCTTTCTCTCTCTCTCAATCACTTATTCACTGACTGTCTGTCTCTTTTACAGCTAATTTGGCAGTAATTGTGATCCTGTCCCGAGGAAGATGCGGTCTCTCCAGATGTATCACTTACTACCTGGTGTCCATGGCAGTGACAGATCTCCTGGTCATTATCACGGCTGTGATACTAAGACGGATTGGAGGTATTTATTTCCCATTAAGTTTCCTGTCCATCACTCCGGTCTGTAGTCTCACTTGTGTGCTAACTTATGCAGCCAGAGACTGTTCTGTCTGGGTCACGGTCACTTTCACCTTTGATCGATATGTAGCCATCTGCTGCCAGAAGCTGAAAACAAAATATTGCACCGAGAAAACAGCGGCAGTGGTTCTAGGAGTGGTCTGTGCCTTAAGCTGTGTTAAAAATATCCCCTGGTACTTTGTTTTTGAGCCTTTCTATATAATGAACGATGTACCTTGGTTCTGCAGGTTAAAATCAGTATTTTATACCTCACCTGTATGGGCGCTGTATGAATGGACTCTCTCCATTTTAACCCCGTGTCTCCCATTCATTTTGATTTTACTGCTCAATGCTCTGACCGTCAGATACATTTTAACGGCCATTAGAATTCGCAGAAGACTCCTGGTCCACAGAAATGGGGAGGGTCAGGGTGACTCAGAGATGGAGAGCCGGAGAAAGTCCATCGTCTTACTCTTCTGTATCTCGGGCAGTTTCATCCTGTTATGGTTGTTGTTTCTTATAACTTTCCTCTACGCCCGGATTGCGAGGGTAAGTTATTTCTCAGGTTCCAATTTCAAGGAATCAAATTTTTTTCTGGAGGAAAGTGGATATATGCTTCAGCTTTTGAGTTCCTGTGTCAACCCATTTATTTATGCAGGGACCCAGGTTAAATTCAGAGAGGAGTTAAAGAATGGGATGGAATATCCACTGAGTTTAATTGTTAAATTATTTAAATGATGAAAATAGTAAAGTATAGCATGAATTTTACCTTATATTCCATGCACTGTTCTTCTTGTCCGTGTCAAACACGGCCACCCCACCCAGATCCACAGTCACTAACTCTGAGATCCGTACCCAATGTGAATTTAAGAATGTTTGAGGAACACTGCATCAGCGCACAATTCAGTGTTGTAACCCGTTCTCAGTTAGTTTCCAGTTCTCTTGTCGGTGCTGACTCAGGCCTCGTATATTCCCACCAGCCCCGAGTGCCCTGGAGTATCTATATATTCCTGTGGAGTCCGACCTCTGATCTGTGATTGGGTATCAAGTTTAACTGTTTAACAAAGGGACCCAATATCCCTCCTGGGAATGGTTTGGATCTTGAGGGTCGGATACGCTCTGAAATGGGAGCACGCACTCTCCCCATGCATTGTTATCCGCTCACTGGGCCCCGCCACACTGCCGCACTCCTGTGTCCATAAACAGAGGAACAGAGGAACTGCTGGAGGGTAAAGACAAACGATCATCCAGCTGACTTTCTACACTTTTCAGTGGCCAATTGGGATGACACCCCCAGTGTCATTAAACAAACTAAAATTAATCTAATGAACTGAATCTTTGAAAAAGGGCAAAACATTAATCTCCAAAGTGATACAAATAGGGAACTTATCAAATTAAATGAGAATATTATCTGCACTATCGTTTATACACTCCAGTCTATTTCGCTTTCTACCATCCTGGTAGACTCTGATACAATGATAATGGAGTTGTTGCATAGTCTTAGAAATCAATCTCTATCGATTAGAATACAACAGACCCAGACATGAGGAGCGGAAGGCCCCAGTGGTGGAGAGCTTTAGGAACCACAGGACCACAGTCACCTGTTCCTCCCGAGCACACTGCACTTACCACATGTCATGTCTCTAATTACTAACACACTGTTTCCCAATATGTTACTCTACGAATTAAATCTCTCTAATTTGCATTTGAATTACTCAACACTAACTGCTTCCACCGTCTCCCTAGGCAGCATATCCATAGATTGACCACTCACTCTCTGAAACACTGTCAGCAGATTGGTTTTTTGTTGACCCCCTTCAAGCGCAGGCCGTGTCCCCTGGTTGTACTGCTCTGGACAAGCTGCAATACCATGCCGTGCTCTATATTATCTGGTCCACTTAGAATCCTAAAAATAGCAAACTGCGAGTCAGGAAGGTATCGGGATCCAGGATGTAGTGATGGAGGAGCCTCAGCCCTGAAGCTTGTCCAACAGGTATGAGGAATTTTCTTCCTGTATGGATGAGGGAAAGGACTGCCGGGAGGATGGGCAAACTGACCACGACACTGTAGAGCTGGGGGCCATCCAAGAGCGGGGAGAATGAAGCAAAGTGGTAGTAGTAGGGGACAGTGTAGTCAGGGCGACACATTTTTTTCTCTGAAGCCGTGAAAGTGAGTCCCGAAGGCTGTGTTGCATGCCCGGTGGCAGAATTAAGGATATCTCCTCACAGCTGGAGAATAACTTGGAATGGGAGGGGCAGGATCCATTTGTCGTGGTCCATGTTGGAACCAACGACATAGGTAGCACTAGAATGTGGATCTGCTGAGGGAGTTTGAGGAGCTAGGGTCTAAATTAAGAAGCAGAACCACAAGCTTAATAATCTGTGGAGTACTAACTGAGTCACGCACAAATTGGCATAATGTCAAGCAGATCAGAGAGTAAAATGCATGGTTGAAAGATTGGTTTGGATACAGGGGATTCAATTCCTGGGGCACTGGCACCAGTACTGGGGAAAGAGGGAGCTGTTCCATCAAGATTGGCCCCACTTAAATCAGACTGGGACCCGCGTCCTGGCTAACCCAACAACGAGGGCTGTAGATAGGGTTTTAAACTACAAAGGTGTCAGGTGAGGGGAAGTTTAGAAATCTAAAAAGGAAGGTCAAGGCAATAGAGGGTAAAAATACGCACAGTGTGACATGAAGGGACAGAGAGTTTAATGGTAGCAGTGCAGCAGATAATAAGTTCAAAGCAGGAAATGATTGTAAAAAATTAAAATAAAAGCTCTTTATCTGAATGCATGAAGAATTCATAAAAAGATAGACGAACTAATGGCACAAATAGAGATAAATGCATATGATGTATTAGCAATTACAGAGACTTGGTTGCAAGGTCGCCAAGGTTGGAAATTAAATGTTCCATGGTACTTTACATAAGAACATAAGAACATCAGAAATAGGAGCAGGAGTAGGCCAATCGGCCCATCGAGCCTGCTCCGCCATTCAATAAGATCATGGCTGATATGATCCTAACCGCCAATCCACTATCATAAAACCATCTCCTGAAACTAACAGAATAGACACACGAAATAGGAGCAGGATCAGGCTACATGGCCCCTGGGCCCGCTCCGCTACCCACAGGGCCATATCCGATCTGAACCTAGACACATGTCCAAATTCCTGCCCACTCCCCGTAACCCTTAATTCCCTTTACTTCTAGAAAACTGTCTATTTCTGTTTTAAATTTATGTAATGATGTAGCTTCTACAGCTTTTTGGGGCAGCATGTTCCATGGACCTACCACCCTCTGAGTGAAGTAGTTCCTCCTCATCTCAGTTTTGAAAGAGCAGCCCCTTATTCTAAGACTATGCCCCCTAGTTCTAGTTTCACCCATCATCGGGAACATCTTCCCTGCATCCACCCAATCCAACCCCTTCACAATCTTATATGTTTCAATAAGATCGCCTCTCATTCTTCTGAACTCCAATGAGTAGAGTCCCAATCTACTCAACCTCTCCTCATATGTCCATCCCCTCATCCCCGGGATTAACCGAGTGAACCTTTTTTGTACTGACTCGAAAGCAAGTATGTCCTTTCTTAAGTATGGACACCAAAACTGTACGCAGTATTTCAGGTGCGGTCTCACCAATACCTTGTACAACTGAAGCAATACCTCCCTATTTTTATATTCTATCCCCCTAGCAATGAAAACCAACATTCCATTGGCCTTCTTAATCACTTGCTGCACCTGCAGACTAACCTTTTGAGTTTCGTGCACCAGGAACCCAGATCCCTTTGTACTTCAGTACTTTCCAGTTTCTTGCCATTAAGATAATAACTTACTCTACGATTTTTCCTGACAAAGTGCATAACCTCACACTTTCCAGTATTGTATTCCATCTGCCAAATCTCTGCCCATTTACTTAGCCTGTCTATGACCCCTTGAAAGCTTTTTATGTCCTCCTCACTCAGTACTTTCGCCCCATCTTAGTATCATCTGCAAACTTTGATATGTTACACTCGGTCCCTTCCTCCAAATCGTTAATATAGATTGTAAAGAGTTGGGGACCCAGCACTGACCCCTGCGGAACACCACTAGTTACTGATTGCCAGTCTGAGAATGAACCATTTATCCCAACTCTCTGCCTTCTGTTAGATAGCCAATCCTCTATCCATGCCAGAATATTACCCCCATCCCGTGATTTTGTCTCTTAAGCAATGATCTATTGTGTGGCACCTTTTCAAATGCCTTTTGGAAGTCTAAATGCACTACTTCCACTGGTTCCCCTTTATCCACCCTATATGTTACTTCCTCAAGGAACTCCAGCAAATTTGTCAAACATGACTTCCCCTTCATAAAACCATGCTGACTTTGTCCTATTAAATTATGATTATCCAAATGTCCTGTTACTGTCTCCTTAATAATGGACTCCAAAATTTTACCTACCACAGATGTTAGGCTAACCGGTCTATAGTTTCCAGCCTTCTGTCTACTGCCCTTTTTAAATAACGGTGTTACATTAGCAGTTTTCCAGTCTGCCGGGACCACTTCCGAGTCCAGGGAGTTTTGGAAAATTATTACCAATGCATCCACAATCCCTACTGCCACTTCCCTCAAGACCCTAGGATGTATGCCATCAGGTCCAGGTGATTTATCCGCCTTGAGTCCCATTATTTTACCGAGTACCACTTCCTTAGTGATTTTGATCGTGTTTTGCTCCTCCCACCCTTTAGCCCCCTCTTTGTCCAGTGTTGGGATATTCTTAGTGTCTTCTACTGTAAAGACTGATGTAATATATTCATTCAGTGTTTTTCCCATCTCTATATTTCCCACCATTAATTTCCCGGTCTCATCCTCTAAGGGACCAACATTTACTTTAGCCACCCTTTTTCTTTTAATATAACTATAAAATCTCTTACTATCTGTTTTTATATTATTTGCTAATTTACTTTCATAATCTATCTTCCCTTTCTTAATCAATCTTATTGTTATTTTTTGCTATCTTTTAAAGTTTTCCCAATCCTCTATCCTCCCACTAGATTTGGCTACCTTATATGCCCTTGTTTTTAGTCGAATACTATCCTTAATTTCTTTACTTAGCCAAGGATGGCTGTCTTTTCTTTTACACCCCTTTCTTCTCAGTGGAATATATATTTTTTGGAAGTTGTAAAATAACTCCTTAAATGTACACCACTGATCATGTATCGTCTTACCCTTTAATCTATTTTCCCAATCCACTCTACTCAATGCCGCTCTCATACCTTCATAGTCTCCTTTATTCAAGCTTAGCACGCTTGTTATGGTCACTTATTCCAAGGGGATCCTTTATTAGGCCATTTTTAACTAATCCTGTCTCGTTACACAGGACCAGATCTAAGGTTGCCTGCCCCCTGGTCGGTTCAATTACATACTGCTCAAGAAACCCATCCCTAATACACTCAATGAACTCATCCTCAAGGCAGCCCTGCCCAATTTGATTTCTCCAATTAATGTGATAGTTAAAATCCCCCATAATTATAGATGTTCCCTTATTACAAGCCTCAACTATTTCCTGATTGATACACCGTCCAACAGAGTTGCCACAGTTCGGAGACCTATAGACTACGCCCACTAGTGTTTTTTTCCCCTTATTATTCCTTACCTCCACCCAAACTGTTTCATTGTCCTGATCTTTTGACCCAATATAATTTCTCTGTATTACAGTGATTCCTTCCTTTATTAACATAGCCACCCCACCTCCCCTTCCTTCCTGCCTGTCCTTCCTGAACGTTAAATAACCTGGTATGTTTAATTCCCAGGCATTGTCACCCTGCAGCCTTGTTTCTGTAATGGCCACAAGATCATACCAATATGTAGTTATTTGTGCCATTAACTCATCTATTTTGTTACGAATGCTACGTGCATTCAGATAGAGAACTTTCAAAGATGTTTTGTGACACTTAGTTCCTGCTGTAGCCCTTTTTATTACTTTACCTTTTACTCCATAATATCTGCCCCTTCCTGACATGATCTGGTTTTTAATTTCCCCACTGCTACCTAAGTCTATGGCCTTCTCTGTTGTCATTTGTATTATTTGCTCTCTAGGAACCTCCCCCCCACTAGGTAGTTTAAAGCCCTCTCTACAGCCCTAGTTATATGATCCGCCAGGACTCTAGTCCCAGCACTGGCCAAGTGAAGCCCGTCCCAATGGAAAAGCTCACTCCTGCCCCAGTACTGGTGCCAGTGTCCCAGGAAGCAAAACCCATTTCTCCCACACCAGTCTTTGAGCCACGCATTTAACTCTCTAATTTTATTTGTCCTAGCCAAATTCGCTCGTGGCTCAGGTAATAATCCCTTGTGGTTCTGCTTTTTGATTTGGCCCCTAGCTGCTCAAACTCCCTCAGCAGAACCTCCTTCCTTTTCCTATCTATGTCGTTGGTACCAACATGGACCACGACAACTGGATCCTCCCCCTCCCAGTCCAAGTTTCTCTCCAGTCCAGAGGAGATGTCCTTAACCCTGGCACCGGGCAGGCAACACAGCCTTCGGGACTCTCGCTCTCGGCTGCAGAGAACTCTATCTATCCCCCTAACGATACTATCCCCGAACACTACAACATTTCTTTTAACTCCCCCCACTTGAATGGCCCTCCGCTCCACGGTGCTGTGGCCAGGTTGCTCATCCTCCCCGCAGTCCCTGTTCCAATTCTCACAGGGAGTAAGAGCCTCGAACCTGTTGGACAAGTGCAAGGGCTGCGGCTCCTCCAACACTACCTCCTGGATCCCCGTACCTGCCTCACTTCTAGTAACACCATCCTGACCCTGGCCACGGACTACATCTGAATTAATTAATCTAATTGGTGTGACTACCTCCTGATACACAGAGTCCAGGTAACTCTCCCCCTCCCTGATGTGTCTCAGTGTTTGAAGCTCGGTCTCCAGCTCTTCAACACGGAGCCGGAATTCCTACAGCAGCCAACACTTACTGCAAATGTGATCACTGTGAGCATCAATGGTGTCCACCAGCCCCCACATATTGCAGCAGCAACACATCGCCTGATCTCCCATTCTATGTAATTAAATAAATTTTTTAATACTATTCTTAAATACCCTCTGCCTCGATTCTAGATGGGGAATATCACACCTTAGAAACTATAAACCAAAGAGATTTAAGCTTAAAAAGGGAGAAAACTTACCAACCAATCACTTACCCGCTTTGTGATGATGTCACACCTTGAATACTTTTTACCTCTCTCCTTCCCTGAGATTGGAGATTGGTGGGGCCTACCTGCGCCTCTGGGGCCTCTTGTGGTCGCTCTGCCGCTCAGCTCCGCCTGCACCCGCTGCCGATGCCGCACTGGGGCCTACCTGATCCTCTGGGGCCTCTTGTAGTCGCTCTGCCGCTCAGCTCCGCCTCCACCCGCTGCCGATGCCGCACTGGGGCCGACCTGAGCCTCTGGGGCCTCTTGTAGTCGCTCTGCCGCTCAGCTCCGCCTCCACCCGCTGCCGATGCCGCACTGGGGCCTACCTGATCCTCTGGGGCCTCTTGTAGTCGCTCTGCCACTCAGCTCCGCCTCCACCCGCTGCCGATACGTTTTGAAAAGACAGGGAGAATGGTAAAGGAATGGGTGTAGCCCTGATAATAAAGGAGGACATAAGGACAATAATGTGAAAGGATCTAGGCTTAGGAGATCAGGAAGTAGAATCAGTATGGGTGGAGATATCAATAACAAGGGGCACATAACACTGGTTGGAGTACTATATAGGTCCCCTAACAGTAGCTATACTGTTGGACAGAATATTAATCAAGACATAGGAGGAGATTGCAACAAATGTAATGCAATAATCTTGGGGGACCTTAATCTTCACATAGCGTGGACAAATCAAATTGGCAAATATAATCTGGAGGACGAGTTCATGGAATGCATTCGGGATAATTTTCTTGAACAATGTCATGGAACCAACCAGGGAATATGCGATGTTAGCTCTTGTATTGTGAAATGAGACATGGTTAATTAACAATATCATAGTAAACGATCCTCTGGGACAGAATGATCATAATATGATAGACTTTCACTTGAAGTTTGAGAATGACTTGCCTAAGTCCGAAACTAGAGTCTTAAACTTAAATAAAGCGAATTACATAGGTATGAGTGGCGAAATGGCTAAGGTAGATTTGAAAATATATTAAAAGATATGGTGGTAGATAAGCAGTGGCTTGCATTTAAATAAATATTTCATAATTCTCAACAATAAAAATTCAATTGAAAAACAAAAGCTCCACAGAAAAATGGATCCAACTGTGGCTAACCAAAGAAATTAAGAATAGCACTGGATTGAAAGGAGAAACTTGTAATGTTGCAAAGAATAATAGTAAGCCTGAGGATTGGGAGAGTTTCAGAAACCAGCAAATGTTGACCAAAAAAATGATTGAAAGGGAAAAATAGAATAAGAGAGAAAACTAGCAAGAAATATAATAGCAGACTGTAAGAGTTTCTACAAGAATGTGAAAAGGAAAATAATAGCAAATGTAAACATTGATCCCTTAGAGACGGAGACAAGAGAAATTATTATGGGAATAAGTAACTGGCAGAAACGTTAAACAAATATTTTGTATCTGTCTTCACAGTAGAAGACACAAAAAGCATACCAAAAATGATGCAGAACCCAGGGACTAATGAGGCTGAGGAACTTAAAGTAATTAATAAAAGAAGAGAAAAAGTACTAGAGAAACTAATGGGACAGAAATCCAACAAACCCCCTGGCGAACTATATTCTATGCTTTTAAAAGAGGTGTCTGAAGAGATAGTTTTGATCTTCCAAAATTCCATAGATTCTAGAATGATCCCAGTGGCTTGGAAGGTCGCAAATGTAACACCGCTATTCAAGGAAGGACGGAGAGAAAAAACAGGGAACTACAGGTCATTTAGCCTGACATTAGTCGTCCAGAAAATGCTGGACTCCATTGTTAAGGAAGTGGGATCAGGGCACATATAAAATCAAAACATGATTAGGCAGAGTCAACATGGTTTTATGAAAGGGAAATCGTGTGTAACAAATTATTAAAGATTTTCAGGATGCAACTAGCAGGGTAAGTAAAGGGGAACCAGTGGATGTAGTATATTTGGATTTCCAAAAGGCATTCGATAAGGTGCCACATGAAAGGCTTTTACACAAGATGAGGGCTCATGTATTGGGTTAATATAATAGCATGGATAGAGGATTGGTTAACGGTTAGAAAACAGAGAATAGGGATAAACGGATATTTTTCAGGTTGGCAGGCTGTAACGAGTGGGGTACCGCAAGGATCAGTGTTGGGGACTCAGCTATTTACAATCTATATTAATGACCTAGATAAAGGGACTAAGTGTAATGTTTGCTGATGATACAAAGCTAGGTGGGACAGTAAGCTGTGATGAGAACACAAAGCGTCTGCAAAGGGATAGCGATAGACAAAGTGAGTGAGCAGTAAGGTGGCAGGTGGAGCATAATGTATGAAAATGTGAGGTTATTCACTTTGGTAGAAAAACAGAATATTTTTTAAATGGTAAGAAACTTTCAAATGTTTGTGTTCAGTGAGATTTGGGTGCCCTCGTGCAAGAAACACAGAAAGTTAGCATGCAGGTACAGCAAGCAATAAGGATGGCAAATGGCACGATGGCCTTTATTGCAAGGGGGTTGGAGTATAAGTGTAAGGACGTTTTGCTGCAATTGTACAGGGCCTTGATGAGACGAAACCTGGAGTACTGTGCACAGTTCTGTTCTCCTTATCTAAGGAAGGATATACTTACCTTGGAGGTGGTACAACGAAGGTTCACTAGATTGATTCCTGGGATGAGAAGGCCGTCCTATGATGAGAGATTGTGTAGAATGGGCCTATACTCACTGGAGTTTCGAAGATTGAGGTTTAATCTCATCGAAACATACAAGATTCTGAAGGGGATTGACAGAGTAAATGCTGAGAGGTTGTATCCCCTGGCTGGAGTGTCGAGAACTAGCGGACATAGTCTCAGGCCACTTAAGACTGGGATGAGGAGGAATTTCTTCACTCAGAGGGTTGTGAATCTTTGGATTCTCTACCCCAGAGGGCTGTGAATGCTGAGTCTTTGAGTATATTCAGGGCTAAGATAGATATATCTTTGGACTCTAGGGAAATCAAGAGATATGGAAATCGGGCGGACAAGTGGAGTTCAGGTCGATGATCTGCCATGATCTTACTGCATGGTGGAGCAGGCTCGAGGGTCTGTATGGCCTATTCCTGCTCTTATTTCTTATGTTCCTATGTTCTTACATCGGAACCACCATCTAGTTCCCATTTCCAGATCAAATAAATTACCTGACCCGTCTTTTGTAAAAATTGAGGCCAAAACATTATTTAGCCGTTTTGCAGTCTGTGTAGAATCAGTTATCAGGCCCTCACCCGATCACACTTCCAGTGCCCCCACTTCATCCATCTTTTCAATTTTTCGACTTAATGCAACTAAAAAAAACAAATTGTTGACCTTCACTTCTGTTGCTATATAAAACTCGATATATTTCTTTGCCATCTTTATGCCCTTTTTAAACTCCAGGCTTGCATTTTTATTGAATCCATCTACACTACTTGCTATGCCACCTAACACTGTCGTCAGTAATCTTGGATGTACGGCTCTCTAGTCCTTCATCTGCAGGAATGCTTATTGTTATTGAATCCAAATTAATTCTGTGCCATTTTCTTTCATGTCTTTAAATGCTTTATTTCTTTCGTTGTAGTCATGGCTGCATAGATTTCAGGGTTATGATAGTACGCAAGCCCTCCCAGCACGTCCCGGTGTAGTCACGAGGGAGGTGTGTATATTTGTTGGTGGAAGCACAAATTCATTAATAATACCAGACAATTATATGATTGATTAAACTGTTTTGTCAACCACTCATTGACATATAATGTAAATTCATTAAATGTTTACATCAAATTCAGACATTATGTGATTGATTTGAATCTGTCTTCACAGAAGAGGAGACATCTGCCAATGTCACGGTAAAGGAGGAGGATGGAGCAATTGGAGAGGTTAAAAATAGATGAATAGATTGGCAGCGATCAAAGTAGACAAGTCATCTGGCCCGGATGGGATGCATTCCAGATTGTTCAGGGTAGTAAGCGTGGAAAAAGCGGAGGCCCTGGCCGTAATTTTTGATCATGCCTTGGATACAGGAGAGTTGCCAGAAGACTGGAGGGTTCCAAATGTTACACCCTGTTCAAAAGAGGGGAGAGGGATAAATCCGATAACTATAGGCCAGTCAACCTATCATCGGTGGCAGGAAAATTTCGAGTGAGCAAAATATGGGACATTAATTGTCACTTGGAAGGTCATGGGTTAATAAATGACAGCCAACATGGATATCTAAAAGTCAAATCGTATCTGACAAACGTGATTGTGTACTTGGATGAAAAAACAGGGGGTTGGTGGAGGTAGTGAGGTTAATGTGTATAAGGACTTTCAACAGGTGTTTGATAAAGTGCCATGTAATAGATTTGTGAGCAAAATGGAAGTCCATGGGATTAATGAGGCAGGGCCAGCATGGATACAACATTGGTAAGGGACAGAAAGCAGAAAGTTGTGGTGAACGAGTACTTTTCAGACTAGATGAAAGTATACAGTGGTGTCCCCCAGGGGTCAACTGCTCTTTTTGCGATATACTGATGACCTGTACCTAGGAGTCATAATTTCAAAATGTGCAGATGAAACAAAACTTCAAAATGTCGTAAACAATGCGGAGGATTGTAAAGAGCTACAGAATGTCACTGTCCTTTGTGTGAAGAAGTAGTTTCTGGCATCAACCCTGAACGGCCGGATCTAATTCAATTTAAGCCCCGTTGTCCTGGACTCCACAACCAGAAGAAATATTTTCTCGCTATTTACCCAATCAAATTCTTCAATCGTCCGTGGCTGGGTTTGAGTTCTTCAATTATTGGTTCTCCTCCCTCTCCTCCCCTGAAGGTGCTGACTCTGGCTGGGTTCAGTTCCACACTCACTGGTTCCCCTCCCTCTCCTCCCCTGAAGGTGCGGACTCTGGCTGGGTTCAATTCTACACTCGCTGTTTCTCCTCTCTCTCCTCCCCTGAAGGTGCTGACTCTGGCTGGGCTCAGTTCTACTCTCACTGGTTCCCCTCCCTTGAAAATGCTGACTCTGGCTGGGTTCAGTTCTACACTCAACAGTTTCTCTCCAATGTGTGACCCATGTGCCCCAGCTATACGTGTGACCCGTGATAGGGTAAGATTTGGATCACAGGTCACGCACTGATTACCCAAAATATCTTAGGAGTTGTAAGGCATTTTATTAGAGAGCTACCGTTTAAGCATAATCACATACTACATGCGATTGAAATAGATGTAGTAGACACGCAACCTGTGACAGATGAGAGCCCAGCGACAAAACAGACTGAACGGAATGACTGGATTGATGGACGGACGTTGGATGGACGATAGACGCACGGACATCGATGAATGTTGATGGATTTCTCTGTCAGCAACAACGGTCACTTCTGTTGGGTCGCTCCTCGAGCTGTCTGAGGTGTTAGGCTGTCAGTCAGCATGTAACCACTGCAGAGGTCGAGCCTGATCGGAGCATTAAGCCGAAGCTAGCATTTCATCCACTCCGAGGAAGCCCTTCCCCTAATAGCTAGCTTCTCTCTCTCTGTTGCCCATTTTTATATCCTATTTCGATGGGCTGGGATCACAGGTGTCCATCATTTTTCATCCACGTCATGACATTTATTACCAGGGCAAAGATAACCCTTTACCAACTTGTTTCCTGAACTGGAGTTCAGTTAATTATTTTCATTGTATTAAATGTTTTATTATGGTTAACAATGCTTTGCTCATTCGGTTGGCTGGTTCCCTGCGTTCTCCCTTTTATCAGTCTCGCCACGTCTGTTTGGGAGGCCTGCTTGTGCTTGTGTTGACCTAAGGCCTCTCTCTGTTCTTGTCTGATGTGATTGGAATTCTTTCTCGGTGGTCAGTCAGCCTTCCTTGCTTGTTTAAGAGATTTATTTCCTACGGAATCATTAATCACCTTATAACTTGCAACTTTCTTTAGGATTTAATGCTTCTTCCAGAGAGAAATTCTGAGCGCGATTCCACTGTCCTCACCTGAGGCCTCACATGTGCCCTTTCCAGCCGGGTCACTGGACCCTCCTCCCAATGGCCCAGTGGGTAAAGGCACCGCCCAGTACTACTGAGTCATAGGAACAGGAGGAGGCCATTCAGCCCCTCTAGTCTATTCCACCATTAAATTAGATGTTGGCCGCTCTAGCTCAAGTGCAAATAACAGTCTTTGCTCAATATCCCTTGACACCCTTACCCTACACTGTGTCCGCTGTGGCACTTTCACATATGCTGTCTTTCGGATGAGACTTTAAACCGAGGTCCCGTGGATGGAAAAGATCACATTGCATTATTTCGAACAAAAGCAGGGGAATTATCCTCGGTGTCCTCACCAATATTTATCCCTCAATCAACATCACTAAAGAAATATTACCTGGTCATTATCACATTGCTGTTTGTGGGAGTTTGCTGTGCACAATATACGTGCTGCGTTTCCCAATTTGAAACAGTGAATACACTTAAAATGCACTTCATTGTCTTAAAGCGCTTTGGGCCATCCTGATGTCCTGAAAGGCGCTGTAGAAATGCAAGTCTTTCTCTCTTTAATAAAACAGTGTCACGCTCAGTTCTGAAAGTTCCATTTGTCCCCCAGCATCCACGGCGTTTTGGGGGTGTAAGTTCCAGATTTCCAATACGCTTTGTGGAAAAAGTGATTCCTGATTTCACTCCGGACCGGCCGAGACCTTATTTTAATATTGCGACCCCTTGTTCTGGATTCCTCCATCAGATGAAATGGTTTCTCCACATCTATCCTATCAAAACCCTGCATTACTTTAAACATAGTTTAACGCACCCCTCATCCTTCTAAACTCAAGGGTGTGTATTTCTGTGAATGGCAGGCCCCTGTAGGGAGTGAAACCACGGCCCCCATCGGGACAGGACCCCGGCCGCAGTAGGGAGTGAAACCCCGGCCCCTGTGGCGACCGGAGTCCCCGCCCTTGTGGGGAATCAACACCCTGGCCTTGTGGAGACTGAACGCCTGGCAACTGTGGGAACTCAACCATGGCCCCTAAGGGTACTGGAATCCTGGCCCCTGTGGGGACTGGACAGCGGCACCTGTGGGGAATGAACCACCGACCACTGTAGGGACAGGGCCCCGGCCCCTGTAAGGAATGAACCATTGGCCACTGTAGGGAAACGATCCCGGCCGCTGTGGGGACAGGACGCCCAGGCCCTGTGGGGACTGGACCACCGGCCCCTGTGGGGACTGGACCCCCGGCCCCTGTGGGGACAGGACCCCCCTGGCCCTGTGGGGACTGGACCCCCGGCACCTGTGCGAACTGAACTCCCGGCCGCCTGTTGGGACCGGACCCCCAGCACTAAATATGGTTTAGATCCACTTCGCGCAGCGCCCGTGTCACTGACAGTTTCTTTAATGATGTTGATTCTTATCTCTGATCGCCTCCTACAAAGGCTAATCTATAAACGATCAGTAATGTGCACCGAATTACCTGCAATGCCCGGGGTTCAGAATCCGCGCTATCTTCCCCGGGGTTAGCCCTTTGTTTAGATCAAAGTTTCTGGCCAGAGTGAAATGGCATAATCCGGCGGGCAGTGGGGAAGGGGGGATAATGCTCACTCTTTTATATTCGGTCCTGGGGCCACACTCGGTGTATGTAAAACCTGTGGCTCTCGCGGTTTATTAACCCGCTCGCTCCAGACCTCCATTGATACCGAGAGGGAGAAATCTGCCATCCGGTGTATTCTGGGTACGGTCAGATGCTATTTGAGCTCCGACCAGAGAATCAGAGAATGATTCATCCCAGGAGGAAACAATTCTTAAACGATGCATTTATATACCAGCAGCCTGTAATGGAGATAAGATTGTAGGTCAAAGGTGAATGGAGCGGCTGGAGCTCAGAGAGGCGCATTTGGACCAGGAAGTTAGGGGAGGAGATAATATTAAAAACGTAGAGACTGTTGACACCACTGTCTTCCGGCACTCACAGTGATGCCGCAGTCACTATTGAGACAGTAGTAGGTTAGGGATTAGTTTATAGTTTACGGTTAGTGTTTAGGTTAGGTTAACGGCTAAAGTGTTTTAGAAACATAGAAACATAGAAGATAGGAGCAGGATTAGGCCATTCGGCCCCTCGAGCCTGCACCGCCATTCAATGAAATCATGGCAGATCATTCAAATTCAGTACCCTGTCCCTGCCTTCTCTCCATATCCCTTGATCCCTTTAGCCTTAAGAAATATATCCAACTCCTTCTAGACTATATTAAATGAATTGGCCTCCCCTGCCTTCTGTGGTACAGAATTACACAGGTTCACCACTCTCTGGGTGAATATATTCCTCCTCATCTCTGTCCTAAATGGCCTGCCCCTTATCCTTAGACTGTGACCCCTGGTTCCGGACTCCCCGGCCATCGGGAACATCCTTCCTGCATCCAGTCTGTCCAGTCCTGTTAAAATTTTATAAGTTTCAATGAGATCCCCTCTCATTCTGCTAAAATCCATCGAGTATAAGCCCAATCGACCCAATCTCTCCTCATACTTCATTCCTGCCATCCCAGGTATCACTCTGGTGAATCTTCGCTGCACTCCCTCCATGGCAAGAACATCCTTCCTCAGATAAAGCGACCAAAACTGCACACAATACTCAAGGTGTGGTCCCAACAAGGCCCTGTAAAACTGCAGCAAGGCAACCTTGTTCTTGTACTCGAACCCTCTCGCTCCGAAGGCCAACATACCATTTGCCTTCTTAAATGCCTGCTGCACCTGCATGCTTACCTTCAGCGACTGGTGCACAAAGACATCCAGGTCTCGTTGCACTTCCCCTTCTACCAATCTATTGCAGATCAGATAATAATCTGCCTTCCTCTTTTTACCACCGAAGTGGATATCCTCGCATTTATCCACATTATACTGCATCTGCCATGCATCTGCCCAATCACCCAACCTGTCCAAATTATACTGGAGTTTCTCAGCATCCTCCTCACAGCACACACACCCACCCAGCTTTGTGTTGTCTGGTTAGGATGTTAGGGTTAAGGGCGGGGTTACGGGGTGAGATTTACAGTTTTGGGGATTGGGTGTTGGTTTTAACGTGTTGGGTTTACGGTTATATTTATGGATACCAAGGTTAGGAGAGGCGCTCTGCAACTTATGGGGAGCTTAGACCTATAGTATTCTTTCCATTACAGGCTGTAGATACATTTTAAAAAACGAATCAATTCTTCAGAAACTCAGTGGCGCTTCTTCTCACCTCGAATGCTCCACGTTATAGAATAGTGCACTGGTGCAATAGACGCACGTTTATGGACAGTGTCTGTCCTGAGGATAGGCAATGCCAGCCGCCAGCTGCTCCCTGTAGGAAGACATCAGGAGGGACAGAGGAGGCGGGAGTGGGACAGGTAGGAGAGGACGGGGCGCAGTGGGGTAATTAAAACCCGTAGCACATTTTATAAACACGATGTGCAGCCTTTGGCCCAGATAACAGCCTCCGGGACTGGTGGATATCCAGCGGGGGCCGCAGCTGCGGGGCTTTCTCTCTGGTAACAGACCCAAGTTATCGAGGTGACTGAATACACAGCCCAGCCAAATTGAACGCCGTGTTTGTGAAATTACTGGTTCAGACTCAGAGAGGGTCCAGTGTGCCAGTCGGTGTCCAGGGAACGGAGTTTCATTCGGTATCTAAACCCGTGCTGTACCTGCCCTGGGAGTGTTTGATGGGACAGTGTAGAGGGCGCTTTACTCTGTATCTTACCCGTGCTGTACCTGCCCTGGGAGTGTTCGATTTGGTAGTGTAGAGACAGCTTTACTCTGTATCTAACCCGTGCAGTACCTGCCCTGGGAGCGTTTGATTTGGTCATGTAGAGGAAGCTTTACTCTGTATCTAACCCGTGCTGTACCTGTCCTGGGAGTGTTTGATGGGACAGTGCAGAGGGCGCTTTACTCTGTATCTAACCCATGCTGTACCTGCCCTGGGAGATGTTGATGGGACAGTGTAGAGGGAGCTTTACTCTGTATCTAACCAGTGCTGTACCTGCCCTGGCAGTGTTTGTTGGGACAGTGTAGAGGGCGCTTTACTCTCTTTCTAACACGTGCTGTACCTGCCCTGGCATTGTTTGATGGGACAGTGCAGCGGGAGATTTACTCTGTATCTAACGCATGCTGCACTTTCCCTGGGTGTGGTTGATCAGACGTTGTAGAGGGAGCTTTACTCTGTAGCTAACCCGTGCTTTACCTGACTGGAGAGTGCATCAAACAGACACGAGGAACTCAGAATGCCCCATTTATTTACTCTATGAAAACCCTTTATGATTTTTATATCTCCAGTAAATTACCACGTAATATGCTCTGCTGTAAGGACAACAGTCCTAGCTTTTCTTCGTCTCTCTATGTAACTGAAATCACTCATCCCTGGTACCATTCCAGTAAATCTACTCTGTACTGTCTCCAAGTCCTTGACATCCTTCCTAATGTGTCCAGAACTGACCACAATACTCCTGTTGAGGCCTAACCAGTGAATTACTTATTTTTCGGATAATTTCTTTGCTTTCGTACTCTATACTTCTACTTATAAAGCCAAAGATTCTGTCTGCTTTAGTAACAGAGTTCTCAACTTGTCATTCCACCTTTAAAGATTTGTGTCTCTGAACCACTGGTAGGTTTTAGGGATATTAACATAACATGGCTACAATACATTGAATTACATGTCTGATACAATGTGAATTATTGCAAAGAATAGTTTAGAGTGAATTAAATCACAGGTTAGAGAAGATCCAGCTGCCTTTTCCTCGCTTCCTGCCAAAACCCAGCAGAGAAGACAAAGAGTCAGGTGCCGGAGATGAATAATTCTGGGTATAAAAGTGAGGGGATCCTGATGTAAGGGGACAGTCGGGACTGGAGACACCGGAGATCAAGCTCACGGTGGCCGTGGTTCCATCCAGCAGGCTGACCTCGTATAAGTTACTGTGGACACGCAGGACTTGCAAGTTATCTCTGATTGATGGATCAATGTAAGGTACGGTAGATGACAGAGAATCTGCTCATCTTATATTTTAATAAGGTATTTGAGTTGCTGACACAGGACTCTAGAATCTGCCAATTAAGAAGACAAAGCATTAGCTAGAATCATATACTCCTAAGTCTCTTTGCTCCTCTATTCCTTTCAAAAGTTTAGCATTTTGTGTATATTTCAACTCCCTTTGCTTCATTGCAACATGTATCTCCGCACACTTCTCCACTATAAATTTCATCTATCATCTACCCACCGCATTTACTAACCTGTGCATTCACTCTGAAGTCACTTTCAGTCCTCTTCACAATTCCCACGCTCCTTATTTTGGTCACAGATGGAGATTTTGATCTTGTGCCCCGTATACCCGATCCGAAAACATCTCTCTGTATTTCCACTGCAGGGCTAGATGGGGATTGCTGTAACATCCACAGTCCCACTGAAACTAGACTGGACCCTGTCCTGTCAGAACACAAAATGTTGCAGTCATGCCAGATATATACTCACTGAATTACCAGAGTTTACTACAGATAAGAAGGATCCAAGAAGTATTTCTGACTGGTCCAGTACTTGATGAATTCAACAATGTAGATATGTACCAGTGTGTTATTTTATTCAGAGCTTTAACCAACTGTCTCTCACATGGGGGGCTGAGTGTGTGTGACGGTGTTTAATGATGCCAAGCGCTGGAGTTTCAGGCTATCTTAATTTCCTTGCTCCAAACGCATTCTAACTGCATGTAATCTCTTTCTTGTCCGAATTATCACACTGTTGTCACTGTGTACATGGAATTTCACATTGTGAATGTAGAACTGAGCACAGCCGGAGTCAACACCTTCAGGGGAGGGGAGGCAGTGTCACCAGTGAGTGTAGAACTGAACCCAGCCAGAGTCAGCACCTTCAGGGGAGGAGAGGGAGGGGAAATAGTGAGTGTAGCAATGAACACAGCCAGAGTCGGCACCTTCAGGGGAGGAGAGGGAGGGGAACCAGTGAGTGTAGAACTGAACACAGCCAGAGTCAGCACCTTCAGAGGAGGAGAGGGAGGGGGACCAGTGAGTGTTGAGCTGAACCGAGCCAATGTCCGCACCTTCAGGGGAGGAGAGGGAGGGGAACATTTGAGTGTAGAACTGAACCCAGGCAGTTTCAGCACCTTCAGGGGAGGAGATGGACGGTAACATCAATGTGACTGGAAAAATCACCGAAACACACACACACGAGTGAGTGTGTTCCAGTTTACGCACTGTGAAAAGAGCTTTAACCAGTTACACAGCATGAAAAAAAATCGCACCATTCACAGCGGGGAGAAACCATACACGTGTTATGTGTGTGCTGAGGCTTCAATTGATCGTCTAACCTGGAAAGACACAAGCACACCCGCACCACCCGGGGATATATGGGTACTGTGGGAGGGATTCAATTATCCGTCCCAGCTTGAAACTCACACCGGAAAAAGGCCGTTCACATTGTCCGTGTGTGGGAAAGGATTGAACCAATCCTCCCATTGCTCACACACCAGCATCTTCACAAGGGAAGAAACCATTGAAATGTTCCATAGAAACATAGAAACATAGAAGTTAGGAGCAGGAGCAGGCCAGTCGGCACCTTGTGCCTGTTCTGCAATTTAATGAGATCATGGCTGATCATCCAAATTAAGCACCCTGTTTCTGCTTTCTCCACATATCCCTTGATCCCTATAGCCTTTACACATATATCTAACTCCTTCTTGAAAATATTTAATTAATTGGCCTCAACTGCCTTGTGTGGTAGAGAATTCAACAGGTTCACCACTCTCTGGGTGAAGACATTCCTCCTCATCTCTGTCCTAAATGGCTTATCCTTTATCATTACACTGTGACCCCTGGTTCTGGACTCCCCCGCCATCGGGAACATCCTTCCTGCATCTAGTCTGTCTAGTCCTGTTAGAATTTTATAAGTTTCAATAAGATCGCCTCTCATTCTTCTAAACTCTAGCGAACATAAGCCTAATCGACCCAATCTCTCCTCATATGTCATTCCTGCCATCCCAAGTATCAGTCTGGTGAATCTTCGCTGCACTCCCTCCATGGCAAGAACATCCTTCCTCAGATAAGGTGACCCAAACTGCACACAATACTCAAGGTGTGGTCTCACCAAGGCCCTGTTCAACTGCAGCAAGACATCCTTGCACCTGTACTCGAATCCTCTCGCTATGAAGGTCAACATACAATTTGCCTTCTGAACCGCCTGCTGCACCTGCATGCTTAACTTCAGCGACTGGTGCACAAGGAAACCCAGGTCACGTTGCACTTCCCCTTTTCCAAATCTATTGCCGTTCCAATAATAATCAGTCTTCATGTTTATGCCACCGAAGTGGATAACCTCGCATTTATCCACATTATACTGCATCTGCCATGTATCTGCCCAATCACCCAACCTGTCCAAATCATACTGGAGTTTCTCTGCATCCTCCTCACAACTTACACGCCCACCCAGCTTTGTGTCGTCTGCAAACTTGGGGCTAATACATCTAGATCCCTCGTCTAGGTCATTTATATATATGTTGAATAGCTGGGGTCCTAGCACCGATCCCTGTGGTACCCCACTAGTCACTCCCTGACACTCGGAAAAAGTTCCATTTATTCCAACTCTTTGCTTCCTGTCTGCCAACCAGTTCTCTATGCAAGACCGTACTTTACCCCCAATGCCGTGTGCTTTAAATTTGCATGCTAATCTCTTATGCGGGACCTTATCGAAAGCATTCTGAAAGTCCAAATACACAAGTCCCGCGGGTGGAGATAAATTTAGTGGTCGTCGCAATTTGTGACACAGCAGCGAGTTTAATGTGACTGCAGCGGTGGGGTTCTGCTGTTATTAATCATATCCAGGACTGTTTAATATGTATTAATGTATAGCAAAACGAGCAGTGGTCCTAATACTGACCCCTGGGGGACACCGCTGTAAACTTTCCTCCAGTCTGAAAATAACCTTTCACCACTACTCTCTGCTTTCTGTCTCTGAGCCAAGTCTGTGTCCATTCTGACGCTGCCTCTTTAATCCCAAGGGCTTGCAGTTTGCTAACAAGGCTATTACATGGCATTTTATAAAACGTCTTTTGAAAGCTTATTTACATATCAACCACACTACCTTCATCAACCCTCTCCATTTATCATTCAACTACTCGATCAAGTTTGTTTGACACGATTTGCCATTAAAAAATCCATGTATAACCCCTCGTCTTCCAAGTTACAAATAATGTTGTCCCAGATTTCGCTAAATACAACTTTTCCTGCCACCGATGTTAGGCTGATTGCCTGTAGTTAATGGATGAATCCAATCCCCTGTTTTTAATAGCGGTGGATCGTTTGCAATCCTCCGATCTTCTGGCACCACTCCTGTATCCAAAGAAGGTTGCAAAATTGTGGCGAGAGCCTCTGCTATTTCCACCCTTCCTCCCTTCAACAACCGAGGATGCATCTGATCCGGACCAGGTGACTTTTCTACTTTGATCACAGCCAATCTTTTCATCTATTTTTATCCTGTACAATTGCTGCACCCTCCCTTTTTACCGTGACATTGGCAGATTTCTCCACTTTTGTGAAGACAGATTCAAATAAACCACATATTGTCTGAAATTAACGTAAGCATTTAATGAATTTACGTTATAAGTCAATGAGTGGTTGACAAAACCTTATAATCAATTATATAATTGTCTGGTATTATTCCTGAATTTGTGTTTCCACCAACAAATATATACACTCCCCTCATGACTGTACATTGATATGCTGGGAGGGCTTGCGTGCTACCCTGACGCTGAAATCTATGCAGCCATGAGTACAACGAAAGAAATAAAGCATTTAATGTCATGAAAGAAAATAGCACAGTATTAAGGTGGAATCAATAAAAAAGGCATCCCTGGAGATGAAGGGCTAAAGGGCCGAATATCCAAGATTACTGACGACATTGTTGGGTGGCACAGTAAGTAGTGTAGATGGATTCAGTACTAAACGCAAGCCCGGAGTGTAAAAAGGGCATAAAGATGACAAAGACAAATTTCGTGTTGAATATAGCAACAGAAGGGATGGTCAATAATTTGGGTTTTTTAGTTGCATTAAGAGAAAAATTGAAACGATGGATGAAGTGGGGGCTCTGGAAGTGTGGTAGGGTGAGGGCCTTATAACTGATGCTACATACACAGACTGCAAAGGGGCTAAATACATCTGTTGCCTCAACCTCTACAGGTAATTTATTTGAACTGGAAATAGGAACTAGGGGCTGGAAACTGTGTCACAATTTACATTACCACCAGCATGGTTGACAGCTGTGCAGTCTTAAAATGAATCAATCTCAGGGGCCGGGGAAGATTCAGCCGATGATCCTTGTGGAGATAAGGAAAATGTTGCAGGAACCCGGGAAAAAATCTGGGAGAGGTGCCGGGGACTGCTATAAGGCAGATGCTAAGCCTATATTGTAAAAAGAAGATGGTAAAAGTGACCCAGGAAATCCCATAGCAGTGAGTGCTAGGTCAATTTTGGGTAAATACATGGACACCCTGATTAAAGATAAGATCATGGAGCATCTGGAAAGAAATATCAACGTAAAATATAACCCATATCTGTTCATGAAGGTGAGGCCTTGCTAATCTAGTTCACTAGTTCTCTTTGAGGGTGTGACAAAGGAGCTGGATAGGGTTAAGGCAGTGGGTGCAGTGTAATTCGCTTCAGTCAGGCCTTTTAGTACTCTTCCTGTGGAAAGGATGGGAGTGAAAAGAAAGATCATGACAATCAGTGGAAATACTTTTCACGGGATGTGTAATTAGTTCATCGATAGAACCCAGAAAGCGGTGATACAGGGATTGTTATCGGCCTGGGAGAATGTTACCAGTGAGGTCCCACAGAGATCTGTTTGGACCTCTTTTGCTTAATATGTTTATAAATCATCTGGAACTAGGAGTCACAACGTTTGCAGACGAAATGAAGCAGGTGAATGTGGCAGACTGCAAAGCTGAAGCGGATAAGCTAATGAAGGATTTAAATACCTGGGAATTGGGCAGACAGGCGACAGATGTCATTCAATGTAGAGAAAGCCAAAGTGCGTCACATGGAGACAAGAAATCCAGGAAGGGATAATCACTTAAATGAAAATAAATTAATCTGCATGGAAAGTGAAAGATACCTGCGGGTCTTATTGACAATAAATTGAAGCTATCGCGACATTGAGTAAAGCCAAAAAGGCGTTTGGCTATATTAAAAGATCAATATTGAGCCGGGATAGCGAGTCAATCCTGCCCCACTTTTTAAATCATTGGTGCAACCGGGCTCAGACTACTGAGTACAGCTCTGACAACACAGGGTATTGCAGCTATTGAACGGTCACGGAAGAGAGTGAGCAGAATTACTGCAGGATCAAGAGATTGGATTGTGAGGAGCGAGTCTGTAAATTGAGCAAATTCTCACTGGAGAAGTGAATGTCGCGAGGTGATATGACTGCTGTTTTTAGGATTCTAAAGGGACCAGCTAATATAGAGCACGTCAAGTTATTTCACTTTGTCCAGAGCAGTGGAACCAAAGGACACGGCCTGCGCTTGAAAGGGGTCAATTCAAACCCAATCTGCTGAAACAGTATTTCAGTGAGTGAGTGGTCAATCTACGGGACAGGCTGCCTAGGGAGAGGGTTGAAGGAGTTAGTGTTGATTCACTCCAATGCAAATTAGATAGACATTATTCCTAGACTAACATATTGGGACACAGTGTGTGAGTATTTAGAGGCATGACATGTCGTAAGTGCAACGTGCTCGGGAGGAACAGGTAACTGTGGTCTTTTGGTTCCTGAAGCACTCCACCACTGGTGTTTTCCTCACCTCATGTTGTAGACAAATCAATAGCGATTGCTCGCTGTGACTGGGCAACAACTGCATTATCATTGTATCGGGTAACTACCAGGATGGTAAAAAGCGAACTAGAATGGAGGGTATAAACGATAGTGAAAATAATATACTCATTTAATTTGATAAATTTCCTATTTGTATGATTTTTATTATTATTGTTTGTGCCCCCTTACAAAGTGCGAAAGAATAATTTTCTTTTCTTAAATGACACTGGTGGTTACGTCCCAATTGTCCAATGAAAAGTGTAGAAACTGACCTGGAAATCGTTTGTCTTTATCCTCCAGCAATTCCTCTGTTCCTGTGTTTATGGACACAGGAGCGCAGCTGGGGGACGGTGTCCAGTGAGCGGAGAACAATATGTGGGGACAGCGCGTGCTCCCATTTCAGAGCGTATCCGACCCTCAAGACCCAAACCAGTCCCAGGAGGGATATTGGGTCTCTTTGTTAAACAGTTAAACTTGATATCAGAGGTCGGACTCCACATGAATGTAGAGATACTCCAGGGCCCTGGGGGCTGGTGGGAATGTACCAGGCTTGAGTCAGCACCGACAAGAGAACTGGAAACTAACTGAGAACGGGATACAAAACTGGATTGCGCGCTGATGCAGTGTTCCTCATACATTTTAAATTCACATTGGGTAAGGATCTTAGAGTGAGTGACTGTGTATCTGGGAGGGGATGTCGTGTCTGACAGGGACAAGAAGAGCAAAACATGGAATATAAGGTACAATTCATGCTATACTTTACTATTTTAATCATTTAAATAATTTAACACTTAGACTCAGTGGATATTTCAACCCATTCTTTATCTCATCTCTGAATTTACTCTGGGTCCCGCATTTATAAGCGGGTTCATGCAGGAACTCAAAACCTGAAGCATAAATCTGTTTTCCTCCAGAATAAAATTTGATTCCTTAAAATTTGAACCTGAGAAATAAGTAACACTCGCAATCCTGATATAGAGGAAAGTTATAACAATCAACAAATATAAAAGGATGAAATTGCCCGAGATATAGAAGAGTAAGACGATGGAATTTTTTGGCTTCTTCATCTCTGGGTCACTCTGACTCTCTCCATTACAGTGGGCCAGAATCTCCTGCAGGCTCTACTCGCCGCTAGAATGTGTCTGACGGTCAGAGCATTTGGCAGCAAAATCAGAATGGATGTGAGACACGGGGTTAAAATGCGATTAATCCAGTCGTATGCGTCCCATGCAGGTGAGGTATAATATATTATTTTTACATTGCAGAACCAGGGTATATTGTTAATTGTGTACAAAGGTTCATATATAAAATCCAAGAAGGTACTTTTTAAACAGCTCACGGCACAGACCGTTCCTATAACCACGGCCGCAATTTTCTTGGTGCAATATTTTGTTTTCAGCTTTTGGCAACAAATGGCCACAAATCGATCAAAGGTGAAAGCGACCGTTAACCAGACAGAACTGTCCATAACTCCATAAAGTAGCGCAAGTTTGAGACTACAGACCGGAGTGAGGAACAGGAAACTGAACGAGAAATAAATACCAGCAATCCGGTTTAATATCACAGTGGTAATAATGAGCAGGAGATCCGCCACCGCCATGGACACCAGGTACCGAGTGACACATCTGGAGAGACCGCACCTTCCTCGGGGCAGGATTACAATCACTGCCAAGTTAGCTGTTACAGAGGGAGAGTGAAAGTCAGAGAGGGAGAGCGAGTGAATATGTGTGAAAGAGAGGGAAAGAGAGTGAATGAGTGTGACCGAGAGGGAGAGAGAGTGAATGAATGTGAGAAAGGGAGAGAGAGAATGTGTGTGAGAGAGCGGGAGAGAGAGTGAATGTGTATGAAAGAGAGGCAGAAAGATTGAATTTGTGTGAAAGAGAGGAAGAGAGAGTGAATGTGTGTGAGAGAGAGGGAGAGAGAGAATGTGTGAGAGAGAGGGCGAAAGATTCACTGTGTGTGTGAGAGAGGGAGAGAGTGTGAATGTTTCTGAGAGAGAGGGAGAGAGAGAGTGACTGTGTGTGTGAGAGAGGGAGAGAGAGTGAATGTGTGCGAGAGCGCGGGAGAGAGAGTGGATGAGTGTGAGAGAGAGGGAGAGAGAGTGCATGTGTGTGAGAGAGAGTGAGAGAGTGTGAATGGGTGTGAGAGAGAGGGAGAGAGAGGGAATGTGTGTGAGAGAGGGAGAGAGAGTGAATGTGTGTGAGAGAGACGGAGAGAGAGAGAATGAATGTGTGTGAGAGCGAGGGAGAGAGAGTGAATGAGTGAGAGGGAGAGGGAGAGAGAGTGAATGCGTGTGAGAGAGTTGGAGATAGAGTGAATGTGTGTCACAGAGAGTGAGAGAGAGTGAATGAGTGAGAGAGAGACAGGGAGAGAGACTGAATGTGTGAGAGAGAGAGAGTGTGAGAGAGTGATTGAGTGAGAGATAGATGGAGAGAGAGTGAATGTGTGTGAGGGAGAGGGAGAGAGAGTGAATGTATGTGAGAGAGAGGGAGAGAGAGTGAATGAGCGTGAGAGAGAATGAGAGAGAGACTGAATGTGTTTGAGAGAGTGTGAGAGAGTGAATGTGTGTGAGAGAGAGGGAGAGGGAGTGAACGTGTGTGGGAGAGAGTGAATGTGTGAGAGAGAGAGGGAGCGATAGTGAATGTGTGTGAGAGAGAGGGAGAGAGAGTGAGTGTGTGTGAGAGTGAGGGAGCGAGTGTGAATGCGTGTGAGAGCGAGAACATGAAAATTACTGGTCCGACTCCCCGCTCAATTATGCGTTTGACAGGATTCAGTGTGAAATATAAAGCTTTGACAAGTGATCCTGAGTTGAAGCCAGGTCGCGTACGCTATGGGCACCTGCTTTTTGTGTTTAAAATAATCCTCCAGATTAAAAATAAAACAGGCCAACGACATCGGAATGTAAAATAACGCAATGAATCCTCATGGAGAACAAGAGAGCATCGGACACACCTCGAAACCAACGTTGGAACATCAAATAGACCAAAAATAACATATCAGTAACGCAGTAGAGAAGATGTGTAAAATGGTAAATAGTAAACCGACAATGAAAGTGGAATGTAGCAAAAAATTAAGAACAAATGCATTTAAAATGGATTAGGTCCTGCGGAGGACCCAAAACGCCCTCATCCGATGAATTACTGTAAAAGTATTCACTTTGGGAGAATTCTGCAGTCAACTTGCGCCAAACGAATCGCAAACAGCGAAGGGTGGACGGACAATTGGCGTTTCTGTCTTTGCGGATGGAATGTTGTGAGGACACAGTGAAAACTATGAGCTCTTCTTCTGATAATCACTGGGATCTTCGGTGTCCATCGGAACCACTCGAAGTGGCAGAGGATGAGGTCTCAGTCGGTGAAAGGCACCTCCTACAATGCAGCACTTGCTCAGTACTGCACAGCGCTGTCGGGACAAATGATCGGCTTAGTTTTAGAGTAGATATGAATTTAAAACTTTGGTACACAGATAAGAGACATGCCACCAGTTATGCAGCCTCAATCAATGTGGAGAGAAGAGTGAAGACGGGGACAGCCCGTGGCATAACCAGGTGTCAGGAGCAGAAGGAAATCCCTCAGCAGCGGTCCCTGTAGAACTGTCAGCCACAGCGAATGTGGAAGAGGGAGCCGGACTGAACCAGTGAGAGTCAGAGTCTGACAGCAGAAACACTGCGCTGTGTGAGTTTGGGGAAAATGCAAACTCATTCTCACCGCCTAATAATGTCATTACATTAAATTCATTCATTAAATTCAGGCAGTAATTATTTAATCGGCAACTAATCTCAATCAACAAATCATTTGTGGAATTTAGTCAGTCACTGTCAATAACACAATGGCCCGTATTTTCCGATAGGAGGCTTCCTGCGTGCGGATGACTCCTATCGGAAAAGAATTACGCACTTACCTGGGGGCTCCCGAGGTCTGGAAACTTCCGATGCTGGGCCCCTCCACAGTAGAAATGCGCAGGACCCATGTATCCCAGGGGCGCATGCAGTTCGCAAGTGTCCCTGGGATCACGTGGGCCAGGCGAGACAATGAAAGAAGGGAATTCCACCTCATAATATTGGCAGATATGCCTCTCAAAAGTATGAATGGGGATCACTGAAAAAGACACTAAAACATTAAATAAATTAAACTAATATCATAACCTATTTAAAAGGAGTTAAAATTACATTAAATTAAATATTTTAAACACAAATTAAACTTTATGAAAAAAAATTAAGGTTTTTTACCGGGCAAAAAATAAACTTACATTTTTCAAAAGCATTTTTCAAATAGAAATGAGTGAAACAAGTTATCTTTTTTACTATTTGAAACTCTTATGCTGATATTACCAGGCGTAGGATTTCTAAGGGTTTTCAGCAGGTGGAAATTCTGCAGGAAGTGGAAATCTCCATCCGCAGAGGCCCTTCTTCTGTGATAACAGTGTGATAATTCACCCACATTGACAGTGTAATTAACACAACTGAACTCCATGTACACAGTGATAACAGTGTGATAATTCATCCACAATGACAGTGTATGTAACGCAACAGAACTCCATGTACACAGTGATAACAGTGTGATAATTCACCCACAGTGACAGTGTCAGTAACACAATAGAAATCCATGTACACAGTGATAACAGTGTGATAATTCACCACAGTGATAGTGTCAATAACACAATAGAACTCCATGTACACAATGATAACAGTGTGATATTCACCCACAGAAAAATAACAATAAGACAAAAGAAAATATATGCACACCAATTTAATGGTGCTGAAACTGCTCTTATCAAATTCACAAATGACATCCTACGTTTCTGTGATTGTGGCTAATCTATCCTTCCTCATCCATTTGGAAATGTCTGCAGCCTTTGACATGGTTGACCACTCCATCCTCCTCCAGCGCCTCTCATCCATCGTCCAGCTCGGTGGGACTGCCCTCATAGCCAGATAATCACCTGCATTTCCTTCTCTTCCTGCTCTGCGCCGTTATCTCTGGAATCCCTGATGGATCTATCTTTGCCCCCTCCTATTTCTCATCTACATGCTGCCCCTCGGCAACATCATCCGAAAACACAGCTTTAGGTTCCACATCTACGCTAACGACAGTCATCTCTACCTCACCTTGACCTCTCTCGATGACTCCACTGTCTCTGATTGGTCACGCAGCTTGTCCGACGTCTAGTACTGGATAAGCAGAACTTTGCTCAACTAAATATTGTGTCGACCGAAGCCATTGTCCAGTAATTACTCTCCCAACACGTGAGTATGGATGTGGTACTCACGTGTGTGCCCGGAGGAATTGCTGGTTTTCAGCATGCACAGCGCATGCGGAGAAAACCGGCATTTCCTCTCCTCTGACCCAAGGGGTTATGAGGCTGAATGCGTGCGACTACACAGGCAGCACGTGCGACTTGGATTTCCTTTACTTTTAGAGAGTTGCGCATGTGTAAATGCCTCTGGTTTTTACGCATTGAAAAACCACACATAAGTAATTAGTTTTACAGGTAAGTGGTCTATTAATAAAATTTATATTATTTCTCCACAGGTTTATTATTTTTAAAGAATTTACAGTAAGGTAAGTTTAGTTTTAGCCCCGATTTTTTATATAATAATTTTTTTCAAATTTTAAAATTATTGTTTATTATAGTTTTTTTACAGTTATTTATAGTTCATTTAAGTAGTGCAATGTTTTTTTTAATTTTCTTTCAAGTTTAAGTAGTGTTTTGGGGCCAGGAGTTTTCATGAGTTTGACAGCTCTTACTATGAAAGTCATGAATGAACTTTTGCAAACTCCCATTGGTTGCACTGCGCTCACGTGATCCCAGCCGGCTCCTCGCACTAAGTAGGCCGCTGGGTCATGCACGCACAGCGCGGCAGGACCTCAAGCGGGCCAGTGAGAGGAAATGCAATGCGGGCCAGGATTGAAATGTCAGCGCGCCGGGTAAGTGCATATCGGGGGCTTGCACATGCGGCAAGCTCCCGATCCTAATTTCAGGGCCATTATCTTCGGTTCCCTCCACGAACTCAATTCCCTAGTCAGCGCCTCCAGCCCTCTGTCTGGCAACTCTTTGAGGCTGAAACAGACATTTCGCAATGTTGACCTCCTTTTTGACCCTGAAATGAGCTCCCAACCCCTCTGTAACATCGCCCATCTCCGCCGCTGCCTCAGCTCATCGTCTGTTGAAACCTTTACCCATGCCCATGTTTCCTCCAGACGTGACTATTCCATTGCTCTCCTGGCTGGCCTCCCACCCTCCACCCTGCATAAACTTGAGCTCATCCAAAACTCTGCCTCCCACATCCTACCTTCGCCCATCATCCCTGTGCTCGCTGACCTACATTGGTTCCTGGTTAAGCAAAACCTCCATTTTAAAATTGTCATCCTTGATTTCAAATCACTCCATAGCTTCGCTCCTCCTTATCTCTGTAACCTCCCCAACCCTACATCATTGCGAGAGCTTTGACTCTATCCCAACCTTTAAGTTGTTCCTTAAAACCTAGCTATTTAAACAATATATTGCTGTGGTAATATCTCATTATGCGGCTCGGTGTGAAATTTTGTTTGCTACCGCTCTTGTGAAGATTTTACTAATTTAAATGCGCTATACAAATGAAGGTTGTTGTTACTGAAAATATGGCTCACAGTACAGCACTAGTAACACCATAGGAAATATATGTTTACAGTTATAATAGTGTGACAATGCCACACACAGTGAAATGCCAATAACACAATAGGAAATATATGTACACAGTTATAATAGAGTGATAACACCACTCACCGTGAAATATCAATAACACAATAGGAAATATATGTACACAGTTATAATAGTGAGATAATAACACTCGCAGTGAAATACAAATAACACAACAGGAAATATATGCACACAGTTATAATAGTGTGACAAAACCACTCACAGTGAAATACCAATAACACAATAGGAAATATATGTATACAGCTATAATAGTGTGACAATACCGCTCACAGTGAAATACCAATAACACAATAGCAAATATATGTACACTGTTATAATAGTGTGATAATACCACTCACATTGAAATACCAATAACACAATAGGAATTATATGCACGCAGTTATAAAAGTGTGACAATACCACTCACAGTAGAGCACCAATAACACAATAGGATATACAGGTACACAATTATTATAGTGTGATAATACCACTAACAGTGAAATACCAGTAACACAATAGGAAATATATGAACAAAAACAAAATACGGCGAATGCTGAAAATCTGAAATAATATGTGAAAATTCTTGAAATACTCAGCAGGTCAGGCAGCATCAGTGGAGAGAGAAACAGAGTTAACGTTTCAGGTCGATGGTCTTTTCATCAGAACTGGATAACGTTAGCTGCATAACTGTTTTTAAGCAAGTATAGGTGCTGGGAAAAGGGGAGGGTGGTAATATCAAAAGGGAAGGCCTGTGAATGGGTGGAATGCAGGACTGATTAAATGACAAAAGGGATGATGGTCAATTCAAAAGGGGTGGTAATGGGACAAATAAAGAATATCAAGATGGGTCGAGAAGAGGGGTAAATGGCAACAGCAGAATCATGACCAAAGCCTGCTCCCTAAATAAATGGGAACAGTGGTTATGATCTAAAATGGTTGAACGCAATGTTTAGTCTGGAAGGCTGTAAAGAGCGTAATGGAATTGTAAATAAATGTACACAGTTATAATAGTTTGATAACACCACTAACAGTAAAATACCAATAACACAATAGGAAATATATGTACACAGTATTAATAGCATGATAATGCCACTCACAGTAAAATACCACTAACACAATGGGAAATATTTGTACACAGTTATAACAGTGTGATAATACCACTCATAGTGAAATACCAATAACACAATAGGAGATATAGGTACACAGTTACAATAGTGTGAAGCTACCACTCAGTGAAATAGCAATAACACAATAGGAAATATATGTACAGTTATAACAGTGTGATAATACCACTCACAGTGCAGCGACATCTACTGTTGAATTTCAGTAAAACACCATTCACAGAATCACAGAAACCCCACAGTGCAGATAGAGGCCATTTCGGCCCATCGAGACTGCACCGACACATATCCCACCCGATCCCCGTAACCCCTACACCAACACATATCCCACCCTATCCCCGTAACCCCACGTATTTACTCCCCCTAACACTAGGTCAATTTATCATAGCCAATCAACCAATTCGGTGCAAATAGACTGGTACCGCTCATGAGGTGTCTCTTGGAAAAAGCATGATAACAAATATTGGAGAACCTGGCACTCAAATTAAGTCGTGATTCCGTTAAAGGGGAGAAAGTATGCCGTGGAAGGGAAGAAATGATGCGGTTAAGGGGGAGGAATTGTACCAACAAAGGGGAGAAATGATTCCATTAAAGGTGATAAAATATACCATAAAACGCGGGAAATGATACAATTAAAGGGGGGAAGAGTTCCCGGTAAATTGGAGCAGTGATACAGTTAACCAATGCTACACATGCCTAGCAATTAACACCAATACTTTACATGGAACTCCGAGAGCTGCAATGACGGGATAGTAAATGGCAAACCCCAGACCTTTTGGTATCCCGTGCATTTCTCTCAGAAGCTCTGAGCGCGCTCGGATCGGCACTCACAGATTCTCACAATTATACCTGAAGTCAGCTTCCAGGGCGATAATCAGATGGCTTCATTTTTATATTAATTACACGAATTGAAACAAACAGATAAGTGCAGCCGCTGACAGGATGGTGTTTGTGCGTTGATGGAATAGCAACTATTTAAATAACTCTGACCCGACTCTAAAGTGAAATACTCAGAGATGGCAGTATGATCCCGGTTACATGTCTTCATAAAATATAATAAAACGCTGAATCAGCGGTTGCCATGGTGAGAGTGAGCCCTATACGGGAGGATTCACGGGTTTAAACACCTTAATGCTGAGTTAAGAGGTATCAGTACAAGGTACAATTAACCAGAGAAACTCTGGCCCTGCAGCCGAAAAATGCAGCCAAGTTCTCACACGTTGTCATTATCCAGCTTCGTCCGGGAAATCACGGGTTACGTGCAGATGTCTCCAAATCCCTCTGTGTGTTCAGTGTGGGCAACCTCAGTACAGCACGGTTTCAATTAGTTTGGCAGGTTCAGTTAAGCACAATTACATTCAGTGTGGCCAGATCCAGTTCAGCACAGTTACATTCACTGTGAACAGGTCCAATTCAGCACAGTTACATTCAGTGTGGAGCAGGTTCAGTTCAGCACAGTTACATTCAGTGTGGACAGGTCCAGTTCAGCGCAGTTACATTCAGTGTGGCCAGGTCCAGTTTAGCGCAGTTACATTCAGAATGGACAGGTCCAGTCCAGCGCAGTTACATTCAGTGTGGACAGGTCCAGTAAAGCACAGTTACAGTCAGTGTGGACAGGTCCAGTACAGCATAGTTACATTCAGTGTGGACAGGTCCAGTTCAGCGCAGTTAAATTCAGTGTGGACAGGTCCAGTTCAGCACGGCTACAGTTAGTACTGACAGGTCAAATTCACCACTGTTACATTCAGTGTGGACTGGTTCAGTTCAGGGCAGTTACTTTCAGTGTTCACACATCATCCTTCTCACAGCAAGACCCATTCAGCCATCATCCTAACTCACACCAAACCAGTCACCCATCATCCTACTCACACCAAGACCCCTTCACCAATCATCCTAACTCACACCAAGACTCATTCTCCCATCATCCTAACTCACGCCAAGACCAGTTCACCCATCATCCTAACTGACACCAAGACCCATTCAAATATCATTCTAACTCACACCAACCCCATTCACCCATCATCCTATCTCACACTCAGCGCCATTCTTCCAGCATCCTAACTCACACCAGGACCATTCGCTCATAACACCATCTCAGAGCAAGATCCATTCACACATCATCCTATGCGCACCAAGCCCCATTCACACACCATCCTATCTCAAACCAAGGCACATTCACCCATCATTCTATGTCACACCAAGTCCCATTCACCCATCATCCTAATTCACACCAAGCCCCATTCTCCAATCATTATAACTCACACCAAGACCCATTCACTCATCATCCTACTCACAACAAGTCCCATTCACTCATCCTCCTACGCACACGAAGACCCATTCAACTATCATCCTAACTCACACCAAGACCCCGACACCCATCATCCTAACTAACACCAAGACTCATTCACCCATCATCCTAACTCACACCAAGAACCTTTCACCCATCATCCTATCTCACACCCAGCCCCATTCCTCCAACATCTTAACATACACCAAGACACATACACCCATTATCCTAACTCACACCAAGACCATTCAGACACCATATTAACTCAAACCAAGACCCATCATCCTAACTCACACCAAGACCCATTCACCCAGCATTCTAGCTGACACCAAGATCCATTCACCCAATATCATATTTACAGAAAGACACATTCACCCATCTTCCTAACTCACAGCAAGACCCATTCAAATATCATTCTAACTCACACCAACTCCATTCACCCATCATCCTATCTCACACTCAGCGCCATTCGTCCAGCATCATAACTCACACCAGGACCATTCGCTCATAATCCCATCTCAGAGCAAGACCCATTCACACATCATCCTATGCACACCAAGCCCCATTCAGACACCATCCTATCTCAAACCAAGGCACATTCACCCATCAATCTAAGTTACACCAAGTCCCATTTACCCAGCATCCTAATTCACACCAAGCCCCATTCTCCAATCATTATAACTCACACCAAGACCCATTCACTCATCATCCTACTCACAACAAGTCCCATTTACCCATCCTCCTACGCACACCAAGACCCATTCCACTATCATCCTAACTCACACCAAGACCCCGACACCCATCATCCTAACTCACACCAAGACTCTTTCACCGATCATCCTAACTCACACCAAGCCCCATGCACCCATCATCATAACTCAAACCAAGACACATTCACCCATCATCCTAACTCACACCAAGACCCTTTCACCCATCATCCTATCTCACACCCAGCCCCATTCTTCCATCATCTTAACATGCACCAAGTCACATACACCCATCATCCTAACTCACACCAAGACCATTCAGATACCATATTAACTCAAACCAAGACCCATCATCCTAACTCACACCAAGACCCATTCATCCATCATCCTAGCTGACACCAAGATCCATTCACCCAATATCATATTTACAGAAAGTCACATTCACCCATCTTCCTAACTCACACTAAGATCCCTTTACCCATCATTCAATTTCACACCAAGGCCATTCACCCATCATCCTAACTCCAAGCAATCCCCATTCACTCATCATCCTAACATACACCAGTCTTCAATCACACATTAACCTAACTCACACCAATGCCATTCGCTCATAATCCCATCTCACACCAAGACCCATTCACTAATCATCCTATAAACACCAAGACCCATTCACCCATTTACCTAACACAAACCAAGACCATTCACTCAACATACTAACTCACATCAAGACCCGTTCACCCATCATCCTATCTCACACCCAGCCCCATTCCTCCCTCATCCTAAACCACACCAAGACCCATTCACCCATCATCCTAACTCACGCCAAGATCCATTCACACATCATCCTAATTACAGCAAGAAACATTCACCCATCATCCTAACTCACGCAAAGACCAATTTACCATCATCCTAACTCACACCAAGCCCCATTCACCCATCATCCTAACTCCCACCAACACCCATTCAACAATCATCCCAAGTCACACCAAGACACATTCACCCATCATCCAGCTCACACCAAGAACCATTGACACATCATCCTAACTCACACCAAGACCATTCTCCCATCATTCTAGCTCACCCCAAATCCCATTCACTCATCATCCTAACTCACACCAAGAACATTCTCCCATCATCCTAACTCAGACAAAGACCCATTAACACATTATCCTACCTCACTCCAAAACTCATTAACCCATCACCCTAACTCACACCAAGCCCCATTAACCTATCATCCTAACTCACACCAAGCCCCATTCTCCCATCATCCTTCTCACCCCAAGAACCATCCACCCACTATCCTACTCACACCAAGAACCCTTCACCCATCATGCTAACTAACACCGTGACCCAGTCAAATTCAAATTCAAATTCAAATCGCTTTATTGGCATGATAAGGTACATCTTATGTTGCCAAAGCATCAAAATACATTTATGGTTGAACACATAAATGCAGTTCTATTCATACAGTGTATAAACAGGTATATCCCTGAGTGTATAAATATACATTCGCATTATTTATATATACTCTTTTCTTAGTTTACTGGTTGTCCCTCTGTTCATGGCAAGCTGTAACATAGTGCGCCGCCAGTGTTACACAGCTTCTCTCCTCCCCCAGTAGGTATGGGAGTTTTTGGTTGTCATTCAGATTTCTGAATTCAGGGCATATTTGTGAGAATTTTTGGTAGAAATTCTCCCTGATGCCCTGATATTTTCCACAGGCTGTGAGGAAGTGCATCTCTGTCTCCACTACTCCCTGACTGCAGTGAGAGCATATCCTGTCTTCTCTTGGCAGCCTGGTCTGCCTGTGTCTGCCTTTTTCGATCGCTAGGCTATGTTCGCTAAGTCTGTACCTTGTCAAGGTTCTTCTCAGTTTGTTATCCTTTACCATGGTCAGGTAATCAGCTATGTTGTATTGTCTGTTTAGGGCCAGGTAGCAATTGAGTTTGCTTTGGGTTTTTGTTGTTTCTGCCCAATATGTCAGATATTTTTCCTTTTGCTTAGCGACGATTGTGTTGGGTCGAATTCTTTGTGTTACCCTGTCACTGTCCTGGGGTTGGTTATTGTTAGTATTGTTAGTATTTACTTCACTGAGTCCCAGGACTAGTTGACTGAGGGTATCCTTCTTTATGGTCAGCTCTTGGCATTTCATGGCGTCGTAGTGATAGCATTGGGGGTTGCTCATTTGTAGGTGATTCCAAAATTTGGTGGCTCTTTTTTGGATAGTGATTATTAATGGATATTGGCCTAGTTCCGCCCTGCATGCATTGTTTACTGTTTTCCTTTGAGTCCGGAGGATACTTTTACATAATTCTGCATGTAGGATCTCAATTGGGTGTTTGTCCCATTTAGCAAATTCTTGTTCTGTTAGCGGTCCCCATACTTCACTGCCATAGAGTGCAATTGGTTCAATTACTGATTTGAAAATTTTTAGCCAAATACTAATTGGGATTTCTATTTGGATTGATTTTTTGATGGCATAGAAAGCCCTTCTTGCTTTCTCTTTCAGTTCATTCACAGCCAGTTTGAAGTTTCCCGTAGAACTGATTTTTAAGCCCAAGTGTGTGTAGTTAGTGGTTTGTTCAATTTTGGTTGTTCCTAGTGTGAAATTTATTTTGGGTCCCTGTTGTTTGGATCTTTGCTGGAACAAAAGGACTTTGGTTTTTTGGGGATTTATAGTCAGGGCCCAAGTCTGGCAGTACAACTCCAGCAGGTCCAGCTTCTGCTGTAGACCCTCCTTAGTTGGTGACAGCAGAACCAGGTCGTCTGCATAGAGGAGGAATTTAACCTTGGATTCATATAGGGTGAGGCCAGGTGCTGTAGATTGTTCAAGTAGTTTTGCCAATTCATTTATGTAAATGTTAAAGAGTGTCGGTGAGATTGGCGAGCCCTGCGTCACCCCCCGCCCCTGTGGGAAGTATTTTGTTTGTTTGTCTCCAATTTTAACGGCACATTTGTTGTTTGTATACATTGATTTAATTACATGATATGTTTTTCCTCCTACCCCGCTTTCGATAAGTTTCAGGAATAATCCATCATGCCAGATGGAGTCGAAAGCCTTCTGGAATTCTATAAAGCATGCGTAGATTTTGCTTTTGTTATGGTGAACGTGTTTGTCAATTAGGGTCTGTAGGGTGAAGATATGATCTGATGTTCTATAGTTTGGCAGGAATCCAATTTGGCTTTTACTCAAGACATTGTGCTCCTCAAGGAAGTTTATAAGTCTTTTGTTTATGATGCTACAGAATACCTTCCCCAGGTTACTGTTTACACAGATGCCTCGATAGTTGTTTGGGTCGATTTTGTCCCCACTTTTGTATATGGGCGTTATGAGTCCTTTGTTCCAGATATCAGGGAAATAACCGACACTCAGAACCAAGTTGAAGAGTTTTAGGATAGCCAGTTTCATTTTGTCGTCTGTGTGTTTAATCATCTCGTTTAGTATGCCGTCTGTCCCGCAAGCTTTTCCTGGTCGCAGGTCCTTGAGTTTTTCAAAAAGTTCTTTTTCTGTTATTATGGAGTCTAGCGGGTTTTGGTAATCTTATATGGCCATTTCTAGCTTTTCCAGTTTTTTGCATATTTGGTGTTGCTCTGGTCTTAGTGTGTTTTTCTGGTATAATTTTTCAAAGTGGTTTACCCATGTGTCCCCATTTTGAATGGCCAATTCGTCGTGTTGTTTTTTGTGTAGTGTATTCAAGTTGTCCCAGAAACAATTGGAATCAATGGATTCCTCCATGGAGCTGAGTGTATTCTTAATATATTGCTCTTTTTTGGTTCTGAGTGTGTTTCTGTATTGTGTTAGTGTCTGACAATAAGTAAGGCGTAATTCCTCGTTTTCTGGATGTCTGTGTTTTTGGTTTGAAAGTTTTCTAAGTTTCTTCCTCATGTTATGGCAATCTGGGTCAAACCATTTTTCATAGTTTTTTGTTTTGGGTTTGTTCTTGCGAGCTTTCAATTTTGCACTTGTTGCCAAGTTATCAAAAATATTGTTTAGGTTAATAACTGCCCGGTTTACGCCTTCTTTATTGTGAGTGTATATGTTATCCAGAAAGGAGTCCAAGAGAGCTTGAGTTGATGCAGTGCTAATTGTTTTCTGGTATTTTTCCGTGTCGTTTTTGGCCCATCTGTACGATTTATTGGTGTTGTACAGTTTACTGGGTAGTGTTTCTATGTTGTTTGTTTCTGTCTTTTTGAGATACATAATAATTTGACTGTGATCTGACAGTGTTGTTTGTGGTTTGACTGTGAATGCTCTGAAAGAGGATGGGTCCAAATCTGTAATCATACAGTCTACTTTGCTGCAGCCAAGAGGTGAGCAATAGATCGATCTTCCTAGGAGGTCTCCTATGAACCTACCATTGACAATGTACAGACCCAGGTTTCGACAGAGCTGTAGTAGCTGTTTTCCATTGGTATTTGTCTGCTTGTCGCAGTTATGCCTGTATGGAAGGGAAGGGATGTCAAAGTGGTTATTCCCGAATACGTAATTGTTTCCCTGATTATTGGTGAAGTCTGGTTCTTCGCCCGTTCTTGAATTGAGGTCCCCACAGATCAACACGTTCCCCTGGGCCTGGTATTGGATAATTTCCCCCTCTATGTTGGAGAAGGTGTCCTCTTTAATGTACGGTGAATCAATTGGAGGGATATAAAGTGCGCAAATGTAAACATCTTGGGTGTTTGAGATAATCTCCCTCTCAATTTTGAGCCACATGTGGTTTTCGCCCTTTTTTATAAATTTGATGTAATTCTTAAGTTCTGTTTTAAACCAGATCAGTATGCCTCCGGAGTCTCTGCCTTGTGTTACACTTGGTAAATTATTGGAGAGGACCACCAGCTCAGTGTACCCTTGGGGACAGCCAGTGTGTCATTTTCCTTTATACCAAGTTTCCTGTAAAATGATAATATCTAGATCTTTAGTTTCTTCTATGAACTCTGGGGTCCTACTCTTCACGTCTAGCACCGAAGAGCGTAGACCTTGGATATTCCAGGTCGAAATATATAAGGATTTCATGTTAAGTCTGATCTTTTACTATGATAGGTTAAAGAGTGGTACGTGTTTGTCGTGTCTAAGTGTGGGAAAAAAGATCACTTCAGTTGTCTATAAAAGTTAATACTATTTGGTTACAGTTCTTTCTATTAATTAGTCCTTGATCCATAAGGCGGGAGTAGATGCTGCTGCACATCTGCTTATTGTCTCTTAATGGATTGTCTCTGTCTGAGGTATTGCGTACGTCCTGTGCATCTCTCCCTCTGTCTGGCTGGTAGTGGTCCTGTTCCCCTGTGGGACAGGAGTGGTGCAGGTCTGATATTGTTGTTTTGCATGGGGATCCTCTCTGGTCTCGGTTGGTGTGGTGGTGGTCTTTGTAGTGGTCCTGATATGTACCCCGCTGATCTCTGGTGGTCGGGGGGGGGTCCTCTTGGAGTCTGGGTATGGACCCGGTTAAAAGCGACGTCCTTCAGGGCTTTAGCAAAGATCGATATTCTTTTCCTTTGGATGTGGACGTGGTCGTAAAGACATTCCTCATCGAGGGTGGGGTGTTGGGCCAGGTGCACATTGTGTTTTGATTCGCAGTCTCTTGCTATGCTGGCATTTATCTCATGAATTGTGTTGTTGTTGAAGTCTGTTCTCGGCAATATTGTGGAAACAGTGATTCTAATGTTTGGAAATGTACTGCTTGCCTTCCTAATCATTGCTCTGAGTGATGTTGCTACCTCTTTCTGTTGGGCCTTTAGGTCATTTGTGCCCGTGTGTATTATTATGTGTTGGGGGGAGCCTAATCGGGCTTTTGTCAGCCATCCCATGGTAGCCACCCATCATCCTAACTCCCACCAAGCATCATTCGCCCATCATCCTACTCACACCAAGACTCATTCACCCATCATCCTAACTGACACCAACCCGTTCACCAATCATCCTATCTCACACCCGGCCCCATTCCTCCATCATCCTAACTCCCACCAAGCCTCATTCACCCATCATCCTAACTCACAGAAAGACCCATTCACCCATCAGCCTATCTCACACCCAGCCCCATTCCTCCATCATCCTAACCCACATCAAGACCCATTCACCCATCATCCTACTCACACCAAGACTCATTCACACATCATCCTAACTCACAGAAAGACCCACTCACCCATCAGCCTATCTCACACCCAGCCCCATTCCTCCATCATCCTAGCCCACACCAAGACCCATTCACCCATCATCCTAACTCACAACAAGTTCCATTCACACATCATCCTACTTACAGCAAGACACATTCACACATCATCCTAACTCACGCCAAGACCCCTTTACCATCATCCTAACTCATATTCAGAGTGGACAGGGCCATTCCAGCGAAGTTACATTCAGTGTGGACAGCTCCAGTACAGCACAGTTACATTCAGTGTGGACAGGTCCAGTACAGCACAGTTAAATTCAGTGTGGACAGGTCCAGTTCAGCGCAGTTAAATTCAGTGTGGACAGGTCCAGTGCAGCACGGCTACAGTTAGTACTGACAGGTCAAATTCACCACTGTTACATGCAGTGTGGACTGGTTCAGTTCAGGGCAGTTACTTTCAGTGTTCACACATCATCCTTCTCAGAGCAAGACCCTTTCACCCATCATCCTAACTCACAACAAGATCATTCTCCCATCATCCTAACTCACACCAAGCCCCATTCTCCCATCATCCTAACTCACACCAAGACCATTCACACATCATCATAACTCTCACCAAGTCCCATTCACCCATCATCCTAACTGACAACAAGACCCATTCAAACATCATCCTAACTCACACCAAGACCCAGTCACCGATCATCCTAACTCCCACCAAGCCTCATTCACCCATCATCCTACTCACACCAAGCCCCATTCACCCATCATCCTAACTCACGACAAGACCCATTCACCAATCATCTTAACTGTCACTAAGGCCCATTCAACAATCATCTTAACTCACACCAAGGAACATGCACCCATCATCATAACTCACACCAAGACCATTCACACATCAATATAACTCAAACCAAGACCCATCAACCTAACTCACACCGACCCATTCACCCAGCATCCTACCTCACACCAAGATCCATTCACACAAAGGCCCAGTAATTCATGTCCCAACGCGTGAGTAAGCACGGGGTACCCACGCGTGGACCGGATGGAAGTGCCGGTTTCTTGCATGCACAGCGCATGCGTGGTAAAACGGCACTTCCGGTCCCCTGAAAGCAGGGGTTAAGAGGTGAAACACGTGCGACGTATGAGGCAGCGCTTGCGCATTGAACTTCCTTTTTCTTGACAGGATTGCCCATGCGTGAATGCCTCCACTTTTTACACGTTAAAAAAGCAGTCGTAAGGACTTCATTTTAAAAGGCAAGTGGTCAATTAATTAAAATTAGAACATTTTTTCCACAGGTATATTATTTTTAAATACTTTACAGTAAGGTAAGTGTATTTTTAGCTCCGATTTTTTATAAAATTATTTATTTCAAAACTATAAATTATTGTTTAAAATGGTTATTTAATGTTATTTATGGTTGATTTAAATAGTGTGATGTTTTTTAAAACTTTATTTTAAGGTTATGTACTATTTTGGGCGCCCGGAGTTTTCATGAGTTTGACAGGTCTTGTGTCAATATCATGAATGGACTTCTCCCTGCTCCGATTGGTTGCCCAGTGCTCACGTGATCCCAGCTGACGCATCACACTAAGTACGGCACTGGATCACGCAAGCACAGCACGCCGGGAGCTGGACCGGGCCACAGACAGGAAATCCACGCAGGCCCAGGCCTCAACTGTCGGTGCGCAATGCACCTGCGGGAAGCCCCCGACACGAATTTCTGGGCCAATATCATATTTACAGCAAGACACATTCACCCATCTTCCTAACTCATGCCAAAATCCCATTACCCTTCATCCTAACTCACACCAATTATATTCACCCATCATCCTAACTCACACCAATCTCCAATCACCCATTATCCTAACTCACACCAAGCCCTTTACCCAATCATCCTAATTCACACCAAGCCCCAATCACCCACCATGCTAACTCACACCAAGACCCATGCACCCATCATCCTAACTCACACTAAGCCCCTTCACACACCATCCTAACTCAAACCAAGCCCATTCGCCCTTCATCCTATCTCACACCACGACCCATGCACCTTTCATCCTAACTCACACCAAGCCCATTCACCCATCATCCTAACTCTCACCACGACCCATGCACCCTTCATCCTAACTCACACCATGCCCATTCACCCATCATCCTAACTCACACCAACGCCATTCACCCACCATCCTAACTCACACCAACCCCATTCACCCACCATCCTAACTCACACCAAGCACATTCACTCATCATCTTAACTCACACCAACATCCATTCACCCACCATCCTGTGCTAACTGATCTATATCGGCTCCCAGGCCGGCAACGCCTTGAAATCAACTCCCTCAATGGCCTCACCCCTCCCTCTCTCCGTTCTCTCTTCCTGCCCAACTTGTATTTATATAACGTAGTAAAACCTCCCAAGGCGTTTCACAGGAGTGTTATAAGATAAAAAAAATGCTCTCCACGATCTCTGTGCTCCTCCAATTCTGCCCTCTTGCACATCCCCGATTTTCGTCACTCCGGCATTGGCTTCAGATGCCAGTCCCCTAAACCCGGGAATTCCCTCACCTCTCCGTCTCTCTACCGCTCTGCTCCCTTAAAACTCTCCTCAGAACTTATCTCCTTGTCTGAACTTTTTAATCACCTCTCCTAATATCTCCTTACTTGGCTTTGTATCAATCCTTGTTTTATTTGCACTCCTGTGAAGCGCCTTGTGAGTCTTTACTCAGTTAAAATTGGTTCATAAATGAAAGTTGTTTTAATTTAATCGATCCATTGTTAAACATGGGCTACACCAACCCCTTCATGGCAGATATGAAGCACCAATCATTTCAGCTGAAACGAGGTTTAGTATAGTTGAAAGCCGCTGTTTTTCTGTTTGTAGGTTTCGAAATGTTGGTTTAGTGGGAGACTGAAAATAACAATCGTGAGTTACATGGGTGGCATAATTTTAAACTGGGGAAAACTGGGATCAGAATCCCAGACTGTGAGATTACCGAGAAGGTGACAAGGGTCCCTATCACTGAACAGCAAGGAAATTACAGCACGGGGAACAGGCCCTTCGTCCCATCTTGTCCGTGCTAGCCCTCCGCAACAGCGTTATTCATAATCCTGCTTTCCTGCCCCGTGTCCATATCCCTTTATCCACTTTTCTTCAACCACATATCCAACCAGTTCTTCAATATTGGCACAGTCTCTGCTCCAAACAGCAAGAAGGGACTGTATTAATACGGGAGCTTTATTACCCTCAGTCATTCCAAAGCGCTTCACTGCCAATGAAGTACTTTTGAAGTGTAGGCACTGTCGCCCCTTAAGTCAGAAGGTTGTGCATTCGAGCCCCGCACTCCAGAGACTCGAGCCCCATAATCCGGGGCCGACATGTCCGGTGCTAATGCATGATTCGATTGGGAGTGATGAAAGGGTGGGGAATCATTGCTCGATCTAGAAATGTCAATGAATTCGGAGTGATAACAGTGTTGGGAATAATTGATAGTTCGAGTAACATCAGTCGATTGCAAACTGTCCATTGTTTCAGAAAGTTGATCATTGGCGACCTATCAATTGATTGAAAACATCAATGGATTGAGGAACATCTATTGTTTGGAAAACACAATGAAGGACTAAAGTATTGAGAAATATTTGTTTAGTAACATGACGGCCTGGAAAATACAAGTGGTCTGGATTTCTCTGTCCGTCCATGTGTCGCTATTTCTGTTAGTTGGCGCAGAGACAGTTTGTTACTCCTGATAGTGGGATATTGAACGGGAATGGGAACAGTGCACAATCCACAGTAATAATCCATAGATGATAGATCAGAGCCTCTTAGACAAGGGGAAGGGGGTCAATCAGGAATCAATTAACTCAGAGGCTTTCTGGGAAAAATACATATTAATAACTATTTGGGAAGCACTTTGGAACATTAAGACAAGCTTTGAAAATGATGTGGAAAAGTAATTGCCAATTTTTTATAATGGCATCTTATTGGAGTCTTTATATCCCTATACCAGTTCTCCACGACGCTAAACAATCACAGGATAAAAGTACAATCTTCTGAGCAATAGCATTCTTCTAACCTCAAGCTACAAAGCACTGACCCTATAATCTTGTCAAAAATTGTGATTCAAATCACCATGCACAGCAAATTCACTGACTCAGCTCTGTACGGCTGCTGTACCATGTCCACTCTAATCATATATTTCAATCGCGGTGACCGCTTACCACCAACCTGAGCACATCTCAGTGAGGTACTGACCTCACCCGCCCAACTGGTGAACAATTCAGTCAGTGTATGACTGGACTCAATGGAAAGGTTCTGGGGAGACTGGTTAAAGGGGTTAAGGCCATTTTAATTTGTGACCTCAATGTGCAAAATCCACAGTTCACTGTGGCAAAGACTTACAATGAATATACGGCGGTAAAGAAAGTCACAGGCCTAGAAATTGGGTTTTGGCTTAGCCAGGGCTTTAGAGCCGGAAATTAGTGCCGGCGCTAAGTCCCCTGCGCACACCAAAAATTCAGTGGCGCCGCGCCCAAACGGCTGCTGGCGCTACTGAAGGGTCTTAGCGCCTGGAAAAGGGCGCTAACTGCCGTTTCGCGCTGCAATTCCGGCGCTGCGGCACCCGATGCGGTGCGGCAGGCTGGGGAAGTGCAGGCCTCCTCCTTCCGTTAAGGAGGAGCTGCCTGCACCCGGCAGCGGCCCGTGCAAATCAGCTTAAAAATGAGCCCGGCACCTCGGACAAGTGCCGGGCTTGCATCTGTTCCCGGGAGGGGGGGAGAGAAGTCCAGGGAGGGAGCTGCGGGCAGGCAGCCGGCGGGAAAGCGGCCGGCCGCCGCGGGGCCTTTAATGCGCCGGCGCTAACTGCAGTAAGGCACCTCTGACAAAACGCTGGTTGCGGCTGCCACGGGCGAGGCGGCCGCAACTCAATTTTGGAGTTCGGGCGGGTTACCACAGCAACCGGGACGCTGCGCACACCGATGACATCATCGGTGCCGGCGCAGCGCTACCGGAGCAACGCCGATTTAGGGCCCCAGGGAATTTCACTACTGGCCATAACTCCGGCGCAAGGCCCTCTAGCACCTCAAATGAGGCGCTAAGGCTACTGAATTTTCAGCCGACAGTTGATGCTCGTTTTATCTGCGCTGTTCAGAATGGTCTGACAGCTCCAGTCTCACAGAGGTGCAAGTATTTAGGTGGGGAAGTGGGAAATTATTTACCCATTGATCTGCTATGTTCACAATATGGTTCATGTAATTCGGGTGAGGTATGTTGAGTTCTTTGTTGTACATGTTCCAAATACTATACTTGTCTTTTGTCACCCCAGTCACGTGCTCACTTAAACCTTTGAGATGAAGATTCCCCATCACCAGAGAAAGAGCATCAATCCCGCATGGATAACTACAGGCTTCTCCAGGTGAAATGCATCTCTCTGGTTATGGATGCCATAGGGACCGAAATGATGCAGAAAATCAGAGAGTACTGAAGGCATCAGACTGATACAAATCTAAGCAGGCTGCTTCATGTCAGATCGTAGGCCATCACAAAGATGTGAATGTTGCTTGTCATCATTCATGCCAATCTATCCATCCTTCTAATCCTCCATCCACCACTCCATTCATCCAAATATGTATCTATATATCTATGTATCTATGTATCTATCTATCTACATGTATCTATCTATCTATCTATCTATCTATCGATCTATCTATCTATCTGTCTATCTATCTATCTAGCTATCTGTCTGTCTGCCTGTCTGTCTATCTATCTATCTATCGATCTATCTCTCTATCTAGCTATCTGTCTGTCTGCCTGTCTGTCTGTCTGTCTCTCTCTCTCTCTCTCTCTCTCTCTCTGACTATTACAGGGTTGTTATGTGCTGGACTGATCCTCCAGTTGACTGTTGCGTCTAGCAGGATATTCGAGACGTTGGTTATATCTCCTTTCCTGAGTGATGGGAAGAGTTTCACACAGTTACAGAACTAAAAATTTAATTGACTCCAGTACTGTTGCTGGGTAGATTTGTATATAAACGGGCCTCACTCACAATGTAAAGGGTTTGAAATTGGCTTTCCACCAAGCAGTCAGTAGAGAGGAAATATATCTTTGATTTCCTGCACAGAAACCCCAGATGCTTCCTGTAAATGACACTGGGAGTTCGAGCCTCGCTACAGCAGTCGGCTTGGTTGCTTCCAAATAATGTTTGGGGCAGAATCGCGGGAATATGAATAGGAAACAAAACGAGATTTAACTGTTTGTACATTAAATTATTCAGCAGCGCTCTAACAAGAATTATACATTTCACATGGTATAACATCTCAACAATGATTCTCGGTAAATTCCACGCTCCCAATATTATAAAATAGGATCAGAAAATAATAAATTGATCCACAAACCATGTAATTAAATTATTGTCAAATAAAGATAATTTTAGATAATTCAGTCCCTTTATTCAGCACTGCATGAAATGCTGGAGAGACATTTTAATAACCCCATACACACACTGTAATAAGATGAGTGAGAATCGTAAAGTAAATAAAACAAAGTTGGAATTGCATTGAACCCGCTGCACTTCCTTGACTATTCTCACAGAGTTCTGCGCCTGATTTAAACTAAAGGCTCCCTGACTACTGATTAGCAGCCGCGCACTGTGCAGTTTAGCTTGCGCTGATTTGGATTGCTGAACAAGCCCTCTCATTGCCCGGCTACGTTTGTGATCTGTTTCAGCGGGAGATAAAGCATTTATTCTCCTGATATTCTGTAAAATACTGCTACGTCCTGATATACATTGTGATTTCAAATGTACTACTGTGCCCAAAATAAGCATTGCATACACTGTAAATGCCATTTCCAATATATTTGACACATGATAAACGCACAGATCATCTGTTTATGGATGTATTAAAGGTAGCATCTCAGAAACCATGTTACACTATGATAGGGTCTCCAAATGCTCCCGCGTGTCTGACAATACTCGGCTCACTAGACAGAGCGCACCCATGACCACAGTTACCCCATAAACATACTGGAGCTCTAACAGGATGAGGTGTCAGTGTATGTTTCCCGTCTTTCATCTTATTCTGCAATGCCTCTGCCGAATGGACTGGCATTGTATCTTCAAGCTGCTTTAAGCTGGTTGGGACGTTGAGCTTGTAAACAGTAACATTTATCAGAAGTTAATAAAATGCAAGCTCCAAGGATAAAGTCTAAATTGGCCATTTATTCGTCAAACTTCTGTTGGTTCACCTTGATGAAAGGACACCCACTCTTCATTAGTGTTGTGAATTTAGCTCCTGGGCGAGGGAGGATTTATAGCTCAAATCTCCCCGCAGAACGCGATCTCAATCAGGTAGTGAAGGGCTCATCCCATCGGCTTCTTCCCGCACTCTCAGTATTGGGGGCAAATGTAGGTGCACTTTACAACGTCGCTGTAAAAGAGAAATAAGTTCCTTTAACCTGTGCATAAACCCTCCCAGGAATGTTTGCAAACCGTCAGCTGGTTTGAACTAACTCCAGATTTCAATCAAATGCCTATGGATTGAATGAATTAAAAGGCTTTGAGTGTCCCTGGACAAACACTGCCCACTACCAATCTCCTCTTCACCCGCTTCCTCCACTTGTCTCCCCTACCGATCTCATCCCCACTCCTCTTCCTCCTCCCTAACCCTCCTCCTCTTCCTCTTCCTCCTATCTTCCCTCCTCCTATCTTCCCTCTTCCTTCGCTGCTCTTCCACTCTCCACTTCCCATTTCTCCTCGCCCCTTATCCTCGTCGGCCCACTCTCCTTATTTCCCTTAAGCTCCTCGCCCTCATCCATTCACCTCCCTAATCACCAGCTTTTCTCTGTTTCTCTGCCACTTCTTCTCATCTAACTTCCCCTTCCCTCATCCCTATCCATTTTGCTCCTCCCTTTCCTCATGCTTCTCCCCCTCTCTCTCCAGCCTGATATTTTACACTGCTCCTCCTTCCCTCTCCTCTCCCTCTTTCCCTGCCTCCTTTCCCCTGCTCTCCTCCCATTTTGCTCCTCTTCGACTCGCCTCCCCCTTTGATCTCCCGACCTGCTTCACCTTCTCTGGCAGCCCTCCATCGCTAGACCACCCACTCACCCTTCCGAGACAGGAGGGTTGAATCACAACGTTCGAATGTTACATAGGCCCTTCCCATGATAAATGTGATCATAGTAATGCAATATTGAAATATAGCGATAAGGACTGAGTGCATGAATTTAAAATGGGACTCAATTACTACTATGTGCTGTTGTCAAATTTCCCACTGGCCTCCAGAGCTGCCTCATCTGTGGAATACATTTAAACTTAACTGCTTATGTGGAATGGCAAACTAGTCTCTGTGTATGTGTGCATATACTAAACAATCTCCCATGATACTGCACACAGGAAGTGAAAAACAAGTTCAGTCTTCAGATTAAGTTGCCCCATACCGAGTAAAGAAGCCTAACACCCTGATCCCGACTGAATTATCCATCACTAAACCCATAATAGCCGAAATATAACCACCTGTGTGTCTCTGTCTTTTCACAAACTCACAGTCCATAAGGTGCCGGGTGCGGGAAGCGCTTGACTGGTGTCCCATTGCCTGTATGAAACCCACGGATTGCTACATGTAGTCAGGTGAAATACAGCGGGGCAGACACGGGAACTGTTACCATCAGCCCAGTAATTCGCACACCCCGACCCTCATAGTGTACTTCTCTGTGGAAAGAGTGATGTGACTGGGATTCAGACCAAGTGTCTATGAACATCCGATCTATGGAGCATTCACCATGTTGGCTGGTCGGTAAATGTCTTCCCTGGGGGGCAGTGAAAGGGAAATGTAAGGAGACAACAAGAGACGTTTCATCCTGTGAGATTTGTCTGTCTCTGCACCATTTTAAAGTCCCCCCCTAAATGGACAACAAATTCTTCATTGGAAAGATTGAGTATCTCAGAGCCCCAGACAGCTTCCTTCAGACATCATTCACACCAGAGGTGATGTGTGCAGGAGAAGGGCTGTTTGAATCTCGGTCAACCACAGACCAGGGCGTGGTCTGCAGGGCAGATCTGTGATGTCACAATACTCACGCACAGCGCCATTGGAGTCCCACCGCTTTTTGACATCACTGATACTGCAGTACCAAGCAACCAGCCTGGTGACCAACCTCCTTGAAGGCTGCTTATTATGGGCTGTGCTTAACTCGGGGATTTTCCAGAAAGTGAAGAGGAGCTTGGTTCAATGTGTGTGGAGTTTGTGCGGGGATCACTTTACCCTGGACTTCACAGCATCGTCCAGCCAGTTTTAAATTAAGTGATGTTAAATTATTATTAAAAGTGACTCTCTGGTGCGCACACAATTGGCTGCATTAATTCAGGGGGAGCTGTGCACAGCTCATGTTTCCCCCTCTCCAAACGCAATCTTCAGAGTGATTTTCTTTTTGTTGAATTAAACTGTAAAATACCCCTTTTACAGAAGAACCTTTTATCCCAACGGTGGATCTCCAGAAACAAGGACATTTCCTCTTCAGCAGGCCCTGGGGCTGCTCAGGCTAAAGGCCACTGGTACAAATGCCTGGCGGGTTATTAAAAGGCTGAAACCACTGACATACGAACATAAGGACATAAGAAATAAGAGCAGGAGTAGGCCATTGGGTTCATCGAACCTGCTGCGCCATTCATTAAGATCATGGCTGATCTGATCGTGGCCTCAACTCCACTTTCCATGCTGCTCCGCATAACCCTTGACTCCCCTGTAGCTCAAATATCTGTCCATCTGCGCCTTGAATATATTCAATGACTCAGCTTCCACAGCTCGCTGGGGTAGAGATTTCCAAAGATTCACGACCCTCTGAAAGAAGATATTCCTCCTCATCTCCGTTTTAAATGGGCGACCCCTTTTTCTGAAACTATGCCCCCAATTCTAGATTCCCCCACGACGGGAAACATCTTCCCTGCATCTACCCTGTCAAGCCCCCTCAGAATCTTATGTGTTTCAATAAGATCACCTCTCATTCTTCTAAACTCCAATGAGTATAGGCCCAACCTGCTCAACCTTTCTTCATAAGACAACCCCCTCATCTCAGGAATCAACCCAGTGAATCTTCTTTGAACTGCTTCCAATGCAAGTATATCCTTCCTTAAATAAGGAGACCAAAACTGCATGCAATACTCCAGGTGTGGTCTCACCAGCGCCCTGTATAGTTGTAACAAGACATCCCTACATTTATACTCCATCCCCCTTGCAATAAAGGCCAACATTCCATTTGCCTTCCGAAATACTTGCTGTACCTGCATGCTAACTTCTTGTGTTTTATGTAAGAGAGCCACCAGATGCATCGGTATTGCAGCATTTTGTAGTCGCTTTTCATTTAAATAATAATTTGCTTCTTTACTCTTCTTACTAAAGTGGATAACATCACATTTTCCGACATTATACTCCATCTGCCATGTTGAGGTCTTGATTGATCTACGACTTCAAATCCACTTTCCCGCCCGAGTCCTTTTTCCATTGATGTGTTCAGATTCCAAAACCTGCCGATCTCAGCCTTGAATAGACTCAACGAATAAGCATGCACGCCCCTCTGGGGTAGAGAATGCCAAAGATATGGATCCTCATGATCCTCCTGAGACTGTGCCCCTTAGCTCTAGACTCACTCAGCAGGTGAAATAACCTCTCTGCATTTACTCTATCAAGCCCCCTCAGAAACTAGTGCGTTTCAATGCTATCACCTCTCATTCTTCTAAATTCCGGCAAGTATAGGCCTAATCTAATCCATCTCTCCACATAGGACAACCCTCTCATCCCAGCAATCAATCTAGTGCACCTTTGCACCACCTCTAAGGCAAGTATATGCTTTCTTAGGTACGGAGACAAAACTGCACTTGGACTCCAGGGCCTAGAAATTAGTGTCTGGTGGTGGCACAAAATGGGATCAGATCGGCTACTCGTTATATTCAATGCATCAGGCGCTGCAGCCACCTCTTTTAGAACCGTGGGATGTAGACCATCAGTTCCAGGGGATTTGTCGGCTTTTAGTCTCTTAGGCCCGTTAATTGCATCAGTAATTTTTCTTTAGTAAATTAATGACTTTAATTTTCTCACATCTCATTAGACGCTGGTACTGTCCTTTCTTCCTTCTACTGTGAAGACAAATACAATGGATTAGAAATAACTCTTGGGCAGTGGCGCTAAACGAGCGGTATTGGATCAGCCTCCTGTTATAGACAGTGGCTGATATTCAGTTCCATTGCAGTCAATGTAACTAATTCAGGCGCTGCATTTAACGGCAGACGATGCGATATCGCCCATTTTGCGCCACTGCCCAAGACGAATTTCTAGTGCAAAATATTTGTTGAACGTCTCTGCCAATTCCTTCTTCCCCATTATAACTTTTTACTGTCTCAGCCTCAAGGGACCCAAGTTTATTTCCGCTACTCTCTTCCTTTCTACATACTTGCAGAAGCTCTTACAATCTCTCTTAATATTTTTTGCTTGTGTACTGTCATATTCTATTTTCTCCCTCTTTTTCATTTATTTGGTCATCAGTTGATGGTTTCTAAAGCTTTCCCAATCCTCAGGCCTACTACTCTTCGTGGCTAAATTATAATCCTCTTATTTTTATCCACTACTGTCCTTAACCTCTCAAATTAGCCATGAATGGATCACTTTTCCTGGGGATTCTTTATTTCTCAATGGAATGCATATTCGTTGAGGAATATGAAATAAGAACATAAGAAATAGCAGCAGGATCAGGCTACACGGCCCCTGGGCCCGCTCCGCTACCCACAGGGCCATGTCTGATTGAACCTGGACTCATGTCCAAATTCCTGCCCGCTGCCTGTAACCCTTAATTCCCTTTACTTCTAGGAAACTGTCTATTTCTGTTTTAAATTTATGTAATGATGTAGCTTCTACAGCTTTTTGGGGCAGCATATTCCATGGACCTACCACCCTCTGAGTGAAGTAGTTCCTCCTCATCTCAGTTTTGAAAGAGCAGCCCCTTATTCTAAAACTATGCCCCCTAGCTCTAGTTTCACCCATCATCGGGAACATCCTCCCCGCATCCATCCGATCCAATGGCTTCACAATCTTATATATTTCATTAAGATCGCCTCTCATTCTTCTGAACTCCAATGAGAAGAGTCCCAATCTACTCAACCTCTTCTCATATGTCCATCCCCTCATCCCCGGGAATAACCGAGCGAACCTTCTTTGTACTGACTCGAGAGCAAGTATGTCTTTTCTTAAGTATGGACACCAAAACTATATGCAGTATTCCAGGTGCGGTCTCACCAATACCTTGTACAACTGAAGCAATGCCTCCCTGTTTTTATATTCTATCCCACTAGCAATGAAAGCCAACATTCCATTTGCCTTCTTAATCGCTTCCTGCACCTGCATACTAACGTTTTGAGTTTCGTGCACCAGGACCCCAGATTCCTTTGTACTTCAGTACTTTCAAGTTTCTTGCCATTAAGATAATAATTTGCTGTAAGATTTTTCCTGCCAAAGTGCATAACCTCACACGTTCCAGTATTGTATTCCATCTGCCAAATCTCTGCCCACTTGCTTAGCATGTCTATGTCCCCTTGCAGGTTTTTTATGCCCTCCTCACTCACTACTTTCCCTCCCATCTTAGTATCATCTGCAAACTTTTATATGTTACACTCGGTCCCCTCCTCCAAATCGCTAATATAGATTGTAAAGAGTTGGGGACCCAGCACTGACCCCTGCAGAACACCACTAGTTACTGATTGCCAGTCTGAGAATGAACCATTTATCCCAACTTGCTGCCTTCTGTTAGATAGCCAATCCTCTATCCATGCCAGAATATTACCCCCAATCCCGTGATCTTTTATCTTAAGCAGTAATCTTTTGTGTGGCACCTTGTCAAATGCCTTTTGGAAGTCTAAATACACTGGCCTAGAAATTGGGTTTTGGCGCAGCGACGGCTTTAGCGCCGCAAGTTAGTGCCGGAGCTAAGTCGCGCTGGGCGGGCCAAAAATACACTTCTTCTGCGCCCAAACGGCTGCCGGCGCTGCTGAGAGCTGTTAGCGCCTGAAAACTGGTGCTATGCGCTGAATTTCGGCGCTATTCCGGCGCTGCGGCGCCCGCTGCGGTGCGGCAGGTTCGGGAAGTGCAGGCCTCCTCCTTCCCTTAAGGAGGAGCTGCCTGCACCCGGCCGCGGCCCGCAATAATCTTTTTAAAAATGAGCCCGGCACCTCGGACAAGTGCCGGGCTTGCTTCTGTTCCGGGGGGGGAAGTCCGGGGAGGGAGCTGCAGCCAGGCGGGCGGCGGGAAAGCGGCCGGCCGCCGCGGGGCCTTTAATGCGCCGGCGCAACGTTCTGTAAGGCACCTCTGCCAGAACGTTGCTTGCGGCTGCCACGGGCGAGGCGGCCGCAACTCAATTTCCGAGTTCGGGCGGGTTACCATGGCAACCGGGACGCTGCGCACACCGATGACGTCATCGGTGCCGGCGCAGCGCTACCAGCCTAACGCCGATTTAGGGCCCCTGTCAATTTCAAAACTGGCCATAACTTTGCCGCTAGGCCCTCTAGCGCCTCAAAAGCGGCGCTAAGGCCAGTGAATTTCTAGGCCACTATGTCCACTGGTTCCCCTTTATCCAACCTATATGTTACTTCCTCAAAGAACTCCAGCAAATTTGTCAAGCATGACTTCCCCTTCATAAAACCATGCTGACTTTTTCCTATTAAATTATGATTATCCGAATGTCCTGTTACTGTCTCCTTAATAATTGACTCCAAAGATTTACCTACCACAGATTTTAGGCTAACCGGTCTATAGTTTCCAGCTATCTGCCTACTGCCCTTTTTAAATAAGGGTGTTACATTAGCAGTTTTCCAGTCTGCCAGGACCTTTGCTGAGTCCAGGGAGTTTTGGAAAATTATTACCAATGCATCCACAATCCCTACCGCCACTTCCCTCAAGAACCTAGGATGTAAACCATCAGGTCCAGGTGATTTATCCGCCTTGAGTCCCATTATTTTACCAAGTACCACTTCCTTAGTGATTTTGATCGTGTTTAGCTCCTCCCCCCCTATAGCCCCCTGTTTGTCCAGTGTTGGGATATTCTTAGTGTCCTCTACTGTAAAGACTGATACAAAATATTCATTCAGTGTTTTTGTCATCTCCATATTTCCCACCATTAATTTCCCGGTCCCATCCTCTAAGGGACCAACATTAACTTTAGCCACCCTTTTTCTTTTTATAGAACTATAAAAACTCTTACTATCTGTTTTTATATTTTTTGCTAATTTACTTTCATAATCTATCTTCCCTTTCTTAATCAATCTTTTTGTTATTTTTTGCTGTCTTTTAAAGTTTTCCCAATCCTCTATCCTCCCACTAGATTTGGCTACCTTATATGCCCTTGTTTTTAGTCGAATACTATCCTCAATTTCTTTACTTAGCCACGGATGGCTGTCTTTTCTTTTGCACCCTTTTTTTCTCAGTGGAATATATATTTTTTGGGAGTTGTAAATTAACTCCTTAAATGTACACCACTGATCATGTATCATCTTACCCTTTAATCTATTTTCCCAATCCACTCTACTCAATTCCGCTCTCATACCTTCATAGTCTCCTTTAGTCAAGCTTAGCACGCTTCTTTGAGATCCAACCTTCTCACCCTCTAATTGAATATGGAATTCAACCATGTTATGGTCACTCATTCCAAGGGGATCCCTTACTAATATTTATTTAAATGTTGGCCATTGATTATCCATCATCAAAATTGTTAATCTAATTTCCCAATCTACTTTAGCCACCACACTCCTCATACCTATGTAATTGACTTTATTTCATTCTAAGACTTGAGTTTCTGACTTAGGTACGTCACTCTCAAACTCAATGTGAAATTCTTCCCCAGAGGATCTCTTACTATGAGATTACTAATTAACACTGTCTCATTACACAAAACAAGATATCAAATAGCCTCTTCCCTGATTGGTTCAATGATTTATTGCTCTAAGAAACTGTCTCGAATGCATTCCATGAGTAAATCCTCGAGGGCCTTTAAACTACTGCTACCTGTGCTTTTCTGTCCCTTGTTATTTCTTATCTCCACCCATACTGGGTCCACTTCCTGACCTTTCGAGCCAAGTTCCTTCCTCACTACTGTCCTTATGTCATCCTTAATTATCAGTACTACCAGGCCTTCTTTCCCATTCTGCCTGTTTATTCAAAATATCAAATACCCTGGAATATTATGATACCAACCAAGGTCAGCATGCATCCTCATCTCTGTAATCGCTATTAGATCAAACACATGTATCTCGATTTGTGCCATTAATTCGTCTATCTTGTTACGAATGCTTCCTGCACTCAGATAAAGAGCCTTTAATTTTAACTTTTACAATCTTTCCCTATTTTGGTCTCATTCACTGATACACTATTACCATTAAACGCTCGGCTCTTTCCCATCACCGTCTGCCTATCTTTACCTAAATCGTTAGGCTGCGATATCACCTTCAATATCTCGTGAGATTCATAAATTTCCCCTCACCTGAACCAACAATGCCTTTTTAATTTAAAGCCAGATCTACAACCCTAGTTATTTGATTCACCAGGACACTTGTCCTGACGCAGTTTAAGTGTAACCCGTTCCAATAGAACAGCTCTATCTTTCCCAGTGATGATGCCAGTGCCCCAGGAATCGAATGATCTGGCTCCTACACCACTCGTTAAGCCACGCATTCAATTCTCTTTTTGGTCTACTCTATGCTAATTTTTGTGTGGCTCTGGCAGTAATCCAAAGGTTATTAGCTTTGCGGTTCAGCTTCTTAATTTGGGCCCTAGCTCCTCAGACTCCCTCAGCAGGCCATCATTCCTACTTCTGCCTATGTCGTTGGTTCCTACGTGAATCACGACAACTTGATCCTCCCCCTCATGCTCTAAGTTATTTTCCATCCATGAGGAGATATCCTTAACCCTGGCACCGGGCCAGCAACGCAACCTTCGGGACTCGGTCGCAGCTGCTGAGCACCAAATTTTCCCCATTACTATATTAACCAGCAACACTACCACTTTCCTTTTGATTCACCCCTCTTGAATGGCCTCCTGTACGACGGTGCCATGTTCAAATTTTCCATCCATGCTGCAGTCTTTGTGTTCATCCATTCAGGTAGCAAGTGCCTCGTACCTGTTGGACAATGTCAAAGGCTGAGGCTCCTCCGTCACTCCATCCTGGGTCCCGATATTTGCCTGACTCGCAGTCACATCCTCCAGTTCCTGACCAAAGCTAAACTACGACCTAATCTAAGGGTGTGACTACTTCCTGGATCGAAGTGTCCAGATAACTCTCCCCCTCCCTGATGCATCGTAATGTCTGCTGCTCGGACTCCAGCTCAACAAATCTGAGCCGAAGTTCCATGAGTTGCAGATACTTCCTACAAATGTGGTTTCCTGGATCTCAGTGGTCTCCAGCAACTCCCACAGGCTGCAGTTACCACACACCACCTGACCTGCCATCGCATTCTAACCTTGTTTTATATATTTAATTTGTTACGGTTTTTATTCACTCGATATTATTATTATATTAACTACTTAGTTTATCTAGTTTAAATTGCTGATTTAATAAAGTACTAGCTCTTGGTTTAAACGACTGCCCGAGCTTAAGAGCAACAAACGGTATTACACACCATCCAATTATCTGGCTGCTGTCCTGTGAAGTCTTTCCTTTTCTCCCTGCTGCTCTTGGTCACTGTACCCGCTCTCGCTGTGCTGACCTTTGAGTCCTTTAAAGCCTCCCTCCCTGGCTGCAGTTTTTCCCAGGCTATTTCCCCTGACGTTTCCCTGGGGGTGCTGGAGACTAAGTGGCCCATCGGCCCGTGGAATGTAAATTGACAGAGCGGCCTTCCCCGCACAGCTCCCTTTGGGTAAACATATGAAACTCGAGCCTGGCAGTCTGGAACTTCATATACCCGCCGCAGGCTGCACCAGAGGACTCAGCAGCGCTAAAAACCAGCAGCAATCCAGCGGGACTGATCTGCGTTGACTCCCCACCTCCAGCGTTCCTGTTAGTCACTGAATCCGGGCAGTGATAGATGAAAACTGGCCTCACTGTTTGTGTATCACAGAGATGAGGGGATTGGGCAGAACACCAGACCAACACGTTGTGATGGTGCAAAGTCTTTTCATCATTTAATGAGTTTAACAATTACAGTAAAGGGATAGTTCACCACATTCTTCAACTCATATCTGAGTTTAGTCTGGGTCACGGCATACATACACATGTTAGTGCAGCAACTCAGGAGCTGATGCATAAATCCCAGTTCCTGTACATATTGAGGTAGATATACAGACATCAAATCTAACTAATGCATTCGGCTACACACAGAATAAAACCGATACACGGCCCATAACAGGATAAAATTCCCGGATATAAAAAACAGTAATATGATAGATTTCTTTCGCTTCTCCATTTCTGGGTCACTGGGACTCTCCCCGCTGCTGTGGGCCCGGAGTATCCTGGAGACTCTGCTCAACACTAAAATGTGTCTGACGGTTAATGTATTGAGCAGCAGAATCAAAACAAATTGAATAAATGGGGTTAAAATATAATGAAGAGTTTCAATTACATGCCATATTGGTGACCTAATAACAGCCGATGATACAAAACAAAACGAAGGAGAATTAGAAGCACAATATTTACCTCCATACATAAAGAACCAGAAAGTGTTCTTTGCACAGAACAGCACACTCACTGTTCCTAGAACCACAACCGCCGTTTTCTCGGTGCAATATCTTATTTTCAGCTTCAGGCAACAAATGGTCACTAATCGATCAATGGTGAAAGTGACTGCGAACCAGACGGAACAGTCTGTAACTGTGTAAAGCAGGATGGCTTGGATATTGCACACTTTATTCTTCCACATGAACTGAAACTCAGCCTCATAATGAATAGAAATCTGGCTGGATATGAGATGAATGATGACAACCAGTAGATCCGCGGCTGCCATGGGCACCAGGTAACTGGTGAAACATTTGGAAAGACCGCACCTTCCCTGAGACAGGATCACAAGCGTCACTAAGTTCACTGTAAGGAAGAGAAAAACACGGAACTTATTATTCTGAATGAGAGAAACAGCAGCAATGATCGAATTCAGGGTGAAATGTGCAGCGTTAATATTGAATCAGGGACAGACGCTAATGACTTTACCAGTGGCAATACTTTCTGCTGGAAAGATGGTTTATATTAAAATACTGCCCTGGTGAAGCAGGAAACCAGCTCAAATTCCCCGCCTGGCTGTTGGAATCTACAATGGCCTCAATGACCTTGGGTTATGAGCGACAATAACCCAGGGTTTCTAGTCCTGATCACTCTCCTGTTACCATGACGGAAACTGTGCATATGTGGACATTGGAGAATACAATTGGTCTGGGCTTAGATGGGGAAATGGTTCAACTTATATAATGGTCACCTGGGTTTAATATCATAGGCCGTTTATAGAAAGCTGGAAAATACGTTTATATACTAGTGACATTCTGAGCAATCTCTGTTTCACTCATTCCAAGGCTAATACATCCTTCCTAAGGTGCGGTGCCCAGAACAGTACACAGTAATCCAGATGTGGTCTAACCAGGGTTTGTATACCTGTAGTAAAACTTCCTCCTCTTTACTGTTCTTGCCCTGTAGTTATAAGGGATTACATTCCCTTAGTCTTTTTGATTATTTTGTGTACATAACTATTAGATTTTAATGACCTGTGTACCTGGTACCACAAGTCCCTTTGGACCTCTACTGTTCCTAGCTTTTCTCCATTCAAATAATTCTCAGATCTATCATTTTTGGTCCAAGATGGATGGTCTCCACACTACCTGTGATTAAATCCATCTTTCACAGATTTGCCAACTCACTTAATCGATCCATGTCTCTTACTAATTCTAGGTACCCATCCACAATACTTATGATACCACCAAACTTGAATATATGGCTCACTATTATGTTGTCTAAGTCATTCATAATTATAGTGAATGTTTGAGGCCCAGCACAGATACTTGTGGGACACCAAATGTCACTTCCGTCCAATTCGAGTACATATCCATTATGCCTACTCTCTGTCTGGTGACGCCTAGCCAATCTCTAACCAGGTCAATAAACTGACTTCAATTAAATGAGAATTAATTTTAGCCAACAATCTCTTATTTGGAAGCTGATTGAATGGCTCCTGGAGTTCCATATAAATTACTTCCATAGACTAAAATGGAAGGGGGTTGGGAACCTGAGCAGGGAGACAGAGGAAAGGAAAACAAGGATAAAAGCAAAAGATAGGAAGGAGTAAAACAAAAGTGGCTGTCAGAGAAATCAACAGTTTAAATCAAAAGTGGCCACAGTAAATAATAATTCTAATCGATCTAAGAGCGTTATAAAAACAAGCCTGAAGGCTTTGTGTCTTAATGCGAGGAGCATTTGTAATAAGGTGGATTAATTGGCTGCGCAAATAGAGGTAAACGAATATGATTTGGTTGGGATTACGGAAACGTGGCTCAAGGACGGCCAAGACTGGGAACGCAACATCCAGGGGTATTCGATATTCAGGAAAGATAGGCAAAAAGGAAAGGGAGGAGGGGTAGCATTACTGGTTAAAGAAGGGATTAACACAATTGTAATGAAGGATATTAGCTCTGATGAGGTGGAATCTGTATGGGTAGAATTGAGAAATACTAAGGGGAAAAAAACATTTATTGGAGTGGTATATAGACCTCCAAACAGTAAGGTGGAGGTTGGGGATGTCATTAAAAGGGAAGTTAAAGAAGCGTGCAATAAGGGCACAGCAGTCATCATGGGTGACTTTAATCTACATATAGATTGGGCTAACCAAATTAGTAACAATACTGCGGAGGAGGAATTCCAGGACTGTTTACGGGATGGTTTCCTGGACCAACACGTCGAGGAACCAACCAGAGATCAGGCCATGTTAGACTGGGTATTATGTAACGAGAAAGGATTAATTAGCAATCTTGTTGTATGACGCCCCTTGGGTCGGAACGATCATAATATGATGGAATTCTTCATTAAGATGGAGAATGAAGTAGTTGACTCAGAAACTAGGGTCCTCAATTTAAATAAAGGAAACTACGAAGGTCTGAGGAGCGAGTTGGGTAGGATTGATTGGGGAATGGCACTCAAAGTGTTGACGGTGGATAGGCAATGGCAAACATTCAAAGACCGAATGGATGAACTACAGAAGTTGTTCATCCCAGTTTGGCATAAAAATAAAGCAAATAAGGTGACTCAACCGTGGCTAACAAGGGAAATTAGGGATAGCATAAGATCCAAGGTCAGAAAAAGCAATAATCCTGAGGATTGGGAGCAGTTTAGGATTCAACAAAGGAGGACAAAGGGATTAATTAAGAAAGGGAAAATAGAATATGACAGTAAGCTTGCATGGAACATAAAAACTGACTGTAAAAGCTTTTATAGATATGTAAAGAGGAAAAGATTGGTGTAGTCAAGCGTAGGTCCCTTGCAGTCAGAATCGGGGGAATTTATAATGGGGAGCAAAGAAATGGCAGACCAACTAAATACATATTTTGGTTCTGTCTTCACAAAGGAGGACATAAATAACCTCCCAGAAATACCGTGGAACATAGGGTCTGATGAAAGGGTGGAACTGAAGGATATCAGTATTTATAGGGAAATGGTGTTAGGAAAATTGATGGGACTAAAGGCCGATAAATCCCCAGGGCCTGATAACCTGCATCCCAGGGTACTCAAGGAAGTGGCCCTAGAAATAGTAGATGCATTGCTGGTCATCTTCCAGAACTCAATCGACTCTGGAAAAGTACCCATGGATTGGAGGTTAGCTAATGTTACCCCACTATTCAAAAAAGGTGGCAGAGAAAAAGCGGGGAATTATAATTATAGAATTATAGTAAGCCTGACATCGGTGGTGGGGAAAATGATAGAGTGCATTATAAAAGATGTAATAGCGGAGCAGTTGGAAAGCAGTGACAGGATCGGACAAAGTCAACATGGCTTTACAGAAGGTAAATCATGCTTGACTAATCTACTGGAATTTTTTGAGGATGTAACTGGTAAAATAGATAATGGAGAACCAGTGGATGTGGTGTATTTGGACTTTCAGAAGGCTTTCGATAAGGTCCCGCATAAGAGGTTAGCGTGCAAAATTAAGGCACATGGGATTGGGGGCAAGGTATTGACTTGGATAGAGAACTGGTTGGCGGACAGAAAGCAAAGAGTTGGAATAAACGGGTCGTTTTCTGAGTGGCAGGCACTGACTAGTGGGGTACTGCAAGGATCGGTCCAAGGACCCCAGCTGTTCACAATATATATTAATGATCTGGACGAGGGAATTGGATGTAATATCTCCAAATTTGCAGATGACACAAAGCTGGGTGGGAGGGTATGCTGTGAGGAGGATGTCATGAAACTCCAGTACGATTTGGACAGGTTGGGTGATTGGGCAGAATCATGGCAAATGCACTATAATGTGGATAAATGTGAGGTTATCAACTTTGGTGGCAAAAACAGGAAGGCAGATTATTATTTGAATGGCAATAGATTAGGAGAAGGGGAAGTGCAAAGAGACCTAGGTGTTCTTGTGCACCAGTCACTGGAGGTAAGCATGCAGTTGCAGCAGGCGGTTAGGAAGGCAAATGTTATGTTGGCCTTCGTAGCAAGAGGTTGCGAGTACAAGAACAAGGATGTCATGCTGCAGTTGTACAGGGCCTTGGTGAGACCGTACCTTGAGTATTGTGTGCAGTTTTGGTCACCTTACCTGAGGAAGGACGCTCTTGCCATGGAGGGAGTGCAGTGAAGATTCACCAGCCTGATACCTGGGATGGCAGGAATGACGTGCGAGGAGAGATTGTGTCAATTGGGCTTATACACATTGGAGTTTAGAAGATGGAAAGGGGATCTCATCGAAACCTATAAAATTCTGTCAGGTCTGGACAGACTAGATGCAGAAAGGATGTTTCTGATGGCCGGGGTGTCCAGAACCAGGGGTCATAGTCTAAGGATAAGGGGTAAGCCATTTAGGACTGAAATGAGGAGGAATTTCTTCACCCAGAGAGTGGTGAACCTGTGGAATTCTCTGCCACAGAGGGCGGTGGAGGCCAGTTCATTAAATATATTCAAGAAAGTGTTGAATATATTTCTTGAGGCTAAAGGGATCAAGGGATATGTGGAGAAGGCAGGGACAGGGTACTGAATTTGGATGATCAGCCATGATCTCATTGAATGGCGGAGCAGGCTCGAAGGGCCGAATGGCCTACTCCTGCTCCTATCTTCTATGTTTCTATGTTTCTAAGTTTAGACATTCCACTTTCTACTACTTTAGTTAATTCCTCAAAATATTCAGTTAGGTTTGTTAGAAATTACAACCCTTTTCAAATTCATGTTGGCCACCAGTAATCCCAGCCAATGCGACAGTTTTGAAGTATAGTCACTGTTGTAATACAGGGAAGCTCTTGAACTGTATCGCAGTAACAGAGAGTGGTCTAGAAATCTGGCCTAGAAATTCAGTTGCCTTAGCGCCGCTTTTGAGGCGCTAGAGGGACTAGCGCCAGAGTTATGGCCAGTTTAAAAATACCCTGGGGCCCTAAATCGGCGTTGCACCGGTAGCGCTGCGCCGGCCCCGATGACGTCATCAGTGTGCGCAGCGTCCCGGTTGCCATGCCGACGGGCCCCAGCGCCGAAATACAGTTGCGGCCGCCTCGCCCGTGGCAGCCGCAACTAAGACTCTGGCAACAGAGTCTTGCATGAGTTTGCGCCGGCGCATTAAAGGCCCCGCGGCGGCCGGCCGCTTTCCCGCCGGCCGCCTGCCCGCAGCTCCCTCCCCGGACTTCTACCCCCCACCCCCCGGAACAGATGCAAGCCCGGCACTTGTCCGAGGTGCCGGGCTCATTTTTAGACAGATTTGCGCGGGCCGCGGCCGGGTGCAGGCAGCTCCTCCTTAACGGAAGGAGGAGGCCTGCACTTCCCGAGCCTGCCGCACCGCATCGGGTGCCGCAGCGCCGGAATTGCGGCGCGAAACGGCAGTTAGCGCCGATTTACCGCCGCAAAGACCCTTCAGTAGCGCCGGCAGCCGTTTGGGCGCGGCCCTGCTGAATTTTTGGCGCGCGCAGGGGGACTTAGCGCCGGCACTAACTTCCGGCGCTAAAGCCCTGGCTAAGCCAAAACCCAATTTCTAGGCCTCTGTCTCCGGTGATGGTGCAAAACGAGCGGTATCGGATTGGGCGCCCCTTACACGCAGCACCTGATATTCACTGAAATGCAATTAACGGGCCCTGATATGATACCGTCCGTTTTGCGCCCCAAACGAATTTCGAGGACAATTTCTTCATTGGAGGAGGAGAGGAGAGGGTTAGGAAAATGGAATATTGAATTGGAAAAGATAAATCTGACAGTATCACCGAACGGGATGTCAGAGGACAGAGTCAGCTGCAGAGAATGAGCAGCGCCTCAGTGCCAGCTTGAAACAAGTGAAATGAACCAATGGATGGGACTTGTGGGTGTTGGGTCAGGATTGAATGAACCAGTGGATGGGCCATTGTGGGTGTTGGGTTTACACTGAATGAACCAGTGGATGGGACTTGTGGGTATTTGGTCAGGATTGAATGAACCAGTGGATGGGCCATTGTTTGTGTTGGGTATACACTGAATGAACCAGTGGATGGGACTTGTGGGTGTTGGGTCAGGACTGAAAGAACCAGTGGATGGGACGTGTAGGTGTGGTGTCAGGACCGAATGAACCAGTGGATGGGATGTGTGGGTTTTGGGTTAGGACTGAATGAACCAGTGGATGGACCGAGTGTGTGTTGGGTGAGGACTGAATGATTTAATGGATGGGATGTGTGGGTGTTGGGTCAGGACTGAATGAACCAGTGGATGGGACGTGCGGTTGTTGGGCCAGGACTCTATGTACCAGTGGAAGGGACGTGTGGGTTTTGGGTCAGGACTGAATGAACCAGTGGATGGGACGTGTGGGTGTTGGGTCAGGGCTGATTGAACGAGTGGATGGGGCGTGTGGGTGTTGGGTCAGGACTGAATGAACCAGAAGATGGCGCATGTGGGTCTTGCATCAGGACTGAATGAATCAGTGTATGTGACGTGTGGGTTTTGGGTCAGGACTGAATGAACCAGTGTATGGGACGTGTGTGTGTTGGGTGAGGAGTGAATGAACTAACGGATGGGATGTGTGGGTGTTGGTTCAGGACACTATGATCCAGTCGATGGGACATGTGGGTTTTGGGTCAGGACTGAATGAACCAGTGTTTGGGACGTGTGTGTGTTGGGTGAGGACTGATTGAACCAGTGGATGGGACGTATGGGTGTTGGATCAGGACTGAATGAACCAGTGTATGGGACGTGTGTGTGTTGGGTGAGGACTGATTGGACCAGTGGATGGGACGTGTGGGTGTTGGGTCAGGACTGAATGAACCAGTGGTTGGGACGTGTGGTCGTTGGGTCAGGACTGAATGAACCATTGGATGGGACGTGTGGGTGTTGGGACAGGACTACATTAGCCAATAGATTTGACGTGCAGCTTCCAGGACAGCGCTGAAAGAGACTGGGCTGTGATTGCCTCTCAGGGATACTGATAAACTGGTGGAACCATATACCATGATAGTGACAAAAACTTCAAGGGAGGATCAGAGAAAATATTTAAATAAACTAATACTGGATATATTCGATAAAAATAAGGATTCAGTCAAAAATTCATTTCACAGCAAATTGTTCTAGACAGCGGTTTAACAACAGAAAAATACACAGAAGGTGAAATGGACGCCATGTTGAAGAGGGAGTGATCCAGAACGGGAGATCTCGGCGGCTGGAGTCACTGACACGATTGGTGCAGTGCAGGGAGAGGAGGATGGACAAGAGGCTGGAGTCACGGCCACCAACTGGTGGAGCGGAGGGAGAGGAGGGTGGACAAGAGGATGGAGTCACGGACATCACTGGTGGAGCACAGGGAGAGGAGGATGGACAAGTGGCTTGGGTCATGGCCATCACTGGTGGAGTGAAGGGAGAGCAGAATGGAAAAGAGGCTGGCATCACGGCCACCAACTGGTGTAGTGGAGGGAGAGAAGAATGGACAAGATTCTGGAGTCACGGCCATCAGTGGTGGAGCAGCGGGAGAAGAGGGAGGACAATGGGCTGGAGTCATGGCCATCACTGTTGGAGCGGAGGGAGAGGAGGGTGTACACAAGGCTGGAATCACGGCCATCACTGATGAAGCAGAGGGAGAGGAGGGTGGACAAGAGTCTGGAGTCACGCCCATCAGTGGTGGAGCAGAGGGAGATGAGGGAGAACAGGAGCTGGAGTCTTGGCCATCACTGGTAGAGTGGAGGGAGAGGATGGACGTAAATGGGCAGAAGTAATAGCCATCACTGTTGGAGGGGAGTGAGAGGAGGGTGGACACAAGGATGGCATCACGGCCATCACTGGTGGCGTGGAGGAAGTGGAGGATGGACAAAAGGCTGGAGTCACGGCCATCATTGCTGGAGCACAGGGAGAGGAGGGTGGACAAGTGGCTGGAGTCACGGCCATAAATGGTGGGTTGGAGGGAATGGAGGATGAACAAAAGGCTGGAGTCCCGGCCGCCACTGGTGGAGTGGAGGGAATGGAGGATTGACAAGAGGCTGGAGTCACGGCCGGCATTGGTGGAGCAGAGGGAGAGGAGGGTGGAGAAGAGGCTGGAGTCACGGCTGTGACTGGTGAAGCAGAGGGAGAGCAGGGTGGACAAGAGGCTGGCATCACGGCCGCCACTGGTGGAGTGGAGGGAGAGGAGGGTGGAGGAGAGACTGTAGTCACGGCCACCTGTGGTGCGAGAGTTGGATGGTGTTACAGGAATGGGGAGCTGGAGGTGGGCGTGCTTTGCTGTAGGGCTGAATGAGTCTACAGAGATAAGGTTTGGCAAGATCACGAATGCATTTAAAAATAAGAATGAAGAGATTTAGTTTTAGGATTTGGGGCACCAGGAGCCAATGCTCCCCGGTTTTGGTTGATGGGGGAGCGGCACTTGGTACAGTGATGTGGCATGTCAGTGGGAATCCCCTTGGAATCCTCAGCATCAGCTCTGCAGCCATTACGTCTGAAGGCAAAAGGTCAAACAAGGTCCAGGAAACCGACTGCCATCCCCTCAAATGATGAACTTCACTTGGAGAACTCTGTCAGGGAAGCAAGTTCCCAGAATGCACACTGTTTGCGGATTGTCATGTCCAACACCAAGAGTGAACTGGGGGTATCACCACTTGCAGAGCTGAGGGTGTCCTGATGGACACGCCTGCCAGACTGGGCCTGTGGTAGATGGTGAGGGAACCATCACACAAAGTAACCTACTTGAGCTTATCTTCACCAAAGTTTTGTTGCATACATGACTGTTCACTGTAGAATTAGTAGCAATAATGGCCGCACAGTCCTTGTGAAAACAACATTACATCTACATCGTGTGGACCTCCTCCATCAAGTAGCATGGTGGAGCATCCAGGGTCAGTGAGACAGATCAGTAACCCCAAAATGGGCCGGGACCAGTGTCAGTGGGTGAAACCAGTGATCCCAAAATGGAGCTGCACAGGAATCAGAGGGACGGATCAGTGACCCCAAACTGGAACACCACTGAGCGCTGCGGATCAGAAGCAGCAGAATAGTAAACGACCATAATCTGTAACCTAATCGCCTGACACATCCCTCACTCCACTAATACTATCATGAAATCAAAAATAAAAACAGAATATTCTGGAACCCCTTGGCAGGTCAGGCAGCATCTGTGGAGAGAGAAAGATAAGTTTAACGGTTCAGGTCGATGACATTTCGTCAGAACTTAGCCATGCGACTAGTCATTCTTCAGAGTGGAGTGTGGAGGGGTGCGCCGGGAGTAGAACTATGCTTAGATAGAGAAACAAACCTAGTGAATGTATCACACAGGCCTATGCTAAAGACAAACTCAGCATGCACAGAGCTGGGCAGAGACTGGGCAGAGGCTGGGCAGAGATTGGGCAGAGGCTGGGCAGAGACTGGGCAGAGGCTGGGCAGAGACTGGGCAGAGACTGGGCCGAGGCAGGGCAGTGGCTGGGCAGAGGCTGGGCAGAGGCTGGGCAGAGACTGGGCCGAGGCAGGGCAGTGGCTGGGCAGAGGCTGGGCAGAGGCTGGGCAGGGGCTCGGCTGAGGCTGGGCAGAGGCAGGGCAGAGACTGGGCAGAGACTGGGCAGAGGCAAGGCAGAGGCAGGGCAGTGGCAGGGTAGAGGCTGGGCAGAGGCTGGAGAGAGGCAGGGCAGAGGCAGGACAGGGGCTGGGTAGAGTCTGGGCAGAGGCTGGAGAGGGGCAGGGCACAGGTGGGGCAGGGCAGAGGATGAGCAGGAGCTGGACAGGGGCTGAGCAGAGGTTGGACAGAGGCTGGGCAAGGGCTGAGAAGATGTTGGGCAGAGGCTGGCCAGAGGCTGGACAGAGGCTGTACAGAGGCTGGGCGGAGGCTGGACACTCTGTGACTAGACACTCTCTGCCTGATTGCCCAAAATGTATCAATCACCCAGACTCCTCTGGTCAGATATGTGACGTAATAATCACCACTCCCGTGGTTGATGCATCTACAACACACAAGAAGCTCAAAACCATCCAGGACAGAGCAGTTTCTTTGATCGGTGTCCGTGTCCAGTAGTCTCATTATCCACCCCCTCCAGCACTGCGGCTGAAGTAAGTTCGGTCTACAGAATACACTGCGGTAACTCACCGAGGTTACTTGGACAACACCTCTGGGACCTTTATGGCGAGGAGGGGAAGAGCTGTACTGTCGTGAGAACCATCAGTTCCAACACACCATCCTGACTAGGACATATATCCCTGTCCCTTCATCAGTGCTCAGTCACATTCCCAGAATTCCCTAACTAAAATAACTTGGGAGCACCGTCAGCAAAAAAATGAGTTCAGCACTAGGAGAATAACCCAGCACCAGTTTCCCAGGTCAACAAAGGGTGGACAAAAAATGGAGCCTTGGCAGAGTCACCCACATTGAAGGAAAACATTGCAAACCTAATTAGGGATTGCAGTGGCGAATTGCCTGAGACAGTGCCCAGACTGGGCAATGGAGTCTCTGTCCAGGGAACACAATGGAGTCTGTGTCCAGGGAGGGGAATGGAGTCTGTGTCGAGGGAGGAGAATGGAGCCTGTGTCCAGGGAGGATAATGGAGACTGTGTCCAGGGGGGAGAATGGAGTCTGTGTCCAGGGAAGGGAATGGACTCTTTGTCCAGGGAGGGGAATGGAGTCTATGTCCAGGGAAGGGAGTAGAGTCTGTGTCCAGGGAGGGGAATGGAGTCGGTGTCCAGGGAGGCCAATGGAGTCTGTGTCCAGGGAGGAGAATGGAGTCTGTGTCCAGGGAGGAGAATGGAGTCTGTGTCCAGCGAAGGAAATGGAGTCTGTGTCCAGGGAGGGGTATGGAGTCTTTGTCCAGGGAGGGGAATGGAGTCTTTGTCCAGGGAGGGGAATGGAGTCTCTGTCCAGGGTGGGGAATGGAGTCTGTGTCCAGGAAGGGGAATGGAGTCGGTGTCCTGGGAGGGGAATGGATTCTCTGTGCAAGGAGGGGAACGGATTCTGTGTCCAGGGAGGGGAATGGACACTCTGTCGAGGGAGGGGAATTGAGTCTGCCTCCAGGGAGGGGAATGGATTCTCTCTCCAGGGAGGGGAACGGAGTCTGTGTCCAGGAAAAGAACGGTGTGTGTGTCCAGGGAGGGGAATGGAGTCTGTGGCCAGTAACAGGAATGGTGTGTGTGTCCAGGAAGTGGAATGGAGTCTGTGGCCAGGGAGGTGATTGGAGTCTGTGGCCAGGAAGGGGAATGGAATGTGTGGCCAGGAAGGGGAACGGAGTCTGTGGCCAGGGAGGGAAATGGAGCCTGTCGCCAGGGAGGTGAATTGAGTCTGTAGCCAGGAAGGTGAATGGAGTGTTTAGGCAGGAAGGGGAATGGAGTCTGTGGCCAGGGAGGGGAATGGAGCCTGTGGACAGGGAGGTGAATGGAGTCCGTGTCCAGGGAGGGAATTGGAGCCTTTCTCCAGGAAGGGGAATGGGGTGCGTTTTCAACAGAGTGCTGCGAGTTGGGTGAGTCAGAGTTAGGCGAGCAGTGGAAGGAGGAGCTCCCTTGCTTTGCCTTTGCTTTTCCAAACCTTTCACTCCATAGGAAGAGGTCGCTGTCGGGAGCAGCAGGCGAGTAGTGAGTATTTAAATTCACTTTTGCAGGCTTTTTCCTCAATGTTGCAGAACGGCAGTGGCGATCCAGAGCCCTGCCATGATTCAAAAAGTGACCCGGGCAAGAGGAAGCAGCTGATTGGGTGAGTAAGGCCAAGTGAGTATTTATAGTACTCTATAGTTAGACAGTTAAGGTTAATAGCTTATAAAGTATAGAAGGTCTTATTTTTTCTGGTTATAGTCCCTAAGATCTCTGTTGTGTATTGGGGAGTTCTAGCAACCAAGCGCCCTTGAGTATATCATTGTAGTGTAATTGGTGGTATTGATTTGATTTAATTTAATTTAAACTAACTGAAGGGTAAGTCATGACAGCGCAGCTCGGTCCCGTGGCATGCTCCTCCTGCACTATGTGGGACATTAGATACACTTCCTGTGTCCCTCACGATCATGTGTGCAGGAAGTGTATCCAGCTGCAGCTAATGGCAGACTGCATTGCTGCACTGGAGCTGCGAAGTGATACATACTGCAGCATTTGCGATGCTGAGGACGTCGTGGATATCATATTTAAACAGTTGGTCACACCGCAGATAAAGGCTGCACAGGCAGGATGGAATGGGTGACCGTCAGGCAGAGTAGTGGGCGCAGGCAGGTAGTGCAGGGGTCCCCTGTGGCCATCCCCCTCTCAAACAGATATACCAATTTGGATATTTTTGAGGGAGATGGCTTATCGGGGGAAGCCAGCAGCAGACAACTTCCTGACACCATGGGTGGTTCTGCTGCACAGGACGGGAGGAAATGGAGTGGGAGAGCTATAGTGATAGGGGATTTTAGTGTCAGGGCAATAGATAGGCGTTTCTGCGGCCGTAAACAAGGCTGCAGGATAGTATGTTGCCTCCGTGATGCAAGGGTCAAGGATGCCTCGGAGTGGCTGCAGGAAATACTGGAGGGGGAGGGTGAACAGCCCTTTGTCGTGGTGCATATAGGTACCAACGATATAGGTAAAAACCGGGACGGGGTCCTAACAGTTGAATATAGGGAGTTAGAATATAAATTTAAAAATAGGATATTCAAGGTTGTAACCTCAGGATTGCTACCAGTGCCACGTGCTAGTCAGACTAGTAATGGAAGGATATTTCAGATGAATACTTGGCTAGAGGAATGGTGCATGGTGGATGGATTCAAATTCCTGGGACATTGGAACCGGTTCTAGGGGAGGTGGGACCAGTACAAACTGGATGGTTTGCACCTGGGCAGGACCGGGACCGATGTCCTAGGGGGAGTGTTTGCTAGTGTTGTTGAGGAGGGTGTATACTAAAATGGCAGGGGGTTGGGAACCTGTGCAGGGAGACAGAGGAAAGGGAAGCAAGGATAAAAGCAAAATAGATAGCAAAAGACAAAAAGGAGAAATGCAAAAGTGGCAGTCAGAGAAATCAAGGGTGTAAATCACACATGGCCACAGTAAATAATAATTCTAAAAGGTCTAAAAGTGTTAAAAAAAACAAGCCTGAAGGCTTTGTGTCTTAATGCGAGGAGCAATCGTAATAAGTGGATGAATTAGCTGCACAAATAGATGTTAACGGATATGATATAATTGAGATTACGGAGACATGGCTCCAGGGTGATCAAGGCTGGGAATCCAAAATCCAGGGGCATTCAATATTCTGGAAAGACAGGCAGAAAGGAAAAGAAGGTGGGCTAGCTTTGCTGGTTAAATAAGAGATTAACACAATAATAAGGAAGGATATTAGCTCTGATGATGAGGAATCTTTATGGATAGAGCTGAGAAATACCAAGGGGCAGAAAACGTTAGTGGGAGTTGTATACAGACCACCAAACAATCATGCTGAGGTTGGGCGTGGCATTAAACAGGAAATTAGAGACGTGTGCAAAAAGGGCACAGCAGTTATCATGGGTGACTTTAATCTACAAATAGATTGGGCTAACCAAATAAGTAACAATACTGGGGAGGAGGAATTCCTGGAGTGTATACGGGATGGTTTCCTGGACCAATATGTCGAGCAACCAACTACAGATCAGGCCATTTAGACTGGGTATTATGTAATGAGAAAGGAATAATTAGCAATCTTGTTCTGCGAGGCCCCTTGGTGCGGAGCGATCACAATATGATACAATTCTTCAGTAAGATGGAGAGTGAAATATTTGACTCAGAGACAAGGGTCCAGAATTTAAATAAAGGAAACTATGATTGTATGAGGCGCAAGTTGTCTAGGATGGATTGGGTGACGTTACTTAAAGGGTTGACGGTGGATAGGCAATGGCAAACATTTAAAGATCGCATGGATGATCTACAGAATTTGTTCATCCCTGTTTGGAATAAAGATAAAACAAAAAAGTTGACTCAACCGTGCCTACCAAGGGAAATTAGGGATAGCATAAGATCAAAAGAGAGGACATATAAATTGGCCAGGAAAAGCAACAAACCTGAGGATTGGCAGCAGTTTAGGATTCAGCAAAAGAGGACAACGGGTTCAATTAAGAGGGGGAAAATAGAGCATGAGAGTAAGCTTTCAGGGAACATAAGAACTGACTGTAAAAGCTTCTATAGATATGTGAAGAGAAAAGGAATGGTGAAGTCAAGCGAGGGCCCTTGCAGTCAGAGTCAGGAGAATTTATAATGGGGAACAAAGAAATGGCAGAAGAATTAAATACATACTTTGGTTCTGTCTTCACAAAGGAGGACACAGATAACCTCCCAGAGATGTCGGGGAACATAGTTTCTAATGAGAGGGAGGAACTGAATGAAATCAGTATTTGTAGGGAAATGGTGTGAGGGAAATTGATGCGATTGAAGGTCGATACATCCCCAGGGCCTGACAATCTACATCCTAGGGTACTTAAGGAAGTGGCCCCAGAATTAGTAGATGCATTGCTGGCATTCTTCCAAAATTATATCGACTCTGGAACAGTACCCATGGATTGGAGGGTAGCTAATGTAATACCACTATTCAAAAAGGCGGTAGCGAAAAAACAGGGAATTATAGGCCGGTAAGTCTGACAGTGGTAGTGGGGAAAATTCTATATTCCATTATAAACGATGTAATAGCAGAGCACTTGGAAAACAGTTACAGGATCGGACAAACTCAACATGGATTTACAAAAGGTAAATCGTGCTTGAATAATCTACTGGAATTTTTTTAGGATGTAACTGGTAGAATAGATAGGGGAGAACCAGTGGATGTGGCGTATTTGGAGTTTCAGAAGGCTTTTGATAAGGTCCCACATAAGAGATTAGCATGTAAAGCTAAAGCACATGGGATTGGGGGTAAGGTAATGACTTGGATAGAGAAGTGGTTGGCAGGCAGGAAGCAAAGATTTGGAATAAACGGGTCTTTCTATGAGTGCAGGCAGTGACTAGTGGGGTACCGCAGGGATCGGTGCTAGGACCCCAGCTATTCACAATATATATTAATGATCTAGACGAGGGATCTAGATGTAATATCTCCAAGTTTGCAGACAACACAAAGCTGGGTGGGCGTGTGTGCTGTGAGGAGGATGCCGAGAAACTCCAGTATAATTTGGACAGGTTGGGTGATTGGGCAGATGCATGGCAGATGCAGTATAATGTGAATAAATGCGAGGTTATCCACTTTGCTAGCAACAACTGGAAGCCAGATTATTAGGTGAACTGTAATAGATTGGGAGAAGGGTAAGTGCAACGAGACCTGGGTGTCCGTGTGCACCAGTCGATTGGGCTTATATTCGCTGGAGTTTAGAGAGATGAGAGGGGATCTCATTGATACTTATAAAATTCTAACAAGACTAGACAGACTAGATGCAGGAAGTATGTTCCCGATGGCGTGGGAATCCAGAACCAGGGGTCACAGTCTGAGGATAAGGGGTAAGCCATTTAGGACAGAGATGAGACGGTATTTCTTCACCCAGAGAGTGATGAACCTGTGGAATTCTCTAGCACAACAGGTAGTTGAGGCCAATTCATTAAATTTATTAAAATGCCGTTAGATATATTTCTTAAGGCTAAAGGGATAAGGAGAGAAAGCAGGGACAGGGTATTGAATTTGGATGATCAGCCATGATCTCATTAAAAAGCGGAGCAGGCTCGAGGGGCCGAATGGCCTGCTCCTGCTCCGATCCTCTATGTTTCTATGACTGTGTCCAGGGAGTGGAATGGAGCCAGTCTCCAGGGAAGGGAATGGAGTCTGTGTTCAGGGAGTGGAATGAAGTCTGTGTCCAGGGAGGGGAATGGAGTCTTTGTTCAGGGTGGGGAACGGCGTCTATTGCCAGGGAGGGGAATGGTGCCTGCCTCCAGGGAGGCGAAAGGATTCTGTATCCAGGGAGGGGAAAGAAGTCTGTGGACAGGGAGGAAAATGGGGTCTGTGTCCAGGAAGTGAAATGTAGTTAGTGTCCAGAGAGCGGAATAGAGTCTTTGTCCAGGGAGGGGAATGGAGTCTGTGGCCAGGGAAGGAAATTGAGTTGGTGTCCACGGAGTGGAATAGAGTCTCTATCCAGGGAGGGTATTGGAGTCTGTGTCCAGTGAGGTGAGTGGAGTATGTGTCCAGGGAGGGGAATGGTGTCTGTGGCCAGAGAGGGGTATGGAGCTTTTCTCCAGGGAGGGGAATGGATTGTGTTTCCATGGAGCAGAATGGAATTTGTGTCCAGGGAGGGGAATGAAGTCATTGTACAGGGAGGGGAATGGAGTATATTCAAAGGAGGGGAATGGAGTTTGTGTCCAGGGACCCGAATGGATTCTGTGTGCAGGGAGGGGAATGGATCTATGTCCAAGGAGGGGAATGAAGTATGTGTCCAGGGAGGAGAATTGGGTCTCTGTCCAGGGAGGGGAATGGAATTTGTGTCCAGGGAGGGGAATGGAGATTCTGTTCAGGGAGGGGAGCGGAGTCTGAGGACAGGGAATGGAATGGAGTCTGTGTCCAGGGAGGGGAACGGAGTCTGTGTCCTGGGAGCGGAATGGAGCCTTTATCCAGGGAGGGGAATGGAGTCTGTGTCCAGGGAAGGTAATGGAGACTGAGTCCAGGGAGGGCAATGGAGTCTTTATCCAGGGAGGGGATGGAGTCTGTGTCCAGGGAAGGGAATGGAGACTGAGTCCAGGGAGGGCAATGGAGTCTTTATCCAGGGAGGGGATGGAGTCTGTGTCCAGGGAGGCTAATGGAGTCTGTGTCCAGGGAAGGGAATGGAGATTGTATCCAGGGAGGGGAATGGAGCCTGTGTCTAGGGAGTTTAATGGACTCTGTGGCCAGGGAAGTGACTGGAGCTTGTGTCCAGAGAGGGGAATGGTGTCTGTGTCCAGGGCCTGGAATGGATTATGTGTCCAGTGAGGGGAATGGAGTCTCTGTCCATTGAGGGGAATGGAGTCTGTGTCCAGGGAGGGGAATGGAGTCTGTGGCCAGGGAGGAGAACGGAGACAGTGCCCAATGAGGGGAATGGAGTCTTTGTCCAGGGAGGGGAATGGAGTCTGTTTCCAAGGAGGGGATTGATGTCTGTGTCCAGTGAGGGGAATGGAGTCTGTGTCCAGGGAGGGGAATGGAGTCTGTGTCCAGTGAGGTGAATGGAGTTTGTGTCCAGGGAAGGGAATGGTGTCTGTGACCAGGGTGGTGAATTGAGTCACTGTCCCGGGAAGTGAATGGTGTCTCTGGCGAGCTCCTGGAGTTTGTGGCGAGGGCAGAAGTCGATGACTTCAATTGTTTTAAAAATAGAAACAGAAACATAAAAGAAAGGAGTAGAAGTAGGCCATTCGGCCCCTCGAGCCTGCTCCGCCATTCAACGCGATCATGGCTGATCATCCAAAGTTTTCTCGAAATTTAATCAGTAAGTGAATTATGTGTTGAAATCGGAACCTTCGCAACCAATGTATTTGATACACACATTGTAAATCGCCAAAAGGCATACTTTCCGAGTACATTACAAATAAACTTTGAATAACAGACTGTTACTTTATATAGCCTGATAATTTGACCCACATTGTAAGATGTCACGGTGGGGTTTCAGAAAGTGTCTGATCACAGCTTGAGCCGTTTTAACCTGCTGCCTTTCACCTGCTGTGAGAACTGAATAGGTCACCAATTGATAGAGGGAATATGACACAGGAAATATATAAAGATCTCACTATTCACAGACCTCCATTTTCAATCAGCTCAAATAATTTCCACCAACAGGAGTTGTTGGATAATCCGTGCGTACCTCACCGAGATCACCTGAACTGTGACTGAACAATGGAATCAATCACTTGAAACACAATGGAATAAACATAAGAACATAAGAAATTAGAGCAAGAGTAGGCCATATGGCCCCTCAAGCCTGCTCCGTTATTCAATATGATCATGGCTGATCAACGACCTCAGCTCCACTTTCCTGCCCTGTCTGCAAATCGCTTGATGCCCCTAGATTCGAAAACTCTATCTAGCTGAGCCTTGAATATACACAAAGACTCAGCACTCACAGCTCTCTGGGGCAGAGAATTCCAAAGATTCACAACCTTCTGAGTGAAGAAATTCTTCCTCATCTCAGTCTTAAATGGTGTACCCCGATCCTGAGACTATGCCCCCTAGCTCTGGACACTCCAGCCAGGGGAAATATCCTTTTATGTGGCCCGCTTATCCAATGGCTTTTGGAAATCCAAAGATATGGCATCCACTGGTTCTGCTTTATCTAACCTACCAGTGACATCCTCAAAAAACTCTAATAATTTATTCAAACACGATTTTGCTTTCATGAACCATGTTGACTCTGCCTAATCATGTTATGTATTTCTAAGCGCCTTGTTACCACTTCCTTAACAATGGATTCCAGCATTTTGCGATGACTAATGTCAGGTTAACTGGTCTGTAGTTCCATGTTCTTTCTGTCTCTCCTTTCTTGAATAGCGGTATTACATTTGCGACCTTCCAATCCACTGGGAACATTCCAGATTCCCGGGAAATTTGGAAGTTCAAAACCATTCCATCCACTACCTCTTCAGCCACCTCATTTTGAACCCTAGGATGTAGGCCATCAGGTCCAGCGAATTTGGCAGATCTGGTGCCATTAGTTGCTCTGGTGCTGTTTCTCTACTTATATTAATTATAAGTTCCTCACCCTCGTTTCACTCTTGGTTCATCACCATTTTTGGTATGCTTTTTGTTTCTTCTACTGTGAAGACAGATAAAAAATATTTTTTAACTTTTCTGCCATTTCGTTATTCCCCATAATAATTTCTCCTGTCTCAGCCTCTAAGGGACCAACGTTTACTTTTGCTACTCTTTCCCTTTTTACATACTTGTAGAAACTCTTACAACCTGCTTTTATATTTCTTGCTATTTTTCTCTCGTATTCTATTTTTTCCCTTTTTATCAATTTTTGGTCAACCTTTGCTTGTTTCTGAAACTCTCCCAACCCTCATGCTTACTATTATTCTTTGCAACATTACAAGTTTCTTCTTTTAATCTAATGCTATTCTTAACTTCTTTAGTTAGTCATGGTTGGATCACTTTTACCTGCGGAGTTTTTGTTTCTCAATAAAATATATTTTTGTTGAGAATTATGAAATATTTCTGTAAATGCTAGCCACTGCTTATCTACTGCTATATCTTTTAATCTATTTTCCCAATACACCTTAGCCAGCTCGTATATGACACCTATGTAATTGGCTTTATTTAAGTTAAGACTCTGGTTTCGGACTTAGGCAAGTCGCTCTCAAAATTAACGTGAAATTCTATCATATTATGATCACTCTGCCTCAGAGGTTCCTTTACTACGAGATTGCTAATTAACCCTGTCTCAGTTCACAATACAAGATCTAAAATAGCCTGTTCCCTGGTTGGTTCCATGACATATTTTTCTAGGAAACTGTCCCGATTGCATTCCATGAACTCGTCCTCCAGACTAACTTTGCCATTTTGATTTATCCAGTCTATTTGAAGATTAAAGTTTCCGAAGAATATTGCATTAACTTTGTTGCAAGCTCCAACTATATTTTGATTGATATTCTGTTCGACGGTAGAGCTACTGTGAGGGAGCCTATATACTATTCCTATCAGTGTTTTCTGCCCCTTGTTATTCCTTATCTCCACTTCCTGATCTTCTGAGCCGAGTTACTTTCTCGCTAATGTCCTTATGTCACCCTTTATTATCAGGGCTACCCCCCTCCTTTACCATTCTCCATGTCTTTTCGAAACGTACTGAGTCCTGGAAAATTTAGTTCCCAACCTTGGCCACCTTGCAACCATATCTGTGTAATGGATATTAGATCAAATCCATTTATCTCTATTTGTGTCACTAGTCGTATATCTTGTTATGAATGCTTTGTGTATTCAGATAAAGAACATTTAATTTAATTTTTAACCATTATCCACTGCTTTGATCTTATTCTCTGCATTTTACTGGAATATATATTACAGTTTTAACCCTGTCCAGGCTATCTAGAATCAGTGACCGTAAGGCAGAGCGGGAGACGGTGGAAATAAGACAGCTGCCTGGAGCTGAATCATTAGTTGATATTGTCCCATATTTCAGTATATTTGTGATCTATCTGTCAGCGGTGGTTTCCAAAGATCATTGTAATTAACTATATCCAGCAGACCTTAAACTCCTGTTACCCCTGAACACATATTCCTGATCCGATACCAGGGGTCAGTGCAGAGAGCACACTGCAAGCTATTTAATAAACACAATCGTTCAATAACATTGCACGTATAAAAAAATGAAATACCAGTCAAAACCTTTAAAAGACTAACCGTGGAAGCAAGGCCTGAAAAGTAGAAACTGTTCATTGAACTGGGAGCAGTGAATCAGCAACTGATCAGATATCACATGAGAGAAACATGGTGTATTACCATACTCAGAACAAGTGGTTTAAACGGAAAAAAGTTAATAACCGTGTCTCAAGGACAAGGAAAGGCAGTGCATTCAGACATGACATACAGAAATGATTATTGAAATAATGGCTCACCAGGAACACCAACATCAGCAAGGAGCAGATAATAAATCCTTTGTACATCATAAAATACCCACAGTGTCCGAAGCTCAGTTGGAATCTCCCAGAACATGATCTCATTTTCTGTGCGATCAAATGATCGCTGTTTGTATTGGAGACCACACTCAGTCCAACACTGATGGACACACGGAAAACTATCTCTATTTATAGCCTGAGGGAGCTCTCCAGTGAGACAATTAAACTACCCACTGACTGACATTAATTACAGCCACTAAACAAACGAGGTGATTTAGCCTTTCACTCAATCACTTTCTATTGCACAATATATTAAAAGAAACGTGGCATTCATACCAAGTGAATTCAATCAAACCAAAAACATTATTTTAAACATTGTAGTTAAAAAGAGAAATAAGGAATCTCGCAATCTCAAATCATGAATGTGAAGTGAGCAGCTCATTTACAGAGTTCCGATGATTTGTATTGGCCCAGACATTCGGGTCTCCACGGGTGAGTACGCATGGGATACTCACCCGTAGGCCCAATGGAAGTGCCGGTTTCCTGCATGCACTGCGCATGCACGGGAAACCAGCACTTCCATTCCTCTGAACGAAGGGGTTCAGAGGTTGAACGCATGCGTGGGAGAGGCTGCGCATGCGCATCAAACTTCGGTTTGTTTTACAGGCTTTCCTGGGAAGGTAATCCTCCAGAAGTTAGACATGCAAAACGCAGGCGTAAGGCCTGCTCTTTACGAGGTAAATGGTGAATTAATTAAAGTTAAAACATTTTTTCAACAGGTTTATTATTTTACTTTAACGCAAGGTAAGTTTATTTTTAGCCCCGGTAGAAAATAAAATTATTTTTTTCAAAAATTTAAATTATTGTTTAAAATAGTTATTTCATGTAATTTATAGTTTATTTAAAAAATATGACTTTTAAAACATTTATTTGAAGATTTAGTGCTATTTTGGGGCCGTAAAATTTATAAGTCTTGACAGCTCTTCCTGTCTATCTTATGAACGGAGCATTCCCTTCCCCGATTGGCTCCCCATGGCCCAGGTTATCCTAGGGGACGCATCGAAATAACTGCACCCCTGGGATATGCATGCACTGCACACCGGCAGCTGGGCCAGGCCCCGTATTGGAATTCCACGGGGGCCAACAGCTCAACGGCCAGCACGCAAGGTTAGTGCAGGTCGGGGCTTACACCCACGGGAAGCCCCCGAACCGAATTTCTGGGCCATTATATTATGTAAACCGTTAATTTTAGAAATTCAATTCACTTAACAGAAGTGCAAAATACAAAATGGATTGAGAAGGCAGATCAAGTAAGGATTGACATTGATTATTCAATGGTCAGAAAGGACACATGGGAACTGACAATGCAATGGTCAGTAAGGACACATGGAGACGGATAATACAATGGTCAGTAACGATAATGGTGTCTGATAATGCAATGGTCAGTAAGAATACATGGTGACTGATATTACAATGGTCAGTAAGGATACATGGGAATTAATAAAAGAATTGTAAGTAAAGTACATGGTGTCTGATAAAGCATTGGTGAGTAAGAATACAAGGGAACAGATATAACAATGGTAAGTAAGAAATCATGAGTACTGATAATTCAATGGTCAGTGAGGATATATGGGGATGAAAGTGAAATGTTTATTTAAGAAGCATGGGAACTGATATTACCATCCTTAGTAAACATGCATGGGCGCCGATAATACAATGGTCAGTAAGGATAGATGGGGTTTGATAAAAGAATAGTCAGTAAGGATACATGGGACTGATATAAAATGTAATTAAGATATATGGGGACTGATAATACAATGGTCAGCAAGGAGACATGGGGCTGATAATGCAAAGATCAGTAAAGATACATGTGGACTGATAATGCAACAGTCAGTAAGCATATATGGGGCTGACAATGCATTGGTCAGTAAGAAGCATGGGGTTTGATAATACAATGGTCAGTAAGGATAGATGGGGTCTGATAATACAATGGTCAGTAAAGATACAAGTGGGCTGATAAACTAACAGTCAGTAAACATTTATGTGGACTGATAATGCAATGGTCAGTAAGGATGAATTTGGAATTATAATGCAATGGTAAGTACGGATACATGGGGGCTGATAATGCACTGGTCAGTAAGAATGCATGGGGAATGCTAATGCAATGAACAGTAAGGATACATGGGGACTGATAATGTAAAGGTCAGTAAGAATACAAGGGTGCTGATAATAAAATGGTCAGTAACGATACATGGGGAATGAAAAGACAATGGTCAATAAGGACACCTGGGGATTTATAATATAATGTCAGCAAGGATACATGGAGACTGATAATAGATTGTTCAGCAAGTATACATGGGGACTGATAATACAATGGTCAATAAGGATGCATGTGTTCTGATAATGCAATGGTCGGGAACTGATAATACAATTGCCAGTAAGGATTAATAGTGACTGATTATGAAATGGCCAGTAAGGATAATGCGGACTGATAATGCAGTGGTCATTAATGATACATGGTGATTGATAATATAATTGTCAGTAAGTATACATGGGGACCGAAAATGAAATCGTCAGTAAGGAAATTTGTGGTGGGATTTTGCAGTGGCGAATAGGTAAACATGGGGACAGACCATTCAATGGTCAGAATCGATATATAGCGACTAATAATGCACTGGTCAATAAGGATAAATTGGGACTGATAATACAATGGTCAGTAAGGATACATGGTGTCTGATAATGAAATGGTCAGTAAGGTTATATGGAGACTGATAATACTATGGTCAGCAAGGATATATTGGGATGGATATTACAATGGTGATTAAGGATACAAGGGGCCTGATATTATAATGATCAGTAATAATACATGGGGACTGATAAAAATAATGGTCAGTGATGATACATGGGGACTGGTAAATATAATTGTCAGTAAGGATACAACGGGAGTGATAATGAATTGGTCAGTAAGGTCACATGGAGACGGATAATACAATGGTCAGTAAGGATACATGGTGTCTGGTAAAGCAATGGTCAGCTAGGTTACATGGGGCTGATAATACAAAGATCAGTAAAGATACATGTGGACTGATAATGCAACAGTCAGTAAGCATATATGGGAGCTGACAATGCACTGGTCAGTAAGAATAAATGGGGACTGATAATACAATGGTCAGTAAGGATAGATGGGGTCTGATAATACAAAGGTCAGCAAAGATACATGGGGACTGATAATTCAATTGTCAGCAAGGCTACATCGGGCTGATAATGCAATCGTCAGTAAAGATACATGTGGATTGATAATCTAACTAACAGTAAGCATATATGGGGGCTGATAATACATTGGTCAGTAAGAATACATGGGGACTTATAAAACAATGGTCAATAATTTTACATGGGGAATGCTTATGCAATGAACAGTAAGGATACCTGGGCGCTGATTAAGAAATGGTCAGTAAGAATACAAGGGGACTGATAATACAATGGTCAGTAATGATACATGTGGACTGATAAAACAATGGTCAATAAGGGTACCTGGGGACCTATATTACAATGTATGTAAGGATACATGGAGACTGATAATAGATTGTTCTGCAAGGATAAATGGGGACTGATAATACAATGGTCAGTAAGGATGCATGTGTTCTGATAATGCAATGGTCACTAAGGAAGCATGGGGATTGATAATAAAATTGCCAGTAAGGATACATGGTGACTGATAATGAAATGGCCAGCAAGGATAATGCGGACCTATTATGCAGTGGTCATTGAGGATACATTGTGACTGATAATATAATTGTCAGTAAGTATACATGGTGGTTGATAATGAAATAGTGAGTAAGCAAACCTGTGGTCGGATTTTGCAGTGGCGAAGAGGTAAACATGGGGACTGATAATAAAATGGTCTGTATGGGTATAAGGTGTCTGATAATATAATGGTCAGTAAGGATACATGCGGACTCATAATACAATGGTCAGTAAGAATTCATGGGGACTGATGGGCAGCAAGAACACATGGTTCCTGCAATACAATGGTCAGTAATGTCATATGGAGTCTGATAATACTATTGTCAGTAAGGATAAATTTGGACTGATAATACAATGGTGATTAAGGGTACAAAAGCCCTGATATTATAATGGTCAGCATGGATACATTAGGACTGATAATGGAATGGTCATTAAGGAATAATGGTGCCTGATAATGTAATGTTCATTAAGGTTATATGGAGACTGATAGTACAATGGTCAGTAATGATACATGGGGACTGATAATACAATGATCAGTAATGGTACATGGGGACTGGTAAATATAATTGTCAGTAAGGGTACATATGGCCTGATAATGAAATGGTCAGTAAGGCACATGGAGACGGATTATACAGTTGTCAGTAAGGATACATGGTGTCTGCAATACAAAGGTCTGTAAGGTTATATGTAGACTGATAATACTATGGTCAGTAAGGATACATTGGGACTGATAATATAATGGGCAGTAAGGATACTTGGTGTCTGATAATGTAACGTTCAGTACGGTTATATGGAGATTGATAATACTATGGTCAGTAAGGATACATTGGCACTGGTAATGGAATGGTCTTTAAGGATACATGTTGTCTGATAATGTAATGGACAGTAAGGTTATATTGGGATTGATAATACTATGGTCAGTTAGGATATATTTGGACTGATATTAAAATGGTCATTAAGGGTACAAGAGCCCTGATATTATAATGGTCAGTAAGGATACATGGTGTCTGATAATGTAATTGTCAGTAAGGTTATATGGAGACTGATAATACAATGGTCATTAATGATACATGGGGACTGATGATATAATGGCCAGTAATGTTACATGGGGACTGATAAATATAATTGTCAGTAAGGATACATCGGGATTGATAATGAAATGGTCAGTAAGGACACATGGAGATGGATAATTCAATGGTCAGTAAGGATACATGTTGTCTGATAATGCAATGGTCAGCTAGGATACATGGGGCTGATAATGCAAAGATCAGTAAAGATACATGGGGACTGATAATTCAATTGTCAGCAAGGCTTCATCGGGCTGATAGTGCAATAGTCAGTAAAGATACATGTGGAATGATTATCTAACCGTCAGTAAGCAAATATGGGGACTGATAATGCAATGGTCAGCAAGGATGTTTTGGGAATCATAATACAATGATCAGTACGGATACATGGGGGCTGATAATGCATTGGTCAGTAAGAATACATGGGGACTTATAATACAATGGTCAGTAATTTTACATGGGGAATGCTAATGCAATGAACAGTAAGGATACATGGGCGCCGATAATGAAATGGTCAATAAGAATACAAGGGGGCTGTTAATACAATGGTCAATAACGATACATGTGGACTGATAACACAATGGTCAATAAGGATACCTGGGGAGTTATACTGCAATGTCAGTAAGGATACATGGAGACTGATAATAGATTGCTCAGCAAGGATACATGGGGACTGATAATACAATGGTCAGTAAGGATGCAGTTGCTCTGATAATGCAATGGTCACTAAGGAAACATGGGGACTGATAATACAATTTGCAGTAAGGGTACACGGTGACTGAAAATGAAATGGCCAGCAAGGAAAATGCGGACTGATTATGCAGTGGGCATTGAGGATACAAAGTGACTGATAATATAATTGTCAGTAAGTATAAATGGTGACTGATAATGAAATAGTGAGTAAGGAAACTGTAATGATCAATAACATGTCATTCTATAGTGGACACTAGGTGGAGCCATAGAGCTGTGTAGAGCTGTATATAAGACTACACTACCCAGCTGTATATTTATATTAAGACTACATTACCCATGAGGCACTAGGCTACCCACAAGGCAACAGTCAAGATAGAAGCCACTACTGATACTGTAGCAGTCCACATGTGCTCAATAAAGTAACTAGCAAATGCTAGCTGTGTTCATAATAAGAATATCTATTTATTAATGAACATAAGATGGTTCCAGGGTGGTGAAGATCTGCTGAAAATTGTGAAAAGCGAAATGGAGAATTTGAAGCCACTAGAGCGTTTGAAACTCACAGGAAACATCGACTACAACTGGCAGACTTGTAAACAACAATTCGAACTCTACATTGCAGCCATCGGATTCAGTATGAAGCCAGATGCAAGGAAGATAGCGTTGCTGCTTACAGATGCAGGCCCACAGGCGATAGAGGTATTTAATACATTTGTATTTAATCCAGTGGAGAACAGAGAAAAATTAGAAGATGTGCTAAAAAAATTTGAAGCACATTGCTCTCCCAAAAAGAACGAGACCTATGAAAGATACATCTTCTGTTCTCGGACACAGCAGCAAAATGAGACTTTTGATAGCTTTATAACTGATCTGAAACTGAAAGCACAGACATGTAATTTATCTGAGCTCAAAGCATCTATGATTCGTGACCAGATTGTGTTTGGTATTCGTGATAAAAAAGACAGGGAACGTCTGTTGAAAGAAACCAAACTAAATTTGGAAAATGCGATGAAAATATGCCAAGCCAGCGAGCTAGCTCGAAAGCACGTGAAGACTTTCAGTGAAATCAATAATGATGCGATTGTAATGAGTGATAATGCTGCTGTCGGTGCTGTGTCGTATAAGGGGAAGAAACATGGGCAGAACAGAAATGAAAAGCAATCGGAGGATGAAATTTTTAATTGTAAACGCTGTGGTTACAAAGACCAGTTAAGACAATGCCCAGCATTTGGAAAAATGTGCACAAAGTGTAATGGAAAGAATCACTTTGCCAAACAATTCTTTTCAAAAGTACAAACTAAGAAAGGGCAACGAGTTAATGTAATTGAGGACATTGATTTAAGTGAGACATTTTTTGTAGGAATGGTGTCATGTGACAATATCAAAAAGGATACAGAAAATGTGCAGCCCTCAGAAATGGACAATGCTGAATATAAAGTTAATGCAGTAAAAGAAGACAAATGGATGATCCCACTGAAGGTAAATGGAGCATTAGTTACCTTGAAACTAGACACTGGGGCAAAAGCAAACATAATCAGTATGAGTGACATTAACAATATGAAAGAAAAGCCCAAATAAGAAAAAGTCAATACTACTGAAGGACTATAATGGACAGAAAATAGATAGCTTAGGTGTATGCAAACTTAAAGTGACAGTCAAAGACGAAGTGCATCATCTCATGTTTTCTGTTGTGGCTGAAAGGCTTGATTCTCTACTGGGTGACAAATTTTTTGAGTACTTTGAACTGGTCAAAAGAGTCTACTGTACAAACTGTGCCATAAGCAGACCCGATGACTCGGTGGATACTGTAGTGAATAATTTCCAGGATGTGTTCAAAGGATTTGGAGTTCTACCATTCACTTACAAGATCCAGCTAAAGCAGGATGCTCAGCCAGTGGTACATGCTCCACGAAGTGTTCCAGCACCCCTGCGTGACCGGCTCAAGAATGAACTGGACAGAATGACCACACTAGGAGTCATCAGGAAAGTCGAAGTTACAACAGACTGGGTTAAATCCATGGTATGTGTAAAGAAAAAGAACAATGATCTAAGAATATGCATGGATCCAAAGGACTTAAATGCAAACATAAAACGTGAACACTACCAGATTCCCAAGCGAAAATAAATCACCAGTGAAATGTCAGGTGCCAGATACTTTACAAAGCTCGATGCCTCACAAGGATTTTGGCAACTAAAACTGGATGACGAGAGCACCAAATACTGTACCTTCAACACACCATTTGGCAGGTATTGTTTCCTCCGAATGCCTTTCGGGATAATATCTGCATCTGAAATCTTTTATAGAGCGATGCAACACATAATTGAAGGTCTAGAAGGAGTTCGGGTCTATGTTGATGACATCATGATCTGGGGCTCCACACTGAAAGAACACAATGAGAGTGTAGTGTATGTAACTTTAAGAGGAACTATGTTTTTTTGAAGCCCCTGTGTACTGTAGTACCGGTAGTGACCACTCGGGTATATAAGCCTGCATAGCGTCTTGTATAGTTAGTTCACCTCCAGACTTTGTTCAGTAAACACTTGTTAAATCAACTCCTGCATTCCGTGTCTCCATTAACACACGGATTCAACAGTGGCGACGAGTTAGAAACGAACTTACCTGCAATTCGGCAGCACCTCAAGGAGATCGATTCCTCACACAAAGGTCGAAGAAAAAAAAACTGTGGTGTCACCAGCTAAACGGGCTGGTGGCAGGTAGTGCACTGATCCTATCTGGGCGGCGGGCTGGGGCTCGATCGGGTGGCTCTGCAGCGGGGCTGGGCAGCGAGTCAGAAAGCTGAAGCAAACAGAGACAGAGGGTGGAGCACTCAGGTGACGGCCGGCGCTGCAAAGCAGGTCGGCAATCGGACCGAGCAGAGGAAGTGGAAAGTCCCAGAGGGTCCGACGGGAATGATTCTCCAAGTGACAGAGAAACTGTTTAAAATATAAGCGTAAATAAAAAAAATTTTTAAAATAGAAATACCGCGAAAAGCTGCAGGTCGCAACGGGAACCGCGGAAAACAGTGTTGGCAGCAGTGGCAGCGGCGGGAAAGCGCGAGAGGCGCCATCTTGATTCGGCAGGGAAGAAGGAAAAGTGCGGGAGGTGCCATTTTTGATTTTCAGGATGCCTAAGACTGGCAATATTACTGCTTTCGATAGCGATATAGAGGATTGGACCACATATTTGAAAAGAGTGGAGGTATATTACAAGCGAATGAAGTAGCGGATGATAAAAAGGCATCGGTACTACTAAATCTGATGGGCGCATGGACATACGGGCTGTTACGAAACTTGATCACTCCTGCCAAACCGCTGGACATGAATTTTAAGGGGACTGTTGATACCCTACAGGAGCACTTAAACCCAACACCGCTGCTGATAGCGGAATGATTCAAATTCTTCAGGGGGAATCAGCTCAAGAATGAAAGTAACGCTGATTACCTCACCGAATTATGAAAGCTGTCAAAGCACTGCCAATTCGGGGCAGGACTGGCAGATTCTCTATGAGACAAATTCGTCTATAGTCTCCTAAGCGAAGGAACACAGAAAAGACTACTTTCTGAGAAAGATTTGACACTGGACAAGGCTTTCAGTGCGGCTGTATCATATGAAGCAGCAGCAAGAGGAGCTGCAGAAATGCAGCAAAAGCCACAGGACTTCGGCACCCATGAAATGACAAGGGGTTTCGAGAGATGTTATCGCTGCGGCAGATCCACCCATGACCAGAGGGACTGCTGGTTCAAGGAGAAAGCATGCAGGCAATGTGTAAAGATGGGACACATTACACGTGTAGGCAGATCTGGAAAAAATCTGCTGACAGTAAAAAGGTCAATAAGGAAAAGTACAGAAAGGTACAAATGATGACGGACAGTAGCTCCATAGACCAGAAGAGCAATAGCGACTCCAGAAACAAGAGACTAAGCTGTCTCAAATTATATAATGTAATTGCCAAAGAAGATTACCAGACCATTTGGGTTATCCTCACGATAGCGGGGTCCCCAGTTAAAATGGAGCTAGATACAGGATCAGCTCTGACCGTCATAAGTCGACGGGATTACGAGCGGCTATTTCCGCATATACCTTTGAAAGACACATCCATTATCTTGAAGAAATATATGGGGCAGAAAGAATACCCCAGAGGGATAATAAGGCTGCCTGTTGTATGCAACGGCAAGGAAATACAGAAGTTGTATTTATACATTCTGCAAGATGGTGGTCCACCGTTGTTGGGACGTGAATGGATCAGAAAGATACGTTTAGACTGGCACTCCATTCAAGCACTGACGGTGACCAGTAAGAAAAAAAATGATGATGACGTCATACCTGGACCATTAAAAGAAATCTTGCCTAACGCCAAAGAAGTGTTGCAACATGAACTAGGAACCCTGAAAGGCGCCACCGCCTCAACAAAAGTGGAAGATGCTGCAATTCCCAAGTTTTTCAAGGCAAGGCCGGTGCCATATGCAATTCGTCCAGCAGTCGAGGCAGAGCTGGAGAATTTGGAAAAAGCAGGCGTGTTATCCAAGGTAGAATGGAGCGAGTGGGCAACACCCATCGTCCCGGTCATGAAGAAAACGTTGAATAATGATAAATCTGAAGAACAGAGGAAAATTTGCATCTGTGGGGACTTCAATGTGACTGTAAACCCGGTTCTTCACACGGTACAGTATCCTCTTCCGAGGATAGAAGATATTTTTGCCTCACTATCCGGAGGGAAACGTTTCACCAAAATTGACTTGGCACAGGCATATCTACAGATGGAGGTAAAGGAGGCCTCTAAAAAGTATCTCACGATAGTCACACACAAAGGCTGTACCAGTAAAATCGACTGGTTTTCGGAGTAGCATCAGCTCCAGCTATCTGGCAAAGAGCTATGGAGGAAGACCTGCAAGGGATTCCGGGGACTCAATGCTACCTAGACGACATCCTTGTAACAGGAGAAAACGACAATGAGCACCTTGCCAATTTGGAGCAGGTGCTCACGAGGCTGAGAGAACGGAGCATACATGCAAATCGCCCCAAGTGCGAATTTTTCCAGAAACAAATATCTTATTGTGGCCATGTCATTAACGAAGAAGGGTTGCATAAGTCACCTGAAAAAGTTGAATCGGTCGTAAAAGCCCCCCCCCGGAAAATGTCTCACATTAAGGTCGTTCCTGGGATTAATAAATTACGTCCATAAGTTTTTACCGAACTTGTCAACGGTTCTGCACCCTCTTAACGCACTGCTACAAACGGGAGTAATTTGGAAATGGAGCGAAGACTGTAAATGTGCCTTCCATAAATGCAAAGGCTTGATCACATCCAACGAAGTGTTGGCTCATTACAACCCATCACTGCCAATCAGACTGGCGTGCGATGCATCCCCTTACGGCGTGGGAGCGGTATTATTGCATAGATTCCCTGATGGCTTGGAGCGGCCGATAACTTTTGCGTCACGCTCATTGAACTCAGCTGAGCGTAACTATGCCCAGATCGACAGGGAGGCACTCAGCCTGGTGTGGGGGGTGAAGAAATTCAACCGTTATCTACACGGACATTAATTTACCTTGTTGACTGACCATCAACCCCTCGTCTCCATATTCAACCTAAAAAGGGCGTTCCCATTATGACAGTGCAAAGGCTACAGAGGTGGTCACTTTTCCTAGGGGCACACCAATATGAAATAGAATACAAAGGAACAAAACAGCATGGGAATGCTGATGGGTTATCGCGCCTACCTTTGCCAACGGTAGAAGAGGCGCCTACAATGGACCCAGTGGAGATTTCCAATCGACCATAGTGGAATGTCTACCAGTGACAAATTCTACAATTGAAAAGGAAACGAGAAATGACCCGACTCTCTCACGAGTCTACGATTTAACGGTGAAGGAATGGCCAGCACCTGGCGAACCACTGTGACCAGAATTCTCGCAAAGAAGAGAACAGCTGTCAGTGTGCCAAGGAACCTTGATGTGTGAATCCAGAGTGGTGATTCCACCCAAACTCCAGGATAAAGTGCTAAAGGAGCTTCACGAGGGGCATTTGGGTGGAGTGAAAATGAAGAACTTAGCCAGAGCGTTTGTGTGGTGGCCAGGAATCGATGGAGATATCGAAGAAATGACCAAGAGCTGTCTAGGATGCCTGAAGGTGCAAAACGCCCCACCACACGCCCCTCTACATCCATGGAAGTGGCCCTCATCTCCATAGCAAAGGGTACATATCGACTTTGCTGGTCCATTTATGGACTCAATGTTGTTAATTGTGGTGGATGCACACACCAAGTTGCCGGAGGTAATAAAGATGTCCTCCACCACCATGGAAAAAACCATCACAATATTAAGGACCATATTCGCCAGGAATTGGCTGCCTGAACAGATCTGTTCTGATAATGGACCGCAATTTGTATCTGAAGAATTCAGGAAGTTCTTCAAAAACAATGGGGTTAAGCACTACACGTCCGCACCATACCATCCCGCCACCAATGGATTAACAGAAAGGTTTGTCCAGACCTTCAAGAAGGCCATAAAGGCCATGAGTAATGAAGACATAAATCTACAACACAAGGTAGATAACTTCTTGTTTGCATACAGGAATGCAACACATGTGGTTACAAACCAAACCCCCGCCATGATGTTTTTCAATAGAAGACTAAGATGCCGGCTGGATTTGATCAAGCCAAACGTCAGAAGGGACGTAGAGAACCGGCAATTTCAAAGCATGAATGAAAGGCCAACTAGAACTTTCCAGAAAGGTCAACAAGTCTTGGCCCGGGACTTCCGTACCAAGAAATGGAAGCCTGGAACTATTTGCACATGACGAGGACCGCTGATGTATACCGTGGACATTGGAGAAAGCATAATAAGGTGCCATGCTGACCAGATCATAGAGTCATCCGAAAAGGAACAACCTACACCACAACTCTATACACCTAGTGATGAAGCAGAGATACCCATAGTATCTACCTCCGATCCGGTGATACTGGGACCAGATGAACCCGACACTGGCATTCAAGCCGAATTGACCTTGCCAAAAGAACCTACTACTCCACCGAAACCTACTACACCACCGAGGCATAATCCGGGCCGAGTCAGGAAGCCTCCAGAGAGACTGAATTTGTTATTGGTTAACTTCAGCAAATGTGTAGATTATTGTTCTTGTAAAAATGTTATTTAATGATTACTTAAAATGTTATGTACTATTATGTATATATATGTTCCCGGCTACCAACCATAGAACATATATATCAGAAACGCTGCCTACGGAGGGCACGGTCCATCATCAAAGACCCTACCCACCCCAGCCACAGTCTGTTCACCCTCCTACCATCTGGAAGACGCTACAGATGCATTTGCACCCGTACGACCAGATTTAGGAACAGCTTCTTTCCCAGGGCTGTCATCCTACTGAACTCCACAAATAAACACTAAAGCCTGCACATCTGCTGATGCACTTTATTATGGTCATATTTATGCTAATATATCTGTACAAATGTATGTTGAAATATTTAAGTGTCCTAATCCAAATTGTACACTCTCGGGAGCCGCAAGCCTACATTTCGTTGTACTGCACTTGTGCACTAACAATGACAATAAAGTTGATTTGATTTGATCTAAAAGGGGAGGAATTGTCGTGTATGTACCTTTAAGAGGAACTATGTTTTTTCGAAGCCCCTGTGTACTGTAGTAACGGTAGTGACCACTCGGGTATATAAGCCTGTATAGCGTCTTGTATAGTTAGTTCACCTCCAGACTTTGTTCAGTAAACACTTGTTAAATCAACTCCTGCTTTCCATGTCTCCATTAACACACGGATTCAACAGAGAGACTGACTAAAGTGCTACAGAGCATACGCCGGAATGGACTGAAGCTCAACAAAGCCAAGTGTCAGTTTGGCATCCAGAAAGTCACTTTCCTAGGAGATAATCTATCTGGTAATTGAATAGAGCCAGATATGGAAAAAGTAAACGCCATACTCAAAATGCCCCGAACCCCTGACAAAAAAGGAGTGCTACGCATCATGGGGATGATAAACTTCATTGGAAAGTTAATTCCTACCTTGTCAGCCAAGACAGCCTGTCTGCGAGACCTGCTACATAAAACAAATGAGTTCACATGGACAGAAAGACATGAACAAGAGTGGATAAACCTCAAAACAGTGCTGACAACCACACCTGTCCTCACCTTCTTTGACCCAACAAAAAGATTCAAAGTGTCAACGGATGCATCAAAAGATGGTCTAGGTGTGATCTTGCTACAAGCAGAGTGTGAAGATTGGAAGCCTGTTGCCTATGCCTCCAGGTCTATGACTGATACTGAGTGTCGATACGCACAGATTGAAAAGGAATGTCTAGGTTTGGTGGTTGGACTAGAAAAGTTTCATGGCTACATATATGGACTTCCCACCTTCACAGTTGAGACAGACCACAGCCCTCTGGTTGCCATCATAAAAAAAAAACCGGAATGAAATGTCTCCAAGGATACAACGACTCATGATGAAGCTGCAAAGATATGACTTTGAACTGATCTACACACCAGGCAAATACATAGTGTTAGCACATGCACTATCCCGAGCACCCACAATGAGTCATATGAGCTCTACTGAAGAAGACGTGGATGTTCATGTGAGTATGGTCACTGCTGCGCTGCCCGTGTCAGACACAAAATCAAAGCAAATAGCAGAAGAAACAGTAAAAGGTACAGTATTACAAACAGTAATAGAGAACATTCATCATGGTTGGCCAAAAGGTTCCTGTCCAAAATATTTTCACATAAGGTCAGAATTGAGTTTCGCAAGTGGACTATTACTAAAACAGAACAAAATAGTCATTCCACAGGCTCTACGTCAAGACATGCTCAAAAGGATTCATGAGGGACAACTCGGAATTGAAAAATGCAAAAGGAGAGCAAGAGACACTGTTTATTGACGTGGCATAAATAAGGACATTGAGAACATGATAGGCAAATGTGAGACATGTCAGAAACACCAAAACAAACAAGCAAAGGAACCAATGATATTAGCTCACATACCAACAGCAGCATGGCAAAAGTTTGGTATGGACCTTTTTCATTTAAATGGTAAAGACTATCTAATAGTGATTGACTACTATTCTAACTATCCTGAGATGGCGCTGCTCTCAAGCACCACAGCAGGCAGTGTCATAATGCATGTGAAATCCATCTTCGCCAGACATGGAATTCCCAGGATTGCCGTTCGTGACAATGGTCCGTGCTTCAACTGTAAGGAGTGGCAACAGCTTGCAGCACATTATGACTTTCAGCACATCACATCCAGTCCTTTGTATGCTCAGTCAAATGGTAAGGCAGAGAAAGGTGTTCAAGTTCTCAAGCAGCTACTGAAGAAAGCGACAGAAACCAAGTCTGATCCTTATCTCGCCATGCTGAGCTACCGAGCCTCACCTTTAGACTGTGGTTCTTCACCTGCTGAACTACTAATGGGTCGCAAGTTGCGCACCACGCTACCCTGCTGAGCAAAAGAACAGCAAAGTGAGGAACTGAGACAGAGACTTCAACTGTTAATGCTGAAACAGAAATCATACTATGACAAGTAATCCAAAATTCTAAAACCATTGACAAGGGATGATGTTGTCAGGATTGAGGATCCAGATGCATGGAACAGGAAAGCTACAGTTCTTGAGGAAGTAGGACCAATGTCATACACTGTTAGAACTGAGAAAGGACAGATTCTCAGGAGGAACCGCCGTTCCCTCCTAAAAACACAAGAGACTATTCAAGACCAGATTGATGAAAGTGCCGCAACTGCATCGTGTCATTCACCACCAGAACAATCTCATGAAGACATATCAGACTTACCCGTGTTGAGAAGCTCCACACGTGAAGTAAAAGAGCCTGATAGACTTAATCTTTAAGTACAATGTAAAGATTTGAAAACGTGTTGACTGTTGTGAAAATGTTTGTTTCTAGAGCACTAACAAAAGTGTTACTGATATTATCTTTATTGTTTTCTTGAAAGTTGATTGATATTCATTTTGTTAAACATCAAAGAAAGGGGGATGTAATGATCAATAACATGTCATTCTATAGTGGGCAATAGGTGGAGCCGTAGAGCTGTGTAGAGCTGTATATATGACTACATTACCCAGCTGTATATATATATTAAGACTACATTACCCATGAGGCTCTAGGGTACCCACAAGGCAACAATCAAGATGGAAGCCTCTACAGATACTGTACCAGTCTACATGTGCTCAATAAAGTAACTAGCAAAAGCTAGCTGTGTTCATAATAAGAATGTCTATTTATTAATGAACATAAGAGAAACCTGTGGTCGGATTTTGCAGTGGCGAACTGATAGACATGGGACTTATAATACAATGGTCAGTACGGGTATATGGTGTCTGATAATATAATTGTCAGTAAGGATACATGCGGACTAATATTACAATTGTCAGTAAGAATTCATGGGGACTGCTAATATTATGGTCAGTAAGGATACATTTGGAATGATAATACCATGGTTATTAAGGATACAAGAACCCTGATATTATAATGGTGAGTAAGGATACATGGTGTCTGATAATGTAATGGTCAGTAAGGTTATATGGAGACTGATAATACCATGGTCAGTAATGATACATGGGGACTGATAATACAATGGTCTGTAATGATGCATGGGGACTGATAAGTATAAGTGTCAGTAATGATACATCGGGACTGATATTGAAAGGGACAGTAAGGAGACATGGAGATGGATAATACAATTGTCAGTAAGGATACATGTTGTCTGGTAATGTAACGTTCAGTAAGGTTATATGGAGTTTGAGATAATACTATGGTCAGTAAGGATACATTGGGACTGGTAATGGAATGGTCTTTAAGGATACATGGTGTCTGTTAATGTAATGGACAGTAAGGATACATGGGTACTGATAATAGTCGGGTCAGTAAGGATTCATGCGAACTGATAATACAATGGTCAGTAATGACACATGAGGACTGATAATACAATGGTCAGTAATTATACACGAGGACTGATATTACAATGGCGTTTAAGGATACATGGGGACTGCTAATAACATGTTCAATAAAGATGCATTGGGTCTGATAATACAATGGTCAGTAAGGATACATGGGGACTGACAAATAAATGATCAGTAAGGATACATGGGAACTGATAATACAATAGTCAGCAAGGAATCATGGGGACTGATTCTACAATGGTCAGTAAGGCTACATGGTGTCTGAAAATGCAGTGGTCATTAAGGACACATCGGGACTGACAATACAATAGTTTGTCAGGATACATGGGGACTGATAATGCAGTGGTCAGTAAGGATACACGGGGACTGATAATACAATGGTCAGTAAGTGTACATGGGGACTGATATTACAATGGTCAGTAAGGATATATGGAGGCTGATAATGCAATGGTTAGTAAGGATACATTGGGACTGATAATACAATGGTCAGTAAGTATACATGGGGACTGATAATACAGTGGTCAGTAAGGATACATGGGGACTGATAATACAATGGTCCATAAGGATACATGGGGACTGATAATACAATGGTGAGTAAGGATACATGGCGACTGATAAAACAATGATCTTTAAGCATAATTGGTGACCGTTGCGGTACCGATATTGAAGTTTCCCGATATAAGGCCATTCTGAGTGTTCTCCTCAGAGCTGGGAAACTGGAGGGAAGTGGAGTGGAGGGGGTAAAGTAAAGGTTAGGAGTGGAGAGAAGAGCAGAGGAGAAGAAAAGAGAGGAGTGATTGAGGTGATGATTCACTAGCCGTATCATAGGTGCGGAATTCTACCAAAATAACCTGCTTTTTATTGCTGTTTTCTTGCACTTGGTAGAATTCTAACATCCTTGCATGACATCGGTGAAAGCACATCCAGTAAATTAGAACACTAGAAGCAGATTACTATTGGATGTATTTCTTGGAAACACAATGGTTGGAGCCACACTCTAAAAATCTCTCTGTCCTGGATCACAATTCATCCCAGACAGCAGAGATGAAAGTTTATTCTCTCTTACTGAGGACTGGATGATGTAGTCAGTTACCCACCGTATGTGTGTGTGTGTGTTTAACCGCCGATGTGTGAGATTGAATTTGGACAAGTCAGAGCGGACCTCTCATGATGGGGAATTGAGTGGTGCAGTGGGCTGTTGATTAACCTTTCAATTCTGATGTACCTTCAACTATTCACACTGCGACAGAATAAGGAGACTGTTGGGCCCAACCAGTTGGTCTTGGTGTTGATCCTCCACATGAGTGGAAGTCCTAATCTCATCTCCCTTCATCCCCTTTTATTCCACCACCAATCCAACCTTTTGCTCAGTGTCGAAATGGCCTCTGTTTCAATCTCTGACTCTGGTAGTACATTTCACAGCCTCACAACCCTCTGTGTAAAATAGTTTCTCCTGCTTATAAATACAGCCACAAGTTTCAAGTATTTCTGGGTCCTTGTATTTCCACACACCAGACCCATCCCAGTGACTCTGCGTCGTACCCTCTCTATGACCTCAGCACCATTGCTATAGTGTAGGCCTAAAAGGGCCCACAGTTTCCAGCACAGCTGCTGGATTTCATAGGATCGCCTTTCCAGTTAAACCCCAATCAGTTCATCCGGAGCCATTTTACAAATTTGTTATCATGGGGAAGGTAGAAACACTTCATGCTGGGCCGCTGACTCCTGCACACAATGAGGGGTTATTACCAAGGTCACCAGTGATGTGACAGGAGCAGGCAAGATAATTGCATATTTAAATTTGCATTCTGAAGTTGGAAACGAGGCGTAAGGCCCTTGGCACTGTGATCGATTGACCGCTGGTTCAGTGCTGTAATGTTACACAGTTTCAGCTTTTATTTCACTTTTGTGCTCCATTTATTCTGAGATATGATTAGAAAATAGACAGCACTTCCTCCATTTCTGTTTTTCATTTTTACATGGTGTAGGTTTTCCATGCCGAGCTTGTCGTAACTTCAGAAAGTATTTCCAATCGTAGACTTGGAATGATCATTGACTTTGTTCACTTGTCTCACAGGTCTGGTTTGTGAAGCTGCTATAAGACTGTCCACTCTGTCGTTAGCGGTTGATGAAAGAGCAAATGAAACGATTCGGTTTATCCATGAAGAGATCACAACCACTTACATGCATTGGTTGGTACAGCGAGCACTGCAAATGATAGCGTGGCTCATCGCAGCAGTTGAAACCGAATACACGGCAGGCATATTCTCCATTAACATCCATCGTGTAAAGCGGTAAATGAAACTGGTAATCACAGGTGTCCAAGTCGGAGACACTGCGGTTTACCAGTGTGTGCAGGAACAAACAGTGCAATAGTCACAGGGAGAGTCTGCACAATAACACAACAGGTATCGAGGTACTGCTTGGCCACAACAGTCGAATGTAACGTTTTGCTGCACAGTACATATTAAAGAATTACTGAGGAAGAAAGAAAAGAAGGAAGAAAGAAAGAAAGAAAGGTAGAAAGAAAGAAAGAAAGAAAGAAAGAAAGAAAGAAAGAAAGAAAGAAATGAGAAAGAAAGTAATATTTAGACTTTGATTTCACTGTACTCAGGGAGCTGAATTCCTGCTGTTTGCCTTTTCTGGCCTTCTATATGTTACATGCTCTTATTAAAATATCTGAACGTCACACAAATATTACCTTTTCCTATTCACTTTGGAACCGATTACTGCCCCGAGATTCGCACACCCATATGCTCCTTATCATCAGTTTCCCTTCCTTATACAAATTACAGAATATTAAACGGCGTGTCTGAGGCTACCCTAATGCCATTTCCTTATTCAGCTCCTTTTCTGCCCAACTGTTATCGCCCTTTGTGATGGCCTGCACTACAAGCCGTCTCATCGGCTTCTTAAAGCAAAATTGAATTCAGTTTCTCAAGCGTAAAACAACACCCTCCTCTGTGACTGTCTGTTTCTCCAAAATTTGATGTTAAAATACAGTTTTACAGATAATAGAATTTAGGATAATTGCCAAAAAGCCAGAGGAGAGATGAGGAGAAATTTTTTTCCTCGGCGAGATGTTATGACTGGAATGCATTGCCTGAAAGACTGGTGGGAGCAGATTCAACAGTAACTTTAAACATGGAGCTGGATATATTCTGAAAAAGGAAACATTTTCAGGTCTGTGGGGAAAAAGCAGGGGATGGGACTAATTGGAAAGCTCCTTCAATGAGCAGACACGGGCACGATGAGCCAAATGGATTCCTTCTGTGCTGCATGATTCAATTATTCAAAGGCTGGAAGTCTCTCCTAAAAAATCGCTGTTGGGGCAGGGGTTCAATTGAAAATTTCACAACACATTGATAGATTTTTGTTAGTCAAGGATATTTTTCTTAGGCAATAATATGGAATGAAGATGGATAAAAGGAGTTAAGAAACAGATCCGTCATGGTGTAACTGAATAGTCGGAGAGGCGTGCGGATCTGAATGGCCTGCTCCTGTTCCTTTTCCCAGATATACTTGAGCGATCTGCTGTTAGATGTGCATAAGTTTCACACAAAACCTTCGTAGGTAAGAACAGTACGTACACTTTGTGCAGCATGTTACATTCCTTTGCTTTGGTTGAAGTATATGGTTTTAGTGAGCGCAATATTATAACAACACAAAAACATAATAAATAGGAGCAGGAGTAGTTCATTCCGCCATTCTAGCCTGCTCTGCCATTCAATAAGATCAAGGCTGATCTTTTGCCTTAAAGCCACCTTCCCAAAATTTCCCCATATCCCTTGATTCCTTTATTATCCAATAACCTATCGATCTCTGTCTTGAATTCACTCAACATCCACAGTCCTCTGGGGTAGAAACATAGAACATAGGAGCAGGAGTAGGCCATTCCACCCCTCGAGCCTGCTCTGCCATTCAATGCGATCATGGCTGATCATCCAAATTTAGTACCCAGTCCTTGCTTTCTCCCTATACCCCTTGATCCCTTTAGCCTTAGAAAGATATCCAACTCCTTCTTGAATATATTTAATGAACTGGCCTCCACCGCCATCTGTGGTAGAGAGTTCCACAGGTTCACCACTCTCTGGGTGAAGAAATTCCTCCTCATTTCTGTCCTAAGTGGCCTACCCTTTATCCTTAGACTGTACCCCTGATTCTGGACTCCCCGACCATCGGGAACATCCTTCCTGCATTTAGTTGGTCCAGTCCTGTCAGAATTTTATAAGATTCAATGAGATCACCTCTCATTCTTCTAAACTCCAGCGAGTACAAGTCCAATCGACCCAATCTCTCCTCATACGTCATTCCTGCCATCCCAGGTATCAGCCTGGTGAATCTTCGCAGAACTCCTTCCATGGCAAGAACATCCTTCCTCAGATAAGGCGACCAAAACTGCACACAATACTCAAGATGTGGTCTCACCAAGGCCCTGTACAACTGCAGCAAGACATCCTTGTTCCTGTACTCAAACCCTCTCGCTACCAAGGCCAACATACCATTTGCCTTCTTAACCACCTGCTGCACCTGCATGCTTAACTTCAGCGACTGGTGCACAAGGACACCCAGGTCTCGTTGCACTCCCCTTCTTCCAATCTATTGCCATTTAGATAATAATCTGCCTTCCTGTTTTTGCCAGCAAAGTGGATAACCTCACATTTATCCACGCTATATTGCATCAGCCATGTTTCTGCCCAATTACCCAACATGTCCAAATCATCCTGGAGTTTCTCGCCATTCTCCTCACAGCACACACGCCCACCCAGCTTTGTGTCATCTGCAAATTTGGAGAGATTAAATCTAGTTCCCTTGTCCAGATCATTTATATATATTGTGAATAGCTGGGGTCTAAGGACCAATCCCTGCGGTACCACGCTATTCACTGCCTGCCATTCGGAAAAAGACCCCTTTATTCCAACTCTTTGCTTTCTGTCTGCCAACCTGTTCTCTATCCAAGTCAATACCTTGCCCCCAATCCCATGCGCTTTAACTTTACACGCTAATATCTTATGTGGGACCTTATCGAAGGCCTTCTGAATGTCCAGATACACCACATCCACTGGTTCTCCCTTATCTATTTTACCAGTTACATCCTCAAAAAATCCAGTAGATTAGTCAATTACGATTTACCTTCTGTGAATCCATGTTGACTTAGTCCGATCCTCTCATTGTTTTCCAAGTGCTCTGCTATTACAACTTTTATAATGGACTCTAGCATTTTCCCCAATACCGATGTCAGGCTTACCAGTCTGTAATTCCCCGTTTTTTCTCTGCCAGCTTTTTTTAATAGTGGGGTAACATTAGCTACTCTCCAATCCATGGGTACTGTTCCAGATTCCATCAAAAGTTGGAACATGATCAGCAATGCATCTACTATTTCTAGGGCCACTTCCTTAAGTACCCTAGGATGTAGATTATCAGGCCCTGGGGATTTATCGGCCTTCAGTCCCATCAATTTCCTTAACACCATTTCCCTACAATTACTGATTTCTTTCATTTCCACCCTTTCATCAGACCCTATGTTCCCCAGCATCTCTGGGAGGTTATTTGTGTCCTACTTTGTGAAGACAGAACCAAAATATGTATTTAGTTGGTCTGCCATTTCTTTGTTCCCCTTTATAATTTCCCCTGATTCTCACTGCAAGGGACCTACACTTGACTTCACCAATCTTTTTCTCTTCACATATCTATAAAAGCTTTTACAGTCAGTTTTTATGTTCCCTGCTGCTTACTCTCATATTCTACTTTCCACTTCTTAATTAATCCCTTTATCCTCCACTGTTGAATCCTAAACTGCTACCAATCCTCAGGATTATTGCTTTTCCTGGCCAATATAGATGTCCTCTCTTTGGATCTTATGCTATCCCTAATTTTCCTTGTTAGCCACGGTTGAGTAGCCTTTTTTGCTTTATTTTTATGCCAAAATGGGATGAACAATTTCTGTATTTCATCGATGCGGTCTTTGAATGTTTGACATTGCCTATCCACCGTCAACACTTTGAGCGACATTCCCCAATCAATCCTACCCAACGTGCACCTCAGACCATTGTAGTTTCCTTTATTTAAATTTAGGAGCCTAGTCTCTGAGTCAACTACTCCATTCTCCATCTTAATGAAGAATTCGATCATATTATGATCGCTCCGTCCCCAGGAGCCTCGTTCAAAAGGATTGCTAATTAATCCTTTCTCGTTACCTAATACCCAGTCTAAGATGGCCTGATCTCTGGTTGGTTCTTCGACATATTGGTCCAAAAAATCATCCCGTAAGCACTCCAGGAATTCCTCCTCCACAGTAATGTTACTAATTTGGTTAGCCCAAACTATTTGTGGATTAAAGTCACTTATGATGACTTCTGTGCCCTTATTGCACATTTCTTTAACTTTCCTTTTAGTGCCATCCCCAACCTCCGATTTACATTTTGGAGGTCTATATACCACTCCATGAATGTTTTCTGCCCCTTGGTATTTCTCAATTCTACCCATACAGATTCCACATCATCAGAGCTAATATCCTTCCTTACAATTATGTTAATCCATTCTTTAACCAGTAATTCTACCCCACCTACCTTTCCTTTTTGCCTATGTTTCCTGAATATCGAATACCCCTGGATGTTGAGTTCCCAGCCTTGGCCATCCTTGAGCCACGTTTCCGTAATTCCAACCAAATCATATTCATTTACATTTATTTGCACAGCCAATTCATCCACCTTATTACGAATGCTCCTCACATTAAGACACAACACCTTCAGGCTTGTTTTTTTACGCTCTTAGAGCTATTAGAATTATTATTTACTGTGGCCACGTTTGATTTAAACCGTTGATTTCTCTGACTGCCACTTCTGTTTTTCTCCTAGCTATCTTTTGCTTTTATCCTTGTTTCCCTTTCCTCTGTCTCCACAGATTCACAACTTTGTAAGTGAAGAAATTTCTCCTCATCTCAGTCCAAAATGACTGACCCATTATTCTGAGATTATGACACCCTGTCAAACACTTTAAGAACTTTTATCTGTGGTGAATCCAATAAATATCCACAATGTAATCACAGAAGAGCACTTTCCAACCCAGGCCATTGGAGTCACTACAAGCGTTAAACTGGAAGCATTTACTCCCGTCCAATTCTCTCTGTCCTTCAATATTTTCTCTTGTGTCTCTTTTACCTCATCCTTAACGTTGTGATAGAATCGCCCTCCAGAGTCACTTGTGACCATTTATGCCACGTTCTAAGAAGATTTCACCTGAGATTATATTGTCCCTCACCTTCATACTTCTGACACGAAGGCTGATGCTGTGCTCCCTTGTTACCAATCACCCAAGATTTTCAGTCGTGTACAGCAATGGTTTGGTTAAGAGAAGACCATTGCTCTATTTACCCTTGCATCATAAATGTCTCCTGAACTCCCTTATAGTGACTCTGGACCTAACAGCCCTGTATCTCCTTTAGTGACATGCGTTCTTGCCCTTTCTGTAAACATTATCACGGCTTTATGTTCATCCCCCTACCACCACCACTTGCGACATGTCCACAATAAGTTCATTTTATTAAACAATGTTATTAACGTTCACACATTCCTCCAACACCCTTATCATGGACCCTTGTCTCCTAGTCCTCTAACCCTGCGACACACACAAGAGGTTTCCTGCATCCAAACTCTACACAATGGCTAAAATTTTAAAGATTTTTATCAAGTCTTCCCTCATGATAGGTTTCACTATTTACCTTCTAATTCTTTTTCTTAACATCGAACACTAGATTTGACTATCTGTGTTCCGGTAAAGGCAGCGTCAGCTTTTCATATTTCCCATCAGGCCTTGATCCCCTTGCCTGGTTCGACTTGTTGAAAAGAAAAGCAAAATACCGCACATGCTAGAAATCTGAAATAAAAACAGAAAGTGCTGGAAATACTCAGCAGGTCAGGTAGCATCCGCCATTTCATTAACCTGTTCCTCTCTCCACAGATGCTGCCTGACCTGCTGAGTATTTACAGCATCTCCTTTTTCGGTCTTAATGAAACTACTTCACAATTTTCCCACGGCTTCAATATTCTCTTTAAAATTAGGTCACCAAAAGTGAACTCAATGCTTGAAATGTGTCCTCAACAGTGTAGTACAGATTCTGGATCACCGTCATCATCAGCTTCACCCTCGAATTGTTCTGTTCTCTATTCAGTCCCATTTTTTTCTCCAGTCAGCTGGAGATCAGAAGATGTCATTGGAACTGGATGCGCACTTATGTTGAGGTGACACACATTAGACATGAAATGTTACCCCAGGTTACAGCAGCAGGAAGAGGCTCGATCTCACGATTTGATTTTTATTCTTTCATGGGATTTGTGCACTGCTGGCAAGGCCAGGATTTATTGCCCATCCCTAGATGTCCTGAAAAGGTGGTGGTGAGCCGCCTTTTAGAACTGCCCCAGTCCGTGTTGTGATGGTACTCCCACAGTGCTGTTAGGGAGGGAGTACAAGGATTTTGACCCAGCGATGATGGAGGGACGATGATATACTTCCAAGTCTGGATGGTGCTTGATTTGGAGTAGAACGTGGAGGTGGTGGTGTTCCCATGTGCCTGCTGCACTTGTCCTTCTAGGTAGAAGAGGTCGCGGCTTTGGGAGGAGCTGTCGAAGAAGCCTTGGCAAGTTGCTGTAGTGCATCTTGTAGATGGTAAACACTGCAGCCACGGTACACAGGTGGTGGAGGGAGTGCATGTTTACGGCGGTGGATGCGGTGCCAATCAAGCGGGATGCTTTGTCCTGGATGGTGCCAAGCTTCTTCAGTGTTCTTGGAGCTGCAGTCAAACAGGCAAGTGGAGAGTCTTCCATCACACTCCTGAATTGTGCCTTGTAATGGTGGGAAGGCTTTGGGGTGTCAGGTGGTGAGACACTCGCCGCAGAATACCCAGCCTCTGATCTGCTCTTGCCACCACAGTATTTATTTGGCAGTTACAGTTATGTTTCTGGTCAATGGTGTCCCCCAGGATATTGATGTTGGGAGAATCAGTGACGGTAATGCCATTGATGGTCAATGGGTGGTGGTTAGACTCTCACTTTTGGAGATAGACATTGCCTGGCACTTGTGTGGTGCGAAAGTTACCTGCTGCTTATCAGCACAAACCTGAACGTCGCCCAGGTCCTGCTGCGTGTGGGCATGGACGGCTTCATTATCTGAGGAGTTGCGAATGGCGCTGAACACTGCACATTCATCAGTGAACAGCCCCATTTCTGACCTTATGTTCGAGGGAAGGTCATTGTTGAAGCTGCTGAAGATGGTTGAGCGTAGGACACTTACCTTTGGCAATCCTGCAGCGATGTCCTGGGGCTGTGATGATTGACCATCAAACACTAAAACCATCTTCCTGTTCGCCCGGTATGACTCCAGCCAGTGGAGATTTCCCCCCCCCCCACAATTCCCATTGAGTTCAGTTTTACTAGGTGTCCTTGATGCCACACTCGGTCAAATGCTGCCTTGATATCAAGGGCAGTCACTCTCACCTGAGAGGGAGCATAAATTACGAAGTGAATTGTTATGATCTGGAATGCATTGGCTGAGAAGGCGGTGGAAGCAGAACCAATAGCCTTTTTCAAAGGAAAACGGATACATCCTATGAATGCAAAAACTTGCAGGACAACAGCACAGGGGAGTGGGGTTAAATGGATAACTCTTGCAAAGCGCTGGTACAGTCATGGAGGGCTGAACGGCTTCCTTCTCAGCTGTATCATTCCAGGATACGATGATTTATCAACTCAGTCCAACACTCCCTTATTTACAGCTATTATTAATGATCAAGGGCCCTTACGAATTAATAAATCTCTCAACAAGAAATAGGTAAATCAACCCCCAGGCATTAAACGGCTCAAATTCCGATGTAGAAATAGGACAAATCAGACTGAGTCTGGACCTCTCAGGTATTCACTACAGTTGTACACAAAGGCCGGTGGTACAGACACTGAGTGCATGTGTGGTCCTGAATCTGACACTGGAATCACACAGCCATTCTAGGAATTTTACCAAACGATCCAACCACTTAGAGGGCAACCCAGAACCGCCACGGGTGAAGGAGTCGCACAAAAACCCAAATGATGTGTGGGTGAACTCTCTAGTTTTTAATCGAAAAATCAATGGATTATGAATTATTAAAGGATTGGTGATCAATAATAGATTGCTAAACGTCAATCTATTGGGAGTCATGAAAGGCTTGGGAATTATTGATAGGTCGAGAAACATCAGCTATCAGTTGTTTGAGAAAGTTGATGGTTAGCGTACTATCAGTAGATTGAAGCCACCAATGAATTGAGAAACATGTATTGTTTCAAAACATGATGAAGGCCGCACTATTAAGAAAAAAACCATTTTTTTAGTAATATGATGGCCTGGAAAATACCTATGGTCCGAAAATCTCTCTCTGTCCATCTGTCACTATTTCTGTGAGTTGGCGCAGAGAGAGCGTGTTACTCTGGATAGTGGGGTATTGAGTGGGAATGGGAACTGTGCATAAAACATATTAATAACCAATAGGTTATGGGAGCGAGCCTCTTATCCAAAGATATCTATCTATCTATCTATCTATCTATCCATCTATCTATCCATCTATCTATCTATCTATCTATCTATCTATCTATCTATCAATCCATCTATCTTTCTATCTAACGATCTAAGTTTATATCAATCTATCTCCCTGACATAAATCGCACCATTTATGTAGGAAGGACTTATGAAATATACTGGGCAGCCTGCTGGTGGCGCTGTCCAGGGAGAGTATAAATATCTGGGCATGCGCCCAGCTTGCTCAGGGACATTTTGCAAACAGGAACTAGTGAAGGATAACTAGACTTCCAGGTTGTGAAGCAGTCCATTAAAGCCTTGTTTAATACTCTGACCAAGTGCCTAGTAGTTTTCTTACTTCACTCTTCTCTCTCTCTCTCTCTCTCTCTCTCTCTCTCTCTCTATCTATCTATCTATCTACCTACATAGCTATCTATCTATCTATCTATCTATCTATCTATTTATCTATCTATCTATCTATCTATCTATCTATCTCTCTATCTATCTATCTATCTATCAATCTATCAATTAACTATCTATCTATTTATCTATCTCTATCTATCTCTCTATCTCTCTATCTATCTATCTATCTATATATCTATCTATCTAACTATCTATCTATTACAGGGCTGTGTTCAGCTTGACAGATCGCCCAGCTGACTGCTGCTACTGACATGGTGTCTGAGAGGTTGGATATAATTCCTTTCCTGGGAGTTGGAAACCGTTAGAAACAGATACTCAACTAAAAAAATAAAATGGGCCCTAGAACTGTTGCTGGGTAGATTTGTATAAAAATATGCCTCGGACAATGTATAGATTTTGAAACTGGCTTTCAGCCAAGCGGTCAGTCCTGAGGAAACATGTCTTAGGTTTACTGCACTGAACCCCCAGATGCTTCCAGTAAATTAACAATGTAAAAGGTTTGAAGTTGGCTTTCAGCCAAGTGGTCAGTAGTGAGGAAACAAATCTTTCATTTACTGCACAGAACTCCCAGATGCTTCCTGTAAATGACACTGGGTGCTCGATGCTCACTAACGGTAGTCGACTGGATTGCTGCCAAATACTGTGTGGGGCTGATTAGTGTGAATCTGCATGGGAGCAAGATGGGATTTAACTATTTGAACATGAACTTATTCAGTAGCGCTCTCAGAAGAAATATACTTTTCACATGGTATAACATCTAAAGCATGGTTTTCGGTAAATTCCATGCTCACGATATTATAAAATATGATCAGAGAATAATACATTGTGAAGAGGAATGTAAGTGACTTCAGAGTGAATCCACAGGTTAGTAAATGGGGCGGGTATATGATAGATGAAATTTATCACGGAGAAATGTGAGGAGACTCATTTTGGGATGAAGTAAAGGGAGATGAAATGTACACGAAATGTTCAAACTTTAAATGGAGTAGAGAAGCAAGGAGACTTCGATTTGTACGATTCTAGTTAACTTATTCATTGGCAGGTTCGAGAGTCTAGTGTCAGAAACTTTGATACCTTATTAGAATACAAGATGAGGAGATTCTCTACCGTTACTTACATCGATCCATCAATCAGAGTAAACTTGCAAGTCCCGCATGCCCACAGTAACTTAGAGGAGGTCAACCCGCTGGATGGAACCTTGGGTGCCCTGAGCTTGATTTCCGGTGTCTCCAGTCCCGACTGCCCCCTTACATCAGGATCCCCTCACTTATATACCCTGTAGTGATCCATCTCTGGCACGTGACTTTTCGATGTCTTCTTTGCTGGCTTTTGGGAGGAGGCAAGGGAAAGACAGCTGGAAATTCTCTAATCTGTGATTTACAAGGTCACTTTCCCTGGTTCCCGGCAGTTACTGGACTTCAGTAATTGTCTCATTATCCCTAAACTACCCTGCCTACTATTAATGGTGTTATTTCTTATTGTTTCACAATTATAGGTACAAAGATAACACATTATAATCTAATGTATTCTACTACTCACTGTGGTTTAAGTTTATATTAACAGACAAACCCAGTTCTTTCCCCTGATCTGATCAGAGTTTCCACCTAGTGGATTCAGTGGAATGGAATGTCTTAGAAGTGTTGCCGTGGTGACCTGTCTGCAGTGAAGGTCTAACTCAGACTAAACTTCTCTCTCCCATAATGCACATTATATCAGACATTCAATGTATTTTAGCCATGTTGTTAATATCTCTAAAACATACAGGGGTTCAGATACACAATCCTTTAAAAGCGGGAGGATGAGTTGAGAATTTTTTTACTAAGCATACAAGACCTTTGACTTTATAAGTAGAGGTGTAGAGTACAAATTATGGAAGTTATCCTAAAACTTAATAAATCACTGTTTAGTCCTCAGCTGGAGTACTATGTTCAATTCTGGGAACCACACTTTAGGAAGGATGTCAAGGACTTGGAGACGGTACAGAAGAGATTTACAGGAATTGTACCAGGGATGAATGACTTCAGTTACATAGAGAGACGAAGAAAGCTAGGTTTGTTCGCCTTAGATCAAAGCATGTTTAGGGGAAATTTAATAGAGGTATACAAATCGTAAATGGGTTTCATAGAGTAAGAAAATGGTACATTATGAGCAACAAGTGTCTGACTGAAACACTCTCGAGTCAGGTAGAGCACGGGTTAGGTACAAAGTAAACCTCCCTCTACATTGTCCGAGCAAACACTCGCAGGACAGGTACAGCACGCATTAGATACAGAGCAAAGCTCTCTCTACATTGACCTATTAAACACTCCCAAAGCAGGTACAGCACGGTGAGATACAGCATAAAGTTCCCTCAACAGTGTCCCATTAAACACCCCTAGGGCAGGTACAGCACCCGTTAGATGCAGAGTAAAGCTCCCTCTACACAGCCCATCAAACACTCCCAGGGCAGGTACAGCACAGGTCAGTTACAGAGTAAAACTGCATTCACAGGACACCGACTCCCTCCATGGCCACTGTCAAAGGCTGACCCAGTAATCTTCGACCTCGGCATTCTTTTTGACCCTGTTCTGAGCATACGGTCACCTCGATAACCTGGTCTTTCACCAGAGAGAAAGCCCCGCAGCTGCCGCCCCGCTCCACATCCAGCGGTCCCGTGGGCTGTTATTCGGCCACCTCCCATGTTGATAAAATCTGCTTTGGGTTTTTATTACCCCACTGCACCCTGTTCTCTTCTACCTGTCCCGCTCCTGCCTACACTTTTCTTGCTGCTGTCTTCCTCCAGAGTGCAGCCGGCGGCTGGCACTGCGCATCCTCAGGACAGACACTGTCCAGGAACGAGCATCTATTGCCCAAGCCCACTATTTGAGATAGCACATATTCTACAAGGTGGAGCATTGGAGGTAAGTATAAGCGCCATTGTGTTTCTGAAGAATCCAGGGATAATCTTTTTTTTTCGTTTATCTACAGCTTGTAACTCAAATAATAAAATGCGTCTAAATATTGAGAAGACCATAACCATTGCCTTTGGTCTCCACCACAAACTCCATTCCCTAGTCACTGACTCCATTCCTCTCCCTAGCAAATCTTTGAGGCTGAACCAGACTGCTCACAAACTTGGTGTAGTATGTAACCCCGAGATGCGCTTCCAGTCACATATCTGCACCATCACTAAGTCTACCTTATTCCACCTCCATAACATCGCCAGTCTCTGCACTTGACTCAGCTCATCCGCTGCTGGAACCCTCATCCGGGCCTTTGTTACCTCTAGCCTTGACTATTCCAACTCACTTCTGGACCGGCTCCCACATTCTACCCTCTTTAAACTTGAGGTCATCCATAACTCTGCTTTCCACATCCTAACTCGCACCAAGTCCCGTTCACCCATCAATCTGTGCTCGCTGACCTACATTGGCCCCTGGTAAAGCATCACCTCGACTTTAAATTTCTCACCCTTGTTTTCAAGTCCCTCCATGGCCTCGCCCCTCCCTATATCTGTAACCTCCTTCAGCACCACAACCCTCTGAGATATCTGCGCTCCTCTAATTAAGGCATCTGAAACATCACTGATTATAATCGCTCCACCATTGATGGCCGGGCCTTCAGCTGCCGAGGTTTTAATCTCTGGAATTCCCTCCCGAAACTTTTCCACCCCTCTTTCCTCCTTTAAGACGCTCCTTAAAACCTACCTCTTTGTTCAAGCCTTTGGTCATCTGCCCTAATATGTGGCTCGGTGTCTAATTTTGTTTGATAATGCTCCTGTGAAGCGCCTTGGGAAGATTTACTACGTTAAAGGCTCTATTTAAATACAAGTTTTTGTTGTAAAGCACATCAGACGTTGGGATGTTTTAGAAGTTCAACATTGAGCCGAGACAGTGAGGTAACATAGAAACATAGAAACATAGAAGACAGGAGCAGGAGTAGGCCATTCGGCCCCTTGAGCCTGCTCCACCATTCAATGAGATCATGGCTGATCATCCAAACTCAGTACCCTATCCCTGCCTTCTCCCGATATCCCTTGATTCCTTTAGCCTTAAGAAATATATATAACGCCTTCTTGAATATATTTAATGAATTGACTTGATAAGGTAATTCTGACTTGCCAGTGATGCCCACATCCTATGAACAAATAAAAAAATCTTTATAAATCATTTGTGCTACTGCACTCAGATTATTGTATACAGTTCTGGACACCACAGGATACTGCAGCTGTTGAACGGACGTAGAGGAGAGTGTGCAGAATGATTTGAGGGGATGGAGGGATTGTATTGTGAGGAGCGATTGTGTAAAGTGAGCAAGTTCTCACTGGATAAGAGAAGGCTGAGAGGTGATATGATTGCTGTTTTTAGGATTGTAAAGGGACCGGATTATGTAGATGACGACAAGATATCTCCCCTTGTCCAGACAGTAGAACCAGAGGACACGGCCTGTGCTTGAAGGGGTTTAATACAAACCCAATGTGCTGGAACAGTACTTCAGTGACTGAGAGGACAATCTATGGGACAGGCTGCCTAGGGAGAAGGCAGAAGCAGTTACTGTTGATTCATTCAGATGCAAATTAGACAGATTTCATTTCTGGTATAACATTTGGGGACACAGTATGAGTAATTAGAGAGATGACATGTGGTAAGTGCAGCGTGCTCGGGAGGAAGAGGTGACTGTGGTTCTATGGTTCCTCAAGCTCTTCACCACTGCAGTTTTCCTCACCTCATGTCTGGGTCTGTTGTAGATTAATCGATAGAGATTGCTTTCTGTGACTATGCAACAACTACATTATCATTGTATCAGGGGACTACCAGGATGGTGGAAAGTGATCTCGACTGGAGTGTATAAACGATAGTGAAGGTGATATTCTCATTAATTTGAAAAGCTCCCTATTTGTATGATTTTGGTGATTACTGTTTTGCCCGTTTGCAAAGTTAGTTAGATTTATTTTATGTTGTTCAATGACTGGGGGTGTCGTCACAATTGGCCACTGAAAAGAGTAGAAAGTGACCTGGATGGTCGTTTGTCTTTATCCTCCAGCAGTTCCCATGTTCCTCTGTTTCTGGACACAGGAATGGGACTGTGGGGCAGTGCCCAGTGACTGGAGAACAATGTGTGGGGACATTGCACGCTCTCATTTCAGAGCATATCCGACCCTGAAGATACAAACAATTCCCAGGAGGTAAATTGGGTCCCTTCATTAAACAGTTAAACTTGATATCCAATCACTGGTCATAGGTCAGACTCCACATAAACATAGTAACATAGAGATAGGAACAGGAGTAGGCCATTCGGCCCTTCGAGCCTGCTCCGCCATTCAATGAGATCATGGCTGATCCTCGTCTGAGATCATAGCTGATCTTACCAGTTCAGTACCCCGTCCCCGCCTTTTCTCCGTAACCCTTAATCCCCTTAGCCTTCAGAAATATATCCAATTCTCTCTTGAAAATATTTATTGAATTAGCCTTCACAGCCCTCTGTGGCAGGGAATTCCACAGGCTCACCACTCTTTGAGTGAAGAAATTCTTCCTCATCTCTGTTTTAAATGATTTGCCCGCTATTTTTAGACTGTGGCCCCTGGTTCTGTGCTCCCTGGCCATTGGAAACATTCTCTCTGAATTCAGCCTGTCCAGGCCTGCCATAATTTTATATGTTTCGATTAGATCCCCTCCCAATCTTCTAAACTCCAGTGAGTACAAGCCCAAACTATTTAATCTCTCTTCGTAGGTCATTCCCGCCATTCCAGGTATCAGCCTGGTGAATCGCCGTTGCACTCTTTCCATGGCAAGAACATCCTTCCGCAGATGGGGCGACCAAAACTGTACACAATACTCCAGATGCGGTCTCACCAGCACCTTGTACAGCTGTAGTAAGGTATCCCTATTCCTATACTCGAACCCCCTTGATATGAAGGCCAACATACCATTTGCCTTCTTAATCGCCTGTTGCACCTGCATGCTCTCCTTCAGTGACTGGTGCACAAGTACGCCCAGGTCCCTCTGCACTTCCCCATCTCCCAATCTATTGCCATTTAGATAATAATCTACCCTCCTGTTTTTACCCCCAAAGTGGATAACCTCGCATTTATCCACATTATAGTGCATCTGCCACGTATCCGCCCATTCCCCCAACCTGTCCAAATCGCACTGTAGCCTCCTGACATCCTCATCAGAGCCCACCCCTCCTCCTAGTTTAGTGTCGTCAGCGAATTTGGAAATATTGCATCCAATTCCCTGATCCAGATCATTTATATATATTGTGAACAGCTGGGGTCCCAGGACAGATCCTTGCGGCACCCCGCTGGTCACTGCCTGCCACTCTGAAAACGAGCCGTTTATTCCAACTCTCTGTTTTCTATCCGCCAGCCAGTTCTCTATCCACGTTAATACTTTGCCCCCAATCCCATGAGCCTTAATTTTGCATGACAATCTTTTGTGTGGAACCTTATCGAAGGCTTTCTGGAAGTCAAGGTACACCACATCCACTGGCTCTCCCCCATCTATTTTACCAGTTACTTCCTCAAAAAATTCCAGCAGATTAGTCAAACACGATTTACCCTTTGTAAATCCATGTTGACTCTGTCCGATCCTTTCCCCATTTGTCAAGTGCTCCGCTATTTTATCCTTAATAATGGACTCTAGCATTTTGCCCACAACCGATGTAAGGCTTACTGGTCTATAATTCCCTGCTTTCTCTCTACCCCCCTTTTTAAATATTGGGGTAACATTAGCTACCCTCCAATCCACGGGTACTGTTCCCGAGTCAATGGAGTTCCGGAAGATGATCCTTAGAGCATCTGCTATCTCCAGGGCCACCTCCTTAAGTACCCTAGGATGTAGTTTATCAGGCCCCGGGGATTTGTCGGCCTTCAGTCCCCTCAACTTACCCAAGACCATATCCCTAGAGATACTAATTTCTGTCAGCTCCTCCCTCTCATTAGTCCCTATGTTTGCCGATATTCCTGGGAGGTTATTTGTGTCCTCCTTTGTGAATACAGAACCAAAGTATGAGTTTAATTGGTCTGCCATTTCCTTATTCTCCATTATATATTCTCCCGAATCGGACTGCAGGGGACCGACTTGGGATTTTACCAGTCTTTTCCTCCTGATATACCGATAAAAGCTTTTGCAGTCTGTCTTTATTTTTGCTGCAAGTTTACTTTCGTATTCTATTTTCCCCTTCCTGATTAATCCCTTTGTCCTCTTCTGCTGTATCCTGTACTGCCCCCAATCTTCCGGTCTGGTGCTTTTTTTTGCCAGTTGATATGCCCTTTTTTTTTATTTTATGCTGTCCCTAATTTCCCTCGTTATCCACGGTTGAGTCACCTTTTTAGGTTTATTTTTATGCCAAACCGGTAATTTGGCATTTGACATGAATGTAAAGATACTCCAGGGCCCTCGGGGCTAGTGGGAATGTACCAGGCCTGAATCAGCACCGACAAGAGAACTGGAATTTAACTGAAAACGGGTTACAACACTGAATTGTGCGCTGATGCAGTGTTCCTCAAATATTCTTAAATTCACATTGGGTAAGGATCTTAGAGTGTGTGAAGGTGTATCTGGGAGGGGAGGCCGTGTCTGACATGGACAAGAAGAGCACAGCATGGAATAAAAGGTACAATTCATGCTGTACTTTACTATTTTCATCATTTAAATAATTTACCAAATAGACTCAGTGGATACTTCACCACATTCTTCACCTCCTCTCTGAATTTACTCTGGGTCCCTGCAAAAATAAATGGGTTGATGCAGGAACTCTAAAACTGAAGCATAAATCCGATTTCCTCCAGAATAAAAATTGATTCATTCAAATTGGAACCTGAGAAATAATTATTATTTGTAAATCGGACATAGAAAAAATTGATAACCTACGTCAACCACAGTAAGGTAAATCTTCCCGAGATGGTGAAGAATAAAACATAGACTTTCTCCGACTGTCCATCTCTGGGTCACTCCGATTCTCCCCATCACTCCGGGCCCGGAATCTCCTGCGGGCTCTATTGGCCGCTAGGATTTGTCTGACCGTCTGAGCATTGAGCAGCAAAATCAGAATGAATGGGAGACAATGGGTAAAAATGTGGTGAATCCAGTCAAATGTGATCCATACAGGTGAGGTATAAAATATTAATATAATGCTGCAGAACCAATGTATGTTGTTAATTGTGTAAAATGTGTCATCTGAAAAATACATGAAGGTATTTTTGAAACAGCTGAGGACACAGACTGTTCCTATAAGCACCAGCACCGTTTTCTCATTGCAATGTTTTGTTTTCAGCTTCTGGCAACAAATGGCCACAATTCGATCAAAGGTGAAAGCGACTGTGAACCAGTCAGAACTATCTATGACTGCATAGACTAGAGCAACAGGGATACTACAGATCCGCGTGAGGGACAGGAAACTGATGGGAAATAAATAATAGCAATCTGGTTAATATCACAGCGGTGATAATGAGCAGGAGATCCATCACTGCCATGGACACCAGGTACTGAATGAAACAACTGGAGAGTCCGCACCTTCCTCCGGACAGGATCACAATCACTGCCAATTAGCTGTAACAGAGAGTGAATGTGTGTGAGAGAGGGGGAGTGAAAGTCAACGTGTATAAGCGAGAGGAATAGAGAGTGAATGTGTGTGACAGAGAGGGAGAGAGTGTGAATGTGCGTGAGAGAGAGGCAGAGAGAAAGAATGTTTGTGAGAGAGAGGAAGAGGTAGTGATTGGCCCAGAAATTCGTGTCCCCACACGTGAGTATGCACTGGGCACTCATGCGTAGGCCCAATAAAAGTGTAGGTGTCGTGAATTCACTGTGCAAGTGTGGGAAACCGGAACTTCCATTCCCTTGAAAGAAGGGGTTGACAAGTGGAATGCATGTGCTGGAGAGGCAGCACGTGCGCATTGAACTTAAGTTTTTTTTGCATGTTTCTCCGGGACGGTAAGTCTCCAGCAGTAACACATTTAAAAAGCAGGCGCAAGGCTTGCTTTTAACAAGTTAAGTGGTGAATTACTAAAATTAAAGCATTTGCTCCACAGTTTTATTATTTTTAAGTACTTTAAAGAAAAGTAAGATTTTTTTTAGCCCCGTTAGAAAATGTAATTGATTTTTTTCAAAAATTTAATTTATTGTTTAAATTAGTTATTTCATGTCATTTAAAGTTATTTAAAAAATGTGCTTTTTAAAACAAAATTAGTTGAACTTTTAGTCATGTTTTGGAGCCTATAGTATTTAAAGGTTTGACAGCTCTTCCTGTCAAATTTATGAAAGAAGCATTCCCTGCTACCATTGGCTCTCCATGGCCCACGAGATCCCAGGGGATGCTTCGAAGTAACGGTGCTCCTGGGATACACACGCACTGCACGCCGGCAGTTAGAGCAGGCCCAGAATTGGAATACCATGCGGGTCCACAGCTCAATGGCCGGCACACAAGGTAAGTGCAGGTCGGAGGCTTGCACCCGTAGGAAGCATCCAACCCTCATTTCTGGGCCATTGTGTGTGAGAGAGAGGGAGAGAGAATCAATGTTTGTGAGAGAAAGAGGGAGAGAGTGTGAATCTGTGTGAGAAAGTGGGACAGAGAATGAATGTTTGTGAGAGAGAGGAAAAGGGATTGAACGTGTGTGAGAGAGAGGGAGAGAGAGTGAATGTGTGTGAGAGAGACGGAGAGTGAATGGGCGTGAGAGAGAGGGAGATAGAGAGTGAATATGTGTGAGAGAGACAGAGAGAGAGTGAATGTGTGTGAGAGAGACAGAGAGTGAATGGGTGTGAGAGAGAGGGAGATAAAGAGTGAATGTGTGTGACAGAGAAGGAGAGAGCGAATCTGTGTGAGAGAGAGGGAGACAGAATGTGTGTGAGAGAGGAAGAGAGATTGAATGTGTGTGAGAGAGAGGAAGATAATGAATTCATGTTTGTGAGAGAGAGGGAGCGAGAGTGAATATTTTTGAGAGAGAGGGAGAGAGAATGAATGATTGTGAGAGAGTGGAAGAGGGAGTGAATGTGTGTGAGAGAGGGGGAGAGAGTGAATGTGTGTGAGAGAACTGGAGATAAAGTGAACATGTGTGAGAGAGAGGGAGAGAGAGTGAATGTGTGTCAGATAGGGGGAGAGAGTGAATGTGTGTGAGAGAGAGGGGTGTGAGAGTGAATGCGTGTGTGTGAGAGGGAGAAGAGAGTGAATTTTTGTGAGAGAGAGGCAGAGTGGGTGAATGTGTGTGAGAGAGAGGGAGAGAGTGAATTTGTGTGTGAGAGGGAGAGAGAGTGAATGTGAGTGTGGGAGAGGGAGCGAGCGTGAATGTATGTGAGTGAGAGAGAGAGAGAGAGAGAGAGAGAATGTGTAAGAGGGAGGGAGAGGGAGTGAATGTGCGTGAGAGAGAGGAAGAGAAAATGAATGTGTGTGAGAGAGACGCAGAATGAATGGGTATGAGAGAGAGGGAGATAGAGAGTGAATGTTTGTGAGAGAGAGGGAGAGAGAGTGAATGTGTGTGAGAGAGACGGAGAGTGAATAGGGGTGAGAGAGAGGGAGATAGAGAGTGAATATTTGTGACAGAGAGGGAGAGAGAGCGAATGTGTGAGAGAGAATGTTAATGTGTGTGAGAGAGGATGAGAGATTCAATGTGTGTGAGAGAGAGGGAGAGAATGAATGCATGTTTGTGAGAGAGAGGGAGAGAGATTGAATGTTTGTGAGAGAGAGGGAAAGGGAGTGCACGTGAGTGTGAGAGAGGAAGAGAGATTGAATGTGTGTGAGAGAGAGGGAGAGTGTGAATATGTGTGAGAGAGAGGGAGAGAGAGTGCATGTGTGTGTGAGAGAGGACGAGAGATTGTATGTGTGTGAGAGAGAGGGAGAGAGTGAATATATGTGAGAAAGAGGGAGAGCGAGTGAATGTGTGTGAGAGAGAGGGGGAGAGATTGAATGTGTGTGAGTGAGAGGGAGAGAGAGTGAATGACTGAGAGAGCGAGAACACGAAAGGTACTGGCCCGACTCCCAGCAAAACCATCCATTGGACAGGATTCAGTGTGAAATTTACAGCTTTGACAATTGATCCGGAGCTGGAAACAGATCGCTTAGACTTTGGGCACTGGCTTCTGTATTTAAAATAATCCTGCAGGTTAGAAATAAGACAGACCAATGACATAGAGAGTTAAAATAATGTAATGAATTCTAACGGAGAACTAGAGAGAATTGGAAACACCACAAAACTAACTCGAGAACATCAAATAGGCAAAAAATTAACATATCAGTAACTCAGTAGAGAAGATATTTAAGAGGGTAAATATGAAACCGACAATGAAAGTGGAAAGTAACAAGATAATAGGACAAAATGCATTTAAATGAATTAGGCCCTGCGGAGGACCCAATATGCCCTCATCCGATGAATTACATAAAATTATTCACTTTTGGAAAATTGAGCTGTCAACTTATGTTAAATGATTAACAAACAGTGAGGGGCAGACGGACAATTGGCATTTCTGACTTTGCGGAGGGGATGTTGCGAGGACACAGTGAAAATTCCGAGCTCTTATTCTGACAGTCACATGGGTGGGGGCTGATAAATAATAAATGATAAATGATCGGCTTAGTCTTAGAGTGGATATTGAACTTAAAACTTTGTGACTCAGATACGCGACATGCCACCAGTTATGCTGCCTCACTCAAGGTGGAGAAAAGAGTGAAGACAGGGACATTCCTGGGCATAACCAGGTGTCAGGAGCAGAAGGACATCCCGGGCTTAGCAGCAGTCACTGTAGAACTGTCAGCAGCAGCGAATATGGAAGAGGGAACCGGGCTGAACAAGAGAGAGTCAGAGCCTGAGAGCAAAAACACTGCGCTGTGTGAGTTTGGAGCAAAAACAGACTCATTCATAAAACGGCCATTTGTTGCATTACTTATCTTTCTGACAAAAACTCAACGCCCAATAATGTCATTACAATAAATTAATTCATAAATTTCAGTCGGGAATTATTTAATTGGTGCATAATCTCAATCAATGCTTCATTTGTGGAACTTAGTCAGTCACTGCCAATGTCAATCAGACAATAGAACTACATGTGCACAGTTCTAATAGTGTGATAATTCACTCACAGTGACAGTGTTAGTAACACAATAGAACTCCATGTACACATTGCTAACAGGGTGATAATTCACCCACAGTAACAGTGTCAGTAACACAATAGAACTACATGTGCACAGTTCTAACAGTGTGATAATTCACCCACAGTGACAGTGTTAGTAACACAATTGAACTCCATGTACACAGTGCTAACAGGGTGATAATTCACCCACAGTAACAGTGTCAGTAACACAATAGAACTTAATGTGCACAGTGATAACAGTGGGATAATTCACCCACAGTGGCAATGTCAATTTCAATAGTTCTTCGTGTAAACAGTGATAACAGTGTGATGATTCACCCAGAGTGGCAGTGTCAATATCAATAGAACTCCGTGTACACGGTGATAACAGTGTGATAATTTACCCACAATAGCAGTGCCAATATCAATACAACTCCGTGTGCACGGTGATAACAGTGTGATGATGCACCCAGAGTGGCAGTGTCAATATCAATAGTAATCCGTGAGCATGGTGATAACAGTGTGCGATAAGATCATAAGAACATAAGAAATAGGAGCAGGGTAGGCCATATGGCCCCTCGAATCTACTGCGCCATTCAATAAGATCATGGCTGATCATCGACCTGTAGCAAGACTTCCTTACTCTTATAATCCATGCCCCTTGCAATAAATTTACTTCCATATTGCTTGCTATACCTGCAAGCTAACTTTCTGTGTTTCTTGCAAGTGGGCATCCAAATCTATAAGAACATATCCATGTGATAATTCACCCACAGTGACAGTGTTAATAACACAATAGAACCCCATGTATGCAGTAATAACCATGTGATGATTCAACCACAGTGACAATATCAATAACACAATGGCCCAGTAATTCCTCTCTGAACGCGTGAGTACGGTCGGTGTACTCACGCGTCTGGCCAGAGGAAATGCCGGCGTTCAGCATGCACAGCGCATGCGGAGAAAACCAGCATTTCCAGTCCTCTGAACAAAGGGGTTCAGAGGCACAGCGCGTGCGACTGCACCGGCAGCGCTTGCGCAGTGAACTTCGTCGATTTCATTCATGGATTCAGTGAGGGTAAGTCCTTACAAGTTACACTTGAAAAAAGCATGTGTAAAGTTGCTCCAAGGCTGCGGAGGAAGATATGTTTTATCGTGGAGCTTCTGAAAGGCAATATTTTTGTTTGGGAAAGGGAGGAAAGTTATTTTAAGAAATGCTGAGGTAAGTTTCAAAGTTTAATTTTTTTTTTTTAAACGGGTTTTCAGTACGGTAGGTAGAAGGAGCAATTGTGGCTGTGTGAATTGAATGTGAAAATGAGTGTTCTAAAATGAATAATGTAACATTTCCAACACTTTTAAGAAAGAAACTTTTCATCAGTAATAAGTAATTATGTATGTATGTCCGCATATATTCCTTTACATATATGTATGTATGTTGTATATTCCTTTACTTATGTGTATGAATGTATAATTTTTATTATGATTTTCCAATAAGTTACTTTCTCTGAAAGTCATAATTAAATACATACATTCATACACATAAGTAAAGGAATATATACATACACGCAAAGGAATATATACAGACATACATACATAATTACTTAAAAGAATATATTACTTATGAAAAGTTTCTTTCTTAAAAATGTTGGAGTCATTTTTACATTTAATAAACACAGCAAATTCAATTCACATAGCCACAATTGATCCTTCTACCTACAGTACTGAAAATCCGTTTTAAAAAACAAAAATAAACTTTAAAACTTACCTCAGCATTTCTTAAAATAACTTTCCTCCCTTTCCCAAACAAAAATATTGCCTTTCAGAAGCTCCACGATAAGAAATATCTTCCTCCGCAGCCTCTGGAGCAACTGTACTCAAGCTTTTTTCATGTGTAAGTAGTAAGGACTTGGCCTCACTGAAAGCATGAATGAAAGCGACGAATTTTACTGCACACGCGCTGCCTGTACAGTCGGACGTGTTCTGCCTCTTAACCCCTTCGTTCAGAGGACAGGAAATGCTGGTTTTCCCCGCATACGCTGAGCATGCTGAAAACCGGCATTTCCTCCGGCCAGACGCGTAAGTACCCCGACCGTACTCGCGCGTTTGGAAGGGAATTACTGGGCCAACATTTTACATGTCAATAAAATGAAAAATTTAACAATTGCACGATTTGCCCCCTCGCATCTGCGACTGAGCGTCCAAGGAGCTGCATTGCGCAAGAGGTCATCGTCATACGTATCCTCACACTGTTCCCTTTCAGGAACTGTATGAAGTGGTGGAAGGATTTCTGGCCACGTTAATACTCCTTCCGTGACCATAACCATCTTCATACCAGCCATTAGGGTGGTTAGTCCTATGGCGTGAGGGTTTTACGGGCTCCCACAACCCATCTGAGGGGGGGCGGCCACCCACACCTGCGGACGCAAGTATCCCGCTGGATGTCCACCCAGAATTTATAGTTGGAGCTCCGACTCCATTGCCGGGACTGTCTGGAGCGGGGTTCGAAACCCTACTCCTCCTGGCCCAGCGGCGGGGATGCTTACCACTATGCAAAAGGCCCACTCCGTGCAAAAGGTGACACGCATACGTTTCCTGCGCCTTTTCCCTCCCCATGGCTGGAGCCCTATGCTGCCACTTGAAAGACCAAGCTATCTTCTGTCCTTTTTGCGGCGCCTTTGACTACTCATTACCAATAATGAGCAGGCGCTGCGCCTCCACCATGTTGAGGAGATTGCTGAGGTCATCATCAGTTCAATTGTGAGTTCTTTTAATGCCGTGAATTGTGCTCATTCCAGCCATTTCACGTTACTAATCGGATTGGGCCTTTGGCATAGCGGTAAGCATCCCCGCCGCTGGGCCAGACGGGGTAGGGTTTCGAACCCTGCTCCACACAGTCCCGGCAAGTGGAGTCGGAGCTCCGGCTCTTACTGGGTTGACATCCAGCGGGATATTTGCGTCCATGGGTGTGGGTGGACCGCCTCCTTGTATAGCTTGTGGGAGCTCGTAAAACCCTCCTGCCATAGGACTAACCACCCTAATGGCTGGTTCAAAGATGGTTACGGTCAAGGAATGAGCATTAATCACGGCCATAAATCCTTCCACCACTTCATACAGTTCCCCAAAGGGAACAGTGTGAAGACACGTATGACGACGACATTGCTCAATAAATAAATGGAATTAAAAAAATTCTGTTAGGGCTTTTAAAAGGCTTTAATTCTGTTTAAAACTACTTCAGATTCTTCAAAATAATGTAAACGTTTATAAAAGTTCACAAAACATTCATAAAATAGCAGATAACTTACTTTCCCTGCAGCTGTGTAACTACAAAGTCCTCTGCAGCTGCTTGGAGAGATTGGGGGCGTGTCCTACTACAATGAGACCTTAAGGGGCGTGTCTCACTTGCACAGCGCACTCCAGGCTTCGCACTGGCTGTACTCCTGGGCGGCGTGACGTCAAACGCTGCCCGGGATTCTTCTGTTTCAAAATGGAATTCCAGGCGTCCCTGGAGGTGAACGGCAGGCGCTTCGGGTAAGTGCATATCGGGGGCTTGCACGCGCGGCAAGCCACCGACACGAATTACTGCCCCAATAGAACTCCGTGTACACAGTGAAAACAGCGTCATTGGTGGGGACTGGTTATTCACTGATGTTACACGTGGTTGTGTGTATTCTGGTTATTCACAGATGTTACTCATTGGTTGTGTGGGGTCTGGTTATTCACAGATGTTGCACAGTGGTTGGGTGGGGTCTAGTTATTCACAGATGTTGCACAGTGGTTGGGTGGGGTCTGATTATTCACAGGTGATACACAAATGTTGGGTGGGGTCTGGTTATTCACAGATGTTGCACAGTGGTTGGGTGGGGTCTGATTATTCACAGGTGTTACACAGTGGTTGGGTGGGGTGTGCTTATTCACAGATGTTGCACATTGGTTGGGTGGGCTCTGTTTATTCCAAGATGTTACACGTGGTTGTGTGGAGTGTGGTTATTCACAGATGTTACACATTGTTTGGTTGGGGTCTGGTTATTCACAGATGTTACACAGTGGTTGGGTGGGGTCTGGTTATTCACAGATGTTGCACAGTGGTTGGTTGGGGTCTGATTATTCACAGGTGTTACACAGTGGTTGGGTGGGGTCTGGTTATTCACTGATGTTGCACAGTGGTTGGGTGGGCTCTGGTTCTTCCCAGATGTTACACGTGGTTGGGTGGAGTCTGGTTATTCACAGATGTTATGGAGTGGTTGGGTGGGGCTGGTTATTCACATGCTACGCAGTGGTTGGGTGGTGTCTGGTTATTCACAGAGGTTACACAGTGATAACAATGCGATAATTCACCCACAGTGACTGTCAGTAACACAATAGAACTACATGTACACAGAGGTAACAGTGAGATAATTCACCCACTGTGACAGTGTTAATAACACAATAGAACTCCATGTACACAGTGATGACAGTGTGATAATTCACCCACAGTGATTGTGTCAATAACACAATTGAACTCCATGTACACAGTGATGACAGTGCGTTAATTCACCCACAGTGACAGTTTCAGTAACACAATAGAACTCTATGTACACCATGATAACAGTGTGATAATTCACCCACAGTGACAGTGTTAATAACACAATAGAACCCCATGTACACAGTAATAACCGTGTGATGGTTCAACCACAGTGACAGTATCAATAACACAATAGAACTCCATGTACACAGTGATAACAGTGCGATTGGTGGGGTCTGGTTATTCACTGATGTTACACATTGGTTGGGTGGGGTCTGGTTATTCACAGATGTTGCACAGTGGTTGAGTGGGGTCTGGTTATTGACAGATGTTGCACAGTGGTTGGGTGGGGTCTGATTATTCACAGGTGTTACACAAAGGTTGGGTTAGGTTCTGGTTATTCACAGATGTTGCACATTGGTTGGGTGGGGGCTGATTATTCACAGGTGTTACACAGTGATTGGGTGGGGTCTGGTTATTCACAGATGTTGCACAGTGGTTGTGTGGGCTCTGGTTATTACCAGATGTTACACCTGGTTGTATGGAGTCTGGTTATTCACGGATGTTACACATTGGTTGGGTGGGGTCTGGTTATTCACAGATGTTACACAGTTGTTGGGTGGGGTCTGGTTATTCACAGGTGTTTCACAGTGGTTGTGTGGGGTCTGGTTATTCACAGATGTTGCACAGTGGTTGGGTGGGCGCAGTTTTTCCCAGATGTTACACGTTGTTGGGTGAAGTCTGGTTATTCACAGATGTTACACATTGGTTGGGTGGGGCTGGTTATTCACAAGTTACACAGTGGTTGGATGGCGTCTGGTTATTCACAGATGTTGCACAGTGGTAGGGTGGGGTCTGGTTATTCACAGAGGTTACACAGTGATAACAATGCGATAATCCACCCACAGTGACTGTCAGTAACACAATAGAACTGCATGTACACAGAGGTAACAGCGCGATATTTCATCCACCGTGACAGTGTTAATAACACAATAGAACTCCATGTACATAGTGATGACAGTGTGTTAATTCACCCACAGTGACAGTTTCAGTAACACAATAGAACTCTATGTGCACCATGATAACAGTGTGATAATTCACCCACAGTGACAGTGTCAGTAACACAGTAGAACTCCATGTACATAGTGATAACAGTGTGATAATTCACCCACAGTGATAGTGTCAATAACAGAATAGAACTCCATGTACATAGTGATGACAGTGTGTTAATTCACCCACAGTGACAGTTTCAGTAACACAATAGAACTCTATGTGCACCATGATAACAGTGTGATAATTCACCCACAGTGACAGTGTCAGTAACACAGTAGAACTCCATGTACATAGTGATAACAGTGTGATAATTCACCCACAGTGATAGTGTCAATAACACAATAGAACTCCATGTACATAGTGATGACAGTGTGTTAATTCACCCACAGTGACAGTTTCAGTAACACAATAGAACTCTATGTGCACCATGATAACAGTGTGATAATTCACCCACAGTGACAGTGTCAGTAACACAAATGAACTCCATGTACACCTTGATAACAGTGTGAGAATTCACCCACAGTGACAGTGTCAGTAACACAATAGAACTACATGTGCACCTTGATTACAGTGTGATAATTCACGCACAGTAAAGCACCAGTCATACAATAGGAAATATATGCACCATTATAATGGCGCTGAATCAGCTCTTATCAAATTCGCAAATTACCTCCTATGTGTTTATGATCCTTCCACATCTTTCTCGATATGCCTCCAGCCTTTGATTCGTTTGCCACACCATCCTCCTCCAAATGCTATCCTCCGTCGTCTAGCTGGGTGGAACTGCACTCGGAGCCACAGAATCATCTGCAATGGTTTCTCTTGTCGCACACTTACTTCTGGAATCCCTGATGGCTCTATCCTTGGCCTCCTCCTATTTCTCATCTACATGCTGCCCTCGGCGATATCACCCGACAACACAGCATTATGTTCCATATCTATACTGAAGACACTGAGCTCTACCTGACTATGACATCTCTCGATCCCTCCACTGTCTCTGCTTGGTAACACTGCTTGTCCGACATCCAGAACTGGATGAGCAAACATTTCCTCCAGCTAATTATAGTGTGGATCGAAGCCATTTTCTTCGGACCCCGCCAGAAACTTTATTCCCAAGCCACTGCCTCCAGGCCACAGGCCTGGCAACTGTCTGAGGCTAAACCAGACATTTCGCAAGCTTGGCATGTTAGTTGACCCAGAATTGAGCTTCCAACCACATATTGGCTGCACACAAAGACTGCCTGCATCCACCTCTGTAACGTCGCTCGTCTCCGCTCCTGCTTCAGCTTCTACCTTGTTGAAACCCTCAGTCATTACCTCTAGAAATGACTGTCCTGGCCGGCATTTCATATTTAAAGCTCCATAAACTTGAACACATCCCAAACTCTGCCTCTTCTCCTAACTCGCCCCAAGTCCGATTCACCCATCACCCATGTGCTTGATGACTTATATTGATACTTGTCCAGTAAAGCCTCGATTTTAAAATTCTGATTCTTGTTTGCAAATCTCTCCAGAGCTTCGCTCCTCCCTGACTCTGTAACTTCTCCAATGTTACTTCATTCTGAAAGCTTTGACTCTATCTCAACCTTTAAGATGCTCCTGAGAAACTCCCTATTTAACGAAGGTATTGCTGTGCTAACATCTCCTTATGTGGCTCGGTGGGAAATTGTCTTTGATAACGGTCCAATGAAGCATTTTACTATGTTAAGGGCGCTATAAAAATGCAGGTTGCTTTTTTTGAAAATATGACTCACAATACAGCAGAAATACCAGAATAGGAATATATGTACAGTTAGAATAGTGTGATAATACCTCTCACAGTGAAAATCCAATATCACAATAGGAAACATATGTACACAATTATAATAATGTCAAAATACCACCATAAGTAAAACACCAATAACACAATAAGAAATAGATGTACACAGTAATAATAGTGTGATAATGCCACTCACAGTGAAATACCAATAACACAATCGGTAATGTATGTATCCCGATATAATTGTGTTTTAATACTACTCACAGTAGAGCACCAATAACACAATAGGAAATATATGCACATACGCCAAATACTGTGGATGCTGGATGTCTGAAATAAAAACTGATAATACTGGAAATACACAGCAGGTCAGGCAGGATCAGTGGAGAGAGAAACAGAGTAAACATTTCAGGTCTATGGATTTCATCTGAACTGGATAAAGTTAGAGATGTAACTGTGTTTAGGCAACTACAGGGGCTTGGAAAGGAAGAGGCGAGGGAAAGCCTGTGATATGTTGGAAAGCAGGAGAATTTAAATGACAAAAGGGATGCTGTTCAAGGCAAAAGCAGATGGTACACTAAACTGAAAGAAGTACAAGTACATATATGCACATAGTTGTACTAGTGTCATAATACCACTCAGAATGAAATACCAGTAAGACACCAGGAAATATATGCACACAGTAATACTAGTGTGATAATACCACTCACTGTGAAATACCAATAACACAATAGGAAATATATTTACACAGTTATAATAGTGTGATAATACCACTCACAGTGAAATACCAATAACACAATAGGAAATATATTTACACAGTTATAATAGTGTGATAATACCACTCACAGTGAAATACCAATAACACAATAGGAAATATATGTACACAGTTATAAAAGTGCGAAAATAATACAGTAAAATAACAATAACACAATAGGAAATATATGTACTCAATTATAATAGTGTGATAATACCACTCACAGTGCAGCGACATATACTGTTGAATTTCAGCAAAACATCACTCTGAGCAAATGGACTGGTACCGCTGAAGAGGCGGCTCTTTGCTAAACACATTAAACGAAATATTGGAGAACCAGGCACTCAAATTGGGTAGTGATTCCAATAAAGGGGAGAAATTATGCTGGGAAAGGGAAGAAATGATCGTCGTAAAGGGGGAGGAATTATACCGTCAAAGGGGGGAAATGATTCCATTAAAGGGGATGAAATGTATCATGAAACGACGGCAATTACAATTATACAGTTAAAGGTGAGAAGCGTTCCCGGTAAATAGGAGCAGCGATACAGTTAAACAATGGTACCCATAACTAGTAACTAACTCCAATACTTTACCTGGAACGCCAATAGCTGCAATGACGGGATAGGAAATGGCAAACACCCGACCTTTTGGTGACCCGTGCATTTCTCTCAGAAGCTCTGAGCGTGCTCTGCACTACACTCACAGATTGTCACATTTATACCTGATGTCAGGTTCCAGGGAGATAATCAGATGGTTTGACCTGTTGCACTAATTGCACAAATTGAACCAAGCAGATTAGAGCAGCCGCTTCCAGCATTGTGTTTATGTTTTGATGGAATGGAATGTCTTTAAGTAGCTCTCGCACGGCTCTGAAGTGAAATACCCACAGGTGACAGTACGATCCCGGTTAAATATCTTCATAAAATATAATAAAACGCTGAATAAGTGGTTGCCATGGTGAAGTTGAGCCTTGTACACGAATACTACACGGGTTTAAACCCCTTAATGCTGAGTGAAGAGGTTTCAGCACAAGGTCTAATAGAGCAGTGAAAGACTGGTCCTGCAATCAGATTCACGCCCCTGGCGATTATGCAGCTCCAGTCCGGGAAAGCACGGGTCAGAGGCAGTAGGGTCCAAATCCCCCCGAGAGTATACACATTTAACCACCTGCCTGTGTATTCCAAGTGGACAGGCCCAGATCAGCACAGTTACATTCAGTGTGGCCAGGTCCAGTTCAGCACAGTTCCATTCCGCGTGGGCAGGTTCACTTCAGTACAGTTACATTCAATGTGGACATGTCCAGCTTAGAACGGTTACATTCAGTGTGGACAGATCCAGTTCAGCAGAGTTACAGTCAGTGTGGACAGGTCCAGTTCATCACAGTTACATACAGCGTGGACAGGCCCTGTTCAGCACTGTGACATTCAGTGTGGACAAGTCCGGTTCAGCACAGTTCCTTTCAGGGTGGGGATTTCCAGTTCAACACAGTTGCATTCAGTGTCGAAAGGTCCAGTTCAGCACAGTTCCATTCCGTGTGGGCAGGTTCGGTTCAGTACAGTTACATTCAGTGTGGACAGGTCCAGCTCTGAACGGTTACAGTCACTGTGGACAGATCCAGTTCAGCAGAGTTACAGTCAGTGTGGAAAAGTCCAGTTCATCACAGTTCCATACAGTGTGGACCGGCCCTATTCTGCACCGTGACATTAAGTGTGGACAAGTCCGGTTCAGCACAGTTCCTTTCAGGGTGTGGATTTCCAGTTCAACACAGTTGCATTCAGTGTCGAAAGGTCCAGTTCAGCACAGTTAAATTTAGCGTGGACAAGTGCAGTTTACCACAGTTCCATTCAGTGTGGACAAGTCCATTTCAGCCCAGTTACATTCAGATTGAACAGGTCCAGTTCAGCACAGTTACAATCAGTGTGGACAGGTCCAGTTCAGCAACGTTACATTCAGTGTGGACAAGTCCTGTTCAGCAAAGTTACATTCAGTTTGGACAGGTCCAGTTCAGCACGGTTACATTCAGTGTGCACAGTTCCAGTTCAGCGTAGATGCTTTCAGTTTGGACAGGTCCAGTTCACAACAGTTACATTCAGTGTGGACAGGTGCAGCTCAGCACAGTTATATTCAGTGTGGACAGATCCAGTTGAGCACAATTTTATTCAGAGCAGCTTGTCCTTTTCAGCACGGTTACATTCAGTGTGGACATCCCCACCGACAACTGGGAATCCCTGGCCCAAGACTGCACAAAGTGGATGAGAAGCATCCGGGAAGGTGGAAACACCTCACGTCTCATAACGGGTGCAAGCAATATCCAAGCACAAGTAGAGCAAGGTACACACGTCAACACAAGCACCCCACCAACCCGCCCCTTCAGACACCGTCTGCCCCACCTTTGACAGAGATTGTAGGTCCCGCATTGGATTCATCAGTCACCTGTGAATTCATTTTTAATGTGGAAGCAAGTCATCCTCGGTGCCGAAGGAGTGCCTAAGAAGAAGAAGAGTATAGTGCAATGAGACAGGTTAATCATTAACCTTGTAGTAAAGGAGGCTCTGCTGAAGAGTGATCATAATAATTTCTTATTGGCCCAGAACTTGGTGTCGGGGGCTTGCCGCGCGTGCAATCCTCCGAGCTGCACTCACCCTGCACGCTGACATCTGAAGCCCGGGCCTGCTTGCATTTCCTGTCACAGGCCCGGTTCAGATGTCAGCGCGCAGTGCTTACCTGATCCAGCGGCGTAGTTAGTGCGATGTGCCGGCTGGGATCAGGTGAGCACTGTACAAACAATCAGGGGAAGAGAAGGTTCATTAATGAGTTTGAGAGTAAGAACTGTCAAACTCATGAAAACTACGGGGGCCCAAAACACTATTTAAACTTTAAATAAAAATTTAAAAAACATCCCAATCATTAAATTAAGTATAAATAAGTTTAAAAAAATAATTTAAACAATAATTTTTTTTTTGAAAAAAATAAATTTTTAATAAAAAGGGTCTAAAACTAAACTTACCTTATTGTAGATTCTTTAAAATAATAAACCTGTGGGAAAAAAATTCTAAACTGCAATAAAACACTTACCTGTAAAAATAAATACTTACGTGTGCTTTTTACAAGCGTAAAGACCGGAGGCCTTTACACATGCGCAAATCCCCCAAAACAGAGGAAATCCAAGATGCATGCGCTGCCCCCTACAGCGCACGCGCTAGCTTCTTCACCTCTTGGGTAAGAGGAGAGGAAATGCCGGTTTTCAGCGCATGCGCTGTGCATGCTGAAAACCGGCATTTCCTCCGGCCAGACGCGTGAGTATCCCTTCCGTGCTCACGCGTTTGGAGGGGAATTACTGCCCCATTGTGTTTGAGATTGATTGAGCTGCGTCCGAAATTTGGGTCTTAAATCTGAATAAAGCAAACTACGTAAGTAAGAGTGGCGAGTTCTCTAAGGGAGATTTGGAAACTAGCTGAAAATATATGACAGTATATAAGAAATGGCAAACACTTATAGTAAAAAATTATACTTTGCAATGAATATCCATCCCCTTAAAGAATAAAATTCCCAAGGAAACATTGGTCCAACTGTGGATAACAAGTGGAGTTAAAGATAGCAGCAGATTAAATGAAGAGGCTTATAATAACAATGACAGTTAGGTCCCTCGAAATAGCAACATCTCCCTATCACTCTTTATGTAAACTATTAGGAAGGAAAATTATATTTTTGCTTTTATTACAAAGGGCTTGGTGAGTAAGAGTAAGTAAGTCTTACTACAATTATAAAGGGGCTGGGTGAGATCACACCTGGAGTACATTGCACAGTTTTAGTCTCGTTATCTAAGGATAGATATACATTCCAGAGAGGGAATACAACGGAGGTTCACGAGGCTGATTCCTGGAAGGAGGGCATTGTCCCATGAGGCGAGATTGAGTATACAGGCCTATGTTCTCTAGAATTTAGAAAAATGAGAGGTGATCTCATTGAAATATATATAATTCCTAAACGCTTAAGAGGGTAGGTGCTGTGAGGATGCTTCCCCCGGATGGGCAGTCTGGAGCTAGGGGTCACAGTGCCAGAATAAGGGTTCAGTCATTAAGGACTGATATGAGGAGAACTCTTTTTTACTCAGATGTTTGTGAATCTTTGGAATTATCTACCCCAGAGAGCTGCTGATGCTCAGTCGTTGAGTTTATGCAAGACAGAGATCGATAGATTTTTGGATACTAATGGAATCAACGGACATGGGGATTGTCCGGGAAGGTGAGGTAGATGATCAGCCAAGATCGTATTGAATGGCAGAGCAGACTCGAAGAGCCAAATGGCCTAATCCTGCTCGTATTTCTTATGCACTTATGTTTTTATGATCACTACTCTCTAGACGTTCTCCCACCCTTATTTCACTTATCTGGTGAGCTGCCTTAGCCATTATCAGGTCTAGCAGATGTTCCTTCCTTGTTGGGTTTCTTACATATTGGCACAGAAATTCGGGTATCCACGGGTGAGTACGCATGGGGTACTCACCCATAGGCACAAAGGAAGTCCCAGTTTCCTGCATGCACTGGCACTTCCGTTCCCCTGAAAGCAGGGGTTCATAGGTCGAACACGTGCACGGGGGAGGCTGCGCGTGCGCATCGAACTTAAGTCTTTTTTACAGGTTTTCCCGGGAGGGTAAGCCTGCAGAAGCTAGAAATGTAAAAAGCAGGCGTAAGGCCTGCTTTTTACAAGGTAATGGGTGAATTAATTAAAATTAAAACATTTTTTCCACAGGTTTATCATTTTTAAATACTTTAAAGCAAGGTAAGTTTATTTTTAGCCACGTTAGAAAATAAAATTATGTTTTTCAAAAATTTCAATTATTGTTTAAAATAGTTATTTAGTTTAATTTATAGTTTATTTAAAAATTGTGATTAAAAAAAAAATATTTCAAGATTTAGTGATGTTTTGCAAGAAGAAGGGGCCCGTAGTATTTTTAAGTTTGACATCACTTCTGTCAGACTTATGAATGGAGCATTCCCTGCTCCGATTGGCTGCCCATGGCCCACGTGATCCAAGGGTACGCATCGAACTAACTGCACCCCTGGGCTATGCAAGCACTGCGTGCCGGCAGCTGGACCAGGCCCCGGATCGGAATTTCACGGGGGCCCACAGCTCAACGTCCGGCGTGCAAGGTAAGTGCAGATCGGGGGCTTGCACCCGCCGGAATCCCCCAACCCGAATTTCTGGGCCATTGGGTCTGAAAGGAGGTTTGCACAGAGTGCAGAAAATCCACCTCCGTTTCCACTTGCACTACTTCTCCCGGACAGTTTTTGGGTGCAGTTGAAATGCCCCAAGATTATCATACAATGTAATTTAATAATTTCATATATTTTCCAACATATTTTTCTCACCACTTCCTTTCCATGATTTGATGGTGTGCCGAATAACCCAAGAATATGATGGATCCCGTCCTATTCTTTATCTCTATCCATATGGATTATGCTTCTATCGCTTCTTTAGTTATGCCCTTTCTTGCATCTGCCATTGTTTGTTCTGATAAACCAGCACCTCTTCTTCCTTCTCCGTCCTTTCTTAATAAATTGTAGCTTGCAATATTCAACTGCCAATCCAATCCTGTCTACATATATATTTCTGTTATGCCTATTAATTATTATTTTTTAATTGTAATTACTGCCTTCAATTCCCGTGTATTGTTGCTGATGTTATGTACATTGCCATACAGGAAATGTAATATGCTCCCTATTTTTCATCACTCTTGCTTTATTTTGAAGAGGTACTTAATCCTTCTTCCCATACGTTTTCTGTTCTCTCTGTATTTATATTATTTTAAAATCACTTTTTATTCTCTGACATTTGCCCTCATCTCTTCTTTTTATTGACTTTATGTTACTATTGTTTCTAGCCAATCCCTCCTCCTTTACTAATTTAAAATAGTTTCCACAGTCATGTTTATTTTCCCCGCTCAGACCTTGGCTCCAGCGCAGCTCCGGTTCAGCCTGACCCAGCGGTACAAATGCAAGAATTTAAATGATTGAATGCTGAAAGTCACATTAGCTCAATGAATTACGCTGAATGAAGGCTAAGAATGTAAGAGATTGAAGCAAACAAAGAAAATGAATTCAACGGCAAATAAAATGTATTTGAGTGAAATAAATCTTATCGAATGAAGGAAGTGGAAGGATTTTATGAAAACGAGTGCTTGTAGTCAAATAATAAAATAAAGCAATGTCCCGACCTGAACCACATGCTTGGTGATGTATAAATTGGCTCTCTCTCTCTCTCTCTGCAGGCATCGTCCCATCCCTTTCAAAACTTTCGTAATTACCCTATACTTAAATCCCAACCTCGATCCCTCTGTTCTTGTTAGCTACAGTCCTCCAAATTCTTCCGTCTCCAAGGTCGGCGAATGTCCCATCACTGTCACAAATCCCTAGTTGGAAACATCAACTCACGTTTTTGCCCCGCCGATTTCACCAAACAACCTTCACCAAGTCATGAAAAGAACTCTCTGGGGCTGCGTCCGAGCTGCATTATACCTCTTTCTCCTTGACCTCGAGCAGCCTTCAACACAATTGACCATGCCAACACTCTCCAGCGTCACTCTACCTTTGTCAAGCTATATGGAACTGCCGTCGCTTAGTCCACTCTGATATCTCTTAATAAGAACTGTTGAAGCGATCTGAACAATGGCTTCCTTTTCCATTCAACAACAACAACAACCACCACAACTTGTATTTATATGGTGCCTTTAACGTACGTCCAAGGCTCTGCACAGGATTATTTTCGGACAAAAAATTGACACCAATCCACATAAGGATAAATTAGGGCAGGTGACCAAAAGCTTAGTCAAAAAATTAGATTTTAAGGAGCGTTTCAAAGGAGGAAAGAGAGGTAGCGAGGCAGAGAGGTTTAGGGAGGGAATTCCTGAGCTTAGGGCCTAGGCAACAGAAGGCACGGCCACCAATGATTGAGCTATTATAATCAGCGATTATAAAAAGGGCAGAATTAGAGGAGTGCAGATATATCAGAGGGTTGTGGGACTGAAGAAGATTACAGATATAGGAAGGGACGAGACCATGGAGGGATTTGAAAACAAGGATGAGAATATTGAAATCGAGGCGCTTCTTAACCGGGAGCCAATGTAGGACAGCGAGCACAATGGTGATGGGCGAACGGGACTTGGTATGAGTCAGGACACAGGCAGCCGAGTTTTGGATGATCTCCAGTTTATGTAGGGTGCAATGTGGGAGGCCAGCCAGGAGTACATTGGAATAGTGAAGTCTAGAGATAACAAAGGTATGGATGAGAATTTCAGCAGCAGATGGATGAGGCAAGGGCGGAGATGGCCGATGTTACAGAGGTGGAAGTAGGCAGTCTTTGTTACGCTGTGGCTATGTGGCCGGCAGTTCATTTCCGGGTCAAATATGACACCAGGGTTGTGAACAGTGTGGGTCAGCCTCAGGCAGACATTAGGGAGAGGGATGGATTCAGTGGCTAGGGAGTGCAGTTTGTGGCGGGGACCGAAAATAATGGCTTTGGTTTTCCCAATAGTTAATTGGAGAAAATTCGATAGAAGGCGGAGTGAGGCAGAGCTGGGTGTCATCAGCGTGTATGTGGAAACTGACGCTGTGTTTCCAAATGAGGTCACCAAGGGGCATCATGTAGATGAGAAATAGGAGGGGGTCAAGGATAGATCGTTGGGGGACACCTGAAGCAAAATGTGGGAGCGGGAAGAGAAGCCGTTTCACATGTTTCCCTGATTACAATTAGATAGATAAGAATGGAACCAGGCGAGTGCACTCCCACGCAGCTGGATACGGTGGAGAGGCATTGGAGAAATATGGAGTGGTCAACCGTGTCAACGGCTGCAAACAAGTCAAGAAGGAAGATGAGGGATAGTTTACCTTTGTCACAGTCACAAAGTCGCAAAGTCACATTCCTGCACCATCAGCTCTGACGCCCTCTAAGAATCCATTCTGGTCTCTTCCTACTCCGCATCTACCCGCTGCCTTTCTGTAAGATCTTGCTCAGACATTGTCTAGTTTCTATACGAATTACGATGAGACCAATTTTTATCTTTCCACTAGCTTTGGCGATCCGTCCACAGCGTCTCTGCTGTTAGATTGTGTGTCACAACAATCAGTTTAGATTCAATTATTATTTCGTTCTGCTCAGTTTTGTCAATCATCATCTTAAGTCCTCGTACAAACACTGTACCCTCGTCACTGACTCAGTCATTAGGAGTGCTGTCAGACAGAACCAGAAGCTTCAGCTCCTTGACGTTTTATTCAAACTCCAACTGAGCTTCTGATTTAATATCTTCTAATTCACAAGGAGCCAATATTTCCAGCTCTGTGACACTGATTGGCGCATGATGCATACTCTTAAAGTTAGAGGTGGTCTTTTAGGAGTGAAATAAGGAAGCACCCTCTTTCACACAAAGGGTCGTGGAAAACTGAGCGAGATAGACTTGTGCTAACCAAAGTTTTACTGTATTTAACCAAACACGATCCATATACATTGCTAACCTTACTTATCAAAAATCTATCAATCCCGGTCTCAAATTCTCAGCCTTTTGGGTTAGACTGGGCCAGATTTCTACCGCCGTTTGAGTGAAAAATTCCTTCGGATTTCATTCCTAAACGACCTAGCTCCAATTATAACATTGTGCCCTTTTGTAATGGAAGCCCCCACCAGAGGTTACAGCTTCTCTGTATCCACCGGATCGAATCATTTTATCATATTAAACACTGTGCTAGATCAACGCTCCACCTTCTAAAATTACGTCAATACAAGCTATATTTATACAACCTGCCCTCATAATGTAACCCTTCAAGCGCCGATATCATTCTGGTGAATCTGCACTGCACCACCACGAAGACTAATATCTCCTTCCGGAGTGGGTGCATGCCCAGAACTGAAAGCAGTGATAATAATGAGTTATGATCAAGGTTCTATAAACTGAAGCATCACCTCCTCCTCAGTGTAGATCGGTGGAGTGCCAAATATATCCATTTTAAATTTTTAAAATTTAACAGCTAAAGAAATGTATATTCCGATCCCTACAGGTGGGTATGCACACTGAAGGGCATGCGCTGAAAACCGGCATTTCCCATCTGTCAAGAATGCTCCGCTTTCTGGAGAACCTCTGCCCACAGAAAACCCTTAGAGGGCCTGCTTTTACCAAAATAAGAGTTGAAAAAAGTATTTTTAACAATTCACTCATTTATCATTTCAAAATATTTTAAAAACGGTAAGTTTATTTTAGCCCCTTAATTATTAAAAAAAAAATAAAAAAAATTTGTTTAAACTATTTAATTTATTGTATTCTAAACTCATTTTAAAAATGTGATTTTTCTTTAAATGTATAAGTTTTACTATGTTTTGAGGGTGATCTCCATTCATATATTTGAAAGGCCTATCTGCTAAGTGTATGAAAGGAGTTTCCCTTCTCCTATTGGCTCCCCATGGCCCACGTGATCCCAGGGATGCTTGCGAACCACATGCGCTTCTGGGATAGTTGGGCCCTGCACTTTTCCTTTTGGAGAGGCCCAGGAGCAGAAGTGTCAGGACCTTGGGCACCCTCAGGTAAGTCCGTAGATTATTTCCAGATTTTTTCCAGATCGGAGGCCACAATCGAAGGCCACCAGATCGCAGGAACCGTCCGATCGGAGAATACGGTTCAATTATATTTTTCAAGAAGATTGTTCATCTTTATTTCAGGTTTACCTTTTCCACATGTGAGAGTCCCAGTATTTGTTTTGTTCCTTATAACTCAGGAGGGAGGGCTTTAGTTTCCTGGATCACCGGGCCTGCTTCTGGGGAAGGTGGGACTTGTACAAGTTGGACGGGTTGCACCTGAACCAGAACGGCACAAATATCCTTGCGGGGAGGTTTGGAAGCACTGTTCGAGGGGGCTTAAACTAACTTGGCAGTGGGATGGGATACAGAGTGGAGCTATAATACGGGGTGATATACAGCCAACTATAGAGGAAAAAATAAGTCAGACTGGAAGGCAGAGCAAATATGTAATGGCACAAGGGATTAAGGCAAGGCGAAATGGCATTTATTTTAATGCAAGGAGTCTTATGAATAAGGTGGATGAACTGAAGTTGTTGATGAACACATGGGAGCATGATATTGTTGCTATCACGGAGACATGGTTGAGGGAGGGGCAAGACTGGCAGCTCAATATTCCGGGGTATAGAATCTTCAGGCGAGACAGGGGGGGGGGTAAAAGAGGAGGGGGTGTCGCAATATTAATTAAGGAGACAATTACTGCTGTAAAGAGGGATGAAAAATTAACAGTTTCCTCTAATGAGGCCATATGGGTTGAACTTAAAAACAGAAAGGGGGCAAGCATTTTGCTGGGAGTGCACTATTGGGCCCCGAACAGCCAGGGGGAGATAGAGGAACAGATATGTAGGCAAATCTCAGAGAAGTGTGCAAATAATAGGGTAATTACAGTGGGGGATCTCAACTTCCCCAATCTTAACTGGGATAGTCAGAGTGTGAAAGGCTTAGAGGGTGCAGAATTCTTAAAGTGCATCCAGTAGAGCTTTTTGAGCCAGCATGTAGAAAGTCCTACAAGAGAGGGGGCGGTAATGGACCTAATTCTGGGGAATGTGGCCGGGCAAGTGGTAGAAGTGTTAGTAGGTGAGCACTTTGGTGACAGTGACCATAATTCAGTGAGATTTAAGGTAGTCATGGAAAAGGACAAGGATGGACCAGAAATAAAGGTTCTAAATTGGGGGAAGGCCGATTTTAATATGATAAGGCAGGATCTGGCCAATGTGGACTGGGATCAGCTACTTGAAGGAAAATCCACATCGGAGCAATGGGAGTCTTTCAGAAAGGAAATTGAGAGAGTACAATGGCAACATGCTCCCGTAAAGGTCAAGGGTGGGACCAACAAGCCCAGGGAACCTTGGATGTCAAGGGATGTACGGGAATGGATTAGGAAAAAAAGGGGGGCTTCTGGCAGTTACAAAGGACTAAAGTCAGAGGAAGCCCTAGAGGAGTATAAAAAGTACAGGGGGATATTTAAAAAATAAATTAGGAGAGCGAGGAGGGGCCATGAAATAACACTGGTGAACAAAATAAAGGAAAATCCTAAGGTGTTTTATAAGTATATTAAGGGCAAGCGGATACTAGGGAAAGAGTAGGGCCCATTAGGGACCAAAGTGGCAAGCTGTGTGTAGAGCCAGAGGATGTAGGTGGGGTTTTAAATGATTTTTTTGCATCTGTGCTCACTATGGAGAAGGACGATGTGGACATAGAAATCGGGCAGGTGGACTGTGATATAATTGAACATATTAGCATTGAGAAGGAGGAGGCACTGGCGGTTTTAGCAGGCTTTAAAATGGATTAAACCCCAGGCCCGGACGAGATGTATCCCAGTCTGCTATGTGAGGCAAAGGAGGAGATTGCAGGGGCTCTGACACAAATTTTCAGAACCTCTCTAGCCACAGGGGATGTGCTAGAGGACTGGAGAATAGCTAACGTAGTACCATTATTCATGAAGGGTAGTAGGGATAAACAAGGTAAATACAGGCCAGTGAGCCTAACTTCAGTGGTAGGGAAATTATTGGAAAAAATTCTGAGGGACAGGATTAGTCTCCACTTGGAGAGTCAAGGATTAATTAGGGATTGCCAGCATGGCTTTGTCAAGGGAAGATCATGTCCGACCAATTTGTTTGAATCTTTCGAGGGGTTGACTAGGTGTGTGGATGAGGGTAATGCAGTGGATGTGGTTTACATGGATTTCAGTAAGGCTTTTGATAAAGTCCCGCATAGGAGACTGGTCAGGAAGGTAAGAGCCCATGGGATCCAGGGTGCCTTGGCACATTGGATCCAAAACTGGCTTAGTGACAGAAGGCAGAAGGTGATGGTGGAAGGTTGTTTTTGTGACTAGAAGCCTGTGTCCAGTGGGGTACCGCAGGGATCGGTGCTGGGTCCCTTGCTGTTTGTGGTCTACATTAATGATTTGCTTTAGTGAATGTAAAAGGTATGATGTGCAAGTTCGCAGATGACACGAAAATTGGTGGGGTGGTAATTAGCGAGGACGGAAGCCTCAGGCTACAGAACGATATAGATGGGTTGGTCAGATGGGCGGAACAATGGCAAATGGAATGTAACACTGAAAAGTGTGAGGTGATGCATTTTGGACGGACTAACAAGGCAAGGTAATACACAATGAATGGAAAGACCCTAGGAAAGACAAAGGATCAGAGGGACCTTGGTGTGCTTGTACATAGATCCCTGAAGGCAGCAGAACAGGTGGATAAGGTGGTTAAAAAGGCATATGAGATACTTGCCTTCATTAACCGAGGCATAGAATATAAGAGCAGGGAAGTTATGATGGAGCTGCACAAAACGCTGGTAAGGCCACAGCTGGAGTACTGTGTGCAGTTCTGGTCGTCACACTATAGGAAGGATGTGATTGCTTTGGAGAGGGTGCAGAGTAGATTTACCAGGATGGTAACTGGGCTGGAGCGCTTCAGCTATGAAGAAAGACTGGATAGGCTGGTGTTGTTTTCCTTGGAGCAGAGAAGGCTGAGGGGCGACCTGAATGAGGTATACTAAATTATGAGGGGCATAGATACGCTAGATAGAAAGGAAGGTTTCCCCTTAGTAGAGGGGTCAATAACAAGGGGGCATAGATTCAAGGTAAGGGGCAGGAGGTTTAGAGGGGATTAGAGGAAAAACTTTTTCACCCAGAGGGTGGTTGGAATATGGAACTCACTGCCTGAAAGGGTGGTAGAGGCAGGAACCCTCACAACATTCAAGAAGCATTTGGAGGAGCACTTGAAACGCCATAGCATACAAGGCAACGGACCAAATGCTGGAAAATGGGATTAGATTAGACAGGGCTTGCTGGCCGGCGTGGACGCGATGGGCCGAAGGGCCTCTTTCTGTGCTGTATAACTCTATGACTCTATAACATATTTCAAATGCTAGATTCAAGCTCACTTCCTGGTTCAAGGTCTGTGAGAACTCTGCATCGCGATTGGTTTCTTTGACAGCTTGTTGATATCACAGCAGTTCGCGCGCCGGGATTCCCAATAAACGACGGTGATTTCAACTGCACATCAGAAAAGCGGAACTTGTCACCACAGAGCGGCAGCATTTGATAGAGAGAGTGAAAGGAGTTAGGATGGAATACACACACAATCTGTGAGCGGCTGTGTGTGATAGAGAGATTGATAGGGGTTAGGATGGAACACACACAGAATCTGTGAGCGGCTGCTTGTGATAGAGAGATTGAAAGGAGTTAGGATGGAACACACACAGAATCTGCGAGTGGCAGCGTGTGAGGGAGATTGAAAAGAGGTGGGAAGAAATGCACACAGAATCTGCGAGTGGCAGCTTCTGATAGAGAGATTGAAAGGAGATGGGATGGAATACACACAGAAACTGTGAGCGGCAGCTTGTGACAGAGAGATTGAAAGGAGATGGAATGGAATACACACAGATTCTGTGAGCGGCAGCGTGTTATAGAGAGAGTGTAAGGAGACGGTAAGGAATACACACAGAATCTGTGAGCGGCAGCATGTGATAGAGAGACTAAAAGAGATGGGATGGAATATAGACGGAATCTGTGTGCGGCAGCATGTGATAGAGATATTGAAAGGAGACGTGAGGGAATACACAAAATCTGTGAGGCGGCTGTGTGTTACAGAGTAACTGGAAGGAGATGGGATGGATTACACACAGAATCACTGAGCGGCAGTGTGTTATAGAGAGTTTGAAAGGAGATGGGATAGAATAAACACAGAATGTATGAGCGACTGCTTGTGATAGAGAGACTGAAAAGAGGTGGGATGGATTACACGCTGAATCTGTGAGCGGCAGCATGTGACAGAGAGATTGAAAGGAGTTGGGCTGGATTACACACAGAATCTGTGAGCGGCTGCATGTGATAGAGAAATTGAAAGGAGGGGGGATGGAATACATACCGAATCTGTGAGCAGCAATTGAATTCAATTTTATTTGCCTTATGTAACTACTACAATGGAATGCTTACTCCCCGTAGGTACAATCAACTATTCTTACAGTGCCGTGTTCAGAAAGTCAAGTTTTTGGCATCCAGTGGCAGTGGGAGGAGGATTTCCCGCAGCCGCTCCGTCGTCCTCGTCACCGCGGTCTCCTCCACACTGTTGCTGGCTTGGTTCCATGTGTGGTGGCCTGTTTCGCCCGCTCACCCTCTGGTCACCATTCCCAGCTCGCCTCCTCCCAGTCGGGCTGCGAGTCGTCATGGCTGCTGCTGCTGCTTGAAGCGCTGCGCTGCCTCCGCCCGATTCGCCGAACACATCCTCCGGTCGCCGCGGCCTCCACCTCACCATCGCCGGCTCCATGGTCCGATGGCCCGGGGCCTGCTTCTCCCGCTTCCGGTCCGGCCTCTGGCCACTATGCTCGGCTCCCCTCCTCCCAGTCACAATGCCTTCCTGCTGAGGAGCTGCCGGCGGACGAGCTCTAGCAGGACGATGTGGCTGCTGCTGCTGCTCAATGCGCTGCGCTGCCTCCGCCCGACTCGCCGAACACCTCGCTCCGGTTGCGGGAGTGAGCTGTGAGAGCGGGCCGCCCGAAGCAGGGAAAGCGCGCAAGCACCGGACCGTCTCAGTCGCCATCTTGACTCCTGCATGTGATAGAGAGATTTAAAGGAGATGGGATTGAATACGCACAGAATCTGAGAGCGGCAGCGTGTTATAGTTAGATTGAAAGGAGATGGGATTGTATACACACGGAATCTTTGAGCGGGAGCGTGTTATAGAGAGATTGAAAGGAGATGGGATGGAAACACACATAATCTGTGTGCGGCAGCATGTGATACTGACATTGAAAGGAGCTGGGATGGATGACACACTGAATCTGTGAGCAGCAGCCTGTTACATTTAGATTGAAAGGAGTTGGGATGTAATACACACAGAATCCGTGAGTGGCTGCTTGTGTTAGAGAGATTGAAAGGAGCTGGGATAGAATACACACAGAATCTGTGATCGGCAGCGTGTGTTAGAGAGATTGAAAGGAGGTGGGATGGAATACACAGAGGATCTGTGAGCGGCTGCATGTGATAGGGAGATTGAAAGTAGATGTGATGGAATATCTACAGAATCTGTGAGCAGCTGCCTGTGATAGAGAGATAGAAAAGAGTTGGGATGGAATGCACACAGAAACTGCAAGTGGCAGCGTGCGATAGGGAGATTGAAAGGAATACACACAGAATCTGTGAGTGGCAGCATGTGACAGAGAGATTGAACCGAGATGGGATGGAATACATAAGAACATAAGGACATAAGATGTAGGAGCAGGGGTAGGACATATGGCCCCTCGGGCCTGCTCCACCAATCAATAGGAGCATGGCTGATCCGAATCTAGACTGACGTCCACTTCCCTGCCTGCACCCCGTAACCCTTAATTCCCTTATCAGCTAGGAAACTGTCTATCTCCGTTTTAAATTTATTTAATGTTGCAGCTTCCACAGCTCTCTGAGGTAGCAAATTCCATAGATTTACTACTCTCTGAGTGAAGAAGTTTCGCCTCATCTCAGTTTTGAAAGGGCAGCCCCTTATTCTGAGATTATGCCCCCTAGTTCTAGTCTCACCCATCAGTGGAAACATCCTACCCGCATCCACCCGATCAAGCCCCCGCACAATCTTATGTATTTCGATAAGATCGCCTCTCATTTTTCTGAATTCCAATGAGTAGAGGCCCAACCTCCTCAACCTTTCCTCATAGGTCAACCCCCTCATCTCTGGAATGAACCGAGTGAAATTTCTCTGAACTGCCTCGAGAGCAAGTATATCTTTTCTTAAATATGGACACGAAAAATGTACGCAATATTCCAGGTGCGGCCTCACAAGTACCCTGTATAACTGAAACAAGACTTCCCTGCTTTTATACTCCATCCCCTTTGCAATAAAAGCCAAGATTCCATTGGCCTTCCTGATCACCTGCTGTACCTGCATACTAACCTTCTGTGTTTCATGCACCAGGACCCCCAGATCTCTTTGTACTGTAGCACTTTGCAGATTGTCTCCATTTAGATAATAACTTGCTCTTTGATTTTTTCTGCCAAAGTGCATAACCTCACACTTTCCAACATTATATTCCATCTGCCAAATTTTTGCCCACTCACTTAGCCTTTCTGTGTCCTTTTGCAAGTTTTTGATGTTCTCCTCACTCACTGCTTTCTCTCCCATCTTTGTATCGTCGGCAAGCTTGGATACGTTGCACTTGGTCCCCTCCTCCAAATCGTTAATATAGATTGTAAAGAGATGGGGTCCCAGCACTGACTCCTGCGGAACATCACTAGTCACTGATTGCCAACCCAAGAATGAACCATTTATCCCAACTGTCTGTTTTCTGTTAGATAGCCAATCTTCCACCCATGCCAGTATATTACCCCCAATCCCGTGATTTTTTATCTTGTGCAGTAATCTTTTGTGTGGCACCTTGTCAAATGCCTTTTGGAAGTCCAAATACTTCAAATCCACTGGTTCCCCTTTTTCCACCCTGTTTGTTACATCCTCAAAGAATTCGAGCAAATTTGTCAAATATGACTTCCCCTTCATAAAACCTTGCTGACTCTGTCCGATTAAATTATGCTTATCCAAATGTACTGTTACTGCTTCCTTAATAATGGACTCTAACATTTTACCAAACACAGGTGTTAGGGTAACTGGTCTATAGATTCCAGCCTTTTGTCTACCTCCATTTTTAAATAAGTGCATTACATTAGCAGTTTTCCAATCTGCTGGGACCTTTCCTGAATCCAGGGAGTTTTGGAAAATTACCAGCAATGCATCTGCAATCCCTACCGCTACTTCTCTCAAGACGCTAGGATGTAAGCCATCAGTTCCAGGGGATTTATCTGCCTCAAGTCCCATTATCTTACCGAGTACCATCTCCTTAGTGAATATAATCGTGTTGAGCTCCTCCCCGCCTATAGCCCCCTGTTTGTCCAGTGTTGTGATATTTTTAGGGTCCTCTACTGTAAAGACTGATACAAAATATTTGTTCAGCATTTCTGCCAACTCCATGTTCCCCACCACTAATTCCCAGTCTCGTCCTCTAAGGGACCAACATTCACTTAAGCCACCCGTTTTCATTTATATAACTGTAGAAACTTTTGCTATCTGTTTTTATATTTTTTGCTAGTTTGCTTTCATAATCTATCTTCCTTTTGTTAATTAACCTTTTAGTTATTCTTTGCTTGCTTTTAAATGCTTCCCAGTCTTCTATCCTCCCACTAGATTTAGCTACTTTATATGCCCTTGTTTTCAGTCGGATAATATCCTTTATTACTTTACTTAGCCACTGATGGCTGTGTTTTATTTTACGTCCCTTTTTCCTCAGTGGAATATATTTTTCTTGAAAGTTGTGAAATATCTCCTTGAATGTACACCACTGCTCATGTACCGTCTTACACCTCAATCTATTTTCCCAGTCCACTTTAGTCAACTCTGCTCTCATACCTTCATAGTCTCCTTTATTTAAGCTTAGTGTGCTGGTTTGAGATCCAAATCTCTCACCCTCCAACTGAATTTGGAATTCAACCATGTTATGGTCACTCATTCCAAGGGGATCCTTTACTAGGACTTTCTTTATTAATCCTGTCTCATTACACAGGACCAGATCAAGGATTGCCTGCCCCCTGGTTGGTTCAGTAACATAGTGCTCAAGGAACCCGTCCCTAATGCACTCTATGAACTCTTCCTCAAGGCTGCCCTGCCCAATTTGATTTGTCCAGTCAATATGAAAGTTAAAATCTCCCATGATTATAGCTGTTCCCTTATTACAAATCCCAGCTATTTCCTGATTTATACTCCAACCAATAGAGTTGAAACTGTTAGGAGGCCTATAGACTGCGCCCACAAGTGACTTTTCCCCTTATTATTCCTTATCTCCACCCAAACCGTTTCACTATCCTGATCCTTTGACCAAATATAATTTCTCTCTATTGCAGTGATTCCATCCTTTATTAACACAGCCACCCCACCTCCCTTAACTTCCTGTCTGTCCTTCCTAATAGTCAAATACCCCTGGATGTTTAGTTCGCAGTCATGGCCACCCTGCAGCCATGTCTCCATAATGGCCACCAGATCATACACATGTGTCGTTATTTGTAATGTCAACTCGTCTATTTGTTACGAATGCTGCGTGCATTCAGATAAAGAACTTTTAAATATGTTTTGTGACAATTTATTCCTGCTTTTACCCCCTTTACTACTTTACCATTATCTTTATATATTCTGTCCCTTCCTGACATGCTCTGGTTTTTAATTCCCCCACTGTTACCTTGCTCTATTGCCTTCTCTGCTGAAATTTTTATTTTTCGCTCTCTTGAAACCTCCCCCCCACTAATTAGTTTAAAGCCCTCTCCACAGCCCTAGTTATTCGATTCGCCAGGATTCTAGTCCCAGCACTGTCCAAGTGAAGTCCGTCCCAACAGAACAGCTCTCTCCTGTCCCAGTACTGGTGGCAGTGTCCCAAGAAGCAAAACCCATTTCTCCCACACTAGTCTTTGAGCCACGCATTTAACTCTCTGATTTTATTTACCCCAGCCAAGTTTGCTCGTGGCTCAGGTAGTAATCCAGAGATTATTTCCCTTGTGGCTCTGCTTTTTAATTTGGCACCTAGCTGCTCATGCTCCCTCAGCAGAACCTCTTTCCTTGTCCTCTCTATGTCATTGGTACAAACATGGACCACGACAACTGGATCCTCCCCCACCCACTCCAAGATTCTCTCCTGCCCAGAGGACATGTCCTTACCCCTGGCAGCAGGCAGGCTACACAAACTTCGGAACTCTCGCTCTCGGCTGCAAAGAGCCCTATCTATCCCCTTAATGATACTATCCCCTACCTCTACATCATTTCTTTTTACTCCCACCACTTGAATGGCCGTCGTTCCACGGTGCTGTGGCCAGGTTGCTCATCTTCCCTGCAGTCCCCGTTCCCGTCCTCACAGGGAGTAAGTGCCTCGAACCTGTTGGACAAGAGCAAGGGCTGCGGCTCCTCCAACACTACCTCCTGGATCCCCGTACCTGCCTCACTCATAGTCACACCCTCCTGTCCCTGACCATGGACTACATATGAATTACTTAATCTAATTGGTTTGTCTACTTCCTGGAACAGAGTCCAGGTAACTCTCCCCCTCCCTGATGTCTCGCAATGTCTGATGCTCGGATTCCAGCTCATCAACACGGAGCCGGAGTTCCTCGATCATGCAGCACTTACTGCACATGTGATCACTGTGAACATCAATGGTGTCCACCAGCTCCCACTTATTGCAGCAGTAACACATCACCTGCTCTCCCAATCTATGTAAATAATTACAATTAATAATATTATTTTTAACTACACTCTGCCCCGATTCTAGATGATGAATATCACACCTCTATCTAATTGAACTTACCAACTTATAAAGGCTTAAAAGGGAAGGAAAAGTACTCACCAACCAGCCAATCATGCACCAGCTTGGCTGTGATGTCACTTTTGAATTCTGACCTCCCCTTGGAATGTTGTCTGTTGACCTGTTTAGGTTCCCTCGCCTCGCTGCTGCGGCTCGACTCGACACCCGGTGCTGCTCCCAGTTGCCTCGACTGGGCCTCGCCTCACTGCTCTGCCTCTGCGGTGTCTACTAATCCTGAGGCTGGCAGGAAAAACAAGGCAGAAACAAAAAAAACAGCACCTAACACCCCACTCACCCAAACTCTCTCAATCACCCAAACTCTCACTGCACTCCCTGCAACGTGCACTCAGTGCTGCTCGCACTGGCACTGGTCTTTTTATACTGCTAGTTTGTAGCTAAATGAGTCACACCTGGTGATCGGTTAGAGAACTGGTTTGTTACCTGGTTTCTCATTGGTTAGAAAACTGGTTTTCACTGCCTACCAATTAACTCCTACTGCAGTGTTACCTTGTTTTACTCTTCATAAACCAACAGAATCCCAAATATTTAACTTCTCCCCTTTACTTAAACTTACTTAAATATTTAACTTCTCCCCTTTGCTTAAACTGCTTAATTAATCTTATCAAGAAACTACTGGCAATTGCCACTAACAATTTGCACCACTCCAAATGATATGAAAAGAAATAATCAATAAAGAACTCTCACACTCACCCAAACTCTCAATGGCACTCTCTGCTTCTCGCACAATACATACAGAATCTGCGAGCTGCAGCGTGTGATAGAGAGATTGAAAGGAGATGGGGTGGAATACACACATAATCTGTGATCGGCAGCGTGTGTTAGAGAGATTGAAAGGAGGTGGGATGGAATACACACACAGAATCTGTGAGCGGCTGCATGTGACAGATAGATTGAAAGGAGATGGGATGGAATACACCCATAATCTGTGAACGGCAGCATGTGATGGAGAGTTTGGATGGAAATGGGATGGAATGCATACAGAATCTTTAAGCAGCAGCATGTGATAGAGAGTTTGGATGGAAATGGGATGGAATACACTCAGAATCTGTGAGCAGCAGCATGTGATAGAGAGATTGGATGGAAATGGGATGGAATACACACAGAATCTGTGATCGGGAGCATGTAATAGAGAGATTGAAAGGAGATGGTATAGAATACACACAGAATCGGTGATCGGCAGCGTGTGATAGAGAGATTGGATAGAAATGGGATGGAATACACACAGAATCTGTGAGCGGCAGCGTGTGATAGAGTAATTGAAAGGAATTGGGTTGGAATACACACAGACTCTTTCAGCAGCTGCATGTGATAGGGAGATTTAAAGGAATTGGGTTGGAATACACACAGAATCTTTGAGGGGCAGCATGTGATAGAGAGCTTGGAAGTAGATTCGATGGAATATAAACAGAACCTGTGAGTGGCAGCGTGTGATAGAGAGATTGAAACTCGGTGGGATGGAATACACACTTAATCTGTTAACGACAGCATGTGATAGATGGAATGAATGGATTTGGGATGGAATACAGACAGAATATTTCAGCGGCTGCATGTGATAGAGAGATAGAAAGTAGATGGGATGGAATTCGCCCAGAACCTGTGAGCGGCTGCATGTAATAGTTAGATTCAAAGTAGATGGCATCGAACACACACGAACCTGTGAGCAGCAGCATGTAACAATACTGTGGAGGAGGAATTCCTGGAGTGCTTACGGGATGGTTTCCTGGACCAATATGTTGAGGAACCAACCAGAGATCAGGCCATCTTAGACTGTGTATAATGTAACGAGAAAGTTTTAATTAGCAATCTTGTTATACGAGGCCCCTTGGGTCGGAGCCATCATAATATGATCGAATTCTTCATTAAGATGGAGAATGAAATAGTTGATTCAGAGCCTAAAAATAAATGGCAGCGCGCAAGGACGCAGCGGCTTTGTCTCTCCCGAGACTGAGCATTTTCACCCTCCTTCTTTGTCTCTTCTGGACTCTGCTGATACGGGCATTGAGGGCAGACCTACAGTACAGCCGGCAGATGCTCCTAGGCATCGGGGCCGACTGCGTGCGTCTCACACTCGGCGACATCGATCTGCCCCCCGACATCGCCCGACCCCCGGGACCAGCATGGCGTCCTTCCCCATCCAGAGGTTAGCGCAGACTTTGCAGGGAACACAAGCAGAAGCGGTGTAAGAGGGCCAGTATCCAAAACAGGCTGAAGAGGGCCTCACACAAACCCTCCCTCCCAAGTATTTTCCTGGCCAACGTCAGGTCACTAGAAAATAAAATGCATGAGATCAAACTTGATCTCTCCTCACAGAAAAGAACAAAGGAATGCTGCGCCATGATCTTCACAGAGACCTGGTTGAACAACGGCATCCCTGACATCACCATCCAACTAGAAGGACGCACGGTCTTCCGCCCCGACAGAACTGCAGACTCCGGTAAGAGCAAGGGAGGCAGGTTGTGCATTTACACTAACAATGCCTGGTGCACTAACACGGACATAATCGATAGATCCTGCTCAGCTGATTTGGAATTCCTCATGGTAAGGTGCAGACCCTTCTGCCTGCCTTGAGAATTCACGGCTGTTATCATCACTGCGGTCTACATCCCACCACACGCTAATGCCAAACTAGCACTGAAGGACCTCTACAGGGCCATCAACGAACAACAAACTGCGCACCCAGACAGAGCTTTTATCGTCATGGGGGACTTCAATCACATAAACCTAAAAGCTGTACTACTGAAATTCCACCAGAATGTTTCCTGCCCCACAAGAGGGGAGAACACACTGGATCAAGTCTACACGAGCATTGTAGACGCTTATAAGGCCATTCCCTGCCCCCAACTTGGGAAGTCTGACCACCTCTCCCTGTTTCTAGCCCTGGCATACAAATTGCTCATCAAAAGAGGGAGGACATCAGTGAGAGCAGTGAAAGTATGGCCAGAGGGGGCAGTATTGGAGCTTCAGGATTGCTTCGAATGCACTGATTGGGGCATGTTTGCCTACAATGACATCGAGGAATACACATCCACAGTGCTATTCTACATCAACAGCTGCGTCGAGGTAGTCACGACCCATAAAAATATCAGGACATACCCCAACCAGAAACCCTGGATGAACGGAGAGGTCCGCTCACTGTTGAAAGCACGCGATGCAGCATTTAAACCTGGTGATGCGGCGGCTTACAGTGCAGCTAGGACCAACCTAAAAAAGGGTATCAGGACTGCCAAAAGGAAACAGACACTGCGGATAGAGGATAACTTCCACAACAACTGGCGCATGTGGCAAAGCATCCAGTCCATCACTGACTACAAGGGCAAAAACGCCAGCCCCCCGGTTAGCGATGCCTCCCTTCTGGAGGAGCTTAACAACTTCTACGCTCGCTTCAACAGGGACAACAGGGAGCCGGCTACCAAAGCCTTGCCACCCCCGGAAGACCAGGTGCTCACTCTGTCAACCTTCGACGTAAGGGGTGTTCTAAGCGGAGTGAACACACGAAAGGCTGCCGGACCGGATAGCATCCCTGGACGGGTACTCAAGGAATGTGCTGATCAGCTGGCTGATGTCTTCACCGCCATCTTCAATCTGTCATTGGCCCAGGCAGTAGTCCCTACATGCTTCAAGACCACTACCATTATTCCTGTGCCAAAACAAACGGCTGTGACGTGCCTGAACGACTATTGACCTGTCGCACTCACACCCATCATAATGAAGTGTTTCGAGAGACTGGTCTTAGCTCACATCAAAGCCAGTGTTCCCGCCTCTCTTGACCAACATCAGTTTGCCTATCGTGCAAACAGATCAACGGATGATGCAATCACAACTGCTCTACATTCGGCACTGAATCACCTAGATGGTAAGGAGACCTGCATCAGAATGCTGTTCATAGACTACAGCTCAGCATTCAACACTATCGTCCCCAACAAGCTGGCCACCAAACTCCAAACTCTTGGCTTGAACACTTCCCTCTGCAACTGGACACTGGGCTTCCTAACAAACAGACCCCAGTCTGTCAAATTAGGTAACCACACCTCCCCCCGCCTGACCCTGAACACGGGGGCCCCACAAGGATGTGTGCTGAGCCCCCTCCTCTACTCACTCTTCACCCACGACTGTGTGGCTGTTCATGGTTCCAACACCATCATCAAGTTTGCGGATGACACCACGGTAGTAGGCCAGATCACCAACAGCGATGAGTCAGCCTACAGGGAGGAGGTCCAGCATCTCGTGAAGTGGTGCGCCGATAACAACCTGGCCCTTAACATCAAGAAAACCAAATAAATCATTGTGGACTTCAGGAAGTCCAAAGGTGGAAGTCACCCCCCCATCCACATCAATGGGGCTGTGGTGGAAAGGGTGGACAGCTTTATGTTCCTCGGAGTCCACATCACGGAAGACCTCTCCTGGTCCCTCAATATCTCCTCTCTGGTGAAGAAGGCCCAGAAGCGCCTATATTTCCGAAGGAGGCTGAAGGGATGTAACCTGTCACCCCTGATCCTCACTAACTTTTACCGCTGCACGATAGAGAGCATCCTGACAAACTGTATCACAGTATGGTATGGCAGCTGTAGCTACTATGACCGGAAAGCCCTGCAGCGGGGAGTCAAAACTGCCCAACGCATTACCGGCACCCGGCTACCGACCATAGAGCACATATACCAGAAACGCTGTCTACGGAGGACACGGTCCATCATCAAAGACCCTACCCACCCCAGCCACAGTCTGTTCGCCCTCCTGCCATCTGGGAGATGCTACAGATGCATTCGCACCCGTACGACCAGATTTAGGAACAGCTTCTATCCCAGAGCTGTCATCCTACTGAACTCCACAAACAAACTCTAAAGCCTGCACATCTGCCAATGCACTTTATTATGGTTATGTTATATTAATATACTACAAGCCAAATATATGTTGAATGTTTAAATGTCTTAATCCAAATGTACACTCTCGGGAGCTGCAAGCCGACATTTCGTTGTACTGCACTTGTGCACTAACAATCACAATAAAAGTTGATTTGATTTGATTTGATTTGTTTTGATTTGGGTCCTAAATTTAAATAAAGGAAACTACAATGGTCTGAGGAGCGAGTTGGGTAGGATTGATTGGGGAATGTCACTCAAAGTGTTGACGGTGGAAAGGCAATGGCAAACATTCAAAGATCGAATGGATGTACTACATAATTTGTTCAGCCCAGTTTGGCATAAAAATAAACAAAAAAGGTGACTCAACCGTGGCTAACAAGGGAAATTAGGGATAGCATAAGATATAAGGAGAGGACTTATAAATTGGCCAGAAAAAGAAATAATCCTGATGATTGGGAGCAGTTTAGGATTCTACAAAGGAGGACAGAGGGAATAATTCAGAAGGGGAAAATACAATATGAGAGTAAGCTGGCAGGGAACATAAAAACTGACTGTAAAAGCTTTTATAGATATGTGAAGAGAAAAAGATTGGTAAAGTCAAGCGTAGGTCCCTTGCAGTCAGAATCAGGGGAATTTATAATGGGCAACAAAGAAATGGCTGACCAACTAAATACATATTTTGGTTCTGTCTTCACAAAGGATGTCACAAATAACCTCCCAGAGGTGCCCGGGAACATAGGGTCTGATGAAAGGGTGGAACTGAAAGAAATCAGTATTTGTAGGGAAATGGTGTTCGGAAAATTGATGGGACTGAAGGCCGATAAATCCCCAGGGACTGATAATCTGCATCCTAGGTTAATAAAGGCAGTGGCCCTAGAAATAGTAGATGCATTGCTGGTCATCTTCCAAAACTCGATAGACTCTGGAACAGTACCCATGGATTGGAGGGTAGCTAATGTTAACCCAATATTCAAAAAAGGTGGTAGAGAAAAAGCAGGGAATTATAGACCAGTAAGATTGAAATCGGTAGTGGGGAAAGTGACAGAGTCCATTATAAAAGATGTAATAGCAGAGCATTTGGAAAGCAGTGACGGGATTGGAATATTTCAACATGGATTTACAAAAGGTAAATCGTGCTTGACTAAACTACTGGAATTTTTTGAGGATGTTACTGGTAAAATAGATAAGGGAGAACCAGTGGATGTGGTATATTTGGACTTTCAGAAGGCTTTGAATAAGGTCCCGCATAAGAGATTAGCGTGCAAAATTAAGGCACATGGGATTGGGGGCAAGGTATTGACTTGGATAGAGAACTGGTTGGCGGATAGAAAGCAAAGAGTTGGAATAAATGGGTCATTTTCCGAGTGGCAGGCAGTGACTAGTGCGGTACCGCAAGGATTGGTCCTAGGACCCCAGCTGCTCACAATATATATTCGTGATCTGGACGAGGGAATTGGATATAACATCTCCAAATTTGCAGAAGACACAAAGCTGGGTGGGGGGGTATGCTGTGAGGAGGATGTTGTGAAAATCCAGTGCGATTTGGAGAGTTTTGGTGATTGGGCAGAAACATGACAAATGCACTATAATGTGGATAAATGTGAGATTATCCACTTTGGTGGCAAAAACAGGAAGGCAGACTATTATTTTAATGGCAATAGATTGGGAGAAGGGGAAGAGCAAAGAGACCTGTGCGTTCTTGTGCACCAGTCAATGAAAGTAAGCATGCAGTTGCAGCAGGCGTTTAAGAAGGCAAATGTAATGTTGGCCTTTGTAGCAGGAGGGTTCAAGTACAGGAACAAGGATGTCTTGCTGCAGTTGTACAGGGCCTTGGTGAGACCGCACCTTGAGTATTGTGTGCAGTTTTGGTTGGCTTATCTGTGGAAGGACGTTCTTGCCATGGAGGGAGTGCAGCGAAGATTCACCAGGCTGATACCTGGGATGGCAGGGATGACGTATGAGGAGAGATTGTGTCGATTGGGCTTATACTCACTGGAGTTTAGAAGATTGAGAGGGTGTCTCATCGAAACCTATAAAATTCTGTCAGGCCTGGACAGACTCGATGCACGAAGGATGTTTCCGTTGGCTGGGGAGTCCAGAACCAACGGACATACTCTAAGGATAAGGGGTAAGCCATTTAGGACTGAAATGAGGGGAATTTCTTCACCCAGATAGTAGTGAACCTGTAGAATTCTCTGACACAGAGGGCGGTGGAGGCCAGTTCATTAAATATATTCAAGAAGGAGTTGGATATATTTCTTAAAGCTAAAGGGATCAAGGGATATAGGAAGATGGCAGGGACAGGGTACTGAAGTTGGATGATCAGCCATGATCTTATTGAATGGCGGAGCAGGCTGGAGGGGCCGAATGGCCTACTCCTGTTCGTATCTTCTATGTTTCTATGTTTCTATGTGATGGACTGAAAGGAGATGGGATGGAATGCACACGTAATCTGTGAACGGCAGCGTGTGATAGAGTAATTGAAAGGAGATGGGATGGAATGCAGACAGAAACTTTCAGCGGCTGCATGTGATAGAGAGATGGAAAGGAGTTAGGATAGAATACACACAGAATCTTTGAGGGGCAGCATGTCATAGACAGATTAAAATTAGATGGCATGGAAGACAAAGAGAAACTGTGCACAGCTGCGAGTGATAAAGAGACTGAAAAGAGATGGGGTGAAATACATAGAATCTGTGAGCTGCAGCATGTGATAATGAGATTGAAAGGAGATGGGATGGAATAAACACAGAATCTGTGATCAGCAGCATGTGATAGAGAGATTGAAAGGAGGTGGGATGGAATGCACTAAACCTGTGAGTGGCTGCGTGTGACAGAGTGATTGAAATGAGATGGGATAGAATACAGTCAGAATGTGTGAGCGGCAGCTTGTGATAGAGAGATTGAAAGTAGATGGGATGGAATACACACAGAATCTGTGAATGACAGCAGGTGATAGAGTGTTTGAACGGAGGTGGGATGGAATACACACAGAATCTGTGAGCCGCAGCATGTGATAGATATTATGAAAATAGATGTGATGGAAAACACAGAATCTGTGAGCAGCAGCGTGTGATAGAAGCATAGAAACATAGAAATATAGAAAATAGTAGTAGGATTGGGCCATTCGGCCCCTAGAGCCTGCTCCACCATTCAATGCGATCATGGCTGATCATCCAAGTTCAGTACCCGGTGCCTGCTTTCTCCCCATACCCCTTGATCCCCTTAGCCTTAAGCAATATATCCAACTCCTTCTTGAATATATTTAATGTATTGGCCTCTACTGCCTTCTGTGGTAGAGAATTCCACAGTTTCCCCACTCTCTGGGTGAAGGAATTCCTCCTCATTTCTGTCCTAAAAGGCCTACCCCTCATCCTTAGACTGTGACCACTGGTTCTGGAATCCCCGACCATCGGGAACATCCTCCCTGCATCTAGTCTGTCCAGTCCTGCCAGAATTTTATGAGATCCCGTCTCATTCTTCTAAACTCCAGCGAGTACAAGCCCAATCGTCCCAATCTCTCTCATACGTCATTCCTGCCATCCCAGGTATCAGCCTGGTGAAACTTTGCTGAACTCCTTCCATGGCAAAAATATCCTTCCCCAGATAAGGCGACCAAAACTGCACACAATACTCAAGATTTGGTCTCACCAAGGCCCTGCACATCTGCAGCAAGTCATCCTTGATTCTGTACTCAAACCCTCTCGGTATGAAGGCCAACATGTGTTGGTGTAGGGGTTACGGGGATCGGGTGGGATATGTGTCGGTGCAGGCTCGATGGGCTGAAATGGCCTCTATCTGCACTGTGGGGTTTCTGTGATTCTGTGATTCTGTGAACATACCATTTGCCTTCTTAACCGCCTGCTGCAGCTGCATGCTGACTTTCAGCGACTAGTGCACAAGGACACCCAGGTCTCGTTGCACATCCCCTTTTCCCAATCTATTGCCATTCAGATAATAATCTGCCTTCCTGTAACCTCACATTTATCCACGTTATATTGCATTTGCCATGCTTCTGCCCAATCACCCAAACTGTCCAAATCATCCTGTAGTTTCTCGGCATCCTCCTCACAGCACACACGCCCACCCAGCTTTGTGTCATCTGCAAATTTGGAGATATTACATCTAGTTACCTTGTCTAGATCAGTAATATACATTGTGAATAGCTGGGGTCCAAGGACCGATCCCTGCGGTACCCCACTAGTCACTGCCTGCCACTCGGAAAAAGACCCATTGATTCGAACTCTTTCCTTTCTATCTGCCAACCAGTTCTCTATCCAAGTCAATACCTTGCCCCCAATCCAATGTGGGACCTTATCGAAAGCCTTCTGAAAGTCCAAATGCACCACATCCACTGGTTCTCCCTTATCTATCTTACTAGTTACATCCTCAAAAAATTCCAGTAGATTAGTCAAGCACGATTTACCTTTTGTAAATCCATGTTGACTTTGTCCGATCCTGTCACTGTTTTAGAAGTGCTCTGCTATTAAATCTTTTATAATGGAGTCTAGCATTTTCCCCACTACCGATGTCAGGCTTACCAGTCTGTAATTCCCCATTTTCTCTCTACCACCTTTTTGGAATAGTGGGGTAACATTAGCTACCCTCCAATCCATGGGTACTGCTCCAGGTTCCATTGAATTTTGGAAGATGAACAGCAATGCATCTGCTACTTCTAGGGCCACTTCCTTAAGTCCACTATGATGAAGATTATCAGGCCCTGGGGATGTATCGGCCTTCAATCCCATCAACTTACCAACAAATAATGATTTCTTTCAGTTCCTCCCTTTCATCAGACCCTATGTTCCCCGACATCTCTGGGAGGTTATTTGTGTCCTCCTTTGTGAAGACAGATCCAAAATATGTATTTAATTGGCCTGCCATTTCTTTGCTCCCCATTATAAATTCCGCTGATTCTGACGGCAGGGGGCCTATGCTTGACTTCACCAATCTTTTTCTCTTAACGTATCTATAAAAGCTTTTACAGTCAGTTTTTATGTTCCCTGAAAGCTTCCTCTCATATTCTATTTTCCTTTTGTTAATTAATGCCTTTGTCCTTTTTGCTGAATCCTAAACTGCTCCCAGTCCTCTGGATTACTGCTTTTTCTGGCCCACTTATATGTTCTCTCCTTGGATCTTATGCTATCCCTAATTTCCCTCGTTAGCCACGGTTGAGTCACCGTTTTTGTTTTATTTTTATGCCAAACTATGATGAAAAAATTCTGAAGTTCATCCATGCGATCTTTGAATTTTTGCCATTGCCAATCCACCGTTAATGCTTTGAGTGACTTTCCTCAATCAATCGTACTCAATTCACGCTCAGAGCATCGTAGTTTCATTTATTTAAATTCAGGAGCCTAGTCTCTGAGTCAACTACTTCATTCTCCACCTTAATGAAGAATTCGATCATATTATGATCGCTCTGACCCAATGCGCCTCATACAACAAGATTGTTAATTAATCCTTTCTCATTACATAATACCCAGTTCAAGCTGGCCTGATCTCTGGTTGATTCCTCGACATATTGTTCCAGGAAACCATCCCGTAAACACTCCAGGAATTCCTCCTGCACAGTATTGTTACTAATTTGGTTAGCCCAATCTATATGTATATTAAAGTCACCCATAATGACTTCTGTGCCCTTTATGAACGCTCTCTAATTTTCCTTTTAACGCCATCCCCAACCTCCGCTTTACTGTTTGGAGGTCTATATATCACTCCCACTAACGTTTTCTGCCCCTTAGTATTTCTCAGTTCTACCCATACAGATTCACATCATCAGAGCTAATATCCTTCCTTACAATTGTGTTAATCCCTTCTTTAACCAGCACTGCTACCCCATCTCCCTTTCATTTTTACCTATCTTTCCTGAAAATTGAATGCCCCTGGATGTTGAGTTCCCAGCCCTCGCCACCCTGGAGCCATGTTTCCGTAATCCCAATCAAATGATATTCATTTACATCTATTTGCATATCTAATACATCCAGTTTATTATGAATGCTCCTAGCATTAAGACACAAAGCCTTCACGCTTGTTTTTTTAAAGCACTTAGACCTGTTAGAATTATTATTTACTGTGGCCATGTTTGATTTAAACCGTTGATTTCTCTGACTGCCACTTTTGTTTTTCTCCCTTCTATCTTTTGCTTTTATCCTTGATTCCCTTTCCTCTGTCCCCCTGCTCAGGTTCCCAACCCCCTGCCATTTTAGTTTAAACCCTCCCCCAGAGCACTAGCAAACACTCCCCCTGGGTCCCGGCCCTGCCCAAGTGCAAACCGTCTGGTTTGAACTCGTCCACCCTCCACTAGAACCGGTTACAATGTCCCAGGAATTTGAATCCCTCCCCCTTGGCACCATTTCTCTAGCAACGTATTCATCTGAAATATACTTCTATTTCTACTCTGACTAGCACGTGGCACAGGTAGCAATCCTGATAGAGAGATTTAAAGGAGATGGGATGGAGTACACACAGAATCTGTGAGTGGCAGTCTGTGATAGAGAGATTGAAAGGAGGTGGGATGGAATACACACAGAATCTGTGAGCGGCAGCGTGTAATAGATAGATTGGAAGGAGATGGGAGGGAATGTACACAGAATCTGTGAGGAGATGCTTGCAATAGAAAGCTTGAAAGGAGACGGGATGTAATACACACAGAATATGTGAGCAGCTGCGTGTGACAGAGAGATTGAAATTAGATGGGATGGAATACACAGAATCGGTGAGTGGCAGCGTTTGGTAGAGAGATTGAAAGGAGATTGGAGGGAATGCACACAGAATCTGTGAGGAGCTGCTTTTGATAGAAACATTGAAAGGAGATGGAATGGAATGCACACAGAATCTGTAAACAGCTGCATGTGATATGTAGATTGAAAGTAGGTGGGAGTGAATACAAACAGAATCTGTGAGCAGATGCATGTGATAGATAGATTGAAAGGAGATGAGATGGAATACACAGATTCTGTGAGCGGCTGCGTGTGATAGAGAGATGGAAAGTAGATGGGATAGAATACACACAGAATCTGTAAGCGGCAGCCTGTGATGGAGAGATTGAAAGTAGATGGGATAGAGTACACACAGAATCTTTGAATGGCAGCTTGTGATACATAGATTGAAAGGAGATGGGATGGAATACACACAGAATCTGTGAGCAGCAGCGTGTGTTAGTTAGATTGAAAGGAGGTGGGATGTTATACATGTAAGGGAAATAGCCATATTCCAAGAGATACGCCATCCTATGAACAGATTTCTGATATTATTAATACATGACATACTGGGTTTAAAATTCTGGAAAGCCTCAGCGACACAGGCTGTCAAACTGGCTTCTGAGATAAGATCAGTTGTTAACACAAGTTGTAAGCACCACACAAGCTTTTGAAATGGGAATTGATTGTTAATACTCAAACAATGGCCCTATTGAAAAAGCAAAGGCTTGCTTCTACAAAATTCTGGAACCAACACAATGGCAATGCCCAAGTACAGTGTTAAAAACTTACACTTCGAACAGAAACATAGAACATAGAACATTAAAAAACCATGTGCCTTTGTAAAAGTAACAACAAATGAAACAGGAAACTGGATTAATACACAACCAGTTGAAGTATCTTAGAAATGCATCGAGCACCATAGATGGTGTTTTTAATTTACATGTTGTAAATATTTGCTTTGATGGATCGTCAATGGCGATTAAAAAAGAGACATCCCAACAATCCTGAGCTGGAATGGTGATAGTAGTAGGGACTTTTCGAAATTCCTATTCTTTTTATCCTGAATAATTGTTGTCTATAGCCCTTGGCGCAAAGTCAACGCAATATGCTGAAGCTGCGGCATTAAGGTATGCTTTAGAGAATGCAGACCCTATTAAACCCAGACTAATCTGCACGGATAGTGGCTACTTTAAAGGAGGATATAACAAAGATCTAGTTTTCTAGGAACAAACACATTTTACCAAACATAATGGTAAACCCATAAAACATAAGTCATTGTGGGAAGATATTCTCCGTTTGAGAATGGAGAAAAAGAATTGTCAGGTGATTCATGTAAACGGGCATAGCACTGGAACAATACACTCAAAAGGACACAGCTTTACAGACGAATAAGCAAAACGTTCGGTCTGCATGATACCCCCTCGAGAGAGGCCTGCCAATGTTAGTGTAATCACTAGGGCAGAACGGGCAGCTAATCAGGATCAGGAACTAGACCCGACAAAAGGTAATCCACCAGGATATCCACCAAAGTACTTTTACTCAGAAACCCCTACAGGTATTGTGCTAGTTAAGTTGCACAAGGGAAACCGAGAGGTATCCCTGAGACACAAACGAGAACAGTTTGTAAAAGAAGCTCACGAGGGCATAAGTCAAGCCCATTGTGGTGCCAGAACAACATTCTGCAAATTGACCCCCTTATACTTGTGGCCAGGCATGCTTAAGGCATGTAAAACATACATGGCAAATTGTGAGCCATAGTATTTAACCATTAAGCCACCACTATTGGCTCCTGTGAAAGCTGATGAGCCAATGGGAAAAAAAATTTTGACTTTATTGGACCACTTCCCCCATCTTTGGGATGTAGGCGTGTTCTCGTTTGTGTAGATGGATGCACTTCCTTCTACTGGCTGGTCCCCACAAAAATTGTTTTGGAAAACGCACTTGCCAGGGCTATTTCTGATATAATTACTGTAGCTGGTGCACTCAATATCTTTCTCGCCAATCAAGGCAGAGCCTTTTAGTCTACAAAGACAACTGTGAACAAAGGGGGATTTGTTTAGAGCACAGCACACCACATCATCCGCAATCAGTGGGGATGGTGGAACGTAACAACCAGGAAGTAAAAAAGCTAATGGTCAAACTGTTGCGAATCAGGGGGAATAAGTGAACCACCATCATTCCGGGGGTGCAGCTATCACTCAATAATGTGCCCGCATCTGCATCAGTGACAGAGTCCCCTAAAATTCCAGATTATATGATGTATGGGGTTGAGATGCATACACCGCTTACCCATAGTTCTTTTATTGCCTCAACAAACTCTGAGTCCTTGACCCGAGGGCAACAGTTAGATTTAAAAAAAGAAGTAACAAATGAGATTCATCGAATTGATCAGAGGATAAGGGAAGCAAATAGGCAAAAAAAAATGACAAATAAATCATGGCAACCCATAGTAGGATAATGGGCACAGGAAAAACAGTTCGAGCAAAAACCTGGTTTCAGAGCGAAGTAGAAAAAACCTGTTCAAATAGATTCTGTTATTGACGAAAGAACAGTTGAAATGCATATTAACCAGCCGAATGACAAGCATATTTTTAAAACTGTCTCCATAGACAATATCAAAAGATGTCCTGCGGGATACCAAAAGGGAGGAACAATACAAGGTGCAGTCGTACACTGTCTTTCAAGACCCAGCTTGGAGCATCACACAGGAAATGGATGCGATTGAATTACTGACAATGGTCAGTCAGAAGGTGTCGCCGGCTCTTCCACACATTGCTTGGCAACACATCAGGAATTGCTTTTGCAAAATCAACAACCGGAACATGGAAAGATCAATGAGTTATTTCAATGAAGGAGGAAGACACCATGGATTAAGAAGGAATGAACTGAGTGCCCGGCAAGGCCTTTACGATGACACGCATCTGAACACACGCCAGATTGAAGGAACAACGTGTCAAGCTTCAACTAATTTCAACTGACGTCTCCTTGACTCCAATGAATAACTCATCTCTACGGAACGTACACCTGCTGATTGGACATTCTAAGTACATGATGTTTCACTAATTGCATGACAATGTATTTAACATGCTTTTATATTGTGTTCTATTTAAAATAAGGCAAAACATTATCCTAGGATGACTTAAAAGGAATTTTCATGTAGCACATGATTGTGCATCTTGTGATATTTATGGCCCAGATATTCGGGTCCCAACGCATGAGTACACACGGTGTACTCACGCGTAGGCCCAACAAAAGTGCCGGCTTCATGCATGCACTGTGCATGCGTGGGGAAGTGGCACTTCCATTCCCCTGAAAGAAGGGATTTAGTGGTCGAATGCGTGCACTAGAGAGGCAGCGCATGCGCATTGAAATTACATTTTTTACAATTTTTTTACGGGAGGTTAAGTCTCCAGCTGTTACACTTTTAATAAGCAGGCGCAAGGCCTGCTGTTAAAAAGGTAAGTGGTGAATTAATTAAAATTAAAACATTTTTTCCACAGGCTTATTATTTTTAAATACTTTAAAGAAAAGTAAGTTTATTTGTAGCCCCGTTAGAAAAAGTAATTTTTTTTCAAATTTTGAAATTATTGTTTAAATAATTATTTCATGTAATTTATAGTTATTTTAAAAATGACATGATTTTTAAAATTTATTTGAGGTTTTTGTGCTATTTTGGGGCTTATAGTATTCATAGGTTTGACACATCTTCCTGTAAAACTTATGAATGAAGCATTCCCTGCTACCATTGGCTCTCCATGGCCCACGTGATCCCAGGGGATGCATCGAACTAACTGCGCCCCTGGGATAAGCAAGCACTGCACGCCGGCAGTTGGAGGAGGCCCAGGATCGGAATCCCATGCGGGCCCACAGCTCAATGGCCGGCACACTAGGTAAGTGCAGGTCGGAGGCTTGCACCCGTGGGATGCCTCCGACCCAAATTTCTGGGCCAATATGCTATTGTAAACTCATGAGGAATATTGATCAAACTATGTCTAGATGTGCCAGCTCATTTTTTGGTCAGGTTGGGTGGTAAAGTAAATAGCCATATTCCAAGAGATACGCCATCCTATGAACAGATTTCTGATATTATTAATAAATGACATACTGGGTTTAAACATCTGGAAACCCTCAGCGGCAAAAGCTGTCAATACAGGCTGCTGAAATAAGGTCAGTTGTTAACATAATTTGTGAACACCACACATGCTTTTGAATTGGGAATTTCTTGTTAATATTAAAACAATGGCCCGATTGAAAAAGCAAAGGCGTGCTTCCGAAAAGTCTGCAGTTTGGAAACAACACAATAGCAATGCCCAAGTAAAGTGTTAAGAACTTACACTTCGAACAGAAACATAGAACATTCAAAAAACTGCCTTTGTAAGAGTAACATCAAATGAAACAGGAAACACAATTAATATAGAACCAATTGAAGTAGCTACGAAATGCATGGAACACCCTAGATGAATTGTTTTTAATTTACATGTTGTAAATATGATACCTACAGAAGAATTTGTAGATATGACTTCAATAGATACACCAAGCAATTACATTGTGTTTGTGTTGAATTTGGAACACAAAGGAGTCACGACGTCTGCTTTCAAACAGCAGGGGTGTTTTAGAAGTTGAATGAATGTCCATCGATGAGAATGGCATCAAAAAGATAAATCTGCTGTAACCATTTTATGATAAGTTTCAGAAACACCTATAGAGTAGACAGGATTCTGAGAGTTGGCAGATTAAATGACAGTAAGAATGGAAAAGAATACAGCAAAGACTTACTAGAGATAATTAGCTTACATCAGCAGAAAACTTCAAAGGATAAACCCATAAAAAAAGGTATAAAAATAGAGCTTTTCAGATGGAAAGTCAGAAGTCGCTGGAAAGGGCAAGTGTTTCTCAACTTCAGAGGCAGTCTCTGTAAGTTTTAACTCTTTGAGTCTCGGGAATCAAGAGGTACTCTTATATAATTTTGGTGGATATTCTGGATTAAGAAATAATAAGAAATGTAAAAATGTACGAAGATAAGATTTGAGAATAAGGATCTCTGAGAATAAGTAATGTAAGCTATTTGTATTTTGAACTGTTAAAGTCGTGATTGACTCACAAGCTGTTAACTGAATGTCGGTTCTTTAATATATTAATATATTTTTAGAATTGTCTCTATTTGTATTTCTGTATCAAACTCGCGAACTCAATCTTTGTATACTCTTTTGGGAGGAGCTGCAGAATTCTGGGGTGTTTTCCGCACCCTCATAATATCCAGAAGGTTACAGTGTAGTTAAACTTATTAAAAGTCCTTCAGTCGTTCATTTCCTTTAGAGAGAGCTAGCCTGGAACTTTAGACCCAATTAAGCATCTTATAGAATTCGGCTATCTCTAAGATTAGTTGAAGGTGAACGTCTGCCGAATACACCTGATCTGGGGTAGCCCGAAATGCGCGAGGACTAGTAATTATCCCTTCAAACACACAGAATCTGTGAGCGGCAGCCAGGAGTTAGAGAGAAGGAGGGAATGGGATGGAATACACACAGAATCTGTGAATAGCTGCGTGTGATAGAGAGAAGAAAAGGAGATGGATAGAATACACACAGAATCTGTGGGCGGCAGCGTGTGATAGATAAATTGACAGCAGGTGGGATGGAGTACACACAGAATTTGTGAGCGGCAGTGTGTGATAGAGAGATTGAAATGCGATGGGATGTAACACACAAAATCTGTAAGTGGTTGCCATGAGTTGGAGAGAAGGAGGGAATCGGATGGAATACATAAAGGATTAAAGCTGCCTTTCAGAATTGCAATCATTTAATGACTTTCCAAATTAGGGTCAATGGATATTTCACCGCATTCTTTAACTCCTCTCTGAATTTTCTCTGGGTCCCTGCATAAATACACGTGTTGGTGCAACAGCTAAAAAGCTCCAGCATATATCCACCTTCCTGTAGAATGAACCCTGGGTCATTGAAATCGGAGCCTGCGAAATAATTACCCTTTGTAAATCGCACATACAACAAATTTATAACATACGTCATCCATAACAGGATGAAGCTGCCCGATATTGACAGCAATAAGATGATAGACTTTCTCCGACTCTCCATCTCTGGGTCATTCTGATTCTCCCCATTGCTTTGGGCACGGAGTCTCCTGCGGGCTCGACTGGCCGCTAGAATGTATCTGACGGTCAGAGCATTGAGCAGAAGAATTAGAACAAAAGGTACGCATGGTGTCAGAATACGATCCAGCCAGTCAAACGCTGCCCAACCAGCTGAAGTATAAAATATTGATTTCATTCTGCAAAACCATGGCACATTGTTGATTATGTACAATGGTTCATATATAAAGTAACATGGGATGTTTTTAAGACAGCTCAGGGCACAGACCGTTCCTATAACCACAGCCGCCGTTTTCTTGGTGCAATATTTTGTTTTCAGCTTCAGGCAACAAATGGCCACACATCGATCAAAGGTGAAAGCGACAGTTAACCAGACGGAGCTGTCTCTGGCTGCATAGGTTAGCACGGCACTGGCACTGCAGCCCGGAGTGGTGGTCAGAAAACTAACCGGGAAATAAATACCACGGATCCGATTCAATATCACTGCAGTGATAACCACCAGGAGATCCGTCACCGCCATGGACACCAGGTACCGAGTGATACATCTGGAGAGACCGCACTTTCCTCGGGACAGGATCACAATCGCCACCAAAATAGCTGCAAGGAAGAGAGTACAGGATAAGTACTGATAAATACGGTTCAATACCTTACTGGTACAACGGATCCTTTACAAGGAACAGTGATACCTTAAATAAAGACTATGACAGTGAATCCCTTACTGTAGTACCTTGACAGGAACAGTGATACCTTAAACAAGGTATTAAACAATGATTCACTAACTGTAATACATTACAATTATCAGTGATACATTAAACAAAGACTTGTACAACGAATCCCTTACTGTAACACCTTACCTGGAACAGGGATACCTTAAACAAAGACTTGTACCTTGTATCCCTTACTGTAGTACCGTACCAGGAAATGTGATACCTTAAACAAAGGCTTGTACAATGAATCCTTTACTGTAAGACCTTACCAGGAACAGTCATACCTTAAACAAAGACATGTACATTGAATCTCTTACTTTAATACCTTGGCAGGAACAGTGATGCCTTAAACAAAGAATTATACAATGATTCCCTAACTGTAATACATTACAATTTACAGTCATACATTAAACAAAGTCTTGTACAATGAACCCCTTACTGTAACACCTTACCTGGAACAGGGATAACTTAAACAAAGACTTGCACCTTGTATCCCTTACTGTAGTACCGTACCAGGAACAGTGATACCTTAAACAGAGACTTCTACATTGAATCCCTTACTGTAATGCCTTACCTAGAACATCAATACCTTAACCAAAGAATTATGCTTGCATACCTAACTTTAATACCTTACCAGGAACAGCAATAGCTGCAAAAACCGGATAGTAAATGGCAAATACGGGGCCAGTTACTGGGGCATGCATTTCAGCGAGAAGTGCTGGGACCAAGAACCCACACGTGGTCTGGCACACTTTCAAATGATCTCATATTTATATCTGATGTTAATTCCAGTGAGACAATTAGATTACACAATCATTAATGCTCGTTAAAGTATGCTGAGCAAACAGATTAAGCCAGTGACTTTCACGGTAATTTGCTACTATCATAATGGGGCAGTAATTCGGGTCGGTGGTTTGCCGCGCGTGCAAGCCCCCGATATACACTTACCCGACGCGCCTGCCGTTCACCTCCAGTGACGCCTGGAATTCCATTTTGAAACAGAAGAATCCCGGGCAGCGTTTGACGTCACGCCGCCCAGGAGTGCAGCCAGCGCGAAGCCTGGAGCGCGCTGTGCAAGTGAGACACGCCCCTTAAGGTCTCATTGTAGTAGGACACGCCCCCAATCTCTCCAAGCAGCTGCATAGGACTTTGTAGTTACACAGCTGCAGGGAAAGTATGTTATCTGCTATTTTATGAATGTTTTGTGAACTTTTATAAAATTTTAAAAACGTTTACATTATTTTGAAGAATCTGAAGTAGTTTTGAACAGAATTAAAGCAATTTAAAGAATTTTAAAAGCCCTAAAAGAATTTTTTTTATTCCATTTATTTATTTAGCAATGTCGTCGTCATACGTGTCTTCACACTGTTCCCTTTGGGGAATTGTATGAAGTGGTGGAAGGATTTATGGCCGTGATTAACGCTCATTCCGTGACCGTAACCATCTTTGAACCAGCCGTTAGTGTGGTTAGTCCTATGGCGGGAGGGTTTTACAGGCTCCCACAAGCTATACAAGGAGGGGGGGCCACCCACACCCATGGACGCAAATATCCTGCTTGGATGTCAACCCAGAATTTAGAGCCGGAGCTCTGACTCCACTTGCCGGGACTGTGTGGAGCGGGGTTCGAAACCCTACCCTGTTCTGGCCCAGCGGCGGGGATCCTACCGTTACGCCAAAGTCCCAATCCGATTAGCAACGTGAAATGACTGGAATGAGCAGAATTCATGGCATTAAAAGAACTCACAATTGAACTGATGAGGACCTCAGCAATCTCCTCAACGAGGAGGAGGTGCAGCGCCTGCTCATCATTGGTAATGAGAAGTCAAAGGCGCCGCAAAATGGACAGATGATAGCTTGGTCTTTCAAGTGGCAGCATAGGGCTCCAGTCACGGGGAGGGAAAAGGCGCAGGAAACGTATGGGTGTCACCTTTTGCGCGGAGTGGGCCTTTTGCGTAGTGGTAAACATCCCCGCCGCTGGGCCAGAAGGAGTAGGGTTTCAAACCCTGCTCCAGACAGTCCCGGCAAGTGGAGTCGGAGCTCCAACTATAAATTCTGGGTGGACATCCAGCGGGATACTTGCGTCCGCGGGTGTGGGTGGCTCCCCCCTCAGATGGGTTTTGGGAGCCCGTAAATCCCTCACGCCATAGGACTAACCACCCTAATGGCTGGTATGAAGATGGTTATGGTCACAGAAGGAGTGTTAACGTGGCCAGAAATCCTTCCATCACTTCATATGTTTCCTGAAAGGGAACAGTGTGAGGATACGTACGACGATGACCTCTTGCGCAATGCACCTCCTTGGACCCTCAGTCCATTTGCTCCTTCTACCTACCGTACTGAAAACCCGTTTAAAAAAATACTTAAACTTTAAAACTTACCTCAGCATTTCTTAAAATAACTTTCCTCCCTTCCCCAAACAAAATTATTGCCTTTCAGAAGCTCCACGATAAAATATATCTTCCTCCGCAGCCTTGGAGCAACTTTACACATGCTTTTTTCAAGTGTAACTTGTAAGGACGTACACCCACTGAATCCATGAATGAAATCAACGAAGTTCACTGCGCAAGCACTGCCTGTGCAGTCGCACGCGCTGTGCTTCTGAACCCCTTCGTTCAGAGGACTGGAAATGCCGGTTTTCCCCGCATGCGCTGTGCATGCTGAACACGGGCATTTCCTCCAGCCAGACGCGTGAGTACCCCGACCGTACTCACGCGTTCAGAGCGGAATTACTGGGACAATATGCAAGTTTCACAGATTTATATGGCCGTACTCACAATCTGCAGCATGATGTAGCTATCGTTTCTTTAAAGAAAGTGAAAGCATTAATACTGACTGAAAATGGTGAAAACTCGCCCCACAAACTAGGAAGCCCTAAGCTTCAACTCTCTACTAAAAATGAGTTAAACTTTCTGCACAGAAATGCTCACAGTGTCCAAAATAAAACAGGGGAGCTGGAGGCAATCATGCATTGGGAGGAACCAGACATAAAAGGGTTTACTGAGACATGGCTACAGAAAAATCAGGACTGGGAATTACGTATTGCAGGCTATAACATTTTTAGAAATGATAGCGAGGGAAAAAGGGGAGGTGAAGTGGCTGTACTTATTAGGGATCACATAATGGCAGTAGAAAAAAGGGACCTAGATATCAGCAGGACAAAAATAGAATCCTTATGGATGGAGGTAAGTGATAATAAAGGACCAATCACACAAATGGGCGAAGTCCACAGACGACCTAATAGTGGAAGGAAGGTGGAGGAAGAACTATACAGACAAATTAGAGAAATGAGTAAAAATATAGAATAATAATCATGAGGGGTTTCAACTACCCCGATATTATTTGGACAGAAGAAGTATGTAAATGAGATAAGCGAATTCAGTTCCTACAATGTCTACAGGACTCATTTCTAAACCAATATGTAAAAAGCCCAACCAAGTAGCATTCGCTATTGGATCTAGTTATGGGGAATGAGCCAGAGCAGTTAAGAGATGTAAAAGAAGGGGGACATATAGGCAATGGTGACGATAATATAATACGCTTTAAGATGATAATAGAGAGGGACATAAGAATGACAAAATACAAGTTTATAGATTTGAGAAAAGCTGTTTTTGAGGGGCTGAGAATAGAACTTGGAAAGATAAAATGGGCAACAATATTGACAAACACTGATGTAGAACGACAATGGGAAACATTTAAAATAGTGTTCAACACAGAGCTGGAAAATATATTCCGCTAAAATGAAAGAACAGACTAATCACTAATAAGACTCCATGGATTAATAAAGACATAAGGAAATAATTGAGGGTAAGGAAAGAGCCATTCATTAAGGACATAGCCAGCAGAGGAGTGCGTGGTAAGAGAGAATACGACGGGATTAGGATAGAAGTAAAAAAAACAATTAGGAAAGAAGAGAGGAACTATGAAATTAAATTATCAAGGAACATAAAACAAATTAGAAAATATTTTGCAGGCGCAACAATAAAAAAGGAAGGTTTGAATGTGAATAGGGCCATCAAGTGATGGACGGGATAATACCACAGGTAACGATAGGGAGATGGCAGATACATTAAATCATTATTTCGCTTCGTTATTTAGCATGTTGATAGAACAGGTGGGCATGACATGGGGTGAATAATGAGATAAGTACATTTAAAATACAAAAAAGATTATATTAAATAACCTAATAAAACTCAAAGAAGATAAAACCCCTGGTCCAGGTGGATTGCATCCACGCCTTATAAAATAATCTAAGGAATATATAGCAGAGACATTACTACACATACGTAATAATTCATTAGAAAAAGGTGTAGTGCCAGAAGACTGTCTTATAGCTAATGTAATACGTTTATTTAAGAAGGGGGATAGAACATGCCCAGGGAATTAAAGGCCAGTCAGCTTAACATCAGCGTTAGGAAAAAGAATGAAATCCCTACTAAAAGAGAATATAGAAGGTCATCTAGAAAAGAAAAGTAGAACAATGAATAGTCAGGATGAATTTCAAAAGAGAAAATCAGGCTTGACCAACCTTATTGAATATTTTGAAGAGGTAACAAAGACAGTAGACAATGGTAATGCAGTTGATATAATTTATCTACATTTTAAAATGGCATTCGATAAGGTATCCCATAATAGAATAAGGCCAGAACATGTGGAGTCAGGGGACAAGTAGCAGAATGGTTTGCTAGCTGGCTTCAAGACAGAAAGTAGATAGTGGGTGAAAAAGAGAGCTATTCACGGTGGCAGAAGGTGGGTAGTGGTTTTCCACAGGATCAGTGCTGGGACCAATGTTGGTCACAATTTACATTAACGATTTAGACTTTAGAATCATAAACACAATTCCTAAATTTGCAGATGATACCAAATTGGGGGAAGGTAGTCAAAACTGAGGAGGGCTGCAACAAATTACAGGAGGATATTAATAAACTTGCAGAATGTGCAAATAATTGCCAAATGAAGTTCAACACAGAAAAATGTGAGGTATTACATTTTGCTAAGAAGAATAGGGAGGTCACTTATCAATTGGAGGGTGGGAGTCGAGGTGGGGTAGAGGAACAGAGGGATCTCGGAGTACAAATACACAAATATACTAAAGGATGCGCCACAGGTTAGCAAGGCCATTAAAGTGCAACCCAAGCAAAAGGGTTTATTTCTAGATCGACAGAATTGAAAAGTAGGGAAGATATGCTAAACCTGTATCGAACTTTGTTTAGACTACACTTGGAGTACTGCGTGCAGTTCTGGTCGCCATATAATAAAAAAATATAGAGGCACGACAGAGGGTGCAGAGAAGATTTACAAGGTTGATACCAGAAATGTGAGTGTATACCTATCAGGAAAGAATGTACAGGCCGGATCTCTTTTCTCTTGAAAAAAGAAGGCTGACGGGTGATCTAATACAGGTCTATAAAATTATGAAATGTTTTGATAGAGTGGATTCAGAGCGAATGTTTCCACTTGTGGGGAAGAGCATCAGTAGAGACCATCAATAAAAGATAGTCACCAAGAAATCCAATAGGTAATTCAGAGGAAACGTCTTTACCCAAAGAGTGGTGAAAATGTGGAACTCACTACCACGGGGAGTGGTTGAAGTGAATAGTATAGATACATATGAGGGAGAAGGGTATAGAGAATTATGCTGATAGAGTTAGATGAGTAAAGACGGGAGGAGGCTCGAGGAGGCTCGAGTGGAGCATAAACGCCAGCATGGACTGGTTGGGCCGAATGGCCTGCTTGTGCCGTATATCCTGTGTTATCCTATGTATTGATGCTCAATTACAAGATCAAATAATGAGCGCTTCTGACGGCCAAACTGGGGCCGTATAAATCAGCTAAGTTGTGGCTCCCTTTACATAAGAACATAAGAAAAAGGAGCAGGAGTCGGCTATTCGGCCCCCCGAGCCTGCTCCGCCATTCAATATGATCATGGCTGATCTTCAACATCAATTCCAACTTCTGGCACTATCACCATATCCCTTGATTCCTTTAGTATGCAAAATCTATCTTGAATCTGTCTATCTTGAACCTACTCAACGACTAAGGCTCCACAACTCTCTGGGGTAGATAATTCCAAAGAGTCGCCACACTTTGAGTGAAGAAATGTCTCCACATCTCAGTCCTAAATGGCCAACCACTTATTCTGAGACTGTTACCCCCCTAATTCCAGATTCCCCAGGCAGGGGAAACATCTGCCCAGCATTTACCCTGTCAAGGTCCTTCATAATTTTGTACATTATAATGAGATCACCTCTCATTCTTCTAAACTCTAGGGAATATAGGCCTAGTCTACTCAGTCTCTCCTCATAGGACAATCCCCCATCCCACTGATCAGTCTAGTGAACATTCGTTGCACTCCCTATAAGGCAAGTATAACCTTCCTTAGGTGAGGAGATCAGAACTGTGCACAATCCTCCAGGTGTGGGCTCACCAAGGCACTATATATTTGAAATAATGAGTATTTACTCTTGCACTCCAACCCTTTTGTAATAAAGGTCAACGTACCATTTGGAATACGTTTCTTTTCTTGTCCCATTGCCATCTCCTTTTGCCTTGTACAATCATCCCTTTTGTCATTTAATCCCTCTTGCCTTCCACCCCATTACAGACCTTCCCTTTAGTTCTATCCTCCCCTCCCAGCTTTCCCTGCCTTGTCAATTGCTTAAAACCTGTTATACCTCTAAATATTTTCACGTTCTGACGAAGGTTCAATGACCTGAAACGTTAACTCTGTTTCTCTCTCCAAAGTTGCTGCCTGACATGCTGAGTATTTTCAGCATTTTCTGTTTTTATTTAACATATCATTTGCTTTCCTAATTGATTGCTCTACCTGCATGTTAACATACTGTGATTCGTGTGCAGGGACATCCACGTCTCTCTGACTGCAAACATATCCAAATCTCTCACCATTTATAACATATTCTGCTTTTCTATTTTCCTAACAAAGTTGATAACTCCATATTTCTCCACCTTATATTCCATATGCTACGTTGTTGATCATGCACTTAACCTGTCTATATCCCTTTGCAGCCTCTTTGCGTCCTCCTCACAACTTACTTTCCCACATAGCTTTTTATCATCAGCAAACTTGGATACATTACTCGTTCCCCTCTTCGAAGTCATTGATATAGATTGTAAATAGCTGAGGCCCAAGCACTGATTCTTGCTGTACCCGACTATTTACAGCCTGCCAGCCCGCTAATTGCCTATTCATTCCAACTCTCTGTTTTATGCCCGTTCAGCCAACTTCAAGCCCATGAGCCCTAAATTTGTTAAAAACTTCTTGTGAGGCAACTTATCGAATTTTTTCTGAAAATCCAAATGCACTACATTCACTGTTCCCACCATATTTGCCCTGCTAGGTAGAACCGCAATTATCTCTAACAGCTTTGGCAAACACATTTCACTTTCATAAATCTGTGTTGACACTGCAAAATCATATTATGATTTTCTAAGTGCCCAGTTACCACATCGCTAATAAGAGATTCTAGTATTTTCCCTGCTACTGCTGTCAGGCTAAATTATTAATAGTTTCCTGTTTTCTCTCTTCCTCCTTTCTTGAATAGCAGGATTAAATTTACTGCATTCCAATCTGTGGGGACCGTGTGAGAATCGAGGGAATTCTGGGTGAGTGAAACCAATGCATCCAGCATCTCCATAGCCACCTCTTTTAGAATTCTAGGATATAAACCATCAGGTCCAGGGGTTTGTCGGCTTATAGTCCCATTAATTTAATCAATACATTTTCTCCAGCAATATTAATAACTTTAAGGTCCTCACTCTCATTAGAACCTCGTACATTTCGTCTGTCTTAAGAGAATAAATACACAAATATAACAGCAGAAGTAAGCCATTCGGCCACTCGAGCCTGCTCCAACATACAATAAGATCATGGCTGATCATCGACGTCAACCCCACTTTTCCACCCGATCGCCACATCCCTTGATTCCCCTAGAGTCCAAAAATGTATCTATCTCGCCCTCGAATGTACTCAAAGACTCAGCATTCACAGCCATTTTAATGTAGGCCACCAGGTCCAGCGATTTTGTCGGCATTTAGTTCCATCAACCAGATTAAATTCAGAGAGGAGTTGAATCATGTGGTGAAATATACCTTTACTGTAATGTTAAATTCATTAAATATTGAGAAGACTTTGCATCATCGCAATGTGTTGGTCTGGTGTTCTGCCCAATCCTAGTATCTCTGTGATACACACACAGTGAGGCCGGTTTTCATCTTTCACCGCCCGGATTCAGCGACTAACAGAAATGGTAGAGGTGGGGAATCAATGGAGATGAGTCCCGCTGGAATCCTGCTGGTTTGTAGCCCCGTTAATGCCTCTCGTGCTGCCTGGGGAGATTTTTGTTGTTCATCGGATGTGGGCGTCACTGGCAAGGCCAGCCTTTATTGCCCATCCCTAGTTGCCCTCGAGTGCATGGTACTGAGGCGCCTTCTTAAACTGCTGCAGTCCGTGTGGTGAAGGTACTCCCACAGTGCTGTTAGGGAGGGAGTTCTAGTATTTGGAACCAGCGGCAATAAAGGAACGGCGATAAATTTCCAAGTGAGGATGATATGTGACTTGGTGCGGAACTTTGAGATGGTGGTGTTCCCATGAGCTTGTTGCCCTTGGCCTTTATGAAGATTCCGACTGCTCGGCTCGAGTTCCATGTGTTTACCCAAAGGGGATGGTCGCTCTGACAGTTTACAGCCCACGGGCAGACGGGATGCTCAGTCCCCAGCACCGCCAGGGAAACCTCGGTGGAAATGGCCTGGGATCAGGGTTGTCGAGGTGGCATCTCAGCTGCAGATATTACGACGCATCAGGAAGGGGAGAGTTGTCTTGACACTTCGATCCAAGAGGCAGTCTCGCCCCTTTGGTTAGGTATTAGTTTAGCTCTGCTCAGTGGCCAGGAACAGGAGGATGTGACTGCGAGTTAGGGAAGTATGCGGACCAAGGATGCAGTGACTGAGGAGCCTTAGCCTTTGATCTTGTCCAACATGTGAAAGGTACAGCGTACTTGCTACCTGCATGGAGGAAAACAAAGACTGTAGGGAGTATGGAACATTTGACCATGGCGCCATGTTACAAGAGGCCATTCAAGAGGGGGGCAAAATTAACGTGGAAGTGGTCGGGGACAGTATAATAATGGAGAAAAATACTCTTAGAGTCATAGAGTCATAGAGTTATACAGCACAGAAAGAGATCCTTCGACCCATCGTATCCCCACCGGCCATCAAGCCCTGTCTATTCTATTCCCATTTTCCATCACTTCGTCCATAACCTTGTACGCTATGGCGTTTCAAGTGCTCATCCAAATGCTTCTTGAATGTTGTGAGGGTCCCTGCCTCTACCACAGTTTCAGGCAGTGAGTTCCAGAATCCAACAACCCTCCGGTGAAAAAGATTTTCCTCAAACACCCTCTAAACCTGCTGCCCTCTTATCTTGAAATTATGCCCCCTTGTTATTGACCCCTCTACTAAGGGGAAATGTTCCTTTCTATCTACCCTATCTATGCCACTCATAATTTTCTACACCTCAATCAGGTCCCCCCAGCCTGTCCAGTCTCTCTTCATAGCTGAAGCGCTCCAGCCCAGGTAACATCCTGGTGAATCTCCTCTGCATCCTCTCCAATACAATTACATCCTTCCTATTGTATGGCGACCAGAACTGCACACAGTATTCCAGCTGTGGCCTTACTAGCGTTTTGTATAGCTCCATCATAACCTCCCTGCTCTTCCATTCTATGCCTTGCCTAATGAAGGCAAGTATCCCATATGCCGTTTTAACCACCTATCTACCTGTCCTGCCTTCAGGGATCTATGTATATGCACCCCAAAGTCCCTCTGATCCTCTGTCCATCCTTGGGTCCTACCAAACATTGTGTATTCCCTTGCCTTGATAGTCCTCCCAAAATGCATCACCTCACAATTTTCAGGGTTAAATTCCATTTGCCACTGTTCTGCTCATCTAACCAACCCATCTATATCGTCTTGTTGTGTGAGGCTTCCCTCCTCGCTATTTAACACTCCACAAATTTTCGTGTCATCTGCGAACTTACTGATCATACCTCTTACATTCATATCTAAATCATTAATGTAAACTACAAACAGCAAAGGACCCAGCACCGATCCCTGCGGTACACCAATGGACAAAGCAGGCAGGAAGGAAGGGGAGGTGGGGTGGCTATATTAATAAAGGAAGGAATCACTGTAATACAGAGAAATGATATTGGGTCAAAAGATCAGGATAATGAAACAGTTTGGGTGGAGGTAAGGAATAATAAGGGGAAAAATAGACTAGTGGGCGTAGTCTATAGACCTCCGAACAGTGGCAACTCTGTTGGACGGAGCATCAATCAGGAAATAGTTGAGGCTTGTAATAAGGAAACATCTATAATTATGGGGGATTTTAACTATCATATTAATTGGACAAATCAAATTGGGCAGGGCTGCCTTAAAGATGAGTTCATTGAGTGTATTAGGGATGGGTTTCTTGAGCAGTAGGTAACTGAACCGACCAGGGGCCAAGCAACCTTAGATCTGGTCCTGTGTAACGAGAGACGATTAATTAAAAATGTCCTAGTAAAGGATCCCCTTGGAATGAGTGACCATAACATGGTTGAATTCCATATTCAAGTAGAGGGTGAGAAGGTTGGATCTCAAACAAGCATGCTAAGCTTGAATAAAGGGGACTATGAAGGTATGAGAGCGGAATTGAGCAGAGTGGATTGGGAAAATAGATTAAAGGGTAAGACGATACATGATCAGTGGTGTACATTTAAGGAGTTATTTTACAACTTCCAAAAAATATATATTCCACTGAGAAGAAAAGGGTGTAAAAGAAAAGACAGCCATCCGTGGCTAAGTAAAGAAATTAAGGATAGTATTCGACTAAAAACAAAGGCATATAAGGTAGCCAAATATAGTGGGAGGATAGAGGATAGGGAAAACTTTAAAAGACAGCAAAAAATAACAAAAAGATTGATTAAGAAAGGGAAGATAGATTATGAAAGTAAAATAGCAAAAAATATAAAAACAGATAGTAAGGGTTTTTATAGATATATAAATAGAAAAAGGGTGGCTAAAGTAAATGTTGGTCCCTCAGAGGATGAGACCGGGAAATTAACGGTGGGAAATATGGAAATGGCAAAAACACTGAATAAATATTTTATATCAGTCTTTACAGAAGAAGACACTAAGAATATCCCAACACTGGACAAACAGGGGGCTAAAGGGGGGGAGGAGCTAAACATGATCAAAATCACTGAGGAAGTGGTACTCGGTAAAATAATGGGACTCAAGGCGGATAAATCACCTGGACCTGAAAGCTTACATCCTAGGGTCTTGAGGGAAGTGGCGGTAGAGATTGTGGATGCATTGGTAATAATTTTCCAAAACTCCCTGGACTCAGCAAAGGTCCCGGCAGACTGGAAAACAGCTAATATAACACCCTTATTTAAAAAGGGCAGTAGACAGAAGGCTGGAAACTATAGACCGGTTAGCCTAACATCTGTGGTAGGTAAAATTTTGGAGTCCATTATTAAGGAGACAGTAACAGGACATTTGGATAATCATAATTTAATAGGACAAAGTCAGCATGGTTTTTTGAAGGGGAAGTCGTGTTTGACAAATTTGCTGGAGTTCGTTGAGGAAGTAACGTACAGGGTGGATAAAGGGGAACCAGTGGAAGTAGTGTATTTAGACCTCCAAAAGGCATTTGACAAGTTGCCACACAAAAGATTATTGCTTAAGATTAAAAATCACGGGTTTGGGGGTAATATTCTGGCATGGATAGAGGATTGGCTATCTAACAGAAGGCAGAGAGTTGGGATAAATGGTTCATTCTCAGCCGGTCAAGCAGTAACTAGTGGTGTTGCACAGGGGTCAGTGCTGGGCCCCCAACTCTTTACAATCTATATTAACGATTTGGAGGAGGGGACCGAGTGTAACATATCAAAGTTTGCAGATGATATTAAGATGCAAGGGAAAGTAGTGAGTGAGGAGGACATAAAAAACATGCAAGGGGACATCGACAGGCTAAGTAAGTGGGCAGAGATTTGGCAGATGGAATACAATACTGTAAAGTGTGAGGTTATGCACTTTGGCAGGAAAAATCGTAGAGCAAGTTATTATCTTAATGGCAAGAAACTGGAAAGTACTGAAGTACAAAGGGATCTGGGGGTCCTGGTGCACGAAACTCAAAAGGTTAGTATGCAGGTGCAGCAAGTGATTAAAAAGGCCAATGGAATGTTGGCTTTTATTGCTAGGGGGATAGAATATAAAAATAGGGAGGTATTGCTTCAGTTGTACAAGGTATTGGTGAGACCGCACCTGGAATACTGCGTACAGTTTTGGTGTCCATACTTAAGAAAGGACATACTTGCTCTCGAGTCAGTACAAAGAAGGTTCACTCGGTTAATCCCGGGGATGAGGGGGTGGTCATATGAGGAGAGGTTGAGTAGATTGGGACTCTACTCATTGGAGTTCAGAAGAATGAGAGGCGATCTTATTGAAACATATAAGATTGTAAAGATGTTGGATCGGGTGGATGTGGGGAAGATGTTCCCGATGATGGGTGAAACTAGAACTAGGGGGCATAGTCTTAGAATAAGGGGCTTCTCTTTCAACACTGAGATGAGGAGGAACTACTTCACTCAGAGGGTGGTAGGTCCATGGAATATGCTGCCCCAAAAATCTGGAGAAGCTACATCAATACATAAATTTAAAACAGAAATAGACAGTTTCCTAGAAGTAAAGGGAATTAAGGGTTATGGGGAGCGGGCAGGAATTTGGACATGAGTCTAGGTTCGGATCGGTCATAGCCCTGTGGGTAGCAGAGCGGGCCCAGGGGCCGTGTAGCCTGGTCCTGCTACTATGTCGTGTGTCTAATTCTGTTAGATTCAGGAGATGGTTCTGTGATAGTGGATTGGCGGTTAGGATCAGATCAGCCATGATCTTATTGAATGGTGGAGCAGCCTCGAGGGGCCGATTGGCCTACTCCTGCTCCTTTTCACAGAATCACAGAAACGCCACAGTGCAGATAGAGGCCATTTCGGCCCATCGAGCCTGCACCGACACATATCCCACCCGATCCCCGTAACCTCTACACCAACACATATCCCACCCTATCCCTGTAACCCCACGTATTTAATCCCCCTAACACTAAGGGTCAATTTATGATAGCCAATCAACCTAACCCGCACATCTTTGGACTGTGGGAGGAAACCGGTGCACCCGGAGGAAACCCACGCAAACACGGGGAGAATGTGCAAACTCCACACAGACAGTCGCCCGAGGCCGGATTCGAACCCGGGTCCCTGGCGCTGTGAGGCAACAGTGCTAACCACTATGCCACCGTGCTGCCCACCTTATTTTTCTTATGTTCTTATTTTCTTAAAGGCTTCCAGTCACAAAAACAACCTTCGACCATCACCCTCTGCCTCCTGCCACTGAGCCAATTTTTGATCCAATGTGCCTAATTGCCCTGGCTCCCGTGGGCTATAAACTTCTTGACCAGGCTCTCATGTGGGACTTTCTGAAAAGCCTTACTGAAATCCATGTATACCAAATCAACTGCACTAACCTCATCCAGAAACCTACTCTGCCCCGTGAAAAGTTCAATTAAAATGGTAAGACATGATCTCCCCCTGATAAAGCCATGCTGACTATCTTTGATTTATCCTTGCCTCTCGAGGTGTAGACTAAAGGTGTTCCTCAGAATTATTTCCAATAATTTCCTTACCACCGATGTTAGTCTCACTGGCCTATAATCCCCTGGTTTATCCCGACTGCCCTTCTTAAATAATGGTGCTACGTTTTTATACCTTTGTATCTGCCAAAAGACTCCCTTCTTTTCTAATCCATTCTTGTATATCCTTTGACATCCAGTGTTCCCCGGGCTTGATGGTCCCTCCCTTGACCTTTACGGGAACATGTTGGTGTTGTACTCTCTCTATTTCCATTCTGAAAGACTCCCACTGCTCTGATGTCCAGATCCTACCATATCATATTAAAATCGACCTTCCCCCAATGTAGAACCATTATTTCTAGTCCATCTTTATCCTTTTCAATGACTACCTTAAATCTCACTGCATAATTGTCACTGTCATGAAAATGCTCTCCCACTGAAACTTCTACCACTTTTCTGGCTACATTCCCTAGAATTAGGTCCAGTACCGCCCCCTCTCTTATTGGACTTTCTACAGGCTGGCTCAAAAAGCTCTCCTGGATGCACTTTAAGAATTCCACACCGTCTAAGCTTTTCACACTCTGACTATCCCAGTTAATATTGGGGAATTTGAAATCGCGGGCTATAATTACCATATTAATTCTACACTTTGCCTACATATCTGTTCCTCGATCTCCTCCTGACATTTTGGATGCCTGCAGTACACTCCAAGCAAAGTGCTTGCCCCTTTTTTGTTTTTAAGTTCTACCCATGTGGCCGCATTGGATGAACCTGCTAAGATATCATCCCTCCTTATAGCAGTAATTGACTCCTTGATAAATATTGCAAAACCCCCTCCTCATTTGCACCCCCCTCTGTCTCGCCTGAAGACTCTATATCCTGGAATATTGAGCTGCCAGTACTGCCCCTCCCTCAACCATGTCTCTGTGATAGCAACACTGTGATACTCCCATATGTTCATCAACAGCTTCAATTCATCTGCCTTAACCGCAAGGCTCTTTGCATTAAAATAAATGCCATCCAGCCTTGCCAGACTCCCTTGTGCCGTTACATATTTTCTGTGCCTTACGGACTGACTTGTTCTTTCCTTTATATTTGGCTGTGCATCACCCCCTACTATAGATCCACTCCGTATCCCATCCCCCTGCCAGGTTAGTTTAAAACCCCGCCCTACAGGACTAGCAAACCTCCCTGCAAGGATGTTGCTCCTGTTCCGGTTCAGGTGCAACCCGCCCGATTTGTACAGGTCCCACCTTCCCCAGGAGCAGACCCAGTGATCCAGGAAACTAACATCCACCCTCCTGCACCAACTCTTTGGATTCATCTGCTCTTAGCTCCTATTCCTATACACACTAGCACGTTGCACCGCGAGTAACCAGAGATTACAACCTTTGAGGTCCTGCTTTTTAATCTGCTGCCTAGTTCCCTAAATTCTTGTTGCAGGACCTCAGCCCTCTTTCTACCCATGTCATTGGTACCAGTGTGAACCACAACCATTGACTGCGGCAGCGACCGGGATTCCTAAAGGCTGTGTTGCTGGCCCAGCACCAGGGTTAAAGATATCTCCTAATGGCTGATAAAGAATTTGGTTTTGAGGGGGAGGATCCTGGTGGCGTGGTCCACGTAGGCACCAAAGACATATGTAGAAGTAGGAATGAGGGTCAGCTGAGGGAGTTTGAGGAGCTAGGGTCCAAATTAAAAAGGAGACACGCAATGGTAAGAATCTCTGAATTACTACCGCTGCCACACACAAATTGGCATCGGGACATACAGATCAGAGAGTTGAATGCGTGGCTCAAAGACTGGTGTGGAAGGAAGGGGTTTCGATTCATGGGGCACTGATATTAGTACTGTGGAAAGAGGGTGCTGTTCCATTGGCTCAGACTCCAATTAATGCGGGCTGGGTTCAATGTCCTGCTGAATCGAATATCTAGACTTCTAGATAGGGCTTTAAACTGAAATGGGGTGAGGGCTTATTTGAGGGGAAATTTATGAATCTCAAATGCAAATTCAAGGCAACGATGCAGTGCAGCGATATGGGTAAAGATAAGCAGATTGTTAAAGGATGGGATACAGAGTTAAATGGTAATAGTGCATCATCGAATAAGGACAAAGCAGGGAATAATGGTAACTAGTTAAAATTAAAGGCTCTTACTCTGAATGCAAGAAGCATTCATAACAAGACAGATGAATTAATGACACAAATAGTGATGGATGGGTTTGATTTAAAAAATATTACAGAGGCGTGACTGCAAGGTGACCAAGGTTGAAATCCAGATATTCCAGGATATTTCATGTTTCGAAAGGACAGGCATAATATAAAAGGAGGGCGGGTAGCACTGATATTAGAGGATGACATAAGGACAATAATGTGGAAGGACCTTGGCTCAGAAGATCAGGAAGTAGAATCAGCCTGGGTGGAGATAAGTAATAACAAGGGGCAGAAAACACTGGTAGAAGTCCCCCGAGGACCAGTTCATGGAACGCATTTGAGGCAATTTCCTAGAACAATTCGTTGTCGAACCAACCAGGGAAGAAGCTATTATTGATTGAGTCGTGTGTAATGAATCATTGTTAAATAGTAATCTCATAGTAAGGGATCCTGTGGGGAAGAGTGATCATAATATGATGGATGGAATTTCACGTTGAGTTTGATGCTGACGTTCTTAATTCCGAAAAAAGAGTCTTAAACTTAAATAAAGTCAATTGCATAGGTATGTGAAACGACTTGGCTAAAGTAGACTGGGAAGTTAGATTAAAATGTATGACGGTAGATAATCAACGGTGAACACTTTAATAAGTAATTTCTAATTCTCAACATTCCGTTGAGAAATGAAAATTCCAGGGCTAAATTGATCCATTCGTGGGTAACTAAAGAGGTTAAAGAAAGCAGTGAATTAAAGTAGAGACGTATAATGTCGCTAGGAAGAGTAGTAAGCTTGAGGATTGGGAGAGTTTTAGAAACCATTAAAGGATGACCAAACAATTTATAATATGAGAGTAAAGCAGCAAAAAATATAAAAACGCATTGTAATAGCTTCTACAAGTATGTAAAAATGAAGAACGTAGCGAAAGTAAACGTGGGCCCTTGGCGGCTGAGACAGCATAAATTATAATTGTGATGAAGGAAATTGAAGAGACGTTCAACAATTATGTTGGCCTAGAAAGTCATCTCGGGCAGTGGCGTAGAATGGGCAGTAGCGTATCGGCTGTCCATTGTATGCAGCACCTCACTAAACTGAATATCAACATGGTATTATTACTAGGTTATTGCTGCAATGATTCTCCATGTTCTTTTAGTTCCATTCACTGTTGTGCTCTTTGCTGTAGAGGAGTTGCCAACAATCGCCCTTTGTCTCGATGAGACTGGAATGATGAAAATTCAATCCGACCTATTCCAACAAAATGTTACTGTTCAACTTCGAAGAGCTCAGTGAAATATTGCTTAGAGTCTGTTCTACAGTTGCTGTTATGTCTGAGGAATATCAGCTTATAACCGGAGTAGCACAGAATTGGTCACATCTGCAGACGCATTCCACGACACAGGATATCAGTCGTAACTTTAGTCTTAGTATTTTGACACGTTTTTATCTATTTTATTTGCGTTAATTATTTGTTTCTGTAATGTAAGGGAGCCGGGCAACCCTGACCATTACAGCTATTGGTACCGATTTAAGAAATTGACCCAAGGACCAGGAAGTTGAAATTGAGTTTCGCTCGTCAGTTCATTTCTCAACGTGTTTGCAGAATGATGGTATAACATATCCCTAAAAATAGCTTCCAGGGCAGTTCTGATGTCCCCCTGTCCTCCCTGTAACTGTATTCGGGTCTCACTCGGACAGACCCCTGTTCTCCCTCTATCTGTATTCGGGTCTCATCAACAGACCCCTGTCCTCCCTCTATCTGTATGCGGGTCTCACTCGGACAGACCCCTGTCCTCCCTGTATCTGTATCCGGGTCTCACTCGGACAGACCCGTGTCCTCCCTCTATCTGTATTCGGGTCTCACCCGGACAGACCGCTGTCCTCAATCTCTCTGTATTCCGGTCTTATCAACAGACCCCTTTCCTCCCACTATCTGTATTCGGGTCTCACTCGGACAGACCCCTGGACTCAACCTACCTCTATTCGGGTCTTATCAACAGACCCCTGTCCTCCCTCTATCTGTATTCGGGTCTCTCTCGGACAGACCCCTGTCCGCCCTCTGTCTGTATTCCGGTCTCACCCGGACAGACAGCTGTCCTCAATCTACCTGTATTCAGGTCATATGAACAGACCCCTGTCCTCCCTCTATCTGTATTCGGGTCTCACTCGGGCAGACCCCTGTCCTCCCTCCATCTGTATTCGGGTCTCACACGGACAGACACCTGCCCTCCCTCTATCTGTATTCAGGTCTCAGTCTGACAGACCGCTGTCCTCCCACTATCTGTATTCGGGTCTCATCAAGAGACCCCTGTCCTCCCTCTATCTGTATTCGGGTCTCAGCCGGACAGACCCCTGTCCTCCCTCTATCAGTATTCGGGTCACACCCGGACAAACCACTGTCCTCAATCTATCTGTATTCGGGTCTTATCAACAGACCCCTGTCCTCCCTCTATCTGTATTTGGGTCTCACTCGGACAGAAACCTATCCTCCCGCTATCTGTATTCGGGTCAAACTCGGACAGACCCCTGACCTCCCTGTATCTGTATTTGGGGCTCAGCCGCACAGACCGCTGTCCTCGATCTATCTGTATTCGGGTCTCTTCAACAGACCCCTGTCCTCACTCTATCTGAATTTGGGTCTCACTCAGACAGACCCCTGTCCTCCCTCTATCTCTATTTGTGTCTCACTCGGACAGACCCATGTCCTCCCTCTATCTGTATTTGTGTCTCACTCGGACAGATCCCTGTCCTCCCTCTTTCTGTATTTGGGTCTCACTCGGACAGACCCCTGTCCTCCCTCTATCTGTATTCGGGTCTCACTCGGACAGACCCCTGTCCTCCCTCTATCTGTATTCGGGTCTCACCCGGACAGACTGCTGTCCTCAATCTCTCTGTATTCGGGTCTTATCAACAGACCCCTGTCCTCCCGCTATCTGTATTTGGGTCTCACTCGAACAGACCCCTGGACTCAACCTACATCTATTCGGGTCTTATCAACAGACCCCTGTCCTCCCTCTATCTGTATTCGGGTCTCTCTCGGACAGACCCCTGTCCGCCCTCTGTCTGTATTCCGGTCTCACCCGGACAGACAGCTATCCTCAATCTACCTGTATTCAGGTCATATGAACAGACCCCTGTCCTCCCTCTATCTGTATTCGGGTCTCACTCGGGCAGACCCCTGTCCTCCCTCCATCTGTATTCGGGTCTCACACGGACAGACACCTGTCCTCCCTCTATCTGTATTCAGGTCTCAGTCTGACAGACCGCTGTCCTCCCACTATCTGTATTCGGGTCTCATCAAGAGACCCCTGTCCTCCCTCTATCTGTATTCGGGTCTCAGCCGGACAGACCCCTGCCCTCCCTCTATCAGTATTCGGGTCACACCCGGACAAACCACTGTCCTCAATCTATCTGTATTCTGGTCTTATCAACAGACCCCTGTCCTCCCTCTATCTGTATTTGGGTCTCACTCGGACAGAAACCTATCCTCCCGCTATCTGTATTCGGGTCAAACTCGGACAGACCCCTGACCTCCCTGTATCTGTATTTGGGGTTCACCCGCACAGACCGCTGTCCTCGCTCTATCTGTATTCGGGTCTCTTCAACAGACTCCTGTCCTCACTCTATCTGAATTTGGGTCTCACTCGGACAGACCCCTGTCCTCCCTCTATCTGTATTCGGGTCTCACTCGCAAAGACCCCTGTCCTCCCTCTATCTCTATTTGTGTCTCACTCGGACAGACCCATGTCCTCCCTCTATCTGTATTTGTGTCTCACTCGGACAGATCCCTGTCCTCCCTCTTTCTGTAATTGTGTCTCACTCGGACAGTGCCTGTCCTCCCTCTATCTGTATTTGGGTCTCACTCGGAGAGACCCCTGTCCGCCCTCTGTCTGTATTCCGGTCTCACCCGGACAGACAGCTGTCCTCAATCTACCTGTATTCAGGTCATATCAACAGACACCTGTCCTCCCTCTATTTGTATTCGGGTCTCACTCGGGCAGACCCCTGTCCTCCCTCCATCTGTATTCGGGTCTCACACGGACAGATCCCTGTCCTCCCACTATCTGTATTCGGGTCTCATCAAGAGACCCCTGTCCTCCCTCTATCTGTATTCGGGTCTCAGGCGGACAGACCCCTGTCCTCCCTCTATCAGTATTCGGGTCACACCCGGACAAACCACTGTCCTCAATCTATCTGTATTCGGGTCTTATCAACAGACCCCTGTCCTCCCTCTATCTGTATTTGGGTCTCACTCGGACAGAAACCTGTCCTCCCGCTATCTGTATTCGGGTCAAACTCGGACAGACCCCTGTCCTCCCTGTATCTGTATTCGGGTCTCACCCACACAGACCGCTTTCCTCGCTCTATCTGTATTCGGGTCTCTTCAACAGGCCCCTGTCCTCACTCTATCTGAATTTGGGTCTCACTCGGACAGACCCCTGTCCTCCCTCTATCTGTATTAGTGTCTCTCTCGGACAGAACCCTGTCCTCCCTCTATCTGTATTCGGGTCTCACTCGCACAGACCCCTGTCCTCCCTCTATCTCTATTTGTGTCTCACTCGGACAGACCCCTGTCCTCCCTCTATCTGTATTCGGGTCTCACTCGGACAGATCCCTGTCCTCCCTCTACCTGTATTCGGGTCTCACTCGCACAGACCCATGTCCTCCCTTTATCTGTATTTGTGTCTCACTCGGACAGACCCATGTCCTCCCTCTATCTATATTTGGGTCCCCCTCGGACAGTGCCTGTCCTCCCTCTATCTGTATTTGGGTCTCACTTGGACAGACCCCTGTCCACCCTTTATCTGTATTCGGGTCTCACTCGGACAGACCCCTGTCCTCCCTGTGTCTGTATTCATGTCTCACTCGGACAGACCGCTGTCCTTCCACTATCTGTATTCGGGTCTCATCAACAGACTCCTGTCCTCCCTCTATCTGAATTTGTGTCTCACTCGGACAGATCCCTGCCCTCCCTCTACCTATATTCGGGTCCCACTCGCACAGACACCTGTCCTCCCTGTATCTGTATTTGTGTCTCACTCGGAGAGATCCCTGTCCTCCCTCTATCTGTATTTGTGTCTCACTCGGACAGTGCCTGTCCTCCCTCTATCTGTATTTGTGTCTCACTCGGACAGACCCCTGTCCTCCCTCTATCTGTATTTGTGTCACTCTAGGACAGACCCCTGTCCTCCCTCTATCTGCATTCGGGTCTCACTCTAGGACAGACCCCTGTCCTCCCTCTATCTGTATTTGTGTCTCACTCCGACAGACCCATTTCCTCCCTCTATCTGTATTTGGATCTCACTCAGACAGTGCATGTCCTCCCTGTATCTGTATTCGGGTCACACCCAGACAAACCGCTGTCCTCGATCTATCTGTATTCGGGTCTTATCAACAGATCCCTGTCATCCCTCTATCTGTATTTGGGTCTCACTCGGACAGACCCCTGTCCTCCCTCTATCTGTATTCGGGTCTCACTCGGACAGACCCCTGTCCTCCCTGTGTCTGTATTCATGTCTCACTCAGACAGACCGCTGTCCTTCCTCTATCTGTATTCGGGTCTCATCAACAGACTCCTGTCCTCCCTCTATCTGAATTTGTGTCTCACTCGGACAGACCCCTGTCCTCCATCTATCTGTATTCGGGTCTCACTCGGACAGGTCCCTGTCCTCCCTCTACCTGTATTCGGGTCTCACTCGCACAGACCCCTGTCCTCCCTCTATCTGTATTTGTGTCTCACTCGGACAGATCCCTGTCCTCCCTCTATCTCTATTTGTGTCTCACTCGGACAGTGCCTGCCCCTCCCTCTATCTATATTTGGGTCTCACTCGGGCAGACCCCTGTCCTCCCTCTATCTGTATTCGGGTCTCACTCGGACAGACCGCTGTCCTTCCACTATCTGTAATCGGGTCTCATCAACAGACCCCTGTCCTCCCTCTATCTGAATTTGGGTCTCACTCGGACAGATCCCTGTCCTCCATCTATCTGTATTCGTGCCTCTCTCGGACAGACCCCTGTGTTCCCTCTATCTGTATTCGGGTCACTCAGACAGACCCCTGCCCTCCCTGTATCTGTATTTATGTCTCACTCGGATAGACCCCTGTCCTCCCCCTATCTGCATTTGGTTCTCACTCAGACAGATCACTGTCCTCCCTGTATCTGTATTTATGTCTCACTCGGATAGACCCCTGTCATCCCGCTATCTGCATTTGGATCTCACTCAGACAGATCACTGTCCTCCCTCTATCTGTATTCGTGTCTTACTCGGACAGACCCCTGTCCTCCCTGTGTCTGTATTCGTGTCTCACTCGGACAGACCGCTTTCCTTCTTCTATCTGTATTCGGGTCTCACTCGGACAGACCACTGTCCTCCCTGCAGTTTTAATTGTGACCTCTGTCCTCTCTGTAACTCTATTGAGGTTCCATTTGGAAAGACCACTGGCCGCTTTTTAGTTGTAATTGGGTCCCATTCGGACAGTAAATCTGTATTATGGCAGTGGTGGTGCTTTGTTACCCGACTTAAATTGTACCGAATGTGTTAGCAAATTTACTTTCCAAGTCAAAAACAGCATAGAGGGAGATTCACCATCGTTATTATAAACACGAGTGTTATTTGTTTCATTGGGTTCCGTCACTTTCAAATTGCCGTGGCTATTATAAAGGTCAGATCACTGGAGTGGCGGCAGAAGGTGGATCATGCTTTCCTTTCCCATCTGTGCAGTTGTTTAACATAGTTTGCCTCTGTTTGCTTTATTGTAGCCAGGAACAGAATAACAGCGATTTTCCCGAGCGCTCACATTGTGACACGGCTGTCACTATATTAACTCCCCCAATGGAGAATCCCGCAATACACGGTATAAGAATGAAACAGGTCAGGGGCCGCATCGGGACATGTTTAAAAAGACAGTGTCCTGAAGCTAAAACACGCGTTTCTCCCACCGTTCAATAACATTTTCGTTTGACTTTTGGAATTTCTACCTACCAGAGTCCAGTATGGACCTTGGGAATTATTGAAGTGTGCATTAGATTTGCTGACTGCTCCAAAACAATATTAAATACACGTAATTTATTTTCGAGATGTGAGACACGCTGACAAGACCGGATCAGTTCTCCATCCCGAATTGGGTCTCGTTTCTCGGGCACTTCACTGTCAACCACATCGAGCATTCAGAGTGACCCACACAGAGCAGGGCGAGGGTCTGTGTAGGTCAGGCGGAGAGCGGTAGCAGCTTCCGTTCCCTAAAGGAAATCAAAGAACCAGTGACAGCCCATGATTTTCCATGGTCACCTTTGCTGCTTTTACCTACAAGTTGGTAAATTTATTGAAATAACATTTGAAAGAAATGTTTCTGGGTTTCTAGCCCAGGACCAAGGGTACTGACTTACCGCACTTCCATAAAGCAATAGGATGACCTGTTAACCCATTCAATTTTGAAATGTATCCAGAATAATGATGTAATCGCCATTCAATATTTATGTATCATTGTGAATTTAAAACATATTACTGTTCCCAAAATAAGCAATGTATCCACTGTAAATGTCATTTCCTTTATGTTCGACACATAGTCAATGCACAGATCATTAGTTTAGGTTGTATTTAAGGTTCAGTCTCAGAACCCATGTTACACTATGATCAGGGCTCAAAAGGCTCGCGCATGTCTGACAATGCTCGGCTCACTAGAGAGAGCCCACCCATGGCCATAGTTACCCCAGAAACAGCGGCACATATTAGAGCTCTAACAGGATGAGGTGTCAGTATGTTTCCTGTGTATCACCTTACTCTGCACTGCTTCTGCCGCATGGAATGGTATTGTATCTTCAAGCTGCTTTAAGCTGGTTGGGACGCTGAGCTTGTAAACTGTCCAATTTATCGGAGTTTAATAAAATCCAAGCTCAGACAACAAAATCTAAATTGACCATTTATTGATCAAACTTCTGTTGGTTCATCTTGATGAAAGTCTATTAGTGATGTGAATTTAGCTCCTGGGTGAGGGAGGGTTTATAGCACAAATCTACCTGCAGAATGCGATCTCAATCAAGGAGTGAAGGCCGCATCCCATCGGAACCTCCCTGGCAGATGTAGGTGTACTTTACACAGTCGCTGTAAAATAGAAATACATGTTCATTTAGACTGAGCATAAACCCTCCCAGGAATGTATGCTCACCGGCAGCTGGTTGGAAATAACTCCTGTGGACTGAACGAAATAAAAGACTTTGAGTGTCACTGTGCAAACACTGAACGCTAGCGACCATCTCTTCATCCGCTTCCTCCACTTTTCTCCTCTTTAAATTTCATCCCCACTCTTCTTGCCCCTCCCTAAAATCTCATTTTCCTCATCTTCCTTTCTTCTCTCCTGTTTCGCTGCTCCTCCCCTCTCCAATTCCCATTTCTCCTCGCCCCTTATCTCGTCGACCCACTCTCCTCATTTCCATTAACCACCTCATCCTCAGCCATCCCGCTCCCTGATCTCCACCTTTTCTCTGTTTCTCTGCTACTTCTTCTCATCTATCCTCCCGTTCCCTCATCCCTGTCCATCCTGCTCCTCCCTTTATTCGTTCATTATCCTCACCCTCTCTCTCCAATCTGATATTACATAGAAACATAGAAAAATAGGAGGAGAAGTAGGTCTTTCGGCCCTTCAAGCCTGCTCCGCCATTGAATATGATCATGGCTGATCCTCTATCTCAGTACCATATTCCCGCTCTCTCCCGATACTCCTTGATTGCTTTTGTTTCTAGAACTATATCTATCTTCTTCTCCAATTTATTCAGTGACTTGGCCTCCACAGCCTTCTGTGGTAAAGAATTCCACAGGTTCTCTACACACTGAGTGAAGACATTTCTCCTCATCTCAGTCCTAAATGTCCTACCCCGTATCCAGAATCTGTGACCCATCATTCTGGACCCCCAGACAGGGGAAACATGCTCCCTGCATCCAGTCTGTCCAACCCTACCAGAATTCTAAACGTTTAAATGAGATTCCCTCTCATTTTTCTAAACTCTAGTGAATACAAGCCTAGTCGACCCAATCTCTACTCATACGACAGTACTGCCATCCCTGAAATCAGTCTGGTGAACCTTCACTGCACTCCCTGTATGCAAGTACCATCCTTTCTTAGGTAAGGAGACCAAAACTGCACACAGTACTCCAGGTGTGGTCTCACCATGGCCCTGTATAACTGTAGTAAGGCATCCTTGTTCCGATATTCAAATCCTCTTGCAATGAAGGCCAACATACCATGTGCTTTCCTAACTGCTTGCTACTCCTGAATGTTTGCTTTTAGAGACTGGTGTACAAGTACACCCAGGTTCCATTGTACATCAACATTTCCCAATCTATCACCATTTATATAATACTCGGCCTTTCTCTTTTTCCTACGGAATTGAATAACTTCTCATTTATCCACGTTATACTGCACCTGCCATGTATTTGCCCACTCACACAACTTGTCTTAATCGCCTTGAAGCCACTTTGCATCCTCCTCACAACGCACAACCCCACCTAGTTTCGTGTCGTCAGCCAACTTGGAAATATTACATTAGGTTCCGGCATCCAAATCATTTATATATTTTGTGAATAGCTGGGGCCCGATGATCACTCTGGTACCCGAATAGTCACCGCCTGCCATCCGAAAAAGACCCATTTATTCCTACTCTCTGTTTCCTGTCTGTTAACCAATTTTCATTCAATGCCAGTATACTACCCCCAATCCCATGTGCTTTAATTTTGCACATGAACCTCTTATGTGGGAAGTTATCAAAGTCCTTCTGAAAGTCCAAGTGCACCACATCCACTGGTTCTCCCTTATCTAGTCTACCAGTTACATCCACAAAAACTCCAGTAGGTTTGTCAAACAAGATTTCCCTTTCATAAATCCATGTTCACTTTGTCTGATCCCGTTAATATTTTCGAAGTCTTCTGCCGAGAAACTCCAGTATGATTTTGAGAGGTTGGGTGACCGGGCAGATGCATGGCAGATGCAGTATAACGTGGATAAATGCGAGGTTATCCACTTTGGTGGCAAAAAAAGGAAGGCAGATTATTACCTGAATGGCAATAGATTGGGAGAAGGGGATGTGCAAAGAGACCTGGGTGTCCTTGTGCTGAAGTCGCTGAAGGGAAGCATGAAAGTGGAGCAGGCGGTTAAGAAGGCAAATGGTATGTTGGCCTTCGTAGCGAGTGGATTTGAGTACAGGAACAAGGACGTCTTGCTGCAGTTGTACAGGGCTTTGGTGAAACCACACCTTGAGTATTGTGTGCAGTTTGTTCGCCTTATCTGAGGAAGGATGTTCTTGCCATGGAGGGAGTGCAGCGAAGATTCACCAGACTGATACATGGCATGGCAGGAATGATGTATAAGGATAGATTGGGTCGATTGGTCTTTTACTCACTAGAGCTTAGAGGAATTAGAGAAGATCTCATTGAAACTTATAATATACGAACAGGACTAGACAGACTAGATGCAGGAAGGAGGTTCCCGATGGCGGGGGAGTCCAGAACCAGGGGTCACAGTCTAAAGATAAGAGGTAAGCCATTTAGGACTGAAATGAGGAGGAATTTCTTCACCCTGAGAGTGGTGAACCTGTGGAATTCTCTACCACAGAAGGCAGTTGAGGCCAATTCATTAAATATATTCAAGAAGGAGTTAAATATATTTCTTACGGCTAAAGGGATCAAGGGATATGGGGAGATGGCAGGGACACAGTACTGAGTTTAGATGATCAGCCATGATCTCATTGAATGGCGACGCAGGCTCGAGGGGTCGAATGGGTCCCCAGTTCCCCGTTTTTCTCTCACTCCTTTTCCAAAATAGCGGGGTTGCATTTGCCACCACCCTATCTACAGGAACTGTTCCGTAATCTATAGGAATTTGGAAGATGACAAACAATTCTTCCACTATTTCCATTGCTACCTCTTTTAGTACTCTGGGATGCAGATAATCAGCCCCTGGAGTTATATCGGCTTTCAGTCCTATTAATTTCTCCAATGCTAGTATTTTACTAATACTAATTTCCTTTAATCCTCCTTCTCACTAGAACCTTTTTTCCCTAGCATTTCTGGGAAGTTATTTGTGTCCTCTTCCGTGAAGACCGAACCAAAGTATTTGTTTAGTTGCTCTGCTATTTCCTTGTTTCCCATTATAAATCCTACCATTTCTGACTGTAAGGGATCTACATATGTCTTCACTAATCTGTTTCTGTTTACACACATGTAGTATCTTTTAAAATCCGACGTTATGTTCCTTGCAAGTTTATTCTCACATTCTATTTTCCCCTCTTAATCAATCTCTTGGTCCTTTTTTGCTGAACACTAAACTCCTCCCAATCCTCAGACTGGCTACTTTTTACGTCAAGTTTATATGCCTCCTATTTGGATCTAATACTATCCTTAATTTTTTTTGTTTTCCATGGTTGGGCCACTTTTTATTTTGTGTTTTTGCTCCAGAAAGGAAAGTATAACTGTTGCAATTCATGCATTCGTTCCTTAAATGTTAGCCATTGTCTATCCACCGTCATGCCTTTTAATGAAGCTCAACGATCTATCATATCCAACTCACTCCTCATACCTTCGTAGTTTCCTTTGGTTAGATTTAGGACCCTAGTTTTGGATTGGACTTCTTCACTTTCCATCTTAGTGAAGAATGCTTTCAATTTCTGGTCATTCTTCCCTAAAGGACCCAGCACAAAAAGATTTTTAATTAACCCCTTCTCATTGCACAGTACCCAATCTAGGGTAGCCTGTTCCCTAGTTGGCTCCTCAACGTACAGGTCTAAAAAACATCTCGTACACACTCCAGGAATTCATCAACCACTGTATTGTTACTAATTTGGTTTGGCAAGGCTATATGTAGATTAAAGTCACCCATGATTACTGTAGTACCCTTGTTACATGCATCTCTTATTTCCTGTTTGATGCCATTCCCTACATTGTCACTACTGTTTGTAAGCCTATATGCAACTCCCACCAATGTTTTCTGCCCCTTGGTACTTCTTAGCTCGACCCAGACTGATTCTACATCTTTAACTTCTGAGCCAAAATCCTTTCTCACTATTGCTCTGATTTCATGCTTTACAAACAAGGCCACCACACCTCCTTTTCATTTTTGCCTGTCCTTCCTAAATATCCAAATTCAAATTCAAATTCAAATCGCTTTATTGGCATGATAAGGTACATCTTATGTTGCCAAAGCATCATAATACATTTATGGTTGAACACATAAACGCAGTTCTATTCATACAGTGTATAAACAGGTATATCCCTGAGTGTATAAATATACAATCACATTATTTATATATACTCTTTTCTTAGTTTACTGGTTGTCCCTCTGTTCATGGCAAGCTGTAACATAGTGTGCCGCCAGTGTTACACAGCTTCTCTCCTCCCCCAGTGGGTATGGGAGTTTTTGGTTGTCATTCAGATTTCTGAATTCAGGACATATTTGTGAGAATTTTTGGTAGAAATTCTCCCTGATGCCCTGATATTTTCCACAGGCTGTGAGGAAGTGCATCTCTGTCTCCACTACTCCCTGACTGCAGTGAGAGCATATCCTGTCTTCTCTTGGCAGCCTGGTCTGCCTGTGTCTGCCTTTTTCGATCGCTAGGCTATGTTCGCTAAGTCTGTACCTTGTCAAGGTTCTTCTCAGTTTGTTGTCCTTTACCATGGTCAGGTAATCAGCTATGTTGTATTGTCTGTTTAGGGCCAAGTAGCAATTGAGTTTGCTTTGGGTTTTTGTTGTTTCTGCCCAATATGTCAGATATTTTTCCTTTTGCTTAGCGACGATTGTGTTGGGTCGAATTCTTTGTGTTACCCTGTCACTGTCCTGGGGCTGGTTATTGTTAGTATTGTTAGTAGTTACTTCACTGAGTCCCAGGACTAGTTGACTGAGGGTATTCTTCTTTATGGTCAGCTCTTGGCATTTCAGGGCGTCGTAGTGATAGCATTGGAGGTTGCTCATTTGTAGGTGATTCCAAAATTTGGTGGCTCTTTTTTGGATAGTGATTATTAATGGATATTGGCCTAGTTCCGCCCTGCATGCATTGTTTACTGTTTTCCTTTGAGTCCAGAGGATACTTTTACAGAATTCTGCATGTAGGATCTCAATTGGGTGTTTGTCCCATTTTGCAAATTCTTATTGTGTTAGCGGTCCCCATACCTCACTGCCATAGAGTGCAATTGGTTCAATTACTGATTTGAAAATTTTGAGCCAAATGCTAATTGGGATTTCTATTTGGATTGATTTTTTGATGGCTTAGAAAGCCCTTCTTGCTTTCTCTTTCAGTTCATTCACAGCCAGTTTGAAGTTTCCCGTAGAACTGATTTTTTAAGCCCAAGTATGTGTAGTTAGTGGTTTGTTCAATTTTGGTTGTTCCTAGTGTGAAATTTATTTTGGGTCCCTGATGTTTGGATCTTTGCTGGAACACAAGAACTTTGGTTTTTTGGGGATTTATTGTCAGGGCCCAAGTCTGGCAGTACGACTCCAGCAGGTCCAGGTTCTGCTGTAGACCCTCCTTAGTTGGTGACAGCAGAACCAGGTCGTCTGCATAGAGGAGGAATTTAACCTTGGATTCATATAGGGTGAGGCCGGGTGCTGTGGATTGTACAAGTAGTTTTGCCAATTCATTTATGTAAATATTAAAGAGTGTCGGTGAGATTGGCGAGCCCTGCGTCACCCCCCGCCTCTTTGGGAAGTATTTTGTTTGTTTGTCTCCAATCTTAACTGCACATTTGTTGTTTGTATACATTGATTTAATTACATCATATGTTTTTCCTCCTACCCCGCTTTCGATAAGTTTCAGGAATAAACCGTCATGCCAGATGGAGTCGAAAGCCTTCTGGAAATCTATAAAGCATGCGTAGATTTTGCTTTTGTTACGGTGAACGTGTTTGTCAATTAGGGTCTGTAGGGTGAAGATATGACCTGATGTTCTATAGTTTGGCAGGAATCCAATTTGGCTTTTACTCAAGACATTGTGCTCCTCAAGGAAGTTTATAAGGCTTTTGTTTATGATGCTACAGAATACCTTCCCCAGGTTACTGTTTACACAGATGCCTCGATAGTTGTTTGGGACGATTTTGTCCCCACTTTTGTATATGGGCGTTATGAGTCCTTTGTTCCAGATATCAGGGAAATAACCGACACTCAGAACCAAGTTGAAGAGTTTTAGGATAGCCAGTTTCATTTTGTCGTCTGTGTGTTTAATCATCTCGTTTAGTATGCAGCCTGTCCCGCAAGCTTTTCCTGGTCGCAGGTCCTTGAGTTTTTCAAAAAGTTCTTTTTCTGTTATTATGGAGTCTAGCGGGTTTTGGTTATCTTTTATGGCCATTTCTAGCTTTTCCAGTTTTTTGCATATTTGGTGTTGCTCTGGTCTTAGTGCGTTTTTCTGGTATAATTTTTCAAAGTGGTTTACCCATGTGTCCCCATTTTGAATGGCCAATGCGTCGTGTTGTTTTTTGTGTAGTGTATTCAAGTTGTCCCAGAAACAATTGGATTCAATGGATTCCTCCATGGAGCTGAGTGTATTCTTAATATATTGCTCTTTTTTGGTTCTGAGTGTGTTTCTGTATTGTGTTAGTGTCTGACAATAAGTAAGGCATAATTCCTCGTTTTCTGGATGTCTGTTTTTGGTTTGATATTTTTCTAAGTTTTTTCCTCATGTTATGGCAATCTGGGTCAAACCATTTTTCATAGTTTTTTCTGTTGGGTTTGTTCTTGCAAGCTTTCAAGTTTGCACTTGTTGCCAAATTATCAAAAATATTGTTTAGGTTAATAACTGCCCGGTTTACACCTTCTTTATTGTGAGTGTATATGTTATCCAGAAAGGTGTCCAAGAGAGCTTGAGTTGATGCATTGCTTATTGTTTTCTGGTATTTTTCCATGTCGTTTTTGGCCCATCTGTACGATTTTTTGGTGTTGTACAGTTTACTGGGTTGTGTTTCTATGTTGTTTGTTTCTGTCTTTTTGAGATACATAGTAATTTGACTGTGATCTGACAGTGTTGTTTGTGGTTTGACTGTGAATGCTCTGAAAGAGGATGGGTCCAAATCTGTAATCATGTAGTCTACTGTGCTGCAGCCAAGAGGTGATATCATTGAATATTCAGCTCCCACCCTGGTCACTCTGCAGCCATGTCTCTATAACCGCATTTATATCTGATCCATTTACAGCTACTTTTGCTTTTAATTCGTCTACCTCATTACGAATGCTTCTTGCATTGAGATACAGTGCCTTTAGATTTGTCTTTTCAACATTTTTAGACATCTTCCCATTGTTTTGTATTAAGGCCCTATTTGTTGTAATACCATTTTTTCTTACCCTGACCCTATATGTTGCTTCACTCCTTTGTTTGCACGCTCTGTCCCTTCCTGACACAATCTGGCTATCCTTTCCCCAATCACTTTACTGCACTGCTTCCTTATCCTTTCTTTTGAGCATTCTGGATTTCTCTGTATCGGGTCTTCCCCCACCTAATTTAATTTAAAGCCCTGTTTAGCTCCCTAGTTACTTGATTCGCTAGAAATCTGGTCCCAGCATGGTTCAGTTGTAGTCCGTCCCAACGGAACAGCTCGTTCTTTCCCCAGTACTGGTGCCAGTGCCCCACGAATCTAAACCCACTTCTCCCACACCAAACTTTGAGACACGCATTCATTCCCTGATCCTACTGACCATGTGCCAATTTGCTTGTGGCTTCAGTAGTAATCCAGAGATTACTACCCTTGTGGTTCTGCTCTTTAATTTAGTCCTTAGCTGCTCAAAATCTCTCAGCAGAAACTCTTTCTTTGTCCTTCCTATGTCATTGGCACCTACGTGGCCGACGACAACTGGATCCTCCCCTTCCCTCTCCAAGTTCTTCTCCAGCCCGGAGATGAAATTTACCCTGGCACTGGGTAGGCAACATAGCCTTCTGGCTTCACGCTCCTGGTTGCAGAGAACAGTGTCTATCCCCCTAACTATACTGTTGCCTACTACAACTACCTTCCATTTTACTCCCCCCACTTGAATGGCTTTCTGTACCTGGTTGCCGTGGTCAGTTTTCTACTCCTCCCTGCAGTTCCTGCACTTGACAACAAGGGTTGAAAGAACATCAAATCTATTGGACAAGCGTAGGGACTGAAGCTCCTGCAATACTACATCCTGGATCTCCGTAACTGCCTCACTTGCAGTCACACCCTCCAGTCTCTGATCACGTGTCAATTCTAAAGTATTTAATCTAAGAGTGTGGCTGCCTCCTGGAGCAAAAGGACCAGGTAGCTTTCTCCCTCCCTGATGTCTCGCAATATCAGCAGCTCGGACTCCAGCTCCTCCACTCGGAGCCGAAGTTCCTCGAGCCGCAGACACATACTGCAGATGTAGTCGCCCTGGACAAAAATGTTCACGAGCTCCCACATATTGCAGCAGCAACACATCTCCAGCTCGCCCATTATTTTATTTATTTAATTAATTAGTTTAGTGTTAATCAAATTATTTACCTCGTTTATTTCATTAAATTAATTAAATTAAGTTTTGTTTTTAAAATTTACTTATATTTTATATGTTAATTAAAACTTAGCCCACAGTCAGTACCTATCACTTACCAGCATTACCGGTGATATCACACTGCCAATTTCCCTTGTTGATGCAGGTCTGTTGCTGCTTTTATCCCCACTCTCGGGCCTCGTTCTGCTCCAGCTCAGGTCCGCCACTGCGCTGTGGGAGAAGTTAGGAAATGCAAGCACCTCCTTCCACCACTTCACCGAACTTCCACACTTACCAAACCCCCAGTTGTTCACTCTTTGCTCGCTGAACTCTGTGCTGCTGCACTCACAGGCACTTGTGTTTATTACACACTGCTCCTCCTTTCCTCTCCTCTCCCTCTTTCCCCGCCTCCTCTCCCCTCCTCTCGTCCCATTCAGCTCTTTGACTCGCCTCCCCCTTTGATCTCTCGACCTGCTTCACCTTCTCTGGCAGCCCTCCACCCCAGACCACCCACCCGCCCATCTGAGACAGGAGGGTTGAATCACAACGTTCGAATTTTACATAGGCAGTTCCAATGATAAATGTGGACATAGTAATGCAATGTTGAATGATGGAGATAATTACAGAGTGCATGACTTTAAAATGGGACTCCTTTACGCCTATATGCTGTTGTCCATTTCCAACTGGTCTCCAGACCTGCCTCACCTGTGGAATAAATTTTAACCTTGACTCACTGTGTGGAACGGCAGACTAGTCTCTGTGTATATATGTGTATATACTAACCATTCTTCAATGCTATTTCACAGAGGAAGTAAACAACAAGTTCAGCCTTCAGATTAAGCTGGCCCATACCGAATAAACAAGCCTAACACCTTGATCTCGACTGAATTATCATCACTAAACCCAAAATAGCCGAAATATAACCACCTGTGTGTCTCCGTCTGTTCACAATTTCACAGTCCATAAGGTGCCGAGTGCGGGCAGTGCATGACCGGTGTCCCATTGCCTGTATGGAATCCACGGATTGCTACATGTAGTCAAGTGAAATACCATGGGGCGGTCATGGGAAATATTAACATCAGCCCAGAAATCCCCACACCCCGACCCTCAGAGTGTACTTGTCTGTGGACAGGGTGATGTGGCTGGGATTCAGACCAAGTGTCTGTGAGCAGCTGTTTTGAGGCGCTTTCACCCTGTTGGAGGGCCGGTATCTGTCTTCCCTGGAGGGCAGGGAAAGGGAAGTGTAAGGAGACAACAACAAGAGGGGTTTCATCCTGTGAGATGTGCCTGTCTCTGCCCCATTTTAAAGTCCTCCCCTAAATGGAGACCAAGTTCTTCCTTGGAGAGATTGAGTATCTCAGAGCCCCAGACAGCATCCTGCAGACATCATTCACACAAGAGGTGATGTTTGCTGGAGAAGGGCTGTTTGAATCTCGGTCAACCACAGACCAGGGCGTGGTCTGCAAGGCAGATCTGGGATGTCACAATACTCAGGCACAGCGTCATTGGAGTGTCACCGGTTTATGACATCACTGATACTGCAGTGCCTAGCAATCAACCTCGTGACCAACCTCCCTGAACACTTCTTATTATGGGCTGTGTTTTGCTCGGAGCTTTTCCAGAGAGTGAAGAGGAGCTGGGTTCAATGTGTGTGGAGTGTGTGCATCACCACCTTGTTCAGACAGTTTTATTAAATGGTAACTCTCCGGTGCGCACACCATGGGCTGCAGGTGCTCAAGGTGAGCTTGGCACGATTCATGGATCCACTCTCCAAACGCAATCTTCAAAGTGGAACTTATTCGGTAAATTTAACTGGAAAATGCCCCGTTCATAGAAGAACCATTTATCGCAATGGTGGATCATCGGAAAGAAGGACATTTCTCCATCACCGGGCCCTGGGGTTGCTCAGCCTAAACATCACTGATATAATTACCCGGTGGGCTATTAAAGGCTGAAACCACTGATATACGAACATAAGAACATAAGAAATAGGAGTCTGATCCGCCATTTAATAAGATCATGGTTCATCTTCCACATGAAATCCACTTTCCCGCCCTTGATGCCCTCAGAGTACAAAATCCATCGATTTCAGTCTTGAATATATTGAACAAACGAGCAGCAACGCCCCTCTGGGGTAGAGGAGATATTTATCCTCATCTCAGTCCTAAACGGCTGAGGCATTATCCTGAATCTATGTCCCGTAATTCTAGACACTCCAGCGAGGGGAAACAGCCTCTCAGCATCTACCATGTCAAACCCTCTCAGAAACTTATATGTTTCAAGGAGATCACCTCTCATTCTTCTAAACTACAGGGCGTATTGGCCGATTCTACTCAATCTCTCCTCATCAGACAACCTTCTCATCCCATCAAACAATCTATTGAACCTTCTTTGCACCGCCCGTAAGGCAAGTATATCCTTTCTTCGATGCAGAGGCCAAAACTGCACACAGAACTTCAGGGCTGAGAAATTCATTTCGGGCGGTGGCACAAAATGGGCAGTAATGGATCGGCCACCTGATATTTAGGCCATCGTATAACGGGAGGTCGCCCATGAGGAAACTTATCAGATGCCTTTTGGAAATCGAAATATACTAAATCCACTAGTTCACCTTTATCCACCCTACAAGTTACATCCTCAAAAAACGCTAATAGATTTGTCAAACACGATTTCACTTTCAGGCTATATGGCCTGTAGTTCTCTATTTTCTCTCTCCCTCCTTTTCTGAATAGCAGTGTTACATTTGCGTGACTGCCCGGTTGGAATTTCTAGGCCGAAATATTTGTTCAACGACGCTGCCATTTCCATCTGCACCATTATAATTGCAATTGTCTCCACCTCCACGTTTACTTTCGCTACACTCTTTTTCTTTTACATTCTTGTTGAAGCTCTTACAAACTGCTATTATATTATTTGCTGGTTTGCTCTCATATTCGATTTCCTCCTTCTTTATCAAATTTTAGTCACCCTTTGATAATGTATAAAACTCCCCCAAGCCTCAGGCCTACTGCTTTTCCTAGCAATATTATCAGCCACTTTTTGAACCCACGACTATATTAACCTCTTTAGTTCGCCATGGATGGATCATTTTTCCCGTGGAGCTTTTATTTCTCAATGGAATGTGCATTTGTTAAGAAATATAAAATATTCCTTTAAATGCTCGCCATTGATCATCTGCCATCATAACTTTTAATGTAATTTTCCATTCTATGATATCCAACATGCCAGTCTTACCTACTTAATTGGCTTTAATTAAGTTTAATTCTCTAGTTTCGGAATTAAGTACGCCACTCTCAAACTCCATGTTAAATCCTATCATGTAATGATCGCTCTTCCCCAGATGAACCTTTACTATGAGAATACTAATTACCACTCTCTCATGACACAAAATAAAATATGAAATAACCTCTTCCTTGCTTGGTTCAATAAAGTATTGTTCTAGGAAAAGCTCTCAAATGGATTCCATTCCTGGGTTCCTATGAATTAATCCTACCAGTGTTTTCTGCCCGTTGTTATTTCTGATCGCCACACATACTGATTCTAATTCCGGATCTTCGGAGCAAAGAGCCTTCCTCACTATAGTCCTTATGTCATCCTTTATTAACAGAGCTACCCGCCCTCCTTTTCCATTCTGCTCATTTATTTGAAATATTAAATATGCTGGAATATTTAGATCCCTCCTTGGTCCCTCCTTGGTTACCTTGCAACCACAGGACTGAATGTACCCCAAGATGGACCTGCACTGCGTGCTATGGACCACAAACAATAGAATAGTGAACCACCACGATCTGTAGTCTAATGGGCCGACACATGTGCCACTCCATTAATACCATCATGCCAGGGGATCAAGCACAAACAGAAAATGCTGGAACCACTCAGCGGGTCAGGCAGCATCTGTGGAGAGAGAAAGATAATGTTAAAGTGCCAAGTCGATGACCTTTCAGAACAGATCCATGAGACTAATTGTATACCAGTGTGGTGTGTTGAGGGAGGTGCCGAAACCAGAACCAGGCACAGCTATGACTGAGATACAAACCTCGTGAAGGTACCACACACGGATACCTGAATGCTAAAAACCAAAATCAGCAGCCGATTCACAGAGATGTGTAGTCCAACAACAAGGGAACCAGAGCAAAGCTCTGTGCCTAGTGACTCACTGCTTGATCTCCAAAGCTGATTGGCACCACAACAATGTAAAAGAAGCTCAACACCATGCAGGACAGAGCAGTATGTTTGACCGCTGTCCGTGCTCCACTAGACTCAATATCCCACACCTCCAGCACTGTGGCTGCAGTAAGTTCGGTCTAAAGAATGCACTGCGGCAACTCACCGAGGTTTCTTTGACAGCACCTCCCTCCCCTGTGTCGTTTACAGCGAGGACAAGAGCAGTACTGTCGTTTGAAGCGTCAGGTCCAACATACAATCCTGCCTTGGACATATACCCCGGTCCCTTCATCAGTGCTCAGTCAGTGCATCGAAATTCCCTAACTAAGACCACGTGGGAGCACTTTCAGCAGAAGAACTACTTCCTGCCACAAAATGACTAGTTAATTTCATGGGCGGTGCAAAAATCGCTGTGCCCGGGAGCTAGTTGCTTTGCGCCCTATTAGCGCCGTCTTAAGGTGCTAACGGGAGGCGCAACCAACTGAATTTCCCCCCTAAGCCTTCAGTCTTGTTTTTTTTAACACTGTTAGACCTTTTAGAATTATTGTTTACTGCGGCCATGTTTGATTTACACCCTTGATTTCTCTGACTTCCACTTTTGCTTTTCTCCTTCCTGTCTTTTGCTTCTATCATTGTTTCCCTTTCCTCTGCCTCCCTGCACAGGTTCCGTAACCCCTGCCATTATAGTTCAAACCCTCCCCAACAGCACTAGCAAACACGCTCCCTAGGACATCGGTCCTGGTCCTGCCCATATGCAAACTGTCCAGTTTGTACTAGTCCCACCTCCCACAGAACCGGTTCCCATGTCCTAGGAATTTGAATCCCTCACCATTGCATCAATCTTCTAGCCACGTATTCATCTGAAATATCCTTCTATTTCTACTCTGACTAGCACGTGGCACTGGTAGCAATCCTGAGATTATGATGTAATAATCCTGACTGGGAAGCAGTCAGTGCCTTCTGGAAGGAGCACATCGAAGATCTCCTTAACCACGACTCTGTCTTCGACTCGAGTGTCCTCAACTCCATCCCACAGCATGCTACTCACCACCATCTCAGCACAAACCTAGCCCGGCATGAGGTTGAAAAGGCCATCTGGTAACTGAAGAACAACAGGGCCTCAGGAGCAGATGGAATCCCCGCCGAGGAACTACAGCATGGAGGAGAAGCTCTACTGGTGCGAATTCCTTAACTGATTTCTCTTATCTGGAAGGAGGAGAGCATGCCAGGGGATCTCAGAGATGCCGTAATTGTGACGAACTTCAAGAAAGGTGACAAGTCCGATTGCGCTAATTAAAGAGGAGTTTCCCTTCTATCTGCCAGAGGAAAATTCATTGCAAGAATCCCCCTCAATCGCCTCCTCCCAGTGGCCGAAGAGCTCCTCCCAGTGTCGCCTTGCGGATTCCACCCACTAAGGGGCACAATGGACATGATCTTCACCGCATGTCAATTACAAGAGAAATGCAGGGAACAGCACCATCCACTCTACATGGCCTTCTTTGATCTCAAAAAGGCCTTTGAAACTGTCAACCGTGAGGGATTATGGTGTGATATAGAATGGTGTCTGAATGAGTATTGTTTTGAGTTCGGATGATGGTGAATGAGTCTTGGTGTGAGTTAGGATGATGTTTGAATGGGGTTGGTGTGAGCTATGATGATGGGTGAAAGGGTCTTGGCATGAGTTAGGATGATGTGTGAATGGGACTTGCTGTGAGCTATGATGATGGGTGAATGGGTTTTGTTGTGAGTTTGGATGATGAGTGAATGGGGCTTGTTGTGAGTTAGGATGATGTGTGAATTAGTTTTGGTGGAGTTAGGAAGATGGGTGAATGGGGCTTGGTGTTTGTTATGGAGATGTGTGAATGGGTCTTGTTGTGAGTTAGGATGAAGAGTGAATGGGAATTAGTGTGAGTTAGGATGATGGGGGAATGGGCCTTGGAGTGATTTAAGATGATTGGTGAATGGTTATAGGTGTCAGTTTGAATGATCAGTGAATGGGATTTGGTCTGAGTGAGGACGAAGGGAGAATGGGCTTGGTGTCAGATAGGATCATGGGTGAATGGGGCTTGGTGTGTGTTAGGATGATGGGTGAATGGGGCTGGTGTGATATAGAATGGTGTGTGAATGAGTTTTGTTTTGAGTTCGGATGATGGGTGAATGAGTTTTGGCGTGAGATAGGATGATGTTTGAATGGGGTTGGTGTGAGCTATGATGATGGGTAAATGGGGCTTCGTGTGAGTTAGTATGATGGGTGAATGGGATTTGGTCTGTGTTAGGTTAAAGGGTGAATGTGGCTTGGTGTCAGTTAGGATGATGGGTAAATGGGGCTGGAGTGATTTCCAATGATGTGTGAATGGGGCTTGGAGTGATTTAGATCAATGTGTGAATGTGTCTTTGTGCAAATTAGTATGATGCGTGAATGGTGCTTGGTGTGAGTTAGGATGATGGGTGAATGGGGCTGGAGTGATGCAGAATGATGTGTGAATGTGACTTGGAGTGATTTAGCATGATGGGTGAAAGTGTCTTTCTGTAAGTTAGGATGATGTGTGAATTGATCTTGATGTGAGGTAGGATGATGAGTGAATAGGGCTTGTTGGCATTTAGAATGATGCTAAATGGGGCTTGGTGTGAGTCTGGATGATGGGTGAATGGGACTTGGTGTGAGTTAGGATGATGGGTGAATGTGTCTTGGTGTGAGTTAGAATGTTGTGTGAATGGGGTTTGGTGCGAGTCTGGATGATGGGTGAATGGGTCTTGGTGTGAGTTAGAAAGTTGGGTGAGTGTGTCTTGCTATGAGTTAGGATGCTGGGTAAATGGGTCTTTGCATAAGATAGGATGTTGGCTGAATGGTTCTTGGTGTGAGGTAGGATGATGCGTGAATGTGTCCTGGTGTGATTTATGATGGTGGGTGAATGGGGCTTGGTGTTAGTTAGTATGATGTGTGATTGGGGCTCGGTGTGAGTTAGTATGATGGGTGAATGGGATTTGGTCTGAGTTAGGATAATGGCTGAATGGGGCGTGGTGTCAATTAGGATGATGGGTGAATGGGGCTGGAGTGATTTAGAATGATGTGTGAATGGGGCTTGGAGTGATTTATGTTAATGTGTGAATGGATCTTTGTGCAAATTAGGATGATGCTTGAATGGTGCTTGGTGTGAGTTAGGATGATGGGTGAATGGGGCTGGAGTGATTCAGAATGATGTGTGAATGGGGCTTGGAGTGATTTATGTTAATGTGTGAATGGGTCTTTGTGCAAATTAGGATGATGCTTGAAAGGGACTTGGAGTCATTTAGGATGATGTGTGAATGGGTCTTTCTGTAAGTTAGGATGATGTGTGAATGGAACTTGATGAGAGGTAGGATGATGAGTGAATGGGGGTGGTGACAATTAGAATGATGTTGAATGGGGCTTGGATGTGAGTCTGGATGATAGATGAATGTGACTTGGTGTGAGTTAGGATGATGGGTGAATGTGTCTTGGTGTGAGTTAGAATGTTGGGTGAATGGGGATTGGTGTGAGTCTGGATGATGGGTGAATGGGTCTTGGTTTGAGTTAGGATGATGGGTGAATGCGGCTTGGTGTGAGTTAGGATGATTGGTGAATGGGGATGGGTGTGAGTTAGGAAGTTGCGTGAATGTGTCTTGGTGTGAGTTAGGATGTTGGTTAAATGCGTCTTTGCGTAAGATAGGATGATGGCTGAATGGTTCTTGGTGTGAGGTAGGATGATGGGTGAATGTGTCCTGGTGTGATTTATGATGGTAGGTGAATGGGGCTTGGTGTTAGTTAGGATGATATGTGATTGGGGCTTGGTGTGAGTTAGGATGATGGGTGAATGTGTCTTGGTATGACTTATGTTGATGGTTGAATGGGGCTTGTTGTGAGTTAGGATGATGTGTCTATGTGGCTTGGTGTGTGTTATGGTGATGTGTTATTTCGGCCTTGGTGTGAGATAGGATGATGGGTGAATGTGTCTTGGTTTGAGTTAGGATGATGGGTGAATGGGGCTGGGTGTGAGTTATGAATTTGGGTGAATTGGGCTGAAGCGTTTTGGTTGGTGGGTGAATAGCTCTTTGTTTTTTATCAGGAGGATGGGTGCATGGGGCTTGGTATGTGTTAGGATAATGTGTCAATAGGTCTTGCTGTTAATTAGGACGATGAGTGCATGGGGGTGGTTTGTGTTAGGATGATGTGTGAATGGTTCTTCTTTGTGTGAGTTAGGATGATGAGTGAATGTGGCTTGGTGTTAGTAAGGATGATGGGGCTTGGTGTGAGTTGGGATTATGGTTGAATGGGGCTTGTTCTGAGTTAGCATGATAGGTGAGTGTGTCTTGGTGTGAATTCGGATGATGGGTCATGGGGCTTGGTGTGAGTTAGGATGATGTATTTATCGGGATTGGTGTGAGTTGCGGTGGTGGTTGAATGGGGGTTGGTGTCGGTTATGCTGATGGTTAAATGGTGCTTCCACTGGATTAAGATGATGTGTGAATTGGGCTTGGTGTGAGTAAGGATGATGTGTGTACAGTCTTGTTGTGAGTTAGGATGATGGATGAATGCGTCTTGGTGTGAGTTAGGATGATGTGTGAACGGGGCTTGCTGTTAGTTAGGATTGTGGGTGAATGGATTTTGGGGTGTGTTAGGATGATGGTTGAATGGACCTTGGTGTGCGTTAGGTTGATGGGTGAATGGTACTTGGTGTGAGTTAGGATGATGTGTGAAAGGGGCCTGGTTTGAGTTAGGATGATATGTGAATGAGTCTTACATAAGTTAGGATGATGGCTGAATGGGGTTTGGTTTGAGTTAGGTTGATAAATGAATGTCTCTTGGTGTGAGTTACGATGATGGGTGATTTTGTCCTGGTGTGAGTTAGGATGGTGGGTGAATGGATTGGTTTGATTTAGAATGCTGGGTGAATGGGTCTTCGTGTGAGTTAGGATAATGTGTGAAAGTTTCTTGGTGTGAGTTAGGATGATGGGTGAATTGGGCTTGGTGTGAGTTATGATGATAGTTGAATTGAGCTTGGTGTGAGTTAGGATGATGAGTGAATGGTCCTTTATGTGAGTTAGGAAGATGGGTAAATGAGGCCTGGTGTAAATTAGGATGATGGGTGAATTGGTCTTGGTATGAGTTAGGATGATAGGTGAAATGGTCGGCCTGAGTTAGGATGATGGATGAATGTGGTTGGTGTCAGTTCGGATGATGGTTCAATGGCGCTTGGTGTGAGTTAGGATGATGGGCGAAAGGGTCTTGGTATGAGTTAGGATGATGGGTAAATGGGGATTGGTGTGAGTCAGGATGAATTGTGAATGGGTTTTATTTTGTGTTTTGATGATGGATGAATGCAACTTGGTGTGAGTTAGGATGATGGGTGAATGGGGCTTGGTCTGAGTTATGGTGCTGTTTTAATTCGGCCTTGGTGTGAGATAGGATGATGTGTGGATGGGGCTTGGTGTGAGTTAGGATGATGGGTGAATGGGTCTTGGTGTGAGTTAGGATGATGGGTGAATGTGGCTTGGTGTGAGTTAGGATGATGTGTGTATGTGGCTTGGTGTGAGTTATGGTGATATTTTAATTTGGCCTTGGTGTGAGAGAGGATAATGGATGGATGGGGCTTGGTGTGAGTTAGGATGATGGGTGAATGTTGCTTGGTATTAGTAAGGATGATTTGTGAATGGGTCTTGGTGTGGGTTAGGATGATGGGTAAATGGGGTTTGGACTGATTTAAGATGATGTGTGAATGGGTCTTCGGCTGAGTTAAGTTAATGGGAGAAAGGGTCTTGGTGTGAGTTTGGGTGATTGGTGAATGGGGCTTGGAGTGAGTTAGGATGATGGGCGAATGGGTCTTGCTATGAGTTAGAAAGAGGGTAAATTGGGATTGGTGTGAGTCAGGATGATGTGTGAATGGTTTTTGTTTTCTGTTAGGATGATCGATGAATCAGCCTTGGGGTGAGTTAGGATGATGGGGGAATGTGGCTTGGTCTGTGTTATGATGATGGGTGAAAAGGTTTTGGTGTGAGTTAGGATGATGGGTGAATAGGTCTAGGTATGAGTTATGATGACGGTTGAATATGGCTTGGTGTGAGTTAGGAGGATGTGTTTGTGTGGCTTGGTGTGAGTTATGGTGATGTTTTAATACGGTCCTGTTGTGAGATAGGATGATGGGTGAATGTGGCTTGGTGCGTGTTAGGATGTTGGGTGAATGGAGCGTGGAGTGATTTATGATGATGTGTGAATGGGTCTTTTTGTAAGTTAGGATGATGGGTGAATGGGGCCTGGTGTGAGTTAGGATGATGGGTGAATGTGTCATGCTGTGAGTTATGATGCTGTGTGACAGGTCTTGGTTTAAGTTAGGATGATGGGTAAATGGGGCTTTATGTGAGATAGGAAGATTTGTCAATGAGCCGGTGTGAGTTAGGATGATGTGCGAAAGGTGTTGGTGTCAGTTAGAATGATGGGTGAATGGGGCTGGGTGCGAGTTAGGAAGTTGGGTGAATGTGTCTTGGCATGAGTTAGGATGATGGTTAAATGGGCCTTTGCTTAAGGTAGGATGATGGCTGAATGGTTCTTGGTGCGATTTATGATGTGTGAATTGATTTGGGATGAGTTAGGGTGAGGGGTGAATGGGGCTTGGTGTGAGGCAGGATGATTGGCCTTTGTGTGCGTTAGGATGATGGGTGAATGGGGTTTGGTGTCGGTTATGGTGATGGGTAAATGGGGTTTGGACTGATTTAAGATGATGTGAGAATGTGTCTTCAGGTGAGTAAGGATAATGGGTGAATGGGTCTTAGTGTGAGTTTGGGTGATTGGTGAATGGGGCTTGATGTGTGTTAGGATGATGGGCGATTGAGTCTTGCTATGAGTTAGAATGATGGGTAAATTGCGATTGGTGTGAGACAGGATGATGTGTGAATGGGTTTTCTTTTGTGTTAGGATGATGGATGAATGAGTCTTGGTGTGAGTTAGGATTATGTGTGTATGTGGCTTGGTGTGAGTTATGTTGATGTGTTAATTCGGTCCTGTTGTGAGATAGGATGATGGGTGAATGTGGATTGGTGTGTGTTAGGATGTTGGGTGAATTGAGCTCGGAGTGATTTAGGATTAAGTTTGAATGGGTCTCAGTGTAACTTAGGATGATGGATGAATGGGTCTTTTTGTAAGTTAGGTTGATAGGTGAATGGGTCTTGGTGTGAGTTAGGATGATGTGTGAACGGTGCTTGGTGTTAGTTAGGATGATGTGGTGAATGGGGCCTGGTGTGAGTTAGGATGATGGGTGAATGTGGCTTGGTGTCAGTTAGGTTGATGTGTGAATTGTTCTTGGTGTGAGTTGGGAAGATGTGTGAATGGGTCTTGGTTTGAGTTATGATGCTGGGTGAAGAGGCCTTGGTGTATGTTAGGAGGATGTGTTAATGGGAATTGGTGTGAGTTAGGTTGATGAGTGAACTGGTCTTGCTGTGAGTTTGGACGATGGGTGAATGGGTCTTGGTTTGAGTTATGATGCTGGGTGAACAGGTATTTGTGTAAGTTAGGATGACGGGTAAATGGGGCTTTATGTGAGTTAGGAAGATATGTGACTGAGCCGGTGTGAGTTAGGATGATGGGTGAATGGGGTTGTTGTCAATTTGAATGATGGGTGAATGGGGCTTTGTGCGAGTTGTTTTGATGATGGGTGATGGGACTTCGTGTGAGTTAGGATGATGTTTGAAAGGTTTTAATATGAGTTAGGGTGATTGGTGAATGGGGCTTGGTGCGAGTCAGAATGATTGGGCTTTTTGTGAGTTAGGATGATGGGAGAATGGGACTGTAGTGATATGGAATAATGGGTGAATGGGGCTTGGAGTGATTTAGGACGATGGGTGAATGTGTCTTGGTGTGACTTAGGATGATGTGTTAATAGGGCTTGGAGTAATTTACGATGATGGGTGAATGCGTCTTGGTGTGTGTTTGGATGCTTGGTGAATGGGAATTCGTGTGAGTTATGATGATGTGTGAATGGGTCTTGGAGTTACTTAGGGTGATGAGTGAATGGGTCTTGGTGTGAATTAGGATGATGTGAGCATGGGGCTTAATGTGATTTAGGATGACGAATGAAAGGTGCTTGGTGTGAGTTAGGATCATGAGTGAATGGGCCTACGTGTGAGTTAGATTAATGTGTGAATGGGGATTGTTGTGAGTAAGGATGATGTGCGAATGTGTCTTGGTGTGAGTTATGATGACGGGTGAATGGGATATTTCAGAGTTAGGATGATGTGTGATTCGGGATTGGTGTGAGTTAGCGTGATGTGTGCATGGGGCTTGGAGTGATTTAGGATGATGAGTGAATGGGAGTTGGTGTGACCTGGGATGATGAGTGAATGGGCCCTTATGTGAGTTAGAATTATGGGTGAATGGGGCTTGTTGTGAGTAAGGATGGTGGGTGAATGTGTCTTGGTGTGAGTTAGGATGATGGGTGAATGGGTGTTGGTGTGAGTTTGGATGATGTGTAAATGCGTCTAGGTATGAATTATGATGATGGGTGAATGGGATTTGGTGTGAGTTAGGATGATGTTTCAATGGGGCTTGGTGTGAGTTAGTTTGATGAGTTAATGGGGCTTGGAGTGATTTATGTTGTTGGCTGAATGGGTCTTTTTGTAAGTTAGGATGATGGGTGATTGGGTCTTGGTTTGAGTTAGGACGTTGGGGGAATGCGTCCTGGCATGAGTTAGGATGGTGGGTGAATGGGCTGGTGTGATTTAGGAGGCTGGGTGAATGGGTCTTCGTGTGAGTTAGGATAATGTTTGAAAGGGCTTGTTGTCGGATAGAGTGATAGTTGAATGGGGTTGTTGTGGCTTAGGATGATGAGTGAATGGGGTTTTATCTGAGTTAGGAAGATGGGTGAATGAGGCTTGGCATGAATTATGAAGATCCGTGAATGGGACGGTGTGAGATAGGATGATGGGTAAATGTGGTTTTCTGTGAGTTAGGATAATGTGTGATAGGGATTTGGTGTGAGTTAGGATGATGGGCGATTTGTTCTTCGTATGTGTTAGGATGATGGATAAATGGGGATTGGTGTGAGTCAGGATGATGGGTGAATGAGTTATGATGATGGGTGAGTGGGTGTTGGTGAAGAGTTAGAATGATGAGTGAATGTTTCTATGTATGAGTTATGATGATGATTGATTGGGGCTTGGTGTGAGTTAGGATAATGTGTGTATGTGGCTCGGTGGGGGTCATGGTGATGTGTTAATTCGGTCTTGTTGTGAGATAGGATGATGGGTGAATGGGGCTTGGAGTGATTTAGGATGATGTGGTATAGGGGCTTGGGGTAATTTAGGATGATGGGTGAATGTGTCATGGTGTAAATTAGGTTGATAGGTGAATGGGCTTTGTGTGAGTTAGGAAGAGGAGTGAATGGGACTATGTGTGACTTAGAATTATGGGTGAATGCAGCTTGTTGTAAGTAACGATGTTGTGCAAATTGGTCTTGGTGTGTGTTTTTATGACGGGTGAATTGGATTGTTCTGTGTTAGAATGATGGGTGAATGGGTCTTGGTGTGAGTGAGGATGATGGGTGAATCGGGATTGGTGTGAGTTACTGTGATGGGTGAATGGGGCTTGGTGTGAGTTAGGCTGATGAGTGAATGGGGCTTGGTTTGACCTGGGATGATGAGTGAATGGGTCTTTGTGTGAGTAAGAATTAGAGGGAATGGGCCTTGGTGTGAGTTTCGGTGATGTGTGAATGGGGCTTGGTGTGAGTTAGGATGATTGGTGAACGCGGCTTGGTGTGAGCTAGGATGAACGGTGAATGGGGCTTGGAGTGATTTAAGATGATGGGTGAATGTGTCATCGTGAAAGATAGGATGATGGGTGAATGGGTCTTGGTGTGAGTGAGGATGATGGGTGAATGGGCCTTTGTGTGAGTTACGTTGAAGTGTGAATGGGGCTTGGTGTAAGTTAGGTTAATTCCTGAATGAGGCATGGTGTGAGTTAGGATGATGGTTGAATGGGTCTTGGTGTGAGTTTGGATGATGCGTGAATGGTTCCTGGTGTGAGTTAAGATGATGGGTGAATGGGTCTTTGTGTAAGTTAGGGTGATATGTAAATGTGACTATCCGTAAGTTAGGATGACAGCTGAATGTGGCTTGGTGTGAGTTAGAATGATGGGTAAATGTTTCCTGGTGTGAGTTAGGATGATGGTTGAATGGGTTGGTGTGATTTAGGATGCTGGGTGAATGGGTTTTCGTTTGAGTTAGGATAATGGGTGAAAGGGTCGGGTGAGAGTTAGGATGATTGGTGAATTTGGCTTGGTGTCGTATAGGATGATAGTTGAATGGGGCTTGTTGTGAGTTAGGATAATGAGTGGATGGGGCTTTATGTGAGTTAGGAATGGGTGAATGAGGCTTGGTGTGAAATAGGATGATGGTTGAATGGGGCATGGTGTGAGTTAGGATGATGGGTGAATGGGGCTTGGAGTGATTTGGGATTATGGTTGAATTGGTCTTAGTGTAAGTTAGAATGATGTGTGAATGGGTCTTGGTCTGAGTTAGGATGATGAGTGAATGCGGCTTGGAGTGGTTTATGATGATGTGTGAATGGGTCTTTTTTTAGTTAGGATGATGTGTGAAGGTGTCTTTGTGCGAGTTATAATGCTGGGTGAATGGGGCTAGGTGTTAGTTAGGATTGTGGTAAACCACTGTTATACCTGTCTGGAAGTGTACATGTATTCCACTAGGTACAGGTCTGGACATGCCTCGGCTGACTCCTCCCACAATTCCAGGTATATAAGTGACTACCTCCCAGTCCCTTAGTATTCTGGACAGGTCGACCACTCGAGACAAGACCTTCTTTCTTAAGTTAATAAAAGCCTGGTTGTTACGCGCTTAACCTCAGTCTTTTGAGTAATTGATGGCGCTTCAATTTTATCAACTAAATTTTTTATAATGGAGAAGATCCTCACACCAGCATGCCTGGACCTGGACAGCCGGGAAGCGGATGCTTCCACCAAGTTTGCTCACTGGCTCATGTGCTTCGAGACATTCCTGACTGCCTCCACTGCGGTCGTAACGGATGCGAACAAACTGTCTGTCCTGATCTCCAAGGTGAACCACCAAGTGTACTCAGTCATCCGGGACGCGACCTCGTACACAGCCGCCCTACAGCTCCTCAAGACCAGGTACACGCGCCCTGTGAACGAAGTATACACCAGGCACCTACTGGGGAGTCGCAAGCAACAACCTGGGGAATCGACTGAGTAATACGTCCAAGCTCTGTCCGTGCTTGGCCGGGCCTGTGGGTGTAAGGCGGTAACGCCCACTACGTACACGGAGGAACTGATCCGGGATGCCTTCGTAGCGGGCCACAGGTCCAACTACACCCGATAGCGACTGCTGGAGCAGAGTGACCTCACCCTCGACAAAGCCTCCGAAATTGCACTAACGCTGGACGCAGCCTACTGGGGCATGGATGCCTACTCCTCTGCAGCGTGGACGCCGTGGGGAACGAGAACCTGGGACACGGTAGGACAGCCCCATAGCAACGTGCCACCCCAGCCACAGCCCAACGACGGCCCAACTACCGCAGCAGTGTCCCAAAGCCAGACAGCAGTATCCCAAGGCCATTAATGCTACTTCTGTGGCCAGGCCAAACACCCCAGAGCGCGCTGCCCAGCGAAGAATGCGACCTGCTCGGGCTGTGGGAAAAGGGACACTACACCAGCGTCTGCAAGGCCAAAGCCACCCCGAACGCCAGCAGCGCCGCGTGTGGGCCGTGCGAGCCGCCATCTTGGGCCCCCAACAGCACCGCGTGTGGGCCATGCGGGCCGCCATCTTGGACCTCCCCAGCCATGTGCGAACCACCGCAGCAGCAGCCATCTTGGACGACTCCAGCCACATGGGAATCATGGACGCCGCCATCTTGGACACCAGCCGGGATGCAGCAGGCCGCCAACCCGCCAATCTGATACCTGCAGTGACACACCGACCCCTACGCTGGCCTCTGTTACGCTGGACCAAACGAGACCGCACCAACTAGCTCGGTCCAAAATGGACGTTAATGTGAACGGCCATGCAATAAACTGCCTCTTTGACTCCGGGAGCACAGAGAGCTTCATCCACCCCAACACGGTGCGGCGTTGCTCTCTCCCAGTCCTGCCTGCGCACCAGCGGATTTCTATGGCCTCCGAGTCCCAGTCAGCGGACATTGGCGGCTTCTGCGTGGTGACACCAGTAGTAGACGGGACTGTGTTCAATAATTTTAAACTCCTGGTCCTGCCCGACCTCTGCGCTGCCATTCTACTGGGGTTGGATTTCCAGTGCCACCTCAAAAGCATTACGATGGCGTACGGTGGCCCCCTCCCCCCACTCACAGTCCGCAGCCAGCAGCCTCCAAATTGCCCGCTGCGCACCCGATGCAACCTCTCCACACTCAGAGTCTCACCCCCCCCACTTTTTGCTAACCTCACCCCCGACTGTAAGCCCATCGCCACAAAGAGCAGGCGATAGAGTGCCGGGGATGGGGTTTTCATCAAATCCGAAGTGGAGCGGCTCCTGAACGAGGGGATTATTGAGGGCAGCTCCAGCCCCTGGCGAGCCCAGGTTGTGGTCGTTAAGACCGGCGAAAAACAAAGCCTAGTCATCGACTACAGCCAAACAGTAAACCGCTACACCCTGCTGGACGCCTACCCACTCCCCCGCATAGCTGACATGGTCAACCTGATCGCGCAGCACCGCGTCTTTTCGACCATTGACCTGAAATCAGCGTACCACCAGCTCCCCACCCGCCCTGAAGACCGCCAGTATACTGCTTTTGAGGCAAACGGCCGCCTCTATCACTTCCTTAGGGTTCCCTTTGGCGTTACCAACGGGGTCTCCGTCTTCCAAAGGGAGATGAACCGGATGGTCGATCAAAACGTGCTGCAGGCCACTTTCCCTTACCTAGACAATGTAACCATCTGCGGCCATGACCTGCAGGACCATGACGCAAACCTCGAGAAATTCCTCCGCACCGCCCAACTCCTGAACCTGACATATAACAAGGAGAAGTGCATATTCCGCACAGACCGCCTCGCCATCCTTGGCTGTGTTGTGGAACACGGGGTCATCGGTCCCGACCCGGACCGGATGCGTCCCCTTATGGAACTCCCACTGCCCCACTGCTTAAAAGCTCTGAAGAGGTGCCTAGGGTTTTTTTCCTACTACGCTCAGTGGGTCCCCTACTATGCAGACAAAGCCCTTCCGCTGATAAAGTCCACCTCTTTACCCCCGATGGCAGAGGCCCGCTTGGCCTTCCACCGTAACAAGGAGGACATTGCCAAAGCCACCATGCACGCAGTGGACGAATCCATCCCCTTCCAGGTGGAAAGCGACGCGTCCGACTTTGCCCTGGCTGCCGCCCTTAATCAGGCGGGGAGACCTGTGGCCTTCTTCTCATGAACCCTCCAGGGCCCGGAGACCAGACACTCCGCGGTCGAGAAGGAGGCCCAGGCCATTGTGGAGGCTGTGCACCATTGGAGGCACTACCTGGCCGGAAAACGATTTACCCTGCTCACTGACCAGCGTTCAGTTGCATTTATGTTCAACAACATGCAGAGGGGCAAAATCAAAAATGACAAGATCTTGAGGTGGAGAATCGAACTTACCACCTACAATTACGAGATCTTGTACCGGCCTGGGAAGCTCAATGAACCCCCAGATGCCCTATCGCGTGGCACCTGCGCCAGCGTGCAGATCGATAGGCTGAGGTCCCTCCACAATGACCTCTGCCACCCGAGGGTCACCAGGTTCTTCCACTTCATCAAGGCCCGCAACCTGCCTTACTCCATCGAGGAGGCCAGGACCATGACCAAGAACTGCCAAGTCTGCGCTGAGTGCAAACCGCACTTTTATAGACCAGACAGAGCCCACCTGATAAAAGCCACTCGCCCTTTCGAACGCCTGAGCATCGATTTTAAAGGGCCTCTCCCCTCCTCCGACCGCAATGTGTACTTCCGCAACATCATTGATGAGTACTCCCGTTTCCCGTTCGCTGTCCCCTGCCCGGACATGACCAGTGCCACGGTCATTAAATGTCTGAACAGCCTCTTCACCCTGTTCGGTTTCCCCAGCTATATCCATAGCGACCGGGGCTCATCGTTTATGAGCGACGAACTCCGCCAGTACCTGCTCGCTAGGGGTATAGCCACAAGCAGGACCACCAGTTACAACCCCCGGGGGAATGGACAGGTGGAAAGAGAGAATGCAACAGTTTGGAAGGCCGCCCTACTAGCCTTAAAGTCTAGGGGCCTTCCGACCTCCCGCTGGCAGGAGGTGCTCCCCGATGCGCTCCACTCGATTCGGTCACTGCTCTGCACTGCCAACAATGCCACCCCTCACGAGAAAATGATTGTCTTCCCAAGGAAGTCCATATCGGGGACATCGTTACTGCCGTGCCTGACGTCCCCAGGGCGGGTACTACTGAGAAGACACGTGAGGACCAATAAAACGGACCCCCTGGCCGAGAGGGTCGACCTCCTCCACGCCAACCCCCAGTACGCTTACATTGCGTACCCAGACGGGCGGGAGGACACAGTCTCCATACAAGACCTCGCACCCTCGGGGTCCGCTGTAAACCACTACCCATTACCACCGCCCCCCCACGACCCGATATCCAACCCCAGCAGCCGGCACGCCTGAGCCCGTCACACACGAGGACTACACTCCAGTGCACCAGCCTACAAGGGACGCGATGCCGGAAGCTCCACCACACCTGCCATCGCCACGTCGATCACAGCGGCAGATAAGACCTCCGGAGAGACTCCAATACACGAACTTTTAAATACACTTCACCCCGCCGGACTCATTTTTAAACAAGGGTTGAATGTGGTAAACCACTGTTATACCTGTCTGTAAGTGTTTGTGTATTCCACCAGGTACAGGTCTGGACATGCCTCGGCTGACTCATCCCACGATTCCAGGTATATAAGTGACTACCTCCCAGTCCCTTAGTATTCTGGACGGGTCGACCACTCGAGACAAGACCTTCATTCTTTAGTTAATAAAAGCCTGGTTGTTACTCCCTTAACCTCAGTCTTTTGAGTAATTGATGGTGCATCAAGGATGATAAGTGAATGGGGCTTGTTGTGAGTTCGGATGATGGTTGAATTGGTCTTAGTGTGAGTTTGGATGATTTGGGAATGGGGCTTGGTGTGAATCAGAATGTTGGGTGAATGGGGCTTGTTGCGATTTGGATGATGGTTGAATGGGTCTTTGTGTAAGTTCGGATGATGGGTGAAGGGGACTTGGTGTGAGTTAGGGTGATGGTTGAATTGGTCTTGGTGTGGGTTTCGATTATTGGTGAATGGGGATTGGTGTTAGTCAGAATGTTGGATGCATGGGGCTTGTTGTGATTTAGGATGATGGGGCAATGGGTCTTTGTGTAAGTTAGGATGATGGGTCAATGGGACTTGGTGTGAATTAGGATGACGCGTGAATGGGGCTTGGTTTCAGTTAGATTGATGGTTGAATGGGGCTTTATTGAGTTAGGAAGATGTGTGAATGAGCCAGTGTGAGTTAGAATGATGAGCGAATGGGGCTGGTGTCAGTTAGGGTGTTTGGTGAACGGGGTTTGGTGTCAGTTAGAATGATGGGTGAATGGGGATTTGAGCGAGTTATGGCATAAGAACGTAAGAAATAGGAGCAGGAGTAGGCGAATCGGCACCTCGAGCCTGCTCCGCCATTCAATAAGATCATGGCTGATCTGATCCTAACCGCCAATCTACTATCACAGAACCATCTCCTGAATCAAACAGAATTAGGCACATGAAATAGGAGCAGGATCAGGCTACGCGGCCCCTGGGCCCGCTCCGCTACCCACAGGCTCATGTCCGATCCGAACCTAGGCTCATGTCCAAATTCCTGCCCGTTCCCCTTGACCCTTAATTCCCTTTACTTCTAGAAACTGTCTATTTCTGTTTTAAATTTATGTAATGATGTAACTTCTACAGCTTTTTGGGGCAACATATTCCATGGACCTACCACCCTCTGAGTGAAGTAGTTCCTCCTCATCTCAGTTTTGAAAGAGCAGCCCCTTATTCTAAGACTATGCCCCCTAGTTTTAGTTTCACCCAGCATCGGGAACATCCTCCCCGCATCCACCCGATCCAACCCCTACACAGTCTTATATGTTTCAATAAGATCGCCTCTCATTCTTCTGAACTCCAATGAGTGGAGTCCCAATCTACTCAACCTCTCCTCATATGTCCATCCCCTCATCCCCGGGATTAACCGAGTGAACCTTCTTTGTACTGACTCGAGAGAAAGTATGTCTTTTCTTAAGTATGAACACCAAAACTGTATGCAATATTCCAGGTGCGGTCTCACCAATACCTTGTACAACTGAAGCAATACCTTCCTATTTTTATATTCTATCCCCCTAGCAATGAAAGCCAACATTCCATTGGCCTTCTTAATCATTTGCTGCACCTGCATACTAATCTTTTGAGTTTCGTGCACCAGGATCCCCAGATCGCTTTGTACTTCAGTTCTTTCAAGTTTCTTGCCATTAAGATAATAACTTGCTCTACGATTTTTCCTGCCAAAGTGCATAACCTCACACTTTCCAGTATTGTATTCCATCTGCCAAATCTCTGCCCACTTACTTAGCCTGTCTATGTCCCCTTGCAGGTTTTTTATGTCCTCCTCACTCAGTACTTTCCCTCCCATCTTAGTATCATCTGCAAACTTTGATATGTTGCACTCGGTCCCCTCCTCCAGATCGTTAATATAGATTGTAAAGAGTTGGGACCCAGCACTGACCCCTGCGGAACAACACTAGTTAATGATTGCCAGTCTGAGAATGAACCATTTATCCCAACTCACTGCCTTCTGTTAGATAGCCAATCCTCTATCCATGCCAGAATATTACCCCCAATCCTGTGATTTTTTATCTTAAGCAATAATCATTTGTGCGGCACCTTGTCAAATGCCTTTTGGAAGTCTAAATACACTACGTCCACTGGTTCCACTTTCTCCACCCTATATGTTACTTCCTCAAAGGACTCCAGCAAATTTGTCAAACATGACTTCCCCTTCATAAAACCATGCTGACTTTGTCCTATTAAATAATGACTATCCAAATGTCCTGTTACTGTCTCCTTAGTAATGGACTCCAAAATTTTACCTCCCACAGATGTTAGGCTAACCGGTCTATAGTTTCCAGCCTTCTGTCTACTGCCCTTTTTAAATAAGGGTGTTACATTAGCAGTTTTCCAGTCTGACAGGACCTTTGCTGAGTCCAGGGAGTTTTGGAAAATTATTAAGCATTCAGGTCCAGGTGATTTATCCGCCTTGAGTACCATTATTTTACCGAGTACCACTTCCTTAGTGATTTTGATCGTTTTTAGCTCCTCCCCCCCATAGCCTCCTGTTTGTCCAGTGTTGGGATATTCTTAGTGTCCTCTACTGTAAAGACTGATACAAAATATTCATTCAGTGTTTTTGCCATCTCCATATTTCCCACCATTAATTTCCCGGTCTCATCCTCTAAGGGACCTACATTTACTTTAGCCACCCTTTTTCCTTTCATATAATTATAAAAACTCTTACTATCAGTTTTTATATTTTTTGCTAATTTACTTTCATAATCTATCTTCCCTTTCTTAATCAATCTTTTTGTTATTTTTTGCTGTCTTTTAAAGTTTTCCCAATCCTCTATCCTCCCACTAGATTTGGCTACCTAATATGCCCTTGTTTTAAGTTGAAATCTATCCTTAATTTCTTTACTTAGCCATGGATGGCTGTCTTTTCTTTTACACCCTTTTCTTCTCAGTGGAATATATATTTTTTGGAAGTTGTAAAATAACTCCTTAAATATACACCACTGATCATGTATCATCTTACCCTTTAATCTATTTTCCCAATCCACTCTACTCAATTCCACTCTCATACCTTCATAGTCTCCTTTTTTCAAGCTTAGCACGCTTGTTTGAGATCCAACCTTCTCACCCTCTAATTGAATATGGAATTAAACATGTTATGGTCACTCATTCCAAGGGGATGCTTTACTAGGACATTTTTAATTAATCCTGTCTCGTTATACAGGATCAGATCTAAAGTTGCTTGCCCCCTGGTCGGTTCAGTTACATACTGCTCAAGAAACCCATCCGTAATACACTCAATGAACTCATCCTCAAGGCAGCCCTTCCCAATTTGATTTGTCCAATTAATATGATAGTTAAAATCCCCCATAATTATAGATGTTCCCTTATTACAAACCTCAACTATTTCCTGATTGATACTCCGCCCATCAGAGTTGCTACTGTTCGGAGGCCTAGAGACAACGCCCCCTAGTGTTTATTCCCCTTATTATTCCTTACCTCCACCCAAACTGTTTCATTATACTGATCATCTGACCCAATATCATTTCTCTGTATTACAGTGATTCCTTCCTTTATTAACATAGCCACCCCACCTCCCCTTCCTTCCTGCCTGTCCTTCCTGATTGTTAAATATCCTGGTATGTTTAATTCCCAGGCATTGTCACCCTGCAGCCATGTTTCTGTAATGGCCACAAGATCATACCCCTATGTAGTTATTTGTGCCATTACCTCGTCTATTTTGTTACGAATGCTACGTGCATTCAGATAAAGAGCTTTCAAATATGTTTTGTGACACTTAGTTCCTGCTTTTGCCCTTTTATTACTTTACCTTTTACTCCATACCTCCTGCCCCTTCCTGACACGATCTGGTTTTTAATTTCCCCACTGCTACCTAAGTCTATGACCTTCTCTGTTCTCATTTTTATTATTTGATCTCTAGGAACCTCCTCCCCACTAGTTAGTTTAAAGCCCTCTCTACAGCCCTAGTTATATGATCCGCCAGGACTCTAGTCCCAGCTCTAGCTAAGTGAAGCCCGTCCCAACGGAACAGCTCCCTCCTGCCCCAGTACTGGTGCCAGTGTCCCAGGAAGCAAAACCCATTTCTCCCACACCAGTCTTTGAGCCATGCATTTAACTCTCTAATTTTATTTGTCCTAGCCCAATTCGCTCGTGGCTCAGGTAATAATCCAGGTTCTGTTTTTTAATTTGACCCCTAGCTGCTCATACTCCTTTAACAGAACCGGCTTCCTAGTCCTATCTACATCGTTTGTACCAACATGGACCACGACAACTGGATCCACCCCCTCCCACTGCAAGTTTCTTTCCAGCCCAGAGGAGATGTCCTTAACCCTGGCACCGGGTAGGCAACGCAGCCTTCGGGACTCTCGCTCTCGTCTGCAGAGAACTCTGTCTATCCCCCTAATAATACTATCCCCTACCACTACAACATTTCTACTTACTCCCCCCTCTTAAATGGCCCCCCGTTCCACGGTGCTGTGGCCAGGTTGCTCATTCTCCCTGCAGTCCCTGCTCCCGTCCCCACAGGGAGTAAGAACCTCGAACCTGTTGGACAAGAGCAAGGGCTGCGGCTCCTCCAGCTCTACCTCCTCGATCCCCGTACCGGCCTAACTCGTAGTCACACCGTCCTGACCCTGACCATGGGATACATCTGAAATAATTAAATTCATAGGTGTGACCACCTCCTGATACACAGAGTCCAGGTACTTCTCCCCCTCCCTGATGTGTCGCAGTGTCTTAAGCTCAGACTCCAGCTCATCAACACGGAGCTGGAGTTCCTGGAGCAGCAGACACTTGTCACAGGTGTAATCACCGTGAGCCTCAATGGGGTTCACCGGCTCCCACATCTCACAACAGTAACACATCACCTGCTGCATTCTATGTATTTAATACATTTTTTTAGTGTTAGTTATGGACACCCACTGCCCGATTTTAGATGCTAGTTTCCCCTTTACTTAACTGGATTTAAATAAAAATCAGTCCCTCTAATTACACCAGTTAAACGGTTTACCAACAGTCACTATGCACCAGAAAGGCGTTATTAACTACAACCCACAGAGTTAAAGTTTGATAAGAACAACTAACACCCCACTTACCCTAACTCACACAGTTACCCTAACTCACAGCACGCTTTGATGACTCGCACTCAGTGCTTGCTCGCACTAGGACTGGTCATTTTATACTGTTTGTTAGTTTACAGCCAAATGTGTCACCCCTGCTGATTGGTTAGAAAACTGGTTTCCACTGCCTGCTGTGCCAATTTACTCCTACTGCAATGTAACCTTGTTTTACTCTTCTTAAACCAACAGAATCCCAAATATTTAACTTTTCCCCTTTAATTGAACTGCTTAAGTAATCTTTTCAAGAATGAATTAAAGAGAAATAACAATTAAAGAACTCTCACACTTACCCAAACTCACAGCACTCTTTGATGACTCGCACTCAGTGCTTGCTCGCATTTGGACGATGGGTGAATGTGTCTTGGTGTGAGTTAGGTTGATGGGTGAATGGGGCTTGGAGTGATATAGGTTGATGGCTGAATGTGTCCTGGTGTAAGTTAGGTTAATGGGTGAATGGGGCTTGGTGTGAGTTAGGATGATGGGTGAATGCGTCTTGGTGTCTGTTTCGATGCTGGGCAAGAGGGACTTGGTGAGAGTTATGATGATGGGTGAATGGGTCTATGTGTGAGTTAGAATTATGGGTGAATGTGGCTTGTTGTGAGTAAGGATGATGTGAGAATGGGACTTGGTGTGTGTTATGTTGACGGGTAAATGGGATTGTTCAGAGATAGGATAATGGGTGAATTTGGGGATGGGTGAATGGGACTTGGTGTGTGTTAGGATGTTGAGTGAATCGGGATTGATGTGAGTTACTGTGATGGGTGGATGGGGCTTGTTTTGAGTTAGCGTGATATGTGAATGGGGCTTGGAGTGATTTAGGATCATGAGTGAATGGGGCATGGTGTGAGCTGGGATGATGAGTGAATGGGTCTTCGTGTGAATTCGGATGATGTGTGAATGGGGCTTGGTGTAAGTTAGGATGATGGGTGAATGGGCTTGGTGTGGGCTAGTATGATTTGAGAATGGTGCATGGTGTGAGTAAGGGTGATGGGTGAACGTGTCTTGGAGTTAGTTAGTATGATGTGTGAATGTGGCTAGGTGTGAGTTAGGATGATGGATGAATGGGGCTTGGTGTAATTTATGATGAGTTTGAAAGGGTCTTTTTGAAAGTTAGAATGATGGGTGAATCGGGATTGCTGTGAGTTAGGATGATGAGTGAATGTGGCTGGAGTGATTTATAATGATGGGTGAATGGGTCTTTGTGTGAGTTAGGATGACGGGTGGATGGGGCTTGGAGTGAGTTAGGATGACGTATCAATGGGTCTTGGTGTGAGTTTGGATGACGGGTGAATAGGTCTTGTTGTGGGTTATGATGATGCATGAATGGGACTTTGTTTAAGTTAGGATGATGGGCGAATGGGACTTGGTATGGGTTAGGATGATGGGTGAGTGGGCCGGTGTAAGTTAGGATGATGTGTGAATGGGGTTGGTGTCCATTTGAATGACGGGTGAATGGGGCTTTGTGTGAGTTAGGATGATGTGTGAATGGGTCGTGGTGTGAGTTCGGATGATGGATGAATGAGTTTGGTATGAGTTAGGATGATAGGGGAATGGGGCTTGGTGTGAGTCAGGATGATGGGTGAATGTGGCTTGGTGTGAGTTATGGTGTTGTGTCAATGGGTCTCCTTGTGATTAGGATGATGGGTGAACGGTGATTGGTGTGAGTTAGGATGATGGTTGAATGCGGCTTGGTGTGATTTAGGATGATGGGCGAAAGGGTCTGGGTGTAAGTTAGAATTATGGGTGAATGTGTATTTGTGTCAGTTAGGACGATGGGTGAATGTGGCTTTGTGTGATTTAGAACGATGTGTGAATGTGTCTAGGTTTGAGTTATGTTGATGCATGAATGGGGCTTGGTGTGAGTTAGGATGTTGGGTTAATGGGGCTTGGAGTGATTAAGATGATGAATGAATGTACCTTGGTGTAACTTAGGTTAATGGGTGAATGGGGCTTGGTGTCAGTTAGGATGATGCAAGAATGCGACTTGGTGTGTGTTATGATGCTGGGTAATTGGGTCTTTGTGTGAATAGAAACATAGCAACATAGAAGATAGGAGCAGGAGTAGGCCATTCGGCCCTTCGAGCCTGCTCCACCATTCAATGATGGCTGATCATCCGAATTCAGTACTCTGTCCCTGCCTTCTCCCCATATCCCTTGATCCCTTTAGCCTTAAGAAATATATCCAACTCCTTCTTGAATTTATATAATGAACTGTGCTCCACCGCCCTCTATGGCAGCGAATTCCACAGGTTCACCACTCTCTGGGTGAAGAAATTCCTCCTCATTTCAGTCCTAAATGGCTTACCCCTTCTGCTTAGCCTGTGACCCCTGGTTCTGGACTCCCCGGCAATCGGAAACATCCTTCCTGCGTCTAACCGATCCAGGCCTGAGAGAATTTTATAGGTTTCGATGAGATCCCCTCTCAATCTTCTAAACTCCAGTGAGTATAAGCCGAATCGACACAATCTCTCCTCATACGTCAATCCTGCCATCCCAGGTATCAGCCTGGTGATTCTTCGCTGCACTCCCTCCATGGCAAGAACGTCCTTCCTCAAAAAATGCGACCAAAACTGCACACATTACTCAAGGTGTGGTCTCACCAAGGCCCTGTACAACTGCAGCAAGACATCCTTGTTCCTGTACTCAAACCCTCTTGCTACGAAGGCCAACATACCAATTGCCTTCTTAAACGCCTGCTGCACCTGCATGCTTACCTTCAGCGACTGGTGCACAAGAACACCCAGGTCTCTTTGCACTTCCCCTTCTCCCAATCTATTGCCATTCAAATAATAGTCTGCCTTCCTGTTTTTGCCACCAAAGTGGATAACCTCACATTTATCCACATTATAGTGCATTTGCCATGTTTCTGCCCAATCACCCAACCTCTACAAATCGTACTGGAATTTCACAACATCCTCCTCACAGCATACCCTCCCACCCAGCTTTGTGTCGTCTGCAAATTTGGAGATATTACATCCAATTCCCTCGTCCAGATCATTAATATATATTGTGGACAGCTGGGGTCCTAAGACCGATCCTTGTGGTACCCCACTAGTCACTGCCTGCCACTCAGAAAATGACCCATTTATTCCATCTCTTTGCTTTCTATCCGCCAACCAGTTCTCTAGCCAAGTCAATACCTTGCACCCAATCCCATGTTCCTTAATTTTACATGCTAATCTGTTTTGCTGTTCCTGGGACTAGGGACAGGGTCACTGGCAAGGCTTGGAAGCTAAGTAAAGCCAGGCCTGGTTAATACCTGGAGGAGTGACCATCAGGGAAAGACCAGCTGCAGAAGGTCACAGGAATGAGCCCCGAGGAGGGGCTGTTGGTGAGAAGGTCACGGGAGGGGTGGCTGGTGAGCAGGCCCGGGCGTTGGGCTGAAGATTGTCGGACAGGAGGAATGGTGGAAATGGAATGGCGGCGCGCACAGACGCAGCGGCTTTGCTTCTCCCAGGACGGTGCTATTTACGTTTAATGTTAATGTTATTTGTACTGGACTCATGGGAGCTTGCAAGGTCACATTTCGTTGTTCATGTACTTGTGCATTGTACAATGACAATAAAGTTGAATTATTATTATTATTATTTGCGGGACCTTATCGAAAGCCTTCTGAAATTCCAAATACACCTCATCCTCTGGTTCTCCCTTATCTAATTTACCACTTACATCCTCAAAAAATTCCAGTAGGTTAGTCAAGCACGATTTATCTTTTGTAAATCCACGTTGATTTTGTCCGATCACGTCACTGCTTTCGAAGTGCTCTGCAATTACTTGTTTTATAATGGACTCTAGCATTTTCCACATTACCGATGTCAGGCTTACCCGTCTATAACTACCTGCTTTTTCTACCACCTTTTTTGAATAGTGGGGTAACATTAGCGACCCTCCAATCCATGGGTACTGTTCCAGAGTCCATCGAGTTCTGGAAGATGACCAGCATTGCATATACTATTCCTGGGGCCACTTCCTTAAGTACCCTAGGATGTAGAAATGTAAGAACTCACACAACACCAGGTTATAGTCCAACAGTTTTTTCTGAAATCACAAGCTTTCGGAGCACTGCTCCTTCGTCAGGTGAAGTGAAGAGTTGCATATAGGTACAGCATATATAGTCAGAGAATACTGCCAGATGAGTATAGGTAATCTTTCTAACGGCCCTTTATCACACCTCGGCAGAGAGATAATCACAGCAATCAAAGGTGTGAATGGTGTCCAAACAGGTCAGTCAGGAAAACATTACATCAAAGAACAATGAGGAGGGGTCACAAGGGGTCAAATGTTGCAGATGCTGGGATCTGTATGAAAAACAACAATCAAACAGGAAACAATAAAAAAAAAAAAAATTTTTTGGCTGGAAGTCACAGCATGTCCGGCCGCATCTGTGTAGATAGAACAAAACAATGACTACTCGAGTCTGGATGACTCTACGTCAGGTGGGGTTACATGTAGCGTGACATGAACCCAAGATCCCGGTTGAGGCTGGCCTCATGAGTGCGGAACTTGGCTATCAGTTTCTGCTCGACGATTTTGCGTTGTCATGTGTCTCAAAGGCCGCTTGGAGAATGCTTACTCGAAGATCGGAGGCTGAATGTTCTTGAAGGCTGAAGTGTTCCCCAACTGGGAGGGAACACTCCTGCCTGGTGATTGTTGTGCAGTGCCCGTTCATCCGTTGTCAGAGTGTCTGCATGGTCTCGCCAATGTACCATACTCCGGGGCATCGTTTCCTGCAACGTATGAGGTAGACAACGTTGGCCGAGTCACATGAGTATGTACCAAGTACCTGGTGGGTGGTGTCCTCACGTGTGATGATGGTAACTGTGTTGATGATCTGGCATGTCTTGCAGAGGTTGCCGTGGCAGGGTTGTGTGGTGTCGTGCTCGCTGTTCTCCTGAAAGCTGGGTAATTTGTTGCGAACAATGGTCTGTTTGAGGTTAGGCGGCTGTTTGAAGGCAAGTAGTGGAGGCATGGGGATGGCCTTAGTGAGGTGTTCGTCATCATCGATGACATGTTGAATGATGCAAACAACTTGGCGTAGGATGTAGATTATCAGGCCCTGGGGATTTATCGGCCTTCAGTCCCATCAATTTTCCAAACACCATTCCACTACAAATATTGTTTTCTTTCAGTTCCACCCTTTCCTCAGACGCTATGTTCCCCAGCATCTCTGGGAGGTTATTTGTGTCCTCCGTTGTGAAGACAGAACCAAAATATGTATTTGGTTGGTTAGCCATATCTTTGTTCCCCATTATAAATTCCCCTGATTCTGACTGCAAGGGACCTACACTTGACTTCACCAATCTTTTTCTCTTCACATAACTATAAAAGCTATTACAGTCAGTTTTTATGTTCCCTGCAAGATAACTCTCATATTCTATTTTCACCTTCTTAATTAATCCCTTTGTCCTCCTTTGTTGAATGCTAAACTGCTCCCAATCCTCAAGTTTATTGCTTTTTCTGGCCAATTTATATGTCCTCTCCTTTGATCTTATGCTATCCCTAATTTCCCTTGTTAGCCACGGTTGAGTCACCTTTTTTGCTTTATGTTCATGCCAAACTGGGATGAACAAATTCTGTAGTTCATCCATTCGGTCTTTGAATGTTTGGCATTGCCTATCCACCGTCAACCCTTTGAGTGACTTTCCCCAATCAATGCTACCCAACTCGCTCCTCAGACCATCATAGTTTCCTTTTTTTAAATTTGTACTCTAGTCTGTGAGTCAACTACTTCATTCTCCATCTTAATGAAGAATTCGATCATAGTATAATCGCTCCGTCCCAAGGGGCCTCCTACAACAATATTGCCAATTAATCCTTTCTCGTTACATAATACCCAGTCTAAGATGGCCTTATCTCTGGTTGGTTCCTCGACATATTGGTCCAGGAAACCATCCCGTAAACACTCCAGGAATTCCTCCTCCACAGTATTGTTACTAATTTGGTTAGCCCAATCTATATGTAGGTTAAAGTCACCCATGATGACTGCTGTTCCCTTACTGCACGCTTCGTTAATTTCCCTTTTAATGCCAGCTCCAACCTCTGCCTTACTGTTTGGAAGTCTATATACCACGCCCACTAACGTTTTCTGCCCCTTAGTATTTCTCAATTCTACCCATACAGTTTCCACATCATCAGAGCTAATATCCTTCCTTACAATTGTGTTAATCCCTTCTTTAACCAGTAATGCTACCCAACCTCCCTTTCCTTTTTGCCTATCTTTCCTGAATGTCGAATACCCCTGGATGTTGAGTTCCCAGCCTTGACCATCCTTGAGACACGTTTCCGTAATCCCTACCAAATCATATTTGTTTACCTCTATTTTCACAGCCAATTCATCCACCTTATAACGATTGATCCTCGCATTAAGACACAAAGGCTTCAGGCTTCTTTTTTATAGCTCTTAGACCTATTAGAATTATTATTTACTGTGGCTACGTTTGATTTAAACCGTTGATTTCTCTGACTGCCACTTTAGTTTCTCTCCTTCCTATTTTTTGCTTTTATCCTTTTTTCACTTTCCTCTGTCTCCCTGCTCATGTTCCCAACCCCCTGCCATTTTAGTTTAAACCCTCCCCCAGAGCACTAGCAAACACTTCCCCTAGGACATTGGTTCCAGCCCTGCCCAGGTGCAAACCGTCCGGTTTGAACTGGTCCCACCTCCCCCAGAACCGGTTCCAATGTCCCAGGAACTTGAATCCCTCCCCGTTGCACCATTCCTCTAGCCACGTATTCATCTGAAATATCCTTCTATTTCTACTCTGACTAGCACGTGGCACTGGTAGCAATCCTGAGATTACTAACTTTGAGGTCCTATTTTTTAATTTACCTCCTAACTCCCTATATTCCGCTTTTAGGACTTCATCCCGCTTTTTATCTATATCGTTGGTGCCTATATGCACCACGACAACCGGATTTTCACCCTCCCCTTCCAAGATGTTCTGCAGCCACTCTGAGACATCCTTGACCCTTGCACCAGGGAGGCAACACAACATCCTGGAGTCTCGTTTGCGGCCGCAGAAACGCCTATCTATTCCCCTTACAACAGAATCCACTGTTCCTATAGCCGTTCCGCCCCTTGTCCTCCCATCTTGTGCAGCAGATCCACCTCTGGTGCCAGGAAGTTGGCTGCTGCTGCTTTCCTCTGATAAGCCATTCCCCCAACAGCACTCAAAGTGGTGTATCTGTTGAGAGGGGGCTGTCCACAGGGGAACCCTGCACGACCTGCCTGCACCTCGTACTCTGCCTGTTGGTCACCCATACTCTAACTTCCTGTCCAACCTCTAACTGCGTTGTTTCCAACTCCGTAAACGTGCTATGCACGGATCATCAATTAGGATGATGGGAGAATGTGTCTTGGTGTGAGTTACGATGATAGGTGAATGGGGCTTGTTGTGGGTTAGGATGATGGGTAAAATGGATTTCGTGTGAGTTTGGATGATGGGTGATTTGGTATTGGTGTGAGTTATGATGATGGGTGAATGGGGAGTGTTGTGACTTAGGATGATGTGTGAATGTGTCTTCGTGTGAGTTAGATGATGTGAGAATAGGACTTGCTTTTGCATTTGGATGATGGTGTATGGGTATTGGTGTGAGTGAGGATGATGAATGAATGGGGCTTGATGTGTGTTAGGAGGTTGAGTGAATCGGGATTGGTGTGAGTTACTGTAATGGGTGAATGGTGCTTTGTGTGAGTTAGCGTGATGGGTGAATGGGGCTTCGTGTGATTTAGGATGATGAGTAATGGGGCTTGCTGTGAGTTTGGATGATGAGTGAATGGGTCTTTGTGTGAGTCAGAATTATGAGTGATTGAGGCTTGTTGTGAGTAAGGCTGATGGGTAAATGGGTCTTGGTGTGAGTTATGATGAAGGGTGAATGGGATTGGTCTGAGTGAAGATGATGAGTGAATGGGCCTTAGTGTGAGTTAGGATGTGCGAATGGGGCTTGGTGTAAGTTATGATGATGCGTGAATGGGGCTTGGTGTGTTTTAGGATGTTGGGAAAATTGGTCTTGGTGTGTGATGGGATGATTCGTGAATGGGTCAAGGTGTGAGATAGGATGTTGGCTGAAAGGACTTGGTGTGAGTTATGATGATGCGTGAAAGCTTCTTGGGGTCAGTTAGGATGATGAGTGAATGGGTCTTGGTGTGAGTTACGTTGATTCGTGAATGGGGCTTGGTGTGAGTTATGATGAGGGGTGAATGGGGAGTGTTGTGACTTAGGATGATGTGTGAATGTGTCTTCATGTGAGTTAGATGATGTGAGAATAGGATTTGCTTTTGCATTTGGATGATGGTGTATGGGTATTGGTGTGAGTGAGGATGATGAATGAATGGGGATTGATGTGTGTTAGGAGGTTGAGTGAATCGGGATTGGTGTGAGTTACTGTGATGGGTGAATGGTGCTTTGTGTGAGTTAGCGTGATGGGTGAATGGGGCTTCGTGTGATTTAGGATGATGAGTAATGGGGCTTGCTGTGAGTTTGGATGATGCGTGAATGGGTCTTTGTGTGAGTTAGAATTATGAGTGATTGAGGCTTGTTGTGAGTAAGGCTGATGGGTAAATGGGTCTTGGTGTGAGTTATGATGAAGGGTGAATGGGATTGGTCTGAGTGAAGATGATGAGTGAATGGGCCTTAGTGTGAGTTAGGATGTGCGAATGGGGCTTCGTGTAAGTTATGATGATGCGTGAATGGGGCTTGGTGTGTTTTAGGATGTTGGGAAAATTGGTCTTGGTGTGTGATGGGATGATTCGTGAATGGGTCAAGGTGTGAGATAGGATGTTGGCTGAAAGGACTTGGTGTGAGTTATGATGATGCGTGAAAGCTTCTTGGGTTGAGTTAGGATGATGAGTGAATGGGTCTTGGTGTGAGTTACGTTGATTCGTGAATGGTGCTTGGTGTGAGTTAGGATGATGGGTGAACGCGGCTTGGTGTGAGTTAGGGTGATGGGTGAATGGGGCGGTTCGAGTTAGGATGATGGTGACTGGGGTTGTTGTCAGTTAGGAGGATGCGTGAATGAAGCTTTGTGTGAGTTAGGATGATGGGTGAAATGGTCTTGTTGTGAGTTAGGATGATGGGTGAATGGGGTGGTATGAGTTAGGATGATGAGTTAATGGGGCTTGGTGTGAGTCAGGATGATGTGTGAATGGGGCCTGCTGTGATTTATGGTGATATGTGAATGGGTCTTGTTGTGAGTTAGGAAGATGGGTGAATGGGGCTTGGTGTGTTTTAGGATGATGCGCGAATGTGTCTTGGTGTGAGGTAGGATGTTGGGTGAATGGGGCTTTGAGTGATTTAGTATGACGTGTGAATGGGGCCTAGTGTCAGTTAGGTTGATGGGTCAATGGGGCTTGGTGTGACTAATGATGATGGGTGAATTGGTCTTTGTGTAAGTTAGGATGATGGGTGAATGGGACTTGTTGTATGTTAGGATGATGTGTGAATGCGGCTTGGAGTGATTCAGGTAGATGGGTGAATGGTTTTCTGTGTAAGTTATGATGATTAGTCAATCGGTCTTGGTGTGAATTAGTATGATGTGTGAATGAGGCTTGGTGTGAGTTAGGATGATGGGTGAATGGGGCTTGCTGTGAGTAAGGATGATGGGTGAATGGATTTTGATGTGACTTAGGATGATGGGTGAATTGTGCTTGGTATGTGTTAGGATGATGAGTGAATGGGGATTGCTGTTAGTTATGGTGATGTGTGAATGTGTCTCGTTGTGATATACGGTGATGAGTGAACGGGGATTGGTGTGAGTTCGGATGATGGGTGAAAGGGGCTTGGTGTGATTTAGGATGATGGGTGAAAGGATCTGGGTGTAAGGTAGAATTATGGGTGAATGGGTCTTGGTGTCAGTTAGGACGATGGATGAATGTGGCTTTGTGTTAGTTAGGATGATGGCTGAATGTGGCTGGAGTGATTTCGAACGATGTGTGAATGTGTCTAGGTGAGTTATGTCGATGAATGAATAGGGCTTGGTCTGAGTTAGGATGTTGGGTTAATGGGGCTTGGAGTGATTAAGGATGGTGGGTGAATGTATCTTGGTGTATGTTGGGTTGATGTGTTAATGGGGCTTGGTGTCAGTTAGGATGATGCGATAATGCCACTTGTTTTGTGTTTGGATGCTGGGCAATTGTGTCTTTGTGTGAATTAGGATGATGGGTGAATGTGCCTTGGTGTGATTTACGATCATGGGTGAATGGGGCTTGGTGTGGGTTAGGATGATGGGTGAATGGATTTGGCGTGAGTTAGGATGATGGGTGATTTTGTATTGGTGTGAGTTATGATGATGCGTGAAAGGGGCGTGTTGGGACTTAGGATGATGTGTGAATTTGTCTTGGTGTGAGTTATGATGATGTGACAATAGGACTTGTTTTTGCGTTTGAATGATGGTCAATGGGTCTTTGTGTGAGTGAGGATGATGAATGAATGGTGCTTGGTGTGACTTAGAATGATATGTGAATGGGTCCTCGTGTGAGTTATGTTGACGGGTGAATGGGATTGTTCTGAGTTAGGATGATGGGTGCATGAGGCTTGGTGTGAGTTAGGATGTAGAGTGAATCTGGATTGGTGTGAGTTACTGTGATGATGAATGGGGCTTGGTGTGAGTTAGCGAGATGGATGAATGGAGCTTGGAATTATTTAGGATGATGAGTATTGGGGCTTCCTGTAAGTTAGGATGATGAGTGAATGAGTCTTTGTGTTAGTTAGAATTATGGGTGATTGAGGCTTGTTGTAACTGAGGATGATGGGTGAATTGGTCTTGGTGTGAGTTAGGATGATGGGTGAATGGGGCTTTCAGTGATTTAGGATGATATGTGAATGTGTCTTTTTGTAAGTGTGGGTGATGTGTGAATGTTTCTTGCTGCGAACTAGGATGATGTGTGAATTCGGATTGGTGTCAGTTAGTTTGATGGGTCAATGGTGTTTGGAGTGACAAATGATGATGTGTGAATTGGCCTTGGTGTAAATTAGGATGATATGTTAATGGGGCTTGGAGTGATTTAGTTTGATGGGTGAAAGGTTTTTTGTGTAAGTTATGATGATGGGTGAATTGGTCTTGGTGTGAATTAATATGATACGTGAATGGGGCACGGTGTACGTTGGTGTAAGTTAGGATGATGGGGCTTGGTGTGAGTTAGAGATATGGGTGAATGGGGCTTATTGTTAGTAAGGATGATGGGTGAATGGGACTTGTTGCGAGCTATGATGACGGTTGAATGGGATTTGGCTGAGTTTTGGTGATGGGTGAATAGGACTTGGTGTGAGTGAGGATGAGGGGGTAATGTGTCTTTGTGTGAATTAGGGTGATGTGTGAATGGGGCTTGGTGCAAGTTAGGATGATTGGTGAATGGGGCTTGTTGTCAGTTAGGATGAAGTGTGAAAGGGTCTTAGTGTGTTTTAGGGTGATCGGTGAATGGGGCTTGTTGTGAGTTCCGATTGTGAGTTAGGATGCTGGGTGAATGGATCTTGGTGTGAGTTAGGATGCTGGGTGAATGGATCTAGTTGTGATGTTAGGATGATGGGTGAATTTTTCTTGGGGTGAATTCGGTTGATGGGTGAATGGGTCTTTGTGTGAGTTACGATGATGCTTGAATGGGGCATGGTGTGAGTTAGTATGATGGGTGAACGGGGCTTGCTGTTAGTTAGGATGATGGGTGAATGTGTCTTGTTTGAGTTAGTATGATGTGTCAATGGATCTTAGAGTGAGTCAGGATAATGGGTGAATGTGGCTTGTTGTGAGTTTGGATGATGGGTGAATGGGTGTTGATGTGAATTGGGATGACTGTTGAATGGGTCTTTGTGTGAGTTATGGAGATGGGTGAGTGCGTCTTGGTGCGAGTTAGGCTGATGCATGAATGTGTCTAGGTGTGAGTTTGAATGACTGGAGAACTGTCTCGGTGTGAGTTAGGATAATGTGTGAATGATCTTGGTGTGAGTTAGAATGAAGGGTGAAAGTGATTGGTGTGAATTTTGATGACGGCTGAATAGTCTTGTTATGAGTTAGGATGGTGGGTGATGGGCTTTTTGTGAATTAGGTTGATGGGTGAATGGTCTTGGTGTGTATAAGGATGGTGGGTGAATGTGGCTTGGTGGAAGTTACAATGATAGGTGAATGGATCTTGGTGTGTGTTAGGATGAAGTGTGAATGATTCTTGGTGTGAGTTAAGGTTATGGGTGAATGGGGCTTTGTGTGAGTTTCATGATGGGTGAATGGGTCTTGTTGTGAGTTATGATGATGGATGAATTGGTCTTGCTTTGAGTTCGGATGATGGGGGAATGGGTCTTTGTCTGAGATAGGATGATGTGTGAATGGGGCTTGGTGTGAGTTAGGATGATGGGTGAATGTGGTGGTATGAGTTAGGATGAAGAGTTAATGGGGCTTGGTGTGAGTCAGGATGCTATGTGAATGGGGCCTGGTGTGATTTATGGTGTTGTGTGAATGGGTCTTGTTGTGAGTTAGGAAGATGGGTGAATGTGGCTTGGTGCGTTTTAGGATGATGTGTGAATGTGCCTTGGTGTGAGTTAGGATGATGGGTGAATGGGGCTTTGAGTGATTTAGGATGATGTGTGAATGTGTCTTTTTGTAAGTGAGGATGATGTGTGAATGGGTCTTGGAGTGAATTAGTATGATGTGTGAATGGGGCTTAGTGTCAGTTAGGTTGATGGGTCAATGGGGCTTGGTGTGACTAATGATGATGGGTAAATTGGTCTTGGTGTAAGTTAGTGTGATGGGAGAATGGGGCTTGTTGTGTGTTAGGATGATGTGTGAATGGGGCTTGGAGTGATTCAGGTAGATGGGTGAATGTTTTTTTTGTAAGTTATGATGATGGGGGAATCGGTCTTGGTGTGAATTAGTATAATGTTTGAATGGGGCTTGGTGTGAGTTAGGATGATGGGTGAATGGGACTTGCTGTGAGTCAGGATGATGGGTGAATGGATTTTGTTGTGACTTAGGATGATGGGTGAATTAGGCCTGGTATATGTTAGGATGATGAGTGAATGAGGATTGCTGTTAGTTATGGTGATGTGTGAATGTGTCTCGTTGTGATTTAGGATGATGAGTGAACGGGGATTGGGATGAGTTCAGATGATTGGTGAAAGGGGCTTGGTGCGATTTAGGATGATGGGTGAAAGGGTCTGCGTGTAAGGTGGAATTATGGGTGAATGGGGCTTGTTGTGTGTTAGGATGATGGCTGAATGTGGCTGGAGCGATTTAGGACGATGTGTGAATGTGTCTATGTGAGTTTTGTCGATGAATGAATGGGGCTTGGCCTGAGTTAGGATGTTGGATTAATGGGGCTTGGAGTGATTAAGGATGATGGGTGAATGTATCTTGGTGTAAGTTGGGTTGATGTGTTAATGGGGCTTGGTGTCAGTTAGGATGATGCGAGAATGCGACTTGTTTTGTGTTTGGATGCTGGATAATTGGGTCTTTGTGTGAATTAGGATGATGGGTGAATGTGCCTTGGTGTGAGTTACGATCATGGATGAATGGGGCTTGGTGAGAGTTAGGATGATGGGTGAATGGATTTGGTGTGAGTTAGGATAATGGGTGATTTTGTATTGGTGTGAGATATGATGGTGGGTGAATGGGGCGTGTTGTGACTTAGGATGATGTGTGAATTTGTCTTGGTGTGAGTTATGATGATGTAACAATAGGACTTGTTTTTGCGTTTGGACGATGGTCAATGGGTCTTTGTGTGAGTGAGGATGATGATTGAATGGTGCTTGGTGTGAGTTAGGTTGGTATGTGAATGGGTCTAGGTCTGAGTTAGAATTATGTGTGAATGGTGCTTGTTGTGAGTAAGGATGATATGTGAATGGGTCCTGGTGTGTGTTATGATGATGGGTGAATGGGATTGTTCTGAGTTAGGATGATGGGTGCATGGGGCTTGGTGTGAGTTAGAAACATAGAAACATAGAAGATAGGAGCAGGAGTAGGCCATTCGGCCCTTCGCAGCTGCTCCACCATTCAATGTCATCATGGCTGATCATCCAAATTCAGTACCCTGTCCCTGCCTTTTCCCCAAATCCCTTGATCCATTTAGCCTCAAGAAATATATCCAACTCTTTCTTGAATATATTTAATGAACTAGCCTCCACCGCCCTCTGTGGCAGAGAATTCCACAGGTTCACCACTCTCTGGTGAAGAATTTCCTCCTCATTTCAGTCCTAAATGGCTTACCCCTTATCCTTAGACTATGACCCCGGGATCTGGACACCCCGGCCATCAAAAACATCCTTCCTGCATCTAGTCTGTCCAGAACTGACAGAATTTTACAGGTTTCGATGAGATCCCCTCTCAATCTTCTAAACTCCAGTGAGTATAAGCCCAATCGACACAATCGCTCTTCATACGTCATTCCTGCCATCCCAGGTATCAGCCTGGGGAATCTTCGCTGCACTCCCTCCATGGCAAGAACGTCCTTCCTCAGGTTAGGTGACCAAAACTGCACACAATACTCAAGGTGCGGTCTCACCAAGGCCCTGTACAACTGTAGCAAGTCATCGTTGTTCCTGTACTCGAACCCTCTTGCTACGAAGGCCAACATACCATTTGCCTTCTTAACCGCCTGCTGCACCTGCATGCTTACCTTCAGCGACTGGTGCACAAGGACACCCAGGTCTCTTTGCACTTCCCCATCTCCCAATCTATTTCCATTCAAATAATAAGCTGCCTTCCTGTTTTTGCCACCAAAGTGGATAACCTCACATTTATCCACATTAAAGTGCATTTGCCATGTTTCTGCCCAATCACCCAACCTGTCCAAATCGTACTGGAGTTTCCCGACATCCTCCTCGCAGCTTACCCTCCCGCCCAGCTTTGTGTCGTCTGCAAATTTGGGATATAACATCCAATTCCCTCGTCGAGATCATTAATATATATTGTGAACATCTGGGGTCCGAGGACCGATCCTTGCGGTATCCCACTAGTCACTGCCTGCCACTCGGAAAACGACCCGTTTATTCCAACTCTTTGCTTTCTGTCCACCAACCAGTTCTCTATCCAAGTCAATACCTTGCACCCAATCCCATGTGCCTTAATTTTGCACGCTAATCTCTTATGTGGGACCTTATCGAAAGCCTTCTGAAAGTCCAAATACACCACATCTACTAGTTCTCCCTTATCTATTTTACCAGTTACATCCTCAAAAAATTCCAGTAGATTAGTCAAGCATGATTTACCTTTTGTAAATCCATGTTGACTTTGTCCAATCCTCTCACTGCTTTCCAAGTGCTTTGCTATTACATCTTTTATAATAGACTCTAGCATTTTCCCCACTACCGATGTCAGGCTTACCGGTCTATAATTCCCCGCTTTATCTCTACCACCTTTTTTTAAAAGTGGGGAAAATTAGCTACCCTCCAATCCATGGGTACCGTTCCAGAGTCTATCGAGTTCTGGAAGATGACCAGTAATGCATCTACTATCTCTCGGGCCAGTTCCTTAAGTACCCTGGGATGTAGACCATCAGGCCCTGGGGATTTATCGGCCTGCAGTCCCATCAATTTTCCTAACACCATTTTCCTACAAATACTGATTTCTTTCAGTTCCTCTCTTTCATCAGACCCTATGTTCCCCGGCATCTCTGGGAGGTTATTTGCATCCTCCTTTGTGAAGACAGAACCAAAGTATGTATTTAGTTGGCCTGCCATTTCCTTGTTTCCTATTATAAATTCCCCTGATTCTGACTGTAAGGGACCTATGCTTGACTTCACCAATCGTTTTCTCTTCACATATCTATAAAAGCTTTTACAGTCAGTTTTTATGTTCCCTGCAAGCTTACTCTCATATTCAATTTTCATTTTCTTAATTAATCCCTTTGTCCTCCTTTGTTGACTCCTAAACTGCTCCCAATCCTCAGGATTATTGGTTTTTCTCACCAATTTATATGCCCTCTCCTTGGATCTTATGCTATCCCTAATTTCCCTTATTAGCCACGGTTGAGTCACCTTTTTTGTTTTATTTTTATGCCAAACTGGGATGAACAAATTCTGTGGCTCATCCATTCGGTCTTTTAATGTTTGCCATTGCCTATCCACCGTCAACCCTTTGAGCGCCATTCCCCACTCAATCCTACCCAACTCGCTCCTCAGACCATCGTAGTTTCCTTTCTTTAAATTGAGGACCCTTGTCTCTGAGTCAACTACTTCATTCTCCATCTTAATGAAGAATTCAATCATATTATGATCGCTCCGACTCAAGGGGCCTCGTAAAACAAGATTGCTAATTAATCCTTTCTCGTTACATAATACCCAGTCTAACATGCCCTGATCTCTGGTTGGTTCCTCGACATATTGGTCCAGGACACCATCCCGTAAACACCCCAGGAATTCCTCCTCCACAGTATTGTTACTAATTTGGTTGGCCCAATCTATATGTAGATTAAAGTCACCCATGATGACTGCCGTGCCCTTATTGTACGCTTCTTTAATTTCCCTTTTAATGCCATCCCCAACCTCCACCTTACTGTTTGGAGGTCTATATACCACTCCCACTAATGTTTTTTTCCCCTTAGTCTTTCTCAATTCTACCCATACAGATTCCACATCATCAGAGCTAAAATCCTTCATTACTATTGTATTAATCCCTTCTTTAACCAGTAATGCTACCCCACCTCCATTTCCTTTTTGCCTATCTTTCCTGATTATTGAATACCCCTGGATGTTGAGTTCCCAGTCTTGGCCATCCTTGAGCCACGTTTCTGTAATCCCAACCAAATCGTATTCGTTTACCTCTATTTGCACAGCCAATTCATCCACCTTATTACAAATGCTCCTCGAATTAAGACACAAAGCCTTCAGGCTTGTTTTTTTAACGCTCTTAGACCTATTAGAATTATTATTTTCTGTGGACACGTTTGATTTAGACCGTTGATTTCTCTGACTGCCACTTTTGTTTTTCTCTTCCTATCTTTTGCTTTTATCCCTGTTTTCCTTTCCTCTGTCTCCCTGCTCAGGTTCCCAACCCCCTGCCATTTTAGTTTAAACCCCCCGAACAGTGCTAGCAAACCTCCCCGCAAGGATATTTGTCCCTCTCTGGTTCAGGTGCAACCCGTCCGACTTGTACATGTCCCACCTTTCCTAGAAGCAGGCCCAGTGATCCAGGAAACTAAATCCCTCCCTCCTGCACCAACTCTTTAGCCACGCATTCATCTGCTCTATCCTCCTATTCCTATACTCAGTAGCACGTGGCACCGGGTGCAATCCAGAGATTACAACCTTTGAGGTCCTGCTCCTTAATCTGCTACCTAGCTCCCTAAATTCTTGTTGCAGGACCTCATCCCTCTTCCTGCCTATGTCGTTGGTCCCAATGTGAACCACGATCTCTACCTGTTCACCCTCCCCCTTCAGAATGGCAAGCAGCCGTTCAGTGACATCCTTGACCCTGGCACCAGGCAGGCAACAAACCATGCTGGAGTCACGTCTACAGCCACAGAAACGTCTATCTGTTCCCCTTACGATAGAAACCCCTACCACTATTGCTCTCCCACTCTTTTTCCTCCCTTCCTGAGCAGCAGAAGCACCCCCGGTGCCAGGAAGTTGGCTGCTGCTGCCTTCCTCTGGTGAGTCATCCCCCTCAACAGTATCCAAATTGGTATACCTGTTTGAAAGGGGGATGGCCACAGGGGTCCCCTGCACTACCTGCCTGCTTCTACTGCTGCGCCTGGTGGCCACCCATTTCTCTTCTGCCTGTGCAGCCCTACCCTGCGGCGTGACCAACTCATCATACGTGTAATCCACTACCATCTCAGCATCGTGAATGCTCCACAACCCATCCATCTGCAGCTCCAGCGCCCCAATACTGCCCGTTAGTAGTGCAGCTGGATGTATTTCTGGCACACGTGGTCATCAGGGACACTGGCAGCGTCCCTGAATTCCCACATAGCGCAAGAGGAGCATAACACGGGGCTGGGCTCTTCTGGCATGACTTACCCCTTTAATAAATTTAAATTATTTCAGTACCACCAGTTAAAGATATACTCTAGTGCGCTTATTTACCAACTGTCCCCACTACACCACAGAGACCCAATAAAATATAAACCGCAGAATTTAATCTTGTAATAAAAGAAATACTCACCAACAAATCACTTACCTGCTTCCTGGTGACGTCACTCTGTGATTTCTTTTTACCTCTCTCCTCTGCTGTTGAATTGGTATGCCTCGTTCGCTGCCGCCGCTTTTAACTGCCGCCGGTCGCGCCTCTGCTGTAGAGTGAATCTGGATTGGTGTGAGTTACTGTGCTTGTGAATGGGGCTTGGTGTGAGTTAGCGAGATGGATGAATGGAGCTTGGAAAGATTCAGGATGATGAGTAATGGGGCTTCCTGTAAGTTAGGATGATGAGTGAATGGGTCTTTGTGTGAGTTAGAATTATGGGTGATTGAGGCTTGTTGTGACTGAGGATGATGAGTGAATGGGTCTTGGTGAGAGTTAGGATGATGGGTGAATGGGGCTTTCAGTGATTTAGGATGATGGGTGAATGTGTCTTTATGTAAGTGAGGATGATGTGTGAATGTTTCTTGCTGTGAACTTGGATGATGTGTGAATGCGGCTTGGTGTCAGTTAGTTTGATGGGTCAATGGTGCTTGGAGTGACTAATGATGATGGGTGAATTGGTCTTGGTGTAAGTTAGTATGAAGGGTGAATGGGGCTTAGTGTGAGTTAGGATGATGTGTGAATGGGGCTTGGAGTGATTTAGTTTGATGGGTGAAAGGTTTTTTGTGTAAGTTATGATGATGGGTGAATGGGTCTTGGTCTGAATTAGGATGATACGTGAATGGGGCTTGGTGTCCGTTGGTGTAAGGTAGGATGATGAGGCTTGGTGTGAGTTAGAGATATGGGTGAATGGGGCTCGTTGTGAGTAAGGATGATGGGTGAATGTGTGGTGTATGTGCCTTTAAAAGCAATTGTGGTGTATGTGCCTTTAAGAGCCCCAGGTGTGCGCAATGCCGGTAATTGCCACTTGGGCTATATAAGCCTGTGTATTGTGTATATCCTTGAGAACTCCCCCCAGACTTGCTTAGTAAATACCTATGAACCAACTCCTGTCTTCAGTGTCTTTATCTACACACGGACACTACAGTGGCGACGAAGTGGAAACGGACTTACCTGCAATTCGGCAGCACCTCAAGGACATCGATTCCTCCAGCGTCCAGAAGACTCAAGGAAGTAATAGAAACTGTGGTTTCACCAGCTGCCCAAGCTGGTGGCAGGTACTGCGCTAATCCTTCCTGGGCGTCAGGCTGGGGCTCCAGCAGCGGGCTCTACAGCTGAGACAGGCAGCGAAATCGGAGGCAAGCAATAACGGACTGGGAGGGTGCACTCGGGAGACGGCCGGCGCGGCAAGCAGGTCAGCGTTTAGACCTGCATCGGGAACGAGTCTCCAACAGTGAATAAACGGAAACCACAGTAAAACAGCGTTGTTATCGGTAGCAGCGGCGGGAAAGCGCAGGAAGCGCCATATCGTTGCTACAGAGAGAAAAAAAAAAAGTGCGGGAAGCGCCATATCTTTTTTTGAAATGCCTAAGTCTGGCAATATTGATGCTTTTGATAACGAAACAGAGCCTAACTTTGGCAATATTGATGTTTTTGATAATAAGATAGAGGATTGGACCACATATGTAGAAAGAGTGGAGGTGTTTTGCACCGCAAATGGAATAGAAGATGAAAAAAAAGCTTCAGTGCTTCTGGATCTAATGGGCGCAGAAACATACAAGCTGTTACACAACTTAATCACTCCAGCCGAACCGAAGGACAAGAATTTTGAGGAGATTATTGATACCCTACACTGCCAATTCGAGGCAGGACTGGCAGATTCTCTGCAAGACAAATTCATCTGCGATCCCCTAAGTGTAGAAACACAAAAAAAGGTATCTTCTGGAAAAGATTTAACACTGGACAAGGCTTTCAGTGCAATAGGAGCGGCAAAGATACAGCAAAGGCCACAGGACTTCGGCACCCATGAAATGACACGGGGTTTCGAAAGATGTTATCGCTGCGGCAGATCCAACCATGACCAGAGGGATTGCTGGTTCAAAGAAAAAGCATGCAGGCGATGTGGAAAGATGGGACACATTCCACGTGTATGCCGATCTGAAAATAAAAAATCCACTAATGGGAAAAGAATCAATAAGGAAAAGTACAGATAGGTACAAATGATGACGGACTGTAGCTCCAAAGACCAGAAGGGCGATAGCGACTCCGGGAACAAGAGACTAAGCTCTCTCAAATTACATAATGTAATTGCCAATGAAGATTACCAGACCATTTGGGTTACCCTCATAATAGCAGTGTCCCCAGTTAAAATGGAGCTAGATACAGGATCAGCTCTAACCGTAATAAATCGATGAGATTACGAGAGGTTATTTTCGCATATACCTCTAAAAGACACATCCATTATCTTAAAAACATATACGGGGCAGAAAGTATACCCCAAAGGAAAAATAAAGGTGCCTGTGGTATACAACAGCAAAGAAATACAAAAGTTGTATTTATACAATCTACAAGATGGTGGTCCACCGTTGTTGGGACGTGAATGGATAAGGAAGATACGTTTAGACTGGCACTCCATTCAGGCACTGACGGTGACCAGTAAGGAAAAAAACAATGATGACATCATACCTGAACGATTAAAAGACATCTTGGCCAACGCCAAAGAAGTGTTTCAAGAGAAACTAGGAACCTTGAAAGGCATCACCGCCTCAATAAAAGTGGAAGATGCAGCAATTCCAAAAATTTTTAAGGCAAGACCGGTGCCATACGCAATACATCCGGCAGTCGAGGCAGAGCTGGAGAATTTGGAAAAGGCAGGCGTATTATCCAAAATAGATTGGAGCGAATGGGCAACACCCATCGTTCCAGTCATGAAAAAAGCATTGAAAAATAACTCTGAGGAACAGAGAAAAATTCGCATCTGTGGGGACTTTAAGGTGACTGTAAACCCGGTCCTTCACATGGTACAGTATCCTCTTCCGAGGATAGAAGATATTTTCGCCTCACTATCCGGAGGAAAACGTTTCACCAAAATTGACTTGGCACAGGCATATCTACAGATGGAGGTTGAGGAGACCTCTAAAAAGTATCTCACAATAAACACACACAAAGGCCTGTACCAGTACAATCGACTGGTTTTTGGAGTAGCATCAGCTCCAGCTATCTGGCAAAGAGCTATGGAGCAAGTCCTGCAAGGGATTCCGGGGACTCAGTGTTACCTAGACATCATCCTTTTCACAGGAGAAAACGACAACGAGCACCTTGCCAATTTGGAGCAGGTGCTCACTAGGCTGAAAGAACGGGGCCTACGAGCAAATCGCCCCAAGTGCGAATTTTTCCAAAATCAGATATCATATTGTGGCCACATAATTAATAAGGAAGGGTTGCATAAGTCACCTGAAAAAATTGAAGCAATTATAAAAGCCCCAGCACCTGAAAATGTTTCACAATTTAGGTCATTCCTGGGATTAATAAATTACTATCATAAATTTTTACCGAACTTATCAACTATTCTACACCCTCTTAATGATCTTCTACACACAGGAGTGATTTGGAAATGGAACGAAGACTGTAAACGTGCCTTCCATAAATGTAAAGACTTAATCACATCCGAGAAAGTTTTGGCTCATTACAACCCATCACTACCAATCAGACTGGCGTGCGATGCATCCCCTTACGGCATAGGAGCGGTATTGTCCCATAGATTCCCTGATGGCTCGGAACGGCCGATAGCTTTTGCGTCACGCTCATTGAACTCAGCTGAGTGTAACTATTCCCAGATAGACAGGGAAGCACTCAGCCTGGTATGGGGAGTGAAGAAATTCAACCATTACCTACACGGACAAAAAATTACCTTGCTGACTGACCATCAACCCCTCATCTCCATATTCAACCCTAAGAAAGGTGTCCCCATTATGACGGCACAAAGACTACAGAGGTGGTCCCTTTTTCTAGGGGCACACCAATACAACATTGAATACAAAGGGTCAAAACAGCATGGGAATGCTGACGGTTTATCGCGCCTGCCATTGCAAAGATAGAAGAGGCACCTACAGTAGACCCAGTAGAGATATTCCACTCTATCATAGTGGAATGTCTACCGGTGACAAATTCTGCCATTGAAAGGGAGAGCAGAAATGACCCTACTCTCTCACGGGTCTACGATTTAACAATGAAGGGATGGCCAGCACATGGCGAACCACTGTTGCCAGCATTTTCGCAAAGAAGAGAACAGCTGTCAGTGTGCCGAGGAACCTTGATGTGTGGATCCAGAGTGGTGATTCCACCCAAACTCCAGGATAAAGTGCTAAAGGAGCTTCACGAGGGGCATCTGGGTGGAGTGAAAATGAAGAACCTAGCTAGGGCGTTTGTATGGTGGCCAGGTATCGATGGAGACATCGAAGACATGACCAAGAGCTGCCTAGGATGCCAGAAGGTCCAAAATGCTCCGCCACAGGCCCCTCTACATCCATGGGAGTGGCACTCATCTCCCTGGCAAAGGGTGCACATCGACTTTGCTGGTCCATTTATGGACACAATGTTCTTAATCGCAGTTGATGCACACTCCAAGTGGCCGGAGGTAATAAAGATGTCCTCCACCACCACGGAAAAAACCATCACAGTATTAAGGACCATATTTGCCAGGAATGGGCTGCCGGAACAGATATGTTCTGATAATGGACCGCAATTTGTGTCCGAAGAATTCAGAAAGTTCTTAAAGAACAATGGGGTAAAGCACTACACGTCCGCCCCATACCATCCCGCCACCAATGGATTGGCTGAAAGGTTTGTCCAGACCTTTAAGAAGGCCATAAAGGCCATGGGTAATGAAAACATAAAACTTCAGCACAAGGTGGATAACTTCTTATTTGCATATAGGAATGCAACACATATGGTTACAAACCAAACTCCCGCCATGCTGTTCTACAATAGAAACCTAAGGTGCCGGCTGGATTTGGTCAAGCCCAACATCCGAAGGGACGTGGAGAACCGGCAGTTTCAGGGCATGAATGAAAGGCCAACTAGGGCCTTCCAGATAGGCCAACCGGTTTTGGCCCGGGACTACCGTACCGAGAAATGGCAGCCTGGAACTATCTGCACACGACTAGGACCACTGATGTATACCGTGGACATCGGAGAAAGCATAATAAGGTGCCATGCTGACCAAATCATCAAGTCATCCGAAAAGGGACAACCTACACCACCACACTATACATCTAACGATGAAGTCGAGATACCCATATCTACCTCCGATCCGGTGATACTGGAACCCGATGAACCCGACACTGGCCTTCAAGCCGAATCAGCCTTACCAGAAGAACCTACTACACCACCAGAAACTACTACACCCCTGAGGCATTATCCGGACCGAGTCAGGAAGCCTCCTGAGAGACTAACTTATAATTAATTAATACAGCAATGTATATTATTTTGCATATAACATGTAATTAATAATTACTTAAAATATGATGTACTAGTTAATTGGAAGGGGAGGAATTGTGGTGTATGTGCCTTTAAAAGCAATTGTGGTGTATGTGCCTTTAAGAGCCCCAGGTGTGCGCAATGCCGGTAATTGCCACTTGGGCTATATAAGCCTGTGTATTGTGTATATCCTTTAGAACCCCCCCCAGACTTGCTTAGTAAATACCTATGAACCAACTCCTGTCTTCAGTGTCTTTATCTACACACGGACACTACAGAATGGGACTTGTTGCGAGTTATGAAGACGGTTGAATGGTATTTTGCTGAGTTATGGTGATGGGTGAATAGGATTTGGTGTGAGTGAGGATGAGGGGGGAACGTGTCTTTGTGTGAGTTAGGGTGATGTGTGAATGAGGCTTGGTGTAAGTTAGGATGATGGGTGAATGGGGCTTGTTATCAGTTAGGATGAAGGGTGAAAGTGTCTTAGTGTGTTTTAGGGTGATGGGTGAATGGGGCTTCTTGTGAGTTCGGATTGTGATTTAGGATGTTAGGTGAATGGACCTTGGTGTAAGTTAGGATGGTGGGTGAATGGGTCTAGTTGTGATGTTAGGATGATGGGTGAATTTTTCTCGGGGTGAATTAGGTTGATGGGTGAATGGGTCTTTGTGTGAGTTAGGATGATGCTTGAATGGGGCATGGTGTGAGTTAGTATGATGGGTGAACGGGGCTTGCTGTTAGTTAGGATGATGGGTGAATTTGTCTTGTTTGAGTCAGTATGATGTGTCAATGGATCTTAGAGTGAGTCAGGATAATGGGTGAATGTGGCTTGTTGTGAGTTTGGATGATGGTTGAATGGGTGTTGATGTGAATTGGGATGACTGTTGAATGGGTCTTTGAGTGAGTTATGGAGATGGGTGAGTACATCTTGGTGCGAGTTAGGCTGATGGGTGAATGTGTCTAGGTGTGAGTTTGAATGACTGGAGAACTGTCTCGGTGTGAGTTAGGATAATGTGTGAATGGTCTTGGTGTGAGTTAGAATAATGGGTGAATGGGATTGGTGTGAGTTTTGATGATGTGGGTGATTAGTCTTGTTATGAGTTAGGATGGTGGGTGATGAGCTTGGTGTGAATTAGGTCGATGGGTGAATGGTCTTGGTGTGTATAAGGATGGTGGGTGAATGTGGCTTGGTGAAAGTTATAATGATATGTGAATGGATCTTGGTGTGTGTTAGGATGAAGGGTGAATGATTCTTGGTGTGAGTTAAGATTATGGGTGAAAGGGGCTTTGTGTGAGTTTCATGATGGGTGAATGTGTCTTGTTGTGAGTTATGATGATGGATGAATGGGTCTTGCTTTGAGCTCGGATGATGGGTGAATGGGTCTTTGTCTGAGATATGATGATGTGTGAATGGGGCTTGGTGTGAGTTAGGATGATGTGTGAATGGGACTTGGTGTGAGTTAGGATGATGTGTGAGGAGGCCATTGTGTGAGTTAGGATGATGGGTGAATGGGGCTTGATGTGAGTTAGGAAGATCTGTGAATGGGGCTTGATGTGAGTTACGATTATGTTTGAACGGGGCTTGGTGTGAGGTCCATGATGGGTGTTTGGGACTTGGCATGAGTTAGGTTGATGGGTGAATGGGGCTTGGTGTCATTTAGGATAATGGGTGAATAGGACTTGATGTGAGTTAGGATGTTGTTTTAATGTTGCTTGGTTTGCGCTAGGATGATCGTTGATTGGGCCTTGTTGTGAGTTCAGATGATGGGTATATGGGTCTTGGTGTGAGTTAGGAAGATGTGTGAATATGCCATGCTGTGAGTTAGGATGATGGGTGAATGGGGCTTGATGTGAATTAAGATGATGTGTGAATGAGGTTTGATGTGAGATAGGATATTGGGTGAATGAGACTTGACGTGAGTTAGGATGTTGGGTGAATGGGTCCTGCTATGATTTAGGATGTTGGGTGAATTTGGCTTGTTGTGAATTACGATTATGGGTGAATGGGGCTTGGTGTGAGTTTCATGATGTGTGAATGGGTCTTGCTGTGAGTTAGGATGATGGGTGAATGGGACTTGATGTGAGTTCGGATGATGGGTGAAAGTGTGTTAGTGTCAGATAGGATGATGAGTGAATGGGACTTGATGAGAGTTAGGATGTAGTTTGAATGGGGCTTGGTATGCGTTAGAATGATGGTTGAATGGGTCTTGGTGTGAATTAGTTTGATGGTGAATAGGACTTGGTATGAGGTAGGTGGATTGGTGAATTGTCTCGGTGTGCCTTAGGATCGTGGGTCAATGGTCCTGGTGTGAATTAGGATGATGAGTCAATGGGATTGGTGTGAGATAGGATGGTGGGTGTAGTGTCCGTGTGTTGATAGACACACTGAAAACAGGAGTTGGTTCATAGGTGTTTACTAAGCAAAGTCTGGAGGGGTACGAACGGATATAACACAATATGCTGGCTTATATAGCCCGAGTGGCCATTACAGGCATTACAGCTATTAAAGGCACATACAATACAATTCCTCCGCTTTTAGCTAACCAGTACATCATATTTTAAGTAATTATTAATTACATGTTATAAGAAAAATAATATACACATTGCTGTACTTAATTAATTATAAGTCAGTCTCTCTGGAGGCTTCCTGACTCGGTCTGGATAACGCCTCGGTGGTGTAGTAGTTTCTGGTGGTGTAGTAGGTTCTTTTGGCAAGGCTGATTCGGCTTCAATGCCAGTGTCGGGTTCATCGGGTTCCAGAATCACTGGATCGGAGGTAGATATGGGTATCTCTACTTCATCATTCGGCGTATAGAGTTGTGGTGTAGGTTGTTCCTTTTCGGGTGACTCTATGAATTGGTCAGCATGGCGCCTTATTATGCTTTCTCCGATGTCCACGGTATACATCAGTGGTCCTAGTCGTGTGCAGATATTTCCAGGCTGCCATTTCTCGGTACGGTAGTCCCGGGCCAAAACTTGTTGACCTATCTGGAAGGTTCTAGTTGGCCTTTCATTCATGCCTTGAAACTGTCGGTCCTCCACGTCCCTTCTGATGTTGGGCTTGACCAAATCCAGCCGGCATCTTAGGTTTCTATTGAAGAACGTCATGGCGGGAGTTTGGTTGGTAACCATATGTGTTGCATTCCTGCATGCGAAGAAGAAGATATCCACCTTGTGCTGAAGTTTTATGTCTTCATTATCCATGGCCTTTAATGGTTTATTGAAGTTCTGGACAAACCTTTCAGCCAGTCCATTGGTGGCGGGATGGTATGGAGCGGACGTGTAGTGCTTAACCCCATTGTTTTTTTAAGAACTCCTGAAGTCTTCGGACACAAATTGCGGTCCATTATCAGAACAGGGCTGTTCCTGCAGCCCATTCCTGGCAAATATGGCCCTCAATACTGTGATAGTTGTTTCCGTGGTGGTGGAGGACATCTTTATTACCTCCGGCCATTTGGAGTGTGCATCAACCGCGGTTAAGAACATTGAGTCCATAAATGGACCAGCAAAGTCGATGTGTACCCTTTGCCAGGGAGATGAGTGCCACTCCCATGGATGTAGAGGGGCTTGTGGTGGAGCGTTTTGGACCTTCTGGCATCCTAGGCAGCTCTTGGTCATTTCTTCGATGTCTCCATCGATACCTGGCCACCATACAAACGCCCTGGCTAGGTTCTTCATTTTCACTCCACCCAGATGCCCCTCGTGAAGCTCCTTTAGCACTTTATCCTGGAGTTTGGGTGGAATCACCACTCTGGATCCACACATCAAGGTTCCTCGGCACACTGACAGCTGTTCTCTTCTTTGCAAGAATGCTGGCAACAGTGGTACGCCATGTGCTGGCCATCCCTTCACTGTTAAATCGTAGACCCGTGAGAGAGTCGGGTCATTTCTCGTTTCCCTTTCAATGGCAGAATTTGTTACTGGTAGACATTCCACTATGGTAGAGTGGAACATTTCCACTGGGTCTACTGTAGGTGCTTCTTCTACCATTGGCAACGGTAGGCGCGATAACCCGTCTGTATTCCCATGCAGTATTGATCCTTTGTACTCTATGTTGTATTGGTGTGCCCCGAGAAAAAGGGACCAACTCTGTAGCCTTTGCGCTGTCATAATTGGATTACCCTTTTTAGGGTTGAATATGGAGATGAGGGGTTGATGGTCAGTCAACAAGGTAAATTTTTGTCCGTGGAGGTAATGGTTGAATTTCTTCACTCCCCATAGCAGGCTGAGTGCTTCCCTGTCGATTTGGGCATAGTTACGCTCAGCTGAGTTCAATGAGCGTGACGCAAATGCTATCGACCGTTCCGAGCCATCAGGGAATTTATGCGATACTACTACTCCTATGCCGCAAGGGGATGCATCGCACGCCAGTCTGATTGGCAGTGATGGGTTGTAATGAGCAAAAACTTCTTTGGATGTGATTCAGTCTTTGCATTTATGGATGGCACTTTTACAGTCTTCGTTCCATTTCCAAATTTCTCCTGTTTGTAGCAGTTCATTAAAAGGGTGTAGAAGAGTTGATAAGTTCGGTAAAAATTTATGATAGTAATTTATTAATCCCAGGAACGACCTTAATTATGAAACATTTTCAGGTGCTGGGGCTTTTATGACCGCTTCAATTTTTTCAGGTGACCTATGCAACCCTTCCTTATTTATTATGTGGCCACAATATGATATTTGATTTCGGAAAAATTCGCACTTGGGGCGATTTGCTCGTAGGCCCCGTTCTCTCAGCCTAGTGAGCACCTGCTCTAAATTGGCAAGATGCTCGTTGTCGTTTTCTTCTGTTACAAGGATGTCGTCTAGGTAGCATTGAGTCCCCGGAATCCCTTGGAGGACTTGCTCCATAGCTCTTTGCCAGATAGCTGGAGCGGATGCTACTCCGAAAACCAGTCGATTGTACTGGTACAGAACTTTGTGTGTATTTATCGTGAGATATTTTTTAGAGGCCTCTTCAACCTCCATCTGTAGATATGCCTGTGCCAAGTCAAATTTGGTGAAACGTTTCCCTCTGGATAGTGAGGCAAAAATATCTTCTATCCTCGGAAGAGAATACTGTACCATGTGAAGGATCGGGTTTACAGTCACCTTGATGTCTCCACAGATGCGAATTTTTCACTGTTCTTCAGATTTATCATTCTTCAATGCTTTCTTCATGACTGGGACAATGGGTGTTGCCCAGTCGCTCCAATCTATTTTAGATAATACGCCTGCCTTTTCCAAATTCTCCAGCTCTGCCTCGACTGCTGGACGAATTGCGTATGGCACCGGTCTTGCCTTAAAAAACTTGGGAATTGCTGCATCTTCCACTTTTATTGAGGCGGTGATGCCTTTCAAGGTTCCTAGTTTCTCTTTTTATACACATCCTTGGCATTGGCCAAGATGTCTCTTAATCATCCAGGTATGACTTCATCATCATTTTTTCCTTACTGGTCACCGTCAGTGCCTGAATGGAGTGCCAGTCTAAACGTATTTTTCTGATCCATTCACGTCCCAACAGCGGTGGACCACCATCTTGTAGAACGTATAAATACAACGTCTGTATTTCCTTGCCGTTGTATACAGCAGGCACCCTTATTTTTCCTTTGGAGTATACTTTCTGCCCCGTATATGTTTTCAGGATAATGGATGTGTCTTTTAAAGGTATATGCGGAAATAGCCACTCATAATCCCGTCGATTTATGACGGTCAGAGCTGATCCTGTATCTAGCTCCATTTTAACTGGGGACCCTGCTATTGTGAGGATAACCCAAATGGTCTGGTAATCTTCTTTGGCAATTACATGATGTAATTTGAGAGAGCTTAGTCTCTTGTTCCCGGAGTCGCCATCGCTCTTCTGGTCTTCGGAGCTACTGTCCGTCATCAGTTGTACCTTGCTGTGCTTTTCCTTATTGATTCTTTCCTGTTAGTGGACTTTTTGTTTCCGGATCGGCGCACCCGTGTAATGTGTCCCATCTTTCCGCATTGCCTGCATGCTTTGTTCTTGAACCAGCAGTCCCTCTGGTCATGGGTGGATCTGCCGCAGCGATTACATCTCTCGAAACCCCCTGTCATTTCATGGGTGCCGAAGTCCTGTGGCCTTTGCTGTATCTCTGCAGCTCCTATTGCACTGAAAGCCTTGTCCAGTGTTAAATCTTTCTCAGAAAATAGCCTTTTTTGTGTTTCTACACTTAGGGGACGGCAGACGAATTTGTCTCGCAGAGAATCTGCCAGTCCTGCCTCGAATTGGCAGTGTAGGGTATCAACAATCTCCTTAAACGTCTTGTCCATCGGTTCAGCTGGAGTGATTAAGTTTCATAACAGCTTGTATGTCTTTGCGCCCATTAGATCCAGAAGTACTGAAGCCTTTTTCTCATCTTCTATTCCATTTGCGGTGCAATATACCTCCACTCCTTCCACATATGTGGTCCAATCCTCTATCTCGTTATCAAAAGCATCAATATTGCCAAAATTAGGCATCTTAGAAAAGATATGGGGCTTCCCGCGCTTTTGCTTCTTTTCTGTAGAAAAGAGATGGTGCTTCCCGCACTTTCCCGCCGCTGCTGCCGATGACAACGCTGTTTCCCGCGGTTTCCGTTCTTTTTATTTATTTATTTATTTACAGTTGGAGACTCATTCCCGCCGGACTCTCTCTGTAGGTCTGAACGCCGACCTGCTTGCAGCTGCGGCTGTCTCCCGGGTGCTCCCTCCCCATCTGTTACTGCTTGCCTCCGCTTTCGCTGCTTGGCCCAGCTGTAGAGCCAGCCGCTGGAGCCCCAGCCTGATGCTCAGGAAGGATGACTGTAGTACCTGCCACCAGCTTGGCCAGCTGGTGAAACAACAGCTTATTTCACATCTTGATTCTTCTGGACGCCAGAGGAATCGATGCCCTTGAGGTGCTGCCGAATTGTAGGTAAGTCCGTTTCCACTTCGTCGCCACTGTAGTGTCTGTGTGTTGATAGAGACACTGAAGACAGGAGTTGGTTCATAGGAGTTTACTCCGCAAAGTCTGAAGGGGTACGAACGGATATAATACAATATACAGGCTTATATAGCCCGAGTGGCCATTACCAGCATTACAGCACATATGGGGCTCTTAAAGGCACATAAACTGCAGTGGGTGAATGGACATTGTGAGGGTTATGGTGAAGGGGAATGGTCTTGGTGTGTGATTGGATGATGTGTGAATGTGTCTTGCTGAGAGTTAAGATGATGGGTGAATGTGGCTTGGTGTGAGTTAGGATGTTGTGTGACTGGGCTTGGTGAGAGTTAGGATGATGGGTGAATGGGCTTGGTGTGATTTAAAATGATGTGTGAATGAGGCTTGGCGTGATTTAAAATGAAGGGTGAATGAACTTGGTGTGTGATTGGATGCTGTGTGAATGTGTCTTGGTGGGAGTTAAGATGATGGGTGAATGTGGCTTGGTGCGAGTTAGAATGTTGCGTGACTGGCCTTGGTGAGAGTTAGGATGATGGGTGAATGGGCTTGGTGTGATTTAAAATGATGTGTGAATGAGGCTTGGTGTGAGTTAAAATGAAGGGTGAATGGGTGTTGGTTTGAGTTATGATGATGGGTAAATAGGCCTTGGTGTGAGTTAGGATGATGGGTGAATGGGTCTTGGTGTGAATGCGGACGATGGGTGAACGGGGCTTGGCGCTTGTTAGGATGATGGTTGAATGGACCTTGTGAGTTAGGATAATATATGACTTGTCTTGGTGTGAGTTAGAATGATGGGTGAACGGGCTTGGTGTGAGTGATGATGATGGGTGAATGGGTACTTGTGTGTTTTTGGATGATGTGTGAATCGGTCTTGGTGTGTATTAGGATGAATGTTGAATGGGGATTGGTGTGATTTAGGGTTGTGAGTTAGGATGATGGGTGAATGGGGCTTGGTGTGAGTTAGGATGTTGGATGAATGGGGCTTGGAATGACATAGGATCATGCGTGAATGTGTCTTGGTGAGAGTTAGGATGATGGGTGAATCGGGCTTGGAGTGATTTAGGATGGTGTGTGAATGGGGTTTGGTGCAAGTTAGGATGGTGGGGCTTGGTGTGAGTTAGAATTGTGGATGCATGTGGCTCGTCGTGAGTAAAGATGATGGGTGATTGGTCATGGGGTGAGTTATAAAGATGGGGGAATGGGATTAGTCTGAGTTAGGATGATGGGTGATTGGATTTTGGTTGAGTGAGGATGATGTGTGAATCTGCTTTGGTGTGATTTATTATGATGTGTGAATTGGGATTGGTGTAAGTTAGGATGGTGGGTGAATAGGGCTTGGAGTCAGTTAGGATGATGGGTAAAAGGGTCTTGTTGTTTGTTAGGATGCTGTGTGAATTGGGCTTGGTGTGAATTAGGATGTTGGGTGCATGTGTCTTGGTGTGAGTTAGGATGATGTGTCGATGTGTCTTAGTGTCAGTTAGGATGATGGGTGAATGGGTCTTGGTGTGAGTTTGGATGATTGCTGAATTGTCTCGGTGTGAGTTAGGATAGTGGGTGAATGGTCTTCGTGTGAATTAGAATGAGGAGTGAGTGGGCTTGTTGTGAGTTATGATGATGGGTGAATGGTCTTTGTGTGAGTTGGGATGGTGTGTGAATCGGCTTGGTGTGTGTTAGTATGATGCATGAATGGTCTTGTTGCGAGTTAGCATGGTGGGTCAATTGACCTTGTTGTGATTTAGGATGATGGGTGAATGAGTCTTGGTGTGAGTTAGGATTATGGGTGAAAGGGGCTTGGTGTGTGTTAGGATGACTGGTGAATGGGTTTTGAGGTGAGTTACGATGATGGGTGAATGGGACATGGTGAGGGTGAGGATGATGTGTGATTGGGGCTTGGTGTGAGTAAGGATGATGGTTTAATTGTCTTGGTGTGAGTTATGATGATGGGTGAATGGGTTTGGTGTGAGTTAGGATGATGGGGGAATCGTCCTGGTGTGTGTTAGAATGATGGGTTAATGTGGCCTGGTGCGATTTGGGATGGTGTGTGAATGTGTCGTGGTGTGAGTTAGGATCATGGGTGAATGGGGCTTGCTGTGAGTTAGAATGATGGGTGATTGTGTCTTGGTGTGAATTAGGACGATGGATTAATTCGTTTTGATGTGAATTAAGATGATGTATGAATGGGTCTTGGTGTGTATTAGGACGATGGATGAACGGGGCTTTGTGTTAGTTAGGATGATGGTTGAATGGATCCTGTTGTGAGTTAGGATGATAGGTGAATGGGACTTGGTGTGAGTTTGGAAGAATTGTGAATGGGTCTTTTTGTGAGTTAGTATTGCGTGTTAGGAGGATGGGTGAATGGGGCTGGGTATGTGTTTCAATGATGGGCGAATGGGAATTTGTGTGAGTTAGTATGATGGCTGAATGTGTCAGGAATGACCCAGATTCTGCTTCGCCTCGCCAACAGAGGGCACCATGAACTCTTAATTGTGTCCTTCTTTATTCCTATTTGTACTCACCTGTGCATTGTTATATGCCTACTATTTAAGTGGTGCTCAGTTTATGTTCATTGCTCAGTCTTGAGTTTCATTGCCTTGTGATACCTCTTGCCGGCCTGCTAGCCTGTATCTGTGCTGTTGTTATTTTGTTTATTTCAATTAAAGTCTATTTTTGTTTTTGCAACCTAACCTCTGCCTCAGTTTGCCTTACTGCAGTTGGGTTCACCAAGTTCCCGTCCTCACAGCAAGACTGAGCCAAAACATGGACCCAGCAGAGAAGGACCAATGGCTACAACAAATGTTTGAACAGCTACAACTGATCTTGGACGAACTGCGGTGCCACGCCACGTCATTCTCCCGAAGCCAGAGACAGCTGGAGGACCTCGTCATTGCTTTTCATCAGAGCCAGAGCCAGAGTCAGGTGATCCAAGCTGCTCCAGCACCGTTACCCGCTCCTCCGGTTTCGCTTCCCCCTCTGAAAGAACCCTGATTACCTGCACCCGAGCGCTACGACGGTAACCCAGGAGGATGTCGAGGTTTCCTAACCCAGTGTTCCCTGGCTTTCCAACTGCAAGGTTCATTATTTCCCTGTGACTGTTCCCGAATGGCCACATCATTTCGCTACTCACCGGCAAAGCACTTACCTGGGCTATGGCCGTCTGCGAACAGCAAACTCCGGCATGTTCAAACTACCAACTTTTCTCTGAGGGAATGAAAAGGGTCTTTGATCACCCTGTCAGTGGGAGAGAGGCATCTAATAAACTGCTTCGGCTTCGCCAGGGTGCTCGTAGCGTTGCGGACTATGCTATTGAGTTTCACACTCTCGCTGCAGAGAGACAATGGAATTTGGAGGCGCTCATCGTCACTTTTTGCCATGGTCCCACGGATGAAATCAAGGACGAACTGGCTTCCAGAGATCCGGTGAGTGATTTGGAGTCTCTTTTTGATATCTCCATTCGAGTGGATACTTGTCTCCGTGAGAGGCGAAGAGAACGCCATTGCTTTTTCACCCCGCTTCCGGAGACCAGAGCATTCCCTGCTTCGAAGCCATCCGAGTACCTCCGAGCCATCCCAAGTCCATCTTTGACTGATCCAGCGGAGCCCATGCAGTTGGGAGTAATTCATCTCTCGCAGCCTGAACGTGATCGCCGAATGAGAGAGGGATCTTGCCTCTATTGTGGGGAACCAGGCCACTTTCGCTCTACTTGCCCAAAGTTGGTGGGAAAAGCCAGGGCTCGTCCAGGACGGAGGGACCTGAGATGAGCGAAGCCATCCCTCCTGGCCCCACTGTTTCTAGGGTCCTGCTGGCATCCTCCCTTTTCTGGGGCAATCAAAAGCATGATCTTAAGGCCCTGGTGGATTCTGGGTCTGATGGTAACTTCATGGATCTAGGTTTAGCAAAACAGCTCAAGATTCCCCATACCCATCCTAATCACACCCTCACTGTTGTCGTCCTGGATGGAAGACCCCTGGGCTCTGGAACTATTCACCATCTTACTGCCCCCCTGTGTTTGGGTGTGGAAGGACAACATTTCAAGACCATCCAATTCTCCCTTATCCACTCTCCCGTGTTTCAATTAGTTCTGGGCTACCCTTGGTTGGCCTGCCATAATCCTCGCATGGATTGGGCCGCCGGCCGGCTTACAGAATGGGGCTCCGCCTGCCATACCACATGACTTCGCTCCAAGTCTCCTTCCCAGGCCCAGGCGTCCCCATCGCACTCTGAATTGTCCCGAGTGCCTCCCGAGTATGAGGATTTAAAAAAGGTCTTCAGTAAGGTTCGAGCCACATCACTTCCCCCTCATAGGCCTATGACTGTGCCATTGACCGCTTGCCTGGGGCATGCCCACCTAGGGGTAGGATCTTCTCCCTTTCTGCTCCAGAGACCGCCGCCATGGAGGATTACGTCCGTGACGCCCTCGCCGCTGGCTTCATCTGCCCGTCCACCTCGACTGCTGGTGACGGTTTTTTCTTCGTGAGTAAGAAAGATGGAGGTCTCCGCCCCTGCATCGACTACTGTGGCCTTAACAGGATTACTATAAAAAACCGTTATTCTCTTCCACTCATGTCGACTGCCTTCGAGCTACTACAGGGAGCCACAGTCTTCACAAAATTGGATCCCCGCAATGCCTACAACCTCATCCGCGTCCGCGAAGGGGACAAGTGGAAGACGGCATTCAACACATCTACTGGGCACTATGAGAACCTGGTCATGCCCTTTGGATTGACCAACGCCCCTGCTGTGTTCCAGGCGCTCATCAACGACGTCCTCCGAGACATGCTGAATCGCTTTGTCTTTGTCTACCTGGATGACATTCTCATTTTCTCCAAAACTCTTCACGATCATGTCCAGCATGTAAGGCAAGTCCTGCAACGTCTGCTTAACAAGCTCTTGTTTGTCAAGGCTGAGAATTGTGAGTTTCAAGTTTCCAAGGTTTCATTTCTGGGATTCATCATCTCCAGCGGCAACAACCAAATGGACCCTGGTGAGACCCAAGCTGTCCGAGATTGGCCACCACCCACCTCTCTCAAACAGGTGCAACGTTTCTTGGGTTTGCTAATTTCTATCTGAGATTCATCAGGAAATTCGGCAGCATTGCTGCCCTTCTCATTGCCCTCACCAAAACCGCTTCCACCCGGTTCAGTTGGTCCGCTGAGGCTGCGCAGGCTTTTGAGGATCTCAAGCGGCGCATCATGTCTGCTCCTGTCCTCGTGCTTCCGGATCCCTCACTCCCCTTCATTGTCGAGGTGGATGCCTCGGATATTGGAATGGGTGCCGTTTTGTCCCAGCGGTCTAATGACAACAAACTGCACCCTCGTGCCTCCTTTTCTCGCCGACTCACTCCTGCAGAACGAAACTACGATATTGGGAACAGGGAACTACTAGCAGTTAAGTTGGCATTGGTGGAGTGAAGACATTGGTTGGAGGGGTCTAAACACCCGTTCATTGTCTGGACAGACCATAAGAATCGGGCCTATATCCAGGGGGCCAAATGGCTTAACTCTCGTCAAGCTCGCTGAGCACTGTTTTTCAATCGTTTTGACTTTGTCCTATCATATCGTCCAGGATCCAAGAATCTCAAGCCTGATGCTCTCTCCAGGCAATTTGATCCACCCGAGCGGGAGTGACAACCAGAAACTATTCTTCCTACTTCGTGAATTGTAGCGCTGGTTCGCTGGGGGATTGAGACACTGGTCAGAAAGGCGCAACAGAGGGAGGCAGACCCTGGCAACGGCCCACCCGGTCGCCTTTTTGTTTCCAACACGGCACGCTCACAAGTCCTGCAGTGGGGGCAATCGTCGCGACTCACTGGTCATCCAGGCACATCCAGGATGCTGGAGTTCCTTCGCAGAAGGTTCTGGTGGCCCACCATGGAGAAGGACGTAAAAGCGTTCGTGGCAGCTTGTGCCATTTGTGCACGAAACAAGAACCCTCGATCTCGCCCCCATGGTTTGCTGCATCCTCTTCCCATTCCAACCCGCCCCTGGTCACACCTCTCTGTGGATTGCATCACAGGCCTTCCACCATCTCAACGCAACACTGTCATTCTGGTCATCGTAGATCGCTTCTCCAAAGCCTCTCGCTTTCTGCCCTTGCCCAAGCTTCCCTCAGCCCAAGAGACAGCCGAGCTCATGGTTCAGCATGTTTTCAGGTTGTTCGGTTTGATTCTTGACTTCGTCTCTGACCATGATCCACAATTCGCCTCCCGGTTTTGGAGAGCTTTCTACAAGCTCATTGGAGCTACTGTCAGCCTTTCCTCGGGTTTCCACCCTCAGTCTAATGGTCAAACAGAACGGATCGACCAAGACCTGGAGACGACCCTGAGGTGTCTCGTGTCCGCTAATCCTGCGACCTGGAGTCATCACATCATCTAGGCTGAGTACGCGCACAAACCTTGCGCTGCTCCCCCACAGGAATGTCGCCATTCGAGTGCCAGTTCGGTTTTCAGCCTCCACTGTTCCAGGAGCAGGAGCTCGAGGTGGGGTTCCCGCCACAGAGAAGTTTGTCCAGTGCTGTCGACGGACCTGGAGGAGAGCGCGGCTGGTCTTACAACGAGCTTCTCGGCAATGACAGATCCAGCTCAAGAAGCGGCGCAGACCGGCTCCATTATTCCATTCTGGTCAGAGGGTCTGTCTTTCTACACAGGATTTCCCGCTGCGAGTGGATTCCCACAAGCTGGCGCCTCGTTTCATTGGTCCCTTCACGGTGTTGAGGAAGGTCAACCCGGTGTACTACCGTCTCCAGCTGCCCCGCTCCATGCGGATTCATCCTACCTTCCATGTCTCCCGGCTCCGGCCAGTGGCCATCAGTTCCCTGGCGCCCGCCACGAGGCCTCCTCCTGCTCGCCGCATCATTGAAGACCAGCCTGCCTACATGGTCCGTCGCCTGATGGACTCTCACCGGGTTTGCGGGGGCCTCCAGTTCCTGGTGGACTGGGAGGGATATGGTCTGGAGGAATGCTCCTGGGTCCCGGACCAGAACATCCTGGATCGCGATTTAGTGCAGAACTTTCTTCGTCATCGCCATTGACCTTCTGTAGGAACGTCAGGGGCCGTTCCTAGGAGGGGGTCCTGTCAGGAAAGACCCAGATTCTGCCTCGTCTCGCCACGAGAGGGCACCATGAACTCTTAATTGTGTCCTTCTTTATTCCTAATTGTACTCACCTGTGCATTGTTATATGCCTACTATTTAAGTGGTGCTCAGTTTATGTTCATTGCTCAGTCTTGAGTTTCGTTGCCTTGTGATACCTCTTGCTGGCCTGCTAGCCTGTATCTGTGCTGTTGTTATTTAGTTTATTTCAAGTAAAGTCTATCTTTGTTTTTGCAACCTAACCTCTGCCTCAGTTTGCCTTACTGCAGTTGGGTTCACCAAGTTCCTGTCCTCACAGAATGGTCCTTGGGGTGAGTTAGTATGATGGGTGAAAGCGGCTTGGTGTGAGTTAGGATGATGTGTGAATGGGTCTTGGTAAGAGTTAGGATGATGGGTGAATGTGGCTTGTTGTGAGTTAATATTGCGTGTTAGGATGATGGGTGAAAGGGGCTGGTTGTGAGTTTGGATGCTGTGCGAATGGGACTTGGTGTGATTTAGGATGATGGGTGAATGGGTCTTGGTGCATTTTAGGATGAAGCGTGAATGTGTCTTGGTGTGATTTATGATGATGGGTGAATGAGACTTGGTGTGTGTTAGGATGAAGTGTGAATGGGACTTGGTGTGAGTTAGGATTGTGTGTTAGGATGATGGGAGAATGGGGCTTGGTGTGAGTTAGGATGTTGGGAGAATGGTCTTGGGGTGTGTTAGGATAATGGGTTAATGGGTCTTTGTGTGCGTTATGATGATGAGTGAATGGAGCTTGGAGTGATTTTGGATAATGTGTGAATGCGGCTTGGTGTGAGTTGGGATGATGAGATAATTGATCTTTGTATGAGTTAGGATGATGGGTGAATGGGTTTTGGTGTACGTTAGGATGATGTGGCTTGGTGTGAGTTAGAATTATGGATGAATGGGGCTTGTGATGAGTAATGATAATGGGTGAATGGGTCATTTTGTGAGTTATTATGACGGGTGAAAGGGATTTGTCTGAGTTAGGATGATGGGTGAATGGCTCTTGGTTGACTGAGGATGATGTGTAACTGGGCCTTTGTGTGAGTTAGCATGCTGCACAAATTGGTGTTGGTGTGAATTAGGATGTTGTGTGAATGGGTGTTGGTGTGAGTTAGGATGATTGGTGAATGGGGCTTCGTGTGAGTTAGGATGATGGGTGAATGGGTTTTGGTGTGAGTTACGATTTGGGGTGAATTGGTCTTGGTGAGGGTAAGGATGATGTGTGATTGGGGCTTGGTGTGAGTAAGGATGATGGATTAATGGTCTTAGTGTGAGTTATGATGATGGGTGAATGGGCTTGGTGTGAGCTAGAATGATTAGGGAAACGTCCTGGTGTGTGTTAGAATGATGGGTTAATGTGGCCTGGTGCGAATTGGGATGGTGTGTGAATGGGTCGTGGTATGAGTTAGGATCATGGGTGAATATGTCTTGGTGTGAATTAGGACGATCGGTTAATTCGTTTTGATGTGAATTAGGATGATGTGTGAATGGGTCTTGGTGTTTATAAGGACGATGTGTCAATGGGGCTTGGTGTTAGTTAGTATGATGTTCGAATGGATCCTGATGTGAGATTGGAAGATGGGTGAATCGGACTTGGTGTGAGCTACGAAGAATGGTTAATGGATCTTGTTGGGAGTTAGTATTGCGACTTAGGATGATGGGTGAATGTGCCTGCGTGTTATTTTTGATGTTGGGCGAATGGGAATTGGTATGATTTAAGATGATTGGTGGATGGTCCTTGGGGTGAGTTACTATGATGGGTGAAAGCGGCAGTGTGTGAGTTAGGATGATGGGTGAATGTGGCTTGGTGTGAGTTAGTATTGCGTGTTAGGATGATGGGTGAAAGGGGCTGGGTGCGAGTTTGGATGATGGGCGAATGGGACTTGGTGTGAGTTAGGATGATGGGTGAATGGGTCTTGGTGGGAGTTAGCATGATGGGTGAATGGGGCTTGGTGTGAGTGATGACGATGGGTGAATGGTCTTGGTGTGTGTTAGGATGAAGCGTGAATGTGTTTTGGTGTGAGATAGGATGATGGGTGAATGCGTATTGGTGTGTGTTAGGATGATGATTGAATGGGTCTTGGTGTAAGTTAGGATTGTGTGTTAGGATGATGGGTGAAAGGGGCTTGGTGTGAGTTAGGTTGTTGGGTGAGTGGTTCTTGGAGTGAGCTAGAATGATGGGTGAATGGGTCTTGGTGTGAGTTATGATGATGAGTGAATGGGGCTTGGAGTGATTTAGGATATTGAGTAAATGGGGCTTGGTAGGAGTTAGGGTGATAAATTAATTGATCTTTGTATGAGTTAGGGTGATGGGTGAGTGGGTTTTGGTGTAAGTTAGGAAGATGGGGCTTGGTGTGAGTTAGAAATATGGATGAATGGGGATTGTGATGAGTAAAGATTATGGGTGAATGGGTCATGGTGTGAGATATTATGACGGGTGAAAGGGATTTGTCTGAGTTAGAGTGATGGGTGAATGGACCTCGGTTGAGTGAGGATGATGTTTATATGGGCTTTTGTGTGAGTTAGTATGATGTGTGAATGGGTCTTGGTGTGAGTTAGTATGCTGTGTCAATGTGTGTTGGTGTGAGTTAGGATGTTGGGTGAATAGGCCTTGTTGTGAGATAGGATGATGGGTGAGTGGGACTTGGTGTGAGTTAGGATGATGGGTGAATGGGTTTTCATGTGAGTTACGGTGTTGCGTGAATGGGTCTTGGTGTGTGTTAGGATGATGGGTGAATGTTTCTTCGTGTGAGTTAGGATGGGTTTTAATGGGCCATGGTGTGAGTTAGAATGATGTGCGAATGGTGTTTGATGTGAGTTAGGGTATTGGCTGAATGGGACTTGAATGAGTAAGAATGATGGGTGAATGGGCTTGGTGTGAGTTAGGATGGTGGCGGAGTGGTCTTGGTGTGAGTTGTGATGATGTGTGAATGGGCTTCGTATGAGTTAAAGTGAAGGATTAATGGTCTTGTTGTGAGTTAATATGAAGGGTGAATGTGGATTGGTGCCAGTTGGGATGGTGGCTGTATGGGCCGTGGTGTGAGTTATGATGATGGGTGAATCGGCTTGGTGTGAGGTAGGATGAATGGAGAATCATCTTTGTGTGAGTTAGGATGATGGGTGAATGTGGCTTGGTATGATTTAGGATGATGAGTAAGGGGGATTGCTGTGAGTTCGGATGATGAGTGAATGGGTCTTTGTGTGAGTTATGATGAAGGGTGAATGAGATTGGTCTGAGTGAAGATGATGAGTGAATGGTCCTTAGTGTGAGTTAGGATATGTGAATGGGGTTTTGTGTAAGTTATGATGATGTGTGAATGGGGTTTGGTGTGTTTTAGGATGTTGGGAGAATTGGTCTTGGTGTGTGATGGGATGATTCGTAAATGGTTCATGGTGTGAGTTAGGATGTTGGCTGAAAGGCCTTGGTGTGAGTTATGATGATGGGTGAAAGCTTCTTGGGGTGAGTTAGGATGATGGGAGAATGGGTCTTGGTGTGAGTTACGTTGATTCGTGTATGGGGTTTGGTGTGAGTTAGGACGATGTGTGAATGCGGCTTGGTGTGAGTTAGGGTGATGGGTGAATGTGGATGTTCGAGATAGGAGGATGGTGACTGGGGTTGTTGTCAGTTAGGAGGATGCGTGAATGAGGCTTTGTGTGAGTTAGGATGATGGGTAAAAGGGTCTTGTTGTGAGTTAGGATGATGGGTGAATAGGGTGGTATGAGTTAGGATGATGAATGAATGGGGCTTGGTGTGAGTCAGGATGATGTGTGAATGCGGCCTGGTGTGTTTTAGGACGATGTGTGAATGTGTCTTGGTGTGAGTTAGGATGATGGGTGAATGGGGCTTTGAGTGATTTAGGGTGATGTGTGAATGTGTCTTTTTGTAAGTGAGGATGATGTGTGAATGGGTCTTGGAGTGAATTAGTATGATGTGTGAATGGGGCGTAGTGTCAGTTAGGTTGATGGGTCAATGGGGCTAGGTGTGACTAATGATGATGGGTGAATTGATCTTGGTGTAAGTTAGTATGATGGGGGAATGGGGCTTCTTGTTTGTTAGGCTGATGTGTGAATGGGGCTTGGAGTGATTCAGGTAGATGGGTGAATTGTTTTTTGTGTAAGTTTTGATGATGGGTGAATCGGTCTTGGTGTGAATTAGTATGATGTGTGCATGGGGCTTGGTGTGAGTCAGGATGATGGGCGAATGGGGTTTGGTGTGAGTCAGGATAATGGGTGAATGGATTTTGTTGTGACTTAGGATGATGGGTGAATTGGGCTTGGTATGTGTTAGGATGATGGTTGAATGGGGATTGCTGTGAGTTATGGTGATGTGTGAATGTGTCTCGTTGTGATTTAGGATGATGGGTGAAAGGGTTTGGGTGTAAGGTAGAATTATGGGTGAATGTTTCTTGGTGTTAGTTAGGACGATGTGTGAATGTGGCTTTGTGTGAGTTAGGATGATGGCTGAATGTGGCTGGAGTGATTTAGGACGATGTGTGAATGTATCTAGGTGAGTTAGGTCGATGGATGAATGGGGCTTGGTTTGAGTTAGGATGTTGGGTTAAATGGGCTTGGAGTGATTAAGGATGATGGGTGAATGTATCTTGGTGTAAGTTGGGTTGATGTGTTAATGGGGCTTGGTGTCAGTTAGGATGATGCGAGAATGCGACTTGTTTTGTGTTTGCATGCTGGGTAATTGGGACTTTGTGTGAATTAGGATGATGGGTGAATGTGCCTTGGTGTGAGTTACGATCTTGGGTGAATGGGGCTTGGTATTGGTTAGGATTATGGGTGAATGGATTTAGTGTGAGTTAGGATGATGGGTGATTTTGTATTTGTGTGAGTTATGATGATGGGTGAATGGGGCGTGTTGTGACTTAGGATGATGTGTGCATTTGTCTTGGTGTGAGTTATGATGATGTGACAATAGGAGTTGTTTTTGCGTTTGGATGATGGTGAATGGGTCTTTGTGTGAGTGAGGATGATGAATGAATGGGGCTTGGTGTGAGTTAGGATGGTGAGTGAATGGGTCTAGGTGTGAGGTGGAATTATGGGTGAATGGTGCTTGTTGTGAGTAAGGATGATATGTGAATGGGTCCTGGTGTGAGATATGACCTGTACCAAGGGGACGGTCTACACCTGAACTGTGAGGGAGCCGATGTCCTTGGGGTAATATTTTCTAGGGCGGTTCGGGAGGATTTAAACTAATTTGGCAGGGGGATGGGAACCCAGGTAGTGGAAAAGAGGGAAGTCATATGAAGTCAGAAATAGATGGTAGAAAGGAGAGAAGCAATAAGCAAAGGAGAGAAACACAAAGGGCCAAACTAATTCATAATGAGAGTGTGAAAAAAGCAAGCCTGAAGGCTTTGTATCTTAATGCTAGAAGCATTAGGAACAAGGTGGATGAATTAGTTGTGGAAATAGAGGTAAACAAGTATGATTTGATTGGGATTACAGAAACGTGGCTGCAGGGCGGGCAAGGCTGGGAACTTAACATCCAGGGATATACAATATTTAGGAAGGATCGGCAAAAAGGTAGGGGAGGTGGGGTAGCATTGCTGGTAAAGGAGGGGATTAATGCAATGGAAAGGAAGGATATTAACTCGGATGAAACGGAATCTGTATGGGTAGAAATGAGAAATAGCAAGGGGAGGAAAACGTTAGTGGGTGTGATATATAGGCCTCCAAATAGTAATATGGAGGTGAGGGAAGGCATAAAAAGGGAAATTAGAGAAGCGTGCGATAAGAGCACAGCTGTCATCATGGGTGACTTTAATTTACATATTGATTGGACTACCCAAATTAGTAAAAATTCTGAGGAGGAGGAATTCCTGGAATGTTTTCGGGACGGTTATCTGGACCAATATGTCGAGGAGCCGACTCGAGATCAGGCCATTTTAGACTGGGTATTGTGCAATGAGAAGGGACTTATCAGCAATCTTCTTGTACGAGGCCCCTTGGGTCAGAGCGATCATAATATGATCGAGCTCTCAGTCGAGATGGAGAGTGAGGAAATTGAATCAGAGACTAAGGTCCAGAACTTAAATAAAGGGAATTACGAGGGTATGAGACGGGAATTGGGTAAGATTGATTGGGTGGTGTTTCTGGGGGGATTGACAGTGGATAGACAATGGCAAGCATTCAAAGATAGAATGGAAGAATTCCAGAACATGTTTATACCGGTTTGGCATAAAAATAAACCTAAAAAGGTGACTCAACCGTGGATAACGAGGGAAATTAGGGACAGCATAAAATAAAAAAAAAGGGCATATCAACTGGCAAAAAAAAGCACCAGACCGGAAGATTGGGGGCAGTACAGGATACAGCAAAAGAGGACAAAGGGATTAATCAGGAAGGGGAAAATAGAATACGAAAGTAAACTTGCAGCAAACATAAAGACAGACTGCAAAAGCTTTTATCGGTATATCAGGAGGAAAAGACTGGTAAAATCCCAAGTCGGTCCCTTGCAGTCCGATTCGGGAGAATATATAATGGAGAATAAGGAAATGGCTGACCAATTAAACTCATACTTTGGTTCTGTATTCACAAAGGAGGACACAAAAAACCTCCCAGGAATATCGGCAAACATAGGGACTAATGAGAGGGAGGAGCTGACAGAAATTAGTATCTCTAGGGATATGGTGTTGGGTAAGTTGAGGGGACTGAAGGCCGACAAATCCCCGGGGCCTGATAAACTACTTCCTAGGGTACTTAAGGAGGTGGCCCTGGAGATAGCAGATGCTCTAAGGATCATCTTCTGGAACTCCATTGACTCGGGAACAGTACCCGTGGATTGGAGGGTAGCTAATGTTACCCCAATATTTAAAAAGGGGGGTAGAGAGAAAGCAGGGAATTATAGACCAGTAAGCCTTACATCGGTTGTGGGCAAAATGCTAGAGTCCATTATTAAGGATAAAATAGCGGAGCACTTGACAAATGGGGAAAGGATCGGACAGAGTCAACATGGATTTACAAAGGTAAATCGTGTTTGACTAATCTGCTGGAATTTTTTGAGGAAGTAACTGGTAAAATAGATGGGGGAGAGCCAGTGGATGTGGTGTACCTTGACTTCCAGAAAGCCTTCGATAAGGTTCCACACAAAAGATTATCATGCAAAATTAAGGCTCATGGGATTGGGGGCAAAGTATTAACGTGGATAGAGAACTGGCTGGCGGATAGAAAACAGAGAGTTGGAATAAACGGCTCGTTTTCGGAGTGGCAGGCAGTGACCAGCGGGGTGCCGCAAGGATCTGTCCTGGGACCCCAGCTGTTCACAATATATATAAATGATCAGGATCAGGGAATTGGATGCAATATTTCCAAATTCGCTGACGACACTAAACTAGGAGGAGGGGTGGGCTCTGATGAGGATGTCAGGAGGGTACAGTGCGATTTGGACAGGTTGGGGGAATGGGTGGATACGTGGCAGATGCACTATAATGTGGATAAATGCGAGGTTATCCACTTTGGGGGTAAAAACAGGAGGGTAGATTATTATCTAAATGGCAATAGATTGGGAGATGGGGAAGTGCAGAGGGACCTGGGTGTTCTTGTGCACCAGTCACTGAAGGAGAGCATGCAGGTGCAACAGGCGATTAAGAAGGCAAATGGTATGTTGGCCTTCATATCAAGGGGGTTCGAGTATAGGAATAGGGATACCTTACTACAGCTGTACAAGGTGCTGGTGAGACCGCATCTGGAGTATTGTGTACAGTTTTGGTCGCCCCATCTGCGGAAGGATGTTCTTGCCATGGAAAGAGTGCAACGGCGATTCACCAGGCTGATACCTGGAATGGCAGGAATGACCTACGAAGAGAGATTAAATAGTTTGGGCTTGTACTCACTGGAGTTTAGAAGATTGAGAGGGGATCTCATCGAAACATATAAAATTATGGCAGGCCTGGACAGGCTGAATTCAGAGAGAATGTTTCCAATGGCCGCGGAGCACAGAACCAGGGGCCACAGTCTAAAAATAGCGGGCAAATCATTTAAAACAGAGATGAGGAAGAATTTCTTCACTCAAAGAGTGGTGAGCCTGTGGAATTCCCTGCCACAGAGGGCTGTGAAGGCTAATTCAATAAATATTTTCAAGAGAGAATTGGATATATTTCTGAAGGCTAAGGGGATTAAGGGTTACGGAGAAAAGGCGGGGACGGGGTACTGAACTGGTAAGATCAGCTATGATCTCAGACGAAGATCAGCCATGATCTCATTGAATGGCGGAGCAGGCTCGAAGGGCCGAATGGCCTACTCCTGTTCCTATCTCTATGTTTCTATGTTTCTATGATGACGGGTGAATGGGATTGTTCTGAGTTAGGATGATGGGTGCATGGGGCTTGGTGTGTGTTAAGATGTAGAGTGAATCTGGATTGGTGTGAGTTTCTGTGATGGTGAATGGAGCTTGGTGTGAGTTAGCGAGATGGATGAATGGAGCTTGGAATGATTTAGGATGATGAGTATTGAGGCTTCCTGTAAGTTAGGATGATGAGTGAATGGGTCTTTGTGTCAGTTAGAATTATGGGTGATTGAGGCTTGTTGTGACTGAGGATAATGGGTGAATGGGTCTTGGTGTGAGTTAGGATGATGGGTGAATGGGGCTTTCATTGACTTAGGATGATGGGTGAATGTGTCTTTTTGTAAGTGAGTATGATGTGTGAATATTTCTTGCTGTGAATTAGGATGATGTGTGAATACGGCTTCATGTCAGTTAGTTTGATGGGACAATGATGCTTGGAGTGACTAATGATGATGGGCGAATTGGTCTTGGTGTAAGTTAGTATGAAGGGTGAATGGGGCTTAGTGTGAGTTAGGATGATGAGTAAATGGAGCTAGGAGTGATTTAGGTTGATGGGTTAATGTTTTTTTGTGTAAGTTATGTTGACGTGTGAATGGGTATTGGTGTGAAATATAATGATACGTGAATGGGGCTTGGTGTCCGTTGGTGTAAGGTTGGATGATCGGGCTTGGTGTGAGTTAGAGATATGGGTGAATGGGGCTTGTTGTGAGGAAGGATGATGGGTGAATGTGACTTGTTGCGAGTTATGATGACGATTGAATGGGATTTTGCTGAGTTATGGTGATGGGTGAATAGGACTTGGTGTGAGTGAGGATGAGGGGGGAGTGTGACTTTGTGTGAGTTAGGATGATGTGTAAATGGGGCTTGGTGTATGTTCGGATGATGGTTGAATGGGGCTTGTTGTCAGTTAGGATGCAGGGTGAATGGGTCTTAGTGTATTTTAGGGTGATGGGTGAATGGGGCTAGTTGTGAGTTCGGATTGTGAGTTAGGATTTTAGGTGAATGGATCTTGGTATGAGTTCGGATGTTGGGTGGACGGGACTTGTTGCGATGTTAGGATGATGGGTGAATTTTTCTTGGGGTGAATTAGGATGATGGATGAATGGGTCTTTATGTGAGTTAGGATGATGCGTGAATGGGGCATGGTGTGAGTTAGTACGATGGGTGAACGGGGCTTGCTGTTTGTTCGGATGATGGGTGAATTGTCTTGTTTGAGTTAGTATGATGTGTCAATGGTTCTTAGAGTGAGTCAGGATAATTGGTTAATGTGGCTTGTTGTGAGTTTGGATGATGGGTGAATGGGTGTTGATGTGAATTGGGATGACTGTTGAATGGGTCTTTGTGTGAGTTATGGAGATGGGTGAGTACGTCTTGGTGGGAGTTAGGCTGATGGGTGAATGCGTCTAGGTGTGAGTATGAATGACTGGAGAACTGTCTCGGTGTGAGTTAGGATAATGGGTGAATGGTCTTGGTGTGAGCTAGAATAATGGGTGAATGGGATTGGTGTGAGTTTTGATGATCGGTGTATAATCTTGTTTGGAGTTAGGATGGTGGGTAATGGGCTTGGTGTGAATTAGGATGATAGGTGAATGGTCTTGGTGTGTATAAGGATGGTGGGTTAATGTGGCTTGGTGAAATTTACAATGATAGGTGAATGGATCTTGGTGTGTGTTTGGATGAAAGGTGAATTATTCTTGGTGTGAGTTAAGATTATGGGTGAATGGGGCTTTGTGTGAGTTTCATGATGGGTGAATGTGTCTTGTTGTGAATTATGATGATGAATGAATGGGTCTTGCTTTGAATTCGGATGATGGGTGAATGGGTCTTTGTCTGAGATAGGATGATGTGTGAATGGGGCTTGGTGTGAGTTAGGATGATGGGTGAATGTGTCTTGGAGTGTGTTAGGATGATGTGTGAGTTAAGATGATGGGTGAATCGGGCTTGATGTGAGTTAGGAAGATGTGTGAATGGAGCTTGATGTGAGTTAAGATATTGGGTGAATGGGTCCTGGTGTGAGTTAGGATGATGGGCGAATGGGCCTTTTTGTGATTTAAGGATGCTTGTTGAATGTGGCTTGGTTTGAGTTAGGCTGATTGGTGATTGAGTCTCGGTGTGAGTTACGATTATGTTTGCAAGGGGCTTGGTGTGAGTTCCGTTATGGGTGATTGGGACTTGGTGTGAGTTAGGTTGATGGGTGAATGGGGCTTGGTGTGAGTTAGGATAATGGGTGAATGTGACTTGATGTAAGTTAGGATGTTGTTTTAATGTGGCTTGGTGTGCGTTAGGATGATCGTTGAATGGGTCTTGGTGTGAGTTCGGATGATGGGTAAATTGGTCTTGGTGTGAGTTAGGAAGATGTGTGAATAGGCCATGCTGTGAGTTAGGATGATGGGTGAATGGGGACTGATGTGAATTAAGATGATGTGGTAATGAGGCTTGATGTGAGATAGGATATTGGGTGAATGAGGCTTGACGTGAGTTAGGATGTTGGGTGAATGGGTCTTGCTGTGATTTAGGATGTTGTGTGAATTTGGCTTGGTGTGAGTTAAGATTATGGGTGAATGGGGCTTGGTGTGAGTTTCATGATGTGTGAATGGGTCTTGGTGTGATTTAGGATGATGGGTGAATGGGAGTTGTTGTGAGTTCGGATGATGGGTGAAAGTGTCTTAGTGTCAGATAGGATGATGTTTGAATGGGACTTGATGAAAGTTAGACGTTGTTTGAATGGGGCTTTGTGTGCGTTAGAATGATGTTTGAATCGGTCTTGGTCTGAGTTAGGTTGATGGTGAATAGGACTTGGTATGAGTTAGGTGGATTGGTGAATTGTCTCGGAGTGTGTTAGGATAATGGGTCAATGGTCCTGATGTGAATTAGGATGATGAGTCAATGGGATTGGTGTGAGATAGGATGGTGGATGAATGGGCTTTGTGAGGGTTATGGTGAAGGGTGAATGGTCTTGGTGTGTGTTTGGATGATGTGTGAATGTATCTTGGTGAGAGTTAAGATGATGGGTGAATGTGGTTTGGTGTGAGTTAGGCTGTTGCGTGACTGTGCTTGGTGTGAGTTAGGATGATGGGTGAATGGGTCTTGCTGTGAATTCGGACGATTGTTGAACGGGACTTGGTGTTTGTTAGGATGATGGTTGAATGGTGAGTTAGGATAATACGTGACTTGTCTTGGTGTGAGTTAGAATGATGTGTGAACGGGCTTGGTGTGAATGACAATGTTGGGTGAATGGGTTTTTGTGTGTTTTAGGAAGATGGGTGAATCGGTCTTGGTGTGTATTAGGATGAAGGTTGAATGGGGCTTGGAGTGATTTAGGGTTGTGAGTTAGGATGATGGGTGAATGGGGCTTGGTGTGAGTTAGGATGATGGGTGAATGGGGCTTGGAATGATATAGGATCATGCGTGAATGGTCTTTGTGAGAGTTAGAATGATGGGTTATTCGGGCTTTGAGTGATTTAGGATGATGTGTGAATGGGGTTTAGTGTAAGTTAGGATGGTGGGGCTTGGTGTGATTTGGAATTGTGGGTGAATGTGGCTTGTGGTGAGTAAGGATGATGGGTGAATGGGTCATGGAGTGAGATATGAAGACGGGGGAATGTGATAGGTCTGAGTTAGGATGATGGGTGAATGGATCTTGGTAGAGTGAGGATGATGTGGGAATGTGCTTTTGTGTGATTTAGTATGCTGTGTGAATTGGGCTTGGTGTAAGTTCGGTGGGCGGGGTGAATAGGGCTTGGGGTCAGTTAGGATGATGGGTAAAAGGGTCTTGTTGTTTGTTAGGATGATGTGTGAATTGGGCTTGGTGTGAGTTAGGATGTTGGGTGAATGTGTCTTGTTGTGAGTTAGGATGATAGGTCAATATGTCTTGGTGTCAGTTAGGATGATGGGTGAATGGGGCTTGGTGTGAGTTAGGATGTTGTCTGAATGTGCCTTGGCGTGAGTTTCGATGATTGCTGAATTGCCTCGGTGGGAGTTAGGATAATGGGTGAATGGTCTTCGTGTGAGTTAGAATGAGGAGTGAATGGGCTTGTTGTGAGTTATGATGATGGGTGAATGGTCTTTTTGTGAGTTTGGATGGTGGGTGAATCGGCTTGGTGTGTGTTAGTATGATGCGTGAATGGTCTTGGTGCGAGTTAGCATGGTGGGTCAATTGACTTTGTTGTGAGTTAGGATGATGGGTGAATGAGTCTTGGTGTGAGTTAGGATTACGGGTGAAAGGGGCTTGGTGTGTGTTAGGATGACTGGTGAATGGGTTTGGGGGTGAGTTACGATGATAGGTGAATGGGACTTGGTGAGGGTAAGGATGATGTGGGATTGGAGCTTTGTGAATAAGGATGATGGATTAGTTGTCTTGGTGTGAGTTATGATAATGGGGGAATGGGTTTGGTGTGAGTTAGGAAGATGGGGGTATCGTCCTGGTGTGTGTTAGAATGATGGGTTAATGTGGCCTGGTGCGATTTGGGATGGTGTGTGAATGTGTCGTGGTGTGAGTTAGGATCAGGGGTGAATGGGTCTTGGTGTGATTTAGGATGATGTGTGAATGGGGCTTGCTGTGATTTAGAATGATGGGTAATTGTGTCGGTGTGAATTAGGACGATGTGTTAATTCGTTTTGATGTGAATTAAGATGATGTATGAATGGGTCGTGGTGTGTACTGGACGATGGGTGAATGGGGCTTGGTGTTAGTTAGGATGATGGTTGAATGGATCCTGTTGTGAGTTAGGAAGATGGGTGAATGGGGCTTGGTGTGAGGTTGGAAGAATTGTGAATGGGTCTTCTTGTGAGTTAGTATTGCGAGTTATGATGATGGGTGAATGGGTCTGGGTGTGAGTTTCAATGATGGGCGAATGTGAATTTGTGTGAGTTAGGGTGATGGCTGAATGGTCCTTGGGGTGAGTTAGTATTATGGGTGAAAGCGGCTTGGTGTGATTTAGGATGATGGGTGAATGGGTCTTGGTAGGAGTTAGGATGCTGGGTGAATGTGGCTTGTTGTGAGTTAATATTGTGTGTTAGGATGATGGGTGAAAGGGGCTGGTTGTGAGTTTGGATGCTGGGCGAATGGGACTTGGTGTGAGTTAGGATGATGGGTGAATGGGTCTTGGTGCGTGTTAGGATGAAGCGTGAATGTGTCTTGGTGTGAGTTAGGATGATGGGTGAATGAGACTTGGTGTGTGTTAGGATGAAGTGTGCATGGGACTTGGTGTGAGTGAGGAATGTGTCTTAGTATGATGGGTGAATGGGGCTTGGTATGAGTTAGGATGTTGTGTGAACGGTTCTTGGAGTGTGTTAGGATAATGGGTGAATGTGTCTTTGTGAGAGTTGGATGATGGGTGAAAAGTGCTTGGTGTGAGGTAGGATGGGGTGTGAAAGTTTTTTGTGTTGGTTAGGATGATGGGTGAATGGAACTTGGTGTGAGTTAACATGATGGTTGAATGGGACTTGGTGTGAGTTAGAATCATGATTGAATGGGGATTGGTGTGAGATAGGATGATGGGTGAAGTGCCTTTGTGTGAGTTGTAATGATGGGTGAATGGGTCTTGGTGTGACTAACGATGACGGGTGAATGTCGCTTCGTGTGAGTTAGGAAGCTCGGTGAATGTGTCTTGGTGTGAGTTAGGATGATGAGTGAATTCTCATTTGTTTGACCTAGGTTGACGTGTAATTTGTCTTGGTGTGAGTTATGTTGAAGGGTGAATCGGTCTTGGTGTGTGTAATGACGTTGTGTGAATGGGTCTTGGTGTGAGTTAGGATGATGGCTGGATTGGACTTTGTGTGAGTTAGGGTGATGGTGAATGGATCTTGATGTGAGTTAGGATGATGTGAATTTTGTTTGATGAGAGTTAGGAACATGGGTCAATTGACCTTGGTGTGTGTAAGGATGAGGTACGAATGAGTCATGGTGTGAGTTAGGGAGATGAGTGAATGGGGCATGGAGTGAGTTAGGATGATGGGTGAATATTTCTTTGTGTTGCTTAGGATGTTGACTGTTTGAATCTTGAATTGAGTTACGATGATGTGTGAATGGGTCTTGTTGTGAGTTAGGATGATGAGTGAATCGGGTTTGTGTGTGTTACGATGATGGATGATTGGGCTTGATATGAGTTATTTTGAGGGGTAAATGGGCTTGGTTTGTGTTAGGGTGATGTTTGAGTGGGTCCTGGTGTGAGTTAGGATGATGGATGAATGAGTCGTGGTGTGAGTTATGATGAGTGAATGGGTCTCGGTGTTAGTTAGGATGATGGGTGAATGGTAATTGGTGTGAGATAGGTTGATGGGTGAATGTGTCTCGTTGTGAGTTGTGATGATGGGTGAATTGGTCTAGATTTGAAGTAGGATTAAGTGTGAATGGACCTTGGTGTGAGTTGGGCTGATGGGTGAATGTGTTTTGTGTGAGATACGAGGATGGCTGAATGGGTCTTGGTGTGAATTAGGAAAATGGGTGAATGGGTAAAGGTTTGGGTTAGGATAATGGGTGAATGTTTCTTGATTTGAGTTATGATAATGGGGGAAATGGTCTAGGTGTGAGTTAGGATGATGGGTGTTTGTGGATGGTTCGAGTTAGGATGATTGGTGAAAGGTGCTTGGTGCGAGTTAGGATGGTGGGTGCATGTGCCTTGGTGCGGTTTGGGATGATGGGATAATGTATATTGGTGTGAGTTAGGATGATGGGTGAATGGTGCTTGGTCCGATTTAGGATGGTGGGTGAATGTGTCTTGTTGTGAGTTAGGATGACGGGTGAATGGTGCTTCGTGCGAGTACAGATGGTGGGTGAATCTGTCTTTGTGTGAGTGAGGATGATGGGTGAATAGTGCTTGGTTTGAGGTAGGATGTGGTCTAAATGTGTTTTTGTGTTGGTTAGGTTGATGTGTGAATGGATCTTGGTGTGATTTAGGATGATGGGTGAATGGTGCTTGGTGTGAGTTAGGATGGTGGGTGAAATTGTCTTGGTGTGAGTGAGGAAGATGGGTGAATGTTTTATGCAGTGGTTTAGAATGTGGTTGAATGGCCTTGATGTGAGTTAGGATGATGGGTGTTTGGGGATGGTTCGAGTTGGGATGATTGGTGAAATTTGCTTGGTGCGCGTTAGGATGGTGGGTGCATGTGTCTTGGTGCGGGTTAGGATGATGGGATAATGTATCTTGGTGTGTGTTAGGATGATGGGTGAATGGTGCTTGGTGCGAGTTAGGATGGTGGGTGAATGTGTCTTGGTGCGAGTTAGGATGATGGGTGAATGGTGATTGGTGCGAGTTAGGATGATGGGTAAATGTATCTGGGTGTGTGTTAGGATGATGGGTGAATGGTGCTTCGTGCGAGTGCAGATGGTGGGTGAATGTGTCTTGGTGCGAGTGAGGATGATGGGTGAATAGTGCTTGGTGTGAGGTAGGATGTCATCTGAATGTGTTTTTATGTTGGTTAGGATGATGTGTGAATGGATCTTGGCATGATTTAGGATGATGGAAGAATGGTGCTTGGTGTGAGTTAGGAAGGTGGGTGAAATTGTCTTGGTTTGAGTGAGGAAGATGGGTGAATGTTATATGCTGTGGTTTAGAATGTGGGTGAATGGTCTTGATGTGAGTTAAGATGAGGGGTGAATCTGGTTGATTTGAGTTAGAATGATCGATGAATGGGCTTGGTGTGAGTTAGCATGAAGGATCAATGGGCTTGCTGTGCGTTTGGATGATGTTTGAATGAGTCTTGGTTTGAGGTAGGATTATCTGTGAATGGACCTTGATGTGTGTTTGGATGATGTGTGAATGGGGCTTGTTGTGATTTCGTATGATGGGTGAATGGATCTTGCAGTGAGTTAGGATGATGTGTGAATGGAGCTTTGTGTGAGATAGGATGATCGGTGAATTGAAGTGTGTATGAGTTAGTATAGTGGGAGAATGTTTCTTGGTATGAGTTAGGATGATGGGTGAATGTGTCTTGGTGTGAGTTAGGCTGATGGGTGAATGTGTTTGGTATGAGTTAGGATTGTGGGTGAATGTAGCTTGGTGTTTGTTAGGATGATGGTGAATGTGTCTTGCTGCGATTTAGGATGATGTGTGATTTGGTATTGGTGTGAGTTGGGATGATGTTTGAATGTGCCTTGGTGTGAGTTAGGATGATGGGAGAATGTGCCTTGGTGTGAGTAAAGATGATGGGTGAATGGGGCTTGGTGTGATTTTGTATGATGGGTGAATGGATCTTGCAGTGAGTTAGGATGATGTGTGAATGGAGCTTTGTGTGAGATAGGATGATGGGTGAATTGCAGTGTGTATGAGTTAGTATAGTGGGAGAATGTTTCTTGGTGTGAGTTGGGATGATGTTTGAATGTGCCTTGGTGTGAGTTAGGATGATGGGAGAATGTGCCTTGGTGTGAGTAAAGATGATGGGTGAATGGGGCTTGGTGTGGGTTAGGATGATGTGTGGATGGATTTGGTATGAGTTAGGGTGATGGGTGAATGGGGCGTGGTGTGACTTAGGATGATGTGTGAATGTATCTTGGTGTGAGTTAGAATGATGTGTGAATGGGTCTTGGTGCGAATTAGGATGAAGTGAGAAAAGAACTTGGTTTTCAGCTTGGTTGATTCTGAATGTGTCTTGGTGTGAGTGAGGATGATGGGTGAATGGTGCTTTGTGTGATTTAGGATGATGGGCGAATGGACTTGGTGTGAGTTAGGATGCTGGGTTAATGTGTCTTGTTGTGAGTTAGGATGATGGGTTATTGGTGCTTTGATATGAGTTAGGATAATGGTTGAATCGTGTTTGATGTGAGTTAGGATGTTGCGTGAATGTGTCTTTGTTTGAGTTCGGATGATGGGTGAATGGGTCATGCTGTGAGTTAGGATGATGGGTGAATGGGGTGTGGTGTGAGATATGATTATATTTGAATGGGACTTGATGTGAGTTAGGAAGATGGGTTAATGAGCCATGGTGTGGGTTAGGATGATGGTTGAATGGGTCTTGCTGTGATTTAGTTTGAAGGGTGAATGGGGCTTGGTATGAGTTAGGATAAAGCTGAATGGTTCTTGCTGTGGGGTAGGATGATGCGTGAATGGGGTGTGGTGTGAGTTAGGATTATTGGTTAATGGGACTTGATGTGAGTGACGAAGATGGGTGAACGGTCTTGTTTTGTGTAAGGATGATGTTTTAAAGTGGCTTGTTGTGGGTTATGAAGATTGGTGAATGGGTCTTGGTATGAATGCGGGTGTTGGGTGAATGGGGCTTGGTATGAGTTAGAATGATGCGTGAATGGGACCTTGGTGTGAGTCAGGATGATGGGTTAATGAGCCTTGGTGTGGGTTAGGATGATGGTTGAATGTGTCTTGGTGTGATTTAGGATGATGGTTGAATGTGGCTTGGTATGAGTTAGGATAAAGCTGAATGGTGCTTGCTGTGAGGTAGAATGATGCGTGAATGTGGCGTGGTTGGAGTAAGGATGCTGGGTGAATGGGCCGTGGTGTGGGTTAGGATGATGAGTGAATGGCGCTTGGCTTGAGATAGGATGGTAAGTGAATGGGTCTTGGTGTGAGTTAGGATGATGGGTGAATGGGGCTTTTTGTGAGTTAGGATGATGGGAGATTTGGTATTGGTGTGAGTTAAATGATGCGTGAATGGGTCTTGGTGTGAGTTAGCATGATGGGTGAATGTGTCCTGGTGTGAGTTAAGATGATGGGTGAATAGGGCTTGGTGTGGGTTAAGATGATGAGTGGATGGATTTGGTGTGAGATAGGAAGACGGGTGAATGGGGCGTGGAGTGACATAGGATGATGGGTGAATGGGTCTTGGTGTGAGTTAGGATGGTGTGTGAAGTGGTCTTGGTGTGAGTTAGGATAATGGGTGAATGGGTCTTGATGTGAGTTAGGATGATGGTGAATGGGAATTGATGTGAGTTAGGAAGATGGGTGAAAAATCTTGGTTTGAGTTAGGATGATGGGTGAAAGTGACTTGGTGTGGGTTATGATGATTGTAAAATGGGGCTTGGTCTGAGTTAGAATGAAACGTGAATGGGACCTTGGTGCGAGTTAGGATGATGGGTAAATGTATTTTGGTGTGAGTTAGGATGACGGGTGAATGGTGCTTCGTGCGAGTGCAGATGGTGGGTGAATCTGTCTTTGTGTGAGTGAGGATGATGGGTGAATAGTGCTTGGTTTGAGGTAGGATGTGGTCTAAATGTGTTTTTGTGTTGGTTAGGTTGATGTGTGAATGGATCTTGGTATGATTTATGATGATGGGTGAATGGTGCTTGGTGTGAGTTAGGATGGTGGGTGAAATTGTCTTGGTGTGAGTGAGGAAGATGGGTGAATGTTTTATGCAGTGGTTTAGAATGTGGTTGAATGGCCTTGATGTGAGTTAGGATGATGGGTGTTTGGGGATGGTTCGAGTTAGGATGATTGGTGAAATTTGCTTGGTGCGCGTTAGGATGGTGGGTGCATGTGTCTTGGTGCGGGTTAGGATGATGGGATAATGTATCTTGGTGTGAGTTAGGATGATGGGTGAATGGTGCTTGGTGCGAGTTAGGATGGTGGGTGAATGTGTCTTGGTGCGAGTTAGGATGATGGGTGAATGGTGATTGGTGCGAGTTAGGATGATGGGTAAATGTATCTGGGTGTGTGTTAGGATGATGGGTGAATGGTGCTTCGTGCGAGTGCAGATGGTGGGTGAATGTGTCTTGGTGCGAGTGAGGATGATGGGTGAATAGTGCTTGGTGTGAGGTAGGATGTCGTCTGAATGTGTTTTTATGTTGGTTAGGATGATGTGTGAATGGATCTTGGTGTGATTTAGGATGATGGAAGAATGGTGCTTGGTGTGAGTTAGGAAGGTGGGTGAAATTGTCTTGGTTTGAGTGAGGAAGATGGGTGAATGTTATATGCTGTGGTTTAGAATGTGGGTGAATGGTCTTGATGTGAGTTAAGATGAGGGGTGAATCTGGTTGATTTGAGTTAGAATGATCGATGAATGGGCTTGGTGTGAGTTAGCATGAAGGATCAATGGGCTTGCTGTGCGTTTGGATGATGTTTGAATGAGTCTTGGTTTGAGGTAGGATTATCTGTGAATGGACCTTGATGTGTGTTTGGATGATGTGTGAATGGGGCTTGTTGTGATTTCGTATGATGGGTGAATGGATCTTGCAGTGAGTTAGGATGATGTGTGAATGGAGCTTTGTGTGAGATAGGATGATCGGTGAATTGAAGTGTGTATGAGTTAGTATAGTGGGAGAATGTTTCTTGGTATGAGTTAGGATGATGGGTGAATGTGTCTTGGTGTGAGTTAGGCTGATGGGTGAATGTGTTTGGTATGAGTTAGGATTGTGGGTGAATGTAGCTTGGTGTTTGTTAGGATGATGGTGAATGTGTCTTGCTGCGAGTTAGGATGATGTGTGATTTGGTATTGGTGTGAGTTGGGATGATTTTTGAATGTGCCTTGGTGTGAGTTAGGATGATGGGAGAATGTGCCTTGGTGTGAGTAAAGATGATGGGTGAATGGGGCTTGGTGTGATTTCGTATGATGGGTGAATGGATCTTGCAGTGAGTTAGGATGATGTGTGAATGGAGCTTTGTGTGAGATAGGATGACGGGTGAATTGCAGTGTGTATGAGTTAGTATAGTGGGAGAATGTTTCTTGGTGTGAGTTGGGATGATGTTTGAATGTGCCTTGGTGTGAGTTAGGATGATGGGAGAATGTGCCTTGGTGTGAGTAAAGATGATGGGTGAATGGGGCTTGGTGTGGGTTAGGATGATGTGTGGATGGATTTGGTGTGAGTTAGGGTGATGGGTGAATGGGGCGTGGTGTGACTTAGGATGATGTGTGAATGTATCTTGGTGTGAGTTAGAATGATGTGTGAATGGGTCTTGGTGCGAATTAGGATGAAGTGAGAAAAGAACTTGGTTTTCAGTTTGGTTGATTCTGAATGTGTCTTGGTGTGAGTGAGGATGATGGGTGAATGGTGCTTTGTGTGAGTTAGGATGATGGGCGAATGGACTTGGTGTGAGTTAGGATGCTGGGTTAATGTGTCTTGTTGTGAGTTAGGATGATGGGATATTGCTGCTTTGATATGAGTTAGGATAATGGTTGAATCGTGTTTGATGTGAGTTAGGATGTTGCGTGAATGTGTCTTTGTTTGAGTTCGGATGATGGGTGAATGGGTCATGTTGTGAGTTAGGATGACGGGTGAATGGGGTGTGGTGTGAGTTATGATTATATTAGAATGGGACTTGATGTGAGTTAGGAAGATGGGTTAATGAGCCATGGTGTGGGTTAGGATGATGGTTGAATGGGTCTTGCTGTGATTAAGTTTGATGGGAGAATGGGGCTTGGTATGAGTTAGGATAAAGCTGAATGGTTCTTGCTGTGGGGTAGGATGATGCGTGAATGGGGTGTGGTGTGAGTTAGGATTATTGGTTAATGGGACTTGATGTGAGTGACGAAGATGGGTGAACGGTCTTGTTTTGTGTAAGGATGATGTTTTAAAGTGGCTTGTTGTGGGTTATGAAGATTGGTGAATGGGTCTTGGTATGAATGCGGGTGTTGGGTGAATGGGGCTTGGTATGAGTTAGAATGATGCGTGAATGGGACCTTGGTGTGAGTCAGGATGATGGGTTAATGAGCCTTGGTGTGGGTTAGGATGATGGTTGAATGTGTCTTGGTGTGATTTAGGATGATGGTTGAATGTGGCTTGGTATGAGTTAGGATAAAGCTGAATGGTGCTTGCTGTGAGGTAGAATGACGCGTGAATGTGGCGTGGTTGGAGTTAGGATGCTGGGTGAATGGCCGTGGTGTGGGTTAGGATGATGAGTGAATGGCGCTTGGCGTGAGATAGGATGGTAAGTGAATGTGTCTTGGTGTGAGTTAGGATGATGGGTGAATGGGGCTTTTTGTGAGTTAGGATGATGGGAGATTTAGTATTGGTGTGAGTTAAATGATGCGTGAATGGGTCTTGGTGTGAGTTAGCATGATGGGTGAATGTGTCCTGGTGTGAGTTAAGATGAGGGGTGAATAGGGCTTGGTGTGGGTTAAGATGATGAGTGGATGGATTTGGTGTGAGATAGGAAGACGGGTGAATGGGGCGTGGAGTGACATAGGATGATGGGTGAATGGGTCTTGGTGTGAGTTAGGATGGTGTGTGAAGTGGTCTTGGTGTGAGTTAGGATAATGGGTGAATGGGTCTTGATGTGAGTTAGGATGATGGTGAATGGGAATTGATGTGAGTTAGGAAGATGGGTGAAAAATCTTGTTTTGAGTTAGGATGATGGGTGAATGTGACTTGGTGTGGGTTATGATGATTGGTAAATGGGGCTTGGTCTGAGTTAGAATGAAACGTGAATGGGACCTTGGTGTGAGTTAGGATGATGGGTGAATGTGTCTTGTTGTGATTTAGGGTGATGTGTGAATGGGGCTTGGCATGAGTTAGTATAAAGCTGAATTGTGATTGCTGTGAGTTAGGATGATGCGTGAATGGGGCTTGGTGTGAGGTAGGCTGCTGGGAGAATGGGCCTTGATGTGAGTTATGATGATGTGTTAATGGGGCTTGGAGTGACATAGGATACTAGGTGAATGTTTGTTGGTGTGAGTTAGAATTATGTGTGAATGTGTCTTGGTGAGTTAGGATGATGTGAGAATAGGAATTTGTTTGGAATTTGGATGATGGTGAATATGTCTTGGTGAGAGTGAGGATGATGGGTGAGTTGTGCTTGGTGTGAGTTAGGATGGTGGGTGAATGTGACTTGGTGTGAGTAAGGATGATGGGTGAATGGTGCTTTGTGTGAGTTAGGATGATGGGTGAGTGGAATTGGTGTGAGCTACAATGGATTGAGAATATGTCTTGGTGTGAGTTGGATGATGTGTGTATGGGTCTTGGTGTTAGTTAGGATGATGTGTGAATGTGTCTTGGCATGAGTTACGATGATGGGTGAATGGCGTTTGGTGTGGGTTTGGATGATAGGTGTATGGACTTGGTGTGAGTTAGGTTGGTGGGAGAATGTATCTTGATACGAGTTAGGGTGATGTGAAAATGGTGCTTGGTGTGAGGTAGGATGGTGGGTGAATGCATCTTGGTGCGAGTTAGGATGATTGGTTAATTGACTTGGTGTGAGTTAGGATGGTTTGAGAGTGTTTTTGGTACGAGATAGGATGATGGGTGAATGGTGCTTGGTGTGAGTTAGGAATGTGCGTGAATGTGTCTTGTTGTGAGTTAGGGTGTTGTGTGATTGTGGCTTGATGTAAGTTAGGATAATGGGTGATTCGTGTTTGCTGTGATTTAGGATGATGTGTGAATGGGTCTTGCTGTGAGTTAGGATGATGTGTGAATTGTGCATTGTGTGCATTAGGATGATGGGTGAATGGCGCTTAGTGTGAGTTAGGATGATGGGTGAATGGACCTTGGTGTGAGTCAACATGATGGGTAAATGGGTCTTGGTGTGAGTTAGAATCATGGTTGAATGGGGATTGGTGTGAGATAGGAAAATGGGTGAATATGCCTTGGTGTGAGTTGTAATGATGGGTGAATGGGTCTTGGTGTGAGTAACGATGATGGGTGAATGGGGCTACGTGTGAGTTAGGAAGCTGGGTGAATGTGTCTTGGTGTGAGTTAGGATGATGGTTGAATTATCATTTGTTTGACTTAGGTTGACGTGTAATTGATCTTGGTGTGAGTTAGGTTGAAGGGTGAATCGATCTTGGTTTGAGTAATGATGTTATGCGAATGGGTCTTGGTGTGAGTTAGGATGATGTGTGGATTGGACTTGGTGAGAGTTAGGATGATGGTGAATGGATCTTGATGTGAGTTAGGATGATGCGTGTATGCTGTTTGATGAGAGTTAGGAACATGGGTCAATTGGTCTTGGTGTAAGTTGGGATGAGGTACGAATGAGAAGTGGTGTGAGTTAGGGAGATGAGTGAATGGGGCATGGAATGAGTTAGGATGATGGGTGAATATTTATTTGTGTTGCTTAGGATGTTGACTGTATGAATCTTGAATTGAGTTACGATGATGTGTGAATGGGTCTTGGTGTGAGTTAGGATGATGAGTGAATCGGGTTTGTGTGAGTTACGATGATGGATGTTTGGGCTTGATATGAGTTAGCTCGAGGGGTAAATGGGCTTGGTTTGTGTTAGGGTGATGGTTGAGTGGGTCCTGGTGTGAATTAGGTTGATGGATGAATGAGTCGTGGTGTGAATTATGATAAGTGAATGGGTCGCGGTGTTAGTTAGGATGATGGGTGAATGGGAATTGGTGTGAGTCGGTTGATGGGTGAATGGGTCGCGTTGTGAGTTGTGATGATGGGTGAATTGGTCTTGACTTGAAGTAGGATTAAGTGTGAATGGACCTTGGTGTGAGTTGGGCTGATGGGTGAATGTGTTTTGGTGTGAGATACGACGATGGCTGAATGGGTTTTGGTGTGAATTAGGATAATGGGTGAATGGGTCAAGGTTAGGGTTAGGATAATGCGTGAATGTGTCTTGATGTGATTATGATAATGGGGGAATTGGTCTAGGTGTGAGTTAGGATGATGGGTGTTTGGGGATGGTTCGAGTTAGGATGATTGGTGAACGGTGCTTGCTGCGAATTAGGATGGTGGGTGCATGTGTCTTGGTGGGAGTTAGCATGATGGGATAATGTATCTTGGTGTGAGTTAGGATGATGGGTGAATGGTGCTTGGTGCGAGTTAGGATTGTGGGTGAATGTGTCTTGGTGCGAGTTAGGATGATTGGTGAATGGTGATTGGTGCGAATTAGAATGGTTGGTAAATGTATCTTGGCGTGAGTTAGGATGATGAGTGAATGGTGCTTCGTGCAAGTACAGATGGTGGGTGAATGTGTCTTCGTGCGAGTGAGGATGATGGGTGAATAATGCTTGGTGTGAGGTAGGATGTGGCCGGAATGTGTTTTTGTGTTGGTTAGGATGATGTGTGAATGGATCTTGGTGTGATTTAGGATGATGGGTGAATGGTGCTTGGTGTGAGTTAGGATGGTGGGGGAAATTGTCTTGCTGTGAGTGAGGAAGATGGGTGAATGTTTTATGCTGTGGTTTAGAATGCGGGTGAATGGTCTTGATGGGAGTTAGGATGAGGAGTGAATCGAGTTGATTTGAGTTAGGATGATCGATGAATGGGCTCGGTGTGAGTTAGCATGAAGGATCAATGGGCTTGCTGTGCGTTTGGATGATGTTTGAATGAGTCTTGGTTTGAGGTAGGATTATCTGTGAATGGACCTTGATGTGTGTTTGGATGATATGTGAAAGGGGCTTGTTGTGAGTTCGTATGATGGGTGAATGGGGCTTGGTGCTACTTAGGATGATGGGTGAATGAGGCTTGGTGTGAGCTAGCATGATGTGTGAATGGGTCTTGGTGTGAATTAGGATGATGAGTGAATTGGTCTTGGTGTGAGTTAGGATGTTCAGTTAATGGGTCTTGGTGTGAATAACAATGATGGGTGAATGAATCTTGCCGTGAGTTAGGAGGATGGTTGAATTGGTGTTGGAGTGAGTTTGGATAATGAGTGAATGGGGCTTAGTATGAGGTAGGATGCTGTTGAATTGGGAATTGTGTGAAATAAGATGTTGGTTGGATGAGTCTTGGTTTGAGTTAGGATGATGTTTGAAAGGGCCTTGGTGTGAGTTAGGATGACGGTTGATTGGGCCTTGGTGTTAGTTAGGATGATGTGTGAATGAGGCCTTGGTGTGATTTAGGATGATGGGTGAATGGGTCTTGGTGTGTGCTAGGATGATGGGTGAATGAGACTTGGTGTGAGTTATGAAGTTGGGTGAGCGTGTTTTGGTGAGAGTTAGAATGATGGGTGAATGGGTCTTGCTGTGAGTCATGAAGATGGGTGAGTGGGTCTAGCTTTGTGTTACGATGATGGGGGAGTGGCGCTTGGTGTGAGTTAGGATCATGGATAAATGGGCTTGGTGTGAGTTAGCATGATGAGTGAATGGGCTTGGTGTGCGCTTGGATGATGTGTGAAAGGGGTTTGTGAGTTAGGTTGATGGGTGAATGGGGCTTTGTGTTTTGGGATGAGGGTGAATACGTAACGGTGAGAGTTAGGGTGAGGTTTGCATGGGTCCCCGTGTGAGTTGTGATGATGGGTTAATGGGTCTTGGTTTGAGGCAGGATTATGTGTGAATGGCCCTAGATGTAAGATTGGATGATTGGTGAATTGGGCTTTGTGTGAGTTAGGATGATGAGAGAATGGGGCTTGGTGTGAGTTAGGATGTTGGGTGAATGGGGGTTGGTGTCAATTATGCTGATGTGTGAATGAGACTTTGTTTGTGTTAGGATAAGGGTGAATGATCTTGCTGTGAGTTAGGATGGTGGGTGAACGTGTACTGGTGCGAGTTAGGATGCTGTGTGAATGGTCTTTGTATCAGTTCGGATGGTGGGTGAATGTGTCTTGGTGTGAATTATGATGATGGTTGAATGGGGCTTGGTATGAATAAAGATAATGGGTGAATGGTGCTTGATGAGTGTCAGGATTTTGCATGAATGGGGCTTGGAGTGAGTTAGGATGCTGCGTGAATGTGTGTTGGTGTGAGTTAGGATGATGTGTGAATGAGGCCTTGGCGTGAGTTAGAATGATGGGTGAATGTGTCTTGGTGTGTGTTAGAATGATGGGTGAATGCGTCTTGGTGTGAGTTATGAAGTTGGGTGATTGGGTCTCGGGGAGAGTTAGAATGATGGGTGAATGAGTCTTGCTGTGAGTCATGAAGATGGGTGAGTGGGTCTTGGTGTGTGTTACGATGATGGGTGAATGGTGCTTGGTGTGAGTTAGGATCATGGATGAATGGGCTTGGTGTGAGTTATCATGATGTGTGAATGGGTCTTGGTGTGAGTTAGAATCATGGTTGAATGGGGATTGTCGTGAGATAGGATGATGGATGAATGTGCCTTGGTGTGAGTAGTAATGATGGGTGAATGGGTCTTGGTGTGAGTAATGATGAATTGTGAATGTGGCTTCGTGTGAGATAGGAAGCTGGGTGAATATATCTTGGTGTGAGTTAGGATGATGGGTGAATGGTCATTTGTGTGGTTTAGGTTGATGTGTAATTTTCCTTGGTGTGAGTTAGGTTGAAGGGTGAATCGGTCTTGGTGTGAGTAATGATGTTGTTTGAATGGGTCTTGGAGTGAGATAGGATGATGGGTGAATTCGACTTGGTGTGAGTTAGGATGTTGGTGAGTGGATCTTGGTGTGAATTATGATGATGGTTGAATGAGGCTTGGTATGAGTAAAGATAATGGGTGAATGGTGCTTGATGAGAGTTAGGATTTTGCATGAATATGGCTTGGTGTGAGTTAGGATGCTGCGTGAATGTGTCTTGGCGTGAGTTAGCATGATGGGTGAATGAGTTCTGCTTTGAGTCATGAAGATGGGTGAGTGGGACCTGGTGTGTGTTATGATGATGGGTGAATGGCGCTTGGTGTGAGTTAGGATCATGGATGAATGGGCTTGGTGTGAGTTATCATGATGTGAGAATGGGACTTGGTGTGAGTTAGAATCATGGTTGAATGGGGATTGTCGTGAGATAGGATGATGGGTGAATGGTGCTTGGTCTGAGGTAGGATGCTGGGTGAATGTGTCTTACTGTGAGTCAGGATGATGTGTGAATTGTGCATTGTGTGCGTTAGGATGATGGGTGAATGGCGCTTAGTGTGAGTTAGGATGATGGGTGAATGGATTTGGTGTGAGTCAACATGATGGGTGAATGGGTCTTGGTGTGAGTTAGAATCATGGTTGAATGGGGATTGGTGTGAGATAGGATAATGGGTGAATATGCCTTGGTGTGAGTTGTAATGATGGGTGAATGGGTCTTTGTGTGAGGAACGATGATGGATGAATGGGGCTTCGTGTGAGTTAGGAAGCTGGGTGAATGTGTCTTGTTGTGAGTTAGGATGATGGGTGAATGGGTTTGGTGGGTATTAGGATGGAGTGTGAATGGGGCTTGGTGTTAGTTAGGATGATGGCTGATACGGTATTTGTGTGAGTTAGGATGGTGGGTGATTGTCTCTTGCTGTGAGTTAGGAAAATGGGTGAATGGGGCTGTGGTATGTGTTAGGATAATAGGTGAATGGTGCTTGCTGTGAGTTAGGATGATGCGGAAATGTGGCTTGGTGTCAGTTTAGATGATGGATGAATGGGGCGTGGTGTGACTTAGGATGATGGGTGAATGTGTCTTGGTGTGAGTTAGATGATGGGCGAATGCTGCTTTTTTGTGAGTTAGGATGATGGATGTATGGGGCTTGTTGTGAGTTAGGATGATGGGTAAATTTGAATTGATGTGAGTTAGGAAGATGTGGAAATGTTCTTGGTTTGAGTTATCATGATGGGCGAATGGGGCTTGGTGTGATTTAGAATGAATGGTGAAAGGGGCTTGGTGTTGGTTAGGATGATGGGTGAATGGCTGTTGGTGTGAGTTAGGGTGACGGGTGAATGGGGCTTGTTGTGAGTTAGGATGATCTGTGAATGTTGCTTTGTGTTTGTTAGGAGGTGGGTGAATGGGTCCTGTTGTGATTTAGGATGATGGGTGAATGGTGCTTTGTGTAAGTTAGGATGGTGGGTGAATGGTTCTTATTGTGAATTAGTATGATGGGTGAATGGGTCTTGGTGTGAGTTAGGATGATGGGTGAATTGCGCTTTGTGTGAGTTAGGATAGTGGGAGAATGGGTCTTGGTGTGAGTTTGGATGATTAGCTAATTTGTCTTGGTGTGAGTTAGGATGATGGTTGAATGTTGCTTGGTGTGAGTTAGGGTGATTGGTGAATGGGCCTTGGTGTTAGTTAGGATGAAGTGTGAATGGGACCTTGGTGTGTGTGAGGATGGTGTGCGAATGGTGTGTGTTAGGATTGTGGGTGAATGTGTCTTGGTGTTTGTTAGAATGATGGTGAATGGGTCGTGCTGCGATGTAGGATGATGTGTGATTTGGTATTGGTGTGAGTTAGGATGATGGTTGAATATGCCTTGGTGTGAGTTACGATGATGGGTGAATGGGGCGTGGTGTGAGCTAGGATGATGTGTGAATGTGTCTTGGTGTGAGTTAGGATGATGTGTGAATGGATCTTGTTGTGTGTTAGGATGATGTGAGAATAGGACTTGGTTTTGAGATTGTATGATGGTGAATGGGTCTTGGTGTGAATGAGGATGATGGGTGAATGGTGCTTGGTGTGAGTAAGGATGGTGGGTGAATGTGTCTTGGTGTGAGTTAGGATGATGGTTCATTGGGGCTTTGATATGAGTTATGATAATGGGTGAATTGTGTTTGCCTTGAGTTAGGATGATGCGTGAATATTGATTGATGTCAGTTAGGATGATTGGTGAATGGGGCGTGGTATGAGTTAGGATGCTGGGAGAATGGGGCTTCATGTGGGTTATGAAGATGTGTGAACGGTCTTGGTTTGAATTGGGATGATGGGTTAATGTGGCTTGGTGTGGGTTATCCTGATTGCTGAATGGGTCTTGGTGTGATTTAGGGTGCTGAAAGCAAAGAGTTGGAATAAACGGGACATTTTCCGAGTGGCAGGCACTGACTAGTGGGGTACCAAAATGATCGTTCCTTGGGCCCCAGCTATTCGCAATATTTATTAATGATCTAGACAAGGGAACTAGATGGAATATCTCCAAAATTGCAGACGACACAAAGCTGGGTGGACATGTGTGCTGTGAGGAGCATGCTGAGAAACTCCATGATGATTTGGACAGGTTGGGTGATTGGGCAAAAGCATGGCAGATGCAATATAACGTGGATAAATGCGAGGTTATCCACTTTGGTGTCAAAAACAGGAAGGCAGATTATTATCTGAATGGCAATAGATTGGGAGAAGGGTAAGTGCACCGAGACCTGAATGTCCTTGTGCACCAGTCGCTGAAGGTAAGCATGCAGGTGCAGCAGGCAGCTAAGAAGGAAACTGTCATGCTGGCCTTCGTAGCGAGAGGGTTTGAGTACAGGAACAAGGATGTCTTGCTGCAATTATACAGGGCCTTGGTGAGACCACATCTTGAGTATTGTTTGCAGTTTTGGTCGCCTTATCCGAGGAAGGATGTTCTTGCCATGGAAGGAGTTCAGCGAAGATTCACCAGGCTGATACCTGGGATGGCAGGAATGACGTATGAGGAGAGATTGGGTCGATTGGGCTTGTACTCACTGGTGTTTAGAAGAATGAGAGGGAACCTCTTTGAAACTTATAAAATTCTGGCAGGACTGGAAAGACTAGATGCTGGAAGGATGGTCCCGCCGGTCGGCGAGTCCAGAACCAGGTGTCACAGTCTAAGCATAAGGGGTAGGACATTTAGGACAGAAATGAGGAGGAATTTCTTCACCCAGAGAGTTGTGAACATGTGGAATTCTCTACCACACAATGCAGTAGATGCCAATATATTAAACATATTCAAGAAGGAGTTGGATATATTTCTTAAGGCTAAAGGTATCAAGGGGTATGGGGAGAAAGCAGGGGCCGTGTACTGAATTTGGATGATCAGCCATGATCGCATTGAATGGTGGAGCAGGCTCGAGGGGCCGAATGGCCTATTCCTGCTCCTATCTTCTATGTTTCTATGTTTCTATGGGTGAATGTGGCTTAGTATGAGTTAGAATGGTGCGTGAATGGGATCTTGGTGTGAGTTAGGATGTTGCTTGAAGCAGCTTCCTGTGAGTCAGGATGATGGGTTAATGAGCCTTGGTGTGGGTTAGAATGATGGGTGAATGGTTCTTGGTGTGAGTTAGGATAAATCTGAATGGTGCTTGCTGTGAGTTAGAATGATGTGTGTATGCGGCTTGGTGTGAGGTAGGATGATGGGTGAATGGGCCGTGGTGTGAGTTAGGATGATGAGTGAATGGTGCTTCGTGTGAGTTGGAAGGTGGGTGAATGTGTCTTGGTGTGAGTTAGGATGATGGGTGAATCAGGCTTTGTGTGAGTTAGGATGATGGGTGATTTGGTGTTTGTGTGAGTTAAGATGATGGGTGAATGGGTCTTGGTGTGAGTTAGGATGATGTGTGAATGGGGCTTGGTGTGGGTTAAAATGATGTGTGGATGGATTTGGTGTGAGTTAGGATGATGGGAGAAATGGGCGTGGAGTGACATAGGATGATGGGTGAATGTGTCTTGGTGTGATATAGGATGATGTGCAAATGGGTCTTGGTGTGGGTGAGGATGATGCGTGAATGGCTCTTGTTGTGAGTTAGGATAATGGATGAATGGGTCTTGGTTTGAGTTAGGGTAATGGGTGAATGGGACTTGGTGTGTGTTAGGAAGATGGGTAAACGATCTTGCTTTGACTAAGCATGATGGGTGAATGTGTCTTGGTGTGAGTTAGGATGATTGGTGAAAGTGTCTTGGTGTGAGTTAGGATGATTTGTGAATTGGTCTTGGTGTGAGTTAGGAGGTTGGGTGAAGGAGCTTGCTGTGAGTCAGGATGATGGGTGAATGAGTCTTGGTGTGGGTTAGCATAATGGATGAATGTGCCTTGGTATGATCTAGGGTGATGTGTGAATGGGGCTTGGCATGAGTTAGTATAAAGCTGAATGGTGCCTGCTGTGAGTTTGGATGATGCGTGATTGGGGCTTGGTGTGAGGTAGGATGCTGGGAGAATGGTAATTGGTGTGAGTTAGGATGATGAGTGACTGATGCTTGGTGTGAGTTAGGATGGTGGGTGAATGTGTCTTGGTGTGAGTTAGGATGATGGGTGAATGGGGCCTGGTGTGAGTTAGGATGATGGGTGATTTGTTTTTGGTGTGAGTTAAGATGATGTGTGAATGCGTCTTGGTGTGATTAAGGATGATGGGTGAATGTGGCTTGGTGTGAGTTACGATGATGGGTGAATGGGACTTGGTGTGGGTTAGTATGATGTGTGGATGGATTTGGTGTGAGTTAGGATGATGGGTGAATGGGGCGTGGAGTGACATAGGATGATGTGAGAATAGGACTTGGTTTTGAGTTTGGATGATGGAGAATTGGGCATGGTATGACTTAGGATGGTGGGTGAATGTGGCTTGGTATGAGTCAGGATGATGGGTGAATGTGTCGTGGTGTGATTTCGGATGATGTGTGAATGGTGCTTTTTGTGATTTAGGATGATGTGTGAATGGGTCTTGGTGTTAATAGGATGATGGGTGAATGGGTCTTGATGTGAGTTAGGATGATATGTTAATTGTTCTTGGTATGAGTTAGGATGATGGGTGATTGTGTCTTGGTGTGAGTTAGGATGATGTGTGAATGTGTCTTGGTGTGAGTTAGGATGGTGTGTGAATGGGGCTTGGTGTTAGTTAGGATGATGGGTGGATGGGGCTTGGTGTGAATTAGGAAGATGGGTGAAATTTTATTGATGTGAGTCAGGATGATGGGTGAATGGGGATTGGTTTGAGTTAGGATAATGCTGAATGGTGCTTGCTGTGAGTTAGGATGATGCGTGATTGGGGCTTGGTGTAAGTTAGAATGATGTGTGAATGGGGCGTTGTGTGACTTCGGAAGATGTATGAATGTTGCTTGGTGTGCGTTAGCAGGTTGAGTGAATGGGTGTTGCTGTGAGTTAGGATGATTGGTGAATGGGGCTTGGGGTGAGTTAGGATGATGTGTGAATTTGTCTTGCTGTGAGTTAGGATGACGGATGAATGGTCTTGGTGTGAGTTAGGATGGAGTGAGAATGTGTCTTGGTACGAGTTATGATGATCAAATCAAATCAAATCAAATCAAATCAAATCAAAAATCAAATCAAAAATCAAATCAACTTTTATTGTCATTGTTAGTGCACAAGTGCAGTACAACGAAATGTAGGCTTGCGGCTCCCGAGAGTCGACATTTAGATTAAGACATTTAAACATTCCTCATACATTTGGCTTGTAATACATAAACATAAACATAACCATAATAAAGTGCATTGGCAGATGTGCAGGCTTTAGAGTTTATTTGTGGAGTTCAGTAGGATGACAGCCCTGGGAAAGAAGCTGTTCCTAAATCTGTTCATACAGGTGTGAATGCATCTGTAGCGTCTCCCAGATGGCAGGAGGGCGAACAGACTGTGGCCGGGGTGGGTAGGGTCTTTGATGATGGACCGTGACCTCCGTAGACAGCGTTTCTGGTATATGTGCTCTATGGTCGGTAGCCGGGTGCCGGTAATGCGTTGGGCAGTTTTGACTACCCACTGCAGGGCTTTCCGGTCATAGTAGCTACAGCTGCCATACCATACTGTGATACAGTTTGTCAGGATGCTCTCTATTGTGCAGCGGTAAAAGTTAGAGAGGATCAGGGGTGACAGGTTACATCCATCAGCCTCCTTAGGAAATATAGGCGCTGCTGGGCCTTCTTCACCAGAGAGGAGGTATTGAGAGACCAGGAGAGGTCTTCCGTGATGTGGACACTGAGGAACTTAAAGCTGTCCACCCTTTCCACCACAGCCCCATTGATGTGGATGGGGTTGTGACTACCGCCTTTAGACTTCCTGAACTCCACAATGATTTCTTTGGTTTTCTTGATGTTAAGGGCCAGGTTGTTATCAGCGCACCACTTCACGAGATGCTGGACCTCCTCCCTGTAGGCTGACTCATCGTTGTTGGTGATCTGGCCTACTACCGTGGTATCATCCGCAAACATGATGTTGGAACCAAAACAGCCACACAGTCGTGGGTGAAGAGGGAGTAGAGGAGGGGGCTCAGCACACATCCTTGTGGGGCCTCCGTGTTCAGGGTCGGGGGTGTAGGTGTGGTTACCTAATTTGACAGACTGGGGTCTGTTTGTTAGGAAGTCCAGGGTCCAGTTGCAGAGGGAAGTGTTCAGGCCAAGAGTTTGGAGTTTGGTGGCCAGCTTGTTGGGGACGATAGTTTTGAATGCTGCTCTGTAGTCCATGAACAGCATTCTGATGTAGGTCACCTTACCATCTAAGTGTGAATGGTGCTTGGTGTGAGTTAGGATGATGGGTGAATTGGTCTTGGTCTGATTGATATTGATGGGAGAATGGGGCTTGGTGTGAGTTAGGATGATGGGTGAAACTGTATTGGTGTGAGTTAGGCTGATGTGTGAATGGGGATTGGTGTGAGGAAAGGATGATATGTGAATTGGTCTTGGTGTGAGTTAGGATGTTGGTTGAATGTGTCGTGGTGTGAGTTAGGATGACGAGTGAATGGGGCTTTGTGTGAGTTAGGATGATGGGTGAATCTGACTTGGTGTGAGTTAGGATGATGAGTTAATGTGTCTTAGTGTGACTCAGGATGATAGGTGAGTGTGACTTGGTGTGAATTAGTTTGATGGGTGAATGGTGCTTGGTGTGAGTTATCATGATGGGTGAATTGGTCTTGGTGTGAATTAGGATAATGTATGAATGGGGCTTGGTGTGAGTTAGGATGATGAATGAATGGGGCTTGGTGTGAGTTAGGATTATGGGTGAATGTGTCTTGGTGTGAGTTAGGATGATGGGCGAATGATCTTGGTTTGAGTTAGTATGATGTGTGAATGGGGCTTGGTGTGAGTTAGGATCATGGGTGAATGTGTCTTGGTGTATATCAGGATGAAGTGTGAATGGTGCTTTGTGTGAGTTAGGATGATGGGCGAATTGGTTTTGGTGTGAGTTAGGATGTTGGGTGAAAGCGGATAGGTGCGAGTTACGAGGATGTGTGTATGTGTCTTGGTGTGAGTGAGGATGACGGATGAAGGGGGTTTGGTGTGAGTTAGGATGATGGGTGAACGGGTCTTGGTGTGAGTTAGGATGATGGATGAATGGGGCTTGGTGTGATTTAGGATGATGGGTGAAACGGGATTGGTTTGAGTTGGGATGATAGGTGAATGTGTCTTGTTGTGAGTTAGGATGCTGAGTGAATGGGGCTTGGTGAGAGTTAGTATGATGGGTGAATGCTTTTTGGCGTGAGATAGGATGATGGGTGAATGGGGCTTACCGTAAGTTATGCTGATGCGTGTATGTGTCTTGGTGTGAGTTAGGATGATGGGTGAATTGGACTTGATGTGAGTCAGGAGGATTTGCGATATGATCTTGGGGTGAGTTAGGATGATGTTTGAATGGTGCTTTTTCTGAGATAGGATAGTGGGTGGATGTGTCTCGGTGCGAGTTAGGATGGTTGGTGAATGTGTCTTGGTGTGATTTAGGTTAATGGATGAATGGTGCATTGTGTGATATAGGATGGTGGGGGAATGGCTCTTGGTGTGTGTTAGAATGATATGTGAATGGGCCTTGGTGTGAGTTAGGATGATGGGTAAATGGTGCTTTGTGTGAGTTAGGATGGTGGGAGAATGTTTCATAGTGTGAGTTAGAATGATGGGTGAATGGGCCTTGGTGTGAGTTAGGATGATGTGTGAATGTTTCTTGGTGTGAGTTAGGATGCTGGATGAATCGGTCCTGGTGTGATTTCGGATGATGTGTGAATGGTGCTTTGTGTGATTTAGGATGATGGGTTAATTGGTCTTGGTGTGAGTTAGGATGATGTGTGAATGTGTTCTGGTGTAAGTTAGGATGATGGCTGAATGTGGCTTGGTGTGAGTTAGGATGATGGGTGAATGGGTTTTGGTGTGTGTTAGGATGGAGTGTGAATGGGGCTTGGTGTTAGTTAGGATGATGGGTGATACGGTATTTGTGTGAGTTAGGATGGTGGGTGATTGTCTCTTGCTGTGAGTTAGGAAAATGGGTGAATGGGGCTTTGGTATGAGTTAGGATAATAGGTGAATGCTGCTTGCTGTGAGTTAGGATGATGCGGAAATGTGGCTTGTTATTAGTTTGGATGATGGGTGAATGGAGCGTGGTGTGACTTAGGATGATGGGTAAATTAGTCTTGGTGTTTGTTAGATGATGGGCGAATGCTGCTTTTTTGTGAGTTAGGATGATGGATGTATGGGGCTTGGTGTGAGTTAGGATGATGGGTAAATTTGAATTGATGTGAGTTAGGAAGATGTGGAAATTTTCTTGGTTTGAGTTATCATGATGGGCGAATGGGGCTTGGTGTGATTTAGAATGAATGGTGAATGGGGCTTGGTGTGGGTTAGGATGATGGGTGAATGGGTGTTGGTGTGAGTTAGGATGACGGGTGAATGGGGCTTGTTGTGAGTTAGGATGATGTGTGAATGTTGCTTTGTGTTAGTTAGGATGTGGGTGAAAGGGTCTTGTTGTGATTTAGGATGATGGCTGAATGGTGCTTTGTGTAAGTTAGGATGGTGGGTGAATGGTTCTTATTGTGAATTAGTATGATGGGAGAATGGGTCTTGATGTGAGTTAGGATGATGAGTGAATGTGGCTTAGTTTCAGATAGGATGATGGGTGAATTGCGCTTTGTGTGAGTTAGGATAGTGGGAGATTTGGTCTTGGTGTGAGTTAGGATGATGAGCTAATTTGTCTTGGTGTGAGTTAGGATGATGGATGAATGTTGCTTGGTGTGAGTTAGGGTGATTGGTGAATGGGCCTTGGTGTTAGTTAGGATGAAGTGTGAATGGGACCTTGGTGTGTGTGAGGATGGTGTGCGAATGGTGCTTGGTGTGAGTTAGGATTGTGGGTGAATGTGTCTTGGTGTTTGTTAGAATGATGGTGAATGAGTCTTGCTGCGAGTTAGGATGATGTGTGATTTGGTATTGGTGTCAGTTAGGATGATGGGTGAATATGCCTTGGTGTGAGTTACGATGATGGGTGAATGGGGCGTGGTGTGAGTTAGGATGATATGTGAATGGATCTTGTGTGTTAGGATGATGTGAGAATAGGACTTGGTTTTGAGTTTGTATGATGGTGAATGTGTCTTGGTGTGAATGAGGATGATGGGTGAATGGTGCTTGGTGTGAGTTAGGATGGTGGGTGAATGTGTCTTGGTGTGAGTTAGGATGATGTGAGAATAGGAGTTGGTTTTGAGCTTGGATGTTGGAGACTGAGTCATGGTTTGTGTGAGGATGATGGGCGAATGGTGCTTTGTGTGAGTTAGGATAATGTGCGAATGGACTTGGTGTGAGTTAGGATGGTGGTTGAATATGTCTTGTTGTGAGTTAGGATGATGGTTCATTGGGGCTTTCATATGAGTTATGATAATGGGTGAATTGTGTTTGCCTTGAGTTAGGATGATGCGTGAATATTGATTGATGTCAGTTAGGATGATTGGTGAATGGGGCGTGGTATGAGTTAGGATGCTGGGAGAATGGGGCTTCATGTGGGTTATGAAGATGTGTGAACGGTCTTGGTTTGAATTGGGATGATGGGTTAATGTGGCTTGGTGTGGGTTATCCTGATTGCTGAATGGGTCTTGGTGTATTTTAGGGTGCTGAAAGCAAAGAGTTGGAATAAACGGGACATTTTCCGAGTGGCAGGCACTGACTCGTGGGGTACCACAGGGATCGTTCCTTGGGCCCCAGCTATTCGCAACATTTATTAATGATCTAGAGAAGGGAACTAGATAGAATATCTCCAAATTTGCAGACGACACAAAGCTGGGTGGACGTGTGTGCTGTGAGGAGCATGCCGAGAAACTCCAGGATGATTTGGACAGGTTTGGTGATTGGGCAAAAGCATGGCAGATGCAATATAACGTGGATAAATGCGAGGTTATCCACTTTGGTGTCAAAAACAGGAAGGCAGATTATTATCTGAATGGCAATAGATTGGGAGAAGGGGAAGTGCACCGAGACCTGGATGTCCTTGTGCACCAGTCGCTGAAGGTAAGCATGCAGGTGCAGCAGGCAGCTAAGAAGGAAACTGTCATGTTGGCCTTCGTAGCGAGAGGGTTTGAGTACAGGAACAAGGATGTCTTGCTGCAATTATACAGGGCCTTGGTGAGACCACATCTTGAGTATTGTTTGCAGTTTTGGTCGCCTTATCCGAGGAAGGATGTTTTGCCATGGAAGGAGTTCAGCGAAGATTCACCAGGCTGATACTTGGGATGGCAGGAATGACGTATGAGGAGAGATTGGGTCGATTGCGCTTGTACTCACTGGTGTTTAGAAGAATGAGAGGGGATCTCATTGAAACTTATAAAATTCTGGCAGGACTGGAAAGACTAGATGCTGGAAGGATGGTCCCGACGGTCGGGGAGTCCAGAACCAGGTGTCACAGTCTAAGGATAAGGGGTAGGACATTTAGGACAGAAATGAGGAGGGATCTCTTCAAACAAAGAGTTGTGAATCTGTGGAATTCTCTACCACACAATGCAGTAGGTGCCAAAACATTAAACATATTCAAGAAGGAGTTGGATATATTTCTTAAGGCTAAAGGTATCAAGGGGTATGGGGAGAAAGCAGGGGCCATGTACTGAACTTGGATGATCAGCCATGATCGCATTGAATGGTGAAGCAGGCTCGAGGGGCCGAATGGCCTATGCCTGCTCCTATCTTCTATGTTTCTATGTTTCTATGGGTGAATGTGGCTTAGTATGAGTTAGAATGGTGCGTGAATGGGATCTTGGTGTGAGTTAGGATGTTGCTTGAAGCAGCTTGCTGTGAGTCAGGATGATGGGTTAATGAGCCTTGGTGTGGGTTAGAATGATGGGTGAATGGTTCTTGGTGTGAGTTAGGATAAATCTGAATGGTGCTTGCTGTTAGATAGAATGATGTGTGTATGCGACTTGGTGTGAGGTAGGATGATGGGTGAATGGGCCGTGGTGTGAGTTAGGATGATGAGTGAATGGTGCTTCGTGTGAGTTGGATGGTGGGTGAATGTGTCTTGGTGGGATTTAGGATGATGGGTGAATCAGGCCTTGTGTGAGTTAGAATGATGGATGATTTGGTGTTTGTGTGAGTTAACATGATGGGTGAATGGGTCTTGGTGTGAGTTAGCATGATGTGTGAATGGGGATTGGTGTGGGTTAAAATGATGTGTGGATGGATTTCATGTGAGTTAGGATGATGGGAGAAATGGGCGTGGAGTGACATAGGATGATGGGTGAATGTGTCTTGGTGTGATATAGGATGATGTGCAAATGGGTCTTGGTGTGGGTAAGGATGATGCGTGAATGGCTCTTGTTGTGAGTTAGGATAATGGATGAATGGGTCTTGATGTGAGTTAGGGTAATGGGTGAATGGGACTTGATGTGAGTTAGGAAGATGGGTAAACGATCTTGCTTTGACTAAGCATGATGGATGAATGTGCCTTGGTGTGAGTTAGGATGAGTGGTGAAATTGTCTTGGTGTGAGTTAGGATGATTTGTGAATTGGCCTTGGTGTGAGTTAGGAGGCTGGGTGAAGGAGCTTGCTGTGAGTCAGGATGATGGGTAAATGAGTCTTTGTGTGGGTTAGCATGATGGATGAATGTGCCTTGGTATGATCGAGGGTGATGTGTGAATGGGGTTTGGCATGAGTTAGTATAAATCTGAATGGTGCCTGCTGTGAGTTTGGATGATGCGTGATTGGGGCTTGGTGTGAGGTAGGATGATGGGAGAATGGTAATTGGTGTGAGTTAGGATGATGAGTGACTGGTGCTTGGTGTGAGTTAGGATGGTGGGTGAATGTGGCCTGGTGTGAGTTAGGATGATGGGTGATTTGTTATTGGTATGAGTTAAGATGATGTGTGAATGCGTCTTGGTCTGATTAAGGATGATGGGTGAATGTGTCTTGGTGTGAGTTACGATGATGGGTGAATGGGGCTTGGTGTGGGTTAGTATGATGTGTGGATGGATTTGGTGTGAGTTAGGATGATGGTTGAATGGGGCGTTGAGTGACATAGGATGATGTGAGAATTGGACTTGGTTTTGAGTTTGGATGATGGAGAATTGGGCATGGTATGAGTTAGGATGGTAGGTGAATGTGACTTGGTATGAGTCAGGATGATGGGGGAATGGTGCTTTGTTTGAGTTAGAATGATGGGTGAATAGAATTGGTGTGTGCTAGGATGGATTGAGAATAAGTCTTGGTAGGAGTTAGGATGATTGGTGAATGGTGCTTTGTGTGAGTTAGGATAATGGGTGAATGGTTCTTGGTGTGAGATAGGATGATGGGTGAATGGGACTTGATGTGAGTTAGGAAGATGGTTGAACGATCTTGGTTTGAGTTAGGATGGTGGTTGAATGTGGCTTGGTGCGGGTGTTGATGATTGGTGAATGGGGCTTGGTGTGAGTTAGAATGATGCGTGAATGGGACCGTGGTGTGAGTTAGGAGGTTGGGTGAAGGGGCTAGCTGTGAGTCAGGATGATGGGTGAATGAGTCTTAGTGTGGGTTAGGATGATGGGTGAATGTGCCTTGGAGTGATTTAGGGTGATGTGTGAATGAGGCTTGGCATGAGTTCATATAAAGCTGAATGGTGCTTGCTGTGTGTTAGGATGAGGCGTGAATGGGGCTTGTTGTGAGGTAGGATGCTGGGAGAATGTAACTTGGGATGAGTTAGGATGGTGAGTGAATGGTGCTTGGTGTGAGTTAGGCTGGTGGGCGAATGGAATTGGTGTGAGCTTGGTTGGATTGAGAATATGTCTTTGTACGAGTTAGGATGATTGGTGAAAAGGGCTTGGTGTGAGTTAGGTTGATGTTTGAATGGGTCTTGGTGTTAGTTAGGATGATGTGTGAATGAGTCTTGGTTTGAGTTACGATGATGGGTGAATGGCGGTTGGCGTGGGTTTGGATGATGGGTGAATGGACTTGGTGTGTGTTAGGTTGGTGTGAGAATGTATCGTGATAGGAGTTAGGATGATTGTTGAATGGTGCTTGGTGTAAGTTAGGATGGAGTGTGATTGTGTCTTGGTGTGAGTTAGGATGATGGGTGAATGGGGCTTTATGTGAGTTAGGATGATGGGTGATTTGATATTGGTGTGAGTTAAGATGATGGGTGAATGTGTCTTGGTGTGAGTTAGGATAATGGGTGACTAGGTCTTGGTGTGAGTTAGGATGATGGATGAATGTGACTTGATGTGAGTTAGGAAAATGGGTGAACGATCTTGGATTGAGTTAGGATGATGGCTGAATGTGGCTTGGTGTGGGTTTTGATGATTGCTGAATGGGGCTTGGAGTGAATTAGAATGATGCGTGAATGGGACTTGGTGTGAATTAGGAGTTTGGGTGAAGGGGCTTGCTGTGAGTCAGGATGATGGGTGAATGAGTCTTGGTGTGCGTTAGGATGATGCATTAATGTGTCTTGGTGTGATTTAGGGTGATGTGTGAATGGGGCTTGGCATGAGTTAGTATACAGCTGAATGGTGCTTGCTGTGAGTTAGGATCCTGCATGAATGGGACTTGGTGTGATGTAGGATGCTGGGGGAATGGGACTTCGTGTGAGTTAGGATGATGAGTGAATGGTGCTTGGTGTGAGTTAGGATGGTGGGTGAGTGTGTCTTGGTGTGAGTTGGGATGATGGGTGAATGGGGCTTGGTGTGAGTTAGGATGATGGGTGATTTGGTATTGGTGTGAGTAAAGATGACGTGTAAATGGGTCTTGGTGTGAGCATGGATGATGGGTGAATTTGTCTTGGTGTGAGTTATCATGATGGGTGAATGGGACTTGGTGTGGGTTAGGGTGATGTGAGAATAGGCCTTGGTTTTGAGTTTTGGTGATGGTGAATTGTGCTTGGTGTGAGATAGGATGGTGGGTGAATGTGACTTGGTGTGAGTCAGGATGATGGGCGAATGGTGCTTTGTGTGAGGTAGGATGATGGGTGAATGGAATTGGTTTGAGGTAGGACGGATTGAGAATATGTCTTGGTACGAGTTAGGATGATGGGTGAATAGGGCTAGTCGTGAGTTAGGTTGATGTGTGAATGGGGCTTGGTATTAGTTAGTATGATATGTGAATGTGTCTTTTTTGTGACTTCCGATGATGTGTGAATGGCGGTTGGTGTTGGTTTGGATGATGGGTGAATGGACTTGGTGTGTGTTAGGTTGGAGTGAGAATGTATATTGATAGGAGTTAGGATGATGGGTGAATGGTGCTTGGTGTGAGTTAGGATGGTGGGTGAATGTGTCTTGTTGTGAGTTAGGATGATGGGTGAATTGACTTGGTGTGAGTTAGGATGGTGTGAGAATGTGTCTTGGTACGAGATAGGATTATGGGTGAATGGTGCTTGGTGTGAGACAAGATGGTGGGTGAATGTGTCTTGTTGTGAGTTAGGATGATAGGTGATTGAGGCTTTGATATGAGTTAGGATAATGGGTGAATTGTGTTTGCTCTGAGTTAGGATGATGCGTGAATGTGGCTTGATGTCAGTTAGGATCAAGGGTGAATGGGGCGTTGCGTGACTTAGAATGATGGGTGCATGTTTCTTGGTGTGAGTTCGGATGATGGCTGAATGGTGCTTGTTGTGAGTTAAGATGATGGGTGAAAGGGGCGTGGAGTGACATCGGATGATGGGTGAATGTGTCTTGGTGTGAGATAGGATGATGTGCAAATGGGTCTTGGTGTGAGTTCGGATGATGTGTGAAGGGGTCTTGGTGTGAGTTAGGATAATGAGTGAATGGGTCTTGGTGTGAGTTAGGATGATGGGTGATTGGGACTTGATGTGAGTTAGGAAGATGGGTGAACGATCTTGGATTGAGTTAGGATGATGGGTGAATGTGGCTTGGTGTGGGTTATGATGTTTGGTGAATCGGGCTTGGTGTGAGTTAAAATGATGCGTGAATGGGACCTTGTTTTGAGTTAGGAGGTTGGGTGAAGGGGCTTGCTGTGAGTCAGGATGATGTGTGAATAAGCCTTGGTGTGGGTTAGGATGATGGGTGAATGTGTCTTGGTGTGATTTAGGGTGATGTGTGAATGGGGCTTGGCATGAGTTAATATAAAGCTGAATGGTGCTTGCTGTGAGTTAGGATGAAGCGTGAATGGGGCTTGTTGTGGGTTGGTATGATGTGTGGATGGATTTGGTGTGAGTTAGGGTGACGCTTGAATGCTGCGTGGAGTGACATAGGTTGATGGGTGAATGTGTCTTGGTGTGAGTTCGGAAGATGTGTGAATGGGTCTTGGTGTGAGTTAGGATGATGTCAGCATAGGACTTGGTTTTGAGTTTGGATGATGGTGAACTGTGCTTGGTGTGAGTTAGGATGGTGGGTGAATGTGACTTGGTGTGAGTCAGGATGATGGGTGAATGGAATTGGTGTGAGCAAAGATGGATTGAGAATATATCTTGGTGCGAGTTAGAGTGATTGGTGAATAGGGCTTGGTGTGAGTTAGTTTGATGTGTGAATGGGTCTTGGTGTTAGTTAGGATGGTGTGTGAATGTGTGACGGTGCCAGTCATTTCCTTCTCTAGCCTCTAGATGGCACCTTCACTTGTTTGGCTCTAGTCCTTTGTTATTTGTTCCTAGCCTCCTGTGTTAATGCTTAACGGCCTGTTAGCTGTTCATGGGTTGCACCTGGTTTTCTTGGTATATGAGTTCTGTGGTTGTTTCCTTCCTTGCTCAGTCCTAATCGGGGACTCGCCTTTTCTCTGTTGCTCCTGGCTTTAACTAGCTGGCTGCCATGGTTCTCTCGAGCTCTGTATTTAAGATGTTTCTCGAATTTTGTATTTAAGATGTATCTCGAGCTTTGTATTTAAGATGTATTCTCGAGCTTTGTATTTACGATGTATTCTCGAGCTCTGTATTTAAGATGTAACTAACTTTGCGTTCTTGTGGTTCTTAGTCTTGATAAGGTGCTGGGCTGGACTAGCGTGTTGCCATGTTGGCGCTTGTCTTGAGTTTTGTTTTGAGAAGCCTGTTACCCCTGTGGCAGCCCCTCGTGATAGCTTGTCTCGAGTCTCGTCTCGGCAAGCTGGTTGCGCTTGTGGTAAGCTTATCCCAGCTCATTATGGACAAGTATGTTGCCTCATGGAAGCTGTCCTGAGTTCCTATTCTTGACTAGCCGTTTTGTAACTTATCTCGAGTTCTATGTATATTGTTCTTGTCTCGAGTTCTTACGTATGCTGTTGTGTTCCTTGTATGAATCTCGTTATGTGTGAATCTAGTTAAGTAATGAATAAAGTACTGTTCCTTAAGATTGTATTCCTGCCTCTAGCCTGGTTTCTGCACTTGGGTCCAGAAACTACCTTGGCTGCAGAGCACGGCCCCGTATCTACACGGCCCCGTGGCTCCCCAACCCTGACAGAATGTGTCTTGGTGTGAGTTCGGATGAAGGGTGAATGGTGCTTTGTGCGAGTTTGGATGATTGGTGAATGGGTCTTGGCGTGAGTTAGGATGATGAGTGAATGGGTCTTTGTGTGAACATAAGAACATAAGAACATAAGAACATAAGAAATAGGAGCAGGAGTAGGCCAATCGGCCCCTCGAGCCTGCTCCACCATTCAATAAGATCATGGCTGATCTGATCCTAACCTCAAATCTTCTATCACTCTGCATCCACCCAAACCCATGTGATCTCCCGGGAGAGGCGAAAAACCAGATAAAGACCCAATGGCCAATTTGGGAGAAAAAAATCTGGGAAATTCCTCTCCGACCCATCTAGGCGATCGAAATTCTTCCAGGAGATCACTCTGTCCCTATATTTTCTACAGTACTTACCTTCTGTAAATGCGATCTCCACCCCAGCCAGGAACAGGAATAAAACCATCTCCTGAAATCTAACAGAATTAGAACACAGTAGGAGCAGAACAAGGCTACACGGCCCCTGGGCCCGCTCCACTACCCACAGGGCCATGACCATTCCGAACCCAGACTCATGTCCAATTTCCTGCCCGCTCCCCGTAACCCTTTATTCCCTTTACTTCTAGGAAACTATCTATTTCTGTTTTAAATTTATTTAATGATGTAGCTTCCACAGCTTTCTGGGGCAGCAAATTCCACAAACCTACCACCCTCTGAGTGAAGAAGTTTCTCCTCATCTCAGTTTTGAATGAGCAGCCCCTTATTTTAAGATTATGCCCCCTAGTTCTAGTGAGTTAGGATGATGAGTGGATGTGTCTTGGAGTGAGTTGGGATGATGGCTGATTGGGTCTTGGAGAGCGTAAGGATGATGGGTGAATGGGGCTTGGTGTGAGTTAGGACAGTGGATGAATGATTCTTTGTGTGAGTTAGGATGTTGGTGAATGGGGCTTGGTGTGAGTTAGGATGATGGGTGAATCGGGCTTTCTGAGTTAGGTTGGTGGCTGATTGGGACTTGGTGTGATTTAGGATGGTGGGTGATGCAGCTTGGTGTGAGTTATGATGGTGTGAGAATGTGTCTTGGTACGAGTTATGATGATGGGTGAATGGTGCTTGTTGTGAGTTAGGATGGTGGGTGAATATGTCCTCGTGTTTGTTAGGATGCTGTGGAAATGGGGCTTGGTGTGAGCTAGGATTATGGGTGAATATGGCTTTGTTTGAGTTAGGATGATGTGTGAATGTGCATTGGTGTGAGTTAAGCTGATCGCAAAAAACATAGAATACATAGAAGATAGCAGCAGGAGTAGGCCACTCGACCCCTCGAGCCTTCTGCGCCATTCAATGCGATCATGGCTGATCATGCAAGTTCAGTACCCGGTCCCTGCTTTCTCCCCATACCCCTTGATCCCATTAACCTTAAGAAATATATCCAAATCTTTCTTGAATATATTTAATGAATTGGCCGCTACTGCCTTCTGTGGTAGAGAATTCCAAAGGGTCACCACTGTCTGGGTGAAGAAATTCCTACTCATTTCTGTCCTAAACTGCTTACCCCTTATTCTTAGACTGTGACTCCTGGTTCTGCATTCCCCGACCATCGGTAACATCCTCCCTGCATCTAGCCTTTCCCGTCCTACCAGAATTTTTAAAGTTTCAATGAGATCCCCTCTAATTCTTCTAAACTCCAGCGAGTACAAGCCCAATTGTCCCAATGTTCCTCATACGTCATTCCTCCCATCCCAGGTATCAGCCTGGTGAATCTTCTCTGAACTCCATCCATGCAAGAATATCCTTCCTCAGATAATGCGACCAAATCTGCACACATTACTCAAGATCTGGTCTCACCAAGGCCCTGTAAAACTTCAGCAAGATTTCGTTGTTCCTGTATTCAAACCCTCTCGCTATGTAGGCCAAAATACCAATTGGATTCTCAACCGCCTGCTGCACCTGCATGCTTGCCTTCAGCGACTGGTGCACAAGGACACCCAGGTCTCTTTGTACTCCCCCTTCTCCCAATCTATTGCCATTCAGATAATAATCTGCCTTCCTGTTTTTGACACCAATGTGGATAAACTCACATTCATCCACGTTATAGTGCATCTGTCATGCTTCAGCCCAATCACCCAACCTGTCCAAATCATCCTGTGGTTTCTCAGCATCTTCATCACAGCACACATGCCCATCCAGCTTTGTGTCGTCTGCAAATTTGGAGATATTACATCTAGTTCCCTTGTCTAGATCATTAATATATATTGTGAATAGCTGGGGTCCAAGGACCGATCCCTGCGGTACCCCATTGTCACTGCCTGTCACTCTGAAAAGGACCCGTTTATTCCAAGTCTTTGCTTTCTATCCGCGAACCAGTTCTCTATTCAAGTCAATACCTTGCCTCCAATCCCATGGGCCTTAACTTTACACGCTATTCTCTTATGTGGGACGTTATCGAAAGCCTTCTGAAAGTCCAAATACACCACATCCACTGCATCTCCCTTATCTATTTTAAAAGTTACATCCTCAAATTATTCAGTAGATTAGTCAAGCACGATTACCTTTTGTAAATCCATTTTGAATTTGTCCGATCCTGTCACTGTTTTCCAAGTGCTCTACTATTACATCTTTTATAATGGACTCGGGCATTTTCCCCACTACTGATGTCAGGCTTTCTGGTCTGTAATTCCCCGGTTTCTCTCTACCAACTTTTTTGAATAGTGGGGTAACATTAGGTACCCTCCAATCCATGGGTACTGTTCCAGATCCCATCGAATGTGTCTTGGTACGAGTTAGGATGGTGGGTGAATGTGTCTTTGTGCGAGTTAGTATGATGGGTGAATAGTGCTTGGTGTGAGGTGGGATGTTGTGTGAATGTGTTTTTGTGTTGGGTAGGATGATGTGTGAATGGGCCTTGTTGGGGGTTAGGATGATGGGTGATTCGTGCTTGGTGTGAGTTAGGATGGTAGGTGAAAGTTTCTTGGTGTGAGTTAGGAAGATGGGTGAATGTTTTTTGGCGTGGTTTAGAAGGTATTTTAGAATGTGGGTGAATGGTCTTGGTATGAGTTAGGATGAGGAGTGAATCAGGTTGGTTTGATTGAGGATGATGGATGAATGGGCTTGGTGTGAGTTAGCTTGAAGGATGAATGGGCTTACAGTGCATTAGGATGATGGGTGAATGAGTCTTAGTTTGAGGTGCGATTATCTGTGAATGGACTTTGATGTGTGATTGGATGATGTGTGATTGGGGCATGTTGTGAGTTAGGATGATGTGTGAATTGGTCTTGGTGTGAGTTAGGATGATTGGTGAATGAGGTTTGGTGTGAGTTAGAATGATGGCAGAATTGGTCTTGGTGTGAGTTAGCATGTTGATTGAATGGGTCTTGTTGTGAGTTAGGATGATGGGTGAATTGGTCTTGCTGTGAGTTTGGATGTTGAGTTAATGTTTCTTGTTGTGAGTAAGAATGATGGGTGAAAGAATTTTGCTGTGAGTTAGAATGATGGATGAATTGATGTTGGAGTGAGTTAGGATGATGAGTGAATGGGGCTTAGTGTGAGGTAGGATGGTGGCTGAATTGGGAGTTGTGTTAGTTAGGATGATGGTTGGATGGGTCTTGGTGTGAGCTAGTATGATGCGTGAATGCTCTTTGATGTGAAATAGGATGATGGGTCAATTGGTCTTGGTGTGAGTTAGGATGAGGTAAGAATGAGTCTTGGTGTGAGTTAGGGTGATGAGTGAATGGGGCTTGGTGTGACTTAGCATGATGGGTGAATGTTTCTTAGTGTAGTTTAGGATGTTGGCTATATGAGTCTTGAATTGAATTACGACGATGTGTGAATGGGTCCTGGTGGGAGATGGCTGATGAGTGAATCGGGTTTGTATGAGTTAGGATGATGGATGAATGGGCTTGGTATGTGTTATAATGATGAGTTAATGGGTCTTGGTGTTAGTTAGGATGATGGGAGAATGGGTAGCCGTTTCAGTTGTGATGATGGGTGAATGGGTCTTGGTTTGATGTAGGATTATGTGTGAATGGACATTGTTGTGAGTTGGGCTGAAAGCTGAATGTGTTTTGGTGTGAGATACGATGATGTGCGAATGGGGCTTGGTGTGACTTAGGATAATCGGTGAATGGGTCTAGGTTTGGGTTAGGATAATGGGTGAAAGTGTCTTGGTGTGATTTATGATATGGGTGAATGGGTCTAGGTGAGAGTTAGGATGATGGGTTTTTGGGGCTGGTGCAAGTTAGGATGATTGGTGAATCGTGCTTGGTGTGGGTTAGGATGGTAGGAGAATGTGTCTTGGTACGTGTTAGGATGATGGGATAATGTATCTTGGTGTGAGTTAGGATGATGGGCGAATGGTGATTGGTGTGAGTTAGGATGGTCGGTAAATATATCTTGGTGATAGTTAGGATGGGGGGTGAACGTGTCTTGTTGCGTGTTAGGATGATGGTGAATAGTGATTGGTTTGAAGCAGGATGGGGTGTGAATGTGTTTTGGTGTTGGTTAGGATGATGTGTGAATGTGTCTTTGTTTGAGTTACGATGATGGGTGAATGGTGCTTGGTGTGAGTTAGGATGGTGGGTGAACGTGTCTTTGTGTGAGTTGGGTAGATGGGTGAATATTTTTTGGTGTGGTTTAGAATATGGGTGAATGGTCTTGGTGTGAGTTAGGATGATGTGTGCATCGGGTTGGTTTGAGTTAGGATGATGGATGAATGGGCTTGCTGTGAGCTAGTGTGAAGGATGAATGGTCTTGCTGTGCGTTAGGATAAAGGGTGACTGAATCTTGGTTTGAGGTAGTATTTCCTGTGAATTGACCTTCACGTGTGTTTGGATGATGTGTGAATGGGGCTTGTTGTGAGTTAGGATGATGTGTGAATGGGGCTTGGTGTGAGTTAGGATGATGTGTGAATTGGTCTTGGTGTGGGTTAGGATGTTGACGGAATGGATCTTTGTGAGTTAGAATGATGGGTGAATTGGTCTTGGTGTGAGTTAGGATGATGGGTGAATGGGTTTTGGTGTGAGTAAGAATGATAGGTGAATGAATCTTGCTGTGAGTTAGGATGATGGGTGAATTGGTGTTGGAGTGAGTTAGGATGATGAGTGAATGGGGCTTAGTGTGAGTTACGATGGTGGCTGAATTGGGATTTGTGGGAGTTAGGATGATGGTTGGATTGCTCTGGGTGTGAGTTAGGATGATAGGAGAATGGGTCCTGGTGTGAGATAGGATGATTGGTGAATGTGTCTTGGTGGGAGTTCGGATGATGTTTGAATGGGGCTCGGTGTGAGTTATGATTATGGGTGAAGGTGGCTTGGTGTGAGTTAGGAAGATGGGTGAACAGCACCTGGCGTGAGTTAGGATCATGAATGAATGTGATTGTTGTGAGTTAGCATTATGTGTGAATGGGTTTGGTGTGAGATTGGATGATGTGTGAATGAGTCTTGGTTGGAGGTATGATTATTTTTGAATGGACCTTGATGTGCGTTTGGATGATGTGTCAATGGGGCCTGTGAGTTAGGTTGATGGGTGAATGGGGCTTGGTGTGATTTAGGATGATGGGTGAATTTGTATTCATGTGAGTTAGGGTGACGGTTGAATGGGTCTCGATGTGAGTTGTGATGACGGGTTAATTGGTCTTGGTTTGAGGTAGGATTACACATGATTGGCCTTAGATGTTAGATTGCATGATGGGTGACTTGGGCATTTTGTGAGTTAGGATGATGAGTGAATGGGGCTTGGTGTGAGTTAGGATGGTGAGTGAATGTATCCTGGTGTGAGTTAGAATGATGTGTGAATTGTCTTTGTGTGAGATCAGACGCTGGTGAATGTGTCTTGGTGTGACTTATGAAGTTGGTTTAATGGGGCTTGGTATGAGTAAAGATAATGGGTGAATGGTGCTTGCTGAGAGTTAGGATATTGCATGAAAGGGGTTTCGTGTGAGTTAGGATGCTGCGTGAATGAGTCTTGGTGCGAGTTAGGATGATGGGTGAATGAGGCGTGGTGTGACTTAGGATGATGGGTGAATGTGTCTTGGTTTGAGTTAGGATGATGGGTGAATGGTGCTTGGTCTGAGTTAGAATGATATGTGATAGAGTCTTGGTGTGAGTTAGAATGATGGATGAATGGGGCTTGGGGTGAGTTAGAATGATGTGTGAATGGGTCTTGTTGGGATTCAGCATTATGTGTGAATGGGGCTTGGTGTGAGTTAGGATGATGGGTGAATGGGTCTTGTTGTGAGTTAGGATGATGTGTGCATGGGGCTTGGTGGGAGTTAGGATGATGATGAATGTATCTTGGTTTGAGTTATGATGAATATTAATGGATCGTGGTGTGAGTTAGGATGATTGGTGCATGGGTCTTGGTGTGAGTTAGGATGATGTGTGAATGGGGCTTGGTGTGAGTTAAGAATATGTGTAAATGGGTATTGGTGTGAGTTAGGATGCAGTGTTAGTTCGTCTTGCTGTGAGTTATGATGATTAATGAATTGTTATTGGTGTGAGTTAGGATGATGCATGAATTTGTCTTCGTGTGTGTGCGGATGATGGATGAATGGATGTTGATATGAGTTAGAATGATGGGCAAATGAGGCTTGCTGTGATTTATGTTGATGCGTGAATGGGTCTTGGTGTGAGTTAGGATGATGGATGAATTGGTCTTGATGTGAGTTAGGAAGATGAGTGACTGGTGCTTGGTGTGAGTTAGGATGATTGTTGAATGGGGCTTAATGTGAGTTAGGATCATGGCTGAATGTGTCGGTGTGAGTTATGATGATGGGTGAATGAGGCTTGGTGTGAGTTACGTTGATGGGTGAATTGGTCTTGCTGTGAGTTAGGATGATGCGTGAATCTGCCTTGGTGTGAGTTAGGATGTTGGCGGAATGGGCCTTGGTGTTGGTTAGCATGTTGGGTGAATGGGCTTGGTGTGAGTCAGCATGGTGTGTGAATGTGTCTTTGTGCGAGTTAGGATGATGGGTGAATGGTGCTTGGTGTGAGTTAGGATGATGGATGACATTGTCTTTGTGTGAGTTGGGAAGATGGGTGAAATTTTTTTGGGTGTGGTTTAGAATGTGGGTGAATGGGCTTGGTGTGAGTTAGGATGAGGTGTGCATCGGTTTGGTTTGAGTTAGGATGATGGATGAATGGGCTTGCTGTGAGTTAGCATGAAGGATGAAAGGGCTTGCTGTGCGTTACGATGATGGGTGACTGAGGCTTGGTTTGAGGTAGGATTTTCTGTGAATTGACCATAATGTGTGTTTGGATGTTGAGTGAATGGGGCTTGTTGTGAATTAGGATGATGGGTGAATGGGGCTTGGTGTGAGTTAGAATGATGTGTGAATTGGTCATGGTTAGTTACGATGATGGGTGAACTGGTCTTGGTGTGAGTTAGGATGTTGATTGAACGCGTCTTAGTGTGAGTTAGGATGATGGATGAATTAGTCTTGGTGTGAGTTAGGATATTGAGTGAATGGGTTTTGGTGTGAGTAAGAATGGTAGGTGAATGAATCTTTCTGTGAGTTAGGATTGGTGGTGAATTTGTGTTGGAGTGTGTTAGGATGATGAGTGAATGGGGCTTAGTGTGAGGTACGGTGGTGGGTGAATTGGGATTTGTGTGAGTTAGGATGATGGTTGGATGGGTCTTGGTGTGAGTTAGGATGATGGGAGATTGGGTCCTGGTGTGAGTTAGGATGCTTGGTGAATGTGTCTTGGTGGGAGTTCGGATGATTATTGAATGTGGCTCGGTGTGAGTTATTATTATGGGTGAAGGTGGCTTGGTGTGTGTTAGGATGATGTGTGACTGGGTCCTGATATGAGTTAGGATGATGATGAAGGAGGCTTTGTGTGATATATGATGATGGGTGAATGGGTCTTGGTGTGAGTTAAATGATGTGTGAATGGGTCTTGGTGTGAGTTAGGATGATGTGTGCATGAGGCTTGGTGTGAGTTTGCATGAGGGGTGACTGGGCTTGTTTTGAGTTAGGGTGTTGTGTGATTGGGTTTGGCGTGAGTTAGGATGATGTGTGAATGAATCTTGGTGCCAGTTTTTAAGATGGGTGAATGGGTCTTGGTGTGAGTTAAGATGATGGCTGAATGGGGATGGTGTGAGATAGGTTGATGGGTGAATGGGTCTCGTGTGCGTTGTGATGATGGGTGAATGGGTCTTGGTTTGAGGTAGGATTATGTGTGAATGGACAATGGTGTGACTTGGGATGATGGGTGAATGGGTCTTGGTGTTGGTTAGGATAATGGGTGAATGTGTCTTGGTGTGAGTTATCATAATGGGTGACTGGTGCTTGGTGTGAGTTAGGATGGTAGCAGAATGTGTCTTGGTGCATGTTAGGATGATGGAATAATGTATCTTGGTGTGAGTTAGGATGGTAGCAGAATGTGTCTTGGTGCCTGTTAAGATGATGGGATTATGTATCTTCGCGTGAGTTAGGATGGTGGGTGAATGGTGATTGGTGCGAGTAGGATGGTCGGTAAATTTATCTTGGTGTGAGTTAGGATGATGGGTGAACGTGTCTTGGTGCGTGTTAGGATGATGGGTGAATAGTGCATTGTGTTATGTACGATGGGGTGTGAATGTGTTTTTGTGTTGGTTTGGATGATGTGTGAATGGGTCTTGGTGTGAGTTAGGATGATGGGTGAATGTTTTTTGGTGTGGTTTAGAATGTGTGTGAATGGTCTTGGTGTGAGTTCTGATGAAGTATGCATCGGGTTGGTTTGAGTTAGGATGATGGATGAATGGGCTTATTGTGAGTTAACATGAAGGATGAATGGGCTTGCTGTGCGTTAGACTTATGGGTGACTGATTCTTGGTTTGTGGTAGGATTTTTTGTGAATTGACCTTGATGTGTGTTTGGATGATGTGTGAATGTGGCTTGTTGTGAGTTAGGATGATGGGTGAATTGGTCTTGGTGAGTTAGGATGATGGCTGAATGAGGATTGGTGTGAGTTACGTTGATGTGTGAATCTGTCTTGGTGTGAGTTAGGATGTTGATTGAATGGGTCTTGGTGTGAGTTAGGATGATGGGTGAATTGGTTTTGTTGTGCGTTAGGATGTTGAGTGAATGGGGCTTAGTATGAGGTACGATGGTGGGTGAACTGGGATTTGCGTGAGTTATGATGATGGTTGGTTGGGTCTTGGTGTGAGTTAGAATGATGGGAGAATGGGTTCTGGTATGAGTTAGGATGGTGGATGAAAGGGCTTGGTGTGAGTTAGCATGATGGGTGAATGGGCTTGGTTTGAGTTAGGGTGATGTGTGAGTGGGGTTGGCCTGAGTTAGGATGATGTATGAATGCATCTTGGTGTGAGTTATGAAGATGGGTGAATGGATCTTGGTGTGATTTAAGATGATGTCTGACTGGGGCTTGGTGTGAGATAGGTTGATGGGTGAATAGGTCTCGGTGTGAGTTGGGATGATGGGTTTTTGGGTCTTGGTGCGGGTTAGGATAATGTTTGAATGTGTCTTGGTGTGAGTGATGATAATGTGTGAATGGGTCTATGTGTGAGTTAGGATGATGGGTGTTTGGTGCTGGTTCGTGTTAGGATGATTGGTGAATGATGCTTGGTTTGAGTTAGGATGGTAGCAGAATGTGTCTTGGTGCGTGTTAGTATGATGGGTTAATGTATCTTTCTGTGAGTTAGGATGATGGGTAAATGGTGCTGGTGCGAGTTAGGATGGTGGGTGAATGTGTCTTGGTGTGAGTTAGGATGATGGGTGAATGGTGATTGGTGCGAGTTAGGTTGGTCGGTAAATCTATCTTGGTGTGAGTTAGGATGGTGGGTGTACGTGTCTTGGTGCCAGTTAGGATGATGCGTGAATAGTGCTTGGCGTGAGGTTGAATGGGGTGTGAATATGCTTCAGTGTTGGTTAGGATGAGGTGTGAATGAGTCTTGGTATGAGTTAGGATGATGGCTGAATTGTGCTTGGTGTGAGTTAGGATGTTGCGTGAAAGTGTATTTGTGTGAGTTGGGAAGATGGGTGAATGTTTCTTGGTGTGGTTTAGAATGTGGGTGTATGGTCTTGGTGTGAGTTAGGATGAGGTGTGCATCGGGTGGGTTTGAGTTAGGATGATGGATGAATGGGCTTGTTGTGAATTAGCATGAAGGATGAATGGGCCTGCTGTGTTTTAGGATGATGGGTGTCTGAGACTTGGTTTGAGGTAGGATTTTCTGTGAATTGACCTTGATGTGTGTTTGGATGTTCTGTGTATGGGGCTTGGTGTGAGTTAGGATGATGTGTGAATTGGTCTTGGTGAGTTAGGATGATGGGTGAATGAGGCTTGGTGTGAGTTAGGATGTTGATTGAATGGGTCTTGGTGAGAGTTAGGATGATGGGTGAATTGGCCTTGGTGTGCGTTAGGATGTTGAGTGAATGGGTTCTGGTTTGAGTAAGAATGATAGTTGAATGAATCTTGCTAAGAGTTAGGATGATGGGTGAATTGGCGTTGGAGTGAGTTAGGATGATGAGTGAATGGGGCTTAGTGTGAGGTACGATGGTGGGTGAATTGGGATTTGTGTGAGTTAGGTTAATGGTTGGATGGGTCTTGGTGTGAGTTAGGATCATTGGAGAATGGAATCTGGTCTGCGTTAGGATGATGGGTGAATGTGGCTTGGTGTGAGTTAGGAAGATGTGTGAATGGGTCCTGGTGTGCGTTAGGATGAAGGATGAATGTGGCTTGGTGCGAATTAGGAAGATGAGTGAATGGGTCCTGGTGTGCGTTAGGATGACGGGTGAATGGGGCTTGGCGTGAATTGGGATGATGTGTGAATGGTTCCTGGCATGAGTTAGGATGATGATGAATGAGGATTGGTGTGAGATAGGATGTTGGGTGAATGGGTCTTGGTGTGGGTTAAATGATGTGTGAATGCGGCTTGGTTTTTTGTTAGTATGATGTGTGAATGGGTCTTGGTGTGAGTTATGATGATGTGTGAATGGGTCTTGGTGTGAGTTAGGATGATGGGTGACTGGTGCTGTTGTCTGTTAGGATGATGGGATAATTGGTCTTGGTGTAAGTTAGGATGGTGGGTGAATGCGTCTGGGTGTGAGTTAGGATGATCGGCGAATGGGGCTTGTTGTGTGTTAGGATGATGGCTGAATGTTTCTTGGTGAGAGTTAGGATGATGGGTGAATGAGCCCTTGGTATGAGATGATGTGTAAATTGGTCTTGGTGTGAGTTAGGATGAAGTGTGTGTCCGTCTTGCTGTGAGTTATGATGATTAATGAATGGGTATTGGTGTGAGTTAGGATGATGGGTGAATGGGGTTTGGTGTGTGATATGAAGTAGGGTGAGTGGGTCTTTGTGTGAGTTAGGATGATTGGTGAATGAGTCTTGCTTTGAGTTATGCAGATGGGTGAGTGTATCTTGTTGTGATTTACGATGAATGTTGAACAGCACTTGGCGTGAGTTAGCATGATGTATGAATGGGCTTGGTGTGAGATTGGATGATGTGTGAATGAGGAGTGTGAATTAGGTTGATGGGTGAATGGGGCTTGGTGTGATTTAGGATGATGGGTGAATTTGTATTGGTGTGAGTTAGGGTGATGAGTGAATGTGTCTCGTTGTGAGTTGTGATGATGAGTTAATTGGTCTTGGTTTGAGGTAAGATTATGTGTGAATGGCCCTATATGTGAGATTGGATGATGGGTGAATTGGGCTTCGTGTGAGTTAGGATGATGAGCGAATTGGGCTTGGTGTGAGTTAGGATGGTGGGAGAATGTATTCTGGTGCGAGTTAGGATGATGTCTGAATTGTCTTGGTGTGAGTTCGGATGATGGGTAAATGTGTCTTGGTGTGACTTATGATAATGTTTGAATGGGGCTTGGTATGAGTAAAGATAATGGGTGTATGGTGCTTGCTGATAGTTAGGATATTGCATGAAAGTGGCTTCATGTGAGTTAGGATGCTGCGTGAATGTGTCTTGGTGTGAGTTAGGATGATGGGTGAATGAGGTGTGGTGTGACTTAGGATGATGGGTGAATGTGTCTTGGCTTGACTTAGAATGGTGGGTGAATGGAGCTTGTTGTGAGTAAGGATGATGTGTGGGAGCATCTTGGTGTGAGTTAAAATGATGTGTGAATGGGACTTGGGGTGAGTTAGGATGATGTGTGAATGGGACTTGTTGGGATTTAGGATGATGTGTGAATGGGGCTTAGTGTGAGTTGGGATGATGGGTGAATGGGTCCTGGTGTAAGTTAGGACGATGTGTGCATGGGGCTTGGGGGGAGTTATGATGATGATGAATGTATCTTGATAAGAGTTATGATGAAGATTAATGGGTCGTGGTGTGAGTTAGGATGATGGGTGCATAGGTATTGGTGTGAGTTATGTTGATTGGTGAATGGGGCTTGGTGTGAGATAAGATGATGTGTAAATGGGTCTTGGTGTGAGTTAGGATGAAGTGTGAGTCCGTCTTGCTGTGAGTTATGATGATTAATGAATTGGTATTGGTGTGAGTTAGGATGATGCGTGAATGGGCCTTGGTGTGAGTTCGGATGATGGGTGCATTGTTCGTGGTGTGAGTTAGGATGATGGGTGAATGGGTCTTGGTGTGAGTTACAATGATGGGTGAATGGTTCTTGGTGTGAGTTAGGATGATGGGCGAATGGGATTTGCTGTGAGTTGGAAGATGAGTGAATGGTGCTTGGTGTGATTTAGAATGATGGGTGAATGAAGCTTGGTGTGATTTAGGTTGATGGGTGAAATGGCCTTGCTGTGAGTTAGGATGATGCGTGATTGGCTCTTGGTGTGAGTTAGGATGTTGGCTGAATGGGCCTTGGTGTTGGTTATCATGTTGGGTGATTTGAATTGGTGTGAGTTAGCATGGTGTGTGAATGTGTCTTGGTGCCAATTAGGGTGATGGTTGAATGGTGCTTGGCGTCAGTTCGGATGGTGGGTGAATAATTCTTGGTGTAAGTTAGGATGATGTGTGAATGGGTCTTGGTGTGACTTAGGCTGATGGGTGAATGTGTTTTGGTGTGATTTAGGATGATGTTTGAAAGGTGATTGGTGTGAGTTAGGATGATGGCTGAGTTGGGTTTTGTGTGATTTAGGATGATGAATGAATGGGGCTTGGTGTGAGTTAGGATGATGTGTGAATGGGTGGTGGTGTGAGTTAGGGTGATGGGTGAAGGAGGTCTTGGTTCGTGTTAGGATGATGGGTGAATGGGACTTGATGTGAGTGAGGATTATGGGTGAATGGCCTTGGTTTGAGTTAGCATGGTGTGTGAATGGTCTTGGTGTGAGATAGGATGCTGTGTGACTGTGTTTTGGTGAGAGTTACGATGATGGCTGAATAGGGCTTGGTATGAGTTATTATAATGGGTGAATGGTGATTGCTGTCAGTTAGGATGATGCGTGAATGGGGCTTGGTGTGAGTTAGGATGCTGGTTGAATGGGCCTTGGTGTGAGTTCGGAGATGGGTGAATGGGGCATGGTGTTACTGAAGATGATGTGTGAATGTATCTTGGTCTGAGTTAGGATGATGTTTGAATGGGTCTTGGTGTGTGTTAGGATGAGGAATGATTGGGGCAAGGTGTGAGTTAGGATTTGGTTGAATGTGTCTTGGTGTGAGTAAGGATGATGGTGAATGGGGCTTGTTGTGAGTTAGGATAATGGGTGAATGGGCCTTGGTGTGAGAAAGGATGATGTGTCAATGGGGCATCGTGTGAGTTAGGATGATGTGTGAATGCTGTTTTTGTGAGTTAGGTTGATGGGTGAATTGGCCTTGGTCTGAGTTTACATGATGGAGAATGGGTCTTGTTGTGAGTTAGGATGATGCGCGAGTGAGCTAGGGTGGTGGGTGAATGTGGCTTGGTGTTAATAATATGATTTGTGAATTGGTCTTTGTGTGAGTTAGAATGAAGGGTGAATGTGTCTTGGTGTGAGTTAGCATGATGGGGGAATTTTACTTGGTGTGTATTATGATGATGGTGAATGGATCTTGGTGTTAGTTAGGATGTTGGGTGAATGGGTCTTCATGTGACTAAGAATGATGGTGAATGTGTCTTGGTGTGATTTAAGATGATGGGTGAATTGGTGTTGCTGTGATTTAGGGTGATGAGTGAATAGGGCTTGACGTGAGTTAGCATGATGGATAAATGGGATTGGTGTGAGTTAGGATGATCGTGAATGGGGCATTGTGTGAGTTAGTATGATGGGGATTTAGGATGATGTGTGAATAGGGCTTGGATTGAGTTAGGATGATGGGTGATTGGGCCCTGGTCGGAGTTAGGATGATGATGAATGCAGCTTGGTGTGAGTTAAGATGAAAGTGAATGGGTCCTGGTGTGAGTTAGGATGATGGGTGAATGGGGCTTGTTGTGCATTAGGATGATCGGTGAATGGGGATTGGTGTGAGATAGGATGATGGGTGCATGGGTCTTGCTGTGAATTTGGATGATGGGTGAATGTTTCTTTGTGTGAATTAGGATGATGCATGAATGGGCTTTGTGTGAGTTACGATGTTGCGTGAATTGTCCTTGGTGTACGTTAGGTTGACGGGTGAATGGTTTTGGTGTGAGTTAGCATGGTTGCTGGATGTGTCTTGGTCTCAGTTAAGATGTTTGTTGAATGGTGTTGATGTGATTTAGGATGCTGGGTGAATTGGTCTTGGTGTGAGTTATGATGATGATGAACGGGACTTGGTGTGACTTAGGATGATGGGTGAATGTGTCTTGGTGTAATTTTGAAATTTGTGTGAATTGTGCTTGGTGCGAGATAGAATGATGGGTGGATGGGTTTTGGTGGGAGTTAGGGTGATGGGTGAATGGGGCTTGGGGTGAGTTAGGATGATGTACGAATTGGTCTTGTTGGGATTTAGGTTGATGTTTGAATGGGTCTTGGTGTGAGTTAGGATTTGCGTGAATGTGTCTTGATGTGAGTAAGGATGATGGTGATTGGGGCTGGTTGTGAGATAGGATGATGGGTGAATGGACCTTGGTGTGAGAGAGGATGATGTGTCAATGAGACATCGTGTGAGTTAGGATGATGTGTGAATGGTGTTTTTGTGAGTTAGGATGATGGGTGAATTGGTCTTGGTGTGAGTTTGGAAGATGGAGAATGGGTCTTGCTGTGAGTTCGGATGATGGGCGAATGGTGCTTGGTGTGAGTTAGGATGGTGGGTGAATGTGGTTTGGTGTGAGTCAGAATGATTGGTGAATTGTTCTTGGTGTGAGTTAGAATGAAGGGTGAATGTGTCTTGGTGTGAGTTAGGATGATGGGGAATTTTACTTGTTGTGTGTTAGGATGATGGTGAATGGATCTTGGTGTGAGTTAGGATGATGGGTGAATTGGTATTGGTGTGATTTAGGGTGATGTGTGAACAGGGCTTGATGTGCGTAAGGATGATGGTTGAATCGGACTTGGAGTGAGTTAGGATGATGGGGATGTTGGTCTTGGTGGGATTTAGGATGATGTGTGATTGGGGCTTGGAGTGAGTTAGGATGATGGGTTATTGTGTCCTGGTGTGAGTTAGGATGATGGTAGAATTGGGCTTGGTGTGCGTTAGGATGATGGGTGAATGCGTCTTTGTCTGAGTTAGGTTGATAATTGTATGGATCTTGGTCTGAGTTTGGTTGATGGGTGAATGGGTCTTGGTGTGAGTTAGGATGATGTGTGAAATGGTCTTGGTGTGAGTTCGGCTGATGATGAATGAGGCTTGGTGTGAGTTACGATGAAGGTGAATGTCTTGGTGTGAGTTAGCATGATGGATGAATGGGTCTTGTATTGAGTTGTGATGATGCGTGAATGTGTCTTGGTGTGTGTTAGGATGATATTGACTGGGGATTGGCGTGAGATAGGATGATGTATGAATGGGTCTTCGTTTGTGTTAGGATGATGGGTGAATGGATCTTCGTTTGTGTAGGGATGATGTGTGACTGGGGCTTCGTGTGAGTTAAGACCATGGGTGAATGGAGTTTGATGTGAGTTAGGATGATGGGTGAAAGTGGCTTTGCGTGAGTTAGGATGTTGGTTGATTGGGTCTTGGTGTGATTACGGATGATGGGTGAATGGGGCTTTGTGTGAGTTCGGATAATGTGTGACTGGGGTTTGTGTGAGTACGGATGATGGGTGAATGGGTCTTGGTATGAGTTTGAATGATGGGTGAACGTGGCTTGGTGTGAATTAGGATGATGCATGAATGGGCTTGGTGTGAGTTATGATGATGGGTGAATTTTCATTGGGGTGGGTTTGGATGATGTGTGATTGGTTTTGGTGTGAGTAAGCATGGTTCCTGGATGTGTATTGGTGCCAGTTATGATGATGGGTGGATGGAGTTGGTGTGATTGAGGATGATGTTTGAATTAGTCTTGGTGTTAGTTAGGATGATGATGAACGGGACTTGGTGTGAGTTTGGATGATGGGTGAATGGGTCTTGGTATGAGTTAGGATGATGGTGAACGGGACTTTTTCTGCGTTAGGATGATGGGTGAATGGTGCTTGGTGAGACTTAGGATGGTGGGTGAATGTGTCTTGGTGTGAGCTTGGATGATGTGTGAAGTGTGCTTGGTGCGAGATGGAATGGGTCTTGGTGGGAGTTACGTTGATGAGTGAATGGGGTTTGGTGTGAGTTAGGATGATGGGTGAATGTGGCTTGGTGTGAGTTATGATGATGGATGAATAGGCTTGGTGTGAGTAAGCATGTTGGGTGCATGGGCTTGATTTGAGTTGGGTGATGTTTGAGTGGGTCTTGGCTTGAGTTAGGATGATGTGTGAATGTATCTTGGTGTGAGTTATGAAGATGGGTGAATGGGTCTTGGTGTGAGTTAAAATGATGGGTGAATGGGATGGGGATTGCTGTGAGATAGGTTGATGGGTGACTAGGTCTCGGTGTGAGTTGTGATGATGGGTGAATGGGTCTTGGTTTGAGGTAGGATGATAATTGAATGGGGCATGTTTTGTGTTAGGATGATTGGTGATTGGCGCTGGTATGAGTTAGCATGATGGGATAACGGTGCTGGGTGTGAGTTAGGATGGTGAGCTAATGTGTCTTGTTGTGAGTTAGGATGAAGGGTGATTATGTTTGGTGCGTGTTAGAATGGTGGTCGAATTTGTCTTTGTGTGAGTTAGGATGATGTGTGAATGGGTCTTGGTGTGAGATAGGATGATGGCTGAATGATGCTTAGTTTGAGTTAGGATGGTGGGGGAATGTGTCCTGGTGGGAGTTAGGATGATAGGTGAATGATTCTTCTTTTGGCTTAGGATGTTGCGTGAATGGTCTTAGTGATGGTTAGGATATTGTGTGAATGGGTCTTGGTGTGAGTTATGATGTTCGATGAATGGGTCTTGGTGTGAGTTAAGATGATTTCTGAATGGGGCTTGGTGTGAGATATGTTGATGGGAGTAGGGGTCTCGGTGGGAGTTGTGATGATGAGTGAATGCATCTTGGTTTGAGGTAGGATTATGAGTGAATGGGATGAGTTGGGATGATGTGTGAATTGGTCTTGGTGTGAGAAAGGATGATGAGTGAATGGGGCTTGTTTTGAGTAAGAGTGGTGAGTAATTGTGTCTTGGTGTGAGTTAGGATGATGGGTGAATAATGTTTGGTGCGAGTTAGGATGGTGGGTGACTGTGTCTTCGTGTGAGTTGGGATGATGCGTGAATGTGGCTTGTTGTGAGTTAGGATGATGGTTAATTGGGGCTTGATGTACGCTTGGTTGATGTGTGAATGTGTCTTAGTGTGGTTTAAGATGTTGGGTGAATGGTCCTGGTGTTAGTTAGGACGTTGTTTGAATGGGCCTTGGTGTGAGTTAGAATGATGGGTGAATGGTACTTGGTGTGAGTTAGGATGATGGGTGAATTGATCTTGGTGAGAGTTAGGATGATGGGTAAATGGAGATTGGTGTGAATTAGGATGATGGTTGAATGAGTCTTGGTGTGTGTTAGGATAATTGGTGAATGTGCCTTGGTGTGAGTAAGGTTGTTCGGTGAATGGGGCTTCGTTTGAGTTAGGATGATGAGTGAATGGTGGTGTGTGTAAGGCAGGATGGTGTAAATGGTGCTTCGTGTGTGGTATGATCGGGTGTGAATGGGTCTTTGTGTAAGCTGAGATAATGGGTGAATGGTTCTTGTTATGAGTTAGGATGATTGATGAATGGGGCTTGGTGCGAGATAGAATGGTGGGTGAATGTGTTTTGGTGTGAGTTATGGATGAAGGTGAAAGGGTCCTGATGTGAGTTAGGATGATGAGTGAATTGGGTTGATGTGAGTTAGGATGATGTGTGAATGAGTCTTGGTGTGAGTTAGGATGATGAGTGAATTGGTCTTGGTGTGACATAGGATGATGGGTAAATTGGTCTTGGTGTGAGTTAGGATGATGATGAATGAGCATTGGTGTGAGTTAGCATGATGTGTGAATGGGCCTAGTTGCGTGTTAGGATGATGGTTGAATTGGGCTTGATGTTACTTAGTGTGATTAGTCTTTAGTCTTGTTGTGAGTTAGGATGATGAGTGAATGGGGCTTGGTGTAAGTTATGATTATCTGTGAATGGATCTTGATTTGAGTTAGGATGATGGGTGAATGGGTCTTGGTGAGAGTTAGGGTGATGCATGAATGGGGATTCGTGTGAATCAGGATGATTGTGGAATGGCTTTTGGTTTCAGTTAGGATGATGTTTGAATGGGGCTCGGAGTGAATTAGGATGATGTGTGAATGGGGCTGGGGGTGAGTTAGGATGATGTGTGAATGGGTCTTGGTGTGAGTTAGGATGATGGGTGAATGTGTCTCGGTGCAAGTTAGGATGATGATTGAATGGGGCTTGGTGTGAGGAAGGATGATGGGTGACTGGGTCTTGAAGTGAGTTAGGGAGATGGGTAAATGGTCTTGCTGTGAGGTAGGATGATGGTTTAATGGGTCTTGTTGTGAGTTAGATGATGGATGAATGGGGCTGTGGTTGAATTGTGCTGATGCGTGAATCGGTCTTGATGTGAGATGGATGATAGGGGAATGGGTTTTGGTGTGAGTTAGGATGATGTTTTAATGTTTCTTGGTGTGGTTTATGATGATTTGTGAATGGTTTTGGTGTCAGTTAGGATTATGAGTGAATCGCTTTTGTTTGAGTTAGGTCGATGGGTGAATGGGGCGTGTTCTGAGTTGGGATGATTGTTGAATGGGTCTTCGTTTGTGTTAGGAAGATGGGTGAATGTTATTTGGTGTGAGTTAGGACGGTGGGTAAATGGGGCTTGATATGATGTAGAATGGGGGTGAATATGTCTTGGTGTGAGTTATGATGTTGGGCGACTCGCGCTTGGTGTGATGTAGAATGGGGGGTCAATTTGTCTTGGTGTGAGTTATGATGATGGGTGAATGGTTCTTGGTGTGAGATCGGATGATGTGTGAATGGGTCTTGGTGTGAGTTTGAATGATGTGTGAATGGGGCTTGGTGTGATTAACGATGATGGGTGAATGTTATTTGGTGCGAGTTAGGATGGTGGATGAATGGGGCTTGATATGACGTAGAATGGGGGTGAATATGTCTTGGTGTGAGTTACGATGTTGGTCGTATCGTGCTTGGTGTGAGGTAGAATGGGGGGTCAATTTGTCTTGGTGTGAGTTATGATGATGGGTGAATGGTTCTTGGTGTGAGTTAGGATGTTGGGCGAATGTGTTTTTGTGTGAGTTAGGTTGATGGGTGAATTGTGCTTGGTGTGTGTTGGGTTGAAGGGGGAATGAGTCTTGGTGTGAGTTACGATGATGGGTCAATTGGTCTTTGTGTGAGTTAGGATGATGTGTGAATGAGACTTGGTGTGTGGTAGGATGGAAGTGAATGGGTCTTGGTGAGAGTTAGGATGGTGGGTGAATGTGTCTTGGTGTGAGTTAGGTTGATGGGTGAATTGTGCTTGGTGTGATTTAAGTTGAAGGGAGAATGTGTCTTGGTGTGAGATAGGATGATGAGACAAATGGTCTTGGTGTGAGTTTGGATGATGGGTGAATGTGTCTTGGTGTGTGTTAGGATGAAGGTGAATGGGGCTTGGTATGAATTAGCATGAAGGATGAATGGATCTTGGTGTGAGTTCGGATGATGGGTGAATGTGAATTGATTTGAGTTAGAATGATGTGCGAATGGGTGTTGGTGTGAGTTGGGGTGATGGGTGAATGGGTCTTGGTGAGAGTTAGGATGATTGGTGAATGGGGCTTGGTGTGAGTAATGATGATGGCAGAAAATATAAAAACTAACTCCAAAAGCTTTTATAAGTATATCAAAAGGAAAAGACTGGTGAAAACCAAAGTTGGTCCATTGCAGTCAGATACGGGGGAATATATAATGGGAAATAAGGAAATGGCAGATCAACTAAATGCATACTTTGGGTCAGTCTTTACGAAGGAAGACACAAAAAACCTCCCTGGGATATCGGGAAAAATAGGGACATTGGCAAAGGAGGAACTGACGCAAATCAATATCTCTAAGGATATGGTGTTAAGGAAGCTAAAGGGATTGAAGGTGGACAAATCCCCAGGGCCTGATAACATGCATCCTAGGGTACTGAAGGAGGTGGCCCTAGAGATAGCGGATGCACTAAGGATGATTTTTCAGAATTCATTAGACTCGGGAACAGTGCCGATGGATTGGAGGGTAGCTAACGTTACCCCACTATTCAAAAAGGGGGGTAGGGAAAAAGCAGGTAATTACAGACCTGTAAGCCTTACATCAGTTGTGGGCAAAATGCTGGAGTCCATCATTAAGGATGAAATAGCGGAGCACTTAGCAAATGGGGACAGGATAGGACAGAGTCAACATGGATTTACAAAGGGTAAATCGTGCTTGACTAATCTATTGGAATTTTTTGAGGGAGTAACTGGTAGAATAGATGGGGGAGAGCCAGTAGATGTGGTGTACCTGGACTTCCAAAAGGCCTTCGATAAGGTCCCACATAAAAGATTAGCATGGAAAATTGAGGCTCATGGGATAAAGGGGAAAGTTTTGGCGTGGATAGGGAACTGGCTGTCAGATAGAAAACAGAGAGTTGGAATAAACGGCTCATTTTCTGAATGGCAGGCAGTAACAAGTGGGGTACCACAGGGATCTGTCCTGGGCCCCCAGCTGTTCACAATTTACATTAATGACCTGGATCAGGGAGTCGGATGCAGCATTTCCAAATTTGCAGACGACACTAAACTAGGAGGGGGGGTGGGCTCAGAGGAAGAGACCAGGAAGCTCCAGAGCGATTTGGACAGACTGGGCGATTGGGCGGATAAATGGCAGATGCACTATAATGTGGACAAGTGCGAAGTTATCCACCTTGGGTGCAGGAACGGGAGGGCAAATTATTATTTAAATGGCAATAGATTGGGAGAGGGGGAAGTACAGAGAGACCTGGGTGTTCTTGTACACCAGTCACTGAAGGCGAGCATGCAGGTGCAACAGGCGGTCAAGAAGGCAAACGGTATGCTGGCCTTCATAGCAAAAGGGTTAGAATACAGGAACAGGGATACCTTGCTGCAGCTGTACAGGGCACTGGTGAGACCACACCTCGAGTACTGTGTACAGTTTTGGTCGCCTCATCTGAGGAAGGATGTTCTTGCCATGGAGGGGGTGCAGCGGCGATTCACCAGGCTGATACCAGGAATGGCGGGAATGACCTATGAGGAGAGACTATGTAGTTTAGGGATGTACACACTGGAGTTTAGAAGATTGAGAGGGGACCTCATAGAAGTGTATAAAATTCTGACAGGTCTAGACAGACTGGATGCAGAAGGAATGTTTCCCTTGGCGGGTGAGAACAGAACTAGAGGACATAATTTAAGGATAAGGGCTAAACCATTTAGGACAGAGATGAGGGGGAATTTCTTCACTCAGAGAGTGGTGAACCTGTGGAACTCATTGCCACAGAGGGCAGTGTACGCCAGCTCATTAAATATATTTAAGAGGGAATTAGATATATTTCTACGGGCAAAAGGGGTTAAGGGTTACGGAGAGAAGGCGGGGACGGGATACTGAATTAAAGGATCAGCCATGATCTCATCGAATGGCGGAGCAGGCACGAAGGGCCGAATGGCCTACTCCTGCTCCTATCTTCTATGTATCTATGTATCTATGTAATGGTACTTGGTGTGAGTAAGGGTGGTGGGTTAATGTGTCTTGGTGTGAGTTAGGAGTAGGTGTGAATGGTGTTTGGTGCGAGTGAGGATGATGAGTTCACAATGCTTGGTTTGAGGTAGGCTGGGGGTAAATGGGTTATGGTGAGATTTAGTATGATGGGAGAATTGGTCTTGATGTGAGTTATGAAGATGTGTAAATTGTCTTGGTGCGAGTTAGGATGATGGCTGAATGGGTCTTGTTGTGAGTTGGGATGATGGGTGAATGGGTATTGGGGTGAGTTAGGATGATGTGCGAATCGGTCTAAGTGAGTTACAATGATGGGTGAATGGGTCTTGGTGTGATTTTGGATGAGGAGTGAATGGGGCATGGTGTTCGTTTGGATTGTGGGTGAATGTGGCTTGGTGTTTGTTAGGATGATGTTTTAATGTTTCTTTGTGTGGTTTAGGATGATGGGTGAATGGTCTTGGTGTGAGTTAGCATGATGAGTGAATCGGGTTGTTTTGCATTAGGACGATGAATAAATGTGTGTTGGTGTGATTTACGATTGTGTGTGAATGAGCCTTGGTGTGAGTTAGGATGATTCTTGAATGGGTCTTGGTGTGAGTTAGGATGGTGGTTGAATGGGCCCTGGTTTGACTAAGGATTATCTGTGAATGGAACTTGCTGTTAGTTTTGATGATGTTTGAATGCGTCTTGGAATGATTTAGAATGATGTGAGAATGTGCCTTTGTGCGAGTTAGGATGATTGGTGAATGGGGCTTGGTATGAGTTAGGATGATGGGTGAATGTTGCTTGCTGTGAGTTAGGATGGAGAGTAAATGTGTCTTGGTGTGAGTTAGGATGATGGGAGAGTGCAGCAGGCAGTTAAAAAGGCAAATGGTATGTTGGCCTTCGTAAAGAGAGGGTTTGAGTACAGGAAAAAGGGTGTCTTGCTGCAGTTGTACAGGGCCTTGGTGAGACCACATCATGAGTATTGTGTGCAGTTTTGGTCGCCTTATGTGAGGAAGGATGTTCTTGCCATGGAAGGAGTTCAGCGAAGATTCACCAGGCTGATACCGTTTGCCTCCGAATGAAAACCGTAACGTCTTTTTCGGAAAGCGTTCCTTGGGTTTTTAAAAAAGATTAAAAAATGTTGATTTCCAATGCAAGTGTGGAGGAAATGGCCGAAATATTTGTATATTTTTTATAAAAGATAAAACCCCGATGGGAAAAAGAAATGAACAGTTAGGAATCAAGATGGCTGACACTCACCTCAGTTCAGAATGATTAGGCCCGCCCACACATGCACCGATTGGTCAACCGTCAGGTCACTGAACTGTAGGGTTGGTCAATTGTCACGTCACACAAATGTAGGATGGCCCACCCGCACACGCAATGAAACCGCCCCCGTGACGCAATGATTGGTCAGCCGTCGGGTCGCTCGACTGTAAGGTTGGTCAACCTTCACGTCACTCAATGCTAATGAGCGGACAATGAGTGGAATTTTGACCGTTTTTGGATACCGTCGGCACAATTTTTGTCTCACCGAAAATTAAACATGCTTATGACCGTTCCGGAATCAAAAGCGTTCTTTTGATGTAACGCACGTGTAGGTACGCTCCATAACTTTTGAGTGTATAGAGGACAGACAGGAGAGCTCTTTTACATATATAGAGTAGCTGGAGTGCCCGGCGGTGCCGAGCGTTATTTGAGGGCATGTTGTTGTTGGAAGAGAGAGAGAGGGACTGGAGGGAAGAGAGAGAGTGACTGGCGGGAAGAGAGAGAGTGACTGGGGGGAAGAGAGAAAGTGACGGGGGGAAGAGAGAGAGCAAGAGACAGGGGAGAAGCGAGCGAGCGAGAGACTGGGGGGAAGAGAGAGACCAAGAGACTGGGGGGAAGAGAGAGAGCGAGAGACTGGGGAGAAGCGAGCGAGCGAGAGACTGGGGGGAAGAGAGAGAGCGAGAGACTGGGTGGAAGAGAGAGAGCGAGAGACTGGGGGGAAGAGAGAGAGCGACTGGGGAAGAGAGGGAGCGACTATGGGGGGAAAGAGATAGCGAGTGAATGGGGGGAGAAGAGAGACAGACTCGGGGGAGATGAGAGAGAGAGAGAGACTGGGGGGAGAAGAGCGAGAGAGACTGGGGGGAGAAGAGAGAGAGAGACTGGGGGGGGAGAGAGAGAGAGAGACTGGGGGGGAGAGAGAGAGAGAATGGGGGGAGAGAGAGAGAGACTGGGTGAGAGAGAGAGAGAGAGAGAGAGACTGGGGGAGAGACAGATAGAGAGACTGGGGGAGAGATAGAGAGTGGGAGGGAGAGAGAGAGACTGGGGGGAGAGAGAGAGAGAGAGACTGGGGGAGAGAGAGAGAGAGACTGGGGGAGAGAGAGAGAGACTGGGGGAGAGAGAGAGAGACTGGGGGAGAGAGAGAGAGAAACTGAGGGAAGAGAGATAGAGAATGGGGAGAAGAGAGAGACAGAGACTGGGGGAGAAGAGAGAGAGAGAGACTGGGGGAGAGACAAATAGGGGGGAGAGAGAGGCAGGGGGAAATAGAGAGGTGGGAGAGAGAAACTGGTGGAGAGAGAGAGGGGAGAGAGAGAGAGAGAGAGTGGGGAGAGAGAGAGGGGGGAGAGAGACGGGAGGGAGAGGGAAGAGAGAGAGGGCGTGGGAGGGGGCAGCGAGAGAGGGGGAGAGAGAGAGGGGGAGTGAGGGGGCAGAGAAAGAGGGGGAGGGAGGGGCAGAGAGAGAGGGGGAGAGAGTGGGCAGAGAGAGAGGGGGAGGGAGGGGGCAGAGAGAGAGGGGGATAGAGAGAGGAGGAGGGAGGGGGAGAGATAATGGGGAGGGAGGGGGCAGAGAGAGAGTGGGAGGGTGGGGGAGAGAGAGAGGGGGAGGGAGAGGGATAGAGAGAGGGGGAGGGAGGGGAGAGAGGGGGAGGGAGAGAGGGTGAGGCAGGGGAGGGAGAGAGGTTGAGGCAGGGGTGAGTGAGAGGGGGCAGAGAGAGGGGGAGAGGGGGAGAGGGGAGAGGGGAGGGTGGAGAGGGGTGAGGGGGAGAGGGGAGAGGGGAGGATGGAGAGTGGAGAGGGGAGGGGAGGGGGAGGGGGGAGAGTGAAGCGGGGAGGTGGGAGAGGGGAGAGGGAGGAGAGGGGAGATGGAAGTGGGCGGAGGGATGGGGAGAGGGGGGTAGAGGGGGGAGGGAGGGTTGGAGGGGTGGAGGGTGGGATAGGGAGGGGGGGAGAGGGAGAGGGGGAGGGAGGGGGAAGTGTAGGGGGAGGGGGGAGAGGATGGGGAATGGGGGGAGGGGGATGAAGAGAGAGACAGAGGGAAGGAGAGAGAGAGGGCAAGTGGTCTGCGGCCGCAAATGGTGCCAAGCCTCGCTAACGGGCGTGAGCCAGCTTGATGCTGTGAGATAGAGCCGGGCCCGGTTGCCGGTGTAACACTTCCCCCCGCCTTCCCCGCCATCCCAAGCCTTGCCCCCCGCCCTCCGGAGCACCGACCCCCGCCCTTCCGAGCACCGCCCTTCCGAGCACCGGCCCCCTGCCCGAGCCGGCTTCAAAACCAGTGAGAGAGATGCCGCCGTTCATCAGTGCCTCAGAGCCGGTCGTTGCACGACCTAGCACGTGAGGCCCGGCGGGACTCATGTCGCGCTCTGGGCCGACATTGACGTGCGCCATCTGGAATGATGTTGACACACACGCTGAATGCCGCCCTGCCCGCCTTTACTAAGATGGTGGCGGTGTCGACGCTCAGCTCAGGCCCGATCCTGCAGCCTTCAGAAAGATGGCGGTGATCGCGGGCTGCGTGCTGACCGGGACGGGAGGAGCCTAGCTCGGGCGAGGCTGCGCAACAGAGGCCCATGCTTCGAGGGCTGCAAAAACGTTGAAAGGTAGGAAAATTATAGAGGTTAAAGAAAAGATTTACCAATTAATTAACTTTTTTTAAAAACAATTTGTGTTTTAAAAGCAACTTTTTTTTTTGCTGCAATTCTAGATTTGAAAAGAAACACGCAGGATGTGGGAAAAAAAAATGAAGAATTTGGAATCAAGATGGCAGCCACTCACCTCAGCTCAGAAGAATTAGTCCCACCCACACACGCGCCGATTTGTCAAACGTCAGGTCACTGAACTGTAGGATTAATCAATCGTCACGTCACCCGACTCTAGTACGGCACCCCCACACGTGCAATGATCACGCCCCCGAGAGGCAGTGATTGGTCGACCATCACGTCACTTGACTGTACGATTGGTCAACCTTGACGTCACTCGGTGCTAAAGAGTGGATAATGAGCGGAATTTTAAATGTTTCTTGGATACCATCGGCATAATTTTTGTCTGAACGAAAAGTAAATAAGCTTATGACCGTTCCGTAAACCTAAGCTTTCTTTTGATGTAACACATGTGTAAGTACGCTCTATAACCTTTGAGTCTATAGCGGACAGACAGACAGTCAGACGGAATGACAGACAGACAGACAGAAGAGCTATTTTATATATAGATACAGAGACAGGGTTAAGTGTAATATAAACTGTGACCCTGTCAAGTGTAATATAAACAGTGACTCGTAATACTGTATTATAAACTGAACCATGGCCTAGTTTAATATAAACAGAAACAGGGTCTCATTTAATTTAAACAGAGACAGTGTCTAGTGTAATTAAAACAGTGACAAGGTCTAATGTAATATAAACAGAGACAGATTCTAGTGTAATATAAACAGAGGGATGGTCTTGTGTAATATAAACAGAGACAGGGTCTAGTGTAATATAAGCAGAGACAGGGCGTAGTGTAATATAAACAGAGACAGGGTCGAGTGTAACATAAACTTTGACAGGGTCTAGTGAGATATAAACAGAGACAGGGTCTAGTGTAATATAAACAGAGAAAGGGTCTAGTGTAATATAAACAGAGATGGGGTCTTGTGAAATATAAACAGAGACGAGGACTAGTGTAATATAAACAGAGGGAGGGGCTAGTGCAATATATAAAGAGACAGCATCTAGAATAAAGCAAACAGAGACAGGGTCTAGTGTATTATCAAAAGAGACTGGGTCAAGAACAATTATAAGAGAAAGACCCCCATAGAATTTAAGCAGACATATGATAACTGACACAGGGCCTAGGCAAATTTTCACGGAGAAATAGAAAAGTGCAATATTAAATGAGACAGGGATGAGTGCAATATAAACAGAGGCATGGTCTACTGTAATAAAAACAGAGACAGGGTCTAGCGTAATATTAGCAGAGACAGGGCCTAGTGTAATATAAACAGAGACTTGGTCTTGTGCAATATTAACAGGGACAGTGCCTACTCTAAAATAAAAAGAGACAGAATCTAGGGTAATATAAACAGAGACATGGTCCAGTGTAATATAAAAATAGACAGGGCCTAGTGCAATGTAAAAAGAGACAGTGTCTAGTGTAATATAAAGAGAGACAGGGTCTAGTGTAATATAAACAGAGACAGAGCCTAATGTAGTATAAACAGAGACAGGGTCGAGTGTATCATAAATATTGACAGGGTCTCGTGTAATATAAACAGAGACAGGGTCTAGTTTAATATGAACAGAGACAGAGTCTAGTGTAATATAAACAGGGACAGGGTCTAGTTTAATATAGACATTGACAGGGTCTAGTGTAATATAAAGAGACACAGGTCTCATGTAATTTAATCAGATACAGGGTCTAGTGAAATATAAACAGAGACAGGGTCTAGTTTAAAATAAACAGAGACAGGGTTTTGTGAAATATAAACAGAGACAGGGTCTACTGTAATAAAAACAGAGACAGGGTCTAGTGTAATATTAGCAGAGACAGGGCCTAGTGTAATATAAACAGAGATTTGTTCTTGTGTAATATAAACAGGACAGTGCCTAGTGTAATATAAAAAGAGACAGAGTCTAGGCTAATATAAACAGAGACATGGTCCAGTTTAATATAAAAATAGACAGGGCCTAGAGCAATATAAAAAGAGACAGTGTCTAGTGTAATATAAAGAGAGACAAGGTCTAGTGTAATATAAACAGGGACAGAGCCTAGTGTTATATAAACTGAGACAGGGTCGAGTGTATCATAAACATTGACACGGTCTAGTGTAATATAAAGAGACACAGGGTCTAGTATAATATAAATAGAGACAGGGTCTAGTGGAATATAAACAGAGACAGGGTCTAGTTTATTGTAAACAGAGACAGGGTCTAGTGAAATATAAACAGAGACAGGGTCTACTGTAAGAAAAACAGAGACAGGATCCAATTAAATATAAACAGAGATAGGGTCTAGTGTAATAAAAACAGAGAAAGTGTGTAGTGTAATAAATACAGAGGCAGCGTCTAGGATAATACAAACAGAGACAGGGTCTAGTGTAATACAAACAGAGACAGGGTCTAGTGTAATATAAAGAGAGACTGGGTCAAGAGCAATAATAAGAGACAGAATCTCATATAATTTATAGAGACATATGATAACTGACACAGGGCTTAGTGAAATTTGCACGGAGAAATAGACAAGTGCAATGCTAAATGAGACAGGGACGAGTGCAATATAAAAAGATACATGGTATTGTGTACTATAAAGAGAGACAAGGCCTAGTGTAACATAAACAGAGACAGGGCCTAGTGTAATATAGAGAGACTTGATCTTGTGTAATATAAACAGAGACAGCGTCTTTGTAATATAAAAAGAGACAGGGTATAGTTTAATGTAAACAGGGACATGGTCCAGTGTAATATAAAAATAGACGGGGCCTAGTGTAATATATAAAGAGACAGGGTCTAGTGTAGTAATAATTGAGAAAGGGCCTATTCTAATATAAACAGAGACATGGTCCAGTCTAATATAAACTGAGACAGATTCTAGTTCAATAGAATCAGAGACAGCGTCTAGAGCAGTAATAAATGAACGAGGGCCTAATATAACATAAAAAGGGACAGGGTCTGTTGTATCCATGTGTTAATAGAGACAATGAAAGCAGGAGTTCGTTTCACAGGTGTTTACTGAACAAAGTCTGGAGGTGAACTAACTGATACAACACAATATACAGGCTTATATAGCCCGAGTGGCCACTACTGGCATTACAGTACACAGGGTCTCTTAAAGGCACACACACTACAAGTCCTCCCCTTTTAGCCAACCAGTACATCATATTTTAAGTAATCATTAATTACATGTTACAAGAACAATAATCTACACATTGCTGCAGTTAATCAATTATAAGTCAGTCTCTCTGGAGGCTTCCTGACTCGGTCCGGATAATGCCTCGGTGGTGTAGTAGTTTCTGGTGGTGTAGTAGGTTCTTTTGGCAAGGCTGATTCGGCTTGAATGCCAGTGTCGGGTTCATCTCGTTCCAGTATCACCGGATCGGAGGTAGATTCTATGGGTATCTCTAATTCATCATTAGGCATATAGAGTTGTGGTGTAGGTTGTCCCTTTTCGGATGACTCTATGATCTGGTCAGCATGGCGCCTTTTTATGTTTTCTCCATTGTTCACGGTATACATCAGTGGTCCTATTCGTATGCAAAAAGTTCTTGGCTGCCATTTCTCGGTACGGTAGTCCCGGGCCAAAACTTGTTGACCTATCTGGAAGGTTCTATTTGGCCTTTCATTCATGCCATGAAATTGCCGGTTCTCCACGTCCCTTCTGATATTTGGCTTGATCAAATCCAGCCAGCATCTTAGTCTTCTATTGAAGAACATCATGGCGGGAGTTTGGTTTGTAACCATATGTGTTGCATTCCTGTATGCAAACAAGAAGTTATCTACCTTATGCTGAAGTTTTATGTCTTCATTATCCATGGCCTTTATGGCCTTCCTGAAGGTCTGGACAAACCTCTCAGCCAATCCATTGGTGGCGGGATGGTATGGGGCGGACGTGTAGTGCTTAACCCCATTGTTTTTTAAGAACTTCCTGAATTCTTCGGACACAAATTGCGGTCCATTATCAGAACAGATCTGTTCAGGCAGACCATTCCTGGCAAATATGGTTCTTAATACTGTGATGGTTTTTTCCGTGGTGGTGGAGGACATCATTATTACCTCCGGCCACTTGGAGTGTGCATCCACTGCGATTAAGAACATTGAGTCCATAAATGGACCAGCAAAGTCGATGTGTACCCTTTGCCATGGAGATGAGGGCCACTCCCATGGACGTAGAGGGGCTTGTCGTGGAGTGTTTTGGACCTTCTGGCATCCTTGGCAGCTCTTGGTCGTTTCTTCGATGTCTCCATCGATACCTGGCCACCATACAAACGCCCTGGCTAGGTTCTTCATTTTCACTCCACCCAGATGCCCCTCGTGAAGCTCCTTTTGCACTTTGCCTGGAGTTTGGGTGGAATCACCACTCTGGATCCACACTTCAAGGTTCATCGGCACACTGACAGCTGTTCTCTTCTTTGTGAGAATGCTGGCAACAGTGGTTCGCCATGTGCTGGCGATCCATTCACTGTTAAATCGTAGACCCGTGAGAGAGTCGGGTCATTTCTCATTTCCCTTTCAATGGCAGAATTTTTTTACTGGTAGACATTCCATTATGGTAGAGTGGAACATCTCCACTGGGACTACTGTAGGTGCCTCTTCTACCGCTGGCAACGGTAGGCGCAATAAACAGTCAGCATTCCCATGCTGTTGTGATCCCTTGTTTTCTGTGTCATATTGGTGTGCCCCTCGACCTCTGTAGCCTTTGCGCTGTCATAATGGGAACACCCTTTTCAGGGTTGAATATGGAGATGAGGGGTTGATGGTCAGTCAACAAGGTAAAATTTTTTCTGTGTAGGTAATGGTTGAATTTCTTCACTCCCCATACCAGGCTGAGTGCTTCCCTGTCGATTTGGACATAGTTATGCTCAGCTGAGTTCAATGAGCGTGACGCAAAAGCTATCGGCTGTTCCGAGCCATCAGGGAATCTATGCGATAATACTGCTCCTACACCATAAGGGGATGCATCGCACGCCAGTCTGATTGGCAGTGATGGGTTGTAATGAGCCAAAACTTCCTTGGACGTGATTAAGTCTTTGCATTTATGGAAGGCACGTTTACAGTCTTCGCTCCATTTCCAAATGACTCCTGTTTGTAGCAGTTCATTAAGAGTGTGCAGAAGAGTTGATAAGTTAGGTAAAAATTTATGATAGTAATTTATCAATCCCAGGAACGACCTTAATTGTGAAACATTTTCAGGTGCTGGGGCTTTTATGACCGCTTCAATTTTTTCAGGTGACTTATGCAACCCTTCCTTATTAATTATGTGGCCACAATATGATATTTGTTTCTGGAAAAATTCGCACTTGGGGCGATTTGCTCGTAGGCCCATTCTCTCAGCCTAGTGAGCACCTGCTCCAAATTGGCAAGGTGCTCGTTGTCGTTTTCTCCTGTTACAAGGATGTCGTCTAGGTAGCATTGAGTCCCCGGAATCCCTTGGAGGACTTGCTCCATAGCTCTTTGCCAGATAGCTGGAGCTGATGCTACTCTGAAAACCAGTCGATTGTACTGGTTACAGGCCTTTTTGTGTATTTATCGTGAGATACATTTTAGAGGACTCTTCAACCTCCATCTGTAGATCAGGGCGTGATGGCCGGCGCAGACACGATGGGCCGAAGGGCCTCTCTCCGTGCTGTATAAATCTATCACTCTATGACTCTATATGCCTGTGCCAAGTCAATTTTGGTGAAACGTTTCCCTCCGGATAGTGAGGCGAAAATATCTTCTATCCTCGGAAGAGGATACTGTACCGTGTGAAGGACCGGATTTACAGTCACCTTGAAGTCTCCACAGGTGCGAATTTTTCTCTGTTCTTCAGATTTATCATTATTCAACTTTTTCTTCATGACCGGGACGATGGGTTTTGCCCACTCGCTCCAATCTATCTTGGATAATACGCCTGCCTTTTCCAAATTCTCCAGCTCTGACTCGACTGATGGACGAATTGCGTATGGTACCGGCCTTGCCTTAAAAAACTTGGGAATTTCCGCATCTTCCACTTTTATTGAGGTGGTGAAGCCTTTCAAGGTTCCTAGTTTCTCTTGAAACACTTCCTTGGCGTTGGCCAAGATGTCTTTTAATCGTTCAGGTATGACGTCATCATCGTTTTTTTCCTTACTTTTCACCGTCAGTGCCTGAATGGAGTGCCAGTCTCAACGTATCTTCCTGATCCATTCACGTCCCAACAGCGGTGGACCACCATCTTGTAGAATGTATAAATACAACTTCTGTATTTCCTTGCCGTTGTATACAACAGGCACCCTTATTTTTCCTTTGGGGTATACTTTCTGCCCCGTATAAGTTTTCAAGATAACGGATGTGTCTTTTAAAGCTATATGCAGAAATAACCGCTTGTAATTCTGTCGATTTATGATGGTCAGAGCTGATCCTGTATCTAGCTCCTTTTTAACTGGGGACCCTGCTAACGTGAGGGTAACCCAAATGGTCTGGTAATCTTCTTTGGCAATTACATTATGTAATTTGAGACAGCTTAGTCTCTTGTTTGCGGAGTCACTATCACTCTTCTGGTCTTCGGATCTGCTGTCCGCCATCATTTGTAACTTATTGAATTTTTTTTTCCTGTCCGTGGATTTTTTTTCTCCAGATCGGCATACCCGTGCAATGTGTCCAATCTTTCCTCATTGCCTGCATGCTTTGTCCTTGAACCAGCAGTCTCTCTGGTCATGGGTGGATCTGCCGCAGCGATAACATCTCTTGAAACCCTGTGTCATTTCATGGGTGCCGAAGTCCTGTGTCTTTTGCTGTATCTCTGCAGCTCCTCTTGCGGCTGCTTCGTACGATACAGCCATACCGAAAGCCTTGTTCAGTGCCAAATCTCTCTCAGAAAGCAGCCTTTTCTGTGTTCCTTCACTTACGAGATCGCAGACGATTTTGTCTCGAAGAGAATCTGCCAGTCCTGCCCCGCATTGGCAGTGCTTTGATAGCTTTCTTAATTCGGTGAGGTAATCAGCGTTACTTTCATTCTTGTGCTGATTCCTCTTGAAGAATTTGAATCGTTCCGCTATCAGCAGCGGTGTTGGGTTTAAGTGCTCCTGCAGGGTATCAACAATTTCCTTAAAATTCGTGTCCTTTGGTTTGGCTGGAGTGATTAAGTTTCATAACAGCCCGTATGTCTTTGTGCCCATTAGATTTAGAAGTACTGACGCCTCTATATCGTTATCAAAAGCAACAATATTGCCAGCCTTAGGCATCCTGGAAAAAAATGGCGCTTCCCGCGCTTTCCTTTCTTTCCTGCAGAAAAATATGGCGCTCCCTGTGCTTTCCCGCCGCTGCTGCTGCTGACAACGCTGTTTTCCGCGTTTTAAAAAAAAAAAAATTATTTACAGGTGGAGACTCGTTCCCGCCGGACTCTCTGGGACTTTTCCCTCCATCTGCTAGGTCCGTTTCCAATTCGTTGCCACTCTTGTATCCGTGTGTTAATAGAGACACTGAAGGCAGGAGTTAGTTTCACAGGTGTTTACTGAACAAAGTCTGGAGGTGAACTAACTGATACAACACGATATATAGGCTTATACAGCCCGAGTGGCCACTACCAGCATTACAGTACACAGGGGGCTCTTAAAGGCACATACACTACAGGGTCTAGCAGAGTAAAAACTGAAAAAGGGTCTAGTGTAATATTAACTGAGACAGGATCTAATGTAATAGAAAAAGGGACAGCGTCTAGTGAAATATTAACTGAGACAGGGTCTAGTGAAATATTAACTGAGACAGGGCCAAGTGAAATATAAACAGAGACATTGTCTACTGTAAAATAAACAGAGACAGGGCTTAGTGCAATGTAAACAGAGGCAAGAGCTCGTGTAATATAAACAGAGACATGCTCTCGTGTAATGTAAACCGAGACAGCGTCTATGGCAATACAAACAGGGACAGTGTCTAGTGCAATGGTAACTGAGATAAGGCCTACTTTAATATAAACAGAGGCAGGATCTAGTGTAATAATAACTGAGACAGGACCTTATGTAATAGAAACTTTGAGAGGGTCTAGTGAAATAATTCCTGAGACAGGGCCTAGAGTAATTTAAACAGACACGGGGCAAGTGAATTAACAATGGAGATAGGGTCTAGTGAAATATAAACAGAGACAGGGTCTAGTGAAACATAAACAGAGACAGTGTCTAGTTTAATATAAACAGAGACAGGGTCTAGTGAAATATAAACAGAGACAGGGTCTACTGTAATAAAAACAGAGACAGGGTGTAGTGTAATAATAGCAGAGACAGGGCCTAGTGTAATATAAACAGAGACTTGGTCTTGTGTAACATAAACAGGGACAGTGCCTAGTGTAATATAAAAAGAGACAGAGTCTAGGGTAATATAAACAGAGACATGGTCCAGCGTCATATAAAAATAGACAGAGCCTAGTGCAATATAAAAAGAGACAGTGTCTAGTGTAATATAAAGAGAGACAGGGTCTAGTGTAATATAAACAGAGACAGAGCCTAGTGTAATATAAAGAGAGACAGGGTCTAGTGTAATATAAACAGAGACAGAGCCTAGTGTAATATAAAGAGAGGCTTGATCTTGTGTAATATAAACAGAGACAGGGTCTATTGTAATATAAAAGGAGACAGGGTATAGTGTAATACAAACAGGGACATGTTCCAGTGTAATATAAAAATAGACAGGGCCTAGTTTAATATAAACAGAGACAGGGTCTAGTGAAATATAAAAAGAGACAGGGTATAGAGTAATATAAACAGAGACATGGTCCAGTGTAATATAAAAATAGACAGGGCCTAGTGTAATATAAAAAGATACAGTGTCTAGTGTAGTAATAATTGAGAAAGGGCCTATTCTAATATAAACAGAGACATGGTCTAGTGTAATATAAACTGAGACAGATTCTAGTTCAATATATTAAGAGAAAGCGTCGAGAGCTTTAATAAATGAGAGAGGGCCTAATATAACATAAAAAGGGACAGGTCTAGTAGAGTAACAACTGAGAAATGGTCTAGAGTAATAATAACTGAGACAGGATGTAATGTAATAGAAAAAGATACAGGGTTAGGATGATTGGCTATGATGAATTGACCCTTAGTGTTAGGGGGATTAAGTATGTGGGGCTACCGGGATAGGTGTGGGATATGTGTTGGTGTAGGGGTTACAGGGATTGGGTGGGATATGTGTCGGTGCAGGCTCGATGGGCCGAAATGGCCTCTATCTCCACTGTGGGGTTTCTGTGATTTCTGTGATTTCTGTGAAATATTAACTGAGACAGGGGCTAGTGAAATTTAAACAGAGACATTGTCTACTGTAAAATAAACAGAGACAGGGCCTAGTGCAATGTAAACAGAGGCAAGAGCTCGTGTAATATAAACAGAGACATGCTCTCGTGTAATGTAAACCGAGACAGCGTCTATGGCAATACAAACAGGGGCAGTGTCTAGTGCAATGGTAACTGAGACAAGGCCTACTGTAATATAAACAGAGACAGGGTTAGTGTAATAATAACTGAGACAGAACCTTATGTACTAGAAACTTTGAAAGGGTCTAGTGAAATAATTCCTGAGACAGGGCCTAGTGTAATTTAAACAGACACAGGGGCTAGTGAATTAACAACGGAGATAGGGGCTAGTGAATTAACAACGGAGATAGGGTCTAGTGAAATATAAACAGGGACAGGATCTAGTGTAATATAAACAGAGAAAGTGTCTAGTGTAATATAAACAGAGACAGGGTTTAGTGTAATATACACAGAGACCGGGTCTACTGTAATATAAACAGAGACTGGGACTAGTGTAAAGTAAACAGAGACAGGGTCCAGTAAAATATAAACAGAGACAGGGCCTAGTGTAATGTAAGCAGAGACAGGGCCCAGTGTAATGGATTCAGAGACAGGATCTAGTGTAATATAAAGAGAGACAGGGTCTAGTTTAATATAAACAGAGACAGGCTCTACTGTAGTATAAAGAGAGATAGGGTTTAATATAATATAAACAGAGACAGGGTCCTGTGTACTATAAACAGAGGCAGGGTCTAGAGTACTATAAAGAGAGACAAGGTCTAGTGTAATTTAAGCAGATACTTAATCTGAACTCTGTCAATGAATCCGTTCTCACTTCATGTCCCTGCTCTCAGACTGCGGTTTTCATGTTTTATTTTCTATCCAATCATTCTCGGAACATTCTGATCGTTGAAAGGTGTCACTTTCCATTTTTGCAATGACTGTTTCATTCTATTTTGTAATGTTAGAATTCTTGGACTGAAATGGTTAACTTGGTCTGCTTGTTTAACGACTGTAATTAATGTCAGTTCCCAGGGAATCTGCTCGTCTCTCTGGAGTGTTTACTCTAATATAAATAAGATGCTCCTTTGAATTCTCTATTCCATTGATTCAGTGGGAGTGGTGCCGCGAGCACTGATAACTTAATTCTTTCTCGCCAAAAGTGGAATCATGTTTCTGGATTCCTCACTAACTCTTCGGGTGCTAACTGCAATCTGGGACATACAAAAGATTTACTACCCCATCATCGCCGCCATTGGTGTTCCTAGTAAGTCCAACTATTAACTTCGTGAAGCATCTTTCTCTGTATTACTGTTGCTCTGTGTTTCCCATTATCTTCCACAGTCCTGGATCATTGAAGTTCCTGGGATGTCCAACTATTGACTCCGTGCACCATTTTAATTGTGTTACTTTTCCTCTGTGACTCCCATTTCCTGCCAAAATCTCGGGGCGCTAATGTACATAGCTTCATAGAAACTGACAGTAGAGTAGAGGGCCACTTGGCCCCTCGCACATGTGCCTGTCTCTGTGAAACAGCAGTCATTCTTAGTCCCACATTCCCGCTTTTTACCGGTAACCCTGTAAGTTCCTGATCCTCAAGTTCCTGTCCAACTCTCTTTTAAATCTATTGTTGGAGTAGCATCCAACATCTATTCAGTTAGAGCGTTCCCGATTCCAACATGTTCCTGGGAAGTAACTGTTGGCTCTGTATTGTTGTTTATGATGAAGGGACAGGAAAGCTTAGCATGCCTGAAAGTGCTGTCACTGTTACATATTTCAATCCATGTTCCCACCCACTAATCTGAAACCAGTAAACTCCGCTTTTAAACAGTGAGCCAAAAAAGGCTACATGGAAGCGTTAAGGGTTTTCCACTTTATCATCAACAGTAATGTCTACTCTTCTCTGCAGGTAGTAATTCTCCAGACCATGTCCGATTCAATGTTACTGTGGTTGAGATTTAGATAATTTCCCCGCTGTTGGATGTGTCCCGTGTATCCCTCTTGGTTTGCGGTATTGGAAGGTGTCTGTCTTGATGTCTTTTTTACAATTCGCCTGTCCACTGGTCTGAGTTTAATGGCCTCACACCTGCCATCTGTTTAACAATGTTTGAGAGTTTACTGTACTTTGATTCTTTAACACCATCAATGTTACTCTTTGTCCAAAGCTGATGTCGGAACTGTGCATTTTCATTAGATCAGAAATGTGTTTTCAGGAACATTTATTCTGCTCTTAGTTTAATGGGTAGAGCAGTACCGATCTGACAGAGAGTCCAGAAATACACAGAAACGTTTGAGACAACCCGCCAGATCCACTTCACTGTCTGACGTTCCACCATCGCCCACTCTGCACTACTCCTATTGGTTGAGGGTGTTTAAGACAGGATTACAAGTGTAATAATAACAGAAAATGCTGGAAATACGCAGCAGGCCAGGCAGCATCGGTGGAGAGAGAAACAGAGTTAAAGTTTCAGGTCTGGGGCCCTTCATCAGAACTTGAAAAAGCTGGAGATGTAATAAATTTTAAGCAGGTGCAGAGACAGGGGTGTACAGTTGGGAGAGGAGGAAGGAATTAAAAGAACATCCTGTACTTCTGTAAGAAGCAGGAAAGATAAAATGTTGCAAATGGGAATGGCAAAAATCATACTGCATGAAAAATGGGGGCAGGGATAATTATCTGAAATTGTTGAACTCTATGTTGAGTCCGGCAGCCTGCAACATGCCCAATCGAAAGATGAGGTGCTGTTCCTCGAAATTAAGTTGAGCTTCAATAGAACAATGTAATAGCCCGAGGACAGAGAGATCAGAGTGGGAGTGAAGTGGTGAATTAAAGTGACAGGCGACCAGAAGCTCAATGACACCCTTACGGACTGAATGGAGGTGTTCCACCAAGCGGTCGTCCAATCTGCGTTTGGTCTCCCCAATGTACAGGAGACAGCATTGTGAGCAGCGAATACAGTATATTAAATTGCAAGAAGTACAAGTAAATCGCTGTTTCACCTGGAAGGGGTGTTTGGGACACTGGCAGTGGGAAGGGAGGAGGTAAAAGGGCATGTGTTGCATCTGCTGCACTTGCACGGGAAGGTGCCAGATGAAGGTGAAGGGCTGTTGGGGTAATTGAGGAGTGGACCAGGGGGTCGCGGAGGGAGCGGTCCCTTTGGAATGCTGAAAGGGGAGGTGAGGGGAGATGTGTTTGGTGGTGGGATCAATTTTCACCCTTCCCTCAACTTCACATGGTCCATCTCCAACTCTTGCCTTCCTTGACTTCTCCATCTCCATTTCTGGCGATTGGCTTTCGACAAAGATCCACTACAAGCCCACCGATTTCCACAGATATCTGGACTACACGTCCTGCCACTCAGCTTCCTGTAAGGACTCTATTCCATTCTCCCAGTTTCTCCGTCTCTGCCGCGTCTGTTCTGACGATGCCACCTTCCATAATAGTGCTCCCGACATGTCTTCCTTTTTCCTCAACCGAGGATTCCCCTCTACCATGGTTGACACGGCCCTTGACCTTGTCAATTCTATTTCCCGCACTTCTGCTCTCACCCCTTCCCCTCCCTCCCAGAACCACGATAGGGTACCCCTTGTACTCAGCTTTAACCCCACCAGCCTCCACATTCAACGGATCATCCTTCGCCATTTCTGTCACTTCCAACGTGATCCCAGAGATAGAATTGGAAGATAATGAGCCGCAATTTTTCACACAGCAGCTGGTAAATAGTTTGGTTCATGTTGTCTGGTGCGGGAATGTTGGCAATGACATCGAGAGCTCCATGTTCTTCTTGAAATGGTACCAACATTAACATCCCACAAATTAGAAGAGCGGGTCGAGACCATCTCAGATCACACTCTCCCCGGAAGGAGGGCACCTCTGATCAGTTTTTAACTGGAGTGTTAACCCGCTCAAGGCCCAGAGTGGGGCTTGAACCTGTGGTCCTCTCACTCAACACGAGTCGAACTGACTGAATGGATCCAAAGCCAGAGTTTTTAATACAATTATTTGTAATACTGATTTATATTTCATATATTGTCTTTCTTCTCCCTCCACTTCCTCTGTTCCAAGCGCAGGTCTAACATCGTCACCTGAGACCTACACATCCTCCACTCTGCTTCATCCTGCTGCTGCTCACCCACAGACTCGCTGGAGGAGACCGCCTCATTCATCTGGGTCCTTGTTCAGCTCCAACTTCTAGTATCCTGGAACTCCCTGTTAGTTTAATGTCTTCCCAACTACTGCGTGTGTTTTTTATTTCACCTCCCTCTTTTCTCTCCCCTTTGCTGAAAGTGCTGATCGTTTGGACCCAGTGCTACGAGGCTACAAGCGCCTTTACCGAGAGAACCTAGACAGGGTCCATAGGATGTATCAGAATCACGCGAAAACTGTTCTCATCTCACTACTACCCCTATGCACCTTGCCGTAAGAGTTGGTGGCCAGTGATAGGAAGGATTATACCTGCCCCATTCACCCCCCCGCCGATCCTACAGCACTGGGACACCTGCAGAAGCGAGCGGTCATTTCAGCACAGGCTTCCTTCCAAATTGGGAACTGTGGGTGATTTTTGCCTCCAGCTACAACAAGGTGATTTTATCAACCAGATCCACCAGTAATCTTCCATCACAGTATCGGTTTTTCTTAAAGTTTGCTGCAGATCTTTTTATTTGTTATTTTTAGTTTTATCCAGGTCAGTTATTTGTTTGACCACTTGTTGGTTCTTTTAGCGTAACCCGTGTCGCCAGCAGAAAGACATGTCTCAGGTAAAATAATTAGCCTGTATAGCTGGATGTAGTAATAACGCTTCTAATTTCAGACCGAAATCTACGTGTTGCTGCTTCTGTTGGAGCCTTATCTATAATTTCTGTTTTTCTCATCCTTACAGTGAACTTAGTGACGATTGTGATCCTGTCCCGAGGAAGGTGCGGTCTCTCCAAATGTGTCACCCGTTACCTGGTGTCCATGGCAGAGGCAGATCTACTGGTCATTAGCATTGACGTGATACTAAGACAGATTCCCATTGCCTACGCTGCACAATTCCTTTACTTAAGGAATATTAAAGTGTGTAATATCCACGCCGTTCTGCTCTACGCAGTCACAGACTGTTCTGTCTGGTTCACAGTCACTTTCACCTTTGATCGATGTGTGGCTATTTGTTGCCAGAAGCTGAAAATAAAATATAGCACCGAGAAAATGGCGACGGTGGTTTTAGGAACAGTGAGTGTGCTTTTCTGTGTAAAGAACACTTTCTGGCACTTTATGTACACAAGTGAATATTTACTTTTTAACATTCCCTGGTTTTGTTATGTAACAGACAATGTTTTGCTTTCACGCGTATGGGGAGCAATTGAAACACTTCATTATATTTTAACCCCATTTATCGCATCTGTTTTGATTCTGCTGCTCAATGCTTTAACCATCAGACACATTTTATTGTCGAGCAGAGCCTGCAGGAGAATCCGGGCCCACAGCAGTGGGGAGAGTCCCAGAGACCCAGAGATGGAAAAGCGAAAGAAATCCATAATTTTACTCTTTCTTATATCGGGGAATGTTATTCTGTTATGGGTAATGTTTTTGGTGAATTCCATATACTTGCCAATTAATACAATGCAGGATATGCCAGGCTTTGGCACTTTTGATATCCTACTAGAAATTGGATTCATGCTTCAACTGTTGAGTTCTTGCACAAACACTTGTATTTATGCCATGACCCAGACTAAATTCAGAGAGGAGTTGAAGACTGTGGTGAAATTTCCCATCACTCTAATTGCTAAAATAATGTAAAACAACGAGAAGAAATGAAACATTCCACATGGCCCCTGAAATACAAAACATCATGTATAAATTATTACTGAAACATTTATTAATTCAGTGTTATTTTAAAGCACGATCTAGGCTGACACTCCAGTGCAGTACTGATGGTGCGCTTCAGTACTGGGGGAGCGCTGCACTGTTGGAGGGGCAGTATTGAGGGAGCACTGCACAGTTGGACGGCCATTACAGAGGGAGCGCTGCACTATCGGAGGGGCAGTATTGCGGGACCACTGAGCTGTCGGGTAGGCAGTACTGAGAGAGTGCTGCATTGTCGGATGGGCAGTGCTGAGGAAGCACTGCACTGTCGAAGCTCCAGTACTGAGGGAACGTTGCACTGTCGGACGGCCAGTACTGAGGGAGTTCTGCACTGTCCTAGGCGCAGTAGTTATTGAGCGCTGCGCTTTTGGAGGGGCAGTACTGAGAGAGTGCTGCACTGTCGGAGGTTCAGTACTCAATGAGCACTGCAGTGTCTGATGGGCAGTACTGAGGGAGAGCTGCACTGTCGGGGTGATGTATTTACACAGTGCTGCACTGTCAGAGGGGCACTACAGAGAGATTGCTGCATTGTCGGAGGGTACGTATTGATGGAGCACCACAGTGTCAGACGGGCAGTACTGAGGGAGAGCAGCGCTGTTGTAGCAGCAGTATTGAGGCAGCGCTGCACTACTTGAGCGGCCGTACTGAGGGAGTAGCTGCACTGTCAGAGGGGCATTGCAGAGGGAGTGCTGCACAGTCAGAGGGGTAATTCAATGGGACTTCTGCACTGTCGGAGGGGCAGTACACAAGAAGCGTTGCACTGTGGGTGGAGCAGTACTGAGGCAGCACTGCACTGTCGGAGGGTCAGTACTGAGGGAGCATTGCACAGTCGGAGGGACAGTACTGAGGCGGTGCTGCACTGTCGGAGGTTTTGTACTGAGGGAGCGCTGCTCTGTCAGACTGGCAGTACTGAGGGAGTGCAGCACTTTCGGAGGGGTAGTACTGAGGAAAAGCTGCTCTGTTGGAGGTCCAGCACTGAGGGAGTGTGGTTATGTCGGAGGGGCAGTACTGTGGGAGCCCTGCAATGTCGGAGGGTCTGTACTCCAGGAACGCTGAACTGTAGGATGGGCAGTACTGAGGGAGCACTGTACTGTCGAATGGGCAATACTGAGGGTGGGCTGCACTGTCGAAGAGACAGTTCTGAGGAAACGCTGCACTTTTGGTGGGGCAGTACTGAGGGAGCGCTGCACTGGCGAAGGGGCAGTACTGAGGGAGCGCTGAACTGTCGAATGGACAATACTGAGGGAGTGCTTCACTGTTGGAGAGGTAGTACAGAGGGAGCGCTGCACTTCTGGAGGAACAGTACTATGGGAGTGCTGCACTGTCAGGGGGGTGGGACTCAGGGTGCTCTGCACTGTTGAAGGGGCACTACTGAGGGAGTGCTGCACTGTTGGATGGGCAGGAGCGAGAGAGTGCTGCACGGTCGGATGGGCAATACTGAGGGTGCGCTGCACAATCAGAGAGAAAGTACTGAGGGATCACTGCACTGTCGGAGGGGCAGTAATGAGGGATTGCAGCACTGTCGGAGGGGCAATAATGAGGGACTGCTGCACTGTCGGTGGGATGGGACTGAGGGTGCGTTGCAGTTTCAGATGTTCAGTACTGAGGGAGGACTGCAATGTCAGAGGTGACGTCTTTCAGATGACACATTATACCAAATTCTCATCTGCTCTCTCAGGTGGACTGAGAAGATCTCTTGTCATGATGTCGAAGAAGCGCAGGGGTGTTCTCTCCATCGTCCTGGCCAATATTTATCCTGAACCAACATCAGCATAAAAACAGATTATCTGTTCATTATCACATTGCTGCTTGTGGGAGCTTGCTGTGCCCAAAATGGCTGTCGTGTTTCCTACATTACAACAGTGTCTACTCTTCAAAATGTACTTCATTGGCTGCAAAGCGGTTTGGGATGATTGGTGGTCATGAAAGGCGCGATACAAATGCAAGTCGTTCTTTTTAAATCAGGCTGCTAACAACAGGCTGGGATCCGTTGTCGTTGTTCTGTGTGGATCCCATTAGTTCAATAGGTGGATCAGTGCGGGCCGCTAACAATAGGCTGGGATCCGTGGTCGTTGCCCTCTGTGGATGCCATTAGTTCAATAGATGGAGCAATGCAGCCGCTAACAATAAGTGCAAACAATGCTATGCAATGGATTCATTTGTGAATCAATGTTGGCTTCCAGTCATTGGAGATGGATGGGTAACATTTTAAATAATGCAACAACATCATATCAATCAAACTTTACTCTGCGTTGTTAGTTATTATGTCAGACTTTGCTGTCAACTTTTAAAGCTTATAATGCCAAGGTCCTGATTTTAATAATTAGAATTGATTTCCAGATTTAATATAAGCAAACTTTGGTCATGGACAAAATAAGGAGACTAAAGATAGACAAATCTTCAGTTCCTGATGTTTTCCACCACAGGATATTAAGATAAGTATTTGAGGAAATTGTAGATGTTCCAGCCATGTTCGTCCAAAACGCACTTGACTCAGGAAGTGCCCCATGGATTGTAACTGTGCCCATGTCACTTCATTAGTGAAGAAGGATAGCGGAGACAAAATCGGAAATTATAGGCCTATTAGCCTAAGGTCTGTTGTGGAGAAGTTATTAGAATCTGTTATTAGGGACAGTGTGATTGAGCACTTAGAAAAATATGAACTGGCCAAAGAGAGCCACCGTGGATTTGTACGAACCAAGTTGATTTTTATTAATATGGAACTAACGTGGTTGATAATGGAGAGTCTAAGGAGGTTATTTATATGCACTTCCAGAAGGCATTGGATCAGGTTTCACATAAGGGACTGTTAGCAAAAATGAGCGTGCATGGAATTGGAGGCAACCCACTGACATGGGCAGGGAATTGCTTCGGAGTTAGGAGACAGAGAGTAGGGATAATGCATATGTTGACAGATTGGCAGGGTGTTGCTAGTGGTGCTCCAAGAGACCAGTACTGGGGTTTTTCACTCTACTCGTAAATGACTTGGGTGAAATAATAGAGAGCCATATATCCAAGGTTGTTGAAGGCAACACGTAAGGTGGCACAGTACATAGTGTAGGTGGGAGCAGCAAGTTGCAAAAGGACATTGTGAGATAAGGTGAATGGGAAAAACTGTGTCAGCTAGAGTTCAATGTGAGCAAGTGTGAGGTCATTCACGTTGGCCCTCAGAAAGATAGATCAAGGTATGTTATACAATGTGAGAAGCTAGGAGCAGTGGATGAACAGAGAGATTTAGGTGTCCAAGTATAGAAACCACTACAAGCTCGTAGTCAGGCACAAAAAATTATTTAAATTCTAATGGAATGGCCGCCGTTTTATCAAAGAGGCTGTAATTGAAAGGGGTGGAACTTCTGTTCCAGCTGCACAGAGCCCTGGTCAAACAGTATCTTCAGCACTGCAGTCAGCTCTGGGAACCTAAGCTTAGGACGGGAAACATGGACTTGGAGGGAGAGCAGTGCAGATTCACCAGAATGATACCTGGGCTAAAAGGGTTAAATTATGAGGAGCGTTTGCATTGGCTAGGCTTATATTCCCTATATTATAGAATATTAAGGGTGAACTAATTAAGATATTAAAGGTGATTAAAGGGATTGATAGGGTGGATGTGTCCAGCAATTCATACCCGGTGGTAACGCAAAATGAGATGTATCGGATCGGTCACCCATTATAGGCAGCGCCTGATATTCAGCTCCATTGACTGAAATTGCAGCAAAGACGAAGCACTGCGTATAACTGGCAGCTGATCCGATCCAATCCCGTTCCTTTCTCCTGGTGACTCCTGGAAGGTATCCAATAAGGTAGAGTAGTCATAGAGTCATAGAGTCATAGAGTTTTACAGCGCAGAAAGAGGCCCTTCGGCCCATCGTGTCTGCACCGTCCATCAATCCCTGTCCAGTCTAATCCCATTTTCCAGCATTTGGTCCATAGCCTTGTATGCAATGGCATTTCAAGTGCCCATTCAAATGCTTCTTGAATGTTGTGAGGGTTCCTGCCTCTACCACCCTTTCAGGCAGTGAGTTCCAGCTTCCTACCACCCTCTGGGTGAAAATGTTCCTCCTCAAATCCCCTCTAAATCTCCTGCCCCTTACACTGAATCTATGCCCCCTTGTTATTGACCCCCCGACTAAGGGGAAAAGTTCCTCTTTATCTACCCTATCTATGCCCCTCATCATTTTGTACACCTCAATCAGGACCCCCTCAGCCTCCTTTGCTTCAAGGAAAACAACCCCAGCCTGTTTAGTCTTTCTTCATAGCTGAGGCGCTCCATCCCAGGTAACATCCTGGTGAATCTTCTCTGCACCCTCTCCAAAGCAATCACATCCTTCCTATAGTGAGGCGACCAGAACTGCACACAGTACTCCAGCTGTGGCCTCACCAGCGTTTTGTACAGCTCCATCATAACCTCCCTGCTCTTATATTCTATGCCTCTGCTAATGAAGGCAAGCATCCCATATGCCTTTTTAACCACCTTATCTACCTGTTCCGCTGCCTTCAGGGACCTATGTACATGTACACCAAGGTCCCTCTGACCCTCTGTACTACCTAGGGTCCTACCACTCATTGTGTATTCCCTTGCCTTATTTGTCCGTCCAAAATGCATCACCTCGCACTTTTCAGGGTTAAATTCCATTTGCCACTTTTCCGCCCATCTGACCAACCCGTTAATATCGTCCTGTAGCCTGAGGCTTTCCTACTCGCAATTTACCACCCCACCAATTTTCGTGTCATCCGCGAACTTACTGATCATACCTTTTACATTCTCATCCAAATCATTAATGTAGATCACAAACAGCAAGGGACCCAGCACCGATCCCTGAGGAACACCACTGGACACAGGCTTCCAGTCACAAAAGCAACCTTCGACCATCACCCTCTGCCTCCTGCCACTCAGCCAGTTTAGGATCCAACGCGCCAAGGCCCCCTGGATCCCATGGGCTCTTACCTTCCTGACCAGTCTCCTATGCGGGACTTTGTCAAAAGCTTTACTGAGGTCCATGTAAACCACATCCACTGCATTTCCCTCATCCACACACCTAGTCACCCGCTCGAAAAATTAAATCAGATTGGTCAGACATGATTTACCCTTGACAAAGCCATGCTGACTATCCCCGATTAATCCTTGCCTCTCCAAGTGGAGACTAATTTTGTTCCTCTGAATTTTTTCCAATAATTTCCCTAACACAGATGTTAGGCTCACTGGCCTGTAATTCTCTCGTTTATCCCTGCTACCCTTCTTGAATAATGGTACTACCTTAGCTCAGCACTCACTCTTTTTAAGAGAAGTCCTCAGAGAATTTCCAGGACAAATATTGATGGAGTGTTGGTGAAGTCTTCACAAAGTTTCCTAGAAAGTCTCCGATGCATTTCAATAATCATCTTCAAAATTCCAACAGCAAGTGAACAGTAAAAGGCGATGACCCTTTAAACAGCGCTCCAAACCTTCAGCTACTACTTGTTTACTCCCAATCAGCTGGTCGCTGTTAGGAGAGGGCAACAATTCCAGCGCCAGCCACCAGAATGCCGAGCAGCCTCGTTAATGAGCGCTAGCATGCAAGTTAAGTGACAATTAGCTGCTTAATGACCCTCCGGCGGCCGTTCATAGCGCAAGCTTCAACTCCTTGACCAAGATGGTGTTTTGCGCTAAACGTGGGCTAAAGCGGCGTTCCGTCTTATAACCCCAGCCTGGCCACCTTGGAGGATCGTTAGCGTCTAATGTAGCTGGGGAAAATCGCCCCCGCTACCCCATATCCCTTCTTATGAACTTTTGACTAGTTCATGATGTTGTTCCTTCCTTCCGACGGGGGTGACACTGTAGCGCCCCAGCTTTGCATTTCCCGACTCTGCAGCTCATAATTTAGAGAGATTCCTCTGCTCCAACCAACTTTATGTCTCTGATTCCCAAACTGTAGAAAATGTTGCCACAAGTATTAGGGCTGGCCCGTCAACTCATTACAATCTAATTTAATGACTTGATGAAGGGATTATCTACCCTGCTAACTATATCCTCAAAAGTATCTAATACATTTTTCAAACACGATTTCCCTTTCATGAAACCATGTTGACTCTCCTAATCATGTTATGACTTTCTAAGCGCCCTGATATCATTTCTTTAACAATGGATTCCAGCATTTTCACGACGACTGACGTCAGACAAACTGGCCTGTCGTCCCCTGTTTTCTCTCTACATCCTTTCTGCAGTAGCGGTGTTATATTTTCTATCTTTCAATTCGCTGGGACAGTTTCAGAATCTAGGGAATTTTGGCAGATTGCTACCAATGCATTCTATATCTCTGCAGCCACCTTTTTTAAAACTCTAGAATGTGGACCATCAGGTACAGGGGATTTGTTGGATTTCAGTCCCATTAATTTATCCAGTACTATTTCTTTACTAATATTAATTACTTTAAAGACCTCTCTCTGATTTGACGATTGGCTCCCCCCTATTTCTGGTATGTTTTAGTGTCAGTTACGGTGAAGTCAGATACGAAATAAGGTGGTAAGTTTTTGCGCCAGTGCTAAGCCAACAGGGATGTTCACGCGCGTTGATGTATTTGCCGCACCAAGTCCCTACCCCCTTAACATTCCATTACCACCCCCAGGTGCTAATAGGAGGCACAACGTGTCCAGGTAACTCTCCCCTCCCTGATGCCCGCAATCTCTGCACCTCGGAATCCAGCTCAACAAATGTGAGGTGAAGTTCCTCGACATGCAGACGCTTACTCCAGATGTGGTTGTCCAGGATCGCGGCGCTCCCACAAACTCGCACATGCTGCAGTTGTGGCACACCTCCTGCACTGCCATCCATTTCAAACCTTGTTTTATTTATTTAATTAATTAATGATTATGTATTTATTCAACGTAGCTTACAGTTTATAGTATTTTCACTGATCACTTGGTATAGTTTAATTAATAGGTAATTTAATTAAATAATTACCAGTTACACAAACCATTACAATTATTGGAGGCAAAAGCAGCCCCTACTTCCTGCTCTGCACCGAACTCCTACTCTCACCAAATTCTCACGTTTACACTCTGTTTATGATGCACTCCGTTTACGATGACTCTGTACGTCCATTCTTAGCCTCAACAGATAAATGATACATTTCTACACGTTTTCTAGCCACACCCAAGTTACTAGCGCTGAAGCAGCTTCCTGCGTATAGTAATTACCCCCTATTCAGGCAATCAATTAAAGCTGATTGCCTGGTAACAGTTCACGGCCACTGACAGGCATTTTGTGTTAATGCTGGATGAACTTGCATTTTATTTTCAAATTTTTTAAAATTCTAAGTTAAATTCTAAATGCCAAACTAAATTTCAGATTGAGACCCATTACTTACCAGAGTTCAACTTTTACCGAATTCCCCTCATTAAACTCAGTTTAAAATACACTCCGTTTATGACCACTCTCATCTCTCTTTGGCAATCTAATTGAAATAAATGGGTGTTTGAAAAACATGAGATACGGTTGCATCCAGCAGGAAGAGAAACATCAACTTAAAGTATATAAGGTGGATGCCATGATATTATTAGTTAGAAAGAAGGAAATAAGGAAATAAAGCTGTATTCGAAATCCTGGGACTAAGAACAGGCTTGGCGAAACCATTTCATGGTGGTTTATTAAATCAACGCATGATAAATTTTGGATTCATGGCTGACCTGCCCTGTTCTGCATGGTTGGTTAGGGTGCTTTAAGATAAATCCTTTGTCGGTAATAAATGAAGTGAATACTAACATCTGCCACTGACTCTAGTTGAAAGAACCTATTTAAACGATGAGGAAGTAATTATCCAACAGACGTGCTTGTCACTACACGTACATTACCCAGGTTCTTGTCCCATTCAGCAGCCTTCCACACACAACCCAGCCTGGTGTAAACTTGGATAAAATTGTCCCTTTTCCCGTTCTGCTGCCTTGAGCGCACAACCCATCCTAGTGTACCTGTGAATAGCACTCGCCCTTTAATACCCAGGGCCTTACCATTCACCACAGAAACCTGCCTGGTGTACTCGTGAATGGCATTGGCTCTGTAATGCCCAGGGCCTTATCATTCAGCACAAATCCCTTTCTAATGTACATGTGAATAGCCCTGGCCCTAAAACACCCAGGGCCTTGTCCTTTATCGCAGAACCCTTCCTGGTGCATATGTGAATAGCACTGGCCCTTTAATACCCAGGGCCTTATCAATCAGCACAGAACACTGCCTGGTGTACATGTGAATGGCATTGGCCCTACCCACGTGATTCACGCTACATTTATCGATATTTACTTATGTCTACCAGATGTGGGTCCATTCCCCCGCCCCATTTAGATGTGCCTGTAATTTATTTCTCTCATCAAAGGTTTTAACTCCCACACAATTCCTTGTATCATCTATGATTTTGTGGAAAGTTCCCCCAATGCCTTCTTGTAGATCATTGATAAAGATGGTGAAGCGCAGCAATCCCATCACTTAGGTAACTCCATTAGCTACAGGTCCACACACAGAACCACTGCCATTAATAACTAACTTTCTTAACGAGAATCCAGCTGGCTCCTTATTAAACACAAAAATTACCTGCGAAATCCACAGGACACAACCTCAACGAGCAGCCTTCCATGTGGCACCTTTTCAAAGGCATTTTGGAACTCAAGATCCAGAAGGCTAACCGGGAAATCTGCATCCAACAATCCAGTAACTCCATCAAAAGTTCAAACAAGTTAGTGAGACCATACTTTTGTCTGAAACCTTGTTCAGAAGCTTTAACAACCCGTTCTCTATCAAGGTGACCATACAGTGTTTCACTGATGATGCGTTTAACTGAAGTGAAACTAATGAGCCTGTAAGCTCCTGTTTCTCATATTTATTTTATTAAGTCTTGGAACCACATGGGCATCTCACCAGTCCACGGAGCAATTCCAGCCCCAGCGAATTGTTCAATATGTGAGCACGGGGCCCGCAAGCACAGTCCCCAATTTTACCAGCGCCCTCAGTTGTTCATGTGAGGCCCAGCAGTCTGGTCAATTTTCAAATCCTTCCAGACAGTTCTAATTTCCAGATAAACTTGTCAATTTCGACTTTAGCTTTATCGCAGCCGTTAACTAAACCCGATGTAACTGTCCAGAACTGGACCTGTACAAACTGAATGTTACCGTGCTGATCAGGTCCTCTCCACACTGAATGTTACCGTGCTCAGCTGGACCTGGCCACACTGAATATAAGTGTGCTGAAATAGACCTGTTAACACTGAATGTAACTGTGCTCAACTGGACCTGTCAACACTGAAGGTAGCTTTGCTGAACTGGACCTGTCCACAACCAATGTAACTGTGCTGAACTGGACCTTTCCGCATTGAATGCAACCGTGCTGTATTGGATCTCTCCACACTGAATGTAACTGTGCTGAACTGGACCTGTCAACACTGAAGGTAACTTCGCTGAACTGGACCTGTCTACACTGAATGTAAATGTGCTGAACTGGACCTGTCCACACTGATGTAACAGTGCTTAACTGGAACTTTCCACACTGAATGTAACGGTGCTGAACTGGAACAAACACACTGAACTGGAACTGTACACACTGACTTCTCCTGATGAAGGAGCAGCGCTCCGAACGCTTGTGATTTCAAATAAAACTGTTGGACTATAACCTGGTGTTGTGTGACTTCTTACATTTGTCCACCCCAGTCCAACACCGGCATCTCCACACCACTGTATGTAACTGTGCTGAACTGGACCTGCCCACACTGAATGTAACCGTGTTGACGTGAACTTTTCCAAACTGTTTACACTGGCAGTTGGATAAAGTGGATGCACAACTCAGTGGAATTTGGAGATAGCTGCACGAGATCCATGCATACCTGTACTGAAGCTGGATAATGACAAGGATCGTGAACTTGATCGCTTTTTTCGGCTGCAGGACCAGATTTTATCTGGTCGCTTATACATTGTGCTGAGCACTTTTAACTCAGCATTAAAGGGTTTAAACCCGTGAATTGCTCTTGTAAAAGGCTCACTCTGATCATTGCAATCACTTATTCAGCTTTGTATTATATTTTATGAAGAAATGTAACCGGGATCATACTCTAATCTCTGGGTATTTCACTTCAGAGCCGGGTCAGAATTATTTAAGACATACCATTCCATCAAAATATAAACACCATCCTGGCAGTGACTGCACTAATCTGTTTGTTTCAATTAGTGTAATTAATATAAGAAATCAAACCAACTGATTATCTCCATGGAGCCTGATATCAGGTGTAAATGTAACAATCTGTGAGTGTAGTGCAGAGCGCGCTCAGAGCTTCTGAGAGGAATGCACGGGATACCAAAAGGAATGGTGTTTGCCCTTTACTATCCTGTCATTGCAGCTATCGGGGTTCCAGGTAAAGTACTGGAGTTAGTTACTAGTTATGGGAATCACTGGCTAAATGTATCACTGCTGTTATTTACTGGGAACACTTCTCCCCATTAATTCTATAATTTCCAGCGTTTCATGGTATATTTTATCTACTTTGACGGAATCATTTCTCCACTTTGGCAGTATAATTCCTCCCCTTTATCGTGATCACTTCTTCCCATTCTCGGCATGATTTCTGCCCTTTAATGGAATCACTACGTTATATGAGTGCCTGGTTCTCCAGTATTTGCTTTAATGTGTTTTCCACCGAGCCGCCTCTTCAGTGGTACCAGTCCATTTGCTCCGAGTGATGTTTTATTGAAATTCAATAGTAAATGTCCCTGCACTGTGAGTGGTATCTTCACACCATTATAACTGTGTACATATATTTCCTATTGTGTTTTTGGTATTTCAATGTGAGTGGTATTATCACACTTTTAGAAAAGTGTGCATATATTGCCTATTGTGTTATTGGCACTTCACAGTGAGTGGTATTATCACACTATTATGACTGTGTGCATATATTCCCTATTGTGTTATTGGTATTTCACTGTGAGTGGTATTATCACACTATTATAACTGTGTACATATATACCCTATTATGTTATTGGTATTTCACAGTGAGTGGTATCACACTATTATAACTGTATGCATTTATTTCCTATTGTGTTATCGGTATTTCACAGAGTGGTATTATCACACTAGTATAACGGTGTGTATATTTTTACTTTTCCTTCTTGCAATTTATTATACTGTGTTTGCTGCTCACAATGCAGTCTCCTCTATATTGAGGAGACTAAACGCAGATCGGATGACCACTTTGCTGAATACCTCCGTTTAGTCCACAAATGGAACACTGAGCTCCCGCTCGGCTGTTATTTTAATTCTCCAGCCCCCTCGCTCTCTGATCTCTCTGTCCACGGCCTCCTACACTGTTCTAATGAAGTTCAACGTAAGCTCAAGGAACAGCACCTCATCTTTCGATTTGGCACTTTACAACATTCAGGACTCAACACTGATTTCAAAAATTTCAGGTCATAACCACCCCTCCCATTTTTTTCAGACAGCAGCTGTTGGTAATGATTCTGCCATTGAGTTTTGCACCTCCTCTGCACCCATCTTTTGTTTCTTTACTTGTTCAATTCTCATCCCCTTTTGTCTCGCACCATCATCCGTTTTGTCAGTTAACCACTCCTGCCTTCCACCCTATCACCCCTCCCCACTTTCCCTGCCTCTGTAGTTGCATTAAAACTGTTATATCCCTAACTTTTTCCATGTGCAACGAAATGTCATCAACCTGAAACGTTAACTCCGTTTCTCTCTTCCCTGATGCGGCCCGACCCGCTGATTATTTCCCTCATTTCCTGTTGTTATCTCAGTTTTTCAGCATTCGTCGTATTTCCGATTGTGTTATTGATGCTGTACTGGGAGCCGTGTAATCAACAACAACAAACTGCAATTATATAGCACCATTTATATAGCGTCGTGAAAAGCACCACAGGAGCGTTATCAAACAAAATTTCACACCGAGACACATAAGGAGATATTAGCACAACAAGGCCTTGAATAAAAAGTAAGGTTTTAAGGAGAGTCTTAAAGGATGAGATAGTGAAAGCTCGCGGAATGATATAGCGTTGAGGAAGTTACAGTGAGAGGGAGGAGAGAAGCTCTGGAGTGGTTTGCAATTAAGAATGGAGATTTTAAGATCGAGTTGTTGCTTAACTGGGAACCAATGTAGGTCAGCTAGCACAGAGTTAATGGGTGAACGGGACTTGGTGCGAGTTTTGGTTGAGCTCAAGTTTACGGAGGGGGGAGAATTGGAGAACGGCCAGGAGTGTGTTGGAATAGTCAACTCTCGAAGTCACAAACAATTGGGTGGAAGTTTCAACAGCTGATGAGCTGAAGCAGGGGCAGAGACGTGTGATGTTATGCAGGTGGAAGTAGGCGGTGTTGGTAATGGAGCGTGTATGAGGTTGGAAGCTCAATTCCGAGTCAAAAGTGGTCAAGGTTGCGAACTGTCTGGTCCAACCTCAGACTGTTGTGAGGGAAAATGACGGTGTCGGTGGCTAAAAATTGGAGTTGGTGGCGGAAACGAAGACAGACAATGGCTTTGGACTGCCCAATATTTAGTTGGAGATCATTTCTGCTCATCCAGTGCTGGATATCGGACATGCATTGTGACAACTCGGAGGCAGTGGAAGGGTCGAGAGAGATCATGGTGAGGTAGAGCTGAGTGTTGTCAGCGTATACTTGGAACCTGGCGCTGTGCTTTCGGATGAGGTAGCCGAGGGGGAGCATGATGAGAAATATGAGGGGGCCATGGTCAGATCGAACAGGAATTCCAGAGTAAAGGGTGCGGGAGTGGGAAGAGAAGCAAATTCAGATGATGGCAAAATACTGCAGATATTGGAAATCCGAAATAACAACAGAAAATGCTGGAAAAACTCAGCAGGTCAGGCAACATCCGTGGAGAGAAATTTGAGTTGACGTTTCGGGTTGGACCCTTCTTCAAAACTGGAAAGAAAAGAAACTACATCGGAGGCAGGGCTGCGATCGGACAAAAGAATAAAAGAAGCAAAAGAAGTAAAAGAGATTAGAAACATAGAAACATAGAAACATAGAGATAGGAACAGGAGTAGGCCATTCGGCCCTTCGAGCCTGCTCCGCCATTCAATGAGATCATGGCTGATCTTCGTCTGAGATCATAGCTGATCTTACCAGTTCAGTACCCCGTCCCCGCCTTTTCTCCGTAACCCTTAATCCCCTTAGCCTTCAGAAATATATCCAATTCTCTCTTGAAAATATTTATTGAATTAGCCTTCACAGCCCTCAGTGGCAGGGAATTCCACAGGCTCACCACTCTTTGAGTGAAGAAATTCTTCCTCATCTCTGTTTTAAATGATTTGCCCGCTATTTTTAGACTGTGGCCCCTGGTTCTGTGCTCCCCGGCCATTGGAAACATTCTCTCTGAATTCAGCCTGTCCAGGCCTGCCATAATTTTATATGTTTCGATGAGATCCCCTCTCAATCTTCTAAACTCCAGTGAGTACAAGCCCAAACTATTTAATCTCTCTTCGTAGGTCATTCCCGCCATTCCAGGTATCAGCCTGGTGAATCGCCGTTGCACTCTTTCCATGGCAAGAACATCCTTCCGCAGATGGGGCGACCAAAACTGTACACAATACTCCAGATGCGGTCTCACCAGCACCTTGTACAGCTGTAGTAAGGTATCCCTATTCCTATACTCGAACCCCCTTGATATGAAGGCCAACATACCATTTGCCTTCTTAATCGCCTGTTGCACCTGCATGCTCTCCTTCAGTGACTGGTGCACAAGAACACCCAGGTCCCTCTGCACTTCCCCATCTCCCAATCTATTGCCATTTAGATAATAATCTACCCTCCTGTTTTTACCCCCAAAGTGGATAACCTCGCATTTATCCACATTATAGTGCATCTGCGACGTATCCGCCCATTCCCCCAACCTTTCCAAATCGCACTGTACCCTCCTGACATCCTCGTCAGAGCCCACCCCTCCTCCTAGTTTAGTGTCGTCAGCGAATTTGGAAATATTGCATCCAATTCCCTGATCCAGATCATTTATATATATTGTGAACAGCTGGGGTCCCAGGACAGATCCTTGCGGCACCCCGCTGGTCACTGCCTGCCACTCCGAAAACGAGCCGTTTATTCCAACTCTCTGTTTTCTATCCGCCAGCCAGTTCTCTATCCACGTTAATACTTTGCCCCCAATCCCATGAGCCTTAATTTTGCATGATAATCTTTTGTGTGGAACCTTATCGAAGGCTTTCTGGAAGTCAAGGTACACCACATCCACTGGCTCTCCCCCATCTATTTTACCAGTTACTTCCTCAAAAAATTCCAGCAGATTAGTCAAACACGATTTACCCTTTGTAAATCCATGTTGACTCTGTCCGATCCTTTCCCCATTTGTCAAGTGCTCCGCTATTTTATCCTTAATAATGGACTCTAGCATTTTGCCCACAACCGATGTAAGGCTTACTGGTCTATAATTCCCTGCTTTCTCTCTACCCCCCTTTTTAAATATTGGGGTAACATTAGCTACCCTCCAATCCACGGGTACTGTTCCCGAGTCAATGGAGTTCCGGAAGATGATCCTTAGAGCATCTGCTATCTCCAGGGCCACCTCCTTAAGTACCCTAGGATGTAGTTTATCAGGCCCCGGGGATTTGTCGGCCTTCAGTCCCCTCAACTTACCCAACACCATATCCCTAGAGATACTAATTTCTGTCAGCTCCTCCCTCTCATTAGTCCCTATGTTTGCCGATATTCCTGGGAGGTTATTTGTGTCCTCCTTTGTGAATACAGAACCAAAGTATGAGTTTAATTTGTCTGCCATTTCCTTATTCTCCATTATATATTCTCCCGAATCGGACTGCAAGGGACCGACTTGGGATTTTACCAGTCTTTTCCTCCTGATATACCGATAAAAGCTTTTGCAGTCTGTCTTTATGTTTGCTGCAAGTTTACTTTCGTATTCTATTTTCCCCTTCCTGATTAATCCCTTTGTCCTCTTTTGCTGTATCCTGTACTGCCCCCAATCTTCCGGTCTGGTGCTTTTTTTTGCCAGTTGATATGCCCTTTTTTTTGATTTTATGCTGTCCCTAATTTCCCTCGTTATCCACGGTTGAGTCACCTTTTTAGGTTTATTTTTATGCCAAACCGGTATAAACATGTTCTGGAATTCTTCCATTCTATCTTTGAATGCTTGCCATTGTCTATCCACTGTCAATCCCCCCAGAAACACCACCCAATCAATCTTACCCAATTCCCGTCTCATACCCTCGTAATTCCCTTTATTTAAGTTCTGGACCTTAGTCTCTGATTCAATTTCCTCACTCTCCATCTCGACTGAGAGCTCGATCATATTATGATCGCTCTGACCCAAGGGGCCTCGTACAAGTAGATTGCTGATAAGTCCCTTCTCATTGCACAATACCCAGTCTAAAATGGCCTGATCTCGAGTCGGCTCCTCGACATATTGGTCCAGATAACCGTCCCGAAAACATTCCAGGAATTCCTCCTCCTCAGAATTTTTACTAATTTGGGTAGTCCAATCAATATGTAAATTAAAGTCACCCATGATGACAGCTGTGCTCTTATCGCACGCTTCTCTAATTTCCCTTTTTATGCCTTCCCTCACCTCCATATTACTATTTGGAGGCCTATATATCACACCCACTAACCTTTTCCTCCCCTTGCTATTTTTCATTTCTACCCATACAGATTCCGTTTCATCCGAGTTAATATCCTTCCTTTCCATTGCATTAATCCCCTCCTTTACCAGCAATGCTACCCCACCTCCCCTACCTTTTTGCCGATCCTTCCTAAATATTGTATATCCCTGGATGTTAAGTTCCCAGCCTTGCCCACCCTGCAGCCACGTTTCTGTAATCCCAATCAAATCATACTTGTTTACCTCTATTTCCACAACTAATTCATCCACCTTGTTCCTAATGCTTCTACCATTAAGATACAAAGCCTTCAGGCTTGCTTTTTTCACACTCTCATTATGAATTAGTTTGGCCCTTTGTGTTTCTCTCCTTTGCTTATTGCTTCTCACCTTTCTACCATCTATTTCTGACTTCTTATGACTTCCCTCTTTTCCACTACCTAGGTTCCCATCCCCCTGCCAAATTAGTTTAAATCCTCCCGAACCGCCCTAGAAAATATTACCCCGAGGACATCGGCTCCCTCACAGTTCAGGTGTAGACCGTCCCCTTGGTACAGGTCACTCCTCCCCAAGAAGCTAGACGAGATGGTAATAGGCTGGGATTAGGTGTAAAGTGTACTGGCAGTGCAAAAGATAGCTGCCAGGTGTGAGAGAGAAACAAAAGGAAAGGGGGGGGGAAAGGAGTGGAACAATTACAAGAGAAAATGAAATGGGGGCCGAGCTTATGATCTGAAATTGTTGAACTCGATATTGAGTCCGGAAGGCTGCAGACTGCCGAATCGGAAGATGAGGTGCTGTTCCTCGAGTTTACGTTGAGCTTCCCTGGAACAATACAAGAGGCCAAGGATGGTGAGGTCCGAGTGGGAATGGAGCGGTGAATTAAAATGACAGGCGACCGGAAGCTTGGGGTCACCCTTACGGACTGAACGGAGGTGTTCCGCAAAGCGGTCACCCAATCTGCATTTGGTCTCCCCAATGTAGAAGAGACCGCATCGTGAGCAGCGAATACAGTATACTAGATTGCAAGAAGTACAAGTAAATCGCTGTTTCACCTGGAAGGGGTGTTTGGGGCCCTGGACAGTGGGAAGGGGGGAGGTATAGGGGCAGGTGTTACATCTCCTCCGCTTGCACGGGAAGGTGCCAGGCGAAGAGGAAGGGCTGTTTGGGGTGATAGAGGAGTGGACTAGGGTGTCTCGGAGGGAGCGGTCCCTGCGGAATGCTGAAAGGGGAGGGGAGGGGAAGATACGTTTGGTGGTGGGATCACTTTGGAGGTAGCGGAAATGCTGGAGGATGATCCGTTGAATGTGGAGACACTGCCCTCGACCGTGTCAGTTCTATCTCCTGCACTTCTGCCCTCACCCCTGCCCCTCCCTCCCGGAACCACGATAGGGTTCCCCTTGTCCTCACCTTTCACCCCACCAGCCTCCACATTCAACGGATCATCCTCCGGCATTTCCGCTACCTCCAAAATGATCCCACCACCAAACGTATCTTCCCCTCACCTCCCCTTTCAGCATTCCGCAGGGCCGCTCCCTCCGAGACACCCTAGTCCACTCCTCTATCACCCCAAACAGCCCTTCCTCTTCGCCTGGCACCTTCCCGTGCAAGCGGAGGAGATGTAACACCTGCCCCTATACCTCCCCCCTTCCCACTGTCCAGGGCCCCAAACACCCCTTCCAGGTGAAACAGCGATTTACTTGTACTTCTTGCAATCTAGTATACTGTATTCGCTGCTCACGATGCGGTCTCCTCTACATTGGGGAGACCAAACGGAGATTGGGTGACTGCTTTGCAGAACACCTCCGTTCAGTCCGTAAGGGTAACCCCGAGCTTCCGTTCGCCTGTCATTTTAATTCACTGCTCCATTCCCACTCGGACCTCACCGTCCTTGGCCTCTTGTATTGTTCCATGGAAGCTCAATGTAAACTCGAGGAACAGCACCTCATCTTCCGATTAGGTAGTCTGCAGCCTTCCGGACTCAATATCGAGTTCAACAATTTCAGATCATAAGCTCGGCCCCCATTTCATTTTCTCTTGTAATTGTTCCACTCCGTTCCCCCCCCCCTTTCCTTTTGTTTCTCTCTCACACCTGGCAGCTATCTTTTGCCCTGCCAGTATACTTTACACCTAATCGCAGCCTATTACCATCTCGTCTAGCTTCTAATCTCTTTTACTTCTTTTGTTTCTTTTATTCTTTTGTCCGATCGCAGCCCTGCCTCCGATGTAGTTTCTTTTCTTTCCAGTTTTGAAGAAGGGTCCAACCCGAAACGTCAACTCAAATTTCTCTCCACGGATGTTGCCTGACCTGCTGAGTTTTTCCAGCATTTTCTGTTGTTATTTCAAATTCAGATGATTCTGTGGCTACGAGGACATTTCTATCTAGCTGGACGACGGAGGAGAGGATTGGAGGAGGATGGTGTGCTCACCCGTGTCAAAGGCTGCAGACAGGTCCAGAAGGATGAGGGAGGATAGTTTACCATGCTCACAGACACATAGAATGTCATTTGTGATTTCGATAAGAGCTATTTCAGCGCCATTATAACGGTGTGCAAATATTTCCAATTGTATTATTGGTATTATATTGTGGGTGAATTGTTACACTGCTATCACTGTGTACATGGAGTTCTGTTGTGTTATGACACTGTTACTGTGGGTGAATTAACACACTGTTATCACTGTGTACATGGAGTTCAATTGTGTTATTATACTGTCACTGTGGATGAATTATCACACTGTTATCACTGTCTACATGGGGTTCTATTGTATTACTGACACTTTCAATGCGGGTGAATTATCACACTGGCTAAAATGGACTGGAAAATTAAATTACAGGATAAGACAGTTGAAATGCAATGGCTGACATTTAAGGAGATATTATATAACACTCACCTTAAATATATTCCAGTGAGAAAGAAAGATTTTAAGAGAAGGGATCATCATCCGTGGCTAACTAAGGAAGTAAAACATGATATCAAATTGAAAACGAAGGCATGCAATGCTCCCAAGATTGGTGGGAGGCCAGAGTATTGGGAAACTTTTAAAAACCAGCAAAGGATGAATAAAAAAATAACAAAGAGTGTGAGATAGATTATAAGAGTAAACTGGCAATAATATTAAAACAGATAGTATGAGCTTCTACATGTATATATAAAAAGGAAGTGAGTAGGTAAAGTAAACGTTGGTCCCTTAGAGGATGAGACTGGTGAATAATAATGGGGAATGGGGAAATGGCCGAGACTCTGAACAAATATTTTGCATTTGTATTCACTGTAGAATAATGGATAACAAAGGGCCACAGGGACGGGGGAACTAAAGACAATCAATATTACTAAGGAAAATGTACTTGATAAAATAATGGGAATAAAAGTTGACAATTCCCCTGGACCAGATGTCCTGCATCCTAGGGACTTAAAATAAGTGGCTGCAAAGATAGTGGATGCATTGGTTGCAATATACCAAAATTCCCTCGGCTCTGGAGAGGTCCCAGCGGATTGGGAAACCGCAAATGTAACACGCCTAATTAAGAAATGGCGGAGAAAGAAAGCAGGAAGCTATAGACCAGTTAGCCTAACACCTGTCGTTGGGAAAATGCTGGAGTCCTTCAATAAGGAAGCAGGAGCAGGGCATTATGGAAAATCATAATGCAGCCAAGCAGTCAGCATGGTTTTATGAAGGGAAATCATGTTTAACAAATTTGCTGGAGTTCTTTGAGGATGTAATGATCAGATTGGAGAAAGCGGAACCAGTGGATGTGGCGTATTTGGATTTCCAGAATGCATTCGACAAGTTGCCACATAAAAGCTTACTGCATAATATAAGTGCTCACGGGGTTGGGGGTAATATATTAGCATGGATAGAGAATTGGCTAACTAACAGAAAGCAGACAGCCGGGATAAATGGGTAATTTTCCGGTTGGCAGATGGTAACTAGTGGGGTGCGAAAGGGATTTTGCTGGGGCCTCGAATATTTACAATCTACATTAATGAGTTGGATGAAGGGACCGAGTGTAATGTAGCCAAGTTTGCGGATGATGCAAAGATTGGTGGGAAAGTAAATTGTGCAGAGGACTCAAAGAATCTGCAAAGGGATATAAACAGACTAAGGGATCGGGCAAACATTTGGTAGATGGAGTATAATGTGTAAAGTGTGAGGTTATCCACTTTGGCAGGAAACCAAATGGAAATTATTATTTAAATGAAGAGAGATTACAAAATGCTACAATTCAGAGGGATCTGGGGGTCCTTGTGCATGAAACACAAAAAGTTATCATGCAAGTACAGCAAGTAACCCAAAAGGCGAATGGATTGTTGATTTTTATGCAAGTGGGTTGGAGTATAAAAACAGGGAAGTCCTGCTACGCCTGTACAGCGTATTGGTGAGACCACACCTTGAGTACTGCGTACAGTTTTGATCTCCTTATTTAAGGAAGGATATACTTACGTTGGAGGCAGTTCAGAGACGATTCACTTGGTTAATTCCAGAGATGAGGAGGTTGACTTAGAGGAAAGGTTGAGCAGGTTGGGCCTATACTCATTGGAATTTAGAAGAACGAAAGGGATCTTATTGAAATATATATGGTACTGAGGGGGCACGACAAGGTAGAAGCAGAGAGGATGTTTCCCCTCGTGGGGAAATCTAGAACTCGGGGGCACAGTTTCAGAATAAAGGGTCGCCAGTTTAAACTGAGAGAAGGAGGAATTTCTTCTCTCAGAGGGCCGTACATTGATATAATTCTCTGCCCCAGAGAGCCGTGGAGGCTGGGTCATTAAATACATTTAAGTTGGAGATAGAAAGATTTTTGCAAAATAAGGGAGTGGTTATGAGCAGCGGACAGGAAGGTAGCTTTGAGCCCAAGATCAGCCATGATCTTATTGAATGGCGGGGCAGGCTCGAGGGCCCTGCTCCTATTTCTTATATTCTTATGTCATTATCAATGTTTACATGGAGTTCTATTGTGTTACTGACACTGTCACTGTAAATGAATTATCACACAGTTATCACTGTGTACATGTAGATCTATTGTGTTACTGGCACTGTCACGGTTGGTGAATTATTAAACTGTTATCACTGTGTACATAGAGATCTATTGTGTTACTTGACACTGTCGTTGTCGGTCAATTATCGCACTGTTATCAACGCTTACATGGAGTACTATTGTGTAACTGACACTGTCACGGTGGGTGAATTATTACACCGTTATCACTGTGCACATGGCGTTCTATTGTGCTACTGACACTGTCACTGTGGGTGAATTACCACACTGTTATCACTGTGTACATGGAGTTCTATTCTGTTATTGACACTGTCACTGTGGGTGAATTACCACACTGTTATCACGGTGTGCGTTGAGATCTACTGTGTTACTGACACTGTCACTGTGGGTCAATTACCACACTGTTATCACGTTGTACATGGAGATCTACTGTGTTACTGACACTGTCACAGTGGGTGAATTATCACTCTGCTATCACTGAGTACATAGAGTTCTAACGTGTTACTGACAGTGATATTGTGGGTGAATTGCCACATTGTTATCACTGTGTACATGGAGTTCTATTTTGTTACTGAAACTGTCACTCTGGGTCAATCGTCACACTGTTAACACCATATACATGGAGTTCTATTGTGTTACTGCCACTCTCACTGTGGGTGAATTAACACACTGTTTTCAACGTGTACAAGGAGTTCTGTTGTGTTATTGACACAGTCACTGTGGGTCAATTGTCACACAGTTCTCACCATGTACATGGAGTTCTATTGCGTTACTGACACTGTCACTGTGGTTGAATTATTACACGGTTATCACTGTGTACATCGAGTTTCATTGTGTTACTGACACTGTCACTGTTGGTGAATTTTCGCACTGCTATCACTGTGTACATGGAGTTCTATTGTGTTACTGACACTGTCACTGTGGGTCAATCATCACACTGTTATCAGCATGTACATGGAGTCCTATTGTGTTACTGACACTGTCACTGTGGGTGAATTACCACTCTGTTATCACTGTGTAGAGGGAATTCTATTGTATTACTGACAGTGTCACCTTAGGTGAATTATCACACCGTTATCACTGTGTACATGGAGTTCTATTGTGTTATTGACACTGCCACTGTGGGTGAATTATCACACTGTTATCACTGTGTACAAGTAGTTCAATTGTGTTATTGACACTGTCACTGTGGGTGAATTATCACACTGTTATCACTCTGTACATAGAGTTCTATTGTGTTACGGTCACTCTCACCGTGGATGAATTATCACACTGTTACCATTATGTACATAGAGATCTATTGTGTTGCTGACACTGTCACTGTGTGGGAATTCTCACACTTTTATCACTGTGTACAAGTAGTTCTATTGTATTACTGACACTGTCACTGTGGGTGAATTATCATATTATTATCACTGTGTGCTTGGAGTTCTAATGTGTTACTGACACGTTCACTTTTGGTGAATCATCACACTGCTATCACTGTCTACATGGAGTTCTATTGAGTTAGTGACACTGTCACTGTGGGTGAATTATCACACTGTTATCACTGTATACATGGAGTTCAGTTGTGTAACTGACACTGTCAATCTGTGAGAGTGATGACAATTTTATCACCGTATACATGGAGTTCAATTGTGTCACTGACACTGTAACTCTTGGTGAATTATTTCACTGTTATCATTGTGTACATAGAGTTCTATTGTGTTACTGACACTGTCACTGTGGATCAATTATCACACTGTTATCACCGTTTACATGGAGTTCTATTGTGTTACTGACACAGTCACTGTGGGTGAATCTTCACACTGTTATCACTGTGAAAATAGGGTTCTATTGTTTTACTGACACTGTCACTGTCGGTGAATCCCTTCATTTTCCGTAACACCATTTCCCTTCAAATGTAGATTTCATTCAGTTCCTTCATCGCATTAGACCCTATGTTCCCCGACATCTCTGGGAGGTTATTTGTGTCCTCCTTTTTGAAGACAGAACCAAAGTATGTATTTAATTGGTCTGCCTTTTCTTTGAACCCCATTATAAGTTCCCCTGATTCTGACTGCAAGGGTCCTACGCTTGACTTCACCAATCTCTTTCTCTTCACATATCCATAGAAGCTTTTACAGTCAGTTTTTATGTTCCCTGTAAGCTTGCTCTCAAACTCTATTTCCCCCCTCTTAATTAACCCCTTTATGCTCCTTTGGTGATGAATAAACTGCTCCAAATCCTGAGGTTTGCTGCTTTTTCTGGCCAATTTTAATGTCCTCCCGCTGGATCTTATGCTATCCCTAAGTTCCATTGTTTGCCACGGTTGATTCACCTTTTATGATTTATTTTAATGCCAAGCAAGGATGAACATATTCTCGAGTTCATCCATGCGATCTTTAAATTTTTGCCATTGCCAATCCACCATCAACCCTTTAAGTAACGTTCCCCAATCCATTCTAACCAACTCGCACCTCATACCATCATAGTTTCCTTTATTTAAATTCCGGAGCCTAGTCTCTGAGACAAATCCTTCACTCTCCATCTTAATGAAGAACTCTAACATATTATGATCGCTCTGCCCCAAGGGGCCTCGCACAAGATTGCTAATTAATCCTTTCTCATTACATAATACCCAGTCTAAGATGGCCTGATCTCTAGTTGGTTCCTCAACATATTGGTCCAGGAAACCATCCCGTATACACTCCAGGAATTCCTCCTCCACAGTATTGTTACTAATTTGGCTAGGTAGATTAATGTCACCCATGACAACAGCTGTGCCCTTAATGCATGCATCTCTAATTTCCCATTTAATGCCATTACCAACCTTAGCATTACTGTTTGGAGGTCTGTATAGAACTCGCACTAACGTTTTCTGCCCATTGGTATTTCTCAGCTCTACCCATACAGATTCCAAATCATCAGAGCTAATATCCTTCCTTACTATTGTGCTAATCCCCTCTTTAACCAGCAATGCTACCCCACAGCCTTTTCTCTTTTGCCTGTCTTTCACAGAAATCACAGAAACCCCACAGTGCAGATAGAGGCCATTTTGGTCCTTCGAGCCTGCACCGACACATATCCCACCCGATCCCCGTAACCCCTAGACCAACACATATCCCACCTTAACCCCACGTATTTAATCCCCCTAACACTAAGGGTCAATTTATCATAGCCAATCATCCTAACCTGCACATCTTTGCACTGTGGGAGGAAAACGGAGCACCCGGAGGAAACCCACGCAAACACGGGGAGAATGTGCAAACTCCACACAGACAGTGTCCCGAGGCCGGATTCGAACCCGAGTCCCTGGCGCTGTGAGGCAACAGTGCTAACTGCTAACCACTATGCCACCGTTCCTGAATATTGAATACCCCTGGATTTTGAGTTCCCAGCCTTGGTCACCCTGGAGCCATGTTTCCGAAAACCAAACATATCATATCCATTTACATCTATTTCCAAAGCTAATTCATCCACCTTATTACGAATGCTCTTCGCATTAAGACTCAAAGCCTTCAGGCTTGTTTTGTAACACTCTTAGGCCTTTTAGAATTATTATTTACTGTGGCCATGTTTGACTTAAACTCTTGATTTCTCTGACTGCCACTTATTCTTTTCTCCTTCCTGTCTTTTGCTTCTATCCTTGATTCCCTTTCCTCTGTCTCCCTGCACAGGTTCCCAAACCCCTGCCATTTTAGTTTAAACCCTCCCCAAAAGCACTAGCAAAAACTCCCCCAAGGACATCAGTCTGGTCCAGCCCAGGTGCAAACCATCCAGTTTGTACTGGTCCCACCTCCCCAGAACCGGTTCCAATGTTCCAGGAATTTGAATCCCTCTCCCTTGCACCATTTCTCTAGCCATGTATTCAGCTGAAATATCCTTCTATTTCTAATCTGATTAGCAAGTGGCCCTGATAGCAATCCTGAAATTACTGCCTTTGAGGTCCTATTTTTTAATTCACCTCCTAACTCCCTTTATTCAGCGTTTTGGACGTCAACACGTGTTTTAACTATATTGTTGGTACCTATAAGCACCACGCCAACTGGATGTTCACCCTCCCCGCCCCCAGAATGCCCTGCAGCTGCTCTGAGGCATCCTTGACCCTTGCACCAGGGAGGCAACATACCATCCTAGAGTCTCGTTTGCAGCTGCAGAAACGCCTATCTATTCCCCTTACAATAGAATCCCCTATTATTTTAGCTCTCCCACTCTTTTTCCTCCTGTCCTATGCAGCAGAACCACCCACGGTGCCAGGAAGTTGGCTGCAGCTGCATTCCCCCGATTAGCCATCTCCCTCAACAATATCCAAAGCGGTATATCTGGTTGAGAGGGGGATGGCCACAGGGGAAGTCTGCACTACCTGCCAGTGTCTACTACTCTGCCTGGCGATCACCCATTCCCTTCCTGCCTGTGCAGCCTTTACCTGCACTGTGACCAACTGATTAAACATGATAACCACGACGTCCTCAGCATCTCAAATGCTCCAGTTTGTATCCATTCACAGCTCCAACACCACAATGCGGTCTGCCAGTAGCTGCAGCTGGATACACTTCCTGCACACATGGTCATCAGGGGCACAGGAAGTATCCCTGATTTCCCACATAGCACAGGGTGTGCATGCCACGGCGAAAGCTGTCCTGCCATGAATTACCCTTTAATTAATTCAAATTAAATTAAATCAAATCAATACCACTAATTACACTGCAATGAAATAATATACTCAAGGGCCCTTGTTTCCGAGCACTCCCCACTGCACAACAGAGAACTTAGCAACTAACCTTAACAAAATTAAGACCTTTTAAACTTTATAAACTATTAATCTTAACTGTTAAACTATAAAGTTGCATAAATACTCACCTGGCCGACTCACCCAATCAGCTGCTTCCCATGCGCCGGCATCACATTCTGTACTGTCACATCACTCTCGAATTCTGCCACCACTCCCGCTGCTGCCGCTATTCGACTGGGCCTGAAAATCACCGACCTTTATTTTCACCCACAGCCGCTGCTCCCTCGCAGGTCCGCCGCTCCCGCTGCTGCTGCTGCTCGATTGGGCCTGAAAATCACCGACTTTTATTTTCACCCACAGCCGCTGCTCCATCGCAGGTCCGCCACTCCCGCTGCTGCTGCTGCTCGCTGAATTATCACAGTGTTAACACCGTGTACAAGGAGTTCTATTGTGTTATTGACACTGTTACTGTGGGTAAAGTATCACACTGTTATCACTGTGTACATGGAGTTATATTGTGTTACGGACACTGTCACTGTGTGTGAATTATCACACTGTTATCACTGTGTACATGTAGTTCTATTGTGTTACTGACACTGTCACTGTGGGTGAATTATTACACTGTTTTCACTGTGCACTTGGAGTTAAATGTTGTTATTGACATTGAGTATGACCGATGGACACCGAAGATCCCAGGTGTCCATCGGAACCACTCGAACTGGCAGAGGATGAAGTCTGATTCGATGAAAGGCACCTCCTACAATGCAACACTTGCTCAGTACTGCACAGCGCAGTCGGGGTAAATGATCGGCTGAGTCTTAGAGCAGAGATCGAACGAAAAACTTTGTGGCTCAGATACAATGTCATCCTCTAGTTCAACTGTTCTGTACAAGGTGCAATAACTTGTCATGCTCTACATTATCTGGTCCCTTTACAATCCTAAAAAGAGCAATCATATCACCTCTCGACATTCTCTTTTCCAGTAAGAACTTACTCCTCAGAATCCAATCCCTCCATCCTCCAGTAATTCTGGTCACTCTCTTCTGTGTCCGTTCAATAGCTGCAATAACCTGTGATGTCCAGAGCTGTACACAGTAGTCTGAGCCCGGTTGCATCAATGATTTATAAAGTGGGGCAGGATTGTCTCGCTATCTCGGTTCAATATTGACCGTTTAATACAGCCAAACGTCTGATTTGCTTCACTCATTGTTGCGATAGTTTCAATTTGTTGTCAATAAGACCCCCAGATCTCTTGCATTTTCCATGGTGATTAATAACTTTTCATTTAAGTGGTTGTCCCTCCCTGGATTCCTTGTCTCCATGTGACACAGTTTGTCTTTCTCTACATTGAATGACATATGTCGGCTGTCTGCCCAATTCCCCATTATTTAAATCCCCCTGTAGCTTTTCCTCTTCAGTTTTGCAGTCTGCCACCTTCACCAGCTTTGTTTCAGCTGAAAATGGTACCATTGTTCTTGTGACTCCTAGTTCCAAGTTATTTATAAAGATATTAAACAAAATAGGTCAAAACAGATGTCTGTGGGACTCCGCTGGGAACATTTTCCCAGTCCGACGACAATCTCTGTATCACCGCTCTCTGGATTGGATCGATGTCCTATTTACACATCACTCGTAAAATATTCCCACGGATTCTCACGATATTTTATTGCAGTACCAGCCTTTCTGGAGGTTGTGTATAAAAGGCCTGACTGAAGCCAAGTACACTGCACCCACTGCCTTACCCCTGTCCAGCTCTTATGTCACACCCTCAATGAGAACTAGTGAACTAGATTGGCAAGGCCTTCCCTTCATGAACAGATACTGGTTATATTTTAAGATGATATTTCTACCCAGATGCTCCATGATCTTATCTTTAACCATGGTATCCATGACTTTACCACCAATGGGCCTTTAACTCACTGGTCTGCATTTTCCCGGGTCACTTATGCTGTCTTTTTAGAATATAGACTCAACATCTACCTTTGTACAGACACAGGCACCTTTCCAGCATTGAATAATTTCTCCCAGATTGGTGCCCCAGTTCCTGCAATTTTCTCTCTTATCTCCACAATGATCCTCGGATGAATCGTCCTCGGCCCCTGAGATTGCTTCATCTTAAGATTGCACAGCTGTTCATCAACCATGCCGGTGGTAATGTGAATAGTGTCACAGCATAACTCTGTAACACCCTCTAGTTCCCATTTCCAGATCAAGTAAACAACCCTTCCCCTGCTTGGTAGAAACTGGAGCAAAAGTCTTACTTAGACCTTTTGCAGCCTGTGTAGCATCAGTTATCAGGCCCTCAACGGATCACACCTTCAGTGACCTAACGTCATCCAATTTTTCACATTGCTCTCTTAATGGAGCTAAAATAAAACGAATTATTGACCTTCGATATTCAACTCTAAATTTTCTTTCCCACCTTTATGCCCTTTTTGCACTCCTGGCATTCGTTAAGTACTGAATCCATCTACACTATTTATTGTGCCATCTAACAGTGTCGTCAGTAAACGTGAATAAATGGCTTTCTATTCCTTAATCTCCAGCATGCCTTTTGATATCGCATCCACCTTCATTCTGTGCCATTTTCCTTCATGCATTTAAATGCTTTATTTGTTTCGTTATACTCGTGGATGCCTAGCTTTCATGGTCAGGGTAGCCCGCAAGCCCACAAAGCACATCAAGGTACAGTTAATAGGGAGGTATGTGTATTTGTTGGTGGAATCACAAATTCATTAATAATACCAGACGATTATATAATTGGTTATAATGTTTTGTGAAACACTCAATGACTTATAATGTAAACTCATTAAATGCTGACATTAAATTCAGAAAATATGTGATTGAAATCTGTCATCGCAAAAGAGGAGAAATCTGCCAATGCCACGGTAAAGGAGGAGGGTGGAGCAATTCTACAGGATAAAATAGATGAATAGGTTGGCAGTGATCAAAGTAGAAAAGTCACCTGGTCCGGATGGGATGCATCCTAGGTGGTTGAGGTGAGGAAGGGTGGAAATAGCGGAGGCACTGGCCACAATTTTTCTACTGTCCTTGGATACAGGAGTGGTGCCAGAACATCGGAGGGTTGCAATTTAATGCAGAGCAGCGTATCGTGATGCATCTTGGCAGGAAGAATTAGGAGAGACAGTGATGGGCCAGAAATTTAGGTCGGAGGCTTCCCGCAGGTGCAATCCCACGACCTGCACTTACCTAGTGTGCCGGCCATTGTGCTGTGGGCCCACGTGGGATTCTGATCCTGGGCATCCTCCAACTGCCGGCACGCAGTGCTTGCATATCCCAGTGGTGCAGTTAGTTCGAAGCGTCCCCCGGGATCACGTGGGCCATGGAGAGCCAGTCGTAGCAGGGAAGACCTGTCAAATCTATGAATAGAAATCGGTCCCAAAACCTAAATAAAACTTCAAATATTATTTTTTTATAAATCACATTTTTAAAATAACTATACTTTACATGAAATAACTATTTAAAATAATCATTTAATTATTGAAAGATATAATTGCAGTTTTTAACGGAATAAAAATAACTTACCTTTCTGTAAAGTATTTAAAAAAAAACCTGTGGAAAAATGTATTAATTTTACTAAATTCACCACGTACCTTGTTCAAAGCAGGACTTACACTCCCGGAGAAACCTGTTAAAATAACGGAAGGTCCAGGGTAAGCACTGCCTCTCCAATGCATGCGTGCCACCTGTGAACCCCGCCCTTGAAGGGAATGGAAGTTCCAGTTTCCCGTGCATGCGCAGTGAATGCACGACACCGGGACTTTCGTTGGCCCTATGCATGAGTACCCAGCGCCTACTCACCCGTTGGACCCGAATTTCTGGCCCAATTATCTAAATGGTACAATTTAAAGGGACGGCAGGAACAGAGAGACCTCAAGATGTTCGTACATACGTCTTTTAAGGAGGCAGGACAACTTGATAAGGTGGTTAAAAAGCAAACATAAATCTGGGCTTTATGTATTGAGGCATAGAGTACAAAAACAATGAAGTTATGAAAACTTTACCAATGACTGGTCAGGTCTTTCAATGCAAAGGTTGAACCAGACCCATTACCATTTAGTACATTTGAAGTTTGTCCAGAATATTAAGCAGTCCTGGATATGATTAATAACAGCGGAATCCAACCATTGCAGTCACAAGTAAACTCGCTGGTGTATTACAAATTGGCGTCATTACTAATCTCTCTCCGCCCGTTGAGCATTTAATTGGTTTCTGACACTTGTGAAGATACTGGTGTGTGAGCGATGGGAGGGCTTGTTCAATCCTTTCCCACACACGGAGGAGGTGAACGGCATATTCCCGGTGTGAGTTTCGAGCTGGGACTGGTAATTGAATCCCTGCCCACAGGCCCCACATTTCAATTTCAAGTTCAATTTCAATTTCAATTGTATTGGTCACATAACTAACTACAAGAAGTGTAATCTAGTCAGTGAAATGCTTTTTTCTTGACGAGCCGAGAGCACCAAGCAGCAAGAATACTTAGCTGCCTGGTATGCACGGAGCTCGCAAGGGCGGCAGCCATCTTCATCCACGCAATCATAAAAAAACACATACCGACATATACACGCATACATACTTTAAAGATAAATAAAGCAGACATAAAATAAATAAAAGACAGAAAAAAGACAGGACATAAAATGAACAAGCAATAATGTAAAAAAAGTACTTTCTAAAGTAATTACATTGATATTTCTATCCAGGCTTCAAGAGTAATCTCTGGCTACAGGGTGGCCGTAGTGGGAGAGCATCGTGAGGAACTCACAACTTATAATTAAATAAATTTACTTAATTAATTAATAAATTAATAAAATTAAATAAATAAAGTGCCCCCTCAGTCTCTCTCGATGTTTCCCCTCTCTCTCGATGTTTCCTCTGTCATTCTCGATGTTTCCTCACAGTTTTTTCTTGATGTTTCCCCTCGGTTTCCTCCACACACCTGGCCTGCACATTACCCCTGGCTGTCCAACTTGCCGTCCTGGTAACTGGGTTCTGCTCCAGCTCTCGTTCTTCAAACTGCCCGCTCCAGCTCTCGACGTTCAAAATATCACTCCAGCTCTCGACCTTCCAACTGCCTGCTCCAGCTCTCCACCTTCAAACTGTCACTCCAGCTCCCGACCTTCAAACTGTCACTCCAGCTCTTGTCCTTCAAACTGTCACTCCAGCTCTCGACCTTCAAGCTGTCCTCTCCAGCTCTCGCTCCTTCAAACTGTCTCTCCAGCTGTCGACCTTCAAACTGCCTGCTCCAGCTCTCGACCTTCAAACTGCCTGCTCCAGCTCTCGACCTTCAAACTGTCACTCCAACGCTCAACCTTCAAACAGTCTCTCCAGCTCTGCCCCTTCTAACTGTCACTCCAGCTCTCGACCTTCAAGCTGTCCTCTCCAGCTCTCGCCCCTTCAAACTGTCTCTCCAACTCTCGACCTACAAACTGCCTGCTCCAGTTCTCGACCTTCAAACTGTCACTCCAGCTCTCAACCTTCAAACTGTCACTCCAGCTCTCGACCTTCAAACTGCCACTCCAGTTATCGACCTTCAAACTGTCACTCCAGCTCTGCTCCTTCAAAATGTCACACCAGCTATCGACCTTGAAACTGTCACTCCAGTTCTCGACCTTCAAACTGCCTCTCCAGCTCTCATCCTTCAAACTGTCACTCCAGTTCTCGACCTTCAAACTCGATTTAAATCGATTCCCAAACACTTTACTTTATCCGGCCGCTGATTCCGCCTCTTCCCGGGCCAGGGCTTCTGTCTGTTCCCCGGAGGCCCCTCCATTTCCCTGGTTTCTCTATGTTGCAGTTGTCCTTGTGTCTCTCCAGGTTAGACGATCGGTTGAAGTCTCGTCCACACACAAAACACATGTACGGTTTCTCCCCACTGTGAATGGTGTGATATTTTTTCTGGCTTTGTAACTGGTTAATGCTCTTTTCACAATCAATACACTGGAACAATCTCACTCGGGTTTGTGTGTCTCGGTGATTTTTCCATTCAGACTGATGTTCCTCTCCATCCCCTCCCCTGAAGGTTGAGACTCTGGCTGGGTTCAGGTCTACAGTCACTGGTTCCTCTTCCTCTCCTCCCCTGAAGGTGGTGATTCTGGATGGGCTCAATTCTACGCTGTCTGGTTCCCCTCCCTCTCCTCTCCTGAAGGTGCTGACACCGGGTGATTTCAGTTCTACATTAACTGGTTCCCCTCCATCTCCTCCCTTGAAGTTGCTAACACTGGCTGGGTTCAGTTCTAAATTCACTGGTTCCCCTCCCTCTCCTCCCCTGAAGTTGCTGACGCTGGTTGGGTTCAGTTATACATTCACAATGTGGATCTCCATGTACAGAGTGACAACAGTATGATGATTCGGACTAAAAATAAATTACAAGCAGCTAGAATGCTTTTGGAGCAAGGATATTAACAGAGCCTGAAACTCGAGCGCTAGGTGTCCTTAAAAACCGTCACAAACATTCAGCCACCTGTGAGAGAGGCAGTTGGATAAAGCCCTGAATAAAATAACACACTGGTACATATGTACATTCGTGAATTCATCAAGGACTGTAAATGACTTTAGTTTGAATCCACAGTTTAGTAAATGGGGCTGGTAGATTGCAGATGGAAATTTATCGTGGAGAAATAGGAGATACATTTTGGGATGAAGCAAATGGAGATGAAATATACACTATATGCTAAGCCTTTGAAAGGAGTAGGGGAGCAGAGACTTAGGTGTATAATGCTTTTTCTTATTAATTGGCAGGATCGAGAGTCTAGTGTAAGCAACTTTAATATTATATTCTGAAATTTACGATGAACAGATTCTCTGTTCTCTACCGTACCTTACATTGAACCATCAATCAGATAAACTTGCAAGTCCCGCGTGTCCACAGTAACTTACACGAGGTCAGCCCACTGGATGGAACCTCTGGTGCCCTGAACTTGATGTCCGGTGTTTCCAGTCCCGACAGCCCCCTTACATCAGGATCCACTCACTTATATACCCTGTAGTGATCCATCTCTGGCACCTGATTCTTCTTTGTCTTCTCTGCTGGGTTTTGGCAGGAAGTGAGGGAAAGACGGCTTGAACTTCTCTAATCTGTGATTTATAAGGACAATTTCCCATGTTGCTAGCACTTTCTTTTCTGCAGTAATTTTCTCATTATACCTAAACTACACTGCCTACAATGAATTAAGTTATTTCTTATAGTTTCATTATTATAGATTTAAAGATGACTTATAATCTAATCTACTCTATTACTCAATCCGGTTTAACCTTATATTGAGGTTATTAGCAGAAAAACCCTGTTTTTCCCCTGATATCATTAGTTTCCACCTAGTTGATTCAGTGAATGGAATGTTTTATCAGTGTTGCCATGGCAAACCGTCTGCAGTGAAAAGCCTGTTTGAGTTTCTAATTGAGACTGAACTTCTCTCGTCCATAATGCACATTATATCAGACGTTTAATTCAATGTATTTTGGCCATGTTGCTAATATCTCTAAAAACTACAAGGGGTTCACATACACAAACATTTATAAGTGGGAGGACAAGTTGAGAAGTCTGTTACTTTTATTTGGCTTTACAAGTAGAGGCACAGCAAGTGAAATCAAGGAAGTTATCCTGAACCTTAATAATTCAATGGTTAGGCCTCAGCAGGAGTATTCTGCTCAGGTCTGGGCACCACACTTTAGGAAGGATGTCAAGAACTTGGAGTCGGTACAGAGTAGATTTACAGGAATGGTACCAGGGATGAGTGACTGCAATTACACAGAGAGACAAAGGAAAGCTAGGATTCTTCTTCTTGGAGCAGAGTGTGTTAGGGGGAAATTTAATAGAGACATAGAAATCATAAAGGGTATTCAAAGAGTAAAAAAGGGGCATTCTGAGCACCTCGTGGCTGCTTGGCTTGTTGAATTCTCCAGTCAGGTAAAGCACATGTTAGATACAGGGTAAAGCTCCCTCTACACCATCTGATCAACCATACCCAGGGCAAGTACAGCATAAGTTAGATACAGAGTAAAGCTCCCGCTGCACTGTCCCATCAATCACTCTAAGGGCAGGTACAACATTTATAGCACGGGTTAGATACAGAGTAAAGCTCTCTCTATACTGTCTCATCAAACAATTTCAGGGCAGGAACAGCACGTGTTAGATACAGAGTAAAGTTAATTCTACATCTCCCATCTAACACTCCGAGGTCACGCACAGCGGGAGTTAGATACAGAGTAAAGCTCTCTCTACGCTGTCCCATCAAACACTCCCAGGGCAGGTACAGCACGTGGTTAAGTACAGAGTAAATCTTCTTCTACACTGTCCCATCAAATACTCTCAGGGCATGTACAGTATGGGTTAGATACAGAGTAAAGCTGCCTCTAAACTGTCCGATCAAATACTCCCAGGATAGGAACAGCCCGGGTTAGATACAGAGTAAAGCTCCCCTTACACTGTCCCATCAGACTCTGCCAGGGCAGGTAGAGCACGGGTTAGACACAGAGTAAAGTTCGCTCTACACTGTCCCAGGAATCACTCACAGATCACGCACAGTGGGGGTTAGATACAGAATAAAGCTCCCTCTACACTGTCACATCAAACACTCCCAGGGCAGGTACAGCGCGGGTTAGATACCGAGTAAAGCTCAGCTCCTGGACACCGACTCCCACACTGGCCACTGTCTGAGGTGGAACCAGTAAGTTCACTAGCTCGGCGTTCAATTTGACCCTGACATGAGCATTCAGTCACCTCGATAAAGCGGGCCTGTCAGCAGAGAGAAAGCCCTGCAGCTGCCGCCCCGCTCCGCACAGTGGCATAGTGGTTAGCACTGTTGCCTCACAGCGCCAGGGACCCGGGTTCAAATCCGGCCTCGGGTGACTGTCTGTGTGGAGTTTGCACATTCTCCCCGTGTTTGCGTGGGTTTCCTCTGGGTGCTCCGGTTTCCTCCCACAGTCCAAAGATGTGCGGGTTAGGTGGATTAGCCATGATAAAAATTGGCCCTTAGTGTTATGGGGGATTAAATACGTGGGGTTATGGGGTTACCGGGATAGGGCTTGGGTGGGATGGCTGTCGGTGTAGGGACCGGGTGCTAAGGGTTTGGATGATCAGCCATGATCTCGTTGAATGGCGGAGCAGGCTCGAATAGCTTACTCCTGCTCCTAGTTTGTATGTTTCTATGTTTCTATATCCTCCAGTCACGGGGCTGTTATTTTTTGCTGAGGCCGCATCCCGTTTTAATAAAAGCTGTTTCGGGTTTTATTACCACACTGCGCCCCGTCCTCTCCTCCCAGTCTGGGTCCCACCTTCTCCGTCCCTCCTGCTGTCTCCCTCCAAAGTGCAACCGGCGGCCATCACTGCGCATCCTCTGGACAGACACTGTCCTGGAACGAGCATCTACTGCACCAGTGCACTATTTTAGATAGTTTGGCCCTGAAATTAGGATCGTGAGCTTGACGCGCGTGCAAGCCACCGATGTTCACTTACCTGGCGCGCTGACATCTTAATTCTGGCCCGCATTGCATTAGCTCTCACAGGCCCGCTTGAGGTCCTGCCGCGCTGTGCATGCGTGACCCAGTGGCGTACTTAGTGTGATGAGCCAGCTGGGATCACGTGAGCACAGGGCAACCAATGGGAGTTTGCAAATGTTCATGTCAGTAAGAGCTGTCAAACTCATGAAAACTCCTGGCCCCAAAACACTACTTAGAGTCATAGAGTCATAGAGTAATACAGCACGGATAGAGGCCCTTCGGCCCATCGTGTCCGCGCCGGCCATCAAGCCCTGTCTAATCTAATCCCATATTCCAGCATTTGGCCCGTAGCCTTGTATGCTATGGCATTTCAAGTGCACATCCCGGGCACACGTGTGAGTACGCCATCCTTACTCATGCATTGGGCCCGGAATTACTGGGCCAATGTGTTCTGTAACGCGGATTATTCGACGTAAGTATAAGCTCCATTGAGTTACTGAAGAACTGATTGATTTGTTTTTCATTTATCTACAGCCTGTAATGGAAATAATACTATGTGTCTAAGCTCCACATACCTTCCAGAGTCACTCTCATAACATCTGTATCCCTAAGCAAAACCGCCTAAACTGAATAGACTAACCACAACCCCTAACATCAAACTGTAACCCTAACCCCCTAACACTACCATCCTAAAGTTAACACCATAACCCAATCCCTAGCCCCAAACTGTAGCCCTAAACCAGTAACTCCACCCATACGCTAAATACCTAATCATTACACCTTAACCCCAATCCCTAACCGTCATACTGAAACCCTCACCCCATAACCACACCCCTAACTCTAAATGTCTAACCGAAACACCCTATACGCAATCTCTAACCCCCAAACTGTAAACCTCACCACATAACCACACACAAATCCGAAACATCCTAACAATAACACCCTAAACCCAGCTGCTAATGCCCAAACTATAACCCTGACCAGTAACGCCACCCTAACTTTAACATCCTAACCATAACACACTAACCCCAAACCCTAACCCCAAACAGTAACCTTAACATCATTACCCCACCCCTAACTCTACCATCCTATCCAAAACAGCCAAACCCCAACACCTATATGCCAAACTGCAACCCTGACCCCGTTACACCACCGTAACTCTAACATCCTAATCGTAACACCCTAACTCCAAACTGTAACCATAACACGTAACACCACCCCTAACACTAACATCATAAGTATAACACTTAACCCCACCTCTAACCACCAAACTGTAACCCTAAGCCCGTAGCCCCACCCCTAACTATAACATCATAACCATAACTCCCTAACCCGTAGCTAGCCTAAACCGTAACCGTAAACTATAAGATAATCCCTAACCTGCTACTGTCTCAATAGTGAAAGTGACATCACCGTGAGTACCGGAAGGCGGCGATGTCAACAGTCTCTTCATTTTTAATATTATCTCCTCCCCTCACATCCTGCTCCAAATGGGCCTCTCTGAGCTTCAGCCACTCCATTCACCTTTGACCTATAATATTATCTCCATTACAGGCTGCTGATATATAAAAGCATCATTTAAGAATGGTTTCCTCCTGGGCTGAATCATTCTTTGATTATATGGTCCGAGCTCCAATGGTGTCTGACCATGCACAGAATACACGGGGGGGCAGATTTCTCCCTCTCCATATCAATGGAGGCCTGGAGTGAGCAGGTTAATAAACCCCGAGAGTCACAGCTTTTACAAACACTGAGTGCAGCCCCAGAACCGAATAAAGAGCAGTGAGCATTATCCGCCCTTTGTACTAACCATCAGTTACTCATGTGACACACTGGCTGGAAGCATTGATCTGAACAAATGGCAAATGGTTTCTGAATCCCGGCGATTACTGGTAATCCAGCGGCCATTAGTGATCGTTTATAAATCAGTCTTTGTAAGAGGCGGTCACATATCAGAATCAACATCAGTAAAGATACTGTCAGTGACATGGTGCGCTGGGGGAAGAAGATCCAAACCTCACTTAGTGACCTGGGGCCCGGTCCCAACAGGAAGCCGAGAGTTCAGTTCGGGGACAGGGACGGGAATCAATGAGTGCGGAACTGAACCCAGCCCAGCTCCTTCAGGGGAGGACAGGTTGGGAACCAGTGAGTGATCTGAATCCAGCCAGATTCAGCACCTTCAGGGGAGGAGAGGGAGGGGAACAATTGAGTATAGAACCGAACCCACCCAGATTCAGCATCTTCACCGGAGGAGACGGAGCGGAACCAGTGCGTGTACCACTAAACCCAGCCATAGTGAGCACCTAAGGGGAAGAGAGGGAGAGGAACCAGTGAGTGTTGAACTAAACCCAGCCAGAGTCAGTCCATTCAGGGAAGGAGAGGGAGGGTCCCAGTGAGTGGAGAATTGAACCCAGCCAGAGTCAACACCTTTAGGGAAGGAGAGGGAGGGTCCCAGTGAGTGTAGAGCTGAACGCAATCACGGACGATTGAATAATTTGATTGGGTAGATAGCGAGAAAATATTTCTTCTGGTTGTGGAGTCCAGGACAACGGGGCTTAAATTACTATTAGTGCTGGGCCGTTCAGGGGTGATTCCAGAAACCACTTCTTCTCACAAACGGTAGTGGAAATCTGGAACTCTCTACAATCCTACACATTATTTACGACATTTCGAAGTTTTCTTTCTTCTGCACATTTTAAAATTATGGCTCCTATGTACAGGTCATTAATATATATAAAAGGAGCAGCGGACCCCTGGGGGACACCACTGTATATTTTCCTCTAGGCTGAAAAATACCCATTCACCAGTTCTCTCTGCTTTCTGTCCCTTACCAATGTTGTACCCATGCTGGGCATGCCTCTTTAATCCAATGATCTTCCATTTTGCTCACAAGTCTATTACGTGGCACTCTATCAAACACCTTTTGAAAGTCCATATACTCGTTAACCCCATCACCTCCATCAACCCTCTGTTATTTCGTCCAAGTACTCAGTCATGTTTGTCAAATACGATTTGCCTTTCAGAAATCCATGTTGTCTGTCATTTAGTAACACATGATCTTCCAAGTGACAATTAATGTCCAGTATTTTGCTCACTAGAACTATTCCTGCCACTGCTTTTAGGCTGACTGGCCTGTAGTTATGATTCGAGCTTCTCCCCTGTTTTGAACAGGGTGTACCATTTGAAACCCTCCGGTCTTCTGGCAAATCTCCTGTATTCAAGAAAGGTTGAAAAACTGCGGTGGGCCTCTGCTATTGCCATGCTTACTGCCCTCGACAACCTGGAATGCATCCAATCCGAACCAGGTGACTTTTCTACTTTGATCGCTGCCAAAATATTCCGTTATTTTTATCCCATCCAATTGCTCCACCATCCTCCTTTTCCGTGACATTGGCAAATTTCTCCTCTTTTGTGAAGACAGATTCAAATCAATCACATATTGTCTGAACTTAATGTAAGCATTTAATGTATTTACATTAAAAGTAAATGAGTGGTTGACAATACATTTAATCAATTATACAATTGTTCGGTATTATTAATCTGCCAACAAATATACACACCTCCCTCGTGACTGCACCTTGATGTGCTGGGAGGGCTTGCTTGCTATCCTGACACTGAATGCTATGCAGCCATGAGTACAACGTAATAAATTAAGCATCTAAACTGATGAAAGAAAACAACACAGAATTAAAGTGCATCAATACCAAAACGCATCCATGGAGATGAGGGACTAGAGTTCCATATGTCCAAGATTACCGGCGACACTGTTATGTGGCACAGTAAGTAGTGTCGATGGATTCAATACTAAACGCATGCCTGGAGTGTAAAAAGGGCATAAATATGTCAAAGATATATTTCGAGTTGAATATAGCAACAGAAGGGAAGGGCATTCTTATGTTCATTAATAAATAGACACTCTTATTATGAACACAGCTAGCTTTTGCTAGACACCTTTATTGAGCACATGTGGACTAGGTACATTATCTGTAGAGGCTTCCATCTTGACTGCTGCCTTGTGGGTAGCCTAGTGCCTCATGGGTAATGTAGTCTTAATATACATACAGCTATATACAGCTCTACAAAGCTCTACGGCTCCACCTAGTGTCCACTGTAGAATGACATGTTATTGATCATTACATCCCCCTTTCTTTGAGGTTTAACAAAATCAATATCAATCAACTTTCAAGAAAACAATGAAGATAATATCAGTAACACTTTTGTTAGTGCTCTATAAACAAACATTTTCACAACAGTCAACACATTTTCATAGCTTTACATTATACTCAAAGATTAAGTCTATCAGGCTTTTGTACTTCACGTGTGGATCTTCTCAACACGGGTAAGTCTGATGTGTCTTCATGAGATTGTTCTGGCGGTGAATGACAAGATACAGTTGCAGCATTGTCATCAAGCTGGTCTTGAATAGTCTCTTGTTTTTTTAGGAGGGAACGGCGGTTCCTCCTGAGAATCTGTCCTTCCTCACTTCTAACAGTGTATGACCTTGGTACTACTTCCTCAAGAACTGTAGCTTTCCTGTTCCGTGCATCTGGATCCTCAATCCTGACAACATCATCCCTTGTCAATGGTTTTAGAGTTTTGGATGACTTGTCATTGTATGATTTCTGTTTCAGCTTTAACAGTTGAAGTCTCTGTCTCAGTTCCTCACTTTGCTATTCTTTTGCACAGCAGGGTAGCGTGGTGCGCAACTTGCGACCCATTAGTAGTTCAGCAGGTGAAGAAGCACAGTATAAAGGTGAGGCTCGGTAGCTAAGCAGGGCGAGATAAGGATCAGACTTGCTTTCTGTCGTTTTCTTCAGTAGCTGCTTGAGAACTTGAACACCTTTCTCTGCCTTACCATTTGACTGAGCATACAAAGGACTGGATGTGATGTACTGTAATCATAATGTGCTGCAAACTGTTGCCACTCCTTACAGTTGAAGCACGGACCATTGTCGCTAACGGCAATACTGGGAATTCCATGTCTGGCGAAAATGGATTTCACATGCATTATGACACTGCTTGCTGTGGTGCTTGAGAGCAGCGCCATCTCAGGATAGTTCGAATAGTAGTAAATCAATATTAGATAGTCTTTACCATTTAAATGAAAAAGGTCCATACCAACCTTTTGCCATGGTGCTGTTGGTATGTCAGCTACTATCATTGGTTCCTTTGCTTGTTTGTTTTGGTGTTCCTGACATGTCTCACATTTGCCTATCATGTTCTCAATGTCCTTATTTATGCCAGGCCAATAAACAGTGTCTCTTGTCCTCCTTTTGCATTTTTCAATTCCGAGGTGTCCCTCATGAATCCTTTTGAGCATGTCTTGATGTACAGCCTGTGGAATGACTATTCTGTTCTGTTTTAGTAATAGTCCACTTGCGACACTCAATTCTGACCTTATGTAAAAATATTTTGGACAGGAAACTTTTGGCCAACCATGATGAATGTTCTCTATTACTGTTTGTAATACTGTATCTTTTACTGTTTCTTCTGCTGTTTCCTTTGATTTTGTGTCTGACACAGGCAGCGCAGCAGTGACCATACTCACATGAACATCCACGTCTTCTTCAGTAGAGCTCACATGACTCATTGTGGGTGCTCGGGATAGTGCATCTGCTAACACGATGTATTTGCCTGGTGTGTAGATCAGTTCAAAGCCATATCTTTGCAGCTTCATCATGAGTCGTTGAATCCTTGGAGACATGTCATTCAGGTTTTTTTTATGATGGCAACCACAGGGCTGTGGTCTGTCTCAACTGTGAAGGTGGGAAGTCCATATATGTAGCCATGAAACTTTTCTAGCCCAACTACCAAGCCTAGTCATTCCTTTTCAATCTGGGCTTATCGACACTCAGTATAAGTCATAGACCTGGAGGCATAGGCAACAGGCTTCCAATCTTCACCCTCTGCTTGTAGCAAGACCGCACCTAGGCCATCTTTTGATGCATCCGTTGACACTTTGATTCTTTTTGTTGCGTCAAAGAAGGTGAGTACAGGTGTGGTTGTCAGCACTGTTTTGAGGTTTATCCACTCTTGTTCATGTCTTTTTGTCCATGTGAACTCATTTGTTTTATGTAGCAGGTATCGCAGACAGGCTGTCTTGGCTGACAAGTTAGGAATGATCTTTCCAACGAAGCTTATCATCCCCATGATGCGTAGCACTCCTTTTTTGTCAGTGGGTCGGGGCATTTTGAGTATGGCGTTTACTTTTTCCATATCTGGCTCTATTCCTTTACCAGATAGATTATCTCCTAGGAAAGTGACTTCCCGGACGCCAAACTGACACTTGGCTTTGTTGAGCTTCAGTCCATTCCGGCGTATGCTCTGTAGCACTTTAGTCAGTCTCTCATTGTGTTCTTTCAGTGTGGAGCACCAGATGATGATGTCATCAACATAGACCCGAACTCATTCCAGACCTTCAGTTAGATGTTCCATCACTCGATGAAATATTTCAGATGCAGATATTATCCCAAAAGGCATTCTGAGGAAACAATACCTGCCAAATGGTGTGTTGAAGGTACAGTATTTGGTGCTTTCTTCATCCAGTTTTAGTTGCCAAAATCCTTGTGAGGCATCGAGCTTTGTAAAGTATCTGGCACCTGACATTTCACTGGTGATGTCTTCTCGCTTGGGAATCTGGTAGTGTTCACGTTTTATGTTTGCATTTAAGTCCTTTGGATCCATGCATATTCTTAGATCATTGTTCTTTTTCTTTACACATACCATGGAGTTAACCCAGTCTGTTGGCTCTTCGACTTTCCTGATGACTCCTAGTGTGGTCATTTTGTCCATTTCATTCTTGAGCCGGTCACGCAGGGGTGCTGGAACTCTTCATGGAGCATGTACCACTGGCTGAGCATCCTCCTTTAGCTGGATCTTGTAAGTGAATGGTAGAACTCCAAATCCTTTGAACACATCCTGGAAATTATTCACTACAGAATCCATCGAGTCATCTGGTCGGCTATGGCACAGTTTATACGGTAGACTCTCTTGACCAGTCCTAAGTCCTCACAAGCTTTGTCACCCGGTAGTGAATCATGTCATTTAACCATAACAGAAAACATGAGATGATGCACTTTGTCTTTGACTGTCACTTTAAGTCTGTATACACCTAAGCTATCTATTTTCTGTCCGTTATAGTCCTTCAGTAGTACTGACTTTTTCTGTATTTTGGGCTTTTCTTTCATATTGTTAATTTCACTCATACTGATTAAGTTTGCTTTTGCCCCAGTGTCGAGTTTCAAGGTAACTAATGCTCCATTTACCTGCAGTGGGATCATCCATTTGTCCTCTTTTACTGCATTAACTTTATGTTCAGCATTGTCCATTTCTGAGGGCTGCACATTTTCTGTATCCTTTATGATATTGTCACATGATACCATTCCTACAAAAAATGTCTCACTTAAATCAGTGTCCTCAATTACATTAACTCGTTGCCCTTTCTTAGTTTTTACTTTTGAAATGCATTGTTTGGCAAAGGGATTCTTTCCATTAAACTTTGTGCACATTTTTCCAAACGCTGGGCATTGTCTTAACTGGTGTTTGTAACCACAGTGTTTACAATTAAAAATGTCATCCTCCGATTGCTTTTCATTTCTGATCTGCCCACGTTTCTTCCCCTTATAGGACACAGCACCGACAGCAACATTATCACTCATTACAATCGCATCATTATTGATTTCACTGAAAGTCTTCGTGTGCTTTCGAGCTAGCTCGCTGGCTTGGCATATTTTCACTGCATTTTCCAAATTTAGTTCGGCTTCTCTCAACAGAAGTTCCCTGACTTTTTTTATCATGAATACCAAACACAATCTTGTCACGAATCATGGATGATTTCAGCTCAGAGAAATTACATTTCTGTGCTTTCAGTTTCAGATCAGTTATAAAGCTATCAAAAGTCTCACTTTGCTGCTGTGTCCTTGAACAGAACATGTATCTTTCATAGGTCTCATTCTTTTTGGGAGAGCAATGTGCATCAACATTTTTTAGCGCATCTTCTAATTTTTCTCTGTTCTCCTCTGGATTAAATACAAATGTATTAAATACCTCAATCACCTGGGGGCCTGCAACCGTGAGCAGCAACGTATTCTTCCTTGCATCTGGCTTCGTACTGAATCCAATGGCTGCAATGTAGAGTTCGAATTGTTGTTTATGTGCCTGCCAATTGTAGTCGATGTTTCCTGTGTGTTTCAAACGCTCTGGTGGCTTCAAATTCTCCATGTATTTTTTCTCAATTTTCAGCAGAGCTTCACCATCCTGGTACCATCTTATGTTCATTAATAAATAGACATTCTTATTATGAACACAGCTAGCTTTTGCTAGAGACCTTTATTGAGCACATGTGGACTAGGTAAAGTATCTGTAGAGGCTTCCATCTTGACTGCTGCCTTGTGCGTAGCCTAGTGCCTCATGGGTAATGTAGTCTTAATATCCATACAGCTATATACAGCTCTACACAGCTCTACGGCTCCACCTAGTATCCAATATAGAATGACATGTTATTGATAATTACAGGCATCATTTGTTTTTTTGTAGTTGCATTAAGAGAAAAATTGAAACGATGAACGAAGTGGGGGCACTGGAAGTGTGATCTGGTGAGGGCGTGATAACTGATACAAACGATAACTGATTCTACACAGACTGCAAAGGGGTTAATTATATTCTTTGCCTCAATTGTTACAAAACACGGGCCAGATAACTTATTTTATCTGGAAATGGGAACGAGAGGGTGCTTCAGAGGTAATTGGTGACACTATTCACATTACCACCGGCATAGATGCCATGTGCAATCTCAGTGGCCAGGGAAGATTCTTTGGAGGATCTTTGTGCAGTTAGGGAAGAAAATTGCAGGTCATAAATCTGGGAGAAAGTAATGAATGCTGCTGAGGCGCCAGGGACTGGAGAAAGGCAGATGCTAAGCCCATATTCTAAAAAGAAGCTGGCAAAAGTGACCCGGAAAACTGCAAATCAGAATGTTAGAGGCACAGTGGGGGTAAAGGCATGTAAAACCTGATTAGAGATAAGATCATGGAGCACCTGGATAGAAATATCATCTTACAATATAAAATAGACACAGAGAAACATAGAAGATAGTAGCAGGAGTAGGCCATTCGGCCCCTCGAGCCAGCTCCACCATTCAATGAGATCATAGCTGATCATCTAAACTCAGTACCCTGACCCTGCCTTCTCCCCATGTCCCTTGACCCCTTTAGCCTGAAGAAATATATCTAACGCCTTCTTGAATATCTTTAATGAATTGGCCTCATCTGCCTTCTGTGGTAGAGTATTCCACTTGTTCACCACTCTCTGGGTGAAGAAATTCCTCCTCATCTCTGTCGTTAATGGCTTACCCCTTATCTTTAGACTCTGACCCCTGGTTCTGGACTCCCCCGCCATCAGAAACATCCTTCCTGCATCTAGTCTGTCTAGTCCTGTTAGAATTTTATAAATTTCAATGAGACCCCCTCTCATTCCTCTTCTCCAGCTCGTATAAGCCCAATCGACCCAATCTCTCCTCATACATCATTCCTGCCATTCCAGTTATCAGTCTGGTGAATCTTCGCTACACTCCCTCCATGGCAATAACATCCTTCCTCAGATAAGGCGACCAAAACTGCACACAATACTCAAGATGTGGTCTCACCAAGGCTCTGTAGAACTGCAGCAAGCCATCCTTGTTCCTGTACTCGAATCCTCTCGCTATGAAGGCCAACATACCATCTGCCTTCTTAGCCGGCTACTGCACCTGCATGCTTACCTTCAGTGACTGGTGCACAAGGACAGCCAGGTCTCGTTGCACTTCCCCTTCTCCCAGTCTATTGCAGTTCAGATAATAATCTGTCTTCCTGTTTTTGCCACTAAAGTGGATAACCTCACATTTATCCACATTATACTGCATCTGCCATACGTCGCCCAATCACCCAACCTGTTCAAATCATACTGGAGTTTCTCAGCATCCTACGCACAGCACACGCGCCCACCCAGCTTTGTGTCATCTGCAAACTTGGAGGTATTACTTCTAGTTCCCTCATCTAGACCATTTATATATGTTGTGAATAGCAGGGGTCCTAACACCGATTCCTGTGGTACCCCACTAGCCACTGCCTGCTACTGGGAAAAAGAGCCATTTATTCCAACTCTTTGCTTCCTGTCTACCAGTCAGTTCTCTATCCAAGTCAGTACCTTGACCCCAGTCCCATGTGCTTTAAATTTTCGCGTTAATCACTTATGCGCGACGTTATCAAAAGCCTTCTGAAATTCCAAATACACCACATCCACTGGTTCTCCCTTATCTATTCTACCAGTTACATCTTCAAAAAATTGCAGTAGATTAGTCAAGTACGATTTACCTTTTGTAAATCCATGTTGACTTTGTGCGATCCTGTCACTGTTTACCAAGTGCTCTGCTATTACATCATTTATAATGGACTCTAGCATTTTCCCCACTACCTATTTCAGGCTTACAGGTCTATAATTCCCCGTTTTCCCTCTGCCACTTTTTTTGAATAGTGGGGTAACATTAGCTACCCTCCAATCCATGGGAACTGTTCCAGAGTCCATATTATTTTGGAAGATGACCAGCAATGCGTCTACTATTTCTAGAGCCTCTTCCTTAAATACCCTAGGATGTAGATTATCAGGCTCTGGGGATTTATCAGCCTTCAGTCCCGTCAATTTCCTTAACAACATTTCCCTACTTATACTGATTTCTTTCAGTTCCTCCCTCATTAGACCTATATTCCCCGACATCTCTGTGAAATTATTTGTGTCCTCCTTTGTGAAGAGAGAACCAAAGTATGTATTTAATTGGTTTTACGATTTTTTTGTTCCCCATTATAAATTCCACTGATTCTGACTGCAAGGCACCTACGCTTGACGTCACCAATCTTTTGCTCTTCAAATTTCCAGGGGAGACCTTGCCAATCTAGTTCAGTAGTTCTCGTTGAGAGCGTGACAAAGGAGCTGGAAACGGGTAAGGCAGAGGTCGGGATGTACTTGTCTTTAGTCAGGTCTATTTTACACATCCTCTGGAAACGCTGGTACTGAAATAAAGTAGGCGAGGATCAGTAGGAATATTTTACAAGAGATGTGTAATTAGTACATCAATAGAGCCCAGAAAGTGGTGATACAGGGGATGTCATTGGCCTGTGATAAATTTACCAGTGGGGCCTTACAGAAATCTGCTTGGACTTTTTTATGCTTAATATCTTTATAAATCATCTGGAAATAGCAGTCACAACGTTTTCAGATGCAACAAAGCAGGCGAAGGTGCAGACTGCAAGGCTGAAGTGGATAAGCTGCAGAGAATTTAAATACTGGGGAACTGGGCAGACAGGCGACAGATGACATTCAATGTAGAGAAAGGCAAAGTGCGTCAAATGGAGACAAGAAATCCAGGAAGGGACTAACACGTAAATGAAATGAAATTAATCTCCATGGAAAGTGAAAGAGATTTGGGGGTCTTATTGACAATAAATTAAAGCTTTTGCAACAATGAATAAATTAAATCAGTCGTTGCGCAGTATTAAACAGTCAATACTGAGCAGAGATAGCGAGGCAATCCCGCCCCACTTTATAAATCATAGAGTTAAAATGTGACAAGCCCAGTCAAATGCGGCCCATGCAGGTGAGGTATAAAATATAAATTTTACGCTGCAGAACCAGGGTATGTTGTTAAATGTGTACAAATATTCATAGATAAAATACAAGAAGGTACGTTTTAAACAGCTCAGTGCACAGACTGTTCCTATAACCACGGCCACGGTTTTATCGGTGCAATATTTTGTTTTCAGCTTATGGCAACTAATTTTTCAGAAATCTGTCAAAGGTGAAAGCGACCGTTAACTAGACAGAACTGTCCATAACTCCATAAAGTAGCGCAAGTTTGAGACTGCAGACCGTAGTGATGGACCGGAAACTGAATGGGAAATAAATACCAGCAATTCCGTTTAATATCACACAACACCAGGTTATAGTCCAACAGCTTTATTAGAAATCACAAGCTTTTGCAGCGCTGCTCCTTCATCAGGTGACGTGGAGAGATGCATAAAAACACAGCTTATATAGTCAGAGGATAATGTCAGATGTTTACAGGTAATCTTTCTAACTGCCTTTTATCACACCTCGGCAGAGAGATAATCACAGCAATCAAAGCTGAAAATGGTGTCCAAACAGGTCAGTCAGGAAAACATTACATCAAAGCACAATGAGGTGGGGTTACCAGGGGTCAAATGTTGAAGATGCTGGGGTCTGTATGAAAAACACACATTCACTGACGAAGGAGCAGCGCTCCGAAAGCTTATGATTTCAAATAAAGCTGTTGGACTATAACCTGGTGTTGTATGATTTCTTACATTTGTCCACACCAGTCCAACAACGGCATCTCCACACCATGTTTAATATCACAGCGGAGATAATGGCCAGGAGATCCGTCACCGCCATGGACAAAATGTACCAAGTGACACATCTGGAGATACGGCACCTTCCTCGCGACAGGATCACAATCACTGCCAAGTTAGCTGTAACAGAGAGCGAGAGAGAGAGAGAGAGAGAGGGAGAGAGAGTGAATGTGTGGGTGAGAGGGTGAATGTGTGTGGGAGAGAGGGAGAGAGAGTGAATGTGTGTGAGAGAGAGGGAGAGAAAGAATGTGTGAGAGAGAGGGAGTAAGAGTGAATGTCTGTGAGAGAGAGGGAGAGAGAGTGAATGTGTGTTAGAGAGAGGGAGAGAATGTGTGAGAGAGAGGGTGAGAGAGTGAATGCCTGTGAGAGAGAGGGAGAGAGAGTAAAATTAATATTGTTTAAAAGTAATATTGTATGTACCCAACAAATGTCAAATCCATTGACACCTACAGAATGTTGGAAAACTGTACCTTTTTGCTATGTAAGCTTTGGCAATATGGTTCTCTGTAAACTTTCTTGCCAATAAAGCATTTGAATTGGAATTGGAATTGGAATTGGAATGTGTGTTAGAGAGAGAGAGAGTGAATGTGTGTGAGAGAGAGGTAAAGAGAGTGAATGTGTGTGAGAGAGGTAGCAGGAGTGAAAGTGTCTGAGAGAGAGGGAGAGAGAATGAATGCGTGTGAGAGAGAGGGGGAGAGAGTGAATGCGCGTGAGAGAGAGGGAGAGAGAGTGAATGTGTGTGAGAGCGAGAACAGGAAAATTACTGTTCCGACTCCCAGCAAAATCAAGCGTTTGACCAGATTCAGTAAGAAATTTACAGCTTTGTCAAGTGGTTCTGAGTTGAAAATAGATCGCTTTCGCTGTGGGCACCTGCTCCTGTGTTTAAAAATACGACAGGCCGATGACTTCGGCAGGTGAAATAATATAATGAACCCTCATGGAGAACAAGGGGGCATCGGAAAGACCTCCAAAACAACGTGGGAACATCAAACAGACAGGAAATATATCAGTAACGGAGTAGAAGATATTTAAGGGAGTAAATAATAAACACGACAATGAATGTGCAAAGTAGCAAAAAAGTAGAACAGATACATTAAAAACAGATTAGGTTTTGAGGAGGACCCAAAACGTCCTCAACTGATGAATTAGTATAAAATTATTCACTTTTGGAGAATTCTGCAGTCAACTTGCACAAAAGTTTCGCAAACAGCGATGGGCGGATGGACAATTGGCGTTTCTGTCTTTGCGGAGGGGATGTTGCGAGGACACAGTGAAAGCTCCGAGCTCTTCGGATAATCACCTGGGATCTTCAGTGTCCATCGGAACCATTGGAACTGGCAGAGGATGAGGTCTCAGTCGGTGAAAGGCACCTCCTACAATGAAGCACTTGCTCAGTACTGCACAGCGCTGTCGGGATAAATGATCGGCCTAGTCTTGGAGTGGATATTGAACTTTAAACTTTGCGACTTAGACACGAGACATGCCACCAGTTATGCAGCCTCGCTCAATGTGGAGAAAAAGTGAAGACGGTGACAGTCCGGGACATAGTCAGGATTCAGGAGCAGATGGAAATCCCGGGCTCAGCAGCAGTCACTGTAGAACTGGTGTGGAGATGCCGGTGTTGGAATGGGTTGGACAAATGTAAGAAATTACACAACACCAGGTTATAGTCCAACAGCTTTATTTGAAATCACAAGCTTTTGGAGCGCTACTCCTTCGTCAGGTGAAGTGGAGAGATGCATCTCTCCACTTCACCTGACGAAGGAGCAGCGCTCCGAAAGCTTGTGATTGCAAATAAAGCTGTTGGACTATAACCTGGTGTTGTGTGATTTCTTACTGTGGAACTGTCAGCAGCAGCGAATGTGGAAGAGGGAGCCGGGCTGAACCAGTGAGATTCAGAGTCTGAGAGCAGAAACACTGCGCTGTGTGAGTTTGGGGAAAATACAGCTAATTCATAAAACAGCAAATTGTTACCATGCTTATATTTCTGACAACTCGCTGCCTAACAATGTCATTACACTAAATTAATTCATTGAATTCAGGTGAATAATCTCAATCAACAAATCATTTGTGGAACTTCGTCAGACACTGTCAAAAACGCAATGGCCCCTAACTTCCGATAGGAGGCTTCCTGCCTGCTGATGTCTCCTATCTGAAAAAAAATCTACGAACTTACCTGAGGGCTCCCGAGGTCCGGACACTTCCGATACTGGGCCGCTCCACAGTAGAAGTGTGCAGGGCCCAAGTATCCCAAGAGTGTATGGTTCACAAGAGTCCCTGGGATCACGTGGGCCAGGCGAGACAATGAAAGAAGGGATTCCGCTTTCATAATTTTGACCGATTGAACTGCCAAAGTATGAATGGGGATCACTGAAATAACACAATTAAACATCAAATAAAATTTTTAAAAAACCATCAAAGTTTTAAAATGAGTTAAAATTACATTAAGCTAAATATTTTTAAAAAACATAAATCTTTTGAAAAAAATAATTTTGGTTTTTAACGGGGCTAAAACTAAACTTACCTGTTTTAAATGTATTTTAATTAAAAATAAGTTTAAAAATATATCTTTCTTACTATTTGGATAGCTTATGCTTAAGCCTGCTTTTACCAGGCGTATGCTTTCTAAGGTTTTACAGCGGGTGGAGGTTCTGCAGAAAGCGGAAATATCCACCCACTGATACCTTCTCCAGGGCAGGCATCCAATCTGTCAAGAGATTTTTTGACAGTTCGGAAATGCCGGTTCTCAGCGCATGTGCTTTGTGTGACTGAAACTGGCGCTCCCGATGTGCCTACGGTTGTGTAAACAACTCATACACACCCGTCGGCATCGGTAATACAGGCCAATAAAACTACGTGCACACAGAGAACACTGTGTGATAATTCACCCACAGTGACGTGCCAATAACACAATAGAACCCTGTTAACACAGTGATAGCAGAGTGATAATTCACCCACAGTGACAGTGTCAGTAACACATTATAACTCCATCTACACAGTGATAACAGTGTGATAATTCACCCACAGTGACAGTGTCAGTAACACAATAGTACTCCATCTACACAGTGATGACAGTATAATAATTCACTCAGTGAAATTGTCAGTAACACAATAGAACTCCATGTACACAGTGATAACAGTGTAATAATTCACCCACAGTAAAATAACAATAATACAAAAGAAAATATCTGCACACAAATAGAATGGCGCTGAAAAAGCTCTTATCAATTTCACAGATGACATCCAATGTTTTTGTGATTGGGAAACTATCCTTCCTCATCCTTCTCGAAATGTCTGCAGCCTTTGACACGGTTGACCACTCCATCCTCCTCCAACACCACTCCTCCGTCGTCCAGCTCGGTGGGACTGCCCTCATAGACAGAGAACCACCTGCATTTCCTTCTCTTCCCGCTGTTCACCGTTATCTCTGGAATCCCTGATGGATCTATCCTTGGCTCCCTTCTATTTCTCATCTATATGCTGCCCTTTGGCAACATCATCCGAAAACATAGCGTTAGGTTCCACATCTACGCTGACGACAATCATCTCTACCTCATTTTGAACTCTCTCTCGACTGCACTGTCTCTGATTGGTCACGCTGCTTGTCCGACGTTTACTACAGGTTAAGCAGAACTTTGCTTCAACTAAATATTGTATCGACCAGATCCTTTGTCTTCGGTAGCTGCCACAAAATCTATTATTTAGTCAGCGCCTCCAGCCTTCTGTCTGGCAACTCTTTGAGGCTGAAACAGACAGTTCGCAATGTTGACCTCCTACTGGACCCTGAAATGAGCTTCCAACGATATAGTGGCTACATCACCAAGACTGCCTAATTCCACCTCCGTAACATGAAAAAAGCAAGGACAACATTTAACATTTAAATAAAATGAAAAATTAAACAATTGATTGATTTGCCCGCTCGCATCTGTGCCTGAGGATCAAAGGAGGTGCATTGCGCAAAAGTGACACCCTAACGTCTCCTGCACCTTCTCCCTCCCCGTGACTGGAGCCTCGTTGCGGAGATTGCTGAGGTCATCGTCAGTGCAATTCTGAGTTCTTTTAATGACGTGAATTGTGCTCATTCCAGCCATTTCACTTTGCTAATTAAATAAACTGAATAAATATATGCTTTCAGGGCTGTTAAAGCTCTTTAAATTGCTTGAGATCTCTTCAAAACGATTTAAGATTCTTCCAATTCATGTAAAAGTATTTAAAAGTTTATAAAAGTTACCAAAAGATTCATAAAAATACAAAGAACCTATTTACCCTGCTGCTTCTGCGTGTACCAAGGCTTTGGAGCTTGTGAGAAAGATTGTGGGCATGTCCTCACAGGGCGGGTCTCACTTACACTCCACGCTGGATGCTTCACGCAGGCTGCACTTCTGGGTGGGGTGACGTCAGACGCTGCCCGGGAGTGCTCTTCAAGAAAACGGAATTCCACGTGCGCTGCGAGCAAAACGACCGGCGCGCTAGGTAAGTGCATATCACAGAATCACAGAAACCCCACAGTGCAGATAGAGGCCATTTCGGCCCATCGAGCCTGCACCGACACAAATCCCACATATCGGGGGCTTGCATCCACGGCAAGCCCCTGACCCTAATTTCTGGGCCATGGTCTAGTGTAATAGAAACAAAGGCAGGGTCTCGTGCAATAAAACAGTGACAGGGTCTCGTGTATTATATACAGAGACTGGGTCTAGTATAATATAAACAGTGACAGTGTCTAGTGTAATATAAACAGAAACAGGGTCTACAGTTAGATAAAAAGAGACAGGGTGTAGTTTAATATAAACAGAGACAGAGTCTAGTGCAATATAAACAGTGACAGGGTCTAGTGTAACATAAACAGAGACGGGGTCTCGTGTTAGATAAAAAGAGACAAGTTGTAGTGTAATATAAACAGATACAGTGTGTAGCGTAATATAAACAGAGACAAGGCCTAGTATAATAAAACAGAGACCGGGTCTAGTGTAATATAAACAGAGACGTGGTCTATTGTAATTTGATCAGAGACAGGGGCTAGTTTAATATAAACAGAGAGAGAGTCTAGTGTAATAAACACAGAGACAGGGTCTACTGTAATGTAAACAGAGACTGGGTCTAGACCCAGAAATTCGGTCTCCATGGGTGAGTACGCATGGGATACTCACCCATAGGCCGAAAGGAAGTACCGGTTTTCTGCATGCACTGCGCCTGCGCGGGAAACATGCCCTACCGATCCTCTGACTGAAGTGGTTCAGAGGTCAAACGTGCGTGCAGTGGAGGCTGCGCGTGCGCATCAAACTTATGTTTTTTTTTACAGCTTTTATCTGGGACCGTAAGCCTGCAAGATTTGGAAATGTAAAAAGCAGGCGTAAGGCCTGCTTTTTACAACGTAAGTGGTCAGTTAATTAAAACTAATATATTTTTTCCACAGTTTTATTATTTTTAAATACTTTAAAGCAAGGTAAATTTATTTTTAGCCCCTTCAGAATATAAAATTATTTTTTTCAAAACATTTAAATAATTCTTTAAAATAGTTATTTAATGTAATTTATTGTTTATTTAAAAAGTGTGATTTTTAAAAAAAGTATTTGGAGGTTTACTGCTATATTGGGGCTGTAGTATTTATAACGTTTAACAGGTCTTCCTGTCAATCTTATGAATGGTCTTTCCCCACCTCCAATTGGCTGCCCATGGCCTAAGTGATCCCAGGGGATGCATCGCACTAACTGTGCCCCTGGCATACACAAGCACTGTGCGCCTGCAGCTGGGCCAGGCCCCGGATCGGAAATACACCCGCGGGAAGCCCCCGACACGAATGTCTGGGCCAATATAAACAGAGACAGGGTCTAGTGTAATATAAACAGAGACTGGGTCCAGTGTAACATAAACAGGGTAAGGCTCTAGTGTTAACTAAAAAGAGACAGGGTCTATTGTAATATAAACAGAGCCAGCGTGTCGTGTAATGTAATCAGAGAGAGGGTCGAGGGCATTAGTGTAATATAAACAGAGTCAGAATCTGAAATTTGTAAAATAATCCGCTCTCACGTAATGGTTCTGCTCTCAGACGGTGGGATTCACGTTTTCACATCTTCCCAATCATTCGCGAAACATTCTGATCGTTGAAGGGTATCACTTCCCAATTGTGCAATGCCTATTCAGTTGTATTTTTTAATGTTGGAATTGTTGGACTGAAATGTGTACTTGGCCTGTTTGTTTAACGACTGTAATTAATGTCACTTCCCAGGGAATCTGCTCGTCTCTCTGGAGTTTTTACTCTCATATAAATAAGATGTTCCTTTGAATTCCCTATTCCGTTGATTCAGTGGGAGCGGTGCACCGAGCACTGATATGTACATCCTTTCCCACCAAAAGTTTAACCATGCTTCGGGATTTCCCACTATCTCTTCGGGTGCTATGGGCAATCTGGGATGTACAAAAGATTTAATACCCCATCATTGCTGCCCTTGGCGTCACCAGCAAGTCCAACTATTAACATCGTGTTTAACTATATTACTGTTCTTCTGTGTTGCCCATTATCTTCCAAAGTCTCGGATCTTTGATGTTCCTGGGAAGTCCAACAATACCCCGTGCAACATTTTTAATTGTGTTACTGTTCCTGTGACTCCCATTTCCTGCCACATTCTCAGGTCACTGATGTTCATAGAATCATAGAAATTTACAGTACAGAAGGAGGCCATTCGGCTCTTTGCGCCTGTACCTGGCTCTGTGAAAGAGCAGTCGTGCTTAGTCCCAAATTCCCGCTTTTTACCTTTAATCCTTTAAGTTCCGCATCCTGAAGTTCCTGTTCAACTCTCTTTTAAAAGTATTGAAGGAAAAGCTTCCACTGTAGGAACAGAGGTTCCTAACGAAAAGACTGAGTTCGATTCAGGCAATCAAATCAACGAAATTTAATGGAACAAAACAGGTTTTAACTGGAAAAAGCTGGAATACATTGAATGCAGGTCTGCTCTCTTTGAAGGCTCCACGAGGATTGCTGCTCTGGTCCGAAGGCTGACGTCACAACGTCATCACGTTCTTACCGCCATTGGGGGATCAAGAGACGAACGGCATGACGTCATCACGTTGAAACCGCTCTGTAAAGGTAACCAGACATAGTACTGTTAAACAGTGTAATTAAATGTACAGACATAGGCTGTAACTACATTGCTGTTAAAGGAATTATGTACAACTGCTCTGAGTCCTTTGGTGGCTCCGCCACATGCGCCCCCCCCAGAATTGTCTTTAACAGAAAAAGTGAGATGAGCCGGAGGTCTGACAAGTCTGTCCGATTGGCTTCGATAATCAGGCAGTGGAAGTTGAGGACCGGTGGTCGAGCTGGCAGGTGACTGTGGCTGAGCTGGTGCAGCGGGTGCAGTTGAACTGGTGGGCTGTTGTGGTTGAACTGGCATGGCGGCTGCGGGCGGACGGCCACGTTTCGGTGGTTGAGCGATGATGACTGGGCTATTCAAGTCCAGATGAGTCGGCTTCAAGCGGTCCACCGAAATGTGATCTGGCTTACCTCCGATGTCGACAGCAAAGGCCTTGTCTCCTGGTTTGATGACATGGAAGGGGCCAGTGTAAGGAGGCTTGAGCAGGTCCCGGTGAGCGTCATGATGGAGGAAGATGTACTCGGCGTGCTTCAGCTCCAACGGCACGTGGAAGCTTTGTAGGCTGTGATTGGATGTAGGCACCGGGACGAAACACTTGGCTGCTTCCTGGTGGCTGACGAGCTGCTGGGAGGCGGACCATGGTTCTGTGGGAGAGGGGAGGGAATCAGCAGGAACTCGGAGTGGCTGGCCGTAAACAAGCTCTGCTGAAGAAGATTGCAGGTCGTCCTCGGGTGCCATGCAGAGGCCCAACAGGACCCAAGGGATCCTGTCCACCCATCCCACACCTTGAAGACTGCCCGGTAAGGAGGCTTTAAGTGACCTGTGGAATCGTTTGCACAGGCCGTTCACCTGTGGATGATAGGCGGTGGTGCAATGAAGTTTGGCGCTGACCCCCTGAGCTACAGCATTCCAAAGCTCTGAGGTAAATTGTGGCCCCCGATCGGGGGAGATGTCTGCTGGCACCCCGAATCGAGCCACCCAACAGAAGATGAAGGCTCTAGCGACGTCCGCTGAAGTAGTGGAAACCAAAGGAATTGCCTCTGGCCACCTGGTGGTGCAGTCCACCATGGTGAGGAGATGAATAAAACCACGGGATGGCGGTAGTGGTCCCACAAGTTCCACAAGTATGTTGTCGAAGCGACGCTCTAGAACAACGAATGGACCCACTGGTGCTTTGACATGCCACTGGACATTAGCCTTCTGGCAGACCATGCAGGTTATGCCCCAGTCCCGGACATCCAGGTGCATACCCTTCCAGACGAATTTCGTCGACATTAGACATTGTGAATCCCGCATACCAGGGTGTGACAATCAGTGTATTGCATCAAAACCTTCCGGCGCCACGCGGCTGGCACAATAGGTCGGGGAAAGCCCATGGAGACACCGCAAAGGAGCGTGGTGCCCGTGGCTTGTAAACTGACGTTGGCCAGTTGGAAACTTGCTGGGACGGTTCTGTATGATTCAACCACTGGGTCCGAAATTGGATCCTCAGCCATGCGAGCGTAGTTAATTCCAAGATGGACCGTATCGACCGTCGCGCGGGAGAGGCAATCTGCCACCAAGTTGTCTTTACCAGACACATGTTGGATGTCCGTAGTGAATTCGAAATGAACGTCAGGTGATGTTGCTGACGAGCTGACCACGGTTCGGTGATCTTTGGCATGGCGAAAATCAGCGGCTTGTGATCGACAAAAGCCATAAAGTGACGCCCTTCTAACAAAAACCTGAAATGGTGAATGGCCAGAAAAAGGGCCTGCAACTCCCGATCGAAGGTGTAGTATTTTCTTTCATTTTTTCTCAGCTGCTGGCTGAAAAATACCAGAGGTTGCCACGTGCCATTGACCCAGTGCTCTTGTACTGCAGCCATGTCATAGTCACACGCGTCTGTAGTAAGGGCGATTGTGGCGCCTGGAAGAGGGTGTGCCAACATGGTTGCAGCAGCCAAGGTGCTCTTAGTGTTCCAGAATGCCTGGTCCATCTCAGCCATCCAGCCGATTGGGTCATTGCCAGACTTGACCTTGAGGGACCCGTACAAAGCATGCATAAGCACAGCCACCTTGGGGACCAATCGGTGGTAGAAATTCACCATCCCAAGGAAATCTTGGAGGGCCCTGACGGTCTGTGTGTGAGGGAAATAAGTAACAGCCTCCACCTTCGTCACCAGGGGGATGGCGCCGTCCGAGGTGATGCGGTGTCCCAAAAAATCGATGTTTTGCAGGCCAAACTGGCAGTTGGCCGGGTTGATGATTAACCCATGCTGGCTAAGGCATGTGAAAGGAGTACGCAAATGACCGAGGTGCTCTTCCTTGCTAGCACTGGCGATGAGGATGTCATCGCATCGAGATAAACAAAAATGAAAGGCAGGTCTCGGAGCACAGAGTCCATTAGTCGCTGGAAAGCTTGTGCTGCATTCTTTTGGCCGAATGGCATGCATAAGAACACAAAAAGCCCAAACGGTTTGATAACAGAGGTTTTGGGAATGTCCTGCGGATGTACGGGCACCTGCTGTTACACGTGGACGAGGTCGACTTTAGAGAAAATGGAATTTCCCGCAAAATGGGCTGAAAAATCTTGGCTATGCGGGATCGGCTACCGATCAAGTGTAGTGGCGTTGTTCAGGCATTGGTAGTTGCCGCATGGCCACCAGCTGCCACCAGATTTCGGCAGGATGTGAAGAGGCGAAGACCAGTGACTATTTGATCATCGAATAATTCCCAGCCACTCCATTGTATCAAACTCCACCTTCACAGGCCTGAGCTTATGGGTTCCAGCCTTCGAGCACGTGCATAAACCGGGGAGCCCGTTGTGGTGATATGCTGCTCCACAGCATGCGTCGTGACCGTGGAAGAGAAAGTGGGCCTGGTCAGCTCCAGGAACTCCCCGAGGAGACCAGTGAATTCATCCACGGATGAGTACGCACAGGCAACAGACTATGACATGGCGGTGCTGCGGTGGCAGGGGATTGAGTGGAAAGTGGCTGCGTTGAACAACTAGCAGTGCCGGACATCGATGAGGAACACATTTGCACACAGAAAATCTGCCCCTAGGATGGCCTGTGAGACCTTGGCCGAGACGAACTCCCAGTAGAATCGTTGACCGCTGAAGCACAGTTGGATCCGTCGCATCCCGAAGGCATGAATAGCTGCACCATTAGCTGCCTCGAGGGAAAGGCCGTGGCCTCAGTATGGAGATCAAGCCTCGATGCAGGCAAAATACTACACTGCGAACAGGTGTCAGAAACGAAACGGCGACCCGATAGGGAGTCTGTGATGTAAAGAAACATCCCTGAAGAGCCGATGGACATCGCAGTCATGGTGCGCCCTTTAGACCCGGTGCTCCTTCGCGAAAAACGCTGCGGGAACGTTGTTGTTTTTTGGCGGGCGAAAAACTGCAGGGAGGACGGCAGCGTCTGGCTTTTTGCGCCAAAACGGGATGGTAGGAGCAGCAGCCTGCTGCCTGAGGAGCTTGAGTCGTGTCTGTGGGGGCTGGGTGCCTCGTGACCGCGCAGCACTGCTGGGTGATGGATAAAATCTTATCTGCTTCTGCCACGAGATCAGCACAGTCTGTGATCGCAGAACAGGCTAAGGCAGCTTGCACTGGTTCTGGAAGCTGGCAAAGGAACAACTCCTTAAAAGGAAGCATTCCGGTTCGGCACCTAAGAGCATGAGCATTTAGCTCATGAGCTCGGACGGTCTGGAGTCCCCGAGGCCGGGCATAGTGAGAAGTCTGCGAGCGTGCTCCGACTTCGAGAGGCCGAAGACCTGCAGCAACCACGCCTTTAAATTATCGTATTTGCCGTCATCCCGTGGGCTACCGAGGAGGCTGATTATCCGCAAGGCTGTGGCGCTGTCAAGGGCGGAGGCCATGTAGTAGTAATGGGTCGAATCCACGACGACGTTCCGGATGCCAAATTGAGCTTCAGCGTGGATACACCACGAGGCTGGTTGCTGCTCCTAGAATTGTGGCAGTTTCAGAGTCACGGCATTCGTGTCCATGAGGAATATCTTTCACGAAAACAGTTTGTAGAAGTCGGGGTCACCAATGTAGGAACGGAGGCTCCTAACGAAAAGACGGAATTCGACTCAGGCATTCAAAACAACGAACTTTAATGGAACAAAACAGGTTTTAACTGGAAATTGCTGGAATACATCGAATACAGGTCTGCTCTCTTTGAGCATCCACGAGGACTGCTCCTCTGGTCCGAAAGCTGACGTCATGACGTCATCACTTTCTTCCCGCCATTGGGGATTACGTGACGAACGGCATGACGTCATCACGTTGAAACCGCGCTGTAAAGGTAACTAGACATAGTACAGTTAAAAAGTGTAATTAAAGGTACAGACATAGGCTGTAACTACATTGCTGTTAAAGGAATTATGTACAACTGCTCTGAGTCCTTTGGTGGCTCCGCCACACCACCACCTATTCAGTTAGAGCATTACCGATCCCGACATGTTCCTGGGAAGTAACTGTTGGTTCAGTATTGTTGTTTATGATAAAGGGTCATGGAAGCTTAGCGTGCCTGAAAGAGCTGCCGCTGTTACATATTCCAGTCCAGGTTCCCACCCACTGATCTGAAATCAGTTAACTCCTCTGTTTAAACAAAGAGCCAAGAAATGCTACATGGAAGCGGCAAGGGTTTTCCACTTCATCAAGAGTAATGTATTCTTCTCTGCAGGTAGTAAATCTCTAGACCATGTTTGTTTGATTGTTACTGTGGTTGTGATTTAGATAATTTCCCGCTGTTGGTTGTGTCCCGTGTATCCCTATTGGTGTGCGATATTGGAAGGTGTCTGTCTTGATGTGGTTGTTACAGACTCGCTGAGTGTCTGGTCTGAGTTTAATGGACACTGCGGCCTCACTGCTGCCATCTGTTTAATAATGTTTGAGAGATTACTGTACTCTGATTCTTTAATGACAGCAATGTTACTCCTTGTCCCAGCCTGAAACCGGAACTCTGCATTTCTATTAGATCAGAAATGTGTTTTCAGGAAAATTTTATACTCCGTATTCTTCGTACAGTTCAATGGGTAGCGCAGTAGCGATCTGACAGAGATTCCAGAAATACACAGAAACTTTTGAGAAAATCCACCAACTCCACTTCATTGTCTGACTTTCCACCATCGCGCACTCTGCACACCTCCCATTGGTTGAGGATGTTTAAGACAGGATTACAGGTGTAATGTTTGTTCCACTAATATAGTCAAATAATCGTATTGCCACAAACTTCATATTAATCATTACTCTGACACAGCAATGTAAAGCCAAGCGGATGTTGCACATTTCAAGGAGTCTCTCAGTGAGGCGCAACCTGACTTTGGATAATCGCCTATGTCCTTTCTATCATTATATCTGTGCGAAAATTAATAGGTCTTTCACATTTACACACATGAAGTAGAGAGAACTTGGAGCAAAATCAGCCACAATTTTCCATACAGCAGCTGGTAAATAGTTTGGTTGATGTTGTCTGGTGTGGGAAGGTTGGCAATGACACCGAGCACCATGATCTTCTTGAAATAGTCCCAAATTTAACATCGCATGAAGGAGAAGAGATGGCCGAGCCGATCTCTGATCACACTATCCCCGAAAGTAGGGCGCCTCTGATCAATATTTAACTGGAGTGTTAACCCCCTCAAGGCCAGGAGTGGGGCTTGAACCCATGCGCTTCTCACTCAACATGAGCTGAACTGACTGAATAAATCCAAATGACTGAGTTTTAATGTAATTATTTGTAATGCTTATTTACATTTAATCTATATTTTTTTCTTCTCCCTCCACTTCCTCTGCTCCAAGCGCAGGTCTAACATCGTCACCTGAGACCTACACATCCTCCGCTCTGCTTCATTCTGCTGCTGGTCACCTGCAGTCCGGCTGGTGGAGACCGCTTCATTCATCTCGCTCCTTGTTCATCTCCACATTCTAGTGTCCCTGGAACTCCCTGTTAGTTTAATGTTTTCCCATCTGCTGTGTGTGTTTTTTTATTTTACCTCCTTCTTTTCTCTCCCGTTTTCTGAAAGCGATGATCTATTGGACCCAGGGCTATGAGGGTAGAAAAGCCTTCACCGGGAGAACCTAGACAGGGTCAATATTAGGTATCACAACCCCGCGACTGCAGTTCTCATCTCACTGCCACCTCTCTGCACCTTCCAGTAAGAGTTTGTGGCTAGTGATAGGAAGGAACATCCCTGCCCCATGTTCCCAACCGATCTCACAGCACTGGGGTACCTGTAGCAGCGAACATTCAATCCAGCACAGGCTTCCGTCCGAACCTGGGAACTGTGGGTTGCTTTTGCCTCCAACTACAGCAAGGTGTTGTTATCAACCAGATCCACCAGTAATCTCCCATCAAAGGTTCGTTTTTTCTTATATTTTGCTGCAGATCTTGTTATTTTTTAATTTTAGTTTTATCCTGTTCAGTTATTTGTTTGACAACTTGTTGCTTCTTTATTATAACCCGTGTCTCCAGCAGAAAGCCCTGTCACAAGTAAAATAATCAGTCTCTATACCTGGATGTAGTAGCAAAGCTCCTAATTTCAGGCCGAACTCCACCGGTTTGCTGCTTCTGTTGGAGCCTGAAGTATAATTTCTGTTTTGTAATCTTCCTTACAGTGAACTTAGTGACGATTATGATCCTGTCTCGATTAAAGTGAGGTGTCTCCAAATGTGTCACCCGTTACCTGGTGTCCATGGCAGCGGCGGATCTTCTGGTCATTATCATTGACGTGATACTAAGACAGATTCCCTTTGCTCATGCTGCACAATTCCTCTTTTAATGTAACATTAAAGTGTGTAATATTCACGCCGTCCTGCTGTATGATTAGACGATTGACTCCCCACTATCTCTGTTATGTTTTTTGTGTCTGTTACGGTGAAGACAGACACACAACACTTTTCACGTCTCTGCCATTTCCTAATTCCCATTATACATTCTACAGTCTCCGCCTCTTAGGGATCCAAGCTTACTTTCGCTACTCTCTTCCTTTTTATATACTTGTAGAAGGTCTTAACATCTTTTTATATTTTCTCCCTCTTTATCAAAGTTTTGTCCATCCTTTGCTGGTTTTTAAAACACGCCCAATCCTTAGGCTTACTACTCTTCTTGGCAACGTCATAAAACTCTTTTAATCCTTCTCCTCATTAGCTAGTTACAGATGGGTCACTTTTCCCGTGATGTTTTTATATCTCAATGAAATGTATATTCGTTTAGAATTATGAAATATTTATTAAAAGGTTCGCCGTTGCTTTTCTACCGTCATACATTTTAAACTATTTTACCAAGCTACCTTAGTTAACTCCTCCATCATACCTTTGTAATTAGTTTATTTAAATTTAAGACACTTGTTTCTGACTTAAATACTTCACTCTTGAACTCATTGTGATATTCTATTATGTTATGATTACTCTTACCCAGAGAATCCCTTACTATGAGATTATTAATTAACCAGCAACAACAACTTTTATTTATATAGCGCCTGTAACATAGTAAAACGTCCCAAGGCGCTGCACCAGCGTATATTAAGACAAAAGATTTGACACCAAGCCACATAATGTTAAATTATGGCAGGTGACCAAATGCTTGGTGAAAGAGGTAGGTTTAAAGGAGCGTCTTAAAGGAAGAAAGAGAGGTAACGATTCAGAAAGGTTTAGGCAGAGAATTCCAGAGTTCAGGGCCTAGGCTTGCAGAAGGCATGGGCACCAATGCTTGAGCGATTATAATCAGGGATGCTCAAGAGGACAGAATTAGAGGGGCGCAGATATCTCAGGGAGTTGTGGGTTTGAAGGAGCTCACAGAGGTAAGGAGGAGCGAGGCCATGGAGGGATTTGAAACAAGGATGAGAACATTGAAATCGAGGCGCTGCTTAACAGGGAGCCAATGTAGGTCAGCAATCACAGGGGAGATGGGCGAACGGAACTTGGTGCGAGTAAGGACACGGGCAGCCTGGTTTTCGGTGACCTCAATTTTACATAGGGTAGAATGTGGGAGGCCTGCCAGGGGTGCATTGGAATAGTCAAGTCTAGAGGTAACAAAGGCATGGATGAGGGTTTCAGCAGCGGATGAGCTGAAGCTAGGGCGGAGACAGCCGATGTTATTGAGGTGGAAATAGGTGGTCTTTGTTATGCAGTGGATATGTCATTAGTAGATCATTTCAGGGTCAAATATGACACCAAGTTTGCGAACAGTGTGGTTCAGTGTTAGAAAGATGTTAGGGAGATGGATGGAGTCAATGGCTAGGGAACGGAGTTTGTGGCGGGGCCGAAAACAATGCCTTCGGTCTTCCCAATATTTCATTGGAGAACATCTTGCCTCATACAATACTGTACGTTGGACAAGCAGTCTAACAATTTAGAGACCGTGGAGGGGCCGAGAGAAGAAGTAGTGAGGTAGAGCTGGGTGTCGTCAGTGTACATGTGGAAACTGACGCTGTATTTTTGGATGATGTCGCCAAGTGGCAACATGTATGTCAGACCCTGTCACATTAAACAAGTCAAGATCTAAAATAACATCTTCCCTGGATATTGTTCTAGGAAACTGTCTCGAGTGCATTCCCTGAACTCCTCTTTAAAACTGCCTTTGCCAATTTGATTTGTCCAGTCTATATGAAGATTAATGTCCCCACGATTATTGCATTACCTTTATTAGACGTTTCTCTCCTTTCTTGATTAATACTCTGTCCAACAGTATAACTGCTGTTCGGGGGCCTACAAGCTACAGCCACGATTGTTTTCTGTACCTTGTTATTATTTATTTCCACACATACTGATTTTACTTCCTGGTCTTCTGAGCCAAGATCCTTCCACATTACTGTTCTTATGTCACCCTTTATTATCAGTGCTACCCGCCCTCATTTTATATTTTGTCTGTCTTTTCGAAATATCAAGTACCCTGGTATATTTTATTCACAACGTTATTCAACCGGCAATCAATACTTTGTAATGGCTATTAGATCAAACCCATGTATAACTATTTGTGACATGAATTCCTCTATCTTGTTACAAAGGCCTGCTGCATTCAGATAATGCACTTTTAATGTTAACATTTTCCCTATTTCCCCTGATTTGACTGTTTTCACTGATACTGATACACTATTACCGTTAAACTCTCTGTCCCTCCCTGTCACAATCAGCTTATCTTTATTCAAATCGCTACACAGCTCCAAGGACTTTAATTTTCTTCATAAACTTCCCCCCGTTTAGTTAAAGCCTTATCTATAGACTTAGTTACTGTATACGTCGAAACATTGTTCACAGCCCGGTTTAGAAACATAGAAGATGGGAGACGGAGTAGGCCATTCGGCCCCTCGTGCCTGTTCCGCCATTTAATGAGGTCATGGCTCATCATCCAACTTCAGTACCTTTTCCCTGCTTTCTCACCATACCCCTTGATCTCATTATCCTTAAGAAACATATCTAACTCCTTCTTGAATATATTTAATAAATTGGACTCAAATGCCTACCGTGGTAGAGAATTCCAAAGGTTCACCACTCTCTGGGTGAAGGAATTTCTCCTCATCTCAGCCCAAAGTGGCTTACCCCTTATCATTTGACTGTGACCCCTGGTTCTGGACTCCCCCGCCATCGGGAACATCCTTCCTGCATCTAGTCTGTCTAGTCCTGTTAGAATTTTATACGTTTCCATGAGATCCCCTCTCATTCATCTAAACTCTAGCGAATACAAGCCCAATTGAGCCAATCTCCCTTCATACGTCATTCTTGTCATCCCAGGTATCAGTCTGGTGAATCTTCGCTGCACTCCCTCCATGGCAATAACATCCTTCCTCAGGTAAGGCGAACAAATCTGCACACAAAACTCAAGATGTAGTCTCACCAAGGCCCTGTACAACTGCAGCAAGACATCCTTGCTCCTGTACTCGAATCCTCTCGCTATGAAGGCCAAAATATCATTTGCCTTCTTTACCACCTGCTGCACCTGTATGCTTACCTTCAGCAACTGGTGCACAAAGATACCCAGGTCACGTTGCACTTCCCCTTTGCCCAATCTACTGCCGTTCAGATAATAATCTGCCTTCCTGTTTTTACCACCAAATTGGATAACCTCACATTTATCCACATTATACTCCATCAGCCATGCATCTGCCCAATCACCCAACCTGTCCAAATCATACTGGACTTTCTCGGCATTCTCCTCACAGCACACACGCCCACCCAGCTCACTGCCTGCCACTCGGAAAAGACCTGTTTCTTCCAACTCTTTGCTTCCTGTCTGCCAATCAGTTCTCTATCCAAGTCAGCACCTTACCCCAAATAACATGTGCTTTTACTTTGCACGCTAATCTCTTATGCGGGACCTTATCAAAAGCCTTCTGAAAGTCCAAATACACCACATCCACTGGTTCTCCCTTATCTATTCACAGAATCACAGAAACCCCACAGTGCAGATAGAGGCCATTTCAGCCCATCGAGCCTGCACCGACACATATCCCACCCTATCCCCGTAACCCCACGTATTTAATCCCCCTAACACTAAGGGTCAATCCATCATAGCCAATCAACCTAACCCGCACATTTTTGGACTGTGGGAGGAAACCGGAGCACCCGGAGGAAACCCACGCAAACACGGGGAGAATGTGCAAACTCCACACAGACAGTCACCCAAGGCTGGATTCGAACCCGGGTCCCTGGCGCTGTGAGGCAACAGTGCTAACCACTATGCCACCGTGCTGCCAGTTACATCCTCAAAAAATTCTAGATTAGTCAGGCATAATTTACCTTTTGTATATCCATGCTGGCTTTGTCCGATCCTGTCACTGTTTTGCAAGTGTTCTGCTGTTACAACTCGAATAATGGTGTCTAACATTTTCCCCACTACCGATTAAACGCTTACTGGTCTATATTTCCCCGTTTTCTCTCTACCACCCTTTTTGAATAGTGGAGTTACAGTAGCTTCCTTCCAATCCATGGGTACTGTTCCAGAGTATATAGAATTTTGTAAGATGACCAGCAATGCATCAATATTTCTAGTGTAAGGTTCGAAAGTTTCTGCACAATCCCAAAACAGAAGAATAACCTTATTTAAAACGATTTTTGACCATCTCAGAATAAACCTGTTAAAAGGATAAAAGTGTGGTTGGGCCTAACAGAAGAATTCAAAGATTTAAATTACACATTTTTCCTAAGTGTAAGGAAGGAAGAGATTTTAGACTGTTTTGAGGAATGATTGGGCCAAAGGGATTTAAAATAATAATCCCAGGAAGATTTGGCTGGTTTAAAAGGCATGTTCAGGTTTGTGACACAGGGGAGGTGGGGTGGGCCCCCGAGTTTGGATATTAGAGAATCTGAGAATGTCCTAGGCCACCTCAGCCTTTTATGTAAAGGCAACAAAACCTGTTCCCACCAGAATTCGCAGAGCCAAATACATGAATAAAAACAGGACATGTCCCCTGCAACACAAAGGAAAGAACATAGCCTTACAGGATACAGCAATTAAACCACAGTACAAAACGAATCAAAGAGATTAACAAACGTTTTGCATTTTTAAACTAGTTTCAAGGAAATCCCGAAACCAGTTAAATGTCAATTAAGGGTTATATGGGCCATTCCCGAAGCTCGTTAAAGTTTAAAAACCTATAAACAATAACGAGCAAGCCAAATTTAACAGAGAAACCCGAGATTTGTAGTTCAGATAAGCCAGGCCCCAAATTAGTATAATTGACACCTGCTTTTTCAGTTAAACGGTCAGTTCTTCATCAGAGTTCAGCCAGCCAGTTCGAGAGAGAGAGAAATCATCATCAGAGACATGAAGGAAGGAAAAAGAAACAGAGATCGCAGCATCCAAATGCCTACAGAAACCAACAACCACCAATATTACCACCAACCAGGTAATATTGGGCCTCCATGACCAACAAGAAACCAACCGCCAAAAACTCGAAAGACAAAGACTTGCTTCCACTGTACAGGCTAGTCTGACTTACCCCTGGGTAACATTTGGACATAAAAGACCCTAAAGCTAGCCCTAACAAAAGAAAATCGGGAACTCACTTGACTAACTGCATTTAGGACCAACCAAAACTGAAGACCCAACGCAGGTGAAGTCTTCTACCACGTTCGGGGTATGGCAGGCCCCAACCACCACAACTAAGGAGAACCCCGAAATCGTGAACCTCTACGAACTGTCAAGAAAGTAGTTTGGTGAGCCTTTCCTACCACTGGATTCCAGCGTAGCTAGTGTCATGGGGTTGGGAGTTTAAGGGATTTTGTATATTGTAATTCTCCCTCGCTTATTCCGAGTGTTCCCCAACCATTTAGAGCATATGTGTTATTGCATTGTATATTTTCCTGTCTCAAAATAAAGATCAGAATTCTTTTCACTAACCCAGGTGTCTGTTGCAAGTTTATTACAACCTCCAAATAAGTCCAAAGTCTAGAACAAAAGGAAGTGGGAGCGATTCGATACGTTCAAAGGTTTCAGAGGTAAAGCTGACAAACAATCCACACTCCCCCCTTACACTAGGGCCACTTCCTTAAGTACACTAGTATGTAGATTATCAGGCCCTGGGGATTTATCGGCCTTCAATCTCGTCAATTTCCCTAACACCATTTCCCTACAAATACTGATTTCATTCAGTTCCTCCCTCCCATTTGATCTTATGTTCCCCGGCATCTCTGGGAGGTTATTTGTGTCCTCCCTTGGGAAGACAGAACAGAAGTATGTATTTAATTGGTCTGCTTTTTCTTTGTTCCCCATTATAATTTCCCTGATTCTGACTGCAATTAACCTACGCTTGATTAATCAAACTTTTTCACTTCACATATCTATAGACGCTTTTACAGTCCGTTTTTATATTCTCTGCAAGCTTACTCTCATGCTCTATTTTCACCCTCTTAATTAATCCCTTTGTCCTCCTTTGCTGAATCGTAAACAGCTGCCAATCCTCAGGTTTGCTGCTTTTTCTGGCAAATCTATATGTCCTCTCCTTAGAATATATGCTGTCGCTAATTTCCATTGATAGCCACGGTTGAGTCACATTTTTTGTTTTATTTTTATGCCAAACAGGGATGAACAAATTCTATAGTTCATCCATGCGATCTTTAAATGTTTGCCAATGCCTATCCACCGTCAGCCCTTCAAGTAAACGTCTCTAATCCATCCTAGCCAACTTGCACCTCGTACCATCGTATTTTCCTTTATTTAGATTCAGGACCCTAGTCTCTGAGTCAAATACATTGCTCTCCATCTTAATGAAGAATTATATCATATTATGATCGCTCTGCCCCAAGGGGCCCCAACAGCAATATTGCTAATTAATCCTTTCTCATTACATAATACACAGTCTAAGATGGCCTGATCTCTATTTGGTTCATCGACATATTGGTCCAGGAAACCACCTCGGGAATTCCTCCTCCACAGCATTGTTAATAATTTTGTAGCCCAATCTATATGTAGATTAAAGTTACCCATGATAACTGATGTGCCCTTATTGCACGTGCCTCTAATTTCCCGTTTAATGCCATCCCCAACCTCAGCATTACTGTTTGGGGGTCTGTATATAACTCCCACTAACTTTTTCTGCCCCTTGGTATTTCTCAGCTCTACCCATACAGATTCCACATCATCAGAGCTCATATCCTTCCTACCTATTGTGTTAATCTCCTCTTTAACCAGCAATGCTCCCCCACCTCCTATACCATTTTGCCTGTCTTTCCTGAATGTTGAATATTCCTGGATTTTGAATTCCCAGCCTTGCTATACCCTGGAGCCATGTCTCCGTAATCCCAAATATATCATATCCATTTACATCTATTTGCGCAGTTAATTCACCCACCTTATTACGAATGCTTCTCGCATTGAGACACAAGGCGTTCAGGCTTGTGTTTTAAAACTCTTAGATCTTTTAGAACTTTTATTTACTGTCGCCATATTTGATTTACACCCTTGATTTCTCTAACTGCCTCTTTTGCTTTTCTCCTTCCTGTCTTTTGCTTCTATTCTTGCTTTCATTTCCTCGGTCTCCCTGCACCGGTTCCAAAACCCCTGCCACTTTTCTTTAAACCCTGCTCAACAGCACTAGCAGACATTCTCCCTAGGATATCAGTCCCAGTCCTGCCCAGGTGCAGACTTTCCATTTTGTACTGGTCCCACCTCCCCCAGGACCGGTTACAATATCCCAGGAATTTGAATCCCTCCCCCTTGCACCATTCCTCTAGCCATGTATTAACCTGAAATATCCTTCTATTTCTACTCTGACTAGCACGTGGCACTGGAATCAATCCTGATACTACTACCTTTGAGGACCTATTTTTTAATTTACCTCCTAACTCCCTATATTCAGCCTTTAGGACCTCATCCCATTTTTTACCTATATCGTTGGTACCTATATGCACCACGACGACTGGCTGTTAGAATGATGTGTGAATGGTCTTGGTGTGAGTTAAGATGATGGGTGAATGTGTCTTGGTGTGATTTAAGAGGATGGGTGAAAGTTAACTGTTGCGAATTATCTCTTTGAGTGAATGGGTCTTGGTGTGAGTTAGGATGAAGTGTGAATGGAGCCTCGGGTGAATTAGTATGATGGGTGATTTAGGATTGTGGATGAATTGGTCTTGGCGTGAGTTAGAAAGATGGGTGAATGGGTCTTGGTGTGTATCAGAATGACGGTAGATTCGGTGTTGATGTGAGTTAGGGTAATATTTGAATGGGTCTTGGTGTGGGTTAGGTGATGGGTGAGTTGATCTTGGTTTGCGATAGGATGATGGGTGAATGGGTCTAGGTGTGAGATGGAATGTTGGGTGAACGTGTCTTCGTGTGTGTTAGAATAATGGGTGAATGGGCTTGGAGCGAGTTATGATGATGGCTGTATTGTCTTGGTTTGTGTTAGGATAATGTGTGAATGGTCGGTGAGATTTAGGATGATGGGTGAATGAGTCTTGGTGGGAGGTAGGATAGTGGGTGAATGGAACTTGTAGTGAATTAAGATAATAGGTGAATGGGGCTTGGTGTGAGTTAGGATGAGGTTTAATGGGACATTGTGTGAGTTAGAATTATGTGTCATTGGTGCTTGTTGTGAGTTAAGATATTGCGTGAGTGGGATTTGGTATTAGTTAGGGTGATGAGTGAATGGGCGTTCCATTGAGTTAGGAAGATGGGTGAATGTGGCTTGGTGTGAGCTAGGATGATATGTGAATGGGGCTTGGTGTGAGCTAGGATGTTGGGTGTAAGTTTCTTGGTGTGAGTTAGGATGATGGGTGAATAGTTCTTGGGGTGTTTTAGCATGATCGGTGAATGGGGCTTGCTGTGAGTTAGGATGATGGGTGAATGTGTCTTGGTGTGAATTAGGACGATGGGTAAATGAGTCTTGGTGTGAATTAGGAGGATGGGAGAACGGGGCTTGGTGTTAATTAGGATGATGATTGAAATGATCTTGTTGTGAGTTAGGAAGATATGTCAATGTTTCTTGGTGTGAGTAAGGATGATGGGTGAATTGGGCTGGTTGTGAGTTTGGAGGATGGGCGAATGGGTCTTGCTGTGAGTTAGGATGATGTGTGAATGTATGTTGGGGTGAGTTAGGATGATGGTTGAACGGGGCTTGGTGTTAGTTAGAATGCTGTGTGAATGGGTCTTGGTGTGAGTTAGGAAAATGGGTGAATGGGTCTAGGCTTGAATTAGAATGATTTATGAAGCGGTGCTGATGTGAGTTAGGATAATAATTGAATGGGTCTTGATGTGAGTTAAGGTGATTGGTGAGTAGATCTTGGTTTGAGTTAGAATGATGGGTGATGGGTCTATGCGTGAGATAGGATGTTGGGTGAATGTGCCTTGGTGCGAGTAAGGATGATGGGTGAATGGGACTTGGTGTGAGTTGGATGATGGATGAAAAGGCCTTGTTGCGTGTTAGGATGATGGGTGAATGGGGCTTGGTGTGAGTAAGGATGTTGACTGAATGTGTATTAGTGTGTGCTAGGATAATAGGTGAATGGGCTTGGTGTGAGTTACGATAATGGATGAATTTTCTTGGTTTGTGTTAGGATAATGGGTGAAAGGTTTTGGTGTGAGTTAGGATGATTAGTGAATGAGTCTTGGTGTGAGTTAGGATTATGGGTGAATGGGTCTTGGTGTGAGTTAGGATGATGGTGAATGGGACTTGGTGTGAGTTAGGATGATGAGTGAATGGGACTTGCTGTGAGTTAGGATGATGGGTGAAAGTGGCTTGGTGTGAGTTAGGATGATGTGTGAATGGGGCTTGGTGTGAGTTAGAATGTTGGGTGAATGGGACGGTGTGAGTTAGGATAATGAGTGAATGGGACTTGCTGTGAGATAAGATGATGGGTGAACGTGGCTTGGTGGGAGTTAGGATGATGGGTGAATGGGGCTTGGTGTGAGTTAGGATGTTGGGAGAATAATTCTAGGTGTGAGTTAGGATGATTTGTGAAAGGGGCTTGGTGTGGGTTAGGATGTTGTGTGAATGTGACTTGGTGTGAGTTAGAATGTGGTGAATAGTTCTTGGAGTGACTTAAAATAATGGGGGAATGGGTTTTGGTGTGCGTTAGTATGATTCATGAAAAGGGCTTGGTGTTAGTTAGGATGATGGGTGAATGATACTTGGTGTGAGTTAGGATGTTATTTGAATGAGTCTTAGTGTGAGTTAGGATGTTGGGAGAATGGGGCTTGGAGTGAGCTTGGACGATGGGTGAATGGGTCTTGGTGTGAATTAGGTTGATGACTGAATGGGGATGGATGTGAGTTAGTATGATGGTTGAATGTGTCCTGGTGTGAGTTATGTTGATGGGTGAGTCGGTCTTGGTGTGTGTTAGGATGATGGGTGAAAGAGGCTTGGTGTGAGTAAAGATGATGGGTGAATGGGGCTGGTTGTGAGTTTGGAAGATGAGCGAATGAGTCTTGCTGTGAGTTAGGATGATGGGTGAATGGTTCTTAGTGTGAGTTAGGATGATGGTTGAAAGGGGCTTGGTGTTAGTTAGGATGCTGGGTGAATGGTCTTGGTTGGAGTTAGGAAGATGGGTGAATGGGTCTTGGTTTGAATTTGGATGATGGGTGAAACAGTGTTGACGTGAGTTAGGTTAATAATTGAATGGGTCTTGGTGTGAGTTATGGTGATGGGTGAGTAGATCTTGGTTTAAGTTAGGATGATCAGTGAAAAGGTCTATGTGTGAGATAGGATGTTTGGTGAATCAGTCTTGGTGACGGTTAGGATGATGGGTGATTGGGGCTTGGAGTGAGTTAGGATGTTGGCTGAATGTGTCTTTGTGTGTGTTAGGATATTGGGTGAATGGGCTTGGTGTGATTTATGATAATGTGTGAATTGTCTTGGTTTGTGTTAGGATAATGTGTGAATGGTTTTGGTGTGAGTTAGGATGATGGCTGAATGATTCTTGGTGTGAGTTAGGATTATGGGTGAATGAGACTTGGAGTGAGTTAGTATGATAGCAGAATGGGGCTTGTTGTGAGTTAGCATGAGGTTAATGGTCCACTGTGTGAGTTACAATGATGTGTGGTTGGTGCTTGATGTGAGTAAGGATGCTGTGTGAATGTGGTTTGTTGTGAGTTAGGATGATGGGTGAATGGGGCTTGGTGTGATTTAGGATGATGAGTGAAAGGGCCTTGCTGTGAGTTAGGATTTTGGGTGAATAGTTCTTGGGGTGAGTTAGGATGATGGGTGAATGTGTCTTGGTGTTAGTTAGGATGATTCGTGAATGGGGCTTGGTGTTAGTTAAGATGATGGGTGAATGGGTCTTGGTGTGAATTAGGACGATGGGTAAATGGGTCTTGGTGTGAGGTAGGATGTTAATTTAATGTGTCTTAGTGTGAGTTAGGATGATGGGAGATTAGGACTTGGTGTGAGCTTGGAGGATGGTTGAATTGTTATTGCTGTGAATTAGGATGATGTGTGAATGTGGCTTGGTGTGGTTTAGATGATGTGAGAATGGGGCTTCGTGTGAGTTAGGTTATTGTGTGAATGGGACTTGGTGTGATTTAGGATGATACGTGAATGGGGCTTGCTGTGAGTTAAGATGATGGGATAATGTGGCTTGTTATGAGTTAGCATGATGGGTGAACGGGGCTTTGTGTGAATTAGGATGTTGGGTGAATGAGTCTCGGTGTGAGTTAGGATGATGTGTGAAAGGGGCTTGATGTGAGTTAGGATGTTGGGTGAATGTGTCTTGGTGTGAGTTAGGATGATGTGTGAATAGTTCTTGGGGTTAGTTAGAATGATGGTTGAATGGGTCTTGGTGCACGTTTGGATGGTTCGTGAATGGGGCTTTGTGTTAGTTAGGATGATGGGTGAATGGGTCTTGGTGTGCATTAGGACGATGGGTGAACGGGGTTGGTGTTGGTTAGGATGATGATTGAATGGATCATGTTGTGAGTTAGGAAGTTGTGTCAAAGTGTCTTGGTGTGAGTAAGGATGATGGGTGAATTGGGCTGCTTGTGAGTTTGGATAATGGGCTAATGGGTCTTGCTGTGAGTTAGGATGATGGGTGAATGGATCTTGGAGTGAGTTAGGATGATGAGTGAACGGGGCTTGGTGTTAGTTAGGATGCTGTGTGAATGGGTCTTGGAGTGAGTTAGGAAAATGGTTGAATGGGACTTGTTTTGAATTAGAATGATTTGTGAATCGGTGTTGATGTTAGTTAAGATAATAATTGAATGGTACTTGTTGTGAGTTAAGGTGATGGTTGAGTAGATCCTGGTTTGAGTTAGGATGATGGGTGAATGGGTCTATGTGTGAGATAGGATGATGGGTGAATGTGTCTTGTTGTGAGTTAGGATGTTGTCTGAATATATATTGGTTTGTGTTAGGATAATAGGTGAATGGGCTTGGTGTGAGTTATGATAATGGATGAATTGTTTGGTTTGTGTTAGGGTAATGGGTGAATGGGTCTTGGTATGCTGTAAGGATGTTTCGTGAATGGGGCTTGGTGTTAGTTAGGATGATCGGTGAAAGCGGCATTGTGTGAGTTAGGATGTTGTTTTAATGGGTCTTAGTGTGAATTAGGATGATGGGATTATTGGGCTTGGTGTGAGCCTGGATGATGGGTGAATGGGTTTTGGTGTGTATTAGGATGATGTGTGAATGGGGGTGGATGTGAGTTAGGATGCTGTTTGAAAGTGTCTTGGTTTGAATTATGGTGATGGGTGAGTCGGTCTTGGTGTGTGTTAGGATGATGGGTGAAAGTGGGCTGGATGAGTTAGGATGATGGGTGAATGGTCTTGGTGTGAGTTAGGATGGTGGGTGAATGTGTCCTAGTGGGAGTTAGGATTATGGATGAATGGAGCTTGGTGTGAGTTAGAATGATGGGTAAAAGGGCTTTGGTTTTAGTTTAGATGATGGTTGAATGGGTCTTGGTCTGAGTTAGGATGATAGGTGAGTAGATCTTCGTTTGCGTTAGAATGATGCGTGAATGGGTCTAGACGTGAGTTAGTATGTTGGTTGAATGTGTCTTGGTGTGTTTTAGAATAATGGGTGAATGGGCTTGGTGCGAGTTATGATGATGGGTGTATTGTCTTGGTCTGTGTTAGGATAATGTGCGAATGGGAATTGAAGTGAGTTAAAATATTTTGTGAATGGGGCTTGTGTGAGTTAGGATGAGGTTTAATGAGACATTGTGTGAGTTACAATAACGTGTCATTGGTGCCTGTTGTGAGATGGGATATTGGGTGAATGGGCTTTAGTGTGAGTTATGATGAAGAGTGAATGGGCCTTGCTGTGATTTAGGATGATGGGTGAATTTGGCTTGGTGTCAGTTTGGATGATGGGTGAATGTTGTTTGTCTGAGTTAGGATGGTGGGTGAATGTGTCCTGGTGTGAGTTAGGATTATGGGTGAATGGAGCTTGGTGTGAGTTAGAATGATGGGTAAACTGGCTTTGGTGCTAGTTTAGATGATGGTTGAATGGGTCTTCGTGTGAGTTAGGTTGATGGGTGAATGGGTCTTGAAGTGAGTTAGGATGATGGGTGAATGTGTCTTGGTGTGAGTTAGGATGATGGGTGAATTGGCCATTTTGTGAGTAAGAATGATTTGTGATTGGGACTTACTGTGAGTAAGGATGATGTATATATGGGCTTGATATGAGTTAGGGTATTGGGTGAATGGGACTTGGTGTGAGTTGGAGGATGAGTGAATGGGGCTTTGTGTGAGTTAAGATGATGGGTAAATTGGTTCTGGTGCGAGTTAGGATAATGGGTGAATGGGTCTGGGTGTGAGATAGGATGATAGGTCATTGGGGCTTTGTATGAGTTAGGATGATGCGTGAATGGGTCTTGATGAAATTTAGGATGTTTGAATGGGGCTTGGTGAGAGTTAGGATGATGGGTGAATCGGTCTGTATGTGAGTTAGGATGATGGGTGAATGTGTCTTGGTGTGAGTTAAGATGATGGGTGAAAGTCTAAGTGTGAATTAGGATGGTTGGTGAATTGTCTCGTTGTGTGTTAGGAGAATGGTTCAATGTTCTTGGTGTGAGTAAGGTTGATGACTGAATTGGCTTGGTGTGAGTTAGGGTGATTGGTGAATGGACTTGGTGTGAGGTAGGATGGTGGGTGAATGGGCTTGGTGTGAGTTAGGATGATGGGTGAATGGAGCCTGGTGTGAATTAATATGATGGTTGATTTCGGATTGTGGTTGAATTGGTCTTGGTGTGAGTTAGGAAGATGGGTGAATAGGCCTTTGTGTATATTAGGATGATGGTTGATTCGGTGTTGGTGTGAGTTAGGGTAATATTTGAATGAGTCTTGGTGTGAGATAGGTGATGGGTGAGTAGATCCTCGTTTATGTTAGGATGATGGGTGAATGGGTCTAGGCGTGAGATAGTATTTTGGTTGAATGTGCCTTGGTGTGTGTTAGAATAATGGGTGAATGGGCTTGGTGCGAGTTATGATGATGGGTGTATTGTCTTGGTTTGTGTTAGGATAATGTGTGAATGGTCGGTGTGATTTATGATGATGGGTGAATGAGTCTTGGTGCGAGTTAGGATTATGAGTGAATGGGAATTGAAGTGAGTTAAGATATTGTTTGAATGGGGCTTGGTGTGAATTAGGATGAGGTTTAATGGGACATTGTGCGAGTTAGAATGATGTGTCATTGGTGCCTGTTGTGAGATGGGATATTGGGTGAATGGGATTTGGTGTGAGTTATGATGAAGAGAGAATATGCCTTGCTGTGAGTTAGGATGATGGGTGAATAATTCTTGGTGTGTGTTAGGATGATGGGTGAATGGAGCTTGCTGTGAGTTAGGATGATGGGAGAATGTGTCTTGGTGTGAATTAGGACGATTGTTGAATGAGTCTTGTTGTGAATTAGGATGATGCTTGAATGGGTCTTGGTGTGAATGAGTACGATGTCTGAACGGGGCTTGGTGTTAGTTAGGATGATGATTGAATGGATCTTGTTGTGAGTTAGGAAGATGTGACAATGTGTCTTGGTGTGAGTAAGGATGATAGGTGAATTGGGCTGGTTGCGAGTTTGGATTATGGGCGAATGAACTTGCTGTGAGTTAGGATAATGGGTGAATGGATCTTGGGGTGGTTAGGATGATTGGTGAACGGGGCTTGGTGTTAGTTAGGATGCTGCGTGAATGTGTCTTGGGGTGAGTTAGAAAAATGGGTGAATGGGTCTAGGTTTGAATTAGAATGATTTGTGAATCGGTGTTGATGTGAGTTACGATACTAATTGAATGGGTCTTGGCGTGAGTTAAGGTGATGGGTGAGTAGATCTTGGTTTGAGTTAGGATGATGGGTGAATGGGTCTATGTGTTTAAAAGGATGTTGGGTGAATGTATCTTGGTGTAAGTAAGGATGATGGGTGAATGGGACTTGGTGTGAATTGGATGATGGATGAAAGGGTCTTGTTGTGTGTTAGGATGATGAGTGGATGCGGTTTGGTGTGAGTTAGGATGTTGGCTGAATGTGTATTGGTGTGTGTTAGGATAATGGGTGAATGGGTTTGGTATGAGCTATGTTAATGGATAAATTGTCTTGGTTTGTGTTAGGATAATGGTTGAATGGTTTTTGTGTGAGTTAGGATGATGGGTGAATGAGCCTTGGTTTGTGTTAGGATTGTGGGTGAATGAGACTTGTAGTGAGTTAGGATGATGGGTGAATGGGGATTGGTGTCAGTTAGGATGAGGTTTAATGGTCCATTGTTTGAGTTCGAATGATGTGTGATTGGTGCTTGGTGTGAGTAAGGAAGATGATTGAATGAGGCTTGATGTGAGTTAAGATATTGTGTGAATGGGACTTGGTGTGAGTTAGGATGATGAGTGAATTGGCCTTGCTGTGAGTTAGGATGATGAGTGAATGTGGCTTGGTGTGATTTAGGATGATGGGTGAAAGAGGCTTGGTGTGAGTTACGATGTTGTGTGAATGTGTCTAGATGTGAGTTAGGATGATGGGTGAATGGGGCTTGGTGTGAGTTAGGATGTTGGGTGAATGTTTCTTGGTGTGAGTTAGGATGATTGGTGAATGGGTGTTGGTGTGAGTTAGGACAGTGGGTGAATGCGACTTGGCGTGAGTTAGGATGATGAGTGGGATTGGGTATTTGTGTGAGTTAGGATGTTGTTTCAATCTGTCTTGGTGTGAGTTAGGATGATGGGAGATTGGGGCTTGGTGTGAGCTTGGAGGAAGGGTGAATTGTTTTGGTGTGAATTAGGATGATGGGTGAATGTGGCTTGGTGTGAGTTAGGATGATGTGTGAATGGGGCTTGGTCTGAGTTAGGTTATTGTGTGAATGGAACTTGGTGTGATTTGGATGATGAGTGAATGGGGCTTGTTGGGAGTTAGGTTATTGTGTGAATGGGACTTGGTGTGATTTAGGAAGAATATTGAATGGGGCTTGCTGTGAGATAGGATGATGGCTGAATGCGGCTTGGTGTCAGTTAGGATGTTGGGTGAATGAGCCTAGGTGTGAGTTAGGATGATGTGTGAAAGGGGCTTGGTGTGAGTTAGGAATTTGTGTGAATCAGTCTTGGTGTGAGGTAGGATGATGGGTGAATATTTGATTGGGTGAGTTAGAATGATGGGTGAATGGTTATTGGTCTGCGTTAGGATGATTCGTGAATGGGGCTTTGTGCTAGTTAGGATGATGGGTGAATGGGACTTGGTGTGAGTTAGGATGTTGTTTGAATGGGTCTTAGTGTGAGTTAGGATGGTGGGAGAATGGGGCTTGGTGTGAGCTTGGACGGTGGGTGAATGGGTCTTGGTGTGAATTAGGATGATGGGTGAATGGGGATGGATGTGAGTTAGGATGATGGTTGAATTGTTTTGGTGTGAGTTATGATGATGGGTGAGTCGGACTTGGCGTGTGTTAGGATGATGGGTGAAAGTGGCTTGGTATGAGTTAGGATGATGGGTGAATGGTCTTGTTGTGAGTTAGAATGCTGGGTGAATCAGTCCTGGTTTGAATTAGGATTATGGGTGAATGGGCCGTGGTGTGAGTTAGAATGATGTGTGATTGGGACTTGGTGTGTGTAATGATGTTGTTTTAATTGGGCATGATGTGAGTTAGGATATTTGGTGAATGGGACTTGGTGTGAGTTAGGATGATGGGTGGATGTGCCTTGCTGTGAGTTAGGACGATGGGTGAATGGGGCTTGTTATGACTTAATATGATGGATGAATTTTTTCTGGGTGTGAGATAAGATGATAGTTGAATGGGGCTTTGTATTTGTTTGGATGATGCGTGAATTTGTCTTCATGAGATTTAGGATGTTTGAATGGGGCTCGGTGAGAGTGAGGATGAAGGGTGAATGGGTCTGCATGTGAGTTAGGAAGATGGGTGAATGGGTCTAAGTGTGAGTAGGGATGTTTGGTTAATCGTCTCGTTGTGTGTTAGGAGAATGGATCAATGATCTTGGTGTGTGTTAGGATGATGACTGAATTGGCTTGGTGTGAGTTAGGATGATTGGTGAATAGTCTTGCTGTGAGTTCAGATGATGGGGGAATGAGCCATGGTGTAAGTTAGAATGATGTGTGATTGGCGCTTGGTGTGAGTAAGGATGTTTTGTTTCTGGGCTTTATGTGAGTTAGGGTATTAGGTGAATGGGACTTGGTGTGAGTTAGGATGATGAGTGAATGGGGCTTGGTGTGAGTTAAGATGTTTGGTGAATGGAGCTTGGTTTGAGTTATGTTAATAGGGGAATGTGTCTGGGTGTGAGATAGGATGATAAGTGAATGGGGCTTTGTACGAGTTAGGGTGATGCGTGAATGGGTCTTGATGAGAGTTAGGATGTTCGAATGGGGCTTGGTGAGTGTTAGGGTGATAGGTGAATGGGTCTGGATTTGAGTTAGGATGATGGGTGAATGGTTCTAAGTGTGAGTTAGGATGATTGGTGAATTGTCTCGTTGTGTGTTAGGAGAATGGATCAATGGTCTTGGTGTGAGTTAGGATGAAGACAGAATTGACTTTGTGTGAGCTAGGATGATTGGTGAATAGTCTTGGTGTAAGTTAGGATGGTGGGTGAATAGGCTTGGTGAGAGTTAGGATGATATGTGAATGGTCTTGGTGTTAGTTAGGATGATGGGTGAATGTGTCTTGTTGTGAGTTAAGATGATAGGTGATAGTTGACTGGTGCAAATTATCTCTTTGGGAGAATGGGTCTTGGTGTGAGTTAGGATGGTGGGTGAATGGAGCCTCGTGTGAATTAATATGATGGGTGATTTAGGATTATGGTGAATTTGTCTTCGTGTGAGTTAGGAAGATGGGTGAATGGGTCTTGGTGTATATTAGGATAATGGTTGATTCGGTGTTGATGTGAGTTAGGATAATATTCGAATGTGTCTTGGTGTGAGTTAGGTGATGGGTGAGTAGATCTTGGTTTGCGTTAGGATGATGGGTGAATGGGTCTAGGTGTGAGATAATATGTTGGGTGAATGTGTCTTGGTATCTGTTAGAATAATGGGTGAATGGGCTTGGTGCGAGTTATGATGATGAGTGTATTGTCTTGGTTTGTGTTAGGATAATGTGTGAATGGTCGGTGTGATTTAGAATGATGGTTGAATGAGTCTTGGCGTGAGTTAGGACTATGGGTGAATGGGACTTGAAGTGAGTTAAGATAATGGGTGAATGGGGCTTGGTGTGTGTTTGGATGAGGTTTATTGGGACATTGTGTGAGTTAGAATGAAGTATCATTGGTGCTTGCTGTGAGTTGGATATTGGGTGAATGGGATTTGGTGTGATTTAGGATGATGTGTGAATGGGCCTTGCTGTGAGTTAGGATGATGGGTGAATGGGGCTTGGTGCGAGTTTGGATGACGGGTGAATTAGTCTTGGTGAGTTAGCATGATGTGTCAATGGGCTTGGTGTGAGTTTGTGTGATGGCTGAATGTGTGTTGGTGTGCGTTAGTATGATGGGTGAATCGGTGTTGGTGTGAGTTAACATGATGGCTGGATGGGCTTTGTATGAGTTAGGATGATAGTGAATTGTTCTTGGTGTGATTTAGCATGATGGGTGTCATGACTCTCACCATTCATGTAGAAATGCCTCAAGAGGTAACACTGGGCAGCCAGCTGGTGGTGCCGTCCAAGGTAAGTATAAATACTGGGGCGTGGGCCCAGCTTGCTCAGGACGTTTTTGAAACAAAGAACTAGTGATGTAACTATAACATATGGTTGTGAAATAGTTGATTAAATCCTTGTTTTATACTCAAACCAATTTGCTTCATAGTTTTCTTACGTCAAATTAAGCAACTGTTTATTGGCTCCACACCCTGAGTGATTTCGGGAACAGCCAGCTAAGACTTCAAGTGTAGAAGGGAACTCCGACATAGTCATCAATCCATCAGGGACAACCAACTCAGACCCGCCCGTCTTGACCTATACCCGAATTCACATACAACTGCTAAGATATGGAAACACTGGTATCTTACCTTCAGCAAATTCCTGATGGTGTGTGGTGAAAACTTTCCTGATAAATTAGAGATACTTGCCAATTATGTATCTCCTCGTGTGTTTGACTATATTGAAGACTGTGTAGACTTTGACACGCTATCCTAATATTAAAGTGACTATAAGTTGAGGCCACAAACGAAATTTTTGCTCGGCATCAACTGGCCACAACTCGACAACAACCCGGGGAATCACTTGACGAATTCTTTCAAAAGATTCGCCGGCTCAGCAAGGATTGTAATCATAAAGCTGTCAGAGCTGAGCAGTGCCAGGAGGAGTTAATTCGTGATTCCTTTATTAATGGGATTGCGTCTCCCTTCATAATCCAGCGTCTGTTGGAGAATAAAAGCCTCGAGTTACATGCTGCCTATGACTCGGCATGTTCTCTGGACTTAGCAAAGAGGAATGCAGATACCTATCTTTTACCACGTGCACCGTCTGCTGCAATCACTTTTAGTGACTCCTTCGATAGTCCTTGAGCGGAAGCCCTCACTGATGATGACTCTAACCTAGCTGATGACACCCCAACCCTAAGCCTTCACAGATGATGACCCTGCCCGAGCGTCATCTTGGCATTCTGGAAGGAAGTGTTTCTTCTGTGCAGGTGCATTCCACTATAGGAAATGTTGTCTGCTCGTAACGCAACCTGCAATCATTGTAGTAAGAAAGGCCACTTTTCTAATGTATAACGGTCGAGATCCTCTGTTAGTTTTGCAGCTAATATCTATAAAAATGCTCCTCCCCCAAAAGTCACTTCTAAGTTTACAACTGCTATCTATAAAACCACTCCTCCTCCCATCACAGCTGTTTTTCCGCAAAATCTGCCCCATGCAGCCACGAAGTTTTTAGTAAATTGACACGTTTTGACTGAACTAAACAATTCATGCAGCTCTGACAGCTTCATTAGTGAGCGGGCTTTCAGTAAGTTAAAACTGTGTATTTACCCCTCGGACAGGGAGATTGCAATGGCTCCGAAGACACTGACCACTAATTCTTTCGGCTTTTGTTATGTCGTCCTTATTCTCAATGGCTGCATTTATTTCCCCAGCTGGCTCGGGGTGCTCAAAACCTTGCAGTGATGTGTTCCTGGGACAGGATTTCCAGAAACAATACAAAAGACTCACTTTCGAGTTTGGAGATCCAAAGCCAGAGCTTACTATTTCCAAAGTACTGTTGTGTGTGCTTTCGGCAGCTTCGCTCGACAAGCCCTCATTGTTTGACAGTCATTCCCCCTGATGTAAGCCCATAGTCACTAAATCACGACGTTTCAGCCAAGATGAGCAATCCTTTATCGAGGCAGAGATCCCTCGTCTTCTAGCTGATGGTATCATTGAGCCATGTTCACCTCCGTGGCGGGCTCAAGTCATCTTTGTGAAAAATCCTCTGAAGCAACACAAGAAACGTCTTTGCATCGATTACTCGCAAACTGTTAACCAGTATACCGACCTGGATGCCTACCCACTACCACGCATCGATGAAATGGTCAATAACCTTGCCACCTACAAGGTATTTTCAACTTTTGACTTAAAGAGTGTGTACCATCAAGTACCATTAAAAGAATCTGACAAAACGTAAATGGCCTTTGATGCAAATGGACGGCTTTATCAGTTTTGTCGCCTTCCATTTGGGATCAACAAGGGGGTGGCCATCTTTCAACGGGCAATGGATAGCCAATCAAGCAGGAGCACTTAATGTATACTTTTCCATATCTGGATAATATTGCCATTGCTGGTCATGACCAGAAGGAGCATGATGCCAACATCCAGAAAATTTTGACCTTCTCCATCGTCGCAACTTAACCTGAAATGAGTCCAAATCTGTGAAATCAGTACCATAAGGCAACATCCTTGGTGACTGGGTGGGCAATGGTGTCATCAAACCGGATCTGGTGCGACTTCATCTGCTTCAGGAGCTTCCTCCCCCTACGAATCTCGGCTCTCTTCTTTAGGCACTCGGCATGTTCGCCTATTATGCGAAGTGGATACACCACTTCTCCAACAAGATCCAACCCCTGCTTCACGCTAAGTCATTTCCGTTGGAGGCAACGGCTATTTCAGCTTTCAACTTCCTCAAGCAACAACTGGAAAAAGCCACACTTCGTTCCAGTGATGAAAATCTCCCTTTCGTTGTTGAGTGCGATGCATTGGAGGTGGCGTTCTGAGCTACCATGAATCTAGGTGGTCGACCCGTGGCATTTCTTTCCAGAGCTTTGCAAGATAGCGAGCTCCATTATCCTCCTGTCGAGAAGCAGGCTACAGCTATCATCAAAGCAGTACATAAATGGAGTCATTTTCTTGCTCGTCATCATTTCACGCTTATAACCCATCTGCACTCCATGATATTTATGCTGGATAACCGGAAATGCACTAAGATCAAGAATAACAAAATACAGCTCTGGAGGATGGAATTGGCCTCCTTTGGCTACACCATACATTATCGGCCCAGCAAAGAGAATGTGGCCCCAGGTATCCTCACATGTGCATTCTGATCTTCTATTTCAACTTTGATTCTTGCGGATCTTCATACTGACTTATGCCACCCTGGCTTTACCTGCATGTTGCACTTTGTGTGATATAAAAATCTCCCATTTCCTACAGAAGATGTGAAAAGAACATGTTCCACTTGTAGAATTTGTGCAGAATTAAAACCACAATTCTTCCGCCGGAAGGCTCGCTCATACAGCCTATGCTGTGACACAGCATTGAATTTAAAGGGCCATTGCCTTCCTCAATGCGAAACACCTACTTGCTTACTATGGTGGACGAATATTCACGCTTTCCCTTTGCTTTCCCCTGTCCCAATATGCTTACTTCCACAGTGATCAAATGCCTCGATCAGACCTTTTTCCTTTGTGGTACGGCCAATTTCATCCACTCTGATTGGGGTCCGTCCTTCATATCAAGTGAACTCAAAAGTTATCTTTCCCAACGGGGAATCGCCACCAGTAAAACTACACTGCATCATCCCATTGGTAACCGACATGTTGAGAGATAGAACGCTATCATTTGGAATGCTTTTTGTCTTGCACTGAGGTCACGCAACCGTCCAGACCAGCAGTGCAAATCTGTGCTCCCTGACGTGTTGCATTCCATCAGGACCGTTCTTTCTACATCCACCAACGTTACTCCTCACGAACGATTCTGTGGGTTCCAGCTTCGCTCCACTCATTGGACGTCCCTACCATCATGGTTGGCCGCACCCGGCCCCGTGCTGCTCCGAAAATTCGTTTGATTTTCCAAGAATGATCCCCTTGTCGAGGAGGTGGAACTAACAGACGTTAATCCCACATACACGCACGTGTGGTACCCTGATGGCCGGGAGTACACCGTTTAATTCTGAGATCCGGCTCCCTGCTGAACCGATGCCATGGAACCCAGCAATAGAGGGATCCATATTAATGAGGCCGATACTCTGCTCTCCTTTGTGGATGACGCCCTACCCGGGACATCAAGGGATCTGCTGGCTGCTCCCCCGTATCAACTTGGGGAGCGCAGCGCTCCCCACAGGATGGCCACCCAAAGTCAGGACGCTGGACAATCACCAGACACCAAGCAAGATGAAGCCAGCGCTGCGCCTTTGGGGACCCGAACCTGGAGTCACGATCTCCCCAATCCACCTCAGATTGATCAAGGCAACACGGGCCCTGTCAACATGCCGGTATGAAGCAATTGACCCAGGGACCGAGACACAGCCCGAGGAGATGTGCCTTCCGCCCACAAACAGAAAACGAAATGACTGCGGCTCTTCGTGATCCATTATATCGACTAGAAGGAAGTCGTCAGATTCGAAATCATTCAGGCGGGAAGAATGTCATGAATCTTACCATTCATGTAGAAATGATTCATGTGATAACTGTGGGCAGCCAGCTCGTGGCGCCATCCAAGGTAAGTATAAATACTTGTGCATAGGCCCAGCTTGCTCAGGGCGTTTTTGTAACCAGGAACTAGTGATGTACCTAGAACTCATGGTTGTGAAACAGTTGATTAAAGCCTTGTTTTATACTCAAACCAAGTGCTTAGTAGTTTTCTAACCTCATTGGGCGAATGTGGCTTAGTGTGATTTAGGATGATTGGTGAATGGGTCTCGTTGTGAGTTAGGATGAAGAGTGAATGAGGTTTGGTTTGAGTTAGGATGAGGGGTGAATGGGTCATGGTGTGTGTTACGCTGATGGGTGAATGGACTTGCTGTGAGTTAGGATGGTGGGTGCATGGATCTTATTGTGAGTTATGATGATTAGTGAATGGGCCTGGCTGTGAGTTAGGATGCTGAGTGAATGGGTCCTCGTTTGGTTTAAGATGTTGGGTGAATGGGGCTTGGTGTGAGTTAGGATAATGGGTGAATGTGTCTTGGTGTGAATTAGGATGATGAGTGAATGATCCTTGTGTGCGTTTGGATGATGGGTGAACGGGGCTTTGTGTGAGTTAAGGTGATGGATAAATGGGGCTTTGCGTTCGTTAGGATAAAGTCTGAATGGTGCTTGGAGTGAGTTATGATGATGGGTGAATGTGCCTTGGTGTGAGGTATGATGATGGGTGAATGGGTCCTCTTGTCATTTAAGATGCTGGTTCAACTGGTCTTGGTGTGAGTTAGAATGATGTGTGAATGGGACCTGGTGTGCGTGAGGATGACGTGTGAATGGGCTTGTTGTGAGTTAGGTTGATGGGTGAAAGGATGTATATGTGAGTTATGATGATGGGTGAATTGGGCTTGCTGTGAGTTAGGATGATGTTTGAATGTGGCTTGGTGTGAGTTACGATGCTGGGTGAATGGGTCCTGGTGTGATTTAAGATGATGGGTAGATTGCTCTTGGTGTGAGATAGGATTATGTGTGAATATGTCGAGGTGTGAGATAGGATGATGGGTGAATGGGTCTGGGTGTGATTTGGACAATGTTTGAATGGCTTCTGGCGTGGGTAAGGAAGATGGATGAATGAGTCTAGTGTAATACAAACATAGACAGGGTCTAGTGTAATATAAACGGAGATAGGACCTACTGTAATATAAACAGAGACATGGGCTAGTATAAAATAAAAAGAGACAGGGTCTAGTGCAATAGAAAAAGAGACTTGCTCAAGAAAATTAATAAGAGACAGGCCCTCGTAGAATTTAAACAGACATATGAAAACTGACACAGGGCTTAATCAAATTTGCACGGAGAAATATGCAATTGCAATACTAAATGAGACAGGGACATGAGAAATATAAAAATAGACATGGTCTAGTGTAATATAAAGAGTGACAAGGTCTAGCGAAATATAAACAGAGACAGGGTCTAGAGTAATATAAACAGAAACAGGATCGAGTTTAATATAAACAGGAACAGGGACTAGTTTAATATAAACAGAGACAGGTTTAAGTGTAATATAAACAGTGACAATGTCTGGTGTAATATAAACAGTGACTCAGCCTAGTGCATTATAAACTGAACAATTTTCTAGTTTAATTAATAAAGAAACAGGGACTAGTTAAATTTTAACACAGACAGCGTTTAGAGTACTATAAACAGATACACGATTTATGTAATATAAACAGAGACAGTGTCTAGTGGAGCATAAGCAGGGACAGGGTCCAGTTTAATATAAACAGAGGCAGGGTCTAGTGTAAAAAAAAAGACACGGCCTAGTGTAATAGAAACAGAGACAGGGGCTAGTGTAATATAACCAGAGACAGTGCCTAGTGTAAGATAAACAAAAAAGGTCTAATGTAGTACAAACAGAGATAGGATCTAGTGTAATATAAGAAGAGACAGGGCCCAGTGAAATATAAAGAGAGACCGGGTCTATTTAGTATAAAAAGTGACAAGGTCTAACGTAACATAAACAGAGACAGGGTCCAGTGTAATATAAACAGAGTCCGGGTCGAGTGTAATATATACAGATACAGGTTCTAGAGTAATATAAACAGTGAAAGGGACTAGTATAATATAAATAGTGACAGGGTCTAGTGTAATATAAACAGAGACAGGGTTTAGTTTAAAATAAACAGAAACAGGGTTTAGTGTAATATAAACTGAGACAGGGTCTAGTGAAATATATCCAGAGACAAGGCCTAGCATAATATAAACAGAGACAGTCTAGAGTGATATAAACAGAGACAGGGTCGTGTGTAATTTAAACAGAGACAGGGTCTAGTGTAATATAAACAGAGGCAGGGTCTAGTGTAATATAAACAGAGACAGGGTCAAGAGCAATATTAAGAGACAGAACCTCATAGTATTTATACAGACATAAGATAACTGACACTGGGCTTTGTCAAATTTACACGGAGAAATAGACAACTGCAATATTAAATGAGACAGGGACGAGTGCAATATAAACAGAGACGGTGTCTAGTGTAATATAAAAGAGACAGGTATAGTGCAATATAAACAGAGACATGGTCCAGTTTAATATAAACAGAGACAGGGTCTAATGTAATATTAGCAGAGACAGGGCCTAGTGCAATACAAACAGAGACTTGGTTTTTATAATATAAACAGAGACATGGTCCAGTGTAATACAAAAATAGACAGGGCCTAGTGCAATATAAACAGGGACAGGATCTAGTGTAATATAAAGAGACACAAGGTCTAGCAAAATATAAACAGAGACAGCGTCTAGTGTAATACAAACAGAAACAGGGTCTAGTGTAATATGAACAGGAACAGGGTCTAACTTAATATAAACAGAGACAGGTTCAAGTGTAATATAAGGAGTGACTCAGTCTAATGTATTATAAACAGAAACACGGTCCAGTTTAATTTTAACAGAGACAGGGTCTAGTGTAATATAAACAGAGACAGGGTCTAGTGTAATATAAACAGATACCGGGTCTAGCGTAACTTAAGCAATGACAGCGTCTAGTAAAATAAATACAGAGACAGAGTCCAGTGTAATATAAACAGAGACAGGGTCTGGTGTAATACAAACAGAGACAGGGTCTAGTGTAATATAAAGAGAGACTGGGTCAAGAGCAATAATAAGAGACAGAACCTCGTAGAATTTATACAGACATATGACAACAGACACAGGGCTTAGTCAAATTTGCACGGAGAAATAGACAAGAGCAATATTAAATGCGACAGGGACGAGTACAATATAAACAGAGACTTGATATTCTGTAATATAAACGGAGCCATGGTCTATTGTAATATAAAAAGAGACAGTGTACAGTGTAATATAAACAGAGGCATGGTCCAGTGTAATATAAAAATAGACAGGGTCTAGTGCAATATATAAAGAGACAGGGTCTAGTGTAGTAATAATTGAGAAAGGGCCTATTCTAATATAAACAGAGACATGGTCTTGTGTAATATGAACTGAGACACATTCTAGTGCAATATAATCAGAGACAGTGTCTAGAGCAGTAATAAATGAGAGAGGTCCTAACGTAACATAAAAAGTGACAGGATCGAGCAGAGCAATAACTGAGACAGGGTCTAGTGCAATAATAACTGAGACAGGACCTTATTTAATAGAAAAAAATACAGGGTCTAGTGAAATAATAACTGATACAGGGCCTAGTGTAATTTAAACAAGGACATGGTCTACTGTAAAATGAACAGAGACAGGGCCTAGTGCAATGTAAACAGAGACAAGAGCTCGTGTGATATAAAGAGAGACTAAACCTAGTGTAATATAAACAGAGACATGCTCTCATGTAATGTTAACTGAGACAGCGTCTACGGCAATACAAACAGGGACAGTGTCTAGTGCAATGATAACTGAGACAGGACCTTATGTAATAGAAACAGAGACAGGGTCTAGTGAAATAATAACTGAGACAGGGCCCAGTGTAATTTAAACAGACACAGGGGCTAGTGAATTAATAATGGAGATAGTGCCTACTGAAATATAAACAGAGACAGGGTCTAGTGTAGTATACACAGAGACAAGGTCTACTTTAATATAAACAGAGACAGGGACCAGTGTAATGTAAACAGAGACAGGGTCTAATATAATATAAACAGAGACAGGGCCAGGTGTAATGTAAACAGAGACAGGGCCTAGTGTAATAGAAGCAGAGACAGGATCTAGTGTAATATAAAGAGAGACAGTGTCTAGTTTAATATAAACAGAAACAGGCTCCAGTGTAATATATAGAGAGATAGGTTCTAGTATAATATAAGCAGAGATGGCCCTGTGTAATATAAACAGAGGCAGGGTCTAGTGTACTATAAAGAGAGACACGGTCTAGTGTAATTTAAGCAGATACTTAATCTGAACTGTGTGAATGAATCAGTTCTCACTTCATGTCCCTGCTCTCAGACTGCGGTTTTCACGTTTTATTTTCTATCTAATCATTCTCGAAACATTCTGATCGTTTAAAGGTGTCACTTTCCATTTTGCAATGACTGTTTCATTGTATTTTGTAATGTTAGAATTGTTGGACTGAAATGGTTAACTTGGCCTGTTTGTTTAACGACTGTAATTAATATCAGTTCCCAGGGAATCTGCTCGTCTCTCTGGAGTTTTTGCTCTAATATAAATAAGATGCTACTTTGAATTCTCTATTCCATTGATTCAGTGGGAGTGGTGCCTCGAGCACTGATACCTTCATTCTTTCCCACCAAATGTGGAATCATGTTTCTGGATTTCTCACTAACTCTTCGGGTGCTATGTGCAAACTGGGACGTACAAAAGATTTACTATCCCATCATCGCTGCCGTTGGTGTTCCTAGTAAGTCCAAATATTAACATCGTGAACGATCTTTACCTGTATTAATGTTGTTCTGTGTTTCCCATTATCTTCCACAGTCTTGGATCATTGATGTTCCTGGGAAGTCCAACTATTAACTCCGCTATGGATGTGTCCTGTGTATCCCTCTTGGTATGCAGTATTGGAAGGTGTCTGTCTTGATGTCTTTTGTTACACAGTCGCCTGTCCATCCTCACTCCTGCCATCTGTTTAACAATATTTGAGAGTTTACTGTACTTTGATTCTTTAGCACCAGCAATGTTACTCTTTTTCCCAGCCTGATGCTGGAACTGTGCATTTCCATTAGATCAGAAATGTGTTTTCTGGAAGATTTATTCTGCTTATAGTTCAATGGGTAGAGCAGTAGCGATCGGACAGAGAGTCCAGAAATACACAGAAACGTTTGAGAATACCCGTCAGCTCCACTTCACTGGCTGACTTTCCACCATCGCCCAATCTTTACTCTGACAAATCAATACAAACCACGCGGGTCTTGCACAGTTCAGGGAGTCTACCAGTGAGGCGCAACCTGACGTTGGATAATCGCCTATTTCCTTTCTATCATCAATTGGAAACCCAGACGATTGACATTAACACGCGATTAATTGTTTGGTTGTAATTCACTGTAAGAAACCATATTGGTAAAGTATTGGGAAATCCGCTGTAAAATTAATAGCAATATATCTATGAACTGATAGTACTCATTTTAAATTAAAATAAAGCATTAGATTTACACAGCGAGGCAGACATTCCGTTCACTGCGGGTGTGTACGCGCTGTGTACTCACCCGTCGGGCCAATGGAAATGCCAGTTTCAGGCATGCACTGGAAACTGACATTTCCGAGCTGTCAAGAAAGCTCTTGACAGATCCCCCGGCTACGCTGGAGCAGGAGAGTTCCGTTTTTTGGGGACCCTCCGCCCACAGAAAACATTTACAATTCTTGCACCTGCTTATTCTGCTTCTACCAGGATAAGAGTTGAAAAAAGAAAAGAAAATTCCACTGATTTATCAGTGAAAAATACCTTAAAGAAAGGTAAGTTTATTTTTAGCCCCGTTAAAAACTTTAACTTTTTTCAAAACATAAATTTTTTGTTTAAAATACTTAAATTATGTAATTTAACTTATTTAATGCTTTAGTATGTTGTTGGGGGTGATCTCTATTGCTGTATTTATCTGGTCTTCCTGTCAAATGTATGAATAGAGATTCCCTTCTGTGATTGGCGCACGTGATCCCAGGGACGCTGCGAACCGCCTGCGCCTCTGGGATGCGTGGGCCCTGCACACCGGCGGTTTGGAGAGGCCCAGCAGCGGAAGTCTGCACCTCCCGGGAGCCCTCCGGTCCAGGCGCAGATTTTTCCAGATCGCAGCCATCCGCCCGCAGGAGGCCTGTGAACGGAAATTCAGGGTGGTGCGTTTTTTCTTATCTGTGCGAAAAGTAATACGTGTTTCACATTTACACACGTAAAGTAGAGAGAATTGGAACAAAATGAGCCGCAGTTTTTCACACAGCAGCTGATAAATAGTTTGTTTGATGTTGTCTAGTGCGGGAATGTTGGCAATGACATCGAGAGCTCCATGTTCTTCTTGGAATGGTCCCAACATTAACATCCCATAAATGAGAAGAGCGGGTCGAGGCGATCTCAGATCACACTCTCCCCGGAAGGAGGGCGCCTCTGATCAGTATTTAACTAGAGTGTTAACCCGCTCAAGGCCCGGAGTGGGGCTTGAAACCATGAGCTTCTCACTCAACAGGAGCCGAATTGCCTCGGAATGAATCCAATGACCGAGTTTTTAACACAATTTTTTGTAATACCGAGTCATATTTAATATATTGTCTTTCTTCTCCCTCCACTTAATTTCTTCCACGCGCAGGTCTAACATCGTCGCCACAGGCCTACACATCCTCCGCTCTGCTTCATTCTGCTGCTGCTCATCCGCAGTTCCGCTGCGGGAGACCGCCTCATTCATCTCGGTCCTTTTTCATCTCCACCTTCTAGTGTCCCTGGAACTCCCTGTTAGTTTAATGTCTTTCCATCTACTGCGTGTGTATTTTTATTTTACCTCCCTCTCTTCTCTCCCCTTTGCTGAAAGCGCTGATCTTTTGGGCCCAGGGCTACGAGGCTACAAACGCCTTCACCGAGAGAACCTAGAAAGGGTCAATAGTAGGTATCAGAAACAGGCGGAAGCTGTTCTCATCTCACTGCCACACCTGTGCACCTTGCCGTAAGAGTCGGTGGACAGTGATAGGAAGGATTATACCTTATACATTTTCCCCCCGATCCTACAGCACTGGGACACCTGCAGCAGCGAATGGCCATTTCAGCACAGGCTTCCTTCCGAACCTGGGAACTGTGGGCGATTATTGCCTCCAGCTGCCACAAGGTATTGTTATCAACCAGATTCACCAGTAATCTCACATCACAGGATCGGTTTTTCTTAAAGTTTGCTGCAGATCTTGTTATTTGTTATTTTTAGTTTTATCCGGTTAAGTTATTTGTTTGACAACTTGTTGGTTCTTTTATCGTAACCCGTGTCGCCAGCAGAAAGCTCTGTCTCAGGTAAACTAATTAGCCTACATAGCGGATGCAGTAACAAAGCTTCTAATTTCAGACCGAACTCCACGTGTTGCTGCTTCTTTTGGAGCCTGCTGTATAATTTCTGTTTTTTAACCTTCCTTATATTGAACTTGGTGACGATTGTGACCTGTCCCGAGGAAGCTGCGGTCTCTCCAAATGGTGTCCATGGCAGCGGCGGATCTACTGGTCATTATTATTGACCTGATACTAAGACAGATTCACATTGCTCATGCTGCACAATTCTTTTTCTTAAGGAATATTAAAGTGTGTAATATCCACGCCGTTCTGCTCTACGCAGTGACAGACTGTTCTGTCTGGTTCACAGTCACTTTCACCTTTGATCGATGTGTGGCCATTTGTTGCCAGAATCTGAAAATAAAATATTGCACCGAGAAAACGGCGACGGTGGTTCTAGGAACAGTGAGTGTGCTGTTCTGTGTAAAGCACACTGTCTGGTACTTTATGTACACAAGTGAATATTTACTTTTTAACATTCCCTGGTTTTGTTATGTAACAGACAATGTTTTGCTTTCACGCGTATGGGGAGCAATTGAAACACTTCATTACATTTTAACCCCATTTATTCCATTTGTTTTGATTCTGCTGCTCAATGCTTTAACCGTCAGACACATTTTCTTGTCGAGCAGAGCCCGCAGGAGACTCCGGGCCCACAGCAGTGGGGAGAGTCCCAGAGACCCAGAGATGGAAAAGCGAAATAAATCCGTAATTTTACTCTTTCTTATATCGGGGAATTTTATTCTGTTATGGGTAATGTTTTTGGTGAATTCCATATACTTGCGAATTAATACAATGCAGAATATGACATCCTTTGGCATTTTGGATCTCCTACACGAGATTGGATTCATGCTTCAACTGTTGAGTTCTTGCACAAACACTTGTATTTATGCCGTGACCCAGACTAAATTCAGAGAGGAGTTGAAGACTGTGGTGAAATTTCACATCACTCTAATTGCTAAAGTAATGTAAAACAACGAGAAGAAATGAAACATTCCACATGGCCCCTGAAATATTAAACATAATGTATAAATTATTACAGAAACACTTATTAATTAACTGTTATTTTAAAGCAGAATCTAGGCTGACACTGCAGTGCAGTAGTGATGGTGCGCTGCAGTACTGGGGGAGCGCTGCACTGTCGGAGGGGCATTACTGAGGTAGCGCTGCACTGTCGGATGGGCAGTACAGAGGGAGCGCTTCACTTTTGGAGGGGCAGTACTGAAGGAGCACTGAACTGTCGGGTAGGCAGTACAGAGGGAGTGCAGCACTGTCGGGTAGGCTGTACTGAGGGAGCGCAGCACTGTCGGACGGGCAGTACTGAGGGAGTGCTGCACTATTGGAGGGACAGTACTGAGGATGCACTGCACTGCCGGATAGTCAGAGTTGAGGGGGCGTTACACTGTTGGAGGGGCCATAGAATATAAGAACATATGAAATAGGAGTAGATGTAGGCCATTTTGCCCTTCGAGCCCATTCAATGAGATCATGTCTGATCTTCTACCTCATCTCGACTGTCCAGCTTTATCCTCATATCCCTTCATTTCCTTAATATTCAAAAATCTATCGATCTCAGTCTTGAATATATTCAACGACTGAGGCTCCACAGCCCTCTGGTGTGGTGAATTCCAAAGATTCCCCACCCTCTGAGTGAAGTAATATCTCTGCATCTCAGTCCTAAATATCCGACCCCTTATTCTGAGAGTGTGACCCCTGGTTCTATACTCCCCAGCCAGGGGAAACATTCTCCCTGCATCTACCCTGTCAAGCCATGTAAGGATTTTATATGTTTCAATGATATCATCTCTCACTCTTCTAAACTCTAGAGAATATAAGCCTAGTCTACTCAATCTGTCCTCATAGGACAATCCACCCCATCCCAGGAACCAGTCTGGTGTACATTCGCTGCACCCCCTCTAAGGCAAGCATATTCTTCCTTGGGCCAGGAGACCAAAACTGTGCACAATACTCCAGGTGTGATCTCACCAGGGCCAGATATGATTTCAGTAAGTCGTCTTTACTCTTATACTCAAATCCTCTTGTAATGAAGGGCAACATTCCATTTGTTTTCCACATTGCTTGCTGTACCTGCATGTTAACTTTCACTGAATCGTGTAGAAGGATACCCAGGTCCCTCTTAACACCACGATTTCCCAATCTCTTACCATTTAAAAAGACACTGCTTTGCTATATTTCCTACCAAAGTGGATAACTTCACATTTCTCCACATTGTATTCCATTTGTCATGTTCCTGCCCATTCGTTTAGCCTGTCTATATCCCCTTGAAGCCTCATTGCATCCAATCACAATTTATATTCCCACCCAACTTAGTATCATCAGAAAATTTGAATATATTACATTTGGTCCCCTTATCCAAATCATTGATGTAGATTGTGAATAGCTGAGGCCCAAACACTTATCCTTTCGTTACCCCACCAGTTACAGATTGCCAAACCGAAGATGCCCGTTTATTCCTACGCTCAGTTTCCTGTCCGTTAACCAATCCTCACTCCATGGAAGTATATTACCCCCAATCCCAGGAGCACTAATTTTGTTTAATAACCTCTTGTAAGGCACCGTATCGAATGTCTTCTGAAAATCCAAATAGACCACATCCACTGGTTCCCCTTTATCTATTCTGCTAGTTATAACCTCAGAAAACTCTAACAGATTTGTCAAAAACGATTTCCCTTTCATAAATCCGTCTTGACTCTGCCCAAACCTATTCTTATTTTCTAAGTGCCCTGTCACCAAGTCCTTAATAATAGAATCTAGCATTTTCCCTAACACTGATGTCCGGCTAACTGGTCTGTCATTCCCCGTTTTCTCTCTCTCTCCTTTCTTAAATAATGGGTTTACATTTGCTACCTTTCAATCAGGCGGGGCCTTTCTAGAATCTATGGAATTTTGGAGAAAGACAAACAATGCATCCACTATCTCTACATCCAACTCATTCTCAACCCTAGGCTGTAGGTCGTCAGGTCCAGGAGATTTATTGGCTTTCAGTCTCATTAATTTTTCCAGTACTACTTTTTTATTAATACTAATATCTTGCAGTTCCTCCTTCTCGCTAGGCCTTGGTTGTTAATGATTTCCCATACTGTTTTTTGCATCTTCTTCCGTGAAGACCGACACAAAATATATATTTACTTTCTCTTGCCTTTTCCTTATTCCCCATTTTAATTTCTCTTCTTACAGAGGGAGCACTGCACTTTCGGATGGGCAGTGAATTGTCAGAGTAGCAGTACTGAGAGAGTGCTGCTCTGTCGGAGGGGCAGTGCTGAGGAAGCACTACACTGTCGAAGATACGGTACTGAGGGAAGGCTGACCTGTCAGAAAGCCAGTACTGAGGGAGTGTGGCACTGTCGGAGGGGCAGTAGTTATGGAGTGCTTCACTTTTGGAGGGGCAGTACTGAGAGAGTGCTGCACTGTAGGAGGTACAGTACTCAGTTAGCACTGCAGTGTCGGATGGGCAGTACTGAGGGAGAGCTGCACTGTCGGGGGGGAAGTATTTACAGAGCACTGCACTGTCGGAGGGGCACTACTGAGAGATTGCTGCATTGTCGGGGGGTACGCATTGATGGAGCACTACAGTGTTGGACGGGCAGTACTGAGGGAGAGCAGCGCTGTTGTAGCAGCAGTATTGAGGGAGCGCTGCACTAATGGAGGGGCCGTACTGAGGGAGTGCTGCACAGATGGAGTGGCAATAAAATCGGTGTTTTGCACAGTCGGAAGGGCAGTTCTCAAGGAGCGTTGCACTGTCGGTGGGGCAGTACTGCTGGAGCACTGCACTGTCGGAGGGTCAGTACTGAGGGAGCACTGCACAGTTGGAAGGGCAGTACTGAGGTGGTGCTGCATTGTTGGAGGTTCAGTACTGAGGGAGCGCTGCTCTGTTGAAGTGGCAGTACTGAGGGAGTGCGGCACTTTCGGAGGGGTAGTACTGAGGGAGCGCTGCTCTGTTGGAGGTCCAGCACTGGAGGAGTGTGGCTATGTCGGAGGGGCAGAATTGAGGGAGCGCCGCAATGTCGGAGGGTCAGTACTCCGGGAGTGCTGAACTGTAAGATGGGCAGTACTGAGAGAGCACTGAAGTGTTGGAGGTTCACTACTGAGAGAGCGCTGCATTGTTGAAGGGGCAGTACTGAGGGAGCACTGTACAGTCAAATGGGCAATACTGAGGTAGATCTGCACTGTCGAATGGACAATACTGAGGGAGTGCTGCACTGTCGGAGAGGCAGTACAGAGGGAGCGCTGCACTGTCGGAGGAGCAGTAATATGGGAGTGCTGCACTGTCAGAGGGGTGCGACTGAGGGTGTGCTGCACTGTTGGAGGGGCAATACTGAGGGAGTGCTGCACTGTTGGAGGGGAAGAACCGAGAGTGCGCTGCACGGTTGGATGGGCAATACTGAGGGAGCGCTGCACAGTCAGAAAGGCAGTAGTGAGGGATCGCTGCCCTGTCAGAGGGGCAGTAATGAGCGATCACTGCACTGTCGGAGGGGCAATAATGAGGGACTGCTGCGCTGTCGGTGGGATGGGACTGAGGGTGCGTTGCAGTTTCGATGTTCAGTACTGAGGGAGTACTGCAATGTCAGAGGTGACGTCTTTCAGATGACACATCATACCAAATTCCCATCTGCTCTCTCAGGTGCACTGAGAAGATCTCATGTCACTATTATGAAGAAGCGCAGGGGGGTTCTCTCTGTCGTCCTGGCCAATATTTATCCGTGAACCAACATCAGCAAAAAAACAGATTATCTGGCCATTATTACATTGCTGTTTGTGGGAGCTTGCTGTGTGCAAATTGGCTGCCGCATTTCCTACATTACAACAGTGACTACTCTTCAAAGTGTACTTCATTGATTGCAAAGCGCTTTGGGACGATTGGTGGTCGTTAAAGGCGCGATATAAATGCAAGTCGTTATTTTTAAATCAGGCCTCTAACAATAGGCTGGGATCCGTGGTCGATGCCCTGTGTGGATTCCATTAGTTCAATAGGTGGACTAATGCGGGCCGGTAACAATAGGCTGGGATCCGTGGTCGTTGCCCTGTGTGGATGCCATTAGTTGAATAGGTGGAGCAATGCAGGCTGCGAACAATAAGTGCAAGCAATGCTGTGCAATCGATTCATTTGTGAATCAATGTTGGCTTCATCTCGTTGGAAATGGACGGGTAACATTCTTAAAACCGCTATCAGTGTCCTAGGCCCAACCATCTTCAGCTGTTTCATCAATGACCTTCCCTCCATCATAAGATCAGAAGTGGGGATGTTCGCTGATGATTGCACACTGTTCAGCACCATTGGATTCTCGTCAGATACTGATGCAGTCCGTGTCCATATGCAGCAAGACCTGGAAAACATTCAGACTTGGGCTGACAAGTGGCAAGTAACATTCGCACCACACAAGTGCTAGGTAATTATCATTTCCAACAAGCGAGACTCTAACCATCTCCCCTTGAAATTCAATGGCAATACCATCGCTGAATCCCCCACTATCAACATCCTGGGGGTTACCATTGATCAGAAACTGAACTGGACCAGCCATATACATACTGTGGCTACAAGAGCAGGCCAGAGGCTGGGAATTCTGCGGTAAGTGTCTCACCTCCTGACTCCCCAAAGCCTTTCCACTACCTACAAGGCACAAGTCAGGAGTGTGATGGAATACGCTCCACTTGCCTGGATGAGTGCAGCTCCAACAACACTCAAGAAGCTCGTCACCATTCAGGATACATCAGCCCGCTTGATTGGCACTCCATCCACCACCTTCAACATTCATTCCCTCCACCTCCGGCGCACTGTGGCTGCAGTGTGTACCATCTACAAGATGCATTGCAGCAACTCGCCAAAGCTTCTTCAACAGCACCTTCGAAACCCGCGACCTCTACCACTTAGAAGGACAAGGGCAGCAGACGCATGGGAACATCACCACCTACAAGTTCCCCTCCAAGCCACACACCATCGTGATTTGGACCTGTATCACCGTTCCTTCACTGTCGCTGGCCCAAAATCCTGGAACCCCCTTCCTAACAGCATTGTGGGTGCACCTACACCTTATGGACTGCAGCGTTTCAAGAAGGTGGCTCACCACCATCTTCTCAAGGGCAATTAGGGATGGGCACTAAATGCAGGCCTAGCCGGCCAGCGACGCCCACATCCCAGCAATGAATAAAAAAATTTAAAAAAACCTTACTCTGAGTTGTTAGGTTTTATGTCAGGCTTTGCTGTCAACTTTTAAGCGGTATAATGCCAAGGCCCAGACTTTAATTGATTAGAATTGATTATAAGATTTAATATAAGCAAAATTTGTTCATGGACAAAATAAGGAGACTGAAGATAGACAAATCTTCGGTTCCTGATGGTTTCCACCACAGGATATTAAAATAAGTTTTTGAGGATATTGTAGATGTTCCAGCCATGTTCTTCCAAAACGGACTTGACTTAGGAAGTGCCCCATGGATTGGAACATTGCCCACGACACTTCATTAGTGAAGAAGGGTAGCGGAGACAAAATCGGAAATTATAGGCCTATTAGTCTAAGGTCTGTTGTGGAGAAGTTATTAGAATCTTATATTAGGGACATTGTGATTGAGCACTTAGACAAATATGAACTGGTCAAAGAGAGCCACCGTGGATTTGTACGAACCAAGGTGATTTTTATTAATATGGAACTAACGTGGTTGATAATGGAGAGTCTAAGGAGGTTATTTATATGGACTTCCAGAAGGCATTAGATCAGGTTCCACATAAGGGACTGTTAGCAAAAATGAGCGTGCATGGAATTGGAGGCAACCTATTGACAGGGGCAGGGAATTGCTTCGGTGTTAGGAGACAGAGAGTAGGGATAATGCATATGTTGACAGATTGGCAGGGTGTTGCTAGTGGTGCCCCAAGAGACCAGTACTGGGGCTTTTCACTCTACTCATAATTGAATTGGATGAAATAATAGAGAGCCATATATCCAAGGTTGTTGAAGGCAACACGTAAGGTGGCACAGTACATAGTGTAGGTGGGAGCAGCAAGTTGCAAATGGACATTGAGAGATAAGGTGAATGGGCAAAATTATGTCAGCTGGAGTTCAATGTAGGTAAGTGTGAGGTCATTCACGTTGTCCCTCAGAAAGATAGATCAGAGTATTTTATAAAATATGAGAAGCTAGAAGCAGTGGATGAACAGAGAGATTTAGGTGTCCTAGTACAGAAAGCACTACAAGCTCGTAGTCAGGTACAAAAAATAATTTAAATTCTAATCGAATGGCCGCCGTTTTATCAAAGAGGCTGCAATTGAAGGGGTGGAACTTCTGTTCCAGCTGTACAGAGTCATGGTCAGACAGCATCTGCAGCAATGCAGCCAGCTCTGGGCACCGACGCTTAGGACGGGAAACATGTACTTGGAGGGGGAGCAGTGCAGATTCACCAGAATGATACCTGGGCTAATAGGGTTAAATTATGAGGACAGGTTGCATAGACTAGGCTTATATGCCCTTTAGTATAGAATAATAATGGTGATCTAATTAAGATATTAAAGGTGATTAAAGGAATTGATATGGTGGATGTTTCCAGCAATTCATCCCCAGCGGTGATGCAAAATGAGAGTTATCGGATTGGCCGGCCGTCATATGGAGCGCCTGATATTCAGCTCCACTGACTGAAATTGCAGCAACTACGACGCGCTGCGTATAACTGGCGGCTGATGCGATCCGATCCCGTTCCTTTCTCCTGGTGACTCCTAGAAGGTATCCAATAAGGTAGAGTAGCTGAGCTCTCACTCTTTTTAAGAGAAGACCTCAGAGAATTTCCAGAACAAATGTTGATGGAGTGTTGGTGAAGTCTTGAGGACGTTTCCTAGAAAGTCTCCGTTGTGTTTCAATAATCATCGTCAAAACTCCAGCAGCAACGAACAGTAAAAGGCAATGACCCTTTAAACAGCGCTCTAAATCTTCAGCAACTACTTGTTTACTCCCAATCAGCTGGTCGCTGTTAGGAGAGGGCATCAGGTCCAGCGCCAGCCACCAGGATGCCGAGCAGCCTCGGTAATGAGCGCTAGCATGCAAGTTAAGTGGCAATTGGCTGCTTAATGACCCTCCGGCGGCCGTTCATAGCGCAAGCTTGAACTCACTGACCAAGATGGTGTCTTGCGCTAAACGCGGGCTAAACCGGCGTTCCAGCTTAAAACCCCAGCCTGGCCACCTTGGAGGATATTTAGCGCCTAATTTATCCGGGGAAATCGCCCCCCCCCGCCCACCCCTTATCCCTTCTTATGAACTCTTGAATAGGTCATGCTGCAGTTCCATCCTTCCGACGGGGGTGGCACTGTAGTGCCCCAGCTTTTCGTTTCCCCTCTGCAGCTCATAATTTAGAGATATTCCGCTGCTCCAACCAACTTTATGTCTCTGATTACCAAACTATAGAAAATGTTGCGACTTCGTCATCACTCCCTATGTGTAATACCGCGAGAGATCATGTTGTAATACTATAAAATCACAGTGCTATGTGTAAAAACGAGAAAATATGGGATCTGGACAACATCTGTCCACCCTGGTCCGATTAACCTCGGCCTCTAACCCTTCTTCACCCGAAGACCCCGTGGTCTTAACTCCCCTATCTAACACTACAGGAGGTTGACTGTTATTCCCTACAACCAATAATTCCCACGCAAATATTCAGCCGCATACAACAGGCCTCTCTGGATTTTGGCTGTCTGATAACGTGTGCTGTACAACCTTCCATCCGTTCTGCGAAAACGCTATCAACTGGATTTAGCTGGAATGCTAACATGATGCCCCGTAGTTCTAGATTCCCCGACTAGTGAGAAGAGTTCTGTTATGTTACCTGTCACTTCCTTAATTAGTCTAAAACTTCGATCAAACCGCCACACAATCTCATTTCCACACATTTTAGTACAAATTATTTCGGTCTCTCCCCTCAATACATTTATCCGGCTTATTATGCTGATGCTTTCTCGGTGGACTTTCTCCAAGGTGAGTATTTCCTTGCTAAGTTTAGTGCCCCACGCTGAAAACAACATGAGCTAATAGCAGCCAAATTGTATGTAATCACATGTAACTGTTTCATAGCAATCAGCAAGTATAAGAAAAATATACGCAGCAGTCACACAGAGCCTGGCCCCGAAACACAGTATAGGAACAAGCAGATGGAGCTTTACACGGCATATAACGCGTGTTTTACTTTCCCTGGGAGTGTTTGATTACATGAGAACATAGGAAATAGGAGCAAGAGTAGGTCATACGGACCCTCGAATCTGCTCTGCCATTCAATAAGGCCATGGCTGATCTTGAACCTCAAATCCACTTTCCCCCCTGATCCCCCCATCGTTTGATTTCCTTTTAGTCCAAAAATGTATCGATCTCAGCCTTGAATATACTCAACAACTCAACATCCCCAGCCCCCTCGGCTAGAGAATTCAAAAGTTTGCCAACCGTCTGAGTGAAGAAATGTCTCCTCCTCTCGGTCTTAAATGGCCGGCCGCTTATCCTGAGGGTCTGCCCTCAGTTCAAACACTCAAGCCAGGGGAAAAACTTCTCAGCATGTACTCTATCAATCCCCTTCAGAATCTTGTATGTTTCAATTAGATCACCTCTCATTCTACTAAACACCAGAGAGTTTAGGATCAATCTACTCAATCTCTCCTCATTGGACAATCCTCTCATCCCATGAATCAATCTAGTGAAGATTCCTTGCAGCTCCTATAAAGCCAATATATCCTTCTTTGCATACGGAGACCAAAACTGTACACAGTACTCCAGGTGTGATCTCACCAAAGCCCTGCACAATTGCAGCAGACTTCCTTACTCTTGTACTCCAAAACCCCTTGCAATAAATGCCAACATATAATTTGCCTTCCTAATTGTATGCTGTAACTGCATGTTACCTTTCTCTGACCGTGTAGAAGGACTGCCAAATCCCTCTGAGCACCAACATTTAAAAGTTATCACTAGTTAAAAGTATTTTGTTTTCAGATTCTGCCTACCAAAGGGGATTGGTTAAAGAACAGAAAAGAAAGAGTAGGAGAAAACTGGAATCTTCAGGTTGAAAGGCTGTTACTGGTGAGGTGCCACAAGTATTAGGGCTGGGCCCTCAACTAGTTACAATCTAATTTAATCACTTGATGAAGGGATTATCTACCATGCTAATTATATCCTGAAAAGGATCTCATACATTTTTCAAACACGTTTTCCCTTTCATGAAACCATGTTGACTCTCATAATCTTATTATGATTTTCTAAGTGCCCTGATACCATTACTTTTATAATGGATTCCACCATTTTCACGACGACTGACGACAGACTGACTGGCCTGTAGTTCCCTGTTTTCTCTCAACCTCCTTTCTGCAGTAGCGGTGTTATATTTTCTATCTTTCAATTCACTGGGACCGTTCCAGAATCTAGGGACTTTTGGCAGATTGCTACCAATGCATCCATTATCTCTGCAGCCACCTTTTTTAAAACTCTAGAATGTGGAACATCAGGTACAGGGGATTTGTTGGATTTTAGTCCCATTAATTTAACCAGTACTAATTCTTTACTAAAATTAATTCCTTTAAATACGTCTCTCTGATTAGACGATTGGCCCCCTATTTCTGGTATGTTTTTAGTGTCTGTTAGGTGAAGTCAGATACAAAATATGGTGGCAAGTGTTAGCGCCAGTGCTAAGCCACCAGGGATGTTCACGTGCGTTGATGAGGTTGCTGCGCCAAGTCCCTACCCCCTTAACATTCCATTACCACCCCCAGGTGCTAACAGGAGGCGCAAAGTGTCCAGTTAACTCTCCCCTTCCTGATGCCCCGCAATCTCTGCACCTTGCAGTCCAGCTTAACAAATGTGAGCTGAAGTTCCTCGATATGCAGACAGTTACTCCAGATGTGGTTGTCCGGGATCGCGGCGCTCCCACAGACTCCCACATGCTGCAGTTGTGGAAGGCCTCCTGCACTGCCATCCCTATCAAACCTTGTTTTATTTATTTAATTAATGATTATGGAATTAATCAACGTAGCTTACAGTTTTTAGTATTTTCACTGATTACTTGGTTTAGTTTAAGTTATAGGTAATATAATAAAATAGTCACCGGTTACACAAACCACTACAATTATTGGAGGCAAAAGCAGCCCCTACTTCCTCCTCTGCACCGGTCTCCCACTCTCACCAAATTCCCACGTTAACACTCTGTTTATGATGCACTCGTTTACGACGACTCTGTACGTCCATTCTTTGCCTCAGCTGATAAATGATACATTTCTACACGTTTTCTAGCCACACCCAAGTTAAAAGCGCTGACGCAGCTTCCTGCGTACAGTAATTACCCCCTATTAAGGCAATCAATTAAAGCTGATTGCCTGGTAACTGTTAACGGCCTCTGACAGGCAGTTTCTGTTAAAGCTGGACTAACTTGCATTTAAATTTAACAGTTTTGAAATTTCTAACTTAAATTCTAAATGCCAAACTAAATTTCAGATTGAGACTCATTACCTACCAGAGTTCAACATTTACCGAATTCCCCTCATTAAACTCTGTTTAAAATGCACTCCGTTTATGACCACTCTCATCTCTCTTTGGCAATCTATTTGAAAGAAATGGGTGTTTGAAAAACATGAGATACGGTTGCATCCATCAGGAAGAGAACCATAAACCTAAAGTATATAACATGGATGCCATGATATTATTAGCTAGTAAGATGGAAATAAGGAAATAAAGCTTTATTCGAATTCCCGGGGCTAAGAACAGGCTTGGCGAAGCCATTTCACGATTGTTTATTAAATCATCGCACGATACATTTTGGATGCAGGGCTGACCTGCTCTGTTCTGTATGGTTGTTTAGGATGATTTAAGATAAATCCTTTGTCGGTAATAAATGAAGTGAATTATAACATTCGCCGCTGTCTCTAGTTGAAAGAACCTATTTAAAGGATGAGGAAATAATTATCCAACAGACATGCTTCGCACTACCCTTTACATTACCCAGGTCCTTGTCCCATTGCACACACAACCCAGCCAAGTGTAAACGTGGTGGAAATTGTCCCTTGTCCCGTTCAGCAGCCTTGAGCGCATAACCCATCCTAGTGTACATGTGAATAGCACTCGCACTTTAATACCCAGGGCCTTATCCTTCAGCACAGATCCTTGCCTGGTGTACACGAGAATGGCATTTGCCCTACCCACGTGATTCACGCTACATTTATCGATATTTACTTATGTCTACCAGATGTGGCTCCGTATGTGGAACATAGGCACCAACGATATAGGTAAAGAACGGGATGAGGTCCTAAAGCCAGAATATAGGGAGTTAGGAAGTAAATTAAAAAATAGGACCTCAAAGGTAGTAATCTCAGGATTGCTACCAGTGCCACATGCCAGTCAGTGTAGAAAAAGGAGGATATTTCAAATGAATACGTGGCTAGAGGAATGGTTCAAGGGGGAGGGATTCAAATTCCTTGGACATTGGAACCGGTTCTGGGAGAGGTGGGACTAGTAAAAACGGGAAGGTTTGCACCTGGGCAGGGCCGGGACCGATGTCCTAGGGGGAGTGTTCGCTATTGCTGTTGGGGAGGGTTTAAACTAAAGTGGCAGGGGGTTGTGAAGCTGAGCAGGGAGACAGAGGAAAGGGAAAGAAGGAAAAAAGCAAAAGATAGGAAGGAGAAAAACAAAATTAGAAGGCAAAGAACTCAACGGTTTAAATCAAACATGGTCACAGTAAATAATAATTCATATAGGTCTGAGAGCGTTAAAACAAGCCTGAAGACTTTGGCCTAGAAATTCAGTATAGCCACTTTTGGGGCGGTAAAGTCGGGCGGGCGCTAAAGTTTGCGCCCGGCGCAAAGTCGATGGCACTTCGCCGATATTCAGTAGCTTCGCCCTAAGAGGTTGCTTGAGTGCTAAAACTGGCGTTGCACACCAATCTTTAGGCGCTAAGCCGGCGGTGCAGAGGGATAGCGCCGAGGCCGGGCACAGCGCAGGTGCGGTCATTTTTTGATTGACAGCAGACACCGTGGTGCCGGCCAGCTCTTAAAGGGGGAAGGGTCGACTTGCTCTGCTGCAACGGCCTGCACACTGCAGCCTTCCAGCTAGGCCTGAACACTGCTGGTGATCAGAAGGAGCCATGGCAATGATACAGAAGGCCCGTGAGCATGCCCTGTGCTTCTCAGCCCATGACTTGAAGGTGGTGGTGAGGGCCTTGGAGAAGAGACAGCACATCTTGTTCCCGGAAACTGGCAGGAAGCCACCCACCAGCGTCCATAGGAAAGCCTGGAGGGAGGTCGCCCGCTGGGTGTCGGCCACCGGCGATGCCCCCAGGGACAATGTCCAATGGCGGAAGAAGTTTAATGACCTGACCAGGATTGTCAGGGTGAGTACCCTTTCCAGTCTCCTCCTCATCCTTGCATGTACACCTGACATGATGGGCAAAGGGACCTGAAAGCCCTAATGGCCAGCCCTCAGCCAGCAGCTATGGGACAGTCATGAACATCAATTGCACATTCTGCACTTTACACCATGGGAGGCAGCGCACACCACATCAGGGCTACACACTGGCCAAGCTATTCCACCATGGGAGGCAGCGCACACCACATCAGGGCTACACACTGGCCAAGCTATTCCACCATGGGCGGCAGTGCACACCACATCAGGGCTACACACCGTACTTACAGGCCGTCCTTTCTCTTGCAGGCAAAACTTGCCAACAACCGAAGGCACCAGGAGCAGACCGGGGGAGGCCGCCCCTCGATCCATGAGCTCACTCCCCTGGAGGAGCATGTGAGTCGCCTCATGGGACCCCGGGTGATTGGGCCCGTCGCCTGTGGAGATGCCGACCCTCTTCTGGGCCACAATGGTATGGACATCACCTTTTGGACCTCTCTCGTCGCACTTGCGCATCCGATCTACCTCCTTTGCCATTGTCCGACCAATGCGCTGAATGCCACCAGTCATGCCTCCCTCGCTGACACCCTCTCCTCACTCTAAAGCTACTCTTGTGCCTTCCTGCTTTCAGCTGGTGACGAGGAGCTCCCTGAAGCTGCCAGTGACAGCCCCTCCGAGGAGGAGGAGGAGGAGGAGGAGGAGGAACAGGAAGGCGGACCATCAGGGCAGCAGTCAGGTGCAGCTGCAGATGCCGAAGTAGTGGACACGTCTTCCCTGGAGGAGAGCCTGGAGGAAGTGTCAGAGGGGAGTGGAGCTGCTGGGACCAGTGGCGTCCAGCAACCCAGGAGGGCTGCGGTTGGTCCACGGCCTTTCCCCCAGAGGGGGGAAGGATCAGAGGGGAGTGCAGTTGCTGGGCCCAGTCGCCGCCGGCAACGTGGCAAGGGTCGGCCAGCTCTGCCCCCTGCTCCCCAGCGGGAGAGTCCAGACTCCAGTCCGGCCACCTTCAACTCAGAGGAGGTGCGCCACCTCGATCAAATGGCCCAGGATTTGGATCGCCGGCACACCGAGCTGATGGGGGTAGTGGCATGGATGCCTGAGGCCATTGAGTCCCTGGCTAGTAGTGTGCGCGAGTTCGGGGCCTCACATGCCGCGAGTGGCTGGCTGATCAGTGATGCTGTCCAGACAGTGGCTGCTCTGTTGCAGTCGCAGACCAGGGCAACAGGGGCACTGACTGCTGCCAGATGCGCTGCATCAGCCAGGCATCGCCTGGACACCCGCCGCGCTGCAGCAGCACAGCGGGCTGCCCTTCGGCAGATTGGTGCGCATGCTGCAGTGTGGGCCCGTGCGAGTGCCAGAGTGTCACATCACCAGCCAGGGCCGACCATCCGCCAGATTGCACACATTCCTCCAGCAGCCACCACCACTCCCCCAGTGGCGCCTCAATGGCAAGCGGCTGCGAATGATGTTGGCCAGGCACAGCTGTGCCAATCACCAGCCGGACCCTCGAGGGGCAAACCCCGTCTAGGCCGCCCCCCAAGGACATCTGCCGGAAGGACACCTAACCCTCAGGAGCCTTTCCCCAGCCTCGCAGCAGCCACTGGGCAGAGCTTGAGGAGGAGCAGCAGGCCGGGCAGCGGCCCCAAAAGGCTCGACAAGGTCTCGCCCTCATGGCCCAAGAAGTAGACGGTGTGGCCAAGTGTTATTTTATATGGCGAGGCCTATCTTTCTTTTGGCCATGGTTGTTTTGTTTCTGTGGATGTCTTTTGGGTTAAGGCCGAGGATGAAGGCTACTTTTGAACAAATGTTCAGTTATTCCTCCCCAGGTTGTGGGAGTGAGTCATTTGATGTACTGTTTTTGGGGCCGGTTAATGTTTCTGGGTTTCATGTGTGAAGGGGTTTCATTGGTCTAAAATAAAGATTTCTCTTCATTCAGAGAGTGTCCATGTTTGTTGCTGTAAGTGTTTGTTGCCTTCACCGGCTGAGGGCATGCGGAGCGGCTGCGTTCATGTTCCTTCATGGCCACAAGGCATTCCCTGACAGGGGGCTTAGAAGTGATGTTCAATAAGCCGCCGACGGACGGCCCTTGGACCTTCACGCTCCCTCCTGGGATGGTATTCCTCCTCCTCCTGCTCCTCCTCCTCATGCTGCTCCTGCTCCTCCTCCTGAGGTGGTGGTCCAACGTGAGGTGGCAGTGCTTGAGTCCTGCGGAGAGCCAGGTTGTGCAGCATGCAGCAAACAACGACGAATTGGGACACTCGGTCCGGGGAATACTGCAGAGATCCGCCGGAACAATCCAGGCAGCGGAACCGCTGCTTGAGGACGCCAATTGTTTGTTCGATTATGTTCCTGCTCGCTTGATGACTCTCGTTGTATGCCTCTTCAGCAGGGGTCCTGGGCGCGCGGAGCGGGGTCATGAGCCAGTTACACAAAGGATAGCCTTTGTCCCCGAGAAGCCATCCTCTTGGGGGAGGCTGTGCCTCGAACATGTCACACACAGTTTTCTGCCGCAGGATAAAGGCATCGTGGCTGCTGCCTGGAAAGCGGGCATTGACAGCTAGGATGTGCAGCTTGTGGTCACACACCAGCTGCACATTGAGGGAATGGTAGCCCTTCCGGTTGTGGTAATCCTCGGCATGCTCCACAGGTGCCCGCAAAGCCACATGCGTACAGTCAATGGCGCCCTGCACCAAGGGGAAGGCTGCGAATCTTGCAAATCCCAGTGCACGCTGATGCTGCCTCTCAAGGGCCATGGGGAAGGAGATGAATTGGCCTCTACTCCTGAAAAGGGCATCGGTCACCTGGCGGATGCAGCAATGCATGACGAACTGGGATATGTTAGCTATGTCCCCAGCAGTGGATTGGAAGGAGCCGGTGGCATAGAAGTTCAAGGCCACCGTCATCTTTGCCTCCACCGACAGAGACGTCCTGCTCCTGAGCTTTGGACGCAGATCTCTGCAAAGCAGATGGCAGATCTCTGCAACCACCTCCTTTCAGAATCTCAGCCTTTTTACACATCTCACGCCACTCATGTTGAGGTAGGTGCGCTGCTGGCGGTATGCCCTGACTGGGTAAGGCCTATGTTGCTGACGCGTGTTGCCCCCTCTGCAACTAGCCAGGGCTGCCCCTCTCACACCGTGTCTGTGAGCCCTACGGGCATGACGCTGAAACTCAGCGTTGGCACCCCATGCAGCCCCCATAATATGCTGCCAAACAGTCAAATATACAAGAGGCCACTTGCAACGCTCTGGCCTGAAGCCAAAAATACCTGAGCTAGTGTGGGCCCAAACCAGAAAGCTGTCTTCCTTGGTCTCTCTCCAGAAATCCGTTGCACAAGAGTGTCTGCTGCAAAATGGCTGCCCTTTATAGTGCAGGGTAAGTGCCCTTTAATATACGCTCCCCGGGTCCCGCATCGGCTCTGTTGCATGCCACTAAACAAGCGTGCGGTCCGCCGGCCGCACAATGGGGTGGTCCCACTGAAGTTCTGGATCGGGGCGCGCAAAGGGCGTTGCATGAGGATATGACGTCATTTTCTGCGCGCGCAGGTGAGCGCGTGCTAAACTTTGTGCCGGCGCTAAATGTGTACTTAATTTGGGGCGAGGCGCAGATCACGCTGCGCCCGGATGCTACACGCATAGCGCCCGAAATTCACTTCTCTTAAGGCGCTAACGGCTGGCGCAGCCAACTGAATTTCTAGGCCCTTGTGTCTTAATGCAAGGAGCAGTCGGAACAAGGTGGATGAATTAGTTGCGCAAATAGAGGTAAACTAACATGATTTGATTGGGATTACAGAAACATGGCTCCAGGGTAGCCAAGGCTGGGAACTCAACATCCAGGGGTCTTCAATATTTAGGAAGGATAGGCAAAATTGAAAGGGAGGTGAGGCAGCATTGCTGGATAAAGAGGAGTTTAACACAAGTGAAAGAAAGAATATTAACTCTGATGATGCGGAATCTGTATGGGTAGAACTGACAAATATCAAGGGGCAGAAAAAGTTAGTGGGAGTGGTGCATAGACCTTCAAACAGTAATGCGGAGCTTGGGGTTGGCATTAAAAAGGAAATTAGAGAAGCATGCAGTAAGGGCACAGCAGTCATCATGGGTGACTTAAATTTACATATAGATTGGGCTAACCAAATTAGTAAAAATACTGAGGAAGAGGAATTCCTAGAATGTTTACGGGATGGTTTTCTGAAACAATATGTCGACGAACCAACCAGAGATCAGGCCATCTTAGACTGGGTGTTATGTAATGAGAAAGGATTAATTAGCAATCTTGTTGTACGAGGCCCCTTGGGTCAGAGCGATCATAATATGATAGAATTCTTCATTAGGATCGAGTGTGATGTAGTTGACTCGGAGACTAGGGCCCTGAATTTAAATAAAGGAAACTACGATGGTATGAGGTGCGAATTGGGTAGGATTGATTGGGGAATGTCACTCAAAAGGTTGACGATGGATAGGCAATGACAAACATTCAAAGACCGCATGGATGAACTACAGGATTTGTTAATCCCAGTTTGGGATAAGAATAAAACAAAAAGGGTGACTCAACCGTGGCTAACAAGGGAAATTAGGGATAGTAGAAGATCCAAAGAGAGGGCATATAAATTGGGCCGAAAAAGCTGCAACCCTGAGGATTGGGAGCAGTTTAGGATTCAACAATGGAGGACAAAGGGATTAATTAAGAAGGGGAAAATATAATATGAAAGTAAGCTTGCGGGAATAATAAAGACTGACTGTAAGAGCTTTTATAGATATGTGAAGAGAAAAAGATTAGTGAAATCAAGTGTAGGTCCCTTGCAGTCAGAAGCAGGGGAAGTGATAATGGGGAACAAAGAAATGGCTGACCAATTAAATGCATATTTTGGTTCTGTCTTCACAAAGAAGGACACAAATAACCTCCCAGAGATGGTGGGAGGACATAGGGTCTGATGAGAGGGAGGAACTGAAAGAAATCAGTATTTGTAGGGAAATGGTGTTAGGGTAATTGACGGGATTGAAGGCCGATAATTCCCCAGGGCCTGATAATCTTAAGGAGGTGGCCCTAGAAATAGTAGATGCATTGCTGATCATCTTCCAAAATTCGCTGGAATCTGGAACTGCAACCATGGGTTGGAGGGTAGCTAATGTTACACCACTATTCAAAAAGTGTGGTAGAGAGAAAGTAGGGAATTACAGACTGGTAAGCCTGACATCGGTAGTGCGGAAAATGCTAGACTCCATTATAAAGGATGTAATAGCTGAGCACTTGGAAAACAGTGACAGGATCGGACAAAGTTAACATGCATTTACAAAAGATAAATCGTGCTTGACTAATCTACTGGAATTTTTTGAGGATGTAACTGGGAAAATAGATAAGGGAGAACCAGTAGCTGTGGTGTATTTGGACTTTGAAAAGGCTTTCGATAAGGTCCCGCATAAGAGATTAACGTGTAAAGTTAAGGCACATGGGATTGTGTGCAAGGCATTGACTTGGAGAGAGAACTGGTTGGCGGACAGAAAGCAGAGAGTAGGAATTAACGGGTCTTTTTCTGATTAGCAGGCAATGACCAGTGGGGTACCGCAGGGATCGGTCCTTGGACACCAGCTATTCACAGTATACATTTATGATCTAGATAAGGGAACGAGATGTAATATCTCCAAGTTTACAGACGAAACAAAGCTGGGTGGGCGTGTGTGCTGCGAGGAGGATACCGAGAAACTCCAGGATGATTTGGACAGGTTGGGTGATTGGGAAGAAGCGTGGCTGATGAAATACAACGTGGATAAATGCGAGGTTATCCACTTTGGTGTCAAAAACAGAAAGCAGTCTATTATCTGAATGGCAATAGATTGGGAGAAGGGCAAGTGCAACGAGACCTGGGTGTCCTTTTGCACCAGCCGCTGAAGGTAAGCATGCAGTTGCAGGAAACGGTGAAGAAGGCAAATGGTATTTTGGCCTTCATAGCGAAAGGATTTGAGTACAGGAGTAAGGATGTGCTGCTGCAGTTGTACAGGGCCTTGGTGAGACCACACCTTGAGTACAGTGTGCAGTTTTGTTCGCCTTATCTGATGAAGGATGTTCTTGCCATGGAAGGAGCTCAGCGAAGAATCACAAGGCTGATCCATGGGATGGCAGGAATGACGTATGAGGAGAAATTGGGTCGATTGGGCTTATACTCGCTGGAGTTTAGAAGAATGAGTGGGGATCTCATCGAAACTTATAAAATTCTGACAGTTCTGGACAAACTAGATGCAGGTAGAATGATCCCGATGGTCAGAGATTCCAGAACCAGGGGTCATAGTCTAAGGATAAGGCGTAAGCCATTTAGCACAGAGATGAGGAAGAATTTCTTCACCCAGAGAGTGGTGAACCTGTGGAGTTCTATACCACAGAAGGCGGTTGAGGCCAAGTCTTTAAATATATTCAAGAAGGAGTTAGATATATTTCGTAGAGCTAAAGGTGTCAAGGGATATGAGGAGAAGGCAGGTGCGGGGTACTGAGTTTGGATGATTAGCCATGATCTCATCGAATGGCGGAGAAGTCTCGAGGGGCCGAATGGCCTACTCCTGCTCCTATCTTCTATGTTTCTATGTTTCTATAAATTCCCCCGCCGCATTTAGATGTGCCTGTAATTTATTTCTCTCATCAAATGTATTAACCCCCACACAATTTCTTGTATCATCTATGAGTTTGTGGGAAGTTCCCCCAATGCCTTCCTGTACATCATTGATAAAGTTGGTGAAGAGCAGCAATCCCATCACTTAGATACCTCCATCAGTTACAGGTCCACACACAGAACCACTGCCATTAACAACTACTTTAATTAACGCGAATCCAGCCGGCTCCTTATTAAACCCAGAATTTACCTGCGAAATCCACAGGGCTCAACCTCAATGAGCAGCCTTCCATGTGACACCTTGTCAATGGCATTTTGGAAATACAGATCCAGAAGGCTACCCGGGCAAATTGCATCCACCAATCCAGTAACACCATGAAATGTTCAAACAAGTTAGTGAGACCAAACCTTTGTCTGAAACCTTGTTGAGAATCTCTAATAAACGGTTGTTTATCAACGTGACAGTGCAGTGTTTCACTGACGATGCATTTAACTGATGTGAAACTAATGAGCCTGTAAGTTCCCATTTCTCATATTTACTTTATTAAATCTTGGAACAACATGGGCATCTCACCAGTCCATGGAACAGTTCCAGCCCCAGCGAATTGTTCAATATGTGAGCACGGGGACCGCAAGCACAGTCCCCAATTGTTAGAGCGCCCTCAGTTGTTCATGTGAGGCCCAGTAGTCTGGTCAATTTTCAGATCCTTCCAGACAGTTCTAATTTCCGGAAAAATTGGTCAATTTCAACATTAGCTTTATCGCAGCCGTTAACTAAACCCGGTGTAACCGTCCAGAACTGGACCTGTACACACTGAATGTAACCGTGCTGATCTGGACTTCTACACATTGAATGTAACCGTGCTGAGCTGGACATGACCACACTGAATATAAGTGTGCTGAACTAGACCTGTCCACACAAATGTAACTGTGCTGAACTAGACCTGTCAACAGTGAAGGTAGCTTTGCTGAACTAGACCTGTCCACAATGAATGTAACTGTGCTGAACTGGACCTTTCCACACTGAATGCAACCGTGCTGAACTGGACCTGTCAACACTGATGGTAACTTTGCTGAACTGGACATGCCAACAGTGAATGTAAATGTGCTGAACTGGACCTGTCCACACTGGTGTAACAGTCCTCAACTGGAACTTTCCACACTGAATGTAACGGTGCTGAACTGGAACTGTACAAACTGAATGTAACTGCTGAATTGGACCTGTCCACACTGAATGTAACATTGCTGAACTGGAGCTGTCCATACCGAATGTAACCATGTTGACGTGAACTTGTCCACACTAAGTACGCTGGCACTTGGATAAAGTGAATGCACAACTCAGTGGAATTTGGAGATAGCTGCACGAGTCCCATGCATACCCGGACTGAAGCTGGATAATGACAAGGAACGCGAACTTGATCACTTTTTTCGGCTGCAGCACCAGATTTTATCTGGTTGCTTATACTTTGTGCTGAGATCTTTTAACTCAGCATTAAAGGGATTAAACCCGTGAATTGCTCCTGTAAAAGACTCACTCTGATCATTGCAATCACTTATTAAGCGTTGTATTATATTTTATGAAGGAATGTAACCGGATCATGCTCCAATCTCTGGGTGTTACACATCAGAGCCGGGTCTGAGTTATTTAAGACATTCCATTCCATCAAAATGTAAGCACCATCCTGGCAGCGGCTGCACTAATCTGTTTTTATCAATTAGTGTAATTAATATAAGAGATCAAATTATCTGATTATCTCCCTGGAGCCTGACATCAGGTATAAAGGTTACAATCTGTGAGTGGAGTGCAGAGCGCTCTCAGAGCTTCTGAGAGAAATGCACGGGATACCAAAAGGACTGGTGTTTGCTCATTTCTATGCCGTCATTGCAGCTATCGGTGTTCCAGGTAAAGTACTGGAGTTAGTTATTTGTTATGGGAATCAATGTTTAACTGTATCACTGCTCTTATTTACAGGGAACACTTCTCCCCTTTAATTCTAGCATTTCCGCCGTTTCATGGTCTATTTTACCTACTTTGACGGAATCACTTCTCCACTTTAGCAGTATAATTCCTCCCCTAACCACGAGCACTTCTTCCCATTCTCGGCATGATTTCTGCCCTTTAATGGAATCAGTATCTTATTTGAGTGCCTGGTTCTCCAATATTTGTTTTAATGTGTTTTGCACCGAGCCGCTTCTTCGGTGGTACCAGTCCATTTGCACTGAGTGATGTTTTATTGAAATTCAACAATAATTGTCCCTGCACTGTGAGTGGAATCTTCACACTATTATAACTGTACATATATTTCCTATTGTGTTATTGGTATTTCACAGTGAGTGGCATTATCACACTATTACAACTGTGTACATATATTTTCTATAGTGTTGTTGGTATTTCGCAGTGAGTGGTATTATCACACTGTTATAACTGTGAGCATACATTTTCTATCGTGCAATTGTTATTTCACTGTGAATGGTATTATCACACGATTACAACTGTGTGCATATATTTCCTTTTGTGTTATTGGTATTACACTGTGAGTGATATTGGCCCAGTAATTCGGGTCCCAACGCGTGAGTAAGCACCGTGTACTCACGCATTGGACCGATGGAATTGTCGGTTTTCTGCATGCACAACGCATGCATGGGAAACCGGCATTTCCGATCCTCTGAACCAAGGGGTTCAGAGGTGGAACGCGTGCACGCAGGAGTCTGCGCATGCGCGCTGAAATTCCTTTTTTTTTACAGGGTTGCCTGTGCGATAAGGCCTCCAGTTTTTACGCGAGAAAAAAGCAGACATAAGTACGTAGATTTAAAAGTTAAGTGGTCTATTAATTAAAGTTAGAAATTATTTTCCACATGTTTATTATTTTTAAATACTTTACAGTAAGGTAAGTGTATTTCTAGAAATGATTTGTTAAAAAAAAAATCAAAAATTTGAATTATTGTTTAAATTAGTTTTTTACAGTTATTAATAGTTCATTTAAATAGTGGGATTTTTTTTAACTTTTATTTGAAGTTCAAGTACTGTTTTGGGCGCCCGGAGTTTTCATTAGTTTGAAAGTTCTTACTATCAAACTCATGAATGAACTTTTGCAACCTCCGATTGGTTGCCTAGTACTCACGTGATCCCAGCCGGCTCATTGAACTAACTACGCCACTGGATCACGCAAGCACATCGCGCTGGGAGGTGAACCAGGCCACTGACAGGAAATCCACGCAGAGCCAGGCTTCAACTGTCGGCACGCTATGTAAGTGTATGTCTGGGGCTTGCACCTGCGGGAAGCCCCCAACACCAATTTCTGGGCCATTATCACACTAGTATAACTGTGTACATATATTTCCTATTGGGTTATTGGTATTTCACAGTGAGTGGTATTATCACACTATTATAACTGTGTGCATATATTTCCTATTGTGTTATTCGTATTTCACAGTGAGTATATTATCACACTAGTATAACTGTGTACATATATTTCCTATTGTGTTATTGGTATTTCACGGTGAGTGGTTTTATCACACTATTAAACTGTGTGCATTTATTTCCTATTGTGTTATCGGTATTTCACAGTGAGTGGTATTATCACACTAGTATAAGTCTGTGTATATTTTTACTTTTTCTTCTTGCAATTTAGTATACTGAAGCGATTTGTGTGCATCGCCACTAAATAATCAACTTCGACTTCGACGAACTATAAATAAGTTGTTTATTTACAGGAACATGTTAAATACAACAGGTACGGTAGCAGGTAAGCTGACTGACAGTAGGAGCACCGCGATGTAGGTCTTTCCCCAACGGGGACGCCATGATGACTGACTAGAAGTTTCCGAGCTCAACTGCCAGCAGATCCCGAGCTTTAACGTCATGACGTCATCACGCAGAGTACAGGAATGAAGCCTGAGTGCAGTAACAGATACATTGAAAGGTAAGTTAAGAGGAATTATGTATCTCAATGTAAAGGACAACCGGTGATACCGCCACATAGGCCCCCCCAGAAATCGCTTTAACGAAAGTCCAAGGATGAGATGGTCTGATGATCTGGTGGTCACGGCGGTCCTGCTGTCCCAACTTGGTAGGCGAGCTCTGAATATGCTGCACGTGAGCGGAGCCTTACACGCGTCATGGCAAATAAATTGTATCCATCAGCCAAAGGACCGTGGAGATGTGCAAAACTGCAGGCCTTGTCAGAGTGACGGGCGGGTCGGGTGGACATGGGTTATGACTCTGTTGATGTTGGAACAATCCTTGATCTGATGAGATCTGCAGGAACACCAAACGATCGATCCAAAGGACTTGACAGGCGAGGTGAGTGAACTCACCAACAGGTGAGCGAAACCTTCAGGTGGCTGGAACACGTGGAACAGTGCGTGCCAGAGTGCTACGACGTTAACACAACAGAGGTTGAAGAGTTATTGCATTGACCAGTGATCGGTGAGGCCAGCAACTTTCATGTGGCTGATCACGGTCGCAGGATGCCCGTTGGAACCGTCCTCGATGTGTACAGCTTCAGTAGACGTTTGCATTTGTTAAAGGGAAAACTGGAGAAAGGGCGGCAATGGTCCAGGTTGTTATTGCTTTTGGGAGGGGTAAACTCTGCCTGGAGGGTGGCCACACTTGTAGTTGCTGTAGATTTAAGAGAAAACAGCTGTGAGGGCGGCATCGTTTTTCGTTCACGCCAAAATGTGTAGTAGGTAACACAACCAGCAGGCTTACAGGCTGGCGCGTAGCCAGCGGGGAACGAGTCTTTGTGTTTCACGAGGGCAGGGTCCTCTTGGCTTGCGAGGGATGGGTCCTCGTGGTTCACGAGGGATGGGTCCTCGTTGTTCACGGGGGTGAGTCCTTGTGGTATTCCCGCAGGGCACACTCCGATTTTGTGGGCCTGAACAAGCTGTACCCCGCACTTGGACGGATGTATACTTGCTGTTGCTTTGGACGTAGAGGCGGACGATCCATGTGGCAGTAGGAAAGACAAGAACGGAGACCGTAAGCAAGTGCGTGGTCAGCACCGCATCGATGTTTTCATCGAACGGGGCTTCTACCTTTATAAAGCACGAGGCAGAATGTGGCTCCCTGGATTGCGGTAGCGACAGCAAAATGGCTGGTGCTTCCATGGCGTGCTTCTTTTGTGAAAATTGCTCACAATAAAACGGGGTCTGGTTGAGTTTTGTCCGTGTCAAATGGGATCTGTTCCAGACTGCGCTTACCTTGTGAATACGTTCACAAAGACGGGGTCGCCTTTGGAGGAATCAGTGTCAGGCAATAGCTGTTCCGTGGTTGTTCGTCAGTTGTGCGTTTGTCGTCTTGTGGGAAGATGAGGTTCAGGTGCGTGTTGCTACCATGAAAACCGTTCACGGATACGGGTTCACCAATTTTAGTGTTGGAATTGATGAGCTCCCGTACTCACATCATTGGGTAACCAATGTAGTGATCCGTGTGCGTCGCCACTAAATAATCGAGTTCGACTTCGACGAACTTTAAATAAGTTGTTTATTTACAGGAACAGGTTAAATACAACAGGTAAGGTAGCAGATAAGATGGCTGACTGTAGGAACACCGTGGTGTAGGTTTTTCCCCAGTGGAGACGCCGTGAGGACTGACTAGAAGTTTCCGAGCTCAACTGCTAGGAGGTTCCGAGCTCAACTGCCAGCAGGTTCTGAGTTCAACTGCCAGCAGGTTCCGAGCTCGGCCGTCATGACGTCATCACACAGAGTACAGGAATGAAGCCTGAGTGCAGTAACAGATACATTTAAAGGTAAGTTAAAGGGAATTATGTATCTCGATGTAAGGGACAACCGGTGGTACCGCCACAATACTGTGTTTGCTGCTCACAATGCGGTCTCCTTTATATTGAGGAGACTAAACACAGATCGGGTGACCACTTTGCTGAACAGCTCCGTTTAGTCCACAAACCTAACACTGAGCTCCCGCTCGGCTGTTATTTTTATTCTCCAGCCCCCTCACTCTCTGATCTCTCTGTCCCTTGGCTCCTACACTGTTCTAATGAAGTTCAACGTAAGCTCAAGGAACAGCACCTCATCTTTCGATTAGGAACTTTACAACATTTTGGACTCAAAACTGAGTTCAACAATTTCAGGTCATAGCAACCTCTCCCATTTTTTTCGGACAGCAGCTGTTGGTAATGATTCTGCCATTGACTTTTTCACCTCATCTAGACCCATCTTTTGTTTCTTTGCTTGTTCCCTTTTCATCCCTTTTGCCTCGCACCATCACCTGTTTTGTCATTTTAACACTCCTGCTTTCCACCCTATCACAGGCCTTTCCTTTTCTTCTTTCCTCCCCTCCCCACTTTCAGTGCCTCTGTAGTTGCTTAAAACCTGTTATATCTCTAACTTTTTCCAGGTGTGACGAAAGGTCATCGACCTGAAACGTTAACTCCATTTCTATCTTCGCTGATGCGGCCCAACCCGCTGATTATTTCCATCATTTTCTGTTTTTATTCCAGTTTTTCAGCATTCATCGTATTTTGTTTTTGTACAAATGTTTCTGATATTTCTATTGGCGCTGTACTGGGAGCAGTGTTATCAACAACAACAACCTGCATTTATATAGCGCCTTTAACGTAACAAAATGCTCGACAGGAGCGTTATCAAACAAAATTTCACACCGAGCCGCATAAGGAGATATTAGCACATCAATATCTGGATTAAATAGGAAGCTTTTAAGGAGAGTCTTAAAGGATGAGATAGTGAAAGCTCTCGGAATGATGTAGAGTTGGGGAGGTTACAGTGATAGGGAGGAGAGAAGCTCTGGAGTGGTTTGCAAATAAGAATGAAGATTTTAATATCGAGGCGTTGCTTAACTGGGAGCCAATGTAGGTCAGTGAGTGCAGAGTTAATGGGTGAACGGGACTTGGTGCGAGTTTGGGTTGAGCTCAAGTTTATGGAGGCTGGAGAATTGGAGGACGGCCAGGAGTGTGTTGGAAATAGAACTATCGAAGCAACAAACAATTGGGTGGAAGTTTCAACAGCTGATGAGCTGAGGCAGGGGCAGAGATGGGTGATGTTATGGAGGTGGAAGTAGGCGGTGTTGGTGATGGAGCGAATATGTGGTTGGAAACTCAATTCCGAGTCAAAATGGAGTTCAAGGTTGTGAACTGCCTGGTCCAACCTCAGAATGTTGCGAGGGATAATGACGGTGTCAGTGGCTAAGAAATGGATTTGGGACGGGAACGAAGACAGACAATGGCTTTGGACTACTCAATATTTAGTTGGAGATCATTTCTGCTCATCCAGTGCTGGATATCGGGCATGCAGTGTGACAAATCGGAGACGGTGGAAGGGCCGAGTGAGATCATGGTGAGGTAGAGCTGAGTGTCGTCAGCTTATACCTGGAACCTGGATCTGTGTTTTCGGATGAGGTGGACGAGGGGGAGCTGATGAGAAATATGAGGGGGCCAAGGACAGACCGAACAGGAATTCCAGTGGAAAGGGTGCTGGAGCGGGAAGAGAAGCAAATTCAGATTATTCTGTGGCTACGAGGAGAGGTCTATCCAGCTGGACGACGGAGGCGAGGATTGGAGAAGGATGGTGTGGTCACCCGTGTCAAAGGCTGCAGACAGGTCGAGAAGGATGAGGAAGGATATTTTACCACGCTCACAGACGCATAGAAGGTCATTTGTGATTTTGATAATAGCTGTTTCAGCGCAATTATTACTGTGTGCAAATATTTCCAATTGTATTATTGGCATTTTACTGTGGGTGATTTGTCACACTGCTATCACTGTGCACATGGAGTTCTATTGTGTTACTGACACTGTTACTGTGGGTAAATTATCACACTGTTATCACTGTACATGGGGCTCTATTGTGTTATTACACTGTCACTGTGTGTGAAAAATCACACTGTTATCACTGTCTACATGGGGTTCTATTGTGTTACTGACACTGTCAATGCGGGTGAATTATCACACTGGCTAAAGTGGACGGGCAAATTAAATTACAGGGTAAGACAGTTGAAATGCAGTGGCGGGCATTTCAGGAGATATTTTATGACACTCACCTTAAAAATATTCCAGTGAGAAAGAAAGATTTTAAGAGAAGGGCTCATGATCCGTGGCTAACTAAGGAAGTAAAGCATGATGTCATATTGAAAACGAAGGCATACAATGTTTCCAAGATTGGTGGGAGGCCAGAGGATTGGCAAAATTTAAAAAACCAGCAAAGGATGAATAAAAAATAATAAAGAGTGAGAGATGAATTATGAGAGTAAACTGGCAATAAATTTTAAAACAGATAGTATGAGCTTCTACAGGTATTTTTAAAAAGGAAGTGAGTAGCTAAAGTAAACGTTGGTGCCTTAGAGGATGAGACTGGGGAAAAATAATGGGGAATGGGGAAATGGCAGAGACTCTGAGCAAATATTTTTCATTTGTATTCACGGTAGAATAATGGATATCAAAGGCCACATGGACAGGGGAACTAAAGACAATCACTAAGGAAAATGTACTTGGTAAAATAATGGGATGAAAAGATGACAAGTCCCCTGGACCAGATGGCCTGCATCCTAGGGGCTTAAAATAAGTGGCTGCAAAGAAAGTGGATGCACTGGTTGCAATATCCCAAAATTCCCTGGACTCTGGAGAGGGCCCAGCGGATTAGGAAACCGCAAATGTAACACACGTAATTAAGAAATGACGGAGAAAGAAAGCAGGAAACTATAGACCAGTTAGCCTAACATCTGTCTCTGGGAAAATGCTGAAGTCCTTCAATAAGGAAGCCCTAGCAGGGCATTATGGAAAATCATGATGCAGTCAAGCAGTCAGCATGGTTTTATGAAGGGAAATCTTGTTTAACAAATTTGCTGGAGTTCTTTGAGAATGTAACGAGCAGGGTGGAGAAAGCGAAACCAGTGGATGTGGTGTATTTGGATATTCAGAAGGAATTCGACAGGTTGCCACTTAAAAGCTTACTGCATAATATAAGTGCTCACGGGGTTGGGGGTAATATATTAGCATGGATAGAGAATTGGCTAACTAACAGAAAGCAGAGAGTCGGGATAAATGGGTAATTTTCCGGTTGGCAGACGGTAACTAGTGGGGTGCGAAAGGGATCGTTGCTGGGGCCTCGACTATTTACAGTCTACATTAATGAGTTGGATGAAGGGACCGAGTGTAATGTAGCCAAGTTTGCGGATGTTGCAAAGATGGATGGGAAAGTAAATTGTGCAGAGGAATCAAATAATCTGCAAAGGGATATAGACAGGCTAAGTGAGCGGGCAAACATTTGGTAGATGGAGTATCATGTGTAAAGTGCGAGGTTATCCACTTTGGCAGGAACCTAAATGGAAATTATTGTGTAAATTAAGAGAGATTACAAAATGCTACAGTTTAGAGGGACCTGGGTGTCCTTGTGCATGAAACACAAAAAGTTATCATGCAGGTACAGCAAGTAACCCAAAAGTCAAATGGATTGTTGATCTTTATTGCAAATTGGTTGGAGTATAATAACAGGGAAGCCCTGCAACACCTGTACAGCGTATTGGTGAGACCACACCTTGAGCACTGCGTACTGTTTTGGTCTCCTTATTTAAGGAAGGATATACTTGCATTGGAGGCAGAAAAGAGAAGATTCACTTGGTTAATTCCAGAGATGAAGAGGTTAACTTATGAGGAATGGTTGAGCAGGTTGGGCCTATACTCATTGGAAATAAGAAAAATGAAAAGGGATCTTATTGAAATATATAAGATACTGAGGGGGCTCGACAAGGTAGAAGCAGAGAGGATGTTTCCCCTCGTGGGGAAATCTAGAACTCGGGGGCACAGTTTCAGAATAAAGGGTCGCCCGTTTAAACTGAGATGAGGATGAATTTCTTCTCTCAGAGGGTCGTACATTTGTATAATTCTCTGCCCCAGAGAGCCGTGGAGGCTGGATCATTAAATACATTTAAGTTGGAGGTAGACAGATTTTTGGAAGATAAGGGAGTGGTTATGGGGAGCGGGCAGGAAGGTGGCTTTGAGCCCAAGATCAACATGATCTTATTGAATGGCGGGGCAGGCTCGAGGGCCCTGCTCCTATTTCTTATGTTCATATGTCTTTATCAATGTTTACATGGAGTCCTATTGTGTTACAGACACTGTCACTGTGGGTGAACTACCACACTGTTATAACTGTGTACATGGAGTTCTATTGTGTTACTGATACTGTCACTTTGGGTGAATTATCACACTGGTATAACTGTGTACATGTAGTTCTGTTGTGTTGCTGACACTGTCACGGCTGGTGAATTATTACACTGTTATCACTGTATACATGTAGCTCTATTGTATTATTGACACGGTCACTGTAGGTCAATTATCACATTGTTATCACTGTGTACATGTAATTCTATTGTGTAACTGACACTGTCACTGTTTGTGAAGTATTACACTGTTATGACTGTGTACATGGTGTTCTATTGTGTTATTGACACATTCACTGTGGGTGAAATGTCAATCTACTATCATTGTGTACATGGAGTTCTAACGTGTTCCTGACACTGATATTGTGTGTGCATTATCACACATTAATGACTGTGTACATGGAGTTCTAATGTGTTACTGACACTGATATTATGGGTGAATTATCACCCTGTTATCACTGTGTACATGGAGTTCTAATGTGTTACTGACACTCTCACTGTGGGTGAATTATCACACTGTTACCACCGTGTACAATGAGTTCTATTGTGTTATTGACACTGTCACTGTGGGTGAAGTATCACAAAGTTATCACTGTGTACATGGAGTTCTATTGTGTTATTGACACTTTCACTGTGGGTGAAGTATCACAATGTTATCACTGTGTACAAGGAGATCTATTGTGTTATTGACACTGTCACTGTGGGTGAAGTATCACACTGTTATCACTGTGTGCATGGAGTTCTATTGTGTTATTGACACTGTCGCTGTGTGTGAATTATTACACTGTTATCACTGTGTACATGGAGTTAAATTTTGCTATTGCCATTGAGTATGACATTGTATCTGAGTCACAACGTTTTCCTTCAATATCTACTCTAAGACTCAGCCGATCATTTATCCCGATATCGCTATGCAGTACTGAGCAAGTGTTGCATTGTAGGAGGTGCCTTTCATCGAATCAGACCTCATCCTCTGCCAGCTCGAATGGTTCCGATGGACACCGAAGATCCCAGGTGATTATCAGCAGAAGAGCTCGGAATTTTTACTGTGTTCTCGCAACATCCCCTCCGCAAAGACAGAAATGCCAATTGTCCGTCTGTCCCTCACAAATCCTCTGGCGCAAATTGACGTAAAAAAGGGAAACAATTTAGAGTAATTCATCGGAAGAGGGCGTGTTGTGTCCTCCGCAGGACCTAATCCATTTAAAATGCTTTTTTCCTATTTTCTTGTTCATTGTCGGTTTTGTTTTTTTACCCTCTTAAGTATCTTCTCTACTGCGTTGCTGATATGTTTTCCTGTCTGTTTGATGCTCCCACCTTGGTTTGGAGGTGTTTCCGATGCTCTTTTGTTCTCCATTAGGATTCATTATATTATTTTACATTCCAATGTCATTGGCCTGTCTTGTTTTAAACTGGACGATTATTTTAAACATCGAAGCAGCTGCCCGCAGCGTAAGCGAACTGTTTCCAACTCAGGATCACTTGTCAAAGCTTTAAATTTCACACTGAATCCTGTCAATCGGATGATTTTGTTTGGAAACGGACCAGTTATATTCTTATCCTCACTCTCACACTCATTCAATCTCTCTCCATCTCTCATTCATTCACTCACTCTCCCTCTCTCTCACACACTCATTCACTCTCTCTCCCTCTCTCACACACATTCCCTCTCTCTCCCTCTCTCACACTCTCTCTCTCTGTTACAGCTAACTTGGCAGTGATTGTGATCCTGCTCCGAGGAAGGTGCGGTCTCTCCAGATGTATCACTCTGTACCTGGTTTCCATGGCGGTAACGGATATCCTGGCCATTATCACCGGTGTGATATTAAACTGGATTGCTGGTATTTATTTCCCGTTCAGTTTCCTGTCCCTCACTCCGGTCTGTAGTCTCCGTGTTGCCCTAATCTATGCAGCAATAGGTAGTGCTGCCTGGTTAACGGTCACTTTCACCTTTGATCGGTTTGTCGGCCATTTGTTGCCAGAAGCGGAAAGTAAAATATTGCAATGAGAAATATTGCGGCGGCATTCATAGAAACGGTCTGTGCCCTGAGCTGCTTCAAACATACGTTCTTGTATTTTATATATGAACCTATGTACATAATTAACAACATCGCCTGGTTCTGCAGCATACCAATTATATTTTACACCACAGCTACCTGGGTCGCATATGACTGGATTCATCACATTTTAAGCCCGTGTCTCCCATTCATTCTGATTTTGCTGCTCAATGCTCTGACCGTCAGACACATTCTAGCGGCGAGTAGAGCCCGCAGGAGACTCCGGGCCCACAGCAATGGAGAGAATCAGAGTGACCCAGAGATGTTGAGCCGGAGAAAGTCAATCGTCTTACTCTTAGCCATCTCAGGCAGTTTCATCCTGTTACATGTGTTAATACTGAGAACTTTCCTCGCTGTCCAGATTGCGAAAATTAGTTATTTCTGCGGTTCAAATGTCAAGGAAGCAAATGTTATTCGGCTGCAATGTGGATATATGCTTCAGCTTTTTAATTCAAGCATCAACCCCTTTACTTATGCAGGGACACGGAGTAAATTCAGAGATGAGTTAGGGAATGGGGTGAAATATTCACTGAGTCTAATTGTTAACTTATTCAAAGGATGAAAATAGTAAAGTATACTTGAATTGTACCTTATATTCCATGCTGTGCTCTTCTTGTCCGTGTCAGACACGGTCTCCCCTCCCAGATACTCAGTCACTTACACTAAGATCCTTACCCAATGTGAATTTAAGAATGTATGAGGAACACTGCATCAGAGCACAATTCAGTGTTGTAATCCGTTTTCAGTTAGTTTCCAGTTCTCTTGTCGGTGCTGACTCAGGCCCAATACATTCTCACCAGCCCCGAGGGCTTTGGAGTATCTCTACATTCATCTGGAGTCCGAACTCTGATCTGTGATTGGATATCAAGTTTAACTGTTTAATGAAGGGACCCAATATCGCTCCTGGGAATGGTTTAGGATCTTGAGGGTCGGATACGCTCTAAAATAGAAGCATGCGATGTCCGCACGCATTGTGGTCCGCTCACTGGGCACCGCCCCACAGCTGCACTCCTGTGTCCAGAAACAGAGGAACAGAGGAATTGCTGGAGGATAAAGACAAACGATCATCCAGGTCACATTCTATTCTTTTCAGTGGCCAATTGGGACAACACCCCCAGTGTCATTAAACATACCAAAATGAATCTGTCGAATGTACACTATTGTAAATGGGCAAATCAATAAAAACCAAAATCATACAAATAGGAAATGTATCCACCTGAATGTGAATAATATCTTCACTATAGTTTGTACACTCCAGTCTAGTTCGTTTTCTGCCATCCTGATAGTCTCCCAATACAATGATAATGGAGTTGTTGACTAATCACAATGATCAATCTCTATCGATTAGTCTACAACAGACCCAGACATGAATTGAGGAATACCCGAGTGGTGGAGAGTTTGAGGAACCATAGTCACCTGTTCCTCCCAAGCACGCTGCACTTAGCGAAAGTCACTTCTCTAATTATTTGCCTACGGTGTCCCCAAGTGTTATACTATGAATGATATATTTTTAATTTGCATATGAATGAATCAACACTAACTGCTTCCACCGTCTCCCTGGGAGCCTGTCCATAGATTGACCACTCACTCACTGAAATACTGTTTCAGCAGGTTGGGTTTGAATTGACCACCTTCAAGCGCAGGCCGTATCCTCTGGTTTTGATAAAGGGTTTTGACCCGAAACGTTGACTCTAATTTCTCTCCACGGATGTTGCCTGGCCTGCTTAGTTTTTCCAGCATTTTCTGTTGTTACCTCTGGTTCCACTGTTCTGTTCAAGGTGAAATAACTTGTCGTGCTCTACATTATCTGGTCCATTTACAATCCTAAAAGCAGCAATCATATTAGCTCTCGACATCCTCTTCTCCAGTAAGAACTTGCTCCTCACAATCCAATCCCTCCATCCTCCAGTAATTCTGGTCACTCTCTTCCGTGTTTGTTGAATAGCTACAATAACCTGTGGTGTCCACAACTGTACTCAGTAGTCTGAGCACCGTTGCCCCAATGATTTATAAAGAGGGGCAGGAATAACTCGCTATCTCGGCTCAATTTTGACCGTTTAATACAGCCCAACGTCTGATTTGCTTCACTCATTGTTGTGATAGTTTCAATTTATGTTCAATATAAGACCCCCAGATCTCTATCATTTTCCATGGAGATTAATATCTTTTCATTTAAGTGATTGTCTGTTCCTGGATTCCTTGTCTCCATGTGACATATTTTGTCTTTTTTAAATTGAATGACATATGTCGGCTGTCCGCCCAATTCCCAGGTATGTAAATCCTCCTGTAGCTTATCCTCTTCAGCTTTGCAGTCTGCCACTTTCACCACCTTTGTTTCAGTTAAAATGCTGCCGTTGTTGTTGTGACTCCTAGTTCCAAGTTATTTATAAAGATATTAAACAAAAGAGGTCAAAACAGATCTCTGTGGGATTCCACTGGGAACATGTTCCCAGTCCAGAGACAATCCCTGTATCACCGCTCCCTGGATTGGATCGACGTCCTATTTACACATCCCTCGTAAAATATTCCCACTGATTCTCATGATATTTGATTTCAGTACCAGCCTTTCTGGAGGATGTGTATAAAACGCCTGACTGAATCCAAGTACACCTCACCCACTGCCTTACCCCTGTCCAGCTCCTTTGTCACACCCTCAAAGAGAACTACTGAACTAGATTGGCAAGGCCTTCCCATCCTGAACAGTTACTGGTTATACTTTAAGTTGATATTTCTATCCACATGCTCCATAACCTTATCTTTAATCAGGGTATCCATGACTTTACCTCCAATGAGCCTCTAACTCATTGGACTGCAGTTTCCCGGGTCACTTTTGCCACCTTTTTAGAATATAGGCTCAGCATCTGCCTTTGTCCAGGACACAGGCACCTCTCCAGCATTGAGTAATTTCTCCACGATTGATGCCCCAGTTCCTGCGATTTTGTCTCTTATCTCCACAATGATCCTCGGATGAATCTTCCTCGGCCCCTGTGATTGATTCATCTTAAGATTGCACAGGGGTTCGTCAGCCATGTCGGTCGTAATGTGAATAGTATCACAGCATAACTCTGTAACACCCTCTAGACCTAATTTCCAGATCAAATAAACAACCTGTCCCCTGCTTGGTAGAAACTGAAGCAAAAGTCTTACTTAGACCTTTTGCAGCCTGTGTAGCATCAGTTATCAGGCCCTCATCCAATCACATGTTCAGTGGCCTAACTTCATCCAAAGTTTCACATTTTTCTGTTAATGGAGCTACAAAAAACCGAATTATTGACATTCCATATTCAACTCTAAATTTTCCTTTCCCACCTTTATGCCCTTTTTGCACTCCTGGCATTCGTTTAGTACTGAATCCACCTACACTATTTATTGTGCCACCTAACAGTGTCCAGCATGCCTTTTGATATCGCATCCACCTTCATTCTGTGCCATTTCCTTCATGAATTTAAATGCTTTATTTGTTTCGTTCTCCTCGTGGATTCCTGGCTTTTAGGGTCAGGGTAGCCCAAAAGACCTCAACGCACATCAAGGTACAGTCTCTAGGGAGTTGTGTATATTTGTTGGTGGAAACACAAATTCATTAATTATACCAGACGATTAGATAACTGATTATAATGTTTTGTCAAACACTCATTGACTTATAATGTAAACTCATTAAATGCTGACATTAAATTCAGAAAATATGTGATTGATTTGAATCTGGCAAAGCAAAAGAGGAAAAATCTGCCAATGCCACGGTAAAGGAGGAGGATGGAGCAATTGTGCAGGGTGAAATAGATGAATGGGTTGGCAGTGACAAAAGTAGAAAAGTCACCTAGTCCGGATGAGATGCATCCTAGGTTGTTGAGGGGAGGAAAATAGAAACATAGAAGGTAGGAGCAGGAGTAGGCCATTCGGCCCCTTGAGCCTGCTCCGCCATTCAATGCAATCATGGCTGATCATCCAAATTCAGTACCCTGTTCCTGCCTTCTCTCCATATCACTTGATCCCACTAGCCTTAAGAAATATATCCAACTCATTCTTGCATATATTTAATGAATTGGCCTCTACTAACTTCTTTGGTAAAGAATTCCACAGGTTAACCACTCTCTGGGTGAAGAAATTCCTCGTCATCTCTGTCCTAAATGGCTTACCGCTTATCTTTAGACTGTGACCCCTGGTTCTGGACTCCCCGACCATCGGGTACATCCTTCCAGCATCTAGTCTGTCTAGTCCTGTTAGAATTTTATAAGTTTCGATGAGATCCCTCTCATTCTTATAAACTCCAGCGAGTACAAGCCCAATCGACACAATCTCTCCTCATACGTCTCTCCTGCCATCCCAGGTATCAGCCTGGTGAATCTTCGCTGCACTCATTCCATGGCAAGAACATCCTTCCTCAGATAAGGCGAACAAAACTGTAAACAATACTCCAGATGTTGTCTCACCAAGGCCCTGTACAACTGCATCATGACATCCTTGTTCCTGTACTCAAATGCTCTCGCTACGAAGACCAACATAGCATTTGCCTTCTTAAACACCTGCAGCACCTGCATGATTACTTTCAGCAACTGCTGCACAAGGATGCCCAGGTCACGTTGCACTTCCCCTTCTCCCAATCTATTGCCATTCAATAATAATCTGCCTTACTGTTTTTGACACCGAAGTGGATAACCTCGCATTGATCCACGTTATATTGCATCTGCCATGCTTCTGCCCAATCATCCAACCTGTCCAAATCATACTGGAGTTTCTCAGTATCCTCCTCACAGCACACATGCCCACCCAGCTTTGTGTCGTTTGCAAACCTGGAGATATTACATCCAGTTACATCATCCAGATGATTAATATATATTGTGAAAAGCTGGGGTCCAAGGACCGAGCCCTGTGGTACCCCACTAGTCACTGCTTGCCATTCGGAAAAAGAGCCGTTTATTCCAACTCTTTGCTTTCTGTCTGCCAACCAGTTCTCTATCCAAGTCAATGCCTTGCCCCCAATCACATGTGCCTTAATTTTACATGATTATCTCTTATGCGGGATCATATCGAAAGCCTTTGGAAAATCCAAATACACCACTCCACTGGTTCTCCCATATCTATTTTACCAGTTACATCCTCAAAAACTTCCAGTAGATTAGTCAAGCACGATTTACCTTTTGTAAATATATGTTGACTTTGTTCGATCCGGTCATTTTATTCCAAGTGTCCTGCTATTACATCCTTTATAATGGACTCTAGCATTTTCCCCACTACCGATGTCAGGCTTACCGGTCAGTAATTCCCTGTTTTCTCTCTACCACCCTTTTTGAAGAGTGGGGTAAAATTAGTTACCCGCCAATCCATGGGTACTGTTCCAGAGTCTATCGAATTTTGGAAGATGACCCGCGGTGCATCTACTCGTTCTAGGGCCACTTCCTTAAGTACCCTAGGATGTAGATTATCAGGCCCTGGGGATTTATCAGCCCTCAATCCCATTAATTTCCCGAACACCATTTCCCTACAAATACTGATTTCTCTCAGTTCCTCCCTGTCATTGGACCTTATGTTCCCCGACATCATTGGGAGGTTATTTGTGTCCTCCTTTGTGAAGACAGAACCAAATTATTTATGTAATTGCTCAGCCAATTCTTTGTTCCCCATTATAAATTCCCCTGATTCTGATTGCAAGGTGCCTACGCTTGACTTCACCAATCTTTTTCTCTTCACTTATCTATAAAAGCTTTTACAGTCAGTTTTTATGTTCCCAGCAAGCTTACTCTCATACTCTATTTTTCCCCCTTTTAAGTAATTCCTTTGTCCTCCTTTGTTGAATCCTAACCTGCTCCCAAACCTCAGGTTTACTGCTTTTTCTGGCCAATTTATATGTCCTCTCCTTGGACCTTATGCTGTCCCTAATTTCCCTTGTTAGCCACGGTTGAGTCACCTTTTTTGTATATTTTTATGCCAAATTGTGATGAAAAAATGTTGTACTTCATCCATGCCATCTTTGAATGTTTGCCATTGCCCATCCACCGTCAACACTTTAAGAGTCATTCCCCAATCAATCCTACCCAACTCGCACCTCATACCATCACAGTCTCCCTTATTTAAATTCAGGACCCTAGTCTCCGAGTCAACTATTTCACTCACCATCTTAATGAAGAGTTATATCTTATTATGATCGCTCTGACCCAAGAGGCCTTCCACAACAAGATTGCTAATTAATCCTTTCTCATTACATAACACGCAGTCTAAGATGGCCTGATCTCTAGTTGGTTCCTTGACATATTGGTCCAGGAAACCATACCGTATACACTCAAGGAATTCCTCTTCCACAGTATTTTTACTAATTTGGTTAGCCCAAACTATATATAGATTAAAGTCACCCATGATAACTGCTGTGCCCTTATTGCACACTTCTCTAATTTCCCATTTGACACCATCACCGAACTCTGCATTACTGTTTGGAGGTCTATATACCACTCCCACTAACGTTTTCTGCACCTTGGTATATTTCAGTTCTACCCATACAGATTCCATATCATCAGAGCTAATATCCTTCCTTTCAATTGTGTTAATCCCCTCTTTAACCAGCAATGCTACCCCACATCCTCTTCCTTTTTGCCTATCTTTCCTGAATATTGAATATCCCGGGATATTGAGTTCCCAGCCTTGGCCACCCTGGAGCCATATTTCCGTAATCACAGTCATAGCATATTGGTTTACTTCTATTTGCGCAGCTAATTCATCCACCTTACTACGAATGCTCCTTGCATTAAGACACAAAGCCTTCAGGCTTGTTTTTTTAACGCTCTTACCTCTTATTGAATTATAATTTACTGTGGCCATGTTTGATTTAAATCCTTGATTTCTGTGCCTGTCACTTTTGTTTTTCTCCTTCCTGTCTTTTGCTTTTATCCTTGTTTCCCTTTCCTCTGTCTCTCCGCTCAGGTTCCCAACCGCCTGCAATTTTAGTTTAAATCCTCCTCCAGAGCATTAGCAAGCACTCCCGTTAGAACTTCAGTGCCGGCCCTGCCCAGGTGCAAACCGTCCGTTTTGTACTGGTCCCACCTCCGTCAGAACCAGTTCCAATATCCCAGAAATTTGAGTCCCTCCCCCTTGCACCATTCCTCTAGCCACGTATTCATCTGAAATATCTTTCTATTTCTACTCTGACTAGCACGTGGCACTAGTAGCAATCCTGAGATTACTAACTTTGAGGTCCTATTTTTAAACTTACCTCCTAATTCTCTATATTCAGCTTTTAGGACGTCATCCAGGTTTTTCCCTAAATCGTTGTTACCTATATACACCACGACAACTGGCTATTCACCCTCCCCTTCCAAGACGTTCTGCAGCCGCTGTGAGACATCCTTGACCCTTGCACCAGGGAGGCAACACAACATCCTGGAGTCACGTTTGCGGCTGCAGAAACGCCTATCTATTCCCCTGGCAATAGAATCCCCTGTCACTATAGCTCTCCCAGTCTTTTTCCTCCCATCCTGTGCAGCAGAACCATCCCTGGTGCCAGGAAGTTATCTGCTGCTACCTTCCCCTGGTAAGCCATCCCCCCATCATTATCCAAAGCGGTATATCTGTTTGAGAGGGTGATGTCCACAGGGGACCCCTGCACTACCTGCCTGTGCATACTACTCTGCCTGTTGGTCACCCGTTCCCTCGCTGCCTGTGCCAACTTTACCTGTGGTGTGAGCAACTGATCAAACGTGCTATTCACGACGTCCTCAGCATCACGAATGTTCCAGTATGTATCCAATCGCAGCTGCAGCACCGTAATGCGGATTGCCAGTAGCTGCAGCTGAACACACTTCATGCATACATGGTTGTCCGGGACACAGGAAGTGTCCCTGAGTTCCCACATAGCGCAGGAGGAGCATACCACGGCACCGGGCTGCCCTGCCATAACATACCCTTTAATTAATTGCAACTAAATTAAACAAATGAATCCAACCAATTTCACTAAAGTTAGATGATATATTTAAGTGCCCTAGTTTACAAACTATCCCCGCTAAACCACAGAGACCTTAAAAACCATAAACCACAGAGTTAAAGTTCCAGAAAAGAGAGAAATAATCCCAGCCAATCACTTACCTGTTTGTGGTGACGTCTCATCTCGATTACTTTTTACTTCTCTCCCTCTGAGATCGGAGATTGGTAAGGGTGGGTTAGTGGAGGCTCTGGCCACAATTATTCTCGCGTCCTTGGATACAGGAGTGGTGCCACAACATCGGAGGTTTGCAATATAATGCAGAGCAGCGTGTAGTGACGCATCTTGGCAGGATTAATTGGGAGAGACAGTGATGGGGCAGAAATTCGGGTCGGAGGATTCCTGCGGGTGCAAGCCCCTGACCTGCACTTACCCAGCGTGCCGGCCTTTGTGCTGTGGGTACGCGTGGTATTCTGATCCTGGGCATCCTCCAACTGCCGGCACACAGTGCATCCGTATCCAAGGGGTTCAGTTAGTTCAACGCGTCCCCTGGGATCACTTGGGCCATGGGGAGCCAATCGGAGCAGGGAAGACCTGTCAAATCTATGAATAGAAATCGGCCCCAAAACCTAAGTAAAATTTCAATTTATTTTTTTTAAGCACATTTTTAAAATAACTGTAAATTACATAAAATAACTATTTTAAATAATCCTTTAAATTTTTGAAAAAAATAATTACAGTTTTTAACAGGGCTAAAAATAAACTTACCTTTCTTTAAATTATTTACAAATAATAAACCAGTGGAAAAATGTTTCAATTTTACTTAATTCACCACTTACCTTGTTAAAAGCAGGCCTTGCGTCTGCTTTTTAAAAGCATAGCTGCTGGAGACTTATCCTTCCAGAGAAACCTGTAAAAAAAATGGAAATTCCAGGGGTACGCACTGCCTCTTCAGTGCAGGCATTCGACCTGTGAACCCCGCCCTTCAAGGGAATGGATGTTCCGGTTTCCCATTCATGCGCACTGCATGCACGAAACCGGGACTTTCGTTGGCCCTATGCGCGAGTATCCAGCGCATACTCACCCGTTGGGACCCAAATTTCTGGCCCATTATCTAAATGGTCCAATTTTAAATGGACAGTAGGAACAGAGAGACCTGAGGATGTACGTACACAAATCTTTTAAGGAGGCAGGACAAGTTGATAAGGCAGTTAAAAAGCAGACATAAATCTGGGCTTTATATATAGAGGCATAGAGTACAAAAACAATGATGTTATGAAAACTTTATGAATGACTCGTCAGGCCTTTCAATGCCAAGTTTGAACTTGACCCATTACCATCTGGTACATTTGAAATTTGTCCAGAATATTAAGCAGTCCTGGAAATGAATAATAACAGCGGAATCCAACCCCTGCAGTCAAATGTAAACTTTCTGGTGTGACACAAATTAGCATCATTACTAAATCTCTCTCCGCCCCTGGAGCATTTCATTGGTTTCTGTCCCTTGTGAAGATACTGGTGTGTGAGCGATGGGAGGATTGGTTCAATCTTTTCCCACACACGGAGCAGGTGAACGGCCTTTTCCCGGTGTGTGTTTCAAGCTGGGACTGGTAATTGAATCCCTGCCCACAGGCCCCACATTTCCCTGGTCTCTCCATGGTGCGGGTGCCCTTGTGTCTCTCCAGGTTGGACGATCTGTTGAAGTCTCGTCCACACACAGAACATGTGTACGGTTTCTCCCCGCTGTGAATGGGGCGATATTTTTTCTGGCTCTGTAACTGGCTAAAGCTCTTTCCACAATCAATACACTGGAAAAATCTCACTCGGGTGTGTGTGTCTCGGTGATTTTTCCAATCACACTTATGTTCCTCTCCATCCCCTCCCCTGAAGGTTGAGACTCTGGCTGGGTCCAGTTCTACACTCACTGGTTACTCTCCCTCTCCTCCCCTGAAGGTGGTGATTCTGGATGGGCTCAATTCTACGCTGTCTGCTTCCCTTCCCTCTCCTCTCCTGAAGGTGCTGACACTGGGAGAGTTCAGTTCTACATTAACTGGTCCCCCTCCATCTTCTCCCTTGAAGTTGCTGACACTGGCTGGGTTCAGTTCTAAATTCACGCATTCCCCTCCCCCTCCTCTCCTGAAGGTGCTGACGCTGGCTGGGTTCAGTTATACATTCACAATGTGGAACTCCATGTACAGAGTGATAACCATATGATAATTCGGACTAAAAATAGATTACAAGCAGCTAGAATGCTTTTGGAGCAAGGATAATAACAGACCCTGAAACTCGAGCGCTAGGTGTCATTAAAACGTCACAAACATTCAGCCACCCGTGAGAGAGACAGTTGGGTAAAGTCCTGAATAAAATAACACACTGGTACATATGTACATTCGTGAATTCATCAAGGACTGTAAATGACTTTAGTTTGAATCCACAGTTTAGTAAATTGGGCTGGTAGATTATAGATGAAAATTTTTCGTGGATAAATGTGAGGAGATACATTTTGGGATGATGCAAATGGAGATGAAATGTACACTATGTGCTAAACCTTTGAAAGGAGTAGGGGAGCAGAGAGACTTAGGTGTATAATGCTTTTTCTTATTAATTGGCAGGATCGAGAGTCTAGTGTAAACAACTTTAATATTATATTGAGAAATTTAAGATGAACAGATTCTCTGTTTTCTACCGTACCTTACATTGATCCATTAACCAGAGTAAACTTGCAAGTCCTGCGTGTCCCCAGTAACTTACACGAGGCCAGCCCACTGGATGGATCCTCTGGCGCCCTGAACTTGATCTCCGGTGTCTACAGTCCCGACTGCCCCCTTACGTCAGGATCCTCTCACTTTTATACCCTGTAGTGATCCATCTCTTGCACCTGACTCTTCTTTGTCTTCTCTACTGCGTTTTGGCAGGAAGTGAGGGAAAGACAGCTGGAACTTCCCTAATCTGTGATTTACAAGGACACTTTCCCTCTTTGCCAGTAGTTTCTTTTCTTCAGTAACTTTCTCATTATACCTAAAGTGCCCTGCCTACAATTAATTATGTTATTTCTTATAGTTTCATTATTATACTTTTAAGGATGACACATAATCTAATCTACTCTATTACTCAATCAGGTTTAAGCTTATATTCTGGTTATTAGCAGAGGAACCCTGTTTTTCCCGTGATATCATTAGAGTTTCCACCTAGTGGATTCAGTGGATAGATCTGTATTTTTGTGTACAAACATGAATGTTTTTCGATGCTTTGGCAACATAAGATGTAACTTGTCATGGCAATAAAGCGATTTGGATTGAATTGAATTGAATTGAATGGATTGTCTTATCACTGTTGCCATGGCGACCTGTCTGCAGTGAAACGCCTGTTTGAGTTTCTAACTCTGACTAAACTTCTCTCGCCTATAATACACATTATATCAGACATTTAATTCAATGTTTTTAGCCATGTTGAAGGTGTTTAGATGCACTAACATTTAAAAGTGGGAGGACAAGTTGAGAAGTCTGTTACTAAAGCAGGCATTATTTGGCTTTATAAGTAGAGGCATAGCAAGTGAAATCAAGGAAGTTATCCTAACCCTTAATAAATCAATGTTTAGACCTCAGCAGGAGTATTCTATTCAGTTGTGAGCACCGCACTTTAGGAAGGATGTCAAGAACTTGGAGTTGGTACAGCTTAGATTTACTGAAATGGTACCAGGGATGGGTGACTGCAATTATGTAGAGAGACGAAGGAAAGCTATGGTTCTTCTCCTTAGAGCAGAGCATGTTAGAGGGAAATTTAATAGAGACATACAAATCATAAAGAGTATTCAAAGAGTAAAAAAATGGGGCATTCTGAGCACCTCGTGTCTGTTGAGGAATTATCCAGTCAGGTATAGCACAGGTTAGCTACAGAGTAAAGCTCCCTCTACACTGTCTGATCAACCACACCCAGGGCAAGTACAGCACAAGTTAGATACAGAGTAAAGCTCCCGCTGCACTGTCCCATCAGACACTCGAAGGGCAGGTACAACATGCCTTAGATATAGCGTAAAGCTCCCTCTACACGATCCCATCAAACACTCCCAGGGCAGGTACAGCACGGGTTAGATACAGAGTAAAGCTCCCCTTACACTGTCCCATCAGACTGTGCCAGGGCAGGTACAGCACGGGTTAGACACAGAGTAAATTTCGATCTACACTGTCCCATCAAACACTCCCAGGTAACGCAAAGCACGGGTTAGATACAGAGTAAAGTTACCTCTACACTGTCTCATGAAACACTCTCAGGGCAGGTACAGCATGCGTTAGATGCAGAGTAAAGCGCCCTCTAAACTTTCCCATCAAACAATTTCAGGGCAGGAACAGCACGTGTTAGATACAGAGTAAAGCTCATTCTATACTCTCCCATCAAACACTCCCAGGTCACGCACAGCGGGAGTTAGATACAGAGTAAAGCTCCCTCTACGCTGTCACATCAAACACTCCCAGGGCAGGTACAGCACGGGGTTAAGTACAGAGATAATCTCCTTCTATACTGTCCCATCAAATACTCTCAGGGCTGGTACAGTATGGGTTAGATACCGAGTAAAGCTCAGTTCCTGGACACCGACTCCCATACTGGCCCCTGTCTGAGGCGGAACCAGTAAGTTCACAAGCTCGGCGTTCAATATGACCCTGACATAAGCATTCAGTCACCTCGATAACCCGGGTCTGTCAGCAGAGAGAAAGCCCCACAGCTGCCGCCCCGCTCCATATCCTCTGGTCCCGGGGCAGTTATTTTGCCCGTTTTAATAGAATCTGCTCCGTGTTTTATTAGCCCACTGCGCCCCATCCTCTCCTACCTGTCCCGGTCCCGCCTTCTCCGTCCCTCCTGCTGTCTTCCTCCAGAGAGCAGCCTGCGGCCAGCACTGAGCATCCTCCAGACAGACACTGTCCAGGAACAAGCGTCTATTGCACAGGCGCACTATTTTAGATAGAATGTGTTCTATAACGCGGAGCATTCGAGGTAAGTATAAGCACCATTGAGTTACTGAAGAACTGATTGATTGATTTCAATTTATCTACAGCTTGTAATGGAAATATTACTATGGGTCTAAGCTCCCCATACCTTCCAGAGTGGCTCTTCTAGCCTCTGTATCTCTAAACAAAACCGCCTCAACTGAATACACTAACCCCAACCCCTAACCCCCAAAATGTAACCCTCACCTCGTAACCACACCCCAACTCTAAAAGTCTAATGAAAACACCCTAACCCCAATCCCTAACCCCAAACTGTAACCCTCACCCATAACCCCACACGTAATGGAAACCTCCTAACCATAACACCCTAATCCCAGCACCTAATACCCAAACAAAAACCCTGACCCATAACGCCACCCTAACTGTAACATCCAACCATAACACACTAACCTCAAACCCAAACCCCAAACAGTAACCTTAACATCATTACCCCACTCCTAACTCTAACATCCTAACCATAACCACCTAACCCCAGCCCCTATATCCCAAACTGTAACCCTAACCCCGTTACACCACCGTAACTCTAACATCCTAACCATTACACATTAACCTCAAACAGTAACCCTAACCCGTAACACCACCCCTAACACTAACACCATAAGTATAACACGCTAACCCCACCTCTAACCCCCAAGCTGTAACACTAACCCCATAACCCCACCCCTAACTGCAACATCCTATCCATAACAAACTAACCCGTAGCTAGCCTAAAACCTAAACGTAAACTATAAGCTAATCCCTAACCGGCTACTGTCTCAATAGTGAAAGTTACATCACCGTGAGCACCGGAAGGTGGCGGTGTCAAAAGTCTCTTCATTTTTAATATTATCACCTCCCCTCACTTCCTGCTCCAAATACGCCTCTCGGTGCTTCAGCCGCTCCATTCACCTTTGACCTATAATATTATCTCCATTACAGGCTGCTGATAAATAAAAGCATCATTTAAGAATGGTTTCCTCTTGGGCTGAATCATACTTTGATTATATGGTCCGAGGTCCAATGCCATCTGGCCGTGCACAGAATACACCGGGCGGCAGATTTCTGGAGCGAGCAGGTTAATAAACCCCGAGAGTTACAGCTTTTCAAAACACCGAGCGCGACCCCAGGACCGAATATGAAGCAGTGAGCATTATCCGCCCTTTTTACTACCCGCCTGTTACTCCCGTGACACACTGGCCGGAAGCATTGATCTGAACAAATGGCAAACCCCGGGACAGGTAGAGCGGCTCCTGAATCCCGGCGATTACTGGTAATCCAGCGGCCATTAGTGATCGTTTATAAGTCAGTCTTTGTAAGAGGCGGTCACAGACCAGAATCAACATCAGTGAAAATACTATCAATGACATGGAGCGCTGGGGGAAGAGGATCCAATCCTCACTTAGTGACCATGGGCCAGGTCCCAACAGGAAGCCGAGAGTTCAGTTCGGGGACAGGGATGGGAAACAGTGAGTGTGGAACTGAACCCAGCCCAGCATATTCAGGGGAGGAGAGGGAGGGGAACCAGTGAGTGATCTGAAGCCAGCCAGATTCAGCACCTTCAGGGGAGGAGAGGGAGGTGAACCAGTGAGTGTCGAACTGAACCCAGCCAGAGTCAGCAACATCGCGGAGGAGTGGGAGGGGAACCAGGGAGTGTAGAACCGAACCCAGCCAGAGTCAGCACCTTCAGGGGAGGAGAGGAAGGGGGACCAGTGAGTGTACAACTGAACACAGCCAGAGTCAGTCAATTCAGGGAAGGAGAGGGAGGGCCCCAGTGAATTTAGAACTGAACCCAGCCATAGTCAACATCTTCAGGGGAGGAGAGGGGGGTCCCAGTGAGTGTAGAGCTGAACGCAGTCACGGACGATGGAAGAATTTGATTGGGTAGATATTTTTTCTGGTTCTGGAGTCCAGGACAATGGGACTTAAATTAGAATTAGTGCTAGGCCGTTCAGGGGTGATTCCAGAAACGACTTCTTCTCACAAAGCGTAGTGAAAATATGGAACTCTCTACAATCCTACACATTGTTTACGACATTTCGAAGTTTTCTTTCAACTGCACATTTTGAAATTATGGCTCCTAGGTACAGGTCATTAGTGTATATCAAAAAGAGCAGTGGACCACTGGGGGACACCAATGTATATTTTCCTCTACTCTGAAAAGTACCCGTTCACCACTATTCTCTGCTTTCTGTCCCTTACCAGTATTGTATCCATGCAGGCACTGCCTCATTAATCCCTTGGACTTCCATTTTGCTCACAAGTCTATTACGTGGCATTTTATCAAACAGCTTTTGAAAGTCTATATACCCATTAACCTCATTACCTCCATCAACCCTCTGTTATTTCATCCAAGTACTCAGTCATGTCTGTCAGACACGATTTGCCTTTCACAAATCCATGTTGTCCGTCATTTATTAACCCATGATCTTCCAAGTGACAATTAAAGTCCAGTATTTTGCTCACTAGAACTTTTCCTGCCACCGCTTTTAGGCTGACTGGCATGTAGTTATGATTCAACCCTCTCCCCTGTTTTGAACAGGGTGCACCATTTGAAACCCTCCGGTCTTCTCGCAAATCCAATGTATCCAAGGAAGGTTGAAAAATTGCGGCCAAGGCCTGTGCTCTTTCCATGCGTACTGCCCTCAACAACCTGGGATGCTTTCATGCGAACCAGGTGACCTTTCTATTTTGATCGCTGCCAAACTATTCCGTTATTGTTATCCCATCCAATTACTCCACCCTCCTCCTTTCCCGTCATTTTGGCAAATTTCTCCTCTTTTGTGAAGACAGATTCAAATCAATCACATATTGTCTGAATATAATGTAAGCATTTAATAAATTTACATTAAAAGTAAATGAGTGGATGACAAAACATTTTAATCAATTATAGAATTGTCCAGTATTATTAATTAATTTGTGTTTCCCCGAACAAATATACACAGCTCCCTCATTACTGCACCTTGATGTGCTAGGAGGGCTTGCGTGCTACCCTGAAACTGAAAGCTATGCAGCCATGAGTACCACGTAATAAATTATGCAGTTAAACTCATGAAAGAAAACAACACAAAATTAAGGTGCATCAATACCAAAACGCATCCCTAGAGGTGAAGGACTAGAGTGCCATATGTCCAAGAATACCGACGGCACTGTTATGTGGCACAGTAAGTAGTGTAGAGGGATTCAATACTCAACGCATGCCTGTAGTGTAAAAAGTGCATAAAAATGTCAAAGAAATATTTCGAGTTGAATATAGCATCAGAAGGGAAGGTCATCATTTGCTTTTTGTAGTTGAATTAAGAGAAAAATCGAAACGATGGTCGAAGTGGGGGCATTGGAAGTGTGATCTGGTGAGGGCCTGATAACTGATACAAATGATAGCTGATTCTACACAGACTGCAAAGGGGCTAATTAAAACCTTTGCCTCAGTTTTTACAAAACACGGGTCAGGTAACTTATTATATCTGGAAATGGGAACTAGAGGGTGCTTCAGAGGTAAGTTGTGACACTATTCACATTACCACCGGCATGGATGCCGTGTGCAATCTCAGGGGCATGGGAAGATTTACTCGAGGATCCTTGTGGAGATAGGGAAGATAATTGCAGGGCATGAATCTGGGAGAAATTATTGAATGCTGCTGAGGTGCCGGGGACTGGAGAAAGGCAGATGCTAAGCCTATATTCTAAAAGGAAGCTGGCAAAAGTGACCCGGGAAACTGCAGATCAGAGAGTTAGAGGCCCAGTGGGGGTAAATTCATGTAAACCCTGATTAGTGATAAGATCATTGCGCACCTGGATAGAAATATCATCTTACAATATAACATAGTAACATAGAAACATAGAGGATAGGAGCAGGGGTCGGCCATTCGGCCCCACCAGCCTGCTTCGCCATTCAATGAGATCATGGCTGATCATCCAAACTCAGTACCCTGTCACTGCCTTGTCCCCATATCCCTTGATCCTTTTAGCCTTAAGAAATATATCTAACTCCTTCTTGAATATATTTAATATATTGGCCTCAACTGCCATCTGTGGTAGAGAATTTCATAGTTTCACGACTCTCTGGGTGAAGAAATTCCTCCTCATCTCTGTCCTAAATGGCTTACCCCTTATCTTTAGACTTTAACCTGGGGTTCTGGACTCCCCCGCCATCGGGAACATCCTTCCTGCATCTAGTCTGTCTAGTCCTGTTAGAATTTTAAAAGTTTCAATGAGACCCCCTCTCATCTAAACTCCAGCGAGTATACACCCAATCGACCCAATCTCTCCTCATACGTCATTCCTGCCATCGCAGGTATCAGTCTGGTAAATCTTCGCTGCACTCCCTCCATGGCAAGAACAACCTTCCTCAGATAAGGCAAACAGAACTGTGCACAATACTCAAGGTGTGGTCTCACCAAGGCCCCGTACAACTGGAGCAAGGCATCCTTGTTCCTGTACTCGAATCCTCTCGCTACGAAGGCCAACATTCCATCTGCCTTCTTAACCGCCTGCTGAACCTGCATGCTTACCTTCATTGTCTGGTGCAGAAGGACACCCAGGATCGTTGCAGTTCCGATTCTCCCATCTATTGCAGTTCAGATAATAATCTGTCTTCCTGTTTTTGCCACCAAAGTGGATAACCTCGCATTTATCCACATTTTACTGCATCTGCCATACATTTACCAATCACCCAGCCTGTCCAAGTCATACTAGAGTTTCTCGGCATCCTCCTCACAGCGCACACGCCCACCAAGCTTTGTGTCATCTGCAAACTTGAAGATAGTACATCTAGTTCCCTCGTCAAGATCATTAATATATATTGTGAATACCAGTGGTCCTAACAGCGATCCCTGAGGTACCCCACTTGTCACTGCCTGTCACTCAGAAAAAGAGCCGTTTATTGCAACGCATTGCTTCCTGTCTGCCAACCAGTTCTCTATCCAAGTCAGTACCTTGACCCCAATCCCATGTGCTTTAACTTTACACGTTAATCTCTTATGCGGGACCTTATCAAAAGCCTTCTGAAAGTCCAAATACACCACATCCACTGGTTCTCCCTTACCTATTCTACCAGTTACATCCTCAAAAATTTCCAGTAGGTCAGTCAAGCATGATTTACCTTTTGTAAATCCATGTTGACTTTGTCCGATCCTGTCACTGTTTTCCAAATGCTCTGCTATTACATCCTTTATAATGGACTCTAGCTTTTTCCCCACTACCGATGTGAGGATTACCGGTCTATAATTCCCCGTTTTCTCTCTGCCACCTTTTTCGAATAGTGTGGTAACATTAGCTACCCTCCAATCCATGGGAAATGTTCCAGAGTCTATATAATTTTGGAAGATGACCAGCAATGCATCTGTTATTTCTAGGGCCCCTTCCTTAATTACCCTAGGATGTAGATTATCAGGCCCTGGGGATTTATCAGCCTTCAATTCCGTCAATTTCCTTAACACCATTTCCCTACAAATACTGATTTCTTTCAGATCCTCCCTCTCATTAGACCCTATGTTCCCCGAAATTTCTGGAAAGTTATTTGTGTCCTCCTTTGTGAATACAGAACCAAAGTATGTATTTAATTGGTTAGCCATTTCATTGTTCCCCATTATAAATTCCCCTGATTCTGACTGCAAGTGAACTACGCTTGACTTCACCAATCTTTTGCTCTTCACATAACCAGGGGAGGCCTTGCCAATGTAGTTCACTAGTTGTCTTTGAGAGTGTGACATAGGAGCTGGAAATGGGTAAGGCAGTGGGCGAGATGTTCTTGTCTTTAGTCAGGTTTTTTATACACATCCTCTGGAAGTGCTGGTACTGAAATAAAATATCGCGAGATTCAGTGGGAATATTTTACAAGGGATGTGTAATTAGTACATCGATAGAGCCCAGAGAGTCGGGATACAGGGATTGTCATTGGCCTTGGATAATGTTACCAGTGGGGGCTTACAGAGATCTGCTTGGACTTTGTTTATGCTTAATATCTTTATAAACCATCTGGAAATAGCAGCCACAACGTTTTCAGATGCAACAAAGCAGGCGAAGGTGCAGACTGCAAGGCTGAAGTGGATAAGCTGCGGAGAATTTAAATACTGGGGAATTGGGCAGACAGTCGACAGATGTCATTCAATGTAGAGAAAAGCAAAGTGCGTCAAATGGAGACAAGAAATCCAGGAAGGGACTATCACATAAATGAAATTAATATCTATGGAAAGCAAAAGTGATCTGGGGGTCTTACTGACAATAAATGAAGCTATCACAACAATGAATAAGGCAAATCAGACGTTGGACTGTATTAAATGGTAAATTTTGAGCCGAGAAAGTGAGTCAATCCTGCCCCACTTTATAAATCATTGGTGCAATCGGGCTGAGCCTACTGAGTACAGCTCTGGACACCACAGGATATTGCAGCTATTGAACGGTCTCGGAAGAGAGTGACCAGAAGTATTGGGGGATGGAGGGATTGTGTTGTGAGGAGCGTTTCTTTAAATTGTGCAAGTTCTCACTGGAGAAGTGAATGTCGTGAGGTTATATGATTGCTGCTTTTAGGATTGTTACTAGACCGAATAATGTAGATCACGACAAGTTATTTCACCTTGTCCAGAATAGTGGAACCAGAGGACACGGCCTGCGCTTGAAGTGAGTAAATTAAAAACCAATCTGCTGGAACAGTATTTCAGTGAGTGAGTGGTCAATCTATGGACAGGCTCCCTAGGGAGATGGTGGAAACAGTTAGTGTCGGTTCATTCAAATGCAAATAAAATAAATATTATTCCTAGTATAAAACTTGGAGCATAAAGGATAGTGAAGATAATATTGTCACTTAGTTTGATAAGCTTCCTATTTGTAAGATTTTGGTGTTTATTGATTTGCCCCTTTACAACGGGGGCATCCTCGATAGATTAATTTTAGTTTCTTTAATAACACTGGGGGTGTCGTCACAATTGGCCAGTGAAAAGAGCAGAAAGTGTCCTGGATGGTCGCTTATCTTTATCCTCCAGCAATTCCTCTGTTCCTGTGTTTAAGGACACAGGAGTGCGACTGTGGGGCGGTGCCCAGTGAGCGGAGAACAATGCATGGGGACAGCACGTGCTCCCATTTCAGAGCGTATCCGACCCTCAAGATCCAAACCACTCCCAAAAGGGATATTGGCTCCCTTTATTCAACAGTTAAACTTGATATCCAATCACAGATCAGAGGTCGGACTTCACATGAATGTAGAGGTACTCCAGGTCCCTCGGGGCTGGTGGGAATGTAACAGGTCTGAGTCAGCACCGACAAGAAAACTGGAAACTAACTGAGAATGGGTTACAACATTGAATTGTGCGTTGATGCAGTGTTCCTCCAACATTCTTAAATTCACATTGGTAAAGGATCTTAGAGTGAGTGACTCTGTATCTGGGAGAGGAGACCGTGTCTGACACGGACATGAAGAGCACAGCAATGGAATATAAGGTATGATTCATGATATACTTTACTATTTTCATTATTTAAATAATTTAACAATTAGACTCATTTCACCCCATTCTTTAACATCTCTCTGAATTTATTCTTGGTCACTGCATAAATAAACGGGTTGCTGCAGGAACTCTAAAGCTGAAGCATAATTCCGCTTTCCTCCAGAATTAAATTTGATTTCTTAACATTTGAACCAGAGAAATAAGTGAGGCTCGCAATCTGGACATAGATGAAAGTTAAAAGATACAACAAATCTAACAGGATGAAACTGTCCGAGATACAGAAGAGTGAAACAATGGGCTTTCTCCAGCTCTCCATCTCTGGGTCACTCTGATTACCTCCATTGCTGTGAGCCCGGAGTCTCCTGCGGGCCCTAGTCGCCGCTAGATTGTGTGTGACTGTCAGAGTATTGAGCAGCATAATCAGAATGAATGGGAGACACGGAGTTAAAATGCGACTAGCCCAGTCAAATGCGGCCCATGCAGGTGAGGTATAAAATATTAAATTTACGCTGCAGAACCAGGGTATGTTGTTATTTGTGTACAAATGTTCATATATAAAATACGAGAAGGTACGTTTTAAACAGCTCAGTGCACAGACCGTTTCTATAACCACGGCCACGGTTTTATCGGTGCAAAATTTGGTTTTCAGCTTCTGGCAGCAAATGGCCACAAATCGGTAAAAGGTGAAAGCGACCGTTAACTAGACAGAACTGTCCATAACTCGACAGAGCTGTCCATAGCGCAAGTTTGAGACTGCAGACCGGAGTGATGGACAGGAAACAGAATGGGAAATAAATACCAGCAATTCGGTTTAATATCACAGCGGTGATAGTGACCAGGAGATCAGTCACCGCCATGGAATTCACATACCAAGTGATACGTCTGGAGAGACGACACCTTCCTCGGGACAGGACCACATTCACTGCCAAGTTAGCTGTAACAGAGAGCGAGAGAGAGAGGGAGAGAGAGTGAATGTGTGGGGGAGAGGGTGAATGTGTGTGGGAGAGAGGGAGAGAGAGTGAATGTGTGTGAGAGAGGGAGAGAGAGAATGTGTGAAAGAGAGGGAGAGAGAGTGTGAATGTCCGTGAGAGAGAGTGAATGTCTGTTAGAGAGGGAGAGAGTGAATGTGCGTGAGAGAGAGGGAGCGGGAGTGAATGTGTCCGAGAGAGAGGGAGGGAGAGTGAATGTTTCTGAGAGACAGGGAGAGAGTGAATGTTTGTGCGACAGTGGGAGAGAGGCTGAATGCGCGTGAGAGAGAGTGAGAGGGTGAATGTATGCTACTTGGCCCTAAACAGGCAATACAACATAGCTGATTACCTGACCATGGTAAAGAATAACAAACTGAGAAGAACCTTGACACGGTACAGGCTTAGCGAACGTAGCCTAGCGATCGAAAAAGGCAGACACAGGCAGACCAGGCTGCCAAGAGAAGACAGGATATGCTCTCACTGCAGTCAGGGAGTAGTGGAGACAGAGATGCACTTCCTCACAGCCTGCGGAAAATATCAGGGCATCAGGGAGAATTTCTACCAAAAATTCTCACAAATATGCCCTGATTTCAGAAATCTGAATGACAACCAAAAACTCCCATTCCTACTGGGAGAGGAGAGAAGCTGTGTAACACTGGCGGCACACTATGTTACAGCTTGCCATGAACAGAGGGACAACCAATAAACTAAGAAAAGAATATATATAAACAATGCGAATGTATATTTATACACTCAGGGATATACCTGTTTATACACTCTATGAATAGAACTGCGTTTATGTGCTAAACCATGAATGTATTTTGATGCTTTGGCAACATAAGATGTAACTTATCATGCCAATAAAGCGATTTGAATTGAATTGTGAATTGAGAGCGAGAACAGGAAAATTATTGTTCCGACTCCCAGCAAAATCATCCGTTTGACAGGATTCAGTATGAAATTTACAGCTTTGTCAAGTAGTCCTGAGTTCAAAACAGATTGCTTACGTTGTGGGAACGTGCTTCTGTGTATAAATGATCCTCCAGGTTAAAAATAAGACAGGCCAATGACATCGTGGTGTAAAATAATAGAATTTATCCTCATGGAGAACCAGAGAGCATCGGAAAGACCTGCAAACCAACGTGGGAACATCAAACAGACAGGAAAACATACCAGTAACGCAGTAGAAGATATTTAAGAGGGTAAATATTAAACACGACAACGAAAGTTCAAAGTAGCAACAAAGTGGAAAAAATGCATTAAAAACAGATTAGGATTTGCGGAGGACACAAAACTTCCTCAACTGATGAATTACTGTAAAATTATTCACTTTTGGAGAATTCTGCAGTCAACTTGCAAAAAAGATTCGCAAACAGCGATGGACAATTGGCGTTTCTGTCTTTGTGGTTGGAATGTTGCGAGGATGCAGTGAAAACTCCGAGCTCTTCAGATAACCACCTGGGATCTTTGGTGTCCATCGGAACCACCGGAACTGGTAGGGAATGAAGCCTCAGTCGCTGAAAGTCACCTCCTACAATGCAGCACTTGCTCAGTACTGCACAGCGCAGTCGGGACAAATGATCGGCCTAGTCTTAGAGTGGATATTGAACGTATAACTTTTCGACTCAAATACGAGGCATGCCAGTAGTTATGCAGCCTCGCTCAATGTGGAGAAAAGAGTGAAGACGGGGACAGTCCGGGACATAGTCAGGATTCAGGAGCAGAAGGAAATCCCAGGCTCAGCAGCGGTCACTGTGGAATGGTCAGCAGCAGCGAATGCGGAAGAGGGAGCCTCGCTGAACCAGTGAGGTTCAGAGTCTGAGAGCAGAAACACTGCGCTGTGTGAGATTGGGGAAAATAAAGATTCATTCATAAAACAGTAACTTGTTACCATGCTTATATTTCTGACAGCTCACTGTCTAACAATTTCATTACACTAAATTAATTCCATGAATTCAGGTGAATAATCTCAATCAACAAATCATTTGTGGAACTTAGTCAGACACTGTCAATAACCCAGGGCCCCTGACTTCCGATAGGAGGCTTCCTGCGTGCAGATGAGTCCGATCGGAAAAAAATCTACGAACTTACCTGAGGGCTCCCGAGGTCCGGACAGTTCCGATGCTGGGCCTCTCCACAGTAGAAATGCACAGGGTCCAGTAACACAATAGAACTCCTTGGAAACCATGATAACAGTGTAATAATACACCCACAGTAAAATAAAAATAATACAAAAGAAAATATCTGCACACCAATATAATGGCGCTGAAAAAGCTCTTATCAATTTCACAGATGACATCCGATGTTTTTGTGACTGGTAAACTATCCTTCCTCATCCTTCTCGAAATGCTTGCACCCTTTGACTGGGTTGACCTCACCATCCTCCTCCAACGCCACTCGACGTCGTCCAGCTCGGTGGGACTGCCCTCACAGCCAGAGAATCACCTGCATTTCCTTCTCTTCCCGCTGTGCACGGTTATCTCTGGAATCCCTGATGGATCTATCATTGGCTCCGTCCTATTTCTCATCTACATGCTGCCCCTCGGCAACATCATCCGAAAACACAGCGTTAGGTTTCGCATCTATGCTGACGACAGTCATCTCTACCTCACTTAGATCTCTCGACTGCACTGTCTCTGATTGGTCACGCTGCTTGTTCGACGTCCAGTACCGGATAAGCAGACCATTGCTCAAACTAAGTATTGTATCGACCAGAGCCTTTGTCTTCGCTACCCGCCACAATATCTATTCCACAGTAAGCGCCTCCAGCCCTCTTTCTGGCAACGCTGTGAGGTTTAACCAGGCAGTTCGCAATGTTGATCTCCTATTTGACCCTGAAATGAGCTTCCAACGATACAGTGGTTCCCTCACCAAGACCGCTTAATTCCACCTCCGTAACCTCGCCCGTCTCCACCCCTGCCTCTGCTCATCGTCTGTTGAAACCCTTACAAATGCCCTTGTTTCCTCTAGACGTGAGTATTCCATTGATCTCCTGGCTGGCCTCCCACCCTCCACGCTCCATAAGCTTGAGCTCAACGAAAACTCTTCCTCCCGTATCCTACCTCGCACCAAGTCCCATTCGCCCATCACCCCTGTGCTCGCTGACATACATTGGCTCCTGGTTAAGCAAAGCCTCCATTTTAAAATTATCATCCTTTATTTCAAATCCCTCCATAGCTTCGCTCCTCCCTGTCTCTGTAACCTCCCCAACCCTACATCATTCCGAGGGCTTTGACTGTATCTCAACTTTTAAGATGCTCCTTAAAACCTAGCTATTTAAACAAGATATTGCTGTGGTAATATGTCATTATGCGGCTCGGTGTGAAATTATGTTTGATAATGCTCCTGTGAAGATTTAACTAAATTAAAGGCGCTGTACAAATGAAGGATATTGTTGTTGAAATTACGGCTCACAGTACAGCACTAGTAACACCATAAGAAATATATGTACACAATTTTAATTGTGTGAACAAACGACTCAGTGCAATACTAATACAACAATCGGTAATATATGTATCCCGATATCATGGAATGATAAAAGCACTCACAGTAGAGCATCAATAACACAATAGGAAATATATGCACAGAGATATAATAGTGTGGTAATACCACTCAAAGTACAGCACAAATTTAAATCAATAAGAAATATTTGTGAACAGTTATAATAGCGTGATAATACCACTCAAAGTGAAATACCAAACATACAAGAGGAAATATATGGAAACAGTTATAATGGGCCAGAAATTCGTGAACGGGGCTTGCCGCGCGTGCAAGGTCCCGAATTGCACTTACCCGACGCGCCTGCCGATCACCTCCAGGGACGCCTGGAATTCGTGTTTCAAAAAGAAGAATCCCGGGCAGCGTATGACGTCACGCCGCCCAGGAGTGCAGCCAGCGCGAAGCCTGCAGCGCGCTGTGCAACTGAGACACGCCCCTTGAGGTCTCAGTTTCACAGGATACGCCCCCAATGTTTCTGCCAAGCTGCTAAGCATTTTTACATGCAAAGCGGCAGTTTAAATAGGTTTTTGGAAGTTTTTTGAAGATTTTGGTAACTTTTATAAACTTTTAAAAATGTTTACATTATTTTGAAGAATCTGAAGTAGTTTTAAACAGAATTAAATCAATTTAAAGACTTTTAAAAGCCCTAAAAGTATTTTTTAAATTCCATTTATTTATCTGGCAATGTCGTCGTCATACGTGTCTTCACACTGTTCCCTTTGGGGAACTGTATGAAGTGGTGGAAGGATTGATGGCCATGATTAATGCTCATTCTGTGACCGTAACCATCTTTGAGCTAGCCATTAGGGTGGTTAGTCCTATGGTGGGAGGGTTTTCCAGGCTCCCACAAGCTATACAAGGAGGGGGGGCCACCCACACCCACGGATGCAAATATCCCACTGGATGTCAACCCAGAATTTAGAGCCGGAACTCTGACTCCACTTGCCGGGACTGTCTGGAGCGGGGTTCGAAACCCTACCCTGATCTGGCCCAGCGGTGGGGATCCTACAGCTATGCCAAAGGCCCAATCCGATTAGCAACGTGAAATGGCTGGAATGAGCACAATTCACGGCATTAAAAGAACTCGCAATTGAACAGATGATGACCTCAGCAATCTCCTCAAGGAGGTGGAGGCACAGCGCCTGCTCATCATTGGTAATGAGAAGTCAAAGGCGCCACAAAAAGGGCAGATGATAGCTTGGTCTTTCAAGTGGTAGCATGGGGCTCCAGTCACGGGGAGGGAAAAGGCGCAGGAAACGTATGGGTGTCACCTTTTGTGCGGAGTGGGCCTTTTGCGTAGCAGTAAGCATCCCCGCCGCTGGGCCAGAAGGAGTAGGGTTTCGAACCCCACTCCAGACAGTCCCGGCAAGTGGAGTCGGAGGATCCAACCATAAATTCTGGGTGGACATCCAGCGGGATACTTGCGTCCGTGGGTGTGGGTGGCCCCCCCCCCTCAGATGGGTTGTGGGAGCCCGTAAAACCCTCATGCCATAGGACTAAACACCCTAATGACTGGTTCAAAGATGGTTACGGTCACGGAATGAGCGTTAATCACGGCCATAAATCCTTCCACCACTTCATACAGTTCCCGAAAGGGAACAGTGTGAGGATATGTACGACGATGACCTCTTGCGCAATGCACCTCCTTGGACCCTCAGTCGCAGATGCGAGGGGGCAAATCGTGCAATTGTTAAATTTTTCATTTTATTGACATGTAAAATGTTGGCCCAGTAATTCCCTTCCAAATGCGCGAGTACGGTCAGGGTACTTACGCGTCTGGCCGGAGGAAATGCCCGTTTTCAGCATGCACAGCGCATGCGGGGAAAACCGGCATTTCCTGTCCTCTGAACGAAGGGGTTCAGAGGCAGAACGCGTGCGCAGTAAAATTCGCCGCTTTAATTCATGCTTTCAGTGAGGTCAAGTCCTTACAACTTACACATGAAAAAAGCATGGGTACAGTGGCTCCAGAGGCTGCGGAGGAAGATATTTCTTATCGTGGAGCTTCTGAAAGTATGTATGTCTGTATATATTCCTTTGCGTGTTATGTATCTATTCCTTTGCTTATGTGTATGAATGTATTATTTAATTATGACTTTCAGAGAAAGTAACTTATTGGAAAGTCACAATTAAAAACATACATTCATACACATAAGTAAAGGAATAGAAAACATACATACATATACGTAAAGGAATATATGCGGACATACATACATAATTACTTATTACTGACGAAAAGTTTATTTCTTAAAAGTGCTGGAAATGTTACATTACTCATTTTAGAACACTCATTTTCACATTCCATTCACACAGCCACAATTGCTCCTTCTACCTACCGTTCTGAAAACACGTTTAAAAAAAAAAATTTAAACTTAAAACTTACTTAAAATTTCTTAAAATAACTTCCCTCCCTTTCCCAAACAAAAATATTGCCTTTCAGAAGCTCCACGATAAAATATATCTTCCTCCGCAGCCTTGGAACAACTTTACACCTGCTTTTTTCAAGTGTAACTTGTAAGGACTTACCCTCACTGAATCCATGAATGAAATCTACGAAGTTCACTGCGCAAGCACTGCCTGTGCAGTCGCACGCGCTGTGCCTACGAACCCCTTCGTTCTGAGGACTGGAAATGCCGGCGTTCCCCGCATGCGCTGTGCATGCTGAACACTGGCATTTCCAACGGCCAGATGCGTGAGTACCCCGACCGTACTCACGCATTTGGTCACGAATTTCTGGCCCATTAAAGATAATACCACTCACAGTGAAATACAGAAAACACAGTAGGAAATATATGTACAATGTTAGAATAGTGTGATAAAACCTCTTAGTGAAATACCAATAACACAATAGGAAAAATATGCACACATTTGTAATAGTGTGATAATACCACTCACAGTGAAATACCAATAACAACATCTATATATATAAAAGGATACATCTGTCTGTCTATCTGTCTGTCTGTCTGTCTGTCCTTCGGTGTGTGTCTGTCCGGCTATACACTCTAAAGTTATAGAGCGTACCTACACGTGCGTTACATCAAAAGAAAGCTTACGATTCCAAAACGGTCGTAAGCATATTTACGTTTCGGCCGGACAAAAATTGCACCCGCGGTATCCAAAAAACGTTCAAAATTCCTCTCATTAGCATGTCATTATCTGCTCATTAGCAATCGAGTCACGTCGAGGTCGACCAATCAAACGCCGGGTTCCTGGCAGGTGCGGGCGGGCCCTCCTACAGTCGAGTGATGGGACAATTGACCAATCCTATGCTTCGGTGACCTGACGGTCGAGGGAGGGCGGGGCTCCGGAGAGCGGGAGGGCGGGGCTCTGGAGAGCGGGAGCACGGGGCTCCGGAGAGCGGGAGGGCGGTGCTCAGGAGGGCGGGGCTCGGGCTGAGCCATGTCAGTGCGTGGGGTGGCAAGGAGCTCCGCGGAGCCATCAGGCCTGTTGCTCCCCCCCTCCCTTTCTCCCCCCACACCCCCCCTCCCCTCTTCCTCCCCTCCGTCCCTCCCCTCTCTCCCCCCTCCCCTCACCCCTCTCCACCCCTCCTCTCCCCCTCCCCTCCCCCCTCTCCCCCCACACCCCCCTCCCTCCCCACAGACCCCCTCCACGCCACTCCCCTCCCCATTACCCCCTCCCCTCCCCCCATTCCCCCCACTCTCCCCATCCCCTCCCCCGCTCCCCTCCCCCCTATACACCCCCCCTCCCCCCTTCCCCCCTCCCCTCCCCCTCCCCCCTACCCTCCCCCTCCCCGCCCTCCCCCTCCCCCCAACCCCACCTCCTCCCCACCCCCTCACCCCCTCCCCCCATCTCCCCCCAGTCGCTCTCTCTCTACCCCCCAGTCGCGCTCTCTCTCTCTCTGCCCTGCAGTCGCTCGCTCCCTCTCTCTTCCCCCCAGTCGCTCGCTCTCAATTCAATTCAATTCAATTCAAATCGCTTTATTGGCATGACAAGTTACATCTTATGTTGCCAAAGCATCGGAAGACATTCATGTTTGTTCACAAAAATACAGATCTATCCATTCAGTGTATAAACAGATATATCACTGAGTGTATAAATATACTTTCATATAATTTATATATACTCTTATCTTATCTTTAGTGGTTGTCCTTCTGTTTATGGCAAGCTGTAACATAGTGTGCCGCTAGTGTTACGCAATTTCTCTCTTCCCCTCGTAGGTATGGGAGTTTTTGGTCGTCATTGAAATTTCTGAATTCCGGGCATATTTTTGTAAATTTTGGGTAGAAATTCTCCCTTATGCCCTGATATTTTCTACAAGCTGTGAGGAAGTGCATCTCTCTCTCCACCATTCCCTGACTGCAGTGAGAGCATATCCTGTCCTCTCTTTGTAGCCGGATCTGCCTGTGTCTACCTTTTTCAATCGCCAGGCTATGTTCACTAAGTCTGTACATTGTCAAGATTTTCTCAGTTTGCTGTCCTTTACCATGGTCAGGTAATCAGCTATGTTGTATTGTCTGTTTAGGGCCAAGTAGCAATTAAGTTTGCTTTGGGTTTTTGTTGTTTCTGCCCAATATGTCAGATATTTTTCCTTTTGCTTAGCGACGATTGTGTTGGGTCGAATTCTTTGTGTTACGCTGTCACTGTGTTGGGGCTGGTTATTGTTAGTAGTTACTTCACTGAGTCCCAGGACTAGTTGACTGAGGGTATTCTTCTTTATGGTCACCTCTTGGCATTTCAGGGCGTCGTAGTGACAGCATTGGGGGTTGCTCATTTCTAGGTGTTTCCAAAATTTGGTGGCTCTTTTTTGGATATTGATTATTAATGGATATTGGCCTAGTTCTGCCCTGCATGCATTGTTTACTGTTTTCCTTTGAGTCCGGAGGATACTTTTACAGAATTCTGCATGTAGGATCTCAATTGGGTGTTTGTCCCATTTTGAAAATTCTTGATGTGTCAGCGGTCCCCACACCTCACTGCCACAGAGTGCAATTGGTTCAATTACTGATTTGAAAATTTTGAGCCAAATGCTAATTGGAATTTCTATTTGGATTGATTTTTTAATGGCATAGAAAGCCCTTCTTGCTTTCTCTTTCAGTTCATTCACAGCCAGTTTGAAGTTTCCCGTAGAACTAATTTTTAAGCCCAAGTATGTGTCGTTAGTGGTTTGTTCAATTTTGGTTTTTCCTATTGTGAAATTTATTTTGGGTCCCTGATGTCTGGATCTTTGCTGGAACACAAGGACTTTGGTTTTTTGGGGATTTATTGTCAGGGCCCAAGTCTGGCAGTACGACTCCAGCAGATCCAGGTTCTGCTGTAGACCCTCCTTAGTTGGTGACAGCAGAACCAGGTCCTCTCTCTCCCCCCCAGTCACTCGCTCACACTCTCTCCCCCCAGATGCTCGCTCTCTCTCTCTCTCTCCCCCCCAGTCGCTCGTTCTCTCTCCCCCCTAGTCACTCGCTCTCTCTCTCTTCCCCCCAGTCGCTCGCTCTCTCTCTCTCTCTCTTCCCCCCAGTCGCTCTCTCTCTCTCTTCCAACAACAACATTCCCTTAAAAATCCCCTCAGCACCGCCGGGCACTTCAGCTAGTAGGAAATAAATGTACACAGTTAGAATAGTGTGATAATACCACTCACAGTGAAATACCAATAACACAATAGTAATTATATGCACACAGTTGTAATAGTGTGTTAATACCACACACAGTGAAATACCAATAACACAATAGGAAATATATGAACAGAGCTTTAATAGTGATAATACCACTCACAGTGAAATGCCAATAACACAATAGGAAACATATGCACACAGTTATAATACTGTGATAATACCACTCACAGTGAAATACCAACAACCTAATCTATATATAATAAAGTATTGTTCTGTCTGTCTGTCTGTCTATCTGTCTGTCTGTCTGTCTGTCCTTCGGTGTGTCTGTCCGGCTACACACTGTAAAGTTATTGAGCGTACCTACACGTCTGTTACATCAAAAGAATGCTTACGATTCCGGAACAGTCATAAGCGTATTAACGTTTCTGCGAGTCAAAACTTGCCCCCGCGGTATCCAAAAAACGTTCAAAATTCCGCTCATTATCTGCTCATTAGCATAGAGTGACATTAAGGTCGACCAATCGTACGGTCGAGCGACCCGACGGTCGAACAATCGCTACGTGGCGGGAGTGGGTTCGTCACGCGTGCGGGCCCTCCTGGAGTCAAGCGACAGGATGATTGACCAATCATACGCTTCGGTGACATGACGGTCGACCAATCGGTGCTTGTGTGGGCGGGCCTAATGGTTTTGAACCGATGTGAGTGTCAGCCATCTTGATTCCATTCTTTTCCACGCTTTCTGCGTTTTTCTTTTCAAACCTACATTTCCAGCAAAAAAAATTGCTTTTATTAAATTGTTTTTAAAAAAACTTCATTCATTTGTAAATATTTTGTCTAACCTGATGATTCTTTTTCCTACCTTTCCCCGTTTTTGTAAGGCCTCAGAACTAGGCCTCAAAGCCTTGGCCTCTCCTGCCCAGCCATGCCCGAGTTAGGTAATTATTCCACGGCTTCTGCTAAGCTCCTCCCCCCCGTCACGTTACCCGGGGCAACGGCATCAGCCACGAGGGTCATGGGACATACACAGGGTGCGCCGCAGCAGGAGCAGCTGAGACACGGCGTCTCTCTCTGTTCCCCGCTCGGCTCGGGCGGGGTGGCGGGGCTCGGAGAGCGGGGCTCTCGGGAGTGCGGATCTCGGATGAGGCTTGGAGACCGGGAAGTGTTAGCCAGGCAACCGGGCCCGCCGGCCGTCTCTCACAGCCGCAATCGGCGGTCTTGAAGCCAGCTCGGGAGGGCAGGGTCATGTCAGTGCATGGGGCAGCACGGAGCGCCGTGGATCCATTGCTAGTGCTGGGCTCGGGTGCTTTGTGGCCTGCGGTCGAACGGCGGCTGCGGACCCCGAGCTGACTGGGGTGCTGGACTTGGCTGGGCAATGTCTTTGCGGGTGTTCGCCTCGGCCAACGGCATCAGGGTGATGGCCGAGATCACCAGAAGCATCCAAGGGAATGCATTCATCCAGCTGCCGAGGCCTGGGCCCCAGGGCGGAAAGAGGCAATGGAGCGGGGGATGAGGGACCAGGCAGGGGTGAGGGAGAGGGAGGAGGGAGAGGGGGGAGAGAGAGGGGGGAGAGAGAGTGAGGAGGAGGGGAGAGGGTTGATGGGGGGAGAAGGAGGAAAGGGGTAGCGAGGAGTTGAGAGGGAGGAGGAGGGGGAGAGGGAGGAGGGGAGGGGAGAGGGAGGGAGGGGAGGGGGGAAGAGGGAGGAGGGTGGGAAAGAGTGAGCAGTGGGGAAAGAGGGAGGAGGTGGGGAAGAGGTAGGAGGGGGAGGGGGGAAGATGTAGGAGGGGGAGGGGGGAAGAGGCATGGGGGGAGGGGGGAAGAGGTAGGAGGGGAGGGGGGAAGAGGTAGGAGGGGGAGGGAGGGAAGAGGTAGGAGGGGAGGGGGGAAGAGGTTGGAGGGAGTCGGCGTTTCATCAATTAGGGGCATTTCCTAATTAAGAAAAATTCACAGAAACGGATACAGATTTATTGGCATCATTCGAACAACCAGCAAAGATTCAACATCAAACTATGTCTGAGTTTCTGCTTCACACAGGCGGTTAGAAGCTGCAACTTAAGACTTCAAGCATTACTAACTACACCCTGGATCCCAAATATTAACCAGAATTATATTCAATTTTAGAAGTAATTTAAACTACATGAAATTTAAATGTGGAACAAGTAACAGTATTTTGAAATGATTAAATCGCAGATTAAAAGCCTTAAGAAAGTGGCTCCTGATTCCTCCGTTCAGAGGGTAGCTGGCTTCATTGTCCTATAACACAGTCATCGCAATATAACCCACGGTCACCGCAGCTGGGCTGTAAGTCCAAGCCCTTCCCCGCGGTCTCAACCATCCCACCGACCTCACAAATGGCGCCCGCCATTCACCCTGAGTCCAGCCCCTTCCCTCACTGACACCTTCCCTCTGTCTCTCTGTCTCTCTGTCCTTCCCTCTCTCTCTTTCTCCCTTTCCCCCCTCTCTCTCTCCTTCCCCCCAGTCTCTTCATCTCTCCTTTGCCCCAGTCACTCTCTCGCTCTCTCCTTCCCCCAAGCCTCTCTCTCTCTCTCTCCTTCCACCAAGTCTTTCTCTCTCTTCCAATCAGTCGCTCTCTCTCTTCCCCACCACCTCCCCCCTCCCTCCTTCTCCCCCCAGTCGCTCTCTCTCTTCCCCCCAGACGCTATCTCTCTCTCTTCCAACAACAACATCATGCCCTCTAAAAAGTCTCGGCACCGCCGGGCACTCCAGCAAGTAGGACATATATGTGCACAGTTATAATAGTGTGATAAAACCACTCACAGTGAAATACCAATAACAGCATAGGAAATATATGTCCACAGTTATATTAGTGTGATATTACCACTCACAGTGAAATACCAATAACACAATAGGAAATATATGCACATTGTTATAATAGTGCAATAATACCACTCATAGTGAAATACCAATAACATATTAGGAAATATATGTACACAGTGATAATACTGTGATAATACCACTCACAGTGAAATGCCAATAACACAATAGGAAATACATGTACACAGTTATAATAGTATGATAATATCACTCGCAGTGAAATACAAATAACACAATAGGAAATATATGTGCACAGTTATAATAGTGTGATAATACCACTCACAGTGAAATACCAATAACACCATAGGAAATATATGTACACAATTATAATAGAGTGATAATATCATTCAAATTGAAACACCAAGAACACAATAGGAAATATATGCACATAAACAACATACGGAGAAATCTGAAAATCTGATAAAAATGTGATAGTTCTGTAAATACTCAGCAGTTCAGGCAGCATCAGTGGAGAGAGAAACAGAGTTAACGTTTCAGGTCGATGGACTTATCATCAGAACTGGATAACGGTAGAGATTTAACTGTTTTCAAGCAAGTATAGGTTCTGGGAAAAGGGGAGGGGAGGTAATATCAAAAGGGAAGGTCTGTAAATGGGTGGAAGGAAGGACTGATTAAATGACAAAATGGTTGATGAGCAAGGCAAAACTTGGTGGTAATGGGACAAATAACGAATATCAAGATGGGTAGTGAAGAGGTGTAAATGGCAATAACAGAGTCATGACCAACACCTGCTGCCTGAATAAATGGGAGCAGTGGTTATGAACTGAAATTTTTGAACTCAATGTTTAGTCTGGAAGGCAGGAAAGTGCCTAATCGAATATGAAATATATGTACACATTTGTAATAGTGGGATAATACAACTCACAGTGAAATACCAATAACACAATTTATATATATAAAAGCATCGATCTGTCTGTCTGTCTGTCTGTTTCCCTGTCTGTCTGTCTGTCCTTCAGTGTGTCTGTCCGGCTAGGCACTCTAAAGTTATAGAGCATACCTACACGCGCATTACATCAAAAGAAAGCTTACGATTCCAGAACGGTCATAAGCTTATTTGCTTTTCGGTCGGACAAAAATTGTTCAGACAATATACAAAAAACCTTCAAAATTCCACTCATTATCTGCTAATTAGCATTGAGTGACGTCAATGTTGACCAATCCTGTGACCTGATGTTTGACCAATCCTACAGTTCAGTCACCTGATGGTTGGCCAATCGCTCCGTCTGTGGGCGGGACTAAAGCTTTTGAACTCAGGCATCGGGCAGCCATTACTTCAACTACTTCCAGCTCAAAATCTGCTAATCCAGCTTCGAAAAAGTTAGTATCTCTTTTAAAAATAACATAAGATTTACCAAAAATGTTTTATAAGTACTTTAACTTACATCTTTGAAGGTATTAAAAGGTAGAAATGTTGCCCGGCAGCAGATTCACAAAGGGACAGAGAGACAGGGCCAAAAGCCTGGGACTCGATTTAAACCGCCCATCCCAAAACAACCCTGGCAACGCCGGCCCCCCCCCCCAGCTAGTAGGAGATATATGCACACAGTTATAATAGTGTGATAATACCACTCACAGTGAAATAACAATAACAGAATAGGAAATATATATCCACAGTTATAATAGTGTGATAATACCACTCACAGTGAAATACCAATAACACAATAGGAAATATATGCACACAGTAAAAATAGTGTGATATTATCACTCACAGTGCAGCGACAGCTACTGTTGAATTTCAGTAAAACATCACTCAGATCAAATACACAGTTACCGCTGAAAAGACGGCACTGTGGAAAAGACATTAAAACAAATAATGGAGAACCAGGTACTCAAAATAGATACAATTCCATTAAAGGGGAGAAATGATCGTGGTAAAGGGGGAGGAATTATATCGTCAAAGAAGAGAAATGATTCATTAAAGGGGATGAAATATAACGTCAAATGGCGGAAATTATACAATTAAAGCAGAGAAGCGATCCCGGTAAATAGGAGCAGTGATACAGTTAAACAATGATTCCCATAACTAATAACTAACTCCAATACTTTACCTGGAACGCCGATAGCTGCAATGACGGGATAGTAAATGGCAAACACCAGACCTTTTGGTATCCCGTGCATTTCTCTCAGAAGCTCTGAGCATGCTCTGCACTACACTCACAGATTGTCACATTTTAAACAGATGTCAAGCTCCAGGGAGATAATCAGATAGCTTGATCTTGTATATTAATTTCACTAATTGAATCATACAGATTAGTGCAGCGCTGACAGGATGGTGTACATGTTTTGATGGAATGGAATGTCTTTAAATAACTCTGACCCGGCTCTGAAGTGAAATACTCACAGATTACAGTATGAACCCGGTTAGATTTCTTCATAAAATATAATATAACGCTAAAAAAAGTATTTGCCTCGGTGAAAGTGAGCACTGTACAGGAGGAATTCACGGTTTATGCTGATAAATGTTGAGTGAACAGGTCTTCGCACAATCTATAAATCACCAGCGAAACTCTGGTCCTGAAGCCGATAAATGCGTCCAACATCTCGCTACTGCTCAGTATCCAGCTCCAGCCCGGGTAAGCAAGGGTCTCGTGCAGTTAGTGCCAAACTCCTCTGAGAGTGTGCACCCACTTTAAATAACTCTCTGTGCATCCAACGTGGTCAGGTCCAGTTCAGCACGATTACATTCAGTGCAGACAGTTCCAGTTCAGTAGAGTAACATTCAGTGTAGACAGGTAGAGCTCAGTACAGTTTCATTTAGTGTGAACAGATCCAGTTCAGCACAGTTACATTCATTGTGCAAAGGTTCAGTTCAGCAGAGTTACAGGTCCAGTTCAGCACGATTACATTCAGTGCACACAGGACCAGTTCAGCAGAGTAACATTCAGTATGGACAGGTCCAACTCAGTACAGTTACTTTCAGAGAGGGCAGGCCCAGTTCAGCAAAGTTACATTCAGTGTGAAGAGTTCCAGTTTAGCAGAGTTACATTCAGTGTGGAAAGGTCAAGTTCAGCATGCTTATACTCAGTGTGGACAGGTCCAGTTGAACACAGTTGCATTCAGTGTTGACAGGTCCAGTTCAGCACGGTTACATTCAGAGTGGAAAGGTCAAGTTTAGCATGGCTACATTCAGTGTGGACAGGTCCAGTTCAGCACGGTTAATTTCAGTGTCGACTGGTCCAGATCAGCAAAGTTAAATTCAGAGTGGACGGGTCTAGCTAAGGACAGATACATTCAGTGTGGAGAGGTCCAGCACAGCTCAGTTATTTTCAGTGTGGACAGGTCCAGTTCAACAGAGTTAAATTCAGTGAGGACAGGTCCAGTTCAGCACGGTTAACTTCAGTGTGGAAAGTTCAAATTTAGCATGGCTACATTTAGTGTGGAGAGGTCCATTTCAGCACGGCTATATTCAGTGCGGACAAGTCCAGTTCAGCAAAGGTAAATTCAGCGTGGATGACGTAAGGAAACTACTAGGCATTTGGTCTGAGTATTAAACAAGGCTTTAATCAACTGTTTTTCAACATGGCGATCTAGTTGTGCCCTTCACTAGTTCCTGTTAAAGAATGTCCTGAGCAAGCTGTGCCAATGCCCGAGTATTTTTAGTCTCCCTGGACAGCGCCACCAGCAGGCCAGCCAGTATTATTTCATAAGTCATTTCCACATGAATGACAAGATTCATGTCATTCTTCCCGCCTGAAAGATTGGAAGTCCGACGGCTTCCTTCTACTGAATTAATCAGACTGAGAATAGACGCAGTCATTTGTATCTCCATTGGAGGCCAGAAAGCACATCTCCTTGGACCATATTTTGGTCCCTGGGTCGCTTGGTTCATACCGGCAGGCCGGCAGAGTCGATGTCCCCTTGAGCATCCTGAGGGGGACTGGGGAGATCGTTGCTCCGGGTGCGGGCCCCCACAGGCGCAGAGCTGCCTTCTCCCTGCTCAGTAGTTGGGGAATGATAGGCGCCCTGGCTTTGGTTGGTCATCACGCTGGGAGTGCTCTGTTCCCCGGGTTCATCCAGCGGGATAACTGGCAGATCCCTTGATATCCTGGGTAGGGCATCATCCTCAGAGGAGTGCAGGGTATCGGCGTCATTAATATGGATCCCACTATCGAATGGGCCCATGGGACCAGTTGGGCAGGGAGCCAATTCCTGAAGTGACACTGTGGATTCCTGGCCATCAGGGTAACGCACGTGCACATATGTGGGATTGACTTCTGTCAGTTCCACTTCATCGATGAGGGGATCACTCTTAGAGGATCGGAGGAATCTTCGGAGCAGCACGGGGCCAGGAGCTGCCAACCATGATGGTAGGGATGTCCCATGAGTGGAGCGACATTGGAAACTGAAGAACCCTTTGTGAGGAGCAGCGTTGTTGGATGTAAAAAGAAGAGACCTAATGGAATGCAATGCATCAGGGAACATAGTTTCCCACTGCTAGTCTGATAGGTTGTGTGACCTCAGTGCAAGATGAACAGCGTTCCAAACGATGGCATTGTATCTCTCAACCTGTCCGTTTCCAATAGGATGATACGGTGTTGTTTTACTTGTGGCAATTCCCCTTTGAGAAAGATAACTTTTGAGTTCGCTTGACATGAAGGATGGACCCTGATCAGAGTGGATGAAATTGGCCATATCACAAAGGGAAAAGACCTGATCGAGGCATTTGATCACTGTGGAAGGAGGTATATTGGGACAGCGGAAAGCAAAGGGAAAGCGCAAATATTGATCCACCATATTAAGCAAGTAGGTGTTTCGCATTGAGGAACGCAATGGTCCTTTAAAGTCAACGCTGAGTCGCTGCATATGCTGTGGAGCACCCCGAGCTGGTGGGAAAAATAAGTGCGGCCATTGCGAATAAGGTTGACAAGGCAAAAGCCAGAAGAGTTGGTGGTCAGTGTCATCAGAGCCATTGCAATTTCCCTGTCCGAGAGGTAAATACACAGTTTTAACTTACTGACAGCCCACTCACTGATGTAGCTGTCAGATCTACATGAGGCGATTAATGCATTCAAAATGTGTCCATTTACCGAAACCCTCGTGGCTGCATGGGACAGGTTTTGGGGAAAAACAGCTGTAACACTAGTTGTGGCTCTTGTGGGAGGAGCAGTTTTATAGATAGCAGCTGTAACACTAGTAGTGGCTCTTGGGGAAGGAGCAGTTTTATAGATAGCAGCTGCAACACCAGTAGAGGCCCTTGACTGGCATACTTTAGAAAAGTGACCTTTATTACTGCAATGATTGCAGGCTGCATTATGAGCAGGACAAACTTTCCGATAATGGAATGCACTACCATAGAAGAAACACTGCTTCTAAGATTGCCAAGATGCCGCTAGGGTATGGTCATCATCAGTGTGGGCTACCAGCTGAGGCTTACCGGGGGAGTCACTAAAAGTGGTAGCAGCAGTCCGTGGATATGGTAATAAATAGGCATCTGAATTTATTTTGAGCTAGGTCCAGAGAATATGCCTGGTTATAGGCAGCTTGTAACCCGAGGGTTTTATTCTCCAACAGACCCTGACATATGAGTGGAGAAGCAATTCCGATAATAAAAGAGTCACAAATTAATTCCTCCCAGTACTGCTCATCTGAGACAGCTTTAAGGTTACATTCTTTGCTGAGCCTGCGAAGCTCTTGAAGGACTTCGTCAAGTAATACCCCGGGTTATTGTCGAGTTGTGGCCAGTAGCAGCTGAGCAAAAATTTCGTTTGGGGCCTTAACATATAGTTGCTGTAGTGTTTGGATAGCGGAGTCACAGTCTACACAGTCTTTGATATACTCATACAGATGAGGGGATACATAATTGGCAAGCATTCTTAAATTATTCGGAAAATTCTCACCACACTCCTCGAAAAAGTTGCTGAAGGTACGATACCAGTGTTTCCATACCTTTGCAGCTGTAAGTGAATTCGGGTCCAGGTCGAGACGGGCAGGTCTGAATAGCTTCTCCATGACAGATTGATAACTACGTCCAAGTTTCCTTCTACAATTAGAATCGTAGCTGTCTGCCCCAAAATACTCAGAGCGCGGAGTAGGTTGCAGTTCATTAAATTGATGCAAGAAAACTGCTAGGCACTTGGTCTCTGTATTAATCAATGCATTAATCAAATGTTTTTCAACATGGAGATCTAGTTGTGTCCTTCACTAGTTCCCGTTACAGAATGTCCTGTGCAAGCTGGGACCATGCCCGGGTAATTATTCTCTCCTTGGCCAGCGTCACCAACAGGCCACTCAGTATTACTTCATACATCATTTCCACATGAATTACAAGATTCATGACAGTGGACAGGTCCAGTACAACAGAGTTACATTCAGTGTGGGCAGGTCCCGCTCAGCAGTTAATTTCAGTGTTCACAGGTGTAGTTTAGCACTATTACATTCAGTGTGGACAGATCCACTTCAGCACAGTTACATTCAGTGCAGGCTGTTACAGTTCAGCAAAGTTACATTTAGTGTGGACAGAACCACTTCAATGCGGGGACATTCATTGTGGACAGGTGCAGTTCAGCACAGTTACATTCAATGTGGGCAGGTCTACTTCAACACGTTGACATTCAGTCTGAACAGGTCCAGTCCAGCACAGTTACATTCAGTGTGAACATGGCCAGTTCTACACTGTGACATTCATTGTGGAGAGGTCCAGCTCAGCACTGTTACATTCATTGTGGACAGGTCCAGTTCAACACGGTGACCAACAGTGTGGACAGTTCCAGTTCAGCACAGTTACATTCATTGTAGGCTGTTACAGTTCAGCAAAGTTACATTTAGTGTGGACAGAACCACTTCCATGCGGGGACATTCATTGTGGACAGGTGCAGTTCAGCACAGTTACATTCAATGTGGGCAGGTCTACTTCAACACGTTGATAGTCAGTCTGAACAGTTCCAGTCCAGCACAGTTACATTCAGTGTGAACATGGCCAGTTCTACACTGTGACGTTCATTGTGGAGAGTTCCAGCTCAGCACTGTTACATTCATTGTGGACAGGTCCAGTTCAACACGGTGACCAAGAGTGTGGACAGTTCCAGTTCAGCACAGTTACATTCATTGTGGAAAGATACAATTCAGCACAGTTACATTCAGTGTGAACATGTCCAGTACAACAGAGTTACGTACAGTGTTAAAAGGTCCAGTTTAGTTCAGTTACATTCAGTATGCGCAGGTCCAGTTCACCATGGCTACATTCAGTGTGGACATAGTAATATAGATGATAGGAGCAGGAGTAGGCCATTTGGCCCCTCGAGGCTGATCCGCCATATAATGAGATCATGTCTGATCTTCCAAATTCAGTACCCTGTCCCTGCTTTCTCCCCATATCCCTTGATGACTTTAGCCTTTAGAAATGTATCTAATACCTTCTTGAATATATTAAATGAATTGGCCTCAACTGCCTTTTCTGGTTGAGAATTCCACAGGTTCACCACTCTCTTGGTGAAGATATTCCTCATCATCTCTGTCCTAAATGGCATAGACCTTATCCTTAGACTGTCACCCATGGTTCTGGACTCCCCATCCATCGGGAGCATCCTTCCTGCATATAGTCTGTCTATTCCTGTTAGAATTTAATAAGTTCCAATGAGATCCCCTCTCATTCTTCTAAACTCCAGCGAATATAAGCCCAATCGACCCAATCTCTCCTCTTACGTCATTCCTGCCATCTCAGGTATCAGTCTGGTGACTCTTCACTGCATTCCCACCATGGCAAGAACATCCTTCCTCAGATAAGGCGAACAAAACTGCACACAATTCTCAAGGTGTGGTCTCACCAAGGCCCTCTTCAATTGCAGCAAGTCATCCTCGATCCTGTACTCGAATCCTCTCGCTATGAAGGACAATATACCAATAGCCTTCTTAAACACCTGCAGCACCTAGATGCTTACCTTCAGCGACTGGTGCACAAGGACATCCAGGTCTTGTTGCACTTCCCTTTCTCCCAATCTATTGCCATTCAGATAATAATCCACCTTCCTGGTTTTGCCACCAACGTGGATAACCTCGCATTTATCCACATTATACTGCATCTGCCAAGCATCTGCCCAATCACGCAACCTGTCCAAATCATGCTGGATTTTCTCAGCATCTTCCTCACAGCACTCACGCCGACCCGACTTTGTGTCGTCTGCAAACTTGGAGATATTACATCTAGTTCCCTCGTCTAGATCATTATATAATTGTTAATGCAGTCCTAGCACCGATCCCTGCAGTACCCCACTAGTCAGTGCCTGCCACTCGGAATAAGACCCGTTTATTCCAACTCTTTGCTTCCTGTCTGCCAACCAGTTCTCTATCCAAGTCAGTAATTTACATGAATCCCCCGTACTTTAAATTAAACACTAATCTCGTAGGCGGGAGAGGTCCACTCCATCATGGTTACATTAAGTGTTCACTGGTCCAGCTCAGCAAAGTTACATTCAGTGTGGACAGGTCCAGGTAGATATGTTACATTCAGATCGGATAGGTGCAGTTCAACACAGATGCATTCAGTGCGGACAGGTCCAGTCCAGAACATTTATATTTACTGTGGACATGTCCAGTTCAACAGGTTCGAATTCAGTGAGGACAAGTCCAGTACAGCACAGTTACATTCAGTGTGGAAAGGTTAAGTTTAGCTTGGCTACATTCAGTGTGGAGAGGTTAAGTTCAGCACAGCTATATTCTTTGTGGACATGTCCAGTTCAGCATGGATACATTCAGTGTGGACAGGTCAATTTCAGCAAATTTAAATTCAGAATGTACAGGTCCAGTTCAACAGAGTTAGATTCAATGTGTAGAGGTCCAGCACAGCACAGTTACTTTCAGTGTGGACAGGTCCCGCTCAAAAGTGTTACATTCAGTGAGGACAGAACCTGTTGAGCACGATTATATTAAGTGTGGAAAGTACATGTTTAGCATGACTACATTCAGTGAGGTGAGGTCCAAGGTCAGCACGGTTACATTCAGTGTGGACAGGTCCAGTTCAACACAGTTACATTCTGTGTGGAGAGGTCCAGCTCAAGAGAGTAACTTTCAGTGTGGACTGGTCCAGCTCAGCAGAGTTAATTTCAGTGTGGACTGATCCAGCTCAGCACAGTTACATTCAGTGAGGACAGATCCTGTTCAGCACGGTTATATTAATTGTGGAAAGTTCAAGTTTAGCATGACGACATTCAGTGTGGAGAGGTACGGATCAGCACGGTTACATTAAGTGTGGACTGGTCCAGCTCAGCACAGTTACACTCAGTGTTTACAGGTGAATTGCAGCACAGTTACATACACTGTGGACAGAACCACTTCAGCACAATTCCATTCAGTGTAGACTCTTCCAGTTCAGAACATTTATATTCAGTGTACACAGGTCCAGTTCAACACGGTGGCATTCAGTGTGGACAGTTCCAGTTAAGCACAGTTACATTCAATGTGGACAGGTCTAGTTCAAAACGGTGACATTGAGTGAGTACACCTCCAGTTCAGAATATTTACATTCAGTGTGATCAGCTCCAGTCCAAAAATGCGACATGCAGTGTGGACAGGTCCAGTTCAGCACAATTTCATTAAGTGTGGACAGGTCCAGCTCAGCACAGTTATATTCAGTGTGGACAGTTCAAGTTCAACACAGTTACATTCAGTGTTCACAATTCCAGTTCAGTACATTTACATTCAGTGTGCCCTGGTCAAGTTCACCATGGCCACATTAAGTGTGGACAGGCCCACTTCTTCACGGTTACATTCAGTGTCCACAGGTCCAGCTGAGCACAGTTACATTCAGTGTGGACAGGTCCAGCTGAGCACAGTTACATTCAGCGTGGGCATTTCCATTACAACACAGTTGCATTCAGTGTGGAAAGGTCAAGTTCAGCATGTCTACATTCAGAATGGACAAGTCAAGTTCAACACGGTTACATTCAGTGTGGACAGGTCTAATTAAGGAAAGTTATATTGAGTGTGGAAAGGTCCAGTTCAACACAGATACATTCAGTGTGCACAGGTCTAATTCAGCAAATTTACATTCAGTGTGGACTGTTCCACTTCAACACAATGTCATTCAGTGTGCACAGTTCCAGTTCAGCACAGTTACATTCAATGTGACCTGATCCAGTTCAGTACAGTTACATTCAGTGTGGACGGGTCCAGTTCAGCACAGTTCCATTCAGTGTAGACTGTTCCAGTTCTGCACAGTTACATTCAGTGTGGACAGGTCCAGTTCAATGCGGTGACATTCTGTGTGGACAGGTTCATTTCAGAACAGTAATATTCAATGTGGACAGGTCCAGTTCAAAACGATGACATTCAGTGTGAACAGGTCCAGTTCAGCACATTTACATTCAGAGTTATCAGGTCCAGTACGACACAGTTGCATTCAGTGTTGACAGGTCCAGTTCAGTATAGTTACATTCAGTATACACAAGTCCAGTTCACCATGGCTACATTCAGTGAGGACAGGTCCACTTCATCACGGTTACAATCAGTGTTCGTAGGTCCATCTCAGCAAAGTTACATTCAGTGTGGAGAGGTCCTGTTCAGCTCAGCTACATTCACTGTGGACATGCCCAATACAACAGTTACATTCAGTGTGGAAAGGTCCAGTTCAGCATGTCTACATTCAATATGGAAAGGTCAAGTTAAGAACGGTTACATTCAGTGTGGACTGGTCCAGTTGAGCACCGTTACAATCAGTGTGCGCAGGTCCAGTTCAGCAGTTACATTCAGTATGGACCGGTATAATTCAGCAGTTACATTCAGTGTGGACAGGTCCAGTGCAGCACAGCTACACATTAAGTGAACAGCTGCGGTTCAGCAAAGCCAGATTCAGTGTGGTCAGGTCCGGTTCAGCACAGGTGCATTCAGTGTGGATATGTTCAGTTCAGCACAGATACATTCTGTGTGGACAGGCCCAGTTCAGCAGCGTTTTTTTTAAGTGTGCACAAGTCAAATTCAGCACAGTTACATTCGGTGATGATGGGCCAGTTCAGCACAGTTATATGCAGAGCTGGCAGGCCGAGAACAGCACTGTTAAATTCAGTGTGGAGAGGTCAAGATCAGCACAGTTACATTCTGTTTGGACAGGTACAGTTCAGCACAATTGCTTTCAGTTTTGCAGGTGCAGATCAACACTATTGCTTTCAGTGTGGACAGGTCCATTTCAGCACAATGAATTTCAGTGTGGATAGATTCAGTTCAACACAGTTACATTCAGAGTGCACATATGCATTTCGGAACAGTTACATTCAGTGTGGACATGTTCAGTTCAGCTTGCTTACATTTATTGCAGTCATTTCAAGTTCTGCAGAGTTTATTCAGTGTGGCTAGGTCCAGTCCAGCACAGTTCCATTCAGTGTAGACTATTCCAGGTCAGCACAGTTACATTCACTGTGGACAGGTACAGTTCAACGCGCTGTCATTCAGTTTGGACAGGTTCAGTTCAGAACAGTTACAGTCAATGTGGACAAGTCTACTTCAAAGCGATGACATTCAGTGTGAACAGATCCAGTTCAGCACATTTAAATTCAGTGTGATCAGATCCAGCACAACACAGTTACATTCAATGTTGACAGGTCCAGTTCAGTGCAGTTACATTCAGTATGCGCAAGTCCATTTCACCATGGCTCCATTCAGTGTGGACAGGTCCACTTCATCACGGTTACAATCAGTGTTCCCAGGTCCATCTCAGGTAAGTTACATTCAGTGTGGAGAGGTCCAGTTCAGCATGTCTACATTCAGTATGGAAATGTCAAGTTAAGCACGGTTACATTCAGTGTGGACTGGTCGAGTTCAGCACGGTTACATTCAGTGTCAACAGGTCCAGTTCAGCATGGTTACAATCAGTGTGCGCAGGTACAGTTCAGCAGCTACATTCAGTATGCACAGGTCCAGTTCAGCAGTTACATTCAGTGTGGACAGGTCCAGTTCAGCACAGTTACACTTTAAGCGGATAGGTGCTCTTCAGCAAGGCTACATTCAGTGTGGGCAGGTCCGGTTAAGCGCAGGTACATTCAGTGTGGACATGTTCAGTTCAGCGCAGATACATTCTGTGTGGACAGGTCCAGTTCAGAAGGTTTTTTATTAAGGGTGCACAGGTCAAGTTCAGCACAGTTACATTCAGTGACGACAGGACCAATTCAGCACATTTACATGCAGAGTTGACAGGCTGGGAACAGCACCGTAATATTCAGTGTGGAGAGGTCAAGTTAAGCACAGTTACATTCTGTTTGTACAGGTCCAGTCAGCACAATTGCTTTTAGTATGGACAGCTCCAGTTCAGCACGATTGCTTTCAGTGTGGACAGGTCGAGTTCAGCACAATGAATTTCAGTGTGGACAGATTCAGTTCAACGCAGTTACATTCAGATTGCACATGTCCATTTAAAACAGTTACATTCAGTGTGGACAGGTTCAATTCAGCGCGCTTACATTTATTGCAGACATTTCCAGTCCTGCACAGTTATATTCAGTGTTGAAAGGTCCAGTTCGGCACATGTACATTCAGTGTGCACAGATCCAACCCAGCACAGTTATATTCAGTGCGCACAGGTCAAGTACAGCACGGTTACATTCAGCGAGGACAGGTCCAGTTAAGCTCGGTGACGTTCAGTGTGGAGAGGTCCAATTCAGCACAGTTCCATTCAGTTTGGAAATGTCCAGTTCAGCACAGTTACATTCCATGTGGAAAGGTCGAGTTCAGTACGGTTACATTCAGTGTGGACAGGTCCAGTTCAGGAAAGTTACATTAAGTAGGAAAAGGACGAGGTCAGCACAGTCACATTCAGTGTTGAAATTTCCAGTACAACACAGTTGCATTCAGTGTTCGCAGGTGCAGCTCAGCACAGTTACATACAATGTGGACATGTCCAGTTCAGCTCGGATACATTCAGTGTGGACAGGTCCAGTTCAACACAGTTACATTCAGTGAGGGCAGATCCTGTTCAGCACGGTTATATTAAGTGTGGAATGTTCAAGTTTAGCATGACTACATTCAGTGTGGAGAGGTCCAGGTCAGCATGGTTACATTCAGTGTGGACAGGTCCAGTTCAACACAGTTACATTCAGTGTGAAGAGGTCCAGCTGAGCAGAGTTACTTTCATGGTGGACTGGTCCAGCTCAGCACAGTTACATTCAGTGTTTACAGGTGAATTGCAGGAGAGTAACATACCATGTGGACAGAACCTCTTCAGCACAGTTCCATTCAGTTTAGACACTTCCAATTCAGAACAGTTACATTCACTGTGAAGAGGTCCAGCTCAAAGCGGTGACATTCAGCGTGGACTGGTCCAGTTCAGCACAGTTACATAAAATGTGGACAGGTCGACTTCAAAACGATGACATTCAGTGAGTACAGGACCAGTTCAGAATATTTACATCCAGTGTGATCAGGTTCAGTCCAACACTGCGACATTCAGCGTGGAAAGGGCCAGTTCAGCCCAGTCTCATTCAGTGTGGACAGGTCCAGTTCAGCACAGTTATATTCAGTGTGGACAGGTCAAGTTCAACACAGTGACATACAGTGTAGACTTGTACGGATCAGCAAAGTTCCATTCAGTTTGGAAAGATTCAGTTCAGCACAGTTACATTCAGTGTGGACAGGTCCAGTACAACACAGTTACATTCAGTGTTCACAATTCCAGTTCAGTACATTTACATTCAGTGTTCGCTGTTCCAGTTCACCGTGGCTCCATTAAGTGTAGACAGGTCCACTTCTTCACAGTTACATTCAGTGTGGACTGTTCCAGTTGAGCACAGTTACATTCAGTGTGGGCTTGTCCAGTACAACACAGTTACATAGAGCGTGGAAAGGTCCAGTTCATCATGTCTACATTCAGAATGGGCATGTCAAGTTCAGCACGGTTACATTCAGTGTGGGCAGGTCCAAGTAAGGAAAGTTATACTGAGTGTGGAAAGGTCCAGTTCAACACAGATACATTCAGCGTGGACAGGTCTATATCAGCACATTAACAGTCTCTGTGGACAGTTCCAGTTCAGCACAATTCCAATCAGTGTGCACAAGTCCAGTTCAGCACAGTTACATTTAATATGACCTGATCCAGTTCATTAAAGTTACATTCAGTGTGGGCAGGTCCAGTTCAGAACAGTTCCATTCAGTGTAGATTGTTCCAGTTCAGCACAGTTACATTCAGTGTGGACAGGTCCAGTTCAACGCGGTGACATTCAGTGTGGACAGGTTCAGTTCAGAACAGTTACATTCAATGTGCACATGTCTAGTTCAAAGCGATGACATTCAGTGTGAACAAGTCCAGTTCAGCACATTTACATTCAGTGTGATCAGGTCCAGTACAACACAGTTACATTCAATGTTGACAGGTCCACTTCAGTACAGTTACATTCAGTATTCCCAAGTCCATTTCACCATAGCTACATACAGTGTAGACAGGTCCATTTCATCATTGTTACAATCAGTGTTCGCAGGTCCATCTCAGCAAAGTTACATTCAATGTGGAGAGGTCCAGTTCAGCATGTCTACATTCAATATGGAAAGGTCAAGTTAAGCACGGTTACATTCAGTGTGGACTGGTCGAGTTCAGCACGGCTACATTCAGTGTGAAAAGATCCAGTTCAGCACGGTTACAATCAGTGTGCGCAGGTACAGTTCAACAGCTACATTCAGTATGCAGAGGTCCAGTTCAGCAGTTACATTCAGTGTGGACAGGTCCAGTTCAGCACAGGTACATTCAGTGTGGACATGTTCAGTCCAGCACAGATACATTCTGTGTGGACAGGTCCAGTTCAGAAGGTCTTTTTTTAAGTGTGCACAGGTCAAGTTCAGCACAGTTACATTCAATGATGACAGGACCAATTCAGCACAGTTACATGCAGAGTTGATAGGCCGAGAACAGCACAGTTATATTCAGTGTGGAGAGGTCAAGTTAAGCACAGTTACATTTTGTTTGGACAGGTCCAGTTCAGCAAAATTGCTTTCAGTGTGGACAGGTCGAGCTCAGCACAATGTATTTCAGTGCGGACAGCTTCAGTTCAACGCAGTTACATTCAGAGGGCACATGTCCATTTCAGAACAGTTACATTCAGTGTGGACAGGTTCAATTCAGCGTGCTTACATTTATTGCAGGCATTTCCAGTTCTGCACAGTTATATTCAGTGTGGAAAGGTTCAGTTCGGCACATGTAAATTCAGTGTGCACAGATCCAACCCAGCAGTTACATTCAGTGCGCACATGTCAAGTACAGCACGGTTATATTCAGTAAGGACAGGTCCAGTTAAGCTTGGTTACATTCAGTATGGAGACGTCCAATTCAGCACAGTTTCAATCAGTTTGGAAAGGTCCAGTTCAGCACAGTTACATTCCATGTAGAAAGGCTGAGTTCAGTGCAGTTACATTCAGTGTGGACAGGTCCAGTTCAGGAAAGTTAAATTAAGTAGGAAAAGGACGAGGTCAGCACAGTTACATTCAGTGTTGAAATATCCAGTACAACACAGTTGCATTCAGTGTTCACAGGTCCAGCTCAGCACAGTTATATACAATGTGGACATGTTCAGTTCAGCACGGATACATTCAGTGTGGACAGATCCAGTTCAGCGAATTTAAATTCAGAGTAAACAGGCCCAGTTCAACAGAGTTACATTCAGTGTGTAGAGGTCCAGCTCAGCATAGTTAGTTTCGGTGAGGACAGGTCCAGCTCCACACAGTTACATTCAGTGTGGACAGATCCTGTTCAGCACGGTTATATTAAGTGTGGAAAGTTCAAGTTTAGCATGACTACATTCAGTGTGGAGAGGGCCAGGTCAGCACGGTTACATTCAGTGTGGACAGGTCCAGTTCAAATCAGTTACATTCAGTGTGGAGTGGTCCAACACAGCAGAGTTAATTTCATGGTGGACAGGTCCAGCTCAGCACAGTTACATTCAGTGTTTACAGGTGAATTGCAGCACAGTTACATGCACTGTGGACAGAACCACTTCAGCACTGTTCCATTCGGTGTAGACACTTCCAGTTCAGAACAGTTACTTTCAGTGTGGACAGTTCCAGTTGAACACGATGATATTCAGTGTGGACTGGTCCAGTTCAGCACAGTTATATACAATGTGGACAGGTCTAGTTCAAAACGATGACATTCAGTGAGTACAGGTCCAGTTCAGAATATTTACATCCAGTGTGATCAGGTCCAGTCCAACACTGCGACATTCAGCGTGGACAGGACCAGTTCAGCACAGTTTCATTCTGTGTGGACAGGTCCAGCTCAGCAGTTATATTCAGTGTGGGCAGGTCATGTTCAACACAGTGACATACAGTGTAGACTTGTACAGATCAGCACAGTTCCATTCAGTTTGGAAAGCTTCAGTTGAGCACAGTTGCATTCAGTGTGGACAGGTCCAGTACAACAGAGTTACAGTCAGTGTTCACAAATCCAGTTCCGTACTTTTACATTCAGTGTTCGCAGTTCCAGTTCACCGTGGCTACCTTAAGTGTAGACAGGTCCAAATCTTGACGGTTACATTCAGAGTCCACAGGTCCAGCTCAGCACAGTTAAATTCAGTGTGGACAGGTGCAGTTGAGCACAGTTACATTCAGTGTGGGCATGTCCAGTACAACACAGTTACATTCAGTGTGGTGGGTCCAGTTCAGCATGTCTACATTCACAATGGGCAAGTCAAGTTCAGTACTGTTACATTCAGTGTGGACAGGTCCAATTAAGGAATGTTACATTGAGTGTGGAAAGATCCAGTTCAACACAGATACATTCATTGTGGACAGGTCTATATCAGCATATTTACAGTCTGTGTGGACTGTTCCAGTTCAGCACAAATCCATTCAGTCTGTGCAGGACCAGATCAGCAAAGTTATATTCAATGTGATCTGATCCAGTTCAGTACAGTTAAATTCAGTGTGGACAGGTCCAGTTCAGCATAGTTCCATTCAGTGTAGACTGTTCCAGTTCAGCACAGTTACATTCAGCGTTGACAGGTCCAGTTCAACGCGGTGACATTCAGTGTGGGCAGGTTCATTTCAGAACAGTTACATTCAATGTGGTCAGGTCTAGTACAAAACGATGACATTCAGTGTGAATAGGTCCAGTTCAGCACATTTACATTCAGTGTGATCAGGCCCAGTACAACACAGTTACATTCACTGTTGACAGGTCCAGTTCTGTACAGTTACATTCAGTATGCACAAGTCCAGTTCACCATGGCTAAACATACATAGAAACATAGAAACATAGAAGATAGGAGCAGTTGTAGGCCATTCGGCACTTCGAGCCGGCTCCGCCATTGATTGAGATCATGTCTGATCATTCAAATTCAGTACCTGTGCCTGCCTTCTCCCCATATCCCCAGATCCCTTTAGCCTTAAGAAATATATCCAACTCCGTCTTGAATATACTTAATGAACTGCCCTCCACCACCCTCTGTGGCAGAGAATTCCACAGGTTCACCACTTTCTGGATGAAGAAATTCCTCCTCATTTCAGTCCTAAATGGCTTACCCCTTATCCTTAGACTATGACCCTGGTTCTGGATTGCCTGGCCATCAGAAACATCCTTCCTGCATCTAGTCTGTCCAGGCCTGACAGAATTTTATAGGTTTGATTAGATCCCCTCTCAATCTTCTAAACTCCAGTGAGTATAAGCCCAATCGACACAATCTCTCCTCATAAGTCATTCCTGCCATCCCAAGTATCAGCCTGGTGAATCTTCGCTGCACTCCTTCCATGGCAAGAAGGTCCTTCCTCAGATAAGGCTACCAAAACTGCACACAATACTCAAGGTGCGGTCTCACCAAGGCCCTGTACAACTGCAGCAAGACATCCTTGTTCCTGTACTCGAACCCTCTTGCTATGAAGGCCAACACACCATTTGCCTCCTTAACCGCCTGCTGCAGCTGCATACTTACCTTCAGCGACTGGTGCACAAGGACACCCAGGTCTCGTAGCACTTCCCCTTCTCCCAATCTATTGCAATTCAAAAAATAATCTGCCTTCCTGTTTTTGCCACCAAAGCGGATAACCTCACATTTACCACATTATATTGCATTTGCCATGTTTCTGCCCAATAACCCAACCTGTCCAAATCGTACTGGAATTTCACGACATCCTCCTCACAGCATACCCTCCCACCCAGGTTTGTGTCATCTGCAAATTTGGAGATAATACATCTAATTCCCTCGTCCAGATCCTTAATATACATTGTGAAAATCTGGAGTCCTAGGACCAATCCTTGCGGTAGGCCACTAGTCACTGCCTGCCTCTCGGAAAATGAACCGTTTATTCCAACTCTTTGCTGCTTTCTGTCCGCCAACCAGTTCTCTATCCACGGCAATACCTTGCCCCCAATCACATGTGCATTAATTTTGCACTCTAATCTCTTATGCGGTACCTTATCGAAAGGCTTCTGAAAGACCAAATACACCACATCCACTGGTTCTCCCTTATCTATTTTACGAGTTACATCCTCAAATAATTCCAGTAGATTAGTCAAGCATGAATTACATTTTGTAAATCCATATTGACTTTTTCCGATCTGGTCACTGCTTTCCAAGTGCTCTGCTATTACATCTTTTATAATGGACTCTAGCATGTTCCCCACTACCGATGTCAGGCTTACCGGTCTATAATTCACTGCTTTTTCTCTACCACATTTTCGAATAGTGGGTAACATTAGCTACCCTCCAATCCATTGGTACTGTTCCAGAGAATATCGAGTTCTGGAAGATGACTAGCAACGCATCTACTATTTCAAGGGCCACTTCATTAAGTGCCCTAGGATGTAGATTATCAGGCCCTGGTGATTTATCGGCCTTCAGCCCCATCAATTTTCCTAACACCATTTCCCTACAAATGCTGATTTCTTTCAGTTCCACCCTTTCATCAGACCCTATGTTCCCCAGCATCACTGGGAGGTTATTTGTGTCCTTCTTTGTGAAGACAGAACCAAAATATGTATTTAGTTGGTCGGCCATTTCTTTGTTCCCCATTATAAATTCCCCTGATTCTGACTGCAAGGGACCTATGCTTGACCTCACCAATCTTTTTCTCTTCACATATCTATAAAAGCTTTTACAGTCAGTTTTTATGTTCCCTGCAAGCTTACTCTCATAATCTATTTTCCATTTCTTAATTAATCCCTTTGTCCTCTTTGTTGAATTCTAACTTGCTCCCAATCCTCAGGATTATTGTTTTTTTTGGCCAATTTATATGTCCTCTCCTTGGATCTTATGCTATCCCTAACTTCCCTTGTTGTCCACGGTTGAGTCACCTTTTATGTTCTATTTGTATGCCAAACTGGGATGAACAAATTCTGTAGTTCATCCATTTGGTCTTTGAATGTTTGCCATTGCCTATCCACCGTCAACCCTTTGAGTGACATTCCCCAATCAATCCTACCCAACTCGCTCCTCAGACCATCGTAGTTTCCTTTGCTTAAATTTAGGACCCTAGTCTGAGTCAACAACTTCATTCTCCATCTTAATGAAGAATTCGTTCACATCATCATCGCTCTGACCCAAGGGGCCTCGTACAACAAGATTGCTAATTAATCCTTTCTCGTTACATAATACCCAGCCTAAGATGGCCTGATCTCTAGTTGTTTCCTCGACATATTGGTCCAGAAAACCATCCCGTATACACTCCAGGAATTCCTCCTCCACAGTATTGTTACTAATTTGGTTGTCCCAATCTATATGCAGATTAAAGTCACCCATGATAACTGCTGTGCCCTTATTGCACGCTTCTTTAATTTCCCTTTTAATGCCTTCCCCAACCTGCGCCTTAATGTTTGGAGGAGTATATACCACTCCCACTAACGTTTTCTTCCCCTTAGTGTTGTATCTGTGTGTTAAGAGAGACATTGAAGACAGGAGTTGGTTTCACAGGTGTTTACTGAACAAAGTCTGGAGGGGAACTAACTGATACAACACAATATACAGGCTTATATAGCCCGAGTGGCCATTACCGGCATTACAGTACACAGGGGGCTCTTAAAGGCACATACACTACAATTCCTCCCCTTTTAGCCAACCAGTACATAATATTTTAAGTAATCATTAATTACATGTTACAAGAAAAATAATCTACACATTGCTGCAGTTAATTAATTATAAGTCAGTCTCTCTGGAGGCTTCCTGACTCGGTCCCGATAACGCCTCGGTGTTGTAGTAGTTTCTTGTGGTGTAGTAGGTTCTTTTGGCAAGGCTGATTCGGCTTGAATGCCAGTGTTGGGTTCATCGGGTTCCAGTATCACTGGATCGGAGGTAGATATGGGTATCTCTACTTCATCATTAGGCGTATAGAGTTGTGGTACAGGTTGTCTCTTTTCGGATGACTCTATGATTTGTTCAGCATGGTGCCTTATTATGCTTTCTCCGATGTCCACGGTATACATCAGCGGTCCTAGTTGTGTGCAGATAGTTCCAGGCTGCCATTTCTCGGTACGGTAGTCCCGGGCCAAAAATGTTGACCTATCTGGAAGGTTCTAGTCGGCCTTTCATTCATGCCTTGAAATTGCCGGTTCTCCACGTCCCTTCTGATGTTTGGCTTGATCATATCCAGCCGACATCTTAGGCTTCTATTGAAGAACATCATGGTGGGAGTTTGGTTTGTAACCATATGTGTTGCATTCCTGTATGCAAACAAGAAGTTATACAACTTGTGCTGAAGTTTTATGTCTTCATTACCCATGGCCTTTATGGCCTTCTTGAAGGTCTGGACAAACCTTTCAGCCAATCCATTGGTGGCGGGATGGTATGGGGCGGACGTTTAGTGCTTAACCCCATTGTTTTTTAAGAACTTCCTGAATTCTTCAGACACAAATTGCGGTCCATTATCAGAACAGATCTGTTCAGGCAGCCCATTCCTGGCAAATATGGTCCTTAACACTGTGATGGTTTTCCGTGGTGTTGGAGGACATCTTTATTACCTCCGGCCCCTTGGAGTGTGCATAAACCGCGATTAAGAACATTGAGTCCTTAAATGGACCAGCAAAGTCGATGTGTACCCTTTGCCAGGGAGATGAGGGCCACTCCCATGGATGTAGAGGGGCTTGTGGTGGAGCGTTTTGGACCTTCTGGCATCCTATGCAGCTCTTGGTCATTTCTTCGATGTCTCCATCGATACCTGGCCACCATACAAACGCCCTGGCCAGGTTCTTCATTTTCACTCCACCCAGATGCCCCTCGTGAAGCTCCTTTAGAATTTATCCTAGAGTTTGGGTGGAATCACCACTCTGGATCCGCACATCAAGGTTCCTCGGCACATTGACAGCTGTTCTCTTCTTTGCGAGAATGCTGGCAACAGTCGTTCGCCATGTCCTGGTCATCCCTTCACTGTTAAATTGTAGACTCGTGAGAGAGTCGGGTCATTTATAGTTTCCCTTTCAATGGCAGAATTTGTTACTGGTAGACATTCGACCATGGTAGAGTGGAAAATCTCCACTGGGTCTACGGTAGGTGCTTCTTCTACCATTGGCAATGGTAGGCGTGATAAACCGTCAGCATTCCCACGCTGTTTTGATCCTTTGTATTCTATGTTATATTGGTGTGCCCCTAGAAAAAGGGACCACCTCTATAGCCTTTGCACTGTCATAATGGGAACACCCTTTTTATGGTTGAATATGCTGATGAGGGGTTGATGGTCAGTCAACAAGGTTAATTTTTGTCTGTGTAGGTAATGGTTGAATTTCTTCACTCCCCATACCAGGCTGAGTGCTTCCCTGTCGATTTGGGCATAGTTACGCTCAGCTGAGTTCAATGAGCGTGAAGCAAAAGCTATCGGCCATTCCGATCCATCAGGGAATTTATGTGATAATACTGCTCCTACGCCGTAAGGGGATGCATCGCACGCCAGTCTGATTGGGAGTGATGGGTTGTAATGAGCCAAAACTTCTTTGGACGTGATTAAGTCTTTGCATTATTGGAAGGCACGTTTACAGTCTTCGCTCCATTTCCAAATTACTCCTGTTGGCAGCAATTCATTAAGTGGGTGCAGAAGAGTTGATAAGTTTGGTAAAAATTTATGATCATAATTTATTAATCCCAGGAATGACCTTAATTGTGAAAAAATTTCAGGTGCTGGGGCTTTTATGACCGCTTCAATTTTTTCAGGTGACTTCTGCAACCCTTCCTTATTAATTATGTGGCCACAATATGATATTTGATTCTGGAAAAATGCGCACTTGTGGCGATTTGCTCATAGGCCCCATTCTCTCAGCCTAGTGAGCACCTGCTCCAAATTGGCAAGGTGCTCGTTGTCGTTTTCTCCTGTTACAAGGATGTCGTCCAGGTAGCATTGAGTCCCCGGAATCCCTTGGAGGACTTGCTCCATAGCTCTTTGCCAGATAGCTGGAGCGGATGCTTCTCCGAAAACCAATCGATTGTACGGGTACAGACCTTTGTGTGTATTTATCGTGAGATATTTTTAGAGGCCTCTTCAACCTCCATCTGTAGATATGCCTGTGCCAAGTCAATTTTGGTGACACGTTTCTGTCCGGATAGTGAGGCGAAAATATCTTCTATCCTCGGAAGAGGATACTGTCCCTTGTGAAGGACCGCGTTAACAGTCACCTTGAAGTCTCCACAGATGCGAGTTTTTCTCTGTTCTTCAGATTTATCATTATTCAACGTTTTCTTCATGACTGGGACGATGGGTGTTGCCCACTCGCTCCAATCTTTCTTGGATAATATGCCTGCCTGCCTTTTCCAAATTCTCCAGCTCTGCCTCGACTGCTGGACGAATTGTGTCTTGCCTTAAAAACCTTGGGAATTGCCGCATCTTCCACTTTTATTGAGGTGTTGATGCCTTTCAAGGTTCCTAGTTTCTCTTGAAACACTTCATTGGCGTTGGCCAAGATGTCTTTTAATCGTTCAGGTATGACGTCATCGTCGTTTTTTTTCTTAATGGTCACCGTCAGTGCCTGAATGTAGTGCCAGTCTAAACGTATTTACCTGATCCATTCACGTCCCAACAGCAGTGGACCACCATCTTGTAGAACGTATAAATACAACTTTTGTATTGCCTTGCCGTTGTATACAACAGGCACCCTTATTTTTCCTTTGGGGTATACTTTCTGCCCCGTATATGTTTTCAAGATAATGGATGTGTCTTTTAAAGGTATATGCGGAAATAGCCGCTCGTAATCCCGTCGATTTATGACGGTCAGAGCTGATCCTGTATCTCGCTCCATTTTAACTGGGGACCCTGCTATCTTGAGGGTAACCCAAATGGTCTGGTAATCTTCTTTGTCAATTGCATTATGTAATTTGAGACAGCTTAGTCTCTTGCTTTCGGAGTCGCTATTGCTCTCCTGGTCTTCGGAGCTACTGTCCGTCATCATTTGTACCTTTCTGTCCTTTTTTTTATTGATATTTTTTTTCCTGTCCGTGGATTTTTTTTGTCCAGATCGGCATACCCGTGCAATGTGTCCAATCTTTCCGCATTGCCTGCAAGCTTTGTCCTTGAACCAGCAGTCCCTCTGGTCATGGGTGGATCTGCCGCAGCGACAACATCTCTCAAAAACCTGAGTCATTTCATGGGTGCCGAAGTCCTGTACCTTTTGTTGTATCTCTGCAGCTCCTCTTGCTGCTGCTTCATATGATACAGCCATACTGAAAGCCTTGTCCAGTGTTAAATCTTTTCAGAAAGCAGCCTTCTCTGTGTTCCTTCACTTAGGAGACCGCAGACGAATTTGTCTCGAAGATAATCTGCTAGTCCTGCCCCGAATTGGCAGTGCTTTGATAGCTTTCTTAATTCGGTGAGGTAATCAGCGTTACTTTCATTCTTGTGTTGATTCCTCTTGAAGAATTTGAATCGTTCCGCAATCAGCAGCGGTGTTGGGTTTAAGTGCTCCTGTAGGGTATCAACAATTTCTTTAAAATTCTTGTCCTTTGGTTTGGCTGGAGTGATTAATTTTCGTAACAGCCCGTATGTCTTTGCGCCCATTAGATTTAGAAGTACTGAAGCTTTATTTTCATTTTCTATTCCATTTGCGGTGCAATATACCTCCACTCTTTCCACATATGTGGTCCAATCCTCTATCTCGTTATCAAAAGCATCAATATTGCCAGACTTAGGGATTCTAGAAAAGAAATGGCGCTTCCCGCGCTTTTCTTTCCTTTCTGCAGAAAATATATGGCACTTCCCGCGCTTCCCCGCCACAGCTGCCGATGACAACGTTGTTTCCCGCGGATTTCCCTTCTTTTTATTTATTTATTTACAGGTGGAGACTCGTTCCCGCCGGACTCTCTCTGCTCGGTCTGAACGCCGACCTGCTTGCAGCGCCGGCCGTCTCCCGAGTGCTCCCTCCCCGTCAATTACTGCTTGCCTCCGCCTTCGCTGCTTGGCCTAGCTGCAGAGCCAGCTGCTGGAGCACCAGCCCGACGCCCAGGAAGGATTATTGCAGTACCTGCCACCAGCTCGGCTAGCTGTTGAAACCACAGCTTTTTCTTTTTCTTGATTTTCTTCGACTTTGGACGCCAGAGGAATCGATGTCCTTGAGGTGCTGCCGAATTGCAGTTAAGTCCATTTCCAATTCATCGCCACTGTTGTATCCGTGTGTTAATAGAGATACTGAAGACAGGAGTTGGTTTCACAGGTGTTTACTGAACAAAGTCTGGAGGGGAACTAACTGATACAACACAATATACAGGCTTATATAACCCGAGTGACCATTACCGGCATTACAGTACACAGGGGGCCCTAAAAGGCACATACACTACACTTAGTATTTCTCAATTCTACCCATACAGATTCCACATCATCAGAGCTAATATCCTTCATTACAATTGTGTTAACCCCTTCTTGAACCAGAAATGCTACCCCACATCCCTTTCCTTTTTGCCTATCTTTCCTCAATATCGAATACCCCTGGATGTTGAGTTCCCTGCCTTGGCCATCCTTGAGCCACGTTTTCGTAATCCCAACCAAATCATATTCGTTTACCTGTATTTGCTCCACCAATTGATCCACCTTATTACAAAAGCTCCTCGCATTTAGACACAAAGCCTTCATGCTTGTTTTTTGAACGCTCTTAAAACTATTAGAATTATTATTTACTATGGCCACTTTTGATTTAAACCGCTGATTTCTCTGACTGCCACTTTTCTTTTTCTCCTTCCTATCTTTTGCTTCTCAGTGTGGACAGGTCCACTTAATCAAGGTTACAATCAATGTTTGCAGGTACATCTCAGCAAAGTTACATTCAGTGTGGTGAGGTCCAGTTCAGCTCAGTTATATACAGTGTGGACATGCCTAGTGCAACAGTTACATTCAGCGTGGAAAGGTCCAGTTCAGCATGTCTACATTCAGTATGGAAAGGTCAAGTTATGCACGGTTACATTCAGTGTGGTCTGGTCCAGTTCAGCACGGTTACATTCAGTGTGCAGAGGTCCACTTCAGCACGGTTACAATCAGTGTTACCAGGTCCAGTTCAGCAGTTACATTCAGTATGGACAGGTCCAGTTCAGTAGTTACATTCAGTGTGGACAGGTCCAGTTCAGCACAGTTACTCTTAAAGTGGACAGGTGCTGTTCAGCAAGGCTACATTTAGTGTGGTCAGATCCGGTTCAGCACAGGTGCATTCAGTGTGGACATGTTCAGTTCAACACAGATACATTCTGTGTGCACAGGTCAAGTTCAGCACATTTGCCTTCAGTGTGGACAGCTCCATTTCAGCAGAGTTACATTCAATGTGACCTGATCCTGGTTAGCACAGTTACATTCAGTGTGGACAGGTCCAATTCAGCAGAATTACATTCAGTGTGGACTGGACACGTTCAGCACATTTACATTCAGTTTGGACAGGTCCAGTTCAGCACCGTTACATTCAGTGTGGACAGGTCCAGTTCAGCACAGTTACATTCATTGTGGACTGGTCAACTTCAGCGCATTTATTCAGTGAGGACATGTCCACTTCAGCACAGTTAGATTCAGTTTGCACAGTTCCGGTTCAGCACAATTCCATTCAGTGTGGAAAGGCCCAGTTCACTACAGTTACATTCAGTGTGCACAGGTCCAGTCCAGCACAGTTATGTTCAGTGTGCACAGGTACTGTTCAGCACGGTTACAATTTGTGAGGACAGGTCCAGTTCAGTACAGTTATATTCAGCATCGATAGGTCCAGTTCAGCAGGGTTACATTCAGTGTGCATATGTCAAATTTAGCATGGCTACAATCAGTGTGGAGAGGTCCAGTTAAAGTCAGTTACATTCAGTGCATAGAGGTCCAGCTCAGCACAGTTAGTTTCAGTGTGGACATGTCCAGTTCAACACAGTTGTATTCAGTGAGACAGGTCCAGTTCAGCAGGGTTACTTTTTTTGAGGAAAGGTCAAGTTTAGCGTGCTACATTCAGTGTGGACATGTCCATTTCGACACGGTAACATTCAGTGTGGAAAGGACAAGTTTAGGCTAGCTAAATTCAGCGTGGAGAGGTCCAGCACAGCACGGTTATATTCAGTGTGGTCAGGTCCAGTTCAGCGCAGTTGCATTTAGTATGGACAGGTCCAGTTCAGCGCAGCTAAATTCACTGTGGACATGTCCAATTCAGCACAGTTATATTCAATGTTAACAGGTCCAGTTCAGCACAGTTACATTCAGTGTGGACAGGTCCAATTCAGCGCAGTTAAATTCACTGTGGACATGTCCAGTTCAGCACAGATGTATTCAGTGTGGATAGGTCAAGTTCAGCAGGTTTCCAATCAGTGTGGACAGGTCAATTTAAGCAAGGCTACATTCAGTGTGGAGAGGTCCAGTTCAGCACGGCTATGTTCAGTGAGGACAGTTCCATTTCAGCAGGGTTGCACTCAGTGTGGACAGGTCCAGTTCAGCATAGTTACATTCATTGTGGACTGGTCAACTTCAGCACATTTATTCAGTGAGTACATGTCCACTTCAGCACAGTTACTTTCAGCGTGCACATTACCGGTTCAGCACAATTCCATTCAGTGTGGAAAGGCCCACTTCACTACAGTTACATTCAGTGTGCACAGGTCCAGTCCAGCACAGTTATGTTCAGTGTGCACAGGTACTGTTCAGCACGGTTACATTTTGTGAGGACAGGTCCAGTTCAGAACAGTTATATTCAGCATCGATAGGTCCAGTTCAGCACGGTTACATTCAGTGTGCATATGTCAAGTTTAGCATGGCTACATTCAGTGTGGACAAGTCCAGTTAAAGTCAGTTACATTCAGTGCATAGAGGTCCAGCTCAGCACAGTTAGTTTCAGTGTGGACATGTCCAGTTCAACACAGTTGTATTCAGTGAGACAGGTCCAGTTCAGCAGGGTTACTTATTTTGAGGAAAGGTCAAGTTTAGCGTGCTTACATTCAGTGTGGACATGTCCATTTCGGCACGGTAACATTCAGTGTGGAAAGGACAAGTTTAGACTAGCTAAATTCAGCGTGGAGAGGTCCAGCTCAGCACGGTTATATTCAGTGTGGTCAGGTCCAGTTCAGCACAGTTGCATTCAGTGTGGACAGGTCCAGTTCAGCGCAGCTAAATTCACTGTGGACATGTCCAGTTCAGCACAGTTACATTCAATGTGAACAGGTCCAGTTCAGCACAGTTACATTCAGTGTGGACAGGTCCAGTTCAGCGCAGTTAAATTCACTGTGGACATGTCCAGTTCAGCACAGATGTATTCAGTGTGGATGGGTCCAGTTCAGCAGGGTTACAATCAGTGTGGAAAGGTCAATTTAAGCAAGGCTACATTCAGTGTGGAGAGGTCCAGTTCAGCACGGCTATGTTCAGTGAGGACAGGTCCATTTCAGCAGGGTTGCACTCAGTGTGGACAGGTCCAGCTCAGTGCAGATATATTCAGTGTGATCAGGTCCAGTTCAATGCGGATATATACAGTGTGGGCAGGTCCAGTTCAGCTCAGTTACATTCAGTATGAAAGGTCCAGTGCAGCACAGTTACATTCAGTGTGGACAGGTCCAGTTCAGCACAGTTAAATTCAGTGCGGACATGTCCAGTTCAGCACAGTTACATTCAATGTGAACAGGTCCAGTTCAACACTATGGCATTCATTGTGGACGGGTCCAGTTCTACACGGTGACATTCAGTGTGTACAGCTCCAGCTCAGCACAGTTACATTCAGTGTGGACTGGTGCAGTTCAACACGGTGAAATAGAGTGTGGACAGGTCGAGTTCAGCACTGTTACATTCAGTGTGTACAGGTCCAGCTCAGCACAATTATTTTCATTGTGTACAGATCCAGTTCAACATGATGTCATAGAGTGTGGACAGGACCATTTCAGCACTGTTACATTCAGTGTGGAAAGGTCCAGTTCACGACAGTACATTCAGTGTTGTCATGTCCAGTACAACGCAGCTGCATTCAGTGTTGACAGGTCCAGTTCAGTACAGTTACATTCATTGTTAACAGGTCCAGTTCACCTTGGGTACATTCAGTGTGGACAGGTCCACTTCATCACGGTTCCATTGAGTGTTCGCAGGTCCTGCTCGGCACAGTTACATTCAGTGTGGACAGGTCCAGTTCAGCAAAGTTACATTCAGAGTGGACAGGTCCAGTTCAACACAGTTGCATTGAGTTTGGACAGATCCAACTCAGCATGCTTACATTCACGATGGACAGGTCCAGTTTAAAACAGTTATATTCAGTGTAGATAGGTCCAGTTCAGCACGGTTACAATCAGTGTGGAATGTTCAAGTTAAGCAAGGCTACATTCAGTGCGGAGAGGTCCAGTTCAGCACGGTTGCATTCAGTGTGGACAGCTCCAGGTCAGTGCAGATATATTCAGTGTGGACAGGTCCAGTTCAATGCGGTGACATACAGTGTGGACAGGTCCAGTTCAACTCAGTTACATTCAGTGTGAAAGTTCCAGTTCAGCACAGTTACATTCTGTGTGGACTGGTCCAATCAAGCAAAATTAGATTCAGTATGGACTGGTCAAGTTCAGGATATTTATATCCAGTTTGGACAGGTCCAGTTCAGCACCGTTACATTCAGTGTGGATATTTCCAGTACAGTGTAGCGCTACAACCGTGTATCCCTTCCTTATTATACATAATTCCCTTTAACGTACCTATGTATATATATTGTTTACCTGTTCGGGCCGTTGCCCCTTTAAGAACACGACCTAATGCAATGACGTCACGTCGCGCATCACGTGACTCATCTAAACACGAGCTGGCCCAACTCGGCCTCCTGCTCCCGCGGCAATCGCCGGTCTGTCTCGACTTCCCGTTCCCGCGGCAATCGCTGGCCCAGCTCAGCCTCCCACATCCCGTGACTTCGGCCGCAATGGCCAGTTCCAATGCCGGGTGCCGGGTAAACGTGATAATGCCATCACGCGAGTCAAGTGATCGCCCCAAGCACGGGCAAACGCGATGACATCACGTCGCAAGTCACGTGACACCCCAAGCACGGGAAACATGGGCAACGTGATGATGTCACGACGCAAACGCGATGCGGTCAGCGCGCAAACCTCCGGACTGCCTAGTCAGTCCTCGTGGCACCCCGCTGGGGAAAGACCTGTTCCACAGCTCTCCTGCAACTGTCCACTATGTTTGCTTTTTTTCAGCTTATCCCACATTAAAATCCTATTTCTTGCTCTTCTGAGTCAAGCTCCGTTATTTGTTAGGAATACGCCTATTCCTACATTGGTGACCAAACGACGTGAGGACGGGGATTCATCAATACCTACCATTGCTGACCTTGTCTCCGTGAACGTTTTTCATGGATGAAGCGCACAGCCAGAACCCCATCTCTGTGAACGATCTCACAGAGGAAGAGCACGTCGAACAAAATCCGACAAGCAACAACCGATGAACACCAATTCCTACATTGGCGACCCGTCATTGTGAACGTATTCGCAAAGGAAGCGCAGCCTGGATGTGATCCCGTTTTTCACGAACGAAACGCAGCCAGGACCCACGTTATTTGCTCCTGCATCGCCCGTTCGGGGTTCATGCAGATTTTGTCAGACTGAGGACCTTCTTCCAACAATGATGGAGCATGGTCCGTGCCTGCCCAACCTTCCAGTCATGATGACGTGGCCAGCAGTTTCGCCCCGGCGCCCGCTTTGAACCATGGGCTGCAGAGGTCACGCGTCTCCACGGTCCATCACATGGCTGAGTATGATTTATTCGCCATGACGCCACGGTCCTTCTCACAGCTGGATTCGTATTATTCACCATGATGCACGCAAGGATCTGCTCACGACCAGCACCTTTCGACCTCACCAACCAAGTCCAGAGAGCACGGCTGCTGAGACCTTCAGATATCCATCGTCGTTATGGCAGGCCAAGCACGGTCGCCCACCAGACTGCCAGTCACCCAGCAGTCTCCTTCACGAGACAGCAGGAGCCATTCGGGCAGGCTCATCAGATCACCTCATCCTTTGTCATTTTTAAAGCGAATTCTGGGGGGGCACATGTAGCGGTACCACCGAGTGTCCCTTAATAATTATTCATAATTCCTTTTAACTTACATATTCATATATATAGTTTACCTGTTCGGGTTGCCCCTTTAAGAACACGACCTAATGCAATGACATCACGTCGTGCATCACGTGACTCACCGAAACACGAGCCGGCAAAACTCAGCCTCCCGCTCCCGCTGCAATCGCCGGCCCGGCTCGGCTTCCTGCCCCCGCAGCAATCACCGGCCCAGCTCGGGCTCCCGTTCCCGCGACTTCGGCCACAATGGCTAGTTCCAATGCTGGGTGCCGGGTAAATGTGATAACGCCATCACACGAGTCACCTCACCACCCCAAGCATGGGCAAACGCGATGACATCATCGCGCAAACCTCCGGACAGCCTAGTCAGTCCTCGTGGCGTCCCCGCTGGGGGAAGACCTGTTCCACAGCTCTCCTGCATCTATCCACGTTGTCTGCTGTATATCATCTTACCCACCATTAAAATCCTGCTTGTTGTTGTTCCGAGTCAAGCTCCGTTATTTGTTAAGAATACGCCTTTTCCTACAAAAGCACAATTACATTCAGTGTGGAAAGGTCCAGTTCAGCACAGTTATATTCAGTGTAGACTGGTCAAGTTCAGCACATTTATTCAGTGAGGACAGGTCCATTTCAGCACAGTTACTTTCAGTGTGCACAGTTCCAGTTCAGCACAATTCCATTCAGTGTGGAAAGGCCCAGTTCAGCAGTTATATTCAGTGTGCACAGGTCCAGTCCAGCACAGTTATATTCAGTGAGGACAGGTCATATTCAGCACGGTTACATTCAGTGAGGGCAGGTCCAGTTCAGCACAGATACATCCTGTGTGGACAGGTCCAGTTCAGCAGCGTTTTTGTTAAGTGTGCACAGATAAAGTTCAGCACAGTTACATTCAGTGATTACAGGACCAGTTCAGCACAGTTACATGCAGAGTTGACAGGCCGAGAACAGCACAGTTAAATTCAGTGTGGATAGGTCAATTTCAGCACAGTTACATTCAGTTTGGACAGGTCCAGTTCAGCAAAATTGCTTTCAGTGTGGACAGGTCCAGTTCAGCACAATTAATTTCAGTGTGGACAGATTCAGTTCAGCACAGTTACATTCAGAGTGCACATGTCCATTTCAGAACAGTTAGATTCAGTCTGGACAGATTCAGTTCAGCTCGCTTACATTTATTGCGGACATTTCCAGTTCTGCACAGTTATATACAATGTGGAATGGTCCAGTCCAGCATAGTCAAACTCAGTGTGGACTGGTCAAGTCCAGCATATTTACATTCAGTGTGTAGAGGTCCAGTTCAGCACAGTTACATTCAGTGTGTTCAGTTCCATTTCAACACAATTCCATTCAGTGTGGAATTGTCCAGTTCGGCACATGTACATTCAGTGTGCACAGATCAAGTCCAGCACAGTTACTTTCAGTGCGCAAAGGTGAAGTGCAGCACGGTTACATTCAGTGTGGACAAGTCCAGTTAAGCCCGGTTATATTCAGTGTGGAAAGTTCCAATTCAGTACGGTTACATTCAGTGCAGACAGGTCCAGTTCAGGAAAGTTACATTAAGTAAGAAAAGGACGAGATCAGCACAGCCACATTCAGTGTGGACATATCCAGTACAACACAGTTGCCTTCAGTGTTCGCAGGTCCAACTCAGCACAGTTTAATTCAGTCTGGACATGTCCAGATCAGCTAAGTTACATTAAAATTGTACAGGTCATGTTAAAACAGTTGCATTCAGTTTCGACAGGTGCAGCTCAGCACAATTAAGTTCACTGCGGCCAATTCCGGTTCAACACAGTTACATTCAGTGTGGTAGGGCCAGTGCAGCACGGTTACATTCAGTGTGGAAAGGTCAAATTTAACATGGCTACATTCAGTGTGGACAGGTCCTGTTCAACACAGAGTACAGGAACAATGATGTCTTGCTGCATTCGTGCAGGGCCTTGGTGAGACCACATCTTGAGTATTGTGTGCAGTTTTCTTCGCCTTATCTGAGGAAGGATGTCCTTGACATGGAAGGGGTGCAGCGAAGATTCACCAGGCTGGTACCTGGGATGGCAGGAATGACCTATGAGGAGAGATTGGGTCGATTGGGCTTCTACTCGCTGGAGTTTAGATGAATGAGAGGGGATCTCATTGAAAAATATAAAATTCTAGCAGGACTAGACAGACTAGATGCAGGAAGGATGTTGCCGAAGGTCGGGGAGCACAGAACCCGGGGTCGCAGTCTAAGGATAAGGTGTAAGCCATTTGGGACAGAGATGAGGAGGCATTTCTTCACTCAGAGTGGGGAACCTGTGGAATTCTCAACAACAGAAGGCAGTAGAGGCCAATTCATTAAATATATTGAAGAAGGAGTTGGATATATTTCTTAAGGCTAAAGGGATAAAGGTATAGAGGGAGAAAGCAGCGACAGGGTACTGAATTAGGATGATCAGCAATGATCGCATTGAATGGCAGAGCAGGCTCGAGGGGCCAAATGGATTACTCCTCCTCCTGTCTTGTATGTTTCTATGTTACATTATGTTTGGACAGGTCCTGTTCAGCTCAGTTACATTCAGTTTGAAAGGTCCAGTTCAGCACAGTTACATTCAGTGTGGACAGGTGTAATCAAGCACAATTACATTCAGTATGGACTGGACAAGTTCAGCATATTTGCATCCAGTTTGGACAGGTCCAGTTCAGCACTGTTACATTCAGTGTGCATATTTCCAGTACAGTGTACCGGTACCACCGAGTGTCTCTTGCTTATTATAAAAAATTCCCTTCAACTTACCTATGTATATATATTGTTTACCTGTTCGGGCAGTTGCCCCTTTAAGAACACGACCTAACGCAACAACTTCACATCGCGCATCACGTGACTCATCTAAATGCGGGCCGGGCCAGCTCGGCCTCCCACTCCCGTGGCAATCGCCGGCCCGGCTCAGCTTCCCGCTACTGCGGCAATCGCCGGCCCAGCTCGGCCTCCCACTCCCGCGACTTCAGCCGCAATGGCCAGTTCCAATGCCGGGTGCAGGGCAAAGGTGATAATGCCATCACGTGAGTCAAGTGACCACCCCAAGCATGGGCAAACACGATGACGTCACGTCGCAAGTCACGTGACGCCATGCGCGCGGAAACGCGGGCAACGTGATGAAGTCACGACGCAGACGCGATGATGTCATCGCGCAAACCTCTGGACAGCCTAGTCAGTCCTCGTGGCACCCCTGCTGGGGAAAGACCTGTTCCACAGCTCTCCTGCAGCAATCCACTATGACTGCTTTTTTTCATCTTATCCCACGTTAAAATCCTGTTTCTTGTTCTTCCGAGTCAAGCTGCGTTATTTGTTAGGAATCCGCCTATTCCTACATTGGTGACCAAACGACGGGAGGACAGGAATTCATCAATACCTACCATTGCTGACCCTGTCTCCATGAACGTTTTTCACGGACGAAGCGCACAGCCAGAACCCCATCTCTATGAACGATTTCACAGAGGAAGAGCACGGCGAACAAAATCCAACAAGCAACAACCGATGAACACCAATTCCTACATTGGCGAACCCGTCATTGTGAACATATTCACAAAGGAAGCGCAGTCTGGAGGTGATCCCGTTTTTCCCGACGACACGCAGCCAGGGTCCACGTTATTTCCTCCTGGATCGCCCGTTCGGCGTTCCTGCAGATTTTGTCAGACTGAGGACCTTCTTCCAACAATGACGGAGCAATGGTCCACATCTGCCCAACCTGCCATTCACTATGACGTGGCCAGCAGTTTCGCCCCGGCGCCCGCTTTGAACCATGGGCTGCAGAGGTCTCGCATCTCCACGGTTTGTCACATGGCTGGGTATGATTTATTCACCATGACGCCACGGTCCTTCGCACGGTTGGATTCATATTATTCACCATGATGCACGCAAGGATCCGCTCACGACCAGCACCTTTCGACCTCACCCACCAAGTCCAGACAGCACAACCGCCGAGACCTTCGGACATCCATCGTCGTTACGGTGGGCCAAGCAAGATCGCCCACCCGACCGCCAGCCACACAGCAGTCTCCATCTCGGGACAGCAGGAGTCATTCGGGCAGGCTCGTCAGATCACCTCATCTTTTGTCGTTCATTAAAGCGAATTCTGGGGGGGCACATGTAGCAGTACCACCGAGTGTCCCTTACTTATTATACATAATTCCCTTTAACTTACATATTTATATATATAATTTACCTGTTCGGGCCGTTGCCCCTTTAAGAACGTGACCTACTGCAATGACATCACGTCGCGCATGACGTGACTCACCAAAATGTGAACTGGCACAGCTCAGCCTCCCGCTCCCGGAGCAATCGCCGACCCAGCTCGGTTTCCTGCTCCGGCAGCAATCGCCAGCCCAGCTCCTGCTCCCGCACTCGCGACTGCGGCCACAATGGCCAGTTCCAATGCCGGTTGCCGGGTAAATGTGATAACGCCATCACACGAGTCACCTCACCACCCCAAGCATGGGCAAACGCGATGACATCATCGCGCAAACCTCCGGACGGCCTTGTCAGTCCTCGTGGCATCCCCGCTGGGGATAGACCTGTTCCAAAGCTCTCCTCCATCTATCCACGTTGTCTGCTGTATTTCATGTTATCCACTATTAAAATCCTGGTTGTTGTTGTTCCGAGTCAATGTCCGTTATTTTTTAGGAATACGCCTATTCCTACAAAAGCACAATTACATTCAGTGTGGAAAGGTCCAGTTCAGCACAGTTTCATTCAGTGTGGATAGGTCAAGTTCAGCACAGTTATATACAGTGTGGACTGGTCAAGTTCAGCACATTTATTCAGTGAGGACAGGTCCAGTTCAGCAAAGTTACTTTCAGTGTGCACAGTTCCAGTTCAGCACAATTGCATTCAGTGTGGAAAGGCCCAGTTCAGCACAGTTATATTCAGTGTGCACAGGTCCAGTCCAGCACAGTTATATTCAGTGAGGACAGGTCCTATTAAGCACGATTACATTCAGTGAGGGCAGGTCCAGTTCAGCACAGATACATTCTGTGTGGACAAGTCTAGTTCAGCAGGGTTTTTATTAAGTGTGCACAGGTCAAGTTCAGCATTCAGTGATGACAGGACCAGTTCAGCCCAGTTAAATGCAGAGCTGACAGGCCGAGAACAGCACAGTTAAATTCAGTGTGGATAGCACAATTTCAGCACAGTTTCATTCTGTTTGGACAGGTCCAGTTCAGCACAATTGCTTTCAGTGTGGACAGGTCCAGTTCAGCACAATGAATTTCAGTGTGGGCAGATTCAGTTCAGCACAGTTACATTCAGAGTGCACATGTCGATTTCAGAACAGTTAGATTCAGTGTGGACAGGTTCAGTTCAGCTCGTTTACATTTATTGCGGACATTTCCAATTCTGCACAGTTATATTCAATTTGGAAAGTTCCAGTCCAGCATAGTGAAACTCAGGAAGGACTGGTCAAGATCAGCATATTTGCATTCAGTGTGGACAGGTCCTGTTCAGCACAATTACATTCAGTGTGTACCGTTCCATTTCAACACAATTCCATTCAGTGTGGAAATGTCCAGTTCGGCACATGTACATTCAGTGTGCACAGATCAATTCCAGCACAGTCACATTCAGTGCGCAAAGGTCACGTGCAGCACGGTTACATTCAGTGTGGACAAGTCCAGTTAAGCTCGGATACATTCAGTGTGGAGAGGTCCAATTCAGCACAGTTTCATTCAGTTTGGACAGGTCCAGTTAAGCACAGTTACATTCAGTGTGGAAAGGTCGAGTTCAGCACAGCCACATTCAGTGTGGACATATCCAATACAACACAGTTGCCTTCACTGTTCGCAGGCCCAACTCAGCACAGTTACATTCAGTGTGGACATGTCCAGATCAGCAAAGTTACATTAAGATTGTACAGGTCATGTTAAAACAGCTGAATTCAGTTTGGACAGGTGCAGCTCAGCACAATTAAGTAAGTTCACTGCGGCCAATTCCCCTTCAACACAGTTATATTCAGTGTGGTAGGGCCAGTTCAGCATGGTTACATTCAGTGTGGAAAGGTCAAGTTTAACATGGCTACATTCAGTGTGGACAGGTCCTGTTCAGCATGGGTATATTCCATGTGGACAGGTGCAGTTTCAGCAGAGAGTACAGGAACAAGGATGTTTTGCTGCATTTGTGCAGGGCCTTGGTGAGACCACATCTTGAGTATTGTGTGCAGTTTTCTTCGCCTTATGTGAGGAAGGATGTCCTTGACATGGAAGAAGTGCAGCGAAATTTCACCAGGCTGGTACCTGGGATGGCAGGAATGACCTTTGAGGAGAGATTGGGTCGATTGGGCTTTTACTCGCTGGAGTTTAGATAAATGAGAGGGGATCTCATTGAAACATATAAAATTCTAGCAGGACTAGACAGAATAGATGCAGGAAGGATGTTCCCGAAGGTCGGGGAGTACAGAACCGGGATCACAGTCTAAGAATAAGGTGTAAGCCATTTGGGACAGAGATGAGGAGGAATTTCTTCACTCAGAGTGGTGAACCTGTGGAATTCTCAACAACAGAAGGCAGTAGAGGCCAATTCATTAAATATATTGAAGAAGGAGTTGGATATATTTCTTAAGGTTAAAGGGATCAAGGGATATAGGGAGAAAGCAGGGACAGGGTACTGAATTAGGATGATCAGCAATGATCGAATTGAATGGCGGAGCTGGCTCGAAGGGACAAATGGACTACTCCTGCTCCATTCTTCTATGTTTCTATGTTACATTCAGTGTGGACAGGTCCAGTTCAGCAAGTATAATTCAGAGTGGACAGGTCCCGTTCAACACAATTACATTCAGTGTGGAGAGATCCAGCGCTGCACAGTTATTTTCAGTGTGGACAGGTCCAATTAAGGAAAGTTATATTATGTTTTGAAAGGTCCAGTTCAACACAGTTACAGTCAGTGTGGACAGGTCGAATTCAGCACATTTGCCTTCAGTGTGGACAGTTCCATTTCAGCAGAATTACATTAAGTGTGGACAGGTCCGGTTCAGCACAGTTACATTCAATGTGATCTGATCCAGTTCAGCGCAGTTACATTCAGTTTGGACAGGTCCAGTTCCACACCGTTACATTCAGTGTGGACAGTTCCAGTACAGCACAATTCCATTCAGTGTGGAAAGGTCCACTTCAGCAAAGTTTCATTCAGTGTGGCCAGGTCCAGTTCAGCACAGTTACATTCAGTGTGGACTGGTCATGTTCAGCACATTTATTGAGTAAGAACATGTCCAGTTCAGCACAGTTACATTCAGTGTGCACATTTCCGGTTCAGCACAATTCCATTCCGTGTGGAAAGGCCCAGTTCAGTACAGTTACATTCAGTGTGCGCAGGTCCAGTCCTGCACAGTTATATTCAGTGTGCACAGGTCCTGTTCAGCACGGTTGCATTCAGTGAGGACAGGTCCATTTCAGAACAGGTACATTAAGTTTGGACAGGTCCAGTTCAGCACGGATACATTCAGTGTAAACTGGTCCAGTTCAGCACGGTTACAGTCAGTGTGCACAGGTCCAGTTCTGCAGTGACATTCAGTATGGACTGGTCCAGTTTAGCAGTTACATTCAGTATGTATAGTTCCAGTTCAGCAAGGCTATATTCAATGTGTACAGGTCCGTTTCAGCACAGTTACCTTCAGTGATGACAGGAGCACTTCGTGACAGTTACATGCAGAGTTGACAAGTCCACTTCAGCACAGTTACATTTAACGTGGACAAGTCAATTTCAGCACAGATACATTTAGTTTGAACAGGTCCAGTTCAGCACAATTATTTTAAGTGTGGACATGTCCAGTTCAACACACTTAATTTAAGTGTGGACAGATTAATTTCAACACAGTTACTTTCAATGTGGACAGGTCCAGTGCAGCACAGTTACATTCTTTGTGGACAGGTCCAGTTCAGCACAGTTAATTTCAGTGTGCTCAAGTTCAGTTCAACATAGTTACATTCAGTGTGAAGAGGTCCAGTTTAGCAGAGTTTCATTCAATGTGGACAGGACCAGTCCAGTTCAACACAGTTACAAGAGGATTTGAGTGTAAGCGTAAAGACGTCTTACTGCAATTGTATCGTGCCCTGGTGAGACCAAAACTGGAGTATTGTTTACAGTTTTGGTCTCCTTACATAAGGAAGGATACAGTTATCATAGAGTGAGTGCAACGAAGTTTCACCAGACTGTTTCGTGGGATGGAGGGATTGTCTGATGGGGGCAGATTGAGTAGACTAGGTCTACATTCTCCAGAGTTTAGAAGAATGAGAGAGGATCTTATAGAAACATGCAAAATTTTTACTGGGCTTGACAGGGTGGATGCTTGGAGGGTGTTTCCCCTGGCTTGGGAATCTATAACCAAGCGTCATAGTCTCAGAATAAGGGGTCGGCCATTTAGGGCTCAGCTGAGGAGAAATTTCTTCACTCAGAGGGTAGTGAATGTTTGGAATTCTCTACCCCAGAGGGCTGTGGAGGCTCAATCGTTGAGTATATTCAAAACAGAGATCGATAGATTTTTGAATAATATGGGAATCAGGGGATGTGGGTATAGTTAAGGAAAGTGGAGATGAAGTAGAAGATCAGCCATGATCTTGCTAATGGCGGAGCAGGCTCGAAGCTCCAGCTGGCCTATTGCTGTTCTTATTTCTTATGTTCTTATGTTCTAACCCGTGATGAAATCTGAGCTGGGAGCGCTGGCGTTACAAGCCTTTTGCCCGAGATCCGTGAACACACTACTTCAGATAAACAGCTTGCCCATTGTCAAAAATGGGAAACAAAATTAATTGAGCATCCGCGTGTTTAACTCACGATTGGAAGAAAAGGCATTTATTGATATTTATTTAAGAAATTAAATGTAATAGAGATTCTCATTGATAAGAATTGACGGAGTCCATCAGTACAATGGAAATGTTCACAAACATTGTTTATTGACCGTTCTGGTGATGGTCTTCAAGGGGATCGCTTCATGTCCCACCACACAGGAGTGGGAAGCCCCGCTGGCCCTCTCCTCTGCTGCAATGAATAAGAGGCTGTAGATGAAGAAGGAACTGCTGACGTTCTCCGCCATCACCTCAGTGTTCTGGTATTTGCTGGAATTCACCAGCTTGTCATTGACGGTCCACTTGACGAAGATCTCTCGGGGGAGAAACCACTCCCAAAGCAGGTGAGGGTGACGGAACTCTGATCGAAGACTTCTTCTGCCCAGGGCAGGAGGATAGACATGGATGGTTGTCGTGGATCTTTAGCTGCAGGACAATAACAATAAAGGAGATTAAACTTGAGAATTCCAGAGACAATGTGTTGGTTTGATGTGAGAGAAATGTGCTTTCCGCTGAATTTTAAAGGATTTCTGAGCCCTGTTCGGTTTTTCAGCCCACAGCAGAGGGGTATGCAACCCTTCTCTCTGAGAGTTTGAAGAGTTGAATTTACAGCATAAAAACAGGCCATTCGGCCCCACAGATCTGTGCCGGTGTTTATGCTCCACACGAGACACATCCCACCTTACATCATCTAACCCCAACAGTATGTCCTTCTATTCCTTCTTCCCTCATTAACTTATCTAGCTTCCCCTTAAAAGCAGCATCTCGGGTCCCAGAGTGTTTATTTAGTGGAATTACCAATCTGCATTATCAGAGTAGTCCAATAAAGCTATTAATAAAGCGAATTGGAACAAGCACAGCAACTAGCCACAAAGTCTCCCTTATTGCTACAATCTCACCGCTCACCTGTTTCCTTGTGGTGGAATCTCTTATCGGAGTCGGCATATCCTGATGGCTCACCACCCAGTAGAACTCATCCCCACTCAAACAGGTTTGTGTCGAGATGGTTATGTTGCTGATCACGCTGTTGGGATCCTCTCCGGGTTGAACGGCAATCTCTAATTTCAAATACTCCTTTTCTCGGGTCCAGGGCACGGTGACTCCATAAGGAGCATTAGACACGACGCAGGTTAAGGTCACCATCGCCTCCAGTAAGACCTGTTCTCGTGGCGGCTGACGAAGTGCAATCACTGGACCGTTGCATGAGGAAGGATCTGTGAAACGGAAATGAAAGTCAAGCAAAGCTTCATCTTCCGAATCAGCATTCCAGTGTTCTGTCGTTACTGTCTGAAGGAGGTTAAATGACCTTTGGGACGTCACCCTGTCGCTGTTGCTTAAAAACCATCGTTATTGGAAGGACAAGGTATTGGCAGCGATTCTGGGAAGCTCTTCAACATTTCCTGTGTATTTGCACTCAGTGGCTCCTGTAATGGGCTGTGAAGCAAATGATCAGCGAAAACAAATGTATACATTCGGGCGTAATTGTGTTACGCACTGAATAGAGCTCTTCCCGAAATCCCTTGCCTCTTTACACCAGTCTCTCGATCCTTGAGCCCGAACAGACCTCCGCTCATTATAATGGCTCCTCCCCAGAGTCAAGAGATCTACATGGAAATTACACTGGTTCAAAACGAGTGTCAAACAAAATCCAGGGTTTTAGGTGCAACAGGGAAAAAGTAAATTTTCTGGTGTCTTGTTGCGATTTTTGTGGCGATTAAAATGTGAAGGAACCAGTTGCAGCCTCCGTCAGAGGAGAGGTGATAGGTCGGGAGGATGGAGATCTAAGGGATCTTTTGTGGTGGGAAATAAATCGTAATGCCGGTGTGAGGTAGTTTGTTAATTTCTGTCAGTAGTGAGCATTTCTCATTTCTGGTGAGATATTCAGAATGAAATATGACTGCAGCAGTATTCACGCAGGAACAGGAGCAGGCCATTCAGCCCTTTCAGCCTGTTCCAACATTCAATTAGATTATAGCTGATCTGCACCTCAACACCATCTACCCGACTTGGTTCTGTAACCCTTGATGCCCTTGCCTAACTAGAATCTAACAGTCTCAGTTTTGATTTTTTCAAATGACGCGCATCCTCAACAGCTTTTTGGGAGAGGGAAATCCGGATTTCCACAGCAGTTTGCACGAAGAAGTGGTTCCAGAGCACGCCCCTTAACGGCCCTGCTCCAATTTTCAGGTTATGACCCCTTGTTCTGGACTCCCCCACCAGAGGAAATACTTTAACTTTATCTACCTTCTAATTACAAAAAATATCTTAATTAGTTCACCCCTTAATCATTTTTACTCAAAGGAATACAAGCCTATTCAGTGCGACATGTCCTCATAACGTAATCCTTCTAGCCCCGGTATCATTCTGGTAAATCTGTACTGCACCCCATCCAAGGACAGTGTATGCATCCTTCTGTGTGGTGCACAGAATTGAACGCAATTCTCTAAATAGGGTAGATGACCTCTCGACTGTGCTTTCCTGGACAGTTACCAGTAAAGAGTTCAGACACCTACTGTCGCTCCGATTATGATCCGCCAACTCAGGATAAGCCTGAGCCCAAGGACACCTCACTCACTGTGTGACATCAGAGCAGAAGGAAAACTTCTTTGGCGAATTTATGGAAACCTGGATTGTGTGGAATCCTGCGTCAGCACTTAGGAAGGAAATGCAACTACATGATTGGAAATTAGAAACTGTTCTGCGCTATTTATGAATTCCAATAAAGTCCTGACTGAGATAAGCACTCCAGAACTTCAAGGGAACTCACCCTAAGATCTGGTGATGTTTCGGGTTTGAGTGATCCGTTCATGAGTGACGTGGCAGGTGTAGACCGAGCCGGTGAACCATTCCCCGGCGGGAACTGTCAGCAGACTGGCTGCCGAGAAGGTCTCTTTCACTTCACAGATGGCAGAGTTGACGAAGCCCGAATCTATTAGTTGCCCATTCTTCAGCCAATTCACGGTCATTGACTTTGGACAGAAATCCATGATTGAATACAGGATGGTTGCATATCTGCTGCTGGTGATTCCTTCACTGGAACTCATCGTGAGGATAACAGTTGGAGGGCCGAAGCTCCGTTTAGAACCTTCAAGAGAAGACATGATAATGCCATTCCTTACAATATAAATGATTAAGTAATGCAAAGCGCCCTTAAATAATGACAGGTCCTTTACTGTCACTCAAACTGACCAGGTTGGAGACCAGAACTGTGCACAATACTTCAATTGTGATATGGAGACTAAACTCTGCACAGTATTCTAAGTGTGATGTAGAGACCAGGACTCTGCACAGTATTCTAAGTGTGATTTGGAGACCAGGACACTGCACAGAGCAACAAGTGTGATATGGAGGCTGAACACTGCACAGTATTCTAAGTGTGATGTGGAGACCAGGACTCTGCACAGTATTATAAGTGTGATGTGGAGATCAGAAGACTGCACAGTTCACCAACTGTGATATGGAGACTAAACTCTGCACATTATTCTAAGTGTGATGTGGAGACCAGGACTCAGCACAGAATTCTAAGTGTGATGTGGAGACCAGGACTCTGCACAGTAAACCGAGTCTGATATGGCGACCAGGATTATACACAGTATTCTAAGTCTGATATGCAGACCAGAACTGTTCACAATACTGTAAATGTGGACTAACCACGTTTCTATATAAGTTGAACATAACTTCCCTGCTTTGCACAGCTTCCCCTGTAGCCCACAACACTAACCTGGCATTGTGATGTTCCAGACGGAACCGCTGTGTCGAACCACGCAGTAGATTATGCTGCTCCACACCTCTGACACGGTGCTGGTTAATTGGCTGCTCAGGGTGTAGGTTCCCCTCTTGTTTAGCACTGGCGGGTAAGTCTTCAATCCAGTGGCGATCGGCGCGGTATCTTTCGTCCACGAAATGCTGGTGATTTCGGGGGAGTAGTTCATCGCCAAACAGCCGAAGGTCATGGAGCCGTCGGTGTTGGGTTGTTCACAGGATGACAGCAGGGACTAGAGCATGGGATGAGAGAGTGTCGCTGGGAATGAATGGCCAATTGAACAAGTTTGACTCTATAATCTGTGCTCATAAAACAACCAAACAACACGAAATTTGACTCCAGGATAAACTCGTTCCATAATTTTCCGATCAAAATCTACATCGGCTTAGAGCTTCTGTCAGTTCCATCTAACGCACCTTTCACTCCCCTGGTCAGAAACACACCTCTCTGTCCACGAGCTCTATCACATTACAGAAATAAGAACATTTTCCTCTCACCTCAATAAAGTATCTTTCATTGGATCATACAAGAAAAGAGCAGAGCCGTTTTCCTGCTCTTTCGGCGTTTATTTCTCAATCAACACCACATCTGGTCATTTATTTCATTGCAGTTGTTTGAAATTTGCTCTGTGCCAATTGACTGCTGCGTTTCCTTACAAAACAACAGTAACTACACTTAAAACTAACAGCGTAATCTGTGCTTATAAAATTAGCCGAAAAATCCTCAAACCTTGACTACCATAGAACTGATCAGGGAACTTTTTCACTGCCTAGTTTCTAAGATTCAGGCTGTAGATGAATGGGGATTGTACTCTGTCCCATTCTATTGAATGGATGTCTCCTGAATTTCCTCCTCCCTCCCACTCAATTAAAAATCCGCATTAAATACGATTCCAAAATCCGGTTAATTGGAAATATCTCTTTAAATGGCCCATTTCATTTACAAATGTACCTGCCGACCTCCCACCAATGTGAACAGGCGCTGCTTTCTGGGTCATTACAGGCACCTCTTGTTGCAGCTTGTACCGAACATAATCTAAAGATCGGGACAGGTTTCTTCTCTAAATGTCTGATATTGGCAATCATTGGACGTTATAAATCTACAGGAGGCAGAGAGTAGTGGTGAGCGGATGTCTTTCTAGCTGGATAAGGTTATGCAGTGGAGGCCGCCATTAGGACCATTGTGGTTCTTGTTATATAAAAATTACCGAACTTGGGTGTAGGTTCAAGAATTTCGAAATTCGTAGATTATTCAAAACCTGGCAACGTAGCAAATAGTGAGCAAGATAGTTACAGCCTTCAGGAGGATATAAAGAGAATAGTGAAATAGACAGGCAGGTGCAATTTAATGTGGATAAGTGTGAAGCATGGGTTAGACTCTAATTAAAACTCATTCTACAGTTTCCCTGCAGTGTTTCTGAACTGCTCCTTCTAAATGTCACAAACTGATACATTGTTCAATCTGTGAATTAAAATGAAGCGGTTTGATTTCTAATGTATTTCTTGTAAGCTTCCGCCAACATCAATGCTGCATGTTCTTTGAAATTAAACTTGTATTAATGTGAAAAACTCTTCAACCACCAACATTTTGTCCTCAGCTTTATTATTTTTAAATACTTTAAAGCAAGGTAAGTTTATTTTTAGCGCCGTTTTTTGATAAAATTATTTTTTTCAAAAATTTAAATTTTTGTTCAAAATAGCTATTTATTGTAATTTATAGTTTACTAGCTGGGGAGCCCCGCATTGCGAGGGCAATTGTGGGGTGCGATGGCAATTTTGGGGCGCTTGGTCTCCCTGCCCCTGTGTGTCCCCCCTCTCCCTGTCATGTCCTCTCCCTGTCCTATCGCTCCCTCCCCTCTATCCCTCCCCTCCCCTCTCTCCCTCCCTCCCCTCCCCTCTCTCCCTCCCTCCCCTCCCCCTCCCCTCCCCTCTCTCCCTCCCCTCTTTCCCTCCCCTCCCCTCCTGTCTCCCTCTCCACCCCCACCCCTCCCCCACTCCCCCGCTCCCCCACTCCCCTCTGTCCCTCTCTCCGGCCCCTCCCCCTGCCTAGCGAGCCCCGCGTTGCGAGGGCAATTTTGGGGCGCGAGGGCAATTTTGGGGCATTTGTTCTCCCTGCCGCTGTGTCCCCCCTCTCCCTGTCATGTCCTCTCCCTGTCCTATCCCTCCCTCCCCTCTCTCCCTCCCCTCCCCTCTCTCCCTCCCTCCCCTCCCCTCTCTCCCTCCCCTCCCCCACTCCCCCGCTCCCCCACTCCCCTCTGTCCCTCTCTCCGGCCCCTCCCCCTGCCTAGCGCCTGAGGTCCGGTGCCGTTGCTGAGGTCCCCCGCGTATCGCGCGGCTGATGGACAGCCGCTGCGTGCGGGCGGGCAGCGCATGCGCGGTGAGTGCGGGCGGCGCATGCGCGGCCAGTGCGAGCGGCCCGCGGGAGCCGGCAAGGCCGTTAGCGAGCGGGAAACTTCGGGCGGCGCGCCCACGCTCCATCCGCGACACCTGAGAGGGGGAAGTAGAGAGAGACAGAGAGGGGAGAGGAGACGGAGAGAGAGGGAAGAGGAGAGAGGGAAGAGGAGAAGGAGAGAGAGGGAAGAGGAGAAGGAGAGAGAGAGAGGGAAGAAAGAGAGAGAGAGAGAGAGAGAAATTTTTTCAGCTTCAGGCCCCAAGTCCCCCCTGCGCGAGGGTGAGGAGGAGGGGGGGGTCGCTAAACACAATATAAAACTCAAATAAATTGTTAATTAATTGCCTAACACAATATGAAATATTTACCTTAGTTCCCAACACACAGAAAGTGTGGGGGAAAAAATCGTGGAAAATCAAGATGGCGGCCACTCACCTCGGTTCAGAAGGATAAGGCCCGCCCACACATGCACTGATTGGTCGACCGGTCAGGTCACCGAAGCGTAGGATTGGTCAATCGTCGAGTCACTCGACACTCAACTGTAGGAAGACCTCGACGTTACACGGTCGCTAATGAGATGCTAATGAGCAGAACGCTGAATGTTTTTGGGATACCGCGGGCGGGATTTTTGTCCGGCCGAAACGTAAATACGCCTATGACCGGTCCGGAATCGCAAGCTTTCTTTTGAGGCGACGCGCGCGTCGGTACGCTCTGTAACTTCCAAACGTATAGAGACCAGGCGGACAGACAGACAGACAGAAGAGCCGCTTTATATATATAGATTTAAAAAGTGTGATGATTTTATAAAATTTATTTGAAGGTTTACTACTACTTTGGGACCCGTAGTATTTAAGTTTTGACAGGTCTTCCTGTCACTACTTATGAATGGGCTTTTCCATGCACCGATTGGCTGCCCATGGTCCACGTGATACCAGGGGATGCATCGCACTAACTACGCCCGTGGGACACACAAGCACAGCACGCCGGGAGCTGGGCCAGGCCCCGGAGTGGAATTACATGGGGCCCTACAGCTCAACTGTCAGCACGTAAGGTAAGTGCAGGTCGAGGGCTTGCACGAGTGGGAAGCCCCCGACCCGATTTTCTGGGACATTAATTACAGTAACATTTCACAGATTAAATATGAGCATCATAAACCACAGATTAATAGATATCTAAATCCTTCCTGCATTCTGATAGTTTTAAACACGTATAATGTTTGAATTAGATCAGAAATCTGCTGCCGCTCGATGTCACCGAGATTAAACATTGTAGAAACGCCAAATAGTTTCACAAATTCTTGGTATTCAGTGTAACCCAGACACACACTCACCTCAGCGGATCAACACTATATCACATCACTGAGGGGTTGAATCCCTCGACAGAACCTTTCATAGAGCAGCAGCTTCCTTCTATAAACCCTTTCAGCAGAATCAAATGTAACATTGCAAAAAATCTCAAAACAGAATCCAATGAATCCGCCTGTCCCTGAACAAATTAATTATTGAAATAAGCAGGAATATAAAATAATTCCGGCAGTTCATTTATATAATTAAATTATATTAAATCAAATGTATTTCAGGCTGCTAATTTGTTAATTGTGTAGTTTTTCATTGCAGTAACATTTCACATCTTAAATATGACACGTGAAATATGGTGCATATTAGATTAATAGATTACATTTAATTATCAGAAATAAAAATTAATTAAAATATATTAAGCTTATTTTTGAGCGCTAAAGCTTTCTGTTTTCTGTCTACAATCTTGTTTCAAGCACATTTAAGCGCAATATTTACATTGGACCAGAAAACCTGCAGCAATTAGATGTAACCAAGATTAAACATTGCACAAACGTCAAACAGTTTAACAACCGTTAGGTGTTTAAAGTAATCCAGTCACACAGTCTCAGCAGCCGATAAACACCAAATCACATCAATCAGCGGCACAATCCATCAACTGCATTTTCAGTGGAGAAGCCGTTTAATTCTATAATCCCTTTCCAGCAGAATCAAATAAAACATTGCAAAAAATCTCAATACTGAAACCACCGAACCCAAGTTTCAGTGAACGAAATAAGTATTAAAATAAAGAAAAATATACAATAAAGACACAAAGACAACAGTTACTGAATGAGTGCATGTTTCTTACCTTCTGTCACCGTCACCATGGTTCTTGTCCCCAGTAGTCCATGGGCCACACCCACCTCGCTGTTGTTGCACAGTAATACATGGCGGTGTTGTCGGTTCTCAGATTACTGATCTCAATATATGTTCTTGAAGAACCGTTTGAAGGGATGATTCGACCTTCGACTCCAGGTGCGTAATAATTGGTGTTCGACGGATTTCTGTAAGGAAGTAACCACTCCAGCCCTTTCCCGGGCACTCGTTTAAGCCAGTGCATGGGTTGCTGTCCAGATCGAACGCGTTCACTGAAGAGGCGAGTTTGTGAGATTCTCCAGGCTGTTTCGACACGGAAGCCAGCTGGCTCAGCACGATATAGGATTGGACATCTGTTAGTGAATAAGAAGATAAGAAATAAAAACACAATATCTGAAGCTTACTTCTATTGTCTCATTAAAGCAGTTAGCAACACTTACAGGTGAAGGAAGCCAGTAATAAACAGAGGCACGGGGCAAGTCCCATCGTTCGGTCTCTCGGTGTAACTAACTCGGGAATGTGTCTCGACACTGCAACAATGCCTCCTGATTTTGACCTTGAAGCTGAACCGCCCGCTATTTAAACTGGCTGTAGCCCTATGTGTGTTAGAGAGAGAGAGAACTGGCGACTGGCTGTTACACGCTTCCCCAGCAGCAGCCTGACTCCTCTCTGCTTTGCTGTCTGAGTCCAACTGTGTAAAAAAAAAACAATTGCTAATCCATGTTTTGTGTCCTTTCCAAAAATTACCTTTACTTTGATTGCCTATTTACTGTTGGGATTTTATACAGTCTATCCAAATCAGATTTAGTTTAGAATTGGATCAGTGTGAGGAATTACATTCCCCAATAAACACCCCACATTTACTCAGTGTACATTTCCTCTCAGATCCCATAAGATCCCACGGCACTATTTCGAGGAAGAGCAGAGGAGTTCTACGCAGAGTTCCGGCCAATATTTTTCTCTCAACCAGCACCACTAAAACAGATTAGCTGGTCATTATCACATTGCTGTATGTGGGATCTTGCTCTCCGCAGATTTACTGTGGCATTTCTTACATTACCACAGTGATTAATCTTCAAAAGTACTTCATTGGCTGTAAAGCCTTTTGGGACGTCCTGAGGTCGTGAAAGGCGCTATAGAAATTCTAGTCTGTCTTTTTCCGATTGGCACCTGTTTGTGGAATGGCGGGAAAAATGGACAAAAGAGTTGATGATATTTGCCCGGGTTCTGCAGGAGAGAGAGCGAAATTATGGGGAAAAGGTTATTATTGTCAGATAGCATCCATCACGTCTATCCAACTCCCTGACTCAATCGGACATTGGATCTCCGTTCACCTGTGTCACATTTTTACTTTGTTTCACACTGAACAATTCCAAGTTGTAAAGGTTACGATCTTCACCGATCTGTGTGGATGTGAGGAGACCGCACAGTCCGCCCGAAGTTGTCTGGATGAGAATTCAATCACGCTGTCTCCCGTTCTAATCACAGTTAAATGACTGACCCTCAGACCATGGAAATGTCCTCAGTACTGCAGAATAAAAAGTATAGGCCAGTGTGAATCGATTAAAGCAGAAATTACAGTCGTAGATTTGGGGTATTGTTGGCTTTGGGTAACTTTAAATTTGCACCAGGTAAGGGAAATTAATAAATTAAATACTTTAATTGAGTGTCACCATCGTGCAGTTTGATTCCGTGCTGTTATTAACCCAGCTGTGGACAGCTGTTCTGATACCAAGCGCACGTCTCTCACAGCTGTACTGGAGCGTGTTTCATTTATAAATATAATAAAGCCTGTAAATTATAATTAAACCAAATCCTCAGTGAATAACTAGCATTCCCGTTTAGAGACTCCAAGCTGGGACAGTAATTCGGCAGACTGCAGGTCATGGGTCAAGTACAACATTATCAACGGAACGAAAATCTGTTATCTTAATGTTATTGCGTTCTTTATATCTGTACTTCGCTATGCATATGTGAGATCAGCATAGTTTCCATTGTCTTGTGCAGGATTGTAATAGAACATCGCATTAAATCACAGGAGAATTGCCTTTCATTAATTAATGTCTCAAAGGCTTTGCTTTGCACGGATCGTATTTTATAGGTTCTGCACACGACATACACGAAACATTACCTTTTTTTAATGTCATGCTAAAATAAATATATTTTCGATGGTCGTTGCCACATGAATCATTAGTCAAATAGTTAATTTCCATTTTGTTCCCAACCTCACTCAGTCCATATCTCTCCCACACGTTTTGTAACATAAATCCGTCCTTGCACCATCGGGGAGGGGAGGGAACTCACAATTTAATTTACAGGAAATATCTGTGGCTTCTGTGCACAAAAATCAATGAGATGTTTCCAGCTCGCTGATCAGAGATAGCACGCCAATTACAACCCACTTATTTTGAATGGAACCACTTTATGCACAAATCTGGCCAGCAACAAACGCGATTACTGGTAAAACACACATCCATTGGTTAAATGGAGATCCATGCCGAATGACTTGATGACCTTGGGAATGATTCTCACAGCATGGAGACTATCTGACACATCAGTGAGCACAAAACAGAGAAATGATTTCCAGAGCCTGGGGCCTTTCTAACAGGCCAGTAAGCACAAACCCTGGGAACGCTTCCCAGAACCTGGAGCCTAACTGACACACCAGGGAGAAGAAGAAAGAAGAAGACTTGCATTTATATAGCTTCTTTCACGACCACCGGATGTCACAAAGCGCTAAAAGTCAATGAAGTACTTTTTGAAGTGGAGTCACTGTTGTAGTGTGGGACACGTTGCAGCCAATTTGCACACAGCAAGCTCCCACAAACAGCAATGTAATAATGACCAGATTATCTGTTTTTGTAATGTTGGTTGAGGGATAAATATAAGCCAGGACACTGGGGATACCTCTCCTAGAAAAACCCAATGATTTATTCACAGATCCATGGGCCTATTTGACACATCAGCCTGTACAAACTCTGGGAATGATACCTGGAGCCTGGGACCTCTCTGATACAGAAACACCAGGGGCACTATCCCTCGGAATGATTCCCAGCTCCCAAGGCGCTTTTTAAACACAAGAGTGTACAAACCCTGGGAGTAATTCCCAGAGGCTGGGGCCTAATCGACACACCAGGGAGAACAAAACTGGGAATGATACTCCGAGCCTGAGGCCTATCTGACACACCAGCGTGTACAAACCCTGGGAATGATATCCAGATCCTGGGGCGCATTTGGCACATTAGGAAGAACGATCCCTGGGAATGATACCCAGATCTTGGGCATAAGTGACTCAGACTCAACAGGGAGAACAAACCCTGGGGATAATTCTCTGTAGTGCTGAAGTAGAACATATGTTATAAATCTCACCATTCATCAAGAAGCTACTCATGAAATAACGCTGGACAGCCAGTTGGTGGCGCCGTTGAAAGAGTATAAATACTCGGGCGTGGGCCCAGCTTTCCAGGGACATTTTGTAAGACAAGGAACTAGTGAAGTACAACTAGACCTCCATGTTCTGAAACAAGTTGATTAAAGCCTTGCTTTATGCTCAAACCAAGGGTGTAGTGAGTTTTATTTCGTCAACACACATTTCCACGTTTACAGGATAAAGGCATTAAACATGAGCGGGTGATGGAATCAGAAGACCCTGGTACAATGTGTCCAAAATATTGAAAGACGTTGGAGAGGAAACAGAGCAGCCAATAGTAAAAAGAAAAGAATGTTGTGGGAAAAGAAATAGTGCGAAATTCGTGAAAATGTATTTCGCCTCCCAAAATCTCTTTCCCAGAACTCCACGTTTGAACCCCTCCAACCAGGCTTCCGCCCCTACCGCAGCACTAATGCAAACCTTAACAAAATCACCAATGACATGCTTTGTGAGTCGTGACTGTGGTCATGAAATACTAACCGTCCTCATCTTCTCCTGACCTCAGCTTTTGACATGGTTGATCGCACCATCCTCCTACAATGACATTCCTCGGTCGGCCAGCTGGGTGGGATTGTACTTGCCTGGTTCCATTCCTACCTATCTAGTCGTAGGCAGATCATGCAATAATTCTCTCCCCTGCACCGTTAACTTTTGTGTTGCCCAAGGACCTGTCCTTGGCCCCCTCCAAATTCCCATCATACCTTGCCTATCAGCGACTTCATCCGCAAATGCAACATAAGGTTCCAAATGTATGCTGAGGACACCCAACTCCATCTCACCATCATCTCCTGCGACATGTGCCTTTGATTTGTGACACTGGTTGTCCAACATCCAGTACTGCAAGAGTAGAAATTTCCTGCAACTTAATATTGGGAAGACTGAAGCCATTGTCGTCGCTCCCCGCAACAAACTACATTCCTTAGCCAGTGACTCCATCCCTCTCCCTGGCAACTGTCTGAGGCTGAACCAGACCGTTCACAATCTAGGCGTACTATCTGACCCACAGGTGAGCTTCTGATTTCATCTCCACTCCATCACTAAGAGCGCCTACTTCCACCTCCATAACATTCCCCGTCTCCATCCCTGCCACAGCTCATCTGCTGCTGAACCCCTGATAATGTCTTTGTTAACACGAGACTTGACTATTCCAATGCTCTTCTCGCTGGACTCACACCTTCACCCCTCCATAAAAATGAGCTCATCCAAAAGCCAGCTGCCTATATCCAATCTCGCACCAACTCCCGTTCAGCTACTACCCTAGTGCTCACAGACCTGCACCGGCAACGCCTCAATCTCACGGCCTTGCACCTCCATGTCGCTGTAACTTCTCCAGCCCTACAAATCTCCGAGATCTCTGCGCTCTTCCAATTCTGGCCTCTTTCTCATCTCCGGTTTTCATTGCTGCACCATTGGCGCCCGTGCGTTCAGCTGCCTAGGCCCTAAGCTCTGGAAATCCCTCCTAAACCTCACCGCCTCTCTATCTCTCTTTCCTCCGTTAAGACACTCCTTAAAACCTACGTTTGACCATGCTTTTGGTCCTCTGTCCTAATATCTCCTTAAGTAGCTCAGTGTCATTCTTTTCTGTTAACGCTCCTGCAAAGCACCTTGGGACAGTTTAGTACATTAAAGGTGCTAAATGTTGTTGCTTTGGCAGTAAAGTGTTTCATTCCTTTCCAAAACGAGGGAAACAATAAGTCGGAGAATTACAGGTTTATTAACCTCACGTCAGGTAAAGGTACAATTTCATGTTTACCATCACTTTCACCAATCATCACACACTGGAGGTTTATATCAGGAGCTTCTGTGTTATGGTCAGGTGTTCACAGGACAATAAATGACCCACCCTTATCCTGAGGCTATGCGCCCTAGTTCTAGCCTATCCAGCCAGGGGAAGCAGCCTCAGCATCCACCCTGGCAAGCCCTCTCAGAATCTTATATGTTTCAATAGAATCACTTCTCATTCTTCTAAACTCCAGAGAGTATAGGCCCAATCTACTCAATCTCTCAACAAAGAACAACCCTCTCCTCCCAGGAATCAATCTAGTCAACCTTCGTTGCACGCTGTCTAAGGCCTGTATATCCTTTCTTAGGTTCAGAGGCCAAAACTGTACACAGAACACCAGGTGTGGTCTCAACAAAGCCCTGTAGAATTGTCGTAAGACTTCCTTACTCAGTGTTCCAACACCCATGCAATAAAGGTCAACATGTCATTTACCTTCCTAATTGCTTGTTGTACCTGAACAACAACATTTAATAATTTCTCACCATTTAAAAATGTTCTGTTTTTCTATTCTTCCTGCCAAAGTGAATAGCCTCACATTTCTCCACATTATACTCCATCTGCCACCTTCTTGCCCACTAACTTAATCTGTCTACGTCCCTTTGCAGACTCTTTGTGTTCTGCTGATGGGCGGCTGCTCATTATCCTCAGTGTGATTTAATCCCCTTTCCCACTGAATACTGCGGACAGACAGGCTCACCTTGGAAACGAAATTGTCATTGTGACATCACTTTCTAAACAACAGCCTACAAGACAATGGGTTATCAATAAAGGTTAAAGTTATTCAACAATCTGCAATTAGATTTGTAATAAAAACATAACATTCTGAAACATAATTGGTAAATATAATCATTCATCTTTGTAGAATTCACTACCAAATATTAAGAATAATGAGCTTTGTACACACACAGCAAACACTTTGCGAGGCTCTTTTCAGTTGCTGCTCTGAACCCGCTGAGAGCTGGTGCACCCGGTGGGCATCAGGATCCGGCGGCCGCCCATCCGGCGGTGATGTGAGGTCATGTATCCAGGCTCTGTCTCACCCAATCAGTGGGTCCCATCAATGCTCAATAGAAAATACTGCAGCAAAAGCGATCCTGAACATTCACAAACTGGGAGCAATCGGCACAGCACAACACAAGTGTGTATTAGTAAACTTTAACACACAGAGTTTGTCACTAATTTGTGCAAGGTGCAGGGCACCATTGCTCACCTTCAGACCTGTCTCTCAATTCCAGCTCATCTCTGGGGGTTTGTTACAACGTTCACCCCGTCCTTTCAACACAGATATTACCCACATAATCCCACTTCAATTAGACATTGCACACAACTTCTGACAGTTACTGTCAAGACTAGACCTATGTTTCCAACCAAAAATGATTGCATCCTCCCACCCATGCACAATATATGTTATATATATTAATATGTAGTTATCCATTTAACAGTGAATGGTCTGGCACAGTAACAAATGAGGCAGCGTGGATGAATAAAGACATAAGGGAAAAATTGAAGGTAAGGAAAGAGGCATACCCTAAGTACATGAACAGCAGGGGAGAGCATGACAAGGGAGAATACGAACAGAATAGGAGAGAAATCAAGAAATGCAATTAGGAAGGTAAAGAGGAACTATTAAATTAAATTATCAAGGAACATAAAACAAAATAGTAAAGTATTCTACAGGCACATAAATAAAAAAAGTAACGTTGGGAATAGGGCCACGAAGGACCAGTCGGGACAAAACTATAGGCAGTGATAGCGAAATGGCAGAAATATTAAATAATTACTTTGCTTCAGCATTTGCCAGGGAGTCAGATCAGGTGGACATGATATCAGAAGATTAGAATGGGGACGGATTACAAGCACACATTTTGAAAGAATCTAGTGAAGAGATAGCAGATTAATAACTCATTTAATAATGGGTTTTAAAAAATTGTAGTGCTGGATGACTAATGTATAGCTTACGTAATACCTATATTTAAGAAGGGACATAGACTATGTCCAGGGAACTATAGACCAGTCAGGTTAATATCAGTGGTAGGAAATATAATGGAATCCCTACTAAAGGAAAAAAAGACAAACATCTAAAAATCAAAAATATAATAATCAGTCAGCAGGAATTTCAAAGAGAAAATCTTGCATGACCAACCTCATTAAATTCTTTGAAGAGTTAACAAAGAATGTAAGCAAGCATAATGTAGTAGACATAATTTATCTAGATTTCCAAAAGACCTTCGATAAATCACCACGTAATATAATGAATAATGTCAGAGAATAGGGTGTCAGGGGAAAGTAGCAGAATCCATAGCTAGCTGGGTTTAAGACAGAAAGCCGAGAGTAGGAGTCAGAGGTAGCTATACAGAGCGGGACCAAGATCGTTCACATTTTATATTAATGATTTAGAAATTGGAATCACAGACACAATTTCTAAATTTGCTGACAACACCAAATTGGTCCGGTGCAGTTCAACTGAGAACGGACTTAGTGCAATATGAACAGGGACATTGAGTATAGTGTAATATAAACCGAGACAGGTCTAGTGCACTGATAACTGAGAGAGGGCCGAGTGTAATCTAAACAGAGACATGGGCTAGTTCACTATTAACTGAGACCTGACCTACTGTAATTTAAACAGAGACATGTTCTAATGCAGTAATGACTGAGACAAAGGCTAGTATAATAAAAACAGAGTCATGTTCGAGTGCAGTAATAAATAGAAACATAGGAACATAGAAGGTAGGAGCAGGAGTAGGCCATTCTGCCCCTCGAGCCGGCTCCGTCATTCAATGCGATCATGGCTGATCATCCAAGTTTAGTAACTGGTCCCTGCTTTCTCCCCATACCCCTTGATCCCTTTTGCCTTAAGAAATATATACAACGCATTCTTGAATATATTTAATGTATTGGCCTCTACTGCCTTCTGTGGTAGAGAATTCCACAGGTTCACCACCCTCTGGGTGAAGACTTTCCTCCTCATTTTTGTCCTAAAATGCCTACCACTTATCCTTAGACGGTGACCCCTGGTTCTGGACTCCCCGACTATCGGGAAGATCCTCCCTCCATCTAGTCTGTCCAGTCATGCCACAATTTTATAAGTTTCAAAGATATCCCCTCTCGTTCTTCTAAACTCCAGCGAGTACAAACCCAATCGTCCCAATCTCTCCTCATACGTCATTCCTGCTATCCCAGGTATCAGCCTGGTGAATCTTCGCTGAACTCCTTCCATGGCAAGAATATCCTTCCTCAGATAAGGCGACCAAAACTGCACACAGCACTCAAGATGTGGTCTCACCGAAGCCCTGTACAACTGCAGCAAGACATCCTTGTTCCTGTATTCAAACCGTCTTGCTACGAAGGCCAACATACCATTTGCCTTCTTAACCGCCTGCTGCACCTGCATGCTTACCTTCAGTGACTGGTGCAGAAGGACACCCAGGTCTCGTTGCACTTCCCCTTCTCCCAATCTTTTGCCAGTCAGATAATAATGTGCCTTCCTGTTTTTACCACCGAAGTGGATAACCTCACATTTATCCACGTTATATTGCATCTGCCATGCTTCCGCCCAATCACCCAACCTGTCCAAATCATCCTGTAGTTTCTCGGCATCATCCTCACAGCACACATGCCCATCCATCTTTGTGTCGTCTGCAAATTTGGAGATATTACATCTAGAGATGTAATGAGAAAGGGTTAGAGTAATATAAACAGAGACATAGTTCAGTATAATATAAACATTAACATGATCCCTCTTCTTCTCTTATTTTTATGCAATCACTCGGAACCGAGGTTGACTTGCTTCCACACTAAAAATTAGTTCTCAGGTGACAGATGAGTCCAATGCGGGAGCTTCATCTCTGTCACAGTTGGGGCAGACAGTGGTTGAAGGGGCGGGTTGGTGGTGTGCTTGGGATGACGTGTGCTCCTTCTGCTGTTTGTGTTTGGCTTCTGGCAAAGAGAGTCAAGGTGTTTGGTGCCTTCCCGAAGGCTTTGAGGATGCTTTGAAGCGCTTCCTCTGCCCACCTGGGGCGCTCTTGCCTAATCGGAGCTCCGAGTAGAGTGCTTGTTTTGGGAGTCTCGTATCGGGCATGTGGAATGATGTGGCCAGTCAATCGGAGCTGATCGATCTTGGTCAGAGATTCGATGCTGGGGATGTTGGTCTGAGCGGGAACACTGATGCTGGTGCCCCTATCCTGCCAATGGATTTGCAGGATCTTGTGGAGGCAGCGATGATGGTACCTCTCCAGTGGTTTGAGGGGCCCGCTTTACATGGCCCATGTCTCTGAAGATTACAGCAGGGCGGGTATCACTACTGCTCTGTAGACCATGAGCTCAGTGCCGGGTTTGTGGTCCTGGTCTTCAAGCACTCTCTTCCTCAGGCGAACGGAGGCTGCACTGGCACACTGAAGGTGGTGTTGGAGTCGTCATTGACGTCTGCCGTTGTTGACAGCAGGCTCCTGAGATATGGAAAGTGGTCCACGTTGTACAAGGCCTCGTTATGAATTTTGATAATCGGGGAGCAGTACTGTGGGGCGGTAGCAGGCTGGAAGAGAATCTTTGTCATACAGATGTTTAGTGTAAGGCCCATGCTCTCGTACGCTTCATTGAAGGTGTTGGTGATGGTTTGGATTTTGGCCTCAGAGTGTGCGCAGATGCAAACGTCATCTGCATACTGTAATTCCAGAACAAAGGATGGGTCTACCTTTGAACTGGAGGCGATGGAGATGGAAGAGTTACCGTTCGTTCTGTAGATTAGCTCCACTACAGCGGGGAGCTTACTGAGCGTGAGACGGAGTATTGCAGCCACGAAAATTGAGGAGAGCGTTGGTGCAATGGCACAGCCTTGCTTGACCCTTGTCCATACGTGAATTGGGTCTGTGGTGGATCCGTTGGTCAGGATCACGGCATGCTTATCATCGTGAAGCAGGCAAAAGTTTGAGGGCAGCCAAATTTGAGGACGACACACCATAATCCCTCATGGTTGATATTGGCAAAGGCCTTTGTGAGTTCAAAGAAGGCCATGTACAGCGTTGGTGCTGTTCCCTGTATTCATCGTGTAATTGATGCGCAGTGAAGATCATATCCATTGTGCCCCTTAGTGGGTGGAATCTGCATGGAGGCTCTGTGAGGAGCTCTTCAGCCACTGGGAGAAGGCGATTGAGGAGGATTCTTGCAAAGACTTTGCCTGGGGCAGACAGTAGGGAGACACCTCTGCAATTACCGCAATCAGGCTTGTTATCTTTCTTGAAGATGGTGATGATTAATGCCTCTCTGAGATCCCCTGGCATGCTCGCCCCCTTCCAAATAAGAGAAATGAGTTCATGTATTCACACCAATAGTGGTTCTCTGCCATGTTTTAACGCCTCAGCGGGGATTCCATCTCCTCCTGAGGCCTTGTTGTTCTTCAGTTGTCGGATGGCCTTTTCAACATCATGCGGGGCTGGAGTTGTGCTGTGGTGGTGGCGGGCAGCAAGCTGCAGGGTAAAGTTGAGGACACTCACATCGAAGATTAAGGAGCTCTTCGAAATGCTCCTTCCAGCGGGCACTGACTGCCTCTCTGTCCTTGAAGAGTACCACTCCACTCTTGGCCCGCAGTGGGGTAGGATCTTGGATGTTTGGGTGGTATTGATTGCGCTAAAGAATCCACGCACGTCATGGTTTTCGGCTAGCTGCTGGATCAATTGCGCTTTCTCCACCCACCATCTGTTTTTTAGGTCGCGAGTTCTTCTTGGACCTCAGTCTTCAGGCATCTTTAGAGCTGCTTTCTTGCTCTTTCGTTCTGTTGCTATTTACAGATCTGGAATGCTTTGCACTTGCAGCCTATTAGCTCCTGGATCTCCTGGCCGTTCTCGTCGAACCAGTCTTGGTGTTTCCTGGTGCTGATTATGGAGGCCTTGAGTGCAGACACGGCGCTGTGGACCCTCTGTGTCTCTGAATCACTGGGAGTTGTCAGGATGGTTTTGAGACGGAGGCTGAATAGGTCTTTCTCAGCAGGCCCATTGCGTGCTCCAGCATTGATTTTCCTGCGGCATTGCTTCTGCCCCGCTGCTGTTTTGGGGCGACGTTGATGGAGATGAGAGAACGGTATAGGCGGTGGTCTGTCCAGCAGTCATCAACTCCTGTCATGGCGTGGGTGATGTGGATATCCTTGCTCGGACGATAATGTAGTCCAGCAGATGCTGTAGAAGGAAGCTGTAGAGTGCAGGAAGATATCAATAAATTGGTCAGGTGTGGCTGAACAATGGCAAATGGAATTCAATCCGGAGAAGTGTAATGTAATGCATTTGGGGAGGGCTAACAAGGAAAGGGAATACACATTAAATGGTATGACACTGAGTAGTGCAGAGGAACAAAGGGTCTTTGGAGTGCATGTGCACAGATCCCTGAAGGTAGCAGGCCAGGTAGATAAGGTTTGAAGAAGGCATACGGAATGCTTTGTTTTATGAGCCATGGCATAGAATACAAGAAATGGCTTCAATTGTACAAAACACTAGTTAGCGGGGTTATGCTTTAATTGTACAAAACACAAGTTAGGCCTCAGCTAGAGTACTGCGTGATTTTCTGGTCATCACATTAAAGGAAAGATGTGATTGCACTAGAGAGGTTGCAGAGGAGATTTACAAGGATATTGCCGGGCATAGAGAACCTAATCTATGAGGAAAGACTGGATAGGCTGGGTCTGTTTTCCTTGGAACAGAGGCGGTTAAGGGGAGACTTTATTGAGGTGTATAAACGTATGAGGGGCATAGATAAACTGGATAGAAAGGACATATTTCCCTTAGCAGAGGGATCAAAAACCAGGGGGCACAGGTTTGAAGTAATTGGTGAAAGGTTTAGACGGGATTTGTGGGGGAATTCCTTCACTCAGAGGGTTTTGGTGGTCTGGAAATCACTGCCTGGAAGGGTGGCAGACGCAGGAAACCTAACCCCATTTAAAATTACTTACATTTGCACTTGGAATGCTGTAACCTGCAGGGCTACGGACCAAGAGCTGGGAAGTGGGATTAGGCTGGATAGCTCTTTGTTTTCCTGCATAGACACGATGGGCTGAAATTGCCACCTTCTGCACTGTAACTTTCTATGATTCTATGAGATGCCAGTGCTTGGAGCGAGGGTGTTGTCATGAAGCCTTGTACTTTTCTCTCTGATGGATCAAGGTCTAATGTAATATAAACAGAGACTTTGTCTAGTGTAGTTTGACTGAAGCAGAGTCTAGTGTAGAAAACAGAGCGACAGTGTCTATTACAATGTAACTGAGCTGGGGCCTAGTATAATAGAAACGGAGGCATGTTGTACTGCAGCATTAAGAGAGATATGGTCTAGTGCAGTAATAGCAGAGACATGGTCTAGTGTTATATAAACAGATATATGGTCCAGTGCAGTAATAAATGAAGATATGGCTAGAGTAGTATGACTGAGATAGGTCCTAATCTAGTGCAGTAATAATTGAGCCAAGGTAAAGTGCAACATAAACAGAGGAAAGGCCTAGTGTAACATAAACAGAGACCGAGTCAAGTGCAGTTGTAATTGAGACAGGACATAGTTTAATATAAACAGAGAGAGAGAGTCTATTGAAGTATAAATGAGAGAGGACCTAGGTTAGAATAATCATGGAGAGAGTACAAAAACGTGAACATGGTGTGGGTTATAGACATACAGTGATGCAGAGCATGGAGTGAAAGTACAAATATTCTCCATGTATGTATTCTCAATTAATCTTAGAATTTTACCACAGATAGCCTTTCCTTCTCGCCATTAACATTCCTCTTTTTTGCGTCTCTTGTCCAATTTACCTGTTAAAACAATTCTCGTAGTTATTCCACATTTTCACCTCCTTCTGTGTAAAGGATTGTTTCTCACCATATAAATGTATCTTTTACAGAGTCATATTTCACCTTAGGGGTTAAATTTATTTTCCTCCTGTTTCCACAGGGACCAGTAGAGCTTCTTCTCTCCTTTTCTTTTGGCCAATCCGTCTTTCACCGATTGGGTTGGTGAACGGTCAACGCCTCCTGGGATTGCACGGATTCGGTGTTTTATCTGCTCAGAGAGTCCCTATGCTCAATAGGACACCCGCAGATGATCGGGACCATCAACCCGTCTGAAGGAGGTTGGGTTTGATTCACTCAGTTAATGACTCGGCCAAGGAGGGCCGCAGCTCCCACAATACCCAGCGTCATAGACAAGCCCCATTGTGACATGGGCCGCGCTGCACTCTGGGAAAATTGTTCGCACATGCGCGCCTCACCAACCGTATTAACGATTTTCTTATTCTCTCGCGCGCAAAATTTCACTTTTATCGATTAATATCGAGCTGTTACTTTGAACGAAAGTTAAATCGTTTGTCTTTTTCATTGAGCTATTAATTAATTATGCAGCAACCAGCATGTTACGTCAGACAAAGGGTGTCGACGGTACCTCTTATTAACATGGCCGGCCGTACGTCATAAAAAGATGGCTGCGGGTTTGCTCTGCTGTGGATTACGACACAATCCTTTCCGCACGTCAGACCACCGTGTTTGACTGTTTCTGCCATTGATTGAGAGTCAGGGGTTCACGTGCCCTCTCCAGCCTCCGCTAAGCACAAAAGAGCCCCAGTTTGTGCAGCCTGTGACCCCTGACTCAGGGCTCTGAAAGCGCGGGTTCAGACCAGGCCTCTTAAAGTGGTCCTACACCGTCCGAGCAATTTATCCTTGTATTAGCATTTAGAGGGTGTCAGTAGAACTTTGAATAAGAATGGGAAGCACATTCAATTTAATTCTTTAAATATTAATCAATATAATATTAATAGATTCAGTAAGTTGTGAAAAAGCAAGAGCTTTTCTCGGCTAATGACTAAAGATAATTTCATGCAAGTAAAATTGTAAAGTAGGATCAGTAATTTTAAAGGAGTACATGTTATTATTTAATTTAATTTTATTGGCTAAATTTGTTTATTTCTGTATCCAATATTATTAAAGCAGTAGCAACATCGGAACATAGAGGTAGGCCATCAGCTCCTCGAGCCTGTTCCGCCATTCGATTACATTTAACGCCATCTACTAGCCTTTGTTCCGTAACCTTTAAAAGCTTTCCTAACAAAAATGTACCAATCAATCACTGGCAGCAATCAGAAATGAATGCCAGTGCCTTTTAAGCTTTCTCTTTCTCATTAATTCTCTGGATATCGCTGGCAAGGCCGACAGTTATTGCCCATCCCTTAGTTGGCCATTAAGAAGTTGGTGGTGGGCCTTCTTCTTGAACCGCTGCAGTTCTGCTCCTTTCAAGGGTTTGATAAAACTGAGGGTCGGGCCAGGCCACTTCAGAGGGCAGTTAAGTGTCACCAGTTTGAGAATAGTACTGGAGAAAAGACCGGGAAGAACAACAGGTTCCCTTCCCCAAAGGGACATTGGTGAACCTGTTGCGGTTTTACAACCATCCTGTAGATTCATGGTCACTTTTACTGATACCAGCTTCTCATTTCTTTTAAAATATTCTGAATATAAATTTCCAAATGAGCAGGGTTGCAGTTGAAATTGTGCACTCAAGCTATTATTAGAACTGGCTGTTGGATTACGAGTCGAGTAACTAACCAGCACACTACTGCAGCCATTAAACCAAGTAATGATCTGTGTCTCAATCACTCTAGTGGCAAAGTATTCCATGTTCAATCAATTCTCCACCCACCACTCTCTCCATAAAGATATTTCTCGAACTATCTCAGTCTCCTGAAAACAATTTCAATTTACAATCATAGAAATTTACCGCACAGGAGCAGACCATTCGGCCTGTAATTTCTTTGCTGGCTCTTTTTAAGAGCAGTCATGCACCGCACCCCACTCCCGTTTTTTGTCCATAGCCCTGTAAGTTCCTCCTCATCAAGTATCTATCCAACTCTCCCTTTTAAATTTATTTATGAAATGACATTCCACCACCTATTCAGATGCAGCATCCGAGTGCCCGACAACTCTCTGAGTGAAAACATTTCTCCAATCTCCCCTCTAGATCTATTGTCAATGATTCTGATTCCATGACCTCTGGTTATGGGCCCGCTCGCCAGAGGGAAATTGTTTTCTCTATCTTCTCTAACAAAACTTCTCATCATCTTGCAGACCTCTCTTAGGTCACCTCTGAACGTTCTCTGTCCCAAGGAGAAGAGTTCTAACAATTCCAACCTTTCCCTCATAACTTGTAACATCCTGGTAAACTTCCACTGTACCCTTTCTAAGGATTCACATCTTTTCTGAAGTAAGGTGCCCAGAATTGTCCACAATTATCCAACTGAGGCCTAACTATTGATTTATAAATTCTAGCACTATCCCTTAGTTTTTATATTATCTGCATCTATTTCAAACCCAGGTAACCCATATGCTCTTTTAACCACCTTATCAACTTGTCCTGCCACCTTTAAGCATGTGTATACAGGGACAATTAGAACTCGCTTTTCAAAATGGATTGAATTTGATGATGTTTTGATTATGATTGAAGCACGGGGAACAACCTTTCCATCTCCTGCCAGTAAAGACATTTTACAATGACTAAAGGAATCCGAAAGGATCCCTTAGCCTTGTTTGTTTCAAAGAAAATCTCAAGCCTCTCACCATAACTGTAGCTCCCCTTCCCAATGTCGTCCCGGTCAAGTTAAGCAGTTACAATTTCTACAACTTTAATGCTATTCCTATAATGATGCGCGCGGCACTGCAGACAGCACTCTAACAGTGGAACAACCAACCCAGCGGTTACAGTACTAGACCAGTGAACAGGAAGTAGTAAGTTCCAATCTCGCTAGGGCGGGCAGTGAAACTGAACTCAAGTCAAGCTAATAGTATGTGTGCTTACACTAGTAAAATAAGATTAAAGCTCCCGGCTTGTTGTTAAAACTCCCAATCGGTTTAATAATGCCCCTCGTTGAAGTGAACAAGTTACACACTTAATGTGCTTGAATTCCAAATCAGGGCGCTTAGGGCTGGGTGAATAAAACCTTGCTATAGTCACTCACATCACGGAAATAATTAACATGTTGCCCCCAAAGATTTACGCTTCAAAAGTGCAGAAATCACGAAAAGCGAGAGGACAGGTACACAATTGGATTAGAAAGGACATGTGTGCCTGGATCTCAGGCGGAGAGCAGGAATAAAACCGGGCTAGAAGTGATTTTACACTTGTATAAATCTCTGGTTCGGACCCATTGACAGCACTGCATTCAGTGCTGGGAACCAAGCCTCAGGAACCACGGATTGCCCTTGGAAAGGGTCCAGCGCAGATTCACAAGGGGTAAGAGTGTTATATTATGAAGACAGAGCGTAGCTACTAGATTTGCATTCCCGTGGATATTGAAGATTACCAGGTGATATGTCTGAGGTGTTTAAGATAATTAAAACATTTGATCCGGAAGATAAAGGGATGGATATCGACAGGGTCAAGCGTAATATAAATAGAGACAGGTTTCAGTATAATTTAAATAGCACCAGGTCCCAGTGAAATATTAGCACAGAAAAGTTCTAGTGTAATATAAAAAGATCCAGGGTCGAGCGTAATACAAACAGAGACATGGCCTAGTGTAATATAAACAGAGAGAGGGTCTAATGAATTATAAAGAGAGTCAGGGTCTAGTGTAAAATAAACAGTGACAAGGTCTAGTGTAATATAAACAGCGAAATGGCCTAGTGCAATATAAACAGCGACAGGTTCTAGTGTAATAATAGCAGAAACAGGGTCTAGTGTGCAATAAACAGAGACAGCGTCTAGTGCAATATAAACAGAGAGAGTGTCTAGTATATTATAATAAGGTAAAGGATCCAGTGTGATATAAAGAGAGTCACGGTCTAGTGTAATATAAACAGCGAAATGGCCTAGTGTAATATAAGCAGAGACAGGGTCTAGTTTAATATAAACAGAGACAGGGTCTAGTGTAATAAAACAGAGACCGGGTCTCGTGCAATATAAAAAGAGACAGGGTCTCGTGTAATATAAACAGCGACAGAGTCAAGTGGTATTATAAACAGAGACAGGGTCTAGTGTAGCATGAAGACGAGAGGGTCTATTATAATATAAACAGGGACAGGGCTGAGTGTAATATAAACAGAGACAGGATCTAGTGCAATATAAACAGAGCCAGGGACTAGTGTAATAATATCAGAGACAGGCTCTAGTGTACTATAAACAGAGACAGCGTCTAGTGTAACATAAACAGAGACAGTGTCTAGTATAATATAATAAAGCGAAAGGGTCCAGTGTTATATAAACAGCGACAGGGTCTAGGTTAATATAAACAGAGACAGGGGCTAGTGTAAGATATACAGAGACTGGGTCTAGTGTAAATAATGAGAGAGGCTGCAGTGAAATATAAACAGAGACAGGGTCTAGTGAAATATAAACAGAGACAGGGTCTAGTGAAATATAAACAGAGACAGGGTGAAGTGTAATATAAATAGATGCAGGGTCTAGCGTAAGATAAACAGAGACAGGGTCTAGTGTAATATAAACAACGACAGAGTCAAGTGGTATTATAAACAGAGACAGGGTCTAGTGTAGCATGAAGACGAGAGGATCTATTCTAATATAAACAGAGACAGGGCTGCGTGTAATATAAACGGAGACAGTGTCTAGTGTAATATAAACAGAGACAGTGTCTAGTATAATATAAAAAAGCGAAAGGGTCCAGTGTGATATAAACAGCGACAGGGTCTAGGTTAATATAAACAGAGACAGCGGCTAGTGTAAGATAATCAGAAACAGGGTCTAGTGTAAAATAAACAATGACAGGATGTAGTTTAATATGAACAGAGACAGGGTCTAGTGTAACAAAAACAGAGACAGAGTCTAGTGTAATATTAACAGGGACAGGTTGAAGTGTAATAATAACAGAGACAATGGGTTGGATTTTGCTACGGGGGGCGGGTTGGGCTCGTGTTCCCTACATTTCGGGCTGGATTTTGCTAGGGCCGTGGAGGCGGGATTGGAGACGTGTGGGGGATAAAAATCGCAAAACTGGCGTGCGGGCGCAAACCCGCCTCCATGCAATTTTCCTAAATTCGTGTCTGCTGGTCCCGACTCCGTCCCGCCTCCAGGAGGCGGGATAGGCCCTTAAGGCCCTGAACAAGCCCTCAATTGGCTCTATAATCCCATTTTCCTATCCAGTTGCAAGTTTAATCGTTTTCCCACGTGAAACACGCCTGGTGGGAAACACACATCTGAACCCTGGCGGGAGCACAACTGGCTTGAGGAGTAGCAGCTGCAGCTCAACCATTAAATGGCAGATTTGAACAGGCTTTAATTGCAGGTGGCATAACTTTGCTCTCGCAGGTCTGGGGGATCTTTCAGAAGGCTTCCCAAAGCTCTGGAAGTTTGCAGCCTGACAACCATCTCCAGTGTAACCTCCTGGGAAACCCCTCTCGCCACCTTCACTGAGCGCTTCCTCAACTGAGGCATCTACGAGAAGCATGGGAGCTTTTTTTGGCCTGCCCTTCTGGATATTACATGAGGCCGCCCAACAGCAGCAGCAACAACAGTTGCGCCAAGCTGCTGCTGCCCCACCTGAGGATGCACAGGCCAGAAGGGGCCAGCGCATGGAAGTCCGTCGGCGCAGGAGATACCCCCCAAACAGGGTCGACAGACGCAGGGTCAGCTACCTCGACATGTCTGAGCGGCAGTGCCAAAGGCGGCTCCGACTTTCGCGAGAGATAATGGCTGACATCTGGGCAATGCTGCAGCAAGACCTGGAGCCCAGAGGAGCAGCTGGACACCCCTTATCAGTGGCCGTCAAAGTCACCATCGCACTCAACTTTTTTGCCTCAGGCTCATTCCAGGGATCAGCAGCAGACATCAGCGGCATCTCACATGCGGCCGCACACACTTGCATCAAGCGGGTAACCGATGCCCTCTTTGCCATCGCGCACAATCACATCCATTTCACCAAGGATCTAGCAAGTGTCATGGCGAGAGCGGTTGGATTTGCGAATCTTGCAGGCTTTCCAAGGGTGCAGGGCATCGTTGATTGCACACATGTGGCCCTTAAGGCTCCCCATCGCAATCCTGGTATATTTGTCAACCGCAAGGGCTTCCACTCCCTCAACGTTCAGCTGGTGTGTAACCACAAGAAGGAAATTTTGCATGTTTGTGCCAAGTACCCTGGCAGTTGCCATGACTCCCTCATACTGCGCCAGTCTACTGTGCCTCCGCTATTCAGTCCGCCAGACCAACTTAACGGATGGCTACTTGGAGACAAGGGCTATCCCTTGAGGACGTGGCTATTGACGCCGCTGAGGAGCCCATCCAACGCAGCGGAGAACTAGAACTCCAGCCACCTTTCCACCAGAGCCATGATCGAGCAGACCATTGGTCTGCTGAAGATGCGCTTCAGATGCCTGGATAGATCAGGTGGAGCCCTGCAATACTCAGCAGCCAGGGTCTCCAGAATCGTTGTGGTTTGCTGTGTGCTTCACAACATGGCACAGCGTCGTGGCTTGCAGATGGCCGAGGACCAAGTGGCTCCTGACATATCCTCCTCAGATGAGGAGGAGGAGGGGGAGGAGGAGAGCGAAGACGAACATCTTGCAGAGGCTCATCAACCAGCGGCAGCAGTGCGCCAGAACATTGGTGGCCGGCATGCAAGGAACGCACTCATATTGGCCAGATTTGCTGAGCCTCGCCCATGAGGGACTATTGCCTCGCATCCTTTTACCTGAGCACTGACAATAGCCAGGAAGCAGCTGAGTTCTAGCGATGTGACCACCATACTGACCTCAAAGTGAAAGTCCCATTCGCGAAATGACACACGCCACAACTACAGCAGTAGCCAACAGATGTTTTAATCACATTATTCTGATGGCTTTCAACAATAACACATTAAATTCCACCCAAGTGACTACCCTTGTGACTATTTGTGCAGTTTATTTCTCTTACGCGTGCTCCTACGTAGTGGTACCCCAGTGGCATCAGCAGATGTGGAGGCCCTTTGCTCACTTCCTTGCTGCTCCTGTCTGGACACCTTTGGCGGGCGTCCTCTGGGGTTGCGAGCCTGTAAGGGCTGCGCAGCAGTCTACTGCTCCTGCGGCTGTGCAGGGGTTGAGACGCCGATCTCACTTGGGTGCTGACTCAGGTGGGGCTCTGACCGAGGACTTGTCAGTGGCAAGGAAGTTTGAGCGCTTGGATAGGAGCCCCCACCTCCTTGTTCTCTGCCACCATCATCCCTCTCATGGGTCAGGTCCCCCTCAGCGCTTGCAAGTGGCGAGAGAGCACCTTGCTGCACATCAGGGGAGCCATGCGGACCCATGTCGGGACTGGCAGTCCTTCTCAGAGGGACTGCCATGAAGGTCTGGTTTCTCAGTTCAATAGCTACGCATCGCTCCTCCAGAGATGTCAGTCTAGTCTGAACACTCACCATGTTTTCAACATTCGCGCGACGTATCTCCTCCATGGCCGTAGCCAGCCTTTCCATGGAGGTTGCCATCCTTTCCATGGTAATGCCTTGATGCGCCAATGACTCCACAAATGCTCTGCTCGTGTTAGCGGCGGACTCTTCCATTCGCTCCACACTCGCAGCAGCCCTGGAGACAAAACCTGCCAGAGACTCCTGCATATTTTCCTGGAGTGCCATCACCGCTGATACTGTGGATGGACCCAGAGGCAGAGGGTCGACATGCAGCTGAGCCGAGCTGGGAGAGTGCTGCGCCCTCCGACTAGGACTCTGCACTGCTGTCCCTGTCTCCACCATCTGCTGAGGCTCACTTGTGAGCTGTGATACACCAGGTGACGACACTACTCTATGTCCCGAAGGTCCCACCGAGGTGTCAGTGTCTGCGCTGGTGCTGGGTGCGTTGCGTTCTGCTGACGCTGCGCCATCAGAGGTTGCAGCTTCCTCTGAGGAGTCTCGTAGCTGAGGCTGAACCTCCTCCTGCGTCCTGGAGACGGGAGCTTGCGCTGGACCTGTGTGGGAGTAAAGGAAAGTGTCAGAGATGAGAGGCCAGGGTTACCTGCACAGTGCTTATTGCAGATGATCAGAGGTCCATCTGTTAGAGCTTCCAAGTCATTATCAGCGAGTCATGCAATGCAATTGAGAGAGTTGGAAAACTCTTCTGTCACCAGCTTGCTCTGCTGCACCGGTCTCTCCGTCCCCCACTTGTGTGTCGTCCTGGATGCCGACGATCTCCAGGACCGCCTCCTCCCATGGGGTCAGCTGGGCTAAGGAGGCTGCCCCTCCCCCTGTCTTGGCTCGCTCTGCTCGGTTGTCAGCTCTCTTTTCCTACAATGGGGGAGACAAGTGGATTTTGAGCGAGAATGAATGAGTGAGTGTAGAGAATCGATGGCATAGATGCTTAGAAGGAGAGAAAGATGGAGTGAGATGGCAAGACCAAGGGTCCTCCCTATGTGATGTATGTTGCTTTCATATCATGACAGTGATAGGGTGTGTGAGGGCTGCATAGTCCATTAGTTAGGTGAATGTGATCATAGAGAGAGAGGGAGTGGGAAAGGGTGCATGGATGTCAGTGTCAAGTGGGATGTGGAGGAAGAGATTGGTAAAGCTGAGAGCTGGTGAGGAAAGGCAATGGGGATCAGATTAAGAGTGATGGGAACATCATACTCACTTTTCCAGTGCGCAGAAGGTCATGGAAGCGTTTGCGACATTGGGTCCATGTTCTGTTGGTATTGCTGGTGGCGTTCACCTGCTCTGCCACCCTCAGCCACACAGCCTTGGTTTGCTGGGGTGGCTTCTTCCTCCCCGAGGAGGGGAAGAGCACCTCCCTGCTCTCTTTCGCTCCCTCCACCAACGCCTGGAGGGCTGCCTCGTCAAATCTGGGGGATGCCTTCCTCCGATGTGGCGCCATGACTGATGATGTTCGCAGAAGCTTGGCAGTCTGCTGAAGTGAGCAAGGCTTGTGGAAGCCCTTAAATGAAGCAGCAGTGATGATGTCATCGGAGGCGAGCTTCCCACCTGAAAAGCTCTCAGGCTAGGCGTTCCCTCACGTGGGGAATCAATTGGGCTATTAAATCAAAATTGCATCAGTTTCCCACATCGTTCAGAATTCGTGTGGGAAACACGAAGGGCTGGATTTTGCTACGGGGGCGGGCTGGATTCGTGTTCCCCACATTTCCTGTTTCCCACACGAATTCTGCACGATGTGGGAAATTGATGCAATTTTGATTTAACAGCCCAATTGATTCCCCACGTGTGGGAACCCCTAGCCAGAGAGCTATTAAGGAAGTTCACCTGTCAGTAAATTGATATGTTTGTATCTTTGGTACAGGAAGCTCACCTGTCCATAAACTTGGATGTTTGTGTCTCTGGTACAGGAATTCGACCTGTCAGTATATTGGGATGTTTGTGCCTCTGGTACAGGAAGGTCAGTTGTCAGTCAATTGGGATGTTTGTGTCTCTGGTACATGAATGCCACCTGTCAGTAAATTGGGATGTTTATTTCACTGTTACAGCAAGTTCACGTGTCAGTAATTTGGCATGTTTGTGTCTCTGGTACAGGAAGTTCACCTGCCGTAAATTGGGATGTTTGTGTCTCTGGTTCAGGAAGGTTACGTGTCTGTAAATTGGGATGTTTGTGTCTCTGGTACAGGAAGGTCAACTGTCTGGAAGTTGGGATATTTGTTTCGCTGGTACATGTAGGTCAGCTGTCATTAAATTGGGGTGTTTGTGTCTCTGGTACAGGAAGGTTACCTGTCAGTAAATTGGGATCTTTGTCTCTCTGCTGCAGGAAGGTCACCTGTCAGTAAATTGAGATGTTTATTTCTTTGGCACATGACGGTCACCTGTCAGTTAATTCGGATGATTATTTCAGTGGTACAGGAAAGTAACATGCCATTAAATTCGGATGTTTGTTCCTCTGGTTCAGGAAGTTCACATGTCAGTAAACTGGGATGCTTGTGTCTCTGGTACATGAAGTTCACCAGTCATTAAATTGGGATGTTTGTGTCTCTACTACAGGAAGTTCACCTTTCTGTATTTTGGAATGATTGTGTCTCTGCCACAGGAATGCCACCTGTCCGTAAATTGGGATGTTTTTGCCTCTGGTACAGGTAGGTCACTGTCAGTAAATTAGGATGTTTGTGCCTCTGGTACAGGAATGCCACGTGTCAGTAAATTGGGACGTTAATGTCTCTGCTGCAGGAATTTCACCTGTCAGTAAACTGGGATGATTATGTCTCTGGTACAGGAAGGCCACCTGTCAGTTAACTGGGAAATTTGTTTAAGTGCTGCAGGAAGAACACATGACATTAAATTGGGATGATGGTGTCTCTGGTACAGGAAGTTCACCTGTCAGTAAATTGGGATATTTGTGTCTCTGGTACAGGAAGATCACCTGTCTGTAAATTGGGATGTTTGTGTCACTCTTACGGGAAGTTCACCTATCAGTAAATTGATATGTTTGTATCTATGGTACAGGAAGCTCACCTGTCCGTAAATTTGGATGTTTGTGTCTCTGGTACAGGAATTCGACCTGTCAGTATATTGGGATGTTTGTGCCTCTTGTACAGGAAGGTCAGTTGTCAGTCAATTGGGATGTTTGTGTCTCTGGTACATGAATGCCACCTGTCAGTAAATTGGGATGTTTATTTCACTGTTACAGCAAGTTCACGTGTCAGTAATTTGGCATGTTTGTGTCTCTGGTACAGGAAGTTAACCTGTCAGTAAATTGGGATGTTTTTGTCTCTGGTACGGGAAGGACACCAGTGTGTATTTTGGGATGTTTGTGCCTCTATTACAGGAAGGTCACCTGTCTGTAAATTGGGATGTTTGTGCCTCCGTAAAGGAATGCCAACTGTCAGTCAATTGGAATTTTGTGTCACTGGTACAGGAAGTTCATCTGTCAGTAAATTCAGGTATTTATGTCGCTGGTACAGGAATGCTACCTATCAGTACATTGGGATGTTTTTGTCTCCGGTACTGGAATACCACCTTTCAGTAAAGTGGGATGTATGTGTCTCTGGTACACGAAGGTCACCTGTCAGTAAATCGGGATGTTTATGTTTCTGGCACAAGATGGTCCACTGTCAGTAAATTGGGATGTTTGTGTCTCTGGTACAGGAAGGTCACCTGTCAGTAAGTAGGAATGCTTGTGCCTCTGGTAAAGGAAGTTCACCAGGCAGTAAATTGGGATGTTTGTGTCTCTGGTACAGGAAATTCACCAGGCAGTAAATTGGGATTTTTTGTGTCTGCTACTGGAAGATCACAAGTCAGTATTTTGGAATGATTTTTTTCGGTACTGGTAGGTCTCCTATCAGTAAATTGGGATGTTTGTGCCTGTGGTACAGAGAGGGCACCTGTCAGTAAATTGTGCTGTTTGTGTCTGTGGTACAGAAAGTTCACCTCTCTGTAAATTTGGATGTTTGTATCTCTAGTTCAGGAATGTTATCTGTCTGTCAATTGGGATGTTTCTGTCTCTGGTACATGAAGGTCACCTGTCAGTAAATTAGGATGTTTGTGTCATTCTTACAGGAAGTTTACCTTTCAGTAAATTGGGATGTTTATTTCTCTGGCACAGCACGGTCACCTCTCAGTTAATTGGGATATTTGTTTCAGTGGTACAGGAATGTAACATGCCATTAATTGGAATGTTTGTACCTCTGGTACAGGATGGTAACCTGTCAGTAAATTGGGATGTTTATTTCACTGATACAGGAATCTCACCTGTTAATATATTGGGATGATTGTGTCTCTGGTACAGGAATGCCAACTGTCATTAAATTGGGAAGTTTGTGTCTCTGGTACGTGAAAGACGCCAGTCAGTAAATTGGGATATTTTTGTCTCTGGTACAGGAAGATCACCTACCTGTAATTTGGGATGTTTGTTTCAGTGATTCAGGAAGGTCACATGTCATTTACTTGTTATTTTGGTGTCTCTGGTACAGGAAGATCACCTGTCAGTAAATTGCGATGTTTGTGTCTCTGGTACAGGAAGATAACCTGTTACTAACTTGGGATGTTTGTTTCACTGTTACAGGAAAGTCAACTGTCTGTATTTTGGGATGTTTGTGCCTCTGGTAAAGAAATGTAATCTGTCAGTAAATTGGGATTTTGTGTCACTGGTACAGGAAGTTCACCTGTCAGTAAATTGGGATGTTTATGTCTCTGGTACAGGAATGTGACATATCAGTAAATTGGGATGTTTGGTCTCTGGTACAGGAATGTCACCTGTCAGTAAATTGGGATGATTGTTTCTCTGGAACACGAATCTCACCAGTCAGTAAATTGGAATGTTTGTGTCTCTGGCACAAGATGGTCCACTGTCAGTAAATTAGGATGTTTGCATCTCTGGTACAGGAATTTCACCTGGCAGTATATTGGAATGTTTGTTTCTCTGGTACAGGAAGTTCACCAGGCAGTAAATTGTGTTTTTTTTTGTCTTGTATTGGATGATCACCTGTCAGAAAATTGGAATGATTTGTTTCGATACAGGAATGTCTCCTGTCAGTTAATTGGGATGTTTGTGTCTCTGGTACAGGAAGGTCACCTCTCAGTAAATAGGGATGTTTATGTCTTTGGTACAGGATGGTCACCTGTCAGTTAATTGGGATGATTGTTTCAGTGGTACAGGAAAGTAACATGCCATTAATTGGGGGGTTTTCTGCCGTGCCTCTGGTTCAGGAATTTATCATCTCAGTAAACTGGGATGCTTTTGTCTCTGGTACAGGAAGAACACCTGTCTGTATTTTGGAATGATTGTGTCACTGGCACAGGAATGCCTCCTGTGAGTAAATTGGGATGTTTGTGTCTCTGGTACAGGAAGGTCACCTGCCTGTAAGTTGGGATGTATGTTTTGCTGGTACATGTAGGTCAGCTGTCAGTAAATTGGGATGCTTGTGTCTCTGGTACAGGAAGGTTACCTCTCAGTAAATAGGGATGTTTATGTCTTTGGCACAGGATGGTCACCTGTCAGTTAATTGGGATGATTGTTTCAGTGGTACAGGAAAGTAACATGCCATTAATTGGGGGGGTTTCTGCCTTGCCTCTGGTTCAGGAATTTCTCATGTCAGTAAACTGGGATGCTTGTGTCTCTGGTACAGGAAGAAAACCTGTCTGTATTTTGGAATGATTGTGTCACTGGCACAGGAATGCAACCTTTCAGTAAATTGGGATGGTTTTGCCTCTGGTACAGGGAGGTCACCTGTCAGTAAATTGGGATGATTTTGCCTCTGGTACAGGAATGTCACGTGTTAGTTACTGAGATAATTGTCTCAGTGGTACAGGAAGGTCACATGCCATTAAATTGGGATGATGGTGTTTCTGGTACAGGAAGTGCACCTGTCAGTAAATTGGGATGTTTCTGTCTCTGGTACAGGAAGTTCACCTGTCTGTAAATTGGGATGTTTGTGTCTCTGGTACAGGAATGCCACCTGTCAGTACATTGGGATGTTTGTGTCTCTGGTACAGGAACGTCACATGTGTGTAATTTGGGATGATTGTGTCTCTGGTACAGAAATGCCACCTGTCAGTAAATTGGGATGTTTGTGTCTCTGGTACAGGAAGGTCACCTATCAGTAAATTGGGATGTTTGTGTCTCTGGTACATGAATGGCTCCAGTCAGTAAATTGGGATGTTTGTGTCTCTGGTACAGGAAGTTCACCTGTCAGTAAATTGGGATGTTTGTTTCAATGGTATGGGAATGTCACCTGTCAATAAATTGGGATGTTCATGGCTCTGCTACAGGAATGCCACCTGTCAGTAAATTGGGATGTTTGTGTCTCTGGTACAGGAAGGACACCAGTCAGTTAATTGGCATGTTATTGTCTCTGGTACAGGAAGATCACCTACCTGTAATTTGGGTTGATAGTTTCTCTGATACAGGAAGATCTCCTGTAAGTTTATTGGGATGTTTCTGTCTCTGGTACAGGAATTTCACCTGTCAGAATATTGGGATGTTTGTTTCAGTGGTACAGGAAGGCCACTTGTCATTAACTTGGGACATTTGAGTCTCTGGTACTGGAAGTTCACCTCTCTGTAATTTGGGATGTTTGTGTCTCTGGTACAGGAAGGACTCCAGTCAGTAAATTGGGATGTATTTCTCTCTGGTACAGGAAGTTCACCTACCTGTAATTTGTGATGTTTTTTTCAGTGGTACAGGAAGGTCACATGTCATTAACTTGTGATTTTTGTGTCTCTTGTACAGGAAGGTCACATGCCATTAAATTGGGATGTTTGTGTCTCTGGTACAGGAAGATCACCTGTTAGTAACTTGGGATGTTTGTTTCACTGTTACAGGCATTTCACCTGTCAGTATACTGGAATATTTGTGTCTATGGTACAGGAAGATAACCTGTCAGTAAATGTGGATGTTTTTGTCTCTGGTACAGAAAGGTCACATATCAGTAAATTGCGATGTTTGTGTCTCTGGGACAGGAAGATCAACTGTCTGTAAATTGGGATATTTGTGTTACTCTTACAGGAAGTTTAACTGTCAGTAATTTGGGATGATTCTGTCTCTGGTACAGGAAGATAACCTATCAGTAAATTGGGATGTTTTTGTCTCTGGTACGGGAAGGTCACCTGTCTGTAAATTGGAATGTTTATGCCTCTGGTAAAGGAATGTCAACTGTCGGTAAATTGGGATTTTGTGATGCTTGCACAGGAAGTTCCCCTGTCAGTAAATTGGGATGTTTCTGTCTCTGGTGCAGGAATGTCACCTGTCTGTATATTGAGGTGATTGTGTCTCTGGTACATGAAGTTCACCTGGCAGCATATTGGGATGTTTTTGTTTCCGGTACTGGATAATCACCTGTCATTAAATTGGGTTGTTTTTGTTTCGGTACAGGAAGGTCTCCTGTCAGTAAAGTGTGATGTTTGTGTCTCTGGTACAGGAAGAACACCTGTCCGTAAATTGGGATGTTTGTGTCACTCTAACAGGAAGCTCACCTGTCAGTATTTTGGGACGTTTGTGCCTCTGGTAAAGGATGGTCACCTGTCAGTAAATTGGGATGTTTATGCCTCTGCTATAGCAATGCCAGCTGTCAGTAAATTGTGATGTTTGTGTCTCTGGTACAGGAAGTGCACCTGTCAATAAATAGGGATGTTATTGTCTCTGGTACAGGAAGGTCACCTGTCAATAAATTGGGATGATTGTGTCTCTGGTACAGGAATGCCAACTTTCAGAAAATTGGGATGTTTGTGTCTCTGGTACAGGAAGGACTACAGTCAGTAAATTGGGATGATTTTGTTTCTGGTACAGGAAGATCACCTACCTGTAATTTCGGATGTTTGTTTCAGTGGTACAGGAAGGTCACATGTCAATAACTTGTGATTTTTGTGTCTCTTGTACAGGATGGTCACATGTCAGTAAATTGGGATGTTTGTGTCTCTTGTACAGAAAGATCGCCTGTTAGTAACTTGGCATGTTTGTTTCACTCTTACAGGAAGTTCACCTGTCAGTAATTTGGGATATTTGTTTCAGTGCTACAGGAAGGTCACATGCCATTAAATTGCAATGATTGTGTCTCTGGTACAGTAAGTTCATCAGTCAGTAAATTGGGATGTTTGTGTCTCTGGTACAGGAAGATCACCTGTCTGTAAGTTGGGATGTTTGTGTAACTCTTACAGGAAGTTCACCTTTCAGTAATTTGGGATGATTGTGTCTCTGGTACAGGAAAATAACCTGTCAGTAAATTGGGATATTTTTGTCTCCGGCACGGGAAGGTCCCCTGTCAGTAATTTGGGATGTTTATGTCTCTGGTACAGGAATGAGACCTCGCAGTAAATTGCGATGATTGTGTCTCTGGTACACGAAGGTCACCAGTCAGTAAATTGGAATGTTTGTTTCTCTGGCACAAGATGGTCCACTGTCAGTAAATTAGGATGTTTGTATCTCTGGTACAGGAAGTTCTCCAGGCAGTGTATTGGGATGTTTGTGTCTCTGGTACAGGAAGTTCACCAGACAGTAAATTGGGATTTTTTTGGTCTGTTACTGGAAGATCACCTCTCAGTAAATTGGAATATTTTGTTTCGTTACAGGAAGGTCTCCTATCAGTAAATTGGGATGTTTGTGCCTCTGGTACAGGAAGGTCACCTGTCAGTAAATTATGCTGTTTGTGTCTCTGGTACAGGAAGTTCACCTGCCGTAAATTCGGATGTTTGTGTCTCTGGTTCAGGAAGGTTACGTGTTTGTAAATTGGGATGCTGTGTCTCTGGTACAGGAAGGTCAACTGTCTGTAAGTTGGGATGTTTGTTTCGCTGGTACATGTAGGTCAGCTGTCAGTAAATTGGGATGTTTGTGTCTCTGGTACAGGAAGGTTACCTGTCAGTAAATTGGGATCTTTGTTTCTCTGCTGCATGAAGTTCACCTCTCAGTAAATTGAGATGTTTATTTCTTTGGCACATGACGGTCACCTGTCAGTTAAATCGGATGATTACTTCAGTGGTACAGGAAAATAACATGCCATTAAATTGGGATGTTTGTGCCTCTGTTTCAGGACGTTCACATGTCAGTAAACTGGGATGCTTGTGTCTCTGCTACATGAAGTTCACCAGTCATTAAATTAGGATGCTTGTGTCTCTGCTACAGGAAGTTCACCCTTCTGTATTTTGGAATGATTATGTCTCTGCCACAGGAATGCCACCTGTCAGTAAATTGGGATGCTTTTGCCTCTGGTACAGGTAGGGCAATGTCAGTAAATTGAGAAGTTTGTGCCTCTGGTACAGGAATGCCACGTGTCAGTAAATTGGGACGTTTATGTCTCTGCTGCAGGAATTTCACCTTTCAGTAAATCGGGATGTTTGTATCTCTGGCACAGGAAGGTCACCGGTCAGTAAATTGGGATGCTTGTTTCACTGGTACAAGAAGGTCATCTGTCAGTAAATTGGGATGATTATGTCTCTGGTACAGGAAGGTCACCTGTCAGTTAACTGCGATATTTGTTTAAGTGGTACAGGAAGAACACATGACATTAAATTGGGATGATGTTGTCTCTGGCATAGGAAGTTCACCTGTCAGTAAAATGGGATGATTATGTCTCTGGTACAGGAAGGTCACCTGTCAGTTAACTGCGATATTTGTTTAAGTGGTACAGGAAGAATACATGACACTAAATTGGGATGATGATTTCTCTGGCATAGAAAGTTCACCTGTCAGTAAATTGGGATATTTGTGTCTCTGGTACAGGAAGTTCACCTGTCCGTAAATTGGGATGTTTATGTCTCTGGTACAGGAATGCGACCTGTCAGTATATTGGGATGGTTGTGCCTCTGGTACAGGAAGGTCAGCCTTCAGTAAATTGGGATGTTTGTGTCTCTGGTACATGAATGCCACCTGTCAGTAAATTGGGATGTTTCTTTCACTGTTACAGCAAGTTCACCTGTCAGTAATTTGGCATGTTAGTGTCTCTGGTACAGGAAGATAACCTGTCAGTAAATTGGGATGTTTTTGTCTCTGGTACGGGAAGGGCACCAGTGTGTATTTTGGGATGTTTGTGTCTCTATTACAGGAAGGTAACCTGTCTGTAAATTGGGATGTTTGTGCCTCTGGTAAAGGAATGCCAACTGTCAGTAAATTGGAATTTTGTGTCGCTGGTACAGGAAGTTCATCTGTCAGTAAATTGGGATATTTATGTCGCACGCACATGAAACCTACCAATCAGTCAATTGGGATGTTTGTGTCTCTGGTACTGGAATATCATCTTTCAGTAAATTGGGATGTATGTGTCTCTGGTGCACGAAGGTCACCTGTCAGTAAATCGAGATGTTGATGTCTCTGGCACAAGATGGTCCACTGTCAGTAAATTGAGATGTTTGTCTCTCTGGCATAGAAAGTTCACCAGGTAGTAAATTGGGATGTTTGTGTCTCTGTTACAGGAAATTCACCAGGCAGTAAATTGGGATTTTTTTGTCTGCTACTGGAAGATCACCTGTCAGTATTTTGGAATGATTTTTTTTCGGTACAGGAAGGTCACCTGTCAGTAAATTGGGATGTTTGTGCCTGTGGTACAGAAAGGTCACCTGTCAGTAAATTGTGCTGTTTGTGTCTGTGGTACAGAAAGTTCACCTCTCAGTAAATAGGGATGTTTATATCTTTGGCACAGCATGGTCACCTGTCAGTTAATTGGGATGATTGTTTCAGTGGTACAGGAAAGTAACATGCCCTTAATTGGGGGGTTTTCTGCCTTGCCTCTGGTTCAGGAATTTCTCATGTCAGTAAACTGGGATGCTTGTGTCTCTGGTACAGGAAGAACACCTGTCTGTATTTTGGAATGATTATGTCACTGGCACAGGAATGTCTCCTGTCAGGAAATTGGGATGTTTGTGTCGCTGGTACAGGAAGGTCACCTGTCTTTAAGTTGGGATGTTTGTTTCGCTGGTACATGTAGGTCAGCTGTCAGTAAATTGGGATGCTTGTGTCTCTGGTACAGGAAGTTTACCTCTCAGTAAATAGGGATGTTTATATCTTTGGCACAGGATGGTCACCTGTCAGTTAATTGGGATGATTGTTTCAGTGGTGCAGGAAAGTAACATGTCATAAATTGGGGGGTTTTCTGCCTTGCCTCTGGTTCAGGAATTTCGCATGTCAGTAAACTGGGATGCTTGTGTCCCTGGTACAGGAAGAACACCTGTCTGTATTTTGGAATGATTGTGTCACTGGCACAGGAATGCAACCTTTCAGTAAATTGGGATGATTTTGCCTCTGGTACAGGGAGGTCAGCTGTCAGTAAATTGGGATGTTTGTGTCTCTGGTACAGGAAGGTTACCTGTCAGTAAATTGGGATCTTTGTTTCTCTGCTGCATGAAGTTCACCTCTCAGTAAATTGAGATGTTTATTTCTTTGGCACATGACGGTCACCTGTCAGTTAAATCGGATGATTACTTCAGTGGTACAGGAAAATAACATGCCATTAAATTGGGATGTTTGTGCCTCTGTTTCAGGACGTTCACATGTCAGTAAACTGGGATGCTTGTGTCTCTGCTACATGAAGTTCACCAGTCATTAAATTAGGATGCTTGTGTCTCTGCTACAGGAAGTTCACCCTTCTGTATTTTGGAATGATTATGTCTCTGCCACAGGAATGCCACCTGTCAGTAAATTGGGATGCTTTTGCCTCTGGTACAGGTAGGGCAGTGTCAGTAAATTGAGAAGTTTGTGCCTCTGGTACAGGAATGCCACGTGTCAGTAAATTGGGACGTTTATGTCTCTGCTGCAGGAATTTCACCTTTCAGTAAATCGGGATGTTTGTATCTCTGGCACAGGAAGGTCACCGGTCAGTAAATTGGGATGCTTGTTTCACTGGTACAAGAAGGTCATCTGTCAGTAAATTGGGATGATTATGTCTCTGGTACAGGAAGGTCACCTGTCAGTTAACTGCGATATTTGTTTAAGTGGTACAGGAAGAACACATGACATTAAATTGGGATGATGTTGTCTCTGGCATAGGAAGTTCACCTGTCAGTAAAATGGGATGATTATGTCTCTGGTACAGGAAGGTCACCTGTCAGTTAACTGCGATATTTGTTTAAGTGGTACAGGAAGAATACATGACACTAAATTGGGATGATGATTTCTCTGGCATAGAAAGTTCACCTGTCAGTAAATTGGGATATTTGTGTCTCTGGTACAGGAAGTTCACCTGTCCGTAAATTGGGATGTTTATGTCTCTGGTACAGGAATGCGACCTGTCAGTATATTGGGATGGTTGTGCCTCTGGTACAGGAAGGTCAGCCTTCAGTAAATTGGGATGTTTGTGTCTCTGGTACATGAATGCCACCTGTCAGTAAATTGGGATGTTTCTTTCACTGTTACAGCAAGTTCACCTGTCAGTAATTTGGCATGTTAGTGTCTCTGGTACAGGAAGATAACCTGTCAGTAAATTGGGATGTTTTTGTCTCTGGTACGGGAAGGGCACCAGTGTGTATTTTGGGATGTTTGTGTCTCTATTACAGGAAGGTAACCTGTCTGTAAATTGGGATGTTTGTGCCTCTGGTAAAGGAATGCCAACTGTCAGTAAATTGGAATTTTGTGTCGCTGGTACAGGAAGTTCATCTGTCAGTAAATTGGGATATTTATGTCGCACGCACAGGAAACCTACCAATCAGTCAATTGGGATGTTTGTGTCTCTGGTACTGGAATATCATCTTTCAGTAAATTGGGATGTATGTGTCTCTGGTGCACGAAGGTCACCTGTCAGTAAATCGAGATGTTGATGTCTCTGGCACAAGATGGTCCACTGTCAGTAAATTGAGATGTTTGTCTCTCTGGCATAGAAAGTTCACCAGGTAGTAAATTGGGATGTTTGTGTCTCTGTTACAGGAAATTCACCAGGCAGTAAATTGGGATTTTTTTGTCTGCTACTGGAAGATCACCTGTCAGTATTTTGGAATGATTTTTTTTCGGTACAGGAAGGTCACCTGTCAGTAAATTGGGATGTTTGTGCCTGTGGTACAGAAAGGTCACCTGTCAGTAAATTGTGCTGTTTGTGTCTGTGGTACAGAAAGTTCACCTCTCAGTAAATAGGGATGTTTATATCTTTGGCACAGCATGGTCACCTGTCAGTTAATTGGGATGATCGTTTCAGTGGTACAGGAAAGTAACATGCCCTTAATTGGGGGTTTTTCTGCCTTGCCTCTGGTTCAGGAATTTCTCATGTCAGTAAACTGGGATGCTTGTGTCTCTGGTACAGGAAGAACACCTGTCTGTATTTTGGAATGATTATGTCACTGGCACAGGAATGTCTCCTGTCAGGAAATTGGGATGTTTGTGTCGCTGGTACAGGAAGGTCACCTGTCTTTAAGTTGGGATGTTTGTTTCGCTGGTACATGTAGGTCAGCTGTCAGTAAATTGGGATGCTTGTGTCTCTGGTACAGGAAGTTTACCTCTCAGTAAATAGGGATGTTTATATCTTTGGCACAGGATGGTCACCTGTCAGTTAATTGGGATGATTGTTTCAGTGGTGCAGGAAAGTAACATGTCATAAATTGGGGGGTTTTCTGCCTTGCCTCTGGTTCAGGAATTTCGCATGTCAGTAAACTGGGATGCTTGTGTCCCTGGTACAGGAAGAACACCTGTCTGTATTTTGGAATGATTGTGTCACTGGCACAGGAATGCAACCTTTCAGTAAATTGGGATGATTTTGCCTCTGGTACAGGGAGGTCACCTGTCAGTAAATTGGGATGTTTGTGTCTCTGGTACAGGAATGTCACATGTTAGTTACTGAGATAATTGTTTCAGTGGTTCAGGAACGTCACATGTGTGTAAATTAGGATGTTTGTGTCTCTGGTACAGAAGGTCACCTACCAGTACATTGGGATGTTTGTGTCTTTGGTACATGAATGCCACCTGTCAGTAAATTGCGATGTTTGTGTCTCTGGGACAGGAAGTTCACCAGTCAGTTCATTGGGATGTTAGTTTCAATGGTACGGGAATGTCACCTGTCAATAAATTGGGATGTTCATGGCTCTGCTACAGGAATGCCACCTGTCAGTAAATTGAGATGTTTGTGTCTCTGGTACAGGAAGGACACCAGTCAGTTAATTGGCATGTTATAGTCTCTGGTACAGGAAGATCACCTACCTGTAATTTGGGATGATAATTTCTCTGATACAGGAAGATCTCCTGTAAGTTTATAGGGATGTTTCCATCTCAGGTACAGGAATTTCACCTGCCAGAATATTGGGATGTTTGATTCAGTGGTACAGGAAGGTCACGTGTCATTAACTTGGGATTTTTGTGCCACTGGTATTGGAAGTACACCTCTCTGTAAATTGGGATGTTTGTGTCTCTGGTACAGGAAGGACTCCAGTCAGTAAATTGGGATGTATTTGTCTCTGGTACAGGAAGTTCACCTACCTGTAATTTGGGATGTTTGTTTCAGTGGTACAGGAAGGTCATATGTCATTAACTTGTGATTTTTGTGTCTCTCGTACAGGAAGGTCACATGCCATTAAATTGGGATGTTTGTGTCTCTGGTACAGGAAGATCAACTGTTAGTAACTTGGGATGTTTGTATCACTGTTATAGGCATTTCACCTGTCAGTATACTGGGATATTTGTGTCTAAGGTTATCTTCCTGTACCAGTCAGTAAATGTGGATGTTTTTGTCTCTGGTACAGAAAGGTCACATATCAATAAATTGCGAAGCTTGTGCCTCTGGTACAGGAAGATCACCTGTCTGTAAATTGGGATGTTTGTGTTACACTTACAGGAAGTTCACCTTTCAGTAATTTGGGATGATTGTGTCTCTGGTACAGGAAGATAACCTATCAGTAAATTGGGATGTTTTTGTCTCTGGTAAAGGAATGTCAACTGTCGGTAAATTGGGATTTTGTGACGCTGGTACAGGAAGTTCCCCTGTCAGTAAATTGGGGTGTTTCTGTCTCTCGCACAGGAATATCACCTGTCTGTATATTGCGGTGATTGTGCCTCTGGTACATGAAGTTCACCTGGCAGCATATTGGGATGTTTTTGATTCCGGTACTGGAAGATCACCTGTCATTAAATTGGGTTGTTTTTGTTTCGGTACAGGAAGGTCTCCTGTCAGTAAATTGTGATATTTTTGTCTCTGGTACAGGAAGAACACTTGTCCGTAAATTGGGGTGTTTGTTTCACTCTAACAGGAAGCTAACCTGTCAGTAAATTGGGATGTTTGTGCCTCTGGTACTGGAAGGTCCCCTGTCAGTAAATTGGGATGTTTATGCCTCTGGTACAGGTACGTCCCCTGTCAGTAAATTGTGATGTTTGTGCCTCTGGTACAGGTACGTCCCCTGTCAGTAAATTGGGATGTTTGTGTCTCTGGTACAGGAAGTTCACCTGTCAATATATAGGGATGTTTGCGTCTCTGGTACAGGAAGGTCACTTGTCAATAAATTGGGATGCTTGTGTCTCTGGTACAGGAATGTCAGTTCTCAGTAAATTGGGATGTTTGTGTCTCTAGTACAGGAAGGACTACAGTCAGTAAATTGGGATGTTTTTGTTTCTGGTACAGGAAGATCACATATCTGTAATTTGGGATGTTTGTTTCAGTGGTACAGGAAGGTCACATGTCAGTAAATTGGGATGTTTGTGTCTCTTGTACAGGAAGATCACCTGTTAGTAACTTGGCATGTCTGTTTCACTCTTACAGGAAGTTCACCCGTCAGTAACTTGGGATATTTGTTTCAGTACTACAGGAAGGTCACATGCCATTAAATTGCGATGATGGTGTCTCTGGTACAGTAAGTTCATCAGTCAGTAAATTGGAATGTTTGTGTCTCTGGTACAGGAAGATCACCTGTCTGTAAATTGGGATGTTTGTGTATCTCTTACAGGAAGTTCACCTTTCAGTAATTTGGGATGATTGTGTCTCTGGTACATGAAGATAACCTGTCATTAAATTGGGATATTTTTGTCTCTGGCACGGGAAGGTCCCCTGTCAGTAAATTGGGATGTTTATGTCTCTGGTACAGGAATGAGACCTCTCAGTAATTTGTGATGATTGTGTCTCTGGTACACGAAGGTCACCAGTCAGAAAAATGGAATGTTTGTGTCTCTGGCACAAGATGGCCCACTGTCAGTAAATTAGGATGTTTGTATCTCTGGTACAGGAAGTTCAGCAGGCAGTGTATTGGGATGTTTGTGTCTCTGGTACAGGAAGTTCACCAGACAGTAAATTGGGATTTTATGGTCTGTTACTGGAAGATCACCTCTCAGTAAATTGGAATATTTTGTTTCGGTACAGGAAGGTCTCCTATCAGTAAATTGGAATGTTTGTGCCTCTGGTACAGGAATGTCACCTGTCAGTAAATTATGCTGTTTGTGTCTCTCGTACAGGAAGTTCACCTGCAGTAAATTGGGATGTTTGTGTCTCTGGTTCAGGAAGGTTACATGTCTGTAAATTGGGATGTTTGTGTCTCTGGTACAGGAAGGTCAACTGCCTGTAAGTTGGGATGTTTGTTTCGCTGGTACATGCAGGTCAGCTGTCAGTAAATTGGGATGTTTGTGTCTCTGGTACAGGAAGGTTACCTGTCAGTAAATTGGGATCTTTGTGTCTCTGCTGCAGGAAGGTCACCTCTCAGTAAATTGAGATGTTTATTTCTTTGGCACATGACGGTCACCTCTCAGTTAATTCGGATGATTATTTCAGTGGTACAGGAAAGTAACATGCCATTAAATTGGGATGTTTGTGCCTCTGGTTCAGGACGTTCACATGTCAGTAAACTGGGATGCTTGTGTCTCAGTTACATGAAGTTCACCATTCATTAAATTGGGATGTTTGTGTCTCTGCTACAGGAAGTTCACCTTGTGGTCTATGTGCCTTTAAGAGCAATTGTGGTGTATGTGCCTTTAAGAGCCCCAGGTGTGCGTAATGCTGGTAATTGCCACTTGGGCTATATAAGCCTGTGTATTGTGTATATCCTTTAGAAACCGCCCCCAGACTTCCTTAGTAAATACCTATGAACCAACTCCTGTCTTCAGTGTCTTTATCTACACACGGACACTACAGTGGCGACGAAGTGGAAACGGACCTACCTGCAATTCGGCAGCACCTCAAGGACATCGATTCCTCCAGCATCCAGAAGACTCAAGGAAGTAAGAGAAACTGTGGTTTCACCAGCTGGCCAAGCTGGTGACAGGTACTGCGCTAATCCTTCCTGGGCATCAGGCTAGAGCTCCAGCGGCGGGCTCTACAGCTGAGACAGGCAGCGAAATCAGAGGCAAGCAATAACGGACTGGGAGGGTGCACTCAAGAGACAGCCGGCGCGGCAAGCAGGTCAGCATTTAGACCTCCGTCGGGAACGAGTCTCCAACAGTGAATAAACGGAAACCACATTAAAACAGCATTGTTATCGGTAGCAGCGGTGGGAAAGCGCGGGAAGCGCCATATCGTTGCTACAGACTGAAAAAAAAAGCGCGGGAAGAGCCATATCTTTTCTGAAATGCCTATATCTGGTAATATTGAGGCTTTTGATGGCGGAATAGAAGATTGGACCACATACGTGGAAAGAGTAGAGGTTTATTGCACTGCAAATGGAATAACAGATGAAATAAAAGCTTCAGTACTTCTGAACTTAATGGGCGCGAAGACACACGGGCTGTTACGAAATTTAATCACTCCAGCCAAACCAAAGGACAAGACTTTTAAAGAAATTGTTGATACCCTGCAGGAGCATTTAAACCCAACACCGCTGCTGATCGCGGAACGATTCAAGTTCTTCAAGAGAAATCAACACAAGAATGAAAGTAACGCTGATTACCTAACCGAATTAAGAAAGCTATCAAAGTACTGCCAATTCGGAGCAGGACTATCGGATTATCTTCGAGACAAATTTGTTTGCGGTCTCTTAAGTGAAGGAACACAAAAAGGACTGCTTTCTGAAAAAGATTATCATTGGACAAAGCTTTCAGTATGGCTGTATCATACGAAGCAGTAGCAAAAGGAGCTGCAGAGATACAACAAGAGACACAGGACTTCGGCACCCATAAAATGACACAGGAGTTCGGAAGATGTTATCGCTGCGGCAGATCCACCCATAACCAGAGGGACTGCTGGTTCAAGGGCAAAGCATGCAGGCAATGTGGTAAGATTGGACACATTGCACGGGTATGCCAATCTGGACAAAATAAATCCACTGAGAGAAAACAAAAGATCAATAAAGAAAAGTACAGGAAGGTACAAATGATGACGGACAATAGCTCCGAAGACCAGAATAGCGATAGCGACTCCGTAAACAAGATACTAAGCTGTCTCAAATTACATAATGTACTTGCCAAAGAGGATTACCAAACCATTTGGGTTACCCTCACAATAGCAGGGTCCCCAGTTAAAATGGAGCTAGATACAGGATCAGCTCTAACCGTAATAAATCGACGAGATTACGAGAGGCTATTTTCGCATATACCTCTAAAAGACACATTCATTATCTTAAAAACATATACGGGGCAGAAAGTCTACCCCAAAGTAAAAATAAGGGTGCCTGTGATATACAACGGCAAAGAAATACAAAAGTTGTATTTATACATTCTACAAGATGGTGGTCCACAGTTGTTGGGACGTGAATGGATAAGGATGATACGTTTAGACTGGCACTCCATTCAGGCACTGACGGTGACCAGAAAGGAAAAAAACAATGATGACATCATACCTGAACGATTAAATGACATCTTGGCCAACGCCAAAGAAGTGTTTCAAGAGAAACTAGGAACCTTGACAGGCATCACCGCCTCAATAAAAGTGGAAGATAAAGCAAATCAAAAAATTTTTAAGGCAAGACCGGTGCCATAGGCAATACGTCCGGCAGTCGAGGCAGAGCTGAAGAATTTGGAAAAGGCAGGCGTATTATCCAAAATAGATTGGAGCGAATGGGCAACACCCATCGTTCCAGTCATGAAAAAAACATTGAAAAATATCTCTGAGGAACAGAAAAAAAATTGCATCTGTGGGGACTTTAAGGTGACTGTAAACCCGATCCTTCACACGGTACAGTATCCTCTTCCGAGGATAGAAGATATTTTCGCCTCACTATCCGGAGGGAAACGTTTCACAAAAATTGACTTGGCACAGGCATATCTACAGATGAAGGTTGAGGAGACCTCTAAAAAGTATCTCACAATAAACACACACAAAGTACTGTACCAGTACAATCGACTGGTTTTTGGAATAGCATCAGCCCCAGCTATCTGGCAAAGAGCTATGGAGCAAGTCCTCCAAGGGATTCCGGGGACTCAATGCTACCTAGACGACATCCTTATAACAGGAGAAAACGACAACGAGCACCTTGCCAATTTGGAGCAGGTGCTCACTAGGCTGAAAGAACGGGGCCTACGAGCAAATCGCCCCAAGTGCGAATTTTTCCAAAATCAGATATCATATTGTGGCCACATAATTAATAAGGAAGGGTTGCATAAGTCACCTTAAAAAATTGAAGCAGTTATAAAAGCCCCAGCACCTGAAAATGTTTCACAATTAAGGTCATTCCTGGGATTAATAAATTACTATTATAAATTTGTACCGAACTTATCAACTATTCTACACCCTCTTAATGATCTTCTACAGACAGGAGTGATTTGGAAATGGAACGAAGACTGTAAACGTGCCTTCCATAAATGTAAAGACTTAATCACATCCGAGAAAATTTTGGCTCATTACAACCCATCACTACCAATCAGACTGGCGTGCGATGCATCCCCTTACGGCATAGGAGCGGTATTGTTCCATAGATTCCCTGATGTCTCGGAACGACCGATAGCTTTTGCATCACGCTCGTTGAACTCAGCCGAGCGTAACTACGCCCAGATAGACAGGGAAGCACTCAGCCTGGTATGGGGAGTGAAGAAATTCAACCATTACCTACACGGACAAAAATTAACCTTGCTGACTGACCATCAACCCCTCATCTCCATATTCAACCCTAAAAAAGGTGTCCCCATTATGATGGCACAAAGACTACAGAGGTGGTCCCTTTTTCTAGGGGCACACCAATACAACATTGAATACAAAGGGTCAAAACAGCATGGGAATGCTGATGGTTTATCACGCCTACCGTTGCCAATGATAGAAGAGGCACCTACAGTAGACCCAGTAGAGATATTCCACTCTACCATAGTGGAATGTCTACCGGTGACAAATTCTGCCATTGAAAGGGAGACAAGAAATGACCCTACTCTCTCATGGGTCTATGATTTAACAGTGAAGGGATGGCCAGCACATGGCGAGCCACTGTTGCCAGCATTCTCGCAAAGAAGAGAACAGCTGTCAGTGTGCCGAGGAACCTTGATGTGTGGATCCAGAGTGGTGATTCTACCCAAACTCCAGGATAAAGTGCTAAAGGAGCTTCACGAGGGGCATCTGGGTGGAGTGAAAATGAAGAACCTAGCTAGGGCATTTGTATCGTGGCCAGGTATCGATGGAGACATCGAAGACATGACCAAGAGCTGCCTAGGATGCCAGAAGGTCCAAAATGCACCGCCACAGGCCCCTCTACATCCATGGGAGTGGACCTCATCTCCCTGGCAAAGGGTGCACATCGACTTTGCTGGTCCATTTATGGACTCAATGTTCTTAATCGCAGTTGATGCACACTCCAAGTGGCCGGAGGTAATAAAGATGTCCTCCACCACCACGGAAAAAACCATCACAGTATTAAGGACCATATTTGCCAGGAATGTGCTGCCGGAGCAGATATGTTCTGATAATGGATGGCAATTTGTGTCCGAAGAATTCAGAAAGTTCTTAAAGAACAATGGGGTAAAGCACTACACGTCCGCCCGGTACCATCCCGCCACCAATGGATTGGCTGAAAGGTTTGTCCAGACCTTCAAGAAGGCCATCAAGGCCATGGGTAATGAAGACATAAAACTTCAGCACAAGGTGGATAACTTCTTATTTGCATATAGGAATGCAACGCATATGGTTACTAACCAAACTCCCGCTATGATGTTCTACAATAGAAACCTAAGATGCCGGCTGGATTTGGTCAAGCCCAACATCCGAAGGGACGTGGAGAACCGGCAGTTTCAGGGCATGAATGAAAGGCCAACTAGGGCCTTCCAGATAGGCCAACCGGTTTTGGCCCGGGACTACCGTACCGAGAATTGGCAGCCTGGAACTATCTGCTCATGATTAGGACCACTGATGCATACTGTGGACATCGCAGACAGCATAATAAGGCGCCATGCTGACCAAATCATCAAGTCATCCGAAAAGGGACAACCTACACCACCACTCTATACATCTAACGATGAAGTAGAGTTACCCATATCCACCTCCGATCCGGTGATACTGGAGCCCGATGAACCCGACACTGGCCTTCAAGCCGAATCAGCCTTGCTTGCAGAACCTACTACACCACCAGAATCTACTACACACCCGAGGCGTTATCCGGACCGAGTCAGGAAGCCTCCTGAGAGACTAACTTATAATTAATTAATACAGCAATGTATATTATTTTGCATATAACATGTAATTAATAATTATTTAAAATATGCTGTACTAGTTAGCTAGAAGGGGAGGAATTGTGGTGTATGTGCCTTTAAGAGCAATTGTGGTGTATGTGCCTTTAAGAGCCCCAGGTTTGCGTAATGCCGTTAATTGCCACTTGGGCTATATAAGCCTGTGTATTGTGTATATCCTTTAGAAACCCCCCCCCCCCAGACTTGCTTAGTAAATACCTATGAACCAACTCCTGTCTTCAGTGTCTTTATCTACACACGGACACTACACACCTTTCTGTATTTTGGAATGATTTTGTCTCTGCCACAGGAATGCCACCTGTCAGTAAATTGGGATGTTTTTGCCTCTGGTACAGGTAGGTCACTGTCAGTAAATTGGGAAGTTTGTGCATCTGATACAGGAGTGCCACGTGTCAGTAAATTGGGACGTTTATGTCTCTGCTGCAGGAATTTCACCTGTCAGTAAATTGGGATGTTTGTATCTCTGGCACAGGAAAGTCACCGGTCAGTAAATTGGGATGCTTGTTTCACTGGTACCTGAAGGTCATCTGTCAGTAAATTGGGATGATTATTTCTCTGGTACAGGAAGGTCACCTGTCAGTTAACTGCGATATTTGTTTAAGTTGTACAGGAAGAACACCTGACATTAAATTGGGATGATGGTGTCTCTGGCACAGGAAGTTCACCTGTCAGTAAATTGGGATATTTGTGTCTCTGGTACAGGAAGATCACCTGTCTGTATATTGGGATGTTTGTGTCACTCTTACGGGAATTTCACCTGTCAGTAAATTGATAAGTTTGTGTCTCTGGTACAGGAAGTTCACCTGTCCGTAAATTGGGATGTTTCTGTCTCTGGTACAGGAATGCGACCTGACAGTATATTGGGATGGTTGTGCCTCTGGTACAGGAAGGTCAGCTGTCAGTAAATTGGGATGTTTGTGTCTCTGGTACATGAATGCCACCTGTCAGTAAATTGGATGTTTCTTTCACTGTTACAGCAAGTTCACATCTCAGAAATTTGGCATGTTTGTGTCTCTGGTACAGGAAGATAACCTGTCAGTAAATTGGTATGTTTTTGTCTCTGGTACGGGAAGGACACCAGTGTATATTTTGGGATGTTTGTGTCTCTATTACAGGAAGGTCACCTGTTTGTATATTGGGATGTTTGTGCCTCTGGTAAAGGAATGCCAACTGTCAGTAATTTGAAATTTTGTGTCGCTGGTACAGAAAGTTCACCTGTCAGTAAATTGGGATATTTGTGTCTCTGGTACTGGAATATCAACTTTCAGTAAATTGGGATGTATGTGTCTCTGGTACATGAATGCCACCTGTCAGTAAATTGGGATGTTTCTTTCACTGTTACAGCAATTTCACGTCTCAGAAATTTGGCATGTTTGTGTCTCTGGTACAGGAAGATAACCTGTCAGTAAATTGGTATGTTTTTGTCTCTGGTACGGGAAGGACACCAGTGTATATTTTGGGATGTTTGTGTCTCTATTACAGGAAGGTCACCTGTCTGTATATTGGGATGTTTGTGCCTCTGGTAAAGGAATGCCAACTGTCAGTAATTTGGAATTTTGTGTCGCTGGTACAGAAAGTTCACCTGTCAGTAAATTGGGATATTTGTGTCTCTGGTACTGGAATATCATCTTTCAGTAAATTGGGATGTATGTGTCTCTGGAACACGAAGGTCACCTGTCAGTAAATTGGGATGTATGTGTCTCTGGAACACGAAGGTCACCTGTCAGTAAATCGGGATGTTTATGTCTCTGGCACAAGATGGTCCACTGTCAGTAAGTTGGGATGTTTGTGTCTCTGGAACAGAAAGGTCACCTGTCAGTAAATTGGAATGCTTGTGTCTCTGGTACAGGAAGTTCACCAGCCAGTAAATTGGGATGTTTGTGTCTCTGGTACAGGAAATTCACCAGGCAGTAAATTGGGATTCTTTTTGTCTGCTACTGGAAGTTCACCTGTCAGTATTTTGGAATGATTTTTTTCGGTACAGGAAGGCCCCTGTCAGTAAATTGGGATGTTTGTGCCTGTGGCACAGAAAGGTCACCTGTCAGTAAATTGTGCTGTTTGTGTCTGTGGTACAGAAAGTTCACCTCTCTGTAAATTGGGAAGTTTGTATCTCTCGTTCAGGAAGGTCACCTGGCAGTAAATTAGGATGTTTGTGTCATTCTTACAGGAAGCTTACCTTTCAGTAAATTCGGATGTTTATTTCTGTGGCACAGCACGGTCACCTCTCAGTTAATTGGGATATTTGTTTCAGTGGTACAGGAACGTAACATGCCATTAATTGGAATGTTTGTACCTCTGGTACAGGATGCTAACCAGTCAGTAAATTGGTATGTATGTTTCACTGATACAGGAAGGTCACCTGTCAATAAATTAGGATGTTTGTTTCTCTGGTACAGAAATGCCAAATGTCAGTAAATTGGGATGTTTGTGTCTCTGGTACAGGAAAGACGCCAGTCAGTAAATTGGGATATTTTTGTCTCAGGTACAGGAAGATCACCTACCTGTAATTTGGGATGTTTGTTTCAGTGATACAGGAATGTCACATGTCATTAACTTGTAATTTTAGTGTATCTGGTACAGGAAGTTCACCTGTCAGTAAATTGGGATGTTTGTGTCTCTGGTACAGGAAGATAACCTATTACTAACTTGGGATGTTTGTTTCACTGTTACAGGAAGTTCACCTGTCAGTAATTTGGGGTATTTGTGTCTCTGCTACAGGAATGTCACCTGTCTGTAATTTGGGATGTTTGTGCCTCTGGTAAAGAAATGTCATCTGTCAGTAAATTGGGATTTTGTGTCGCTGGTACAGGAAGTTCAGCTGTCAGTAAATTGGGATGTTTATGTCTCTGGTACAGGAATGTCACCTGTCAGTAAATTGGAATGTTTGTTTCTCTGGCACAATTTGGTCCACTGTCAGTGAATTGTGATGTTTGTATCTCTGGTACAGAAATTTCACCTGGCAGTATATTGGAATGTTTGTGTCTCTGGTACAGGAAGTTCATCAGGCAGTAAATTGTGATTTTTTTTTGTCTGGTACTGGAAGTTCACCTGTCAGAAAATTGGAATATATTGTTTCGGTACAGGAATGTCTCCTGTCAGTAAATTGGGATGTTTGTGTCTCTGGTACAGGAAGGTCGCCTGTCTGTAAGTTGGGATGTTTGTTTCGCTGGTACATGTAGGTCAGCTGTCAGTAAATTGGGATGCTTGTGTCCCTGGTACAAGAAGGTTACCTGTCAGTAAATAGGGATGTTTATGTCTTTGGCACAGGATGGTCACCTGTTAGTTAATTGGGATGATTGTTTCAGTGGTACAGGAAAGTAACATGCCATTAATTGGGGGGGTTTCTGCCTTGCCTCTGGTTCAGGAATTTTTCATATCAGTAAACTGGGATGCTTGTGTCTCTGGTACAGGAACAACACCTGTCTGTATTTTGGAATGATTGTGTCACTGGCACAGGAATGCAACCTTTCAGTAAATTGGGATGTTTTTGCCTCTGGTACAGGGAGGTCACCTGTCAGTAAATTGGGATGTTTGTGTCTCTGGTACAGGAATGCCCCGTGTCAGTTACTGAGATAATTGTTTCAGTGGTTCAGGAAGGTCACATGCCTTTAAACTGGGATGATGTTGTTTCTGGTACAGGAAGTTCACCTCTCAGTAAATTAGGATGTTTCTGTCTCTGGTACAGGACGTTCACCTGTATGTAAATTGGGATGTTTGTGTCTCTGGTACAGGAATGCCACCTGTCAGTATATTGTGATATTTGTGTCTCTGGTACAGGAACGTCACATGTGTGTAAATTGGGATGTTTGTGTCTCTGCTACAGGAATGCCACCTGTCAGTAAATTGGGACATTTGTGTCTCTGGTACAGGAAGGTCACCTATCAGTAAATTGGATTGTTTGTGTCTCTGGTACATGTATGCCACCTGTCAGTAAATTGGCATGTTTGTGTCTCTGGTACAGGAAGTTCACCTGTCAGAATATTGGGATGTTTGAGTCTCTGGGACAGGAGGTTCACCAGTCAGGACATTGGGATGTTTGTTTCAATGGTACGGGAATGTCAACTGTCAATAAATTGGGATGTTCATGGCTCTGCTACAGGAATGCCACCTGTCAGTAAATTGGGATGTTTGTGTCTCTGGTACAGGAAGGACGGCAGTCAGTTAGTTGGCATGTTATTGTCGCTGGTACAGGAAAATCACCTACCTGTAATTTGGAATGATTGTTTCTCTGATACAGGACGATCTCCATTAAGTTTTTTGGGATGTTTCTGTCTCTGGTACAGGAATTTCACCTGTCAGAATATTGGGATGTTTGTTTCAGTGGTACAAGAAGGTCACGTGCCATTAACTTGGGATTTTTGTGTCTCTGGTACTGGAAGTTCACCTGCTGTAAATTGGGATGTTTGTGTCTCTGGTACAGGAAGATAACCTGTCAGTTAATTGTGATGTTTTTGTCTCTGGTACGGGAAAGACACCAGTGTCTATTTTGGGATGTTTGTTTCTCTATTACAGGAAGGTCACCTGTGTGTAAATTGGAATATTTGTGACACTGATAAAGGAATGCCAACTGTCAGTAAATTGGGATTTTTGTGTCGCTGGTACTGGAAGTTCACCTGTCAGTAAATTGGGATATTTATGTCGCTGGTACAGGAAGTTCACCTGTCAGTAAATTGGGATATTTATGTCGCTGGTACAGGAATGCTATCTATCAGTAAATTGGGATTTTTGTGTCTCTGGTACAGGAATGTCACCTGTCAGTAAATTGGGATGTTTGTGTCTCTGGTACATGAAATTCACCACGCAGTAAATTGGGATGTTTGTGTCTCTGGTTCAGGAAGGTTACCTGTCAGTAAATTGGAATGCTTGTGTCTCTGGTACAGGAAGTTCACCAGGCAGTAAATTGGGATGTTCGTGTCTCTGGTACAGGAAATTCACCAGGCAGTAAATTGGGATTGGTTTTGTCTGGCACTGGAAGATCTCCTGTCAGTAAATTGGAAAGTTTTGTTTCGGTAGAGGAAGGTCTCCTCTCAGGAAATTGGGATGTTTGTGCCTCTGGCACAGGAGGCTCACCTGTCAGTAACTTGTGCTGTTTGTGTCTGTGGTACAGGAATTTCACTTGTCTGTATATTGGGATGTTTGTGTCTCTGTTTCAGGAAGGTTACCTGTCTGTAAATTGGGATGTTTGTGTCTCTGGTACAGGAAGGTCACCTGTCAGTAAATTAGGATGTTTGTGTCATTCTTACAGGAAGTTCACCTTTCAGTAAATTGGGATATTTATGTCTCTGGCACAGCACGGTCACCTCTCAGTTAATTGGGATGTTTGTTTCAGTGGTACAGGAAAGTAATGATGCGCCATCAATAACTGCAGAAGACTAAGAGTTAAACTTATAACAAGTAGGCTTTTATTAACAAAAGAATACGAGCATGCCTCTGCTGGTAGACCGATTCTTGAAGCCTGGGGGACTGGAGGTCAATCACCTTTATACCTGGGCTTGGGGTGGAGCCAGGGGTGGAGCCAGGTGTGGCATGCCCAGACATGTTCTGTACAGGCAGATTAGTGGTTTACCACATTCACCCCTTGTTTAAAATGAGTCCGGCAGGGTGAAGTGTCTCAGAAGTTCGTACAGGCAAGTCTCTCCGGGGGTCTTGTCTGCCGTAGTGATCATCGTGGTGCCGGGTGCGGTGGTTCTTTTCCTGCGGCCGTTTCCCGCGTGGGCCGGAGCACTGGCATGTCGTTTTCATGGGTGCGGGGTCGGTGGGTGTATAAGGGTGGGTCACAGGGCACTGGCGTGCCGTCTACTTGGGTTAGATGTGGATTCCCTTCTAGGGGTGTGTCGTGGGTAATGGTAGTGGGTAATGGTAATGAGTAGTGGGTAATGGTGTTTCTGGTGGCATCTGCGGGTGCGAGGTCTCGTATGGAGACCGTGTCCTCCCGCCTATCAGGATACGCCACATATGCATATTGTGGGTTGGCGTGGAGGAGGTGGACCCTTTCGACCAGGGGGTCTGTTTTATGGCTCCTCACGTGCTTCCTGAGCTAGACGGGCCCTGGAGACGTCAGCCATGGCGGTAGCGGTGTCCCCGAGGTGGATTTCCTAGGGAAGACAAACATTTTCTCCTGAGGGGTGGCGTTCGTGGCGGTACAGTGTAGTGACCGTAGGAGTGAAGTGCATCGGGGAGGACTTCTTGCCAGCGGGAGGTTGGGAGGCCTCTGGACTTTAAGGCTAGCATGGCGGTTTTCCACACTGTCGTGTTCTCCCTTTTACTTGTCCGTTAACCCGGGGGTTGTAGCTGGTGGTCCTGCTCGTGGCTATCCCTTTTTCAAGCAGGTACTGGCGCAGCTCGTCGCTCATGAACGACGAGCCCCTGTCACTGTGGATGTAGCTGGGAAAACCGAATATGGCGAAGATGTCATTGAGACATTTGATGACTGTGGCGCTGGTCATGTCCGGGCAGGGGATAGCGAACGGGAAACGGGAGTACTCGGCAATGATGTTGAGGAAGTACGTGTTGCGGTCAGAGGAGGGGAGGGGCTCTTTAAAATCTACGCTTAGGCGCTCGAAGGGGCGTGTGGCTTTTATCAGGTGCACCCTGTCTGGCCTATAAAAGTACGGTTTGCATTCTATACAGACTTGGCAGTTCCTGGTCATGGTCCTGACCTCCTCGATGGAGTAAGGCAGGTTGCGGGCCTTAACGAAGTGGAAAAACCTGGTGACCCCTGGGTGGCAGAGATCGTTGTGGAGGGCCCGTAGCCTATCGACCTGTGCGTTGGCACATGTTCCCCGGGATAGGGCGTCCGGGAGCTCATTAAGTTTCCCGGGCCGGTGTAAGATATCCTAATTGTACGTGGATAATTCGATCCTCCACCGCAATATCTTGTCGTTTTTGATTTTGCCCCTCTGCTTGTTATTGAACATAAATGCTACTGATCATTGGTCAGTGAGCAGGGTGAAGCGTTTACCGGCCAGGTAATGCCTCCAATGCCGTACAGCCTCCACTATAGCCTGAGCCTCCTTTCGACTGAGGAGTGTCTAATTTCGGGGCCCTGGAGGGTTCGTGAAAAGAAGGCCACTGGTCTCCCTGCCTGGTTAAGGGTTGCGGCCAGGGCGAAGTCAGATGCATCGCTCTCCACTTGGAAAGGGATGGACTCGTCCACGGCGTGCATTGTAGCCTTTGCAATGTCCTCTTTTATGCGGGTGAAGGCTGCGCGGGCCTCTGCCGCCAGGGGGAAGGAGGTTGACTTGATAAGGGGCCGGGCTTTGTTCGCGTAATTGGGCACCCATTGGACATAATAAGAGAAAAACCCCAGATATCTCTTCAGGGCTTTGAGGCAGTGAGGCAGGGGTAGTTCCAGAAGGGGGCGCATTTGGTCGGGGTCGGGGCCGATGACTCCGTTTTCCACTACACAGCCAAGGATAGTGAGGCGGGTGGTGTGAAACATAAACTTTTCTTTGTTGTATGTCAAATTTATGCGCTGGGCTGTTCGGAGGAATTTTTCTAGATTAGCGTCATGACCCTGCTGGTCATGGCCGCAGATGGTGACATTGTCCAGGTAGGGAAAAGTGGCCTGCAGCATGTTCTGTTCAAACATCCAGTCCATCTCCCTTTGGATGACTGAGACCCCGTTGGTAACGCCGAAGGGAACTCTGAGGAACTGGTAGAGGCGGCCGCTTGCCTCGAAGGCAGTATACTGGCGGTCTTCAGGCCTGATAGGGAGTTGGTGGAATGCCGACTTCAGGTCAATGGTAGAGAATACCCAGTACTGTGCAATCTGATTGACCATATCAGATATGCGGGGAAGGGGGTTTGCATCTAATTGGGTATACCTATTGATTGTTTGACTGTAGTCAATGACCAGGCACTGTTTCTCACCGGTCTTCACGACCACTACTTGGGCTCGCCATGGGCTGGTGCTGCCCTTGATAATCCCCTCCTGCAGGAGTCTCTCTACTTCTATTTTAATGAAGCTTCTATCCCCGGCACTGTACCGCCTGCTTTTTGTTGCGTTGGGCTTGCAGTCGTGGGCGAGATTAGCAAACAACGGCGGGGGGGCTGACTTTCTGGGTGGATAGGCTGCATATTGTGCGTGGCGGTTGTTTTAAATTTTGCCGGCTGCAGACTGTAAGTGGGGGCAGGGGCCCGCCGTACGCCATCGTGACACTCTCTAGGTGGCACTGGAAATCCAGTCCCAGTAGCACAGCAGCGCAGAGCTGTGGCAGGACAAGGAGTTTAAAGTCTTTGTACTCTGTGCCCATTACTGTCAGGGTCGCTACACAGTAGTTGTCGACGTCCGCCGTATGGGACTTGGAGGCCATAGAGACCCGGTGGCGCGTGGGCATGACTGATAGGGAGTAGCGTCGCACCGTGTCGGGGTGGATAAAGCTCTCCGTGCTCCCGCAGTCAAATAGGCAGTTTGTTGCGTGACCGTTTACCTTGATGTCCATCGTGGACCTGGCCAGTTGGTGAGGCCTGGATTGGTCCAGGATGATGGAGGCCATCGTTGAGGTCGGTGGGTCGCTGTTGTACTCGCGCAAGGCAGTGGGGGAGTCAGGGGCCTGGTCCCAAAGTGACGTCCAAGATGGCGGCCCGCACCGCTCACACGTGGCTGGTGATGTCCAAGATAGCGGCCTGCACGGCTCACACGCGGCTGGTGGTGTCCAAGATGGCGTCCTGCACGGCTCACACGCGGCGCTGCTGGTGTTGGTCGGTTTTGCCCTGCACATTTTGGCATAGTGCCCCTTTCTTCCGCATTTGGAACAGATCGCGTCCTTCGCCGGGCAGTGTTGTCTGGGGTGCTTGGCCTGGCCACAGAAATAGCACTTTGAGCCTCTGGACATCGCAGCTGTAGTTGGGCTGCAGGTGGGCCATGGTGGTGTTGGCTTGGCGCAGGCCTGTGGCCTTACCTTATCCCAAGATGGCGGCCCCCGCAATATCCACGGGGCGGGGAGGGCCGTATGGTCGGGGGGGTAGGCATCCATATTTCGGAGGGCCACGTCCAGCGAGTTAGCAAGGGCCACAGCCTTCTGCAGGTTGAGACCACTTTGCTCTAGCAGCCTCTGTCGAGTGTAGCTGGACCTGATGCCGGCGACGTAGGCGTCTCTGATTAGGTCATCAGTATTTTCCGCGGCCGTCACCGATTTTCACTTGCACTCCCGGCTGAGGACTCTCAGTGACTGTAGGTATTCGTCACCTGATTCCCCGGGTCGCTGTTTGCGGGTAGCCAGGAGGTGTCTAGCGTAGACCTCGTTGACTGGCTTAGTATATTGTTCTTTTAGTATCGTGATAGCGGCCGTGTAGGATACAATGTCTCGGATAATCGAATATACTTGGTGGCTCCCCCGTGAGTTCAGTACTAGCAGTTTGTCGGCTTCGGTACTGACGGTAGTGCTGGAGGCCTGCAGGAATGCTTCGAAGCAGCTCAGCCAGTGCTCGAAGTTATTTCATGCATCCGCCGTTTGAGGGTCCAGTTCCAAGCGTTCCGGTTTCAGGATTTGCTCCATTTCAAAACCATTTGTTAATAAAATTGATGCGCCATCAATAACTCCAGAAGACTAAGAGTTAAACTTATAACAAGTAGGCTTTTATTAACAAAAGAATACGAGCATGCCTCTGCTGGTAGACCGATCCTTAAAGCCAGGGGGACTGGAGGTCAATCACCTTAGGGGTGGAGCCAGGGGCGGAGCCAGCTGAGGCATGCCCAGACATGTTCTGTACAGGGAGATTAGTGGTTTACCACACGTAACATGCCTTTAAATTGGGATGTGTGTGCCTCTGCTACAGGCAGTTCACATGTTAGTAAACTGGGATGCTTGTGTCTCTGGTACAGGAAAATCAACTTTCTGTAAATTGGGATGTTTGTGTCATTCTTACAGGAAGTTCACCTTTCAGGAAATTGGGATGATTGTGTCTCTGGTACAGGAAGTTCACCTGTCTGAATTTTGGGATGATTGTGTCTCTGGTACGGGAATGCCACCTGTCAGTAAATTGGGATGTGTTTGCCTGTGGTACAGGGAGGTCACCTGTCAGTAAATTGCGATGTTTGTGTCTCTGGTACAGGAATGCCACGTGTCAGTAAATTGGGACGTTTATGTTTCTGCTACAGGAAGTTCACCTGTCAGTAAATTGGGATGTTTGTGTCTCTGGCACAGGAAGGTCACCTGTCAGTAAATTGGGATGAGTTTATCTCTGGTACAGGAAGTTCACCTACCTGTAATTCGGGATGATTGTTTCTCTGGTACAGGAAAACCTCCTGTTGTGGCAAAGCCATCAAGGGATTCCTGTATAACTGTATAACTGCCTTTAACAAGAGTGCTACAGCACCTAAGTTGTTTACTGTATGTAAATAGCCAGTTCTGGGTTGGTCCCAGAACCAGCGCGATGACGTCATCACGTTGGTGCCGTGACGTCCCGAACAGCGGGAAACGTGATGACGTCATGACGTCAGACTGGGCGGTTCCCAGCTCAGAGCTCGTGAAGCCTGCATTAAGAAAAGACCTGTTGATTGTTTCTCCTGCATGCCATTGTTTGTTCTCTAGTTTACAATAAACTTCGTTTCATTATCGGACTGACTCGAACTCAGTACTTCAGTTAGCGATCTGTCGTTTCCTACATTTCCTGTAAAATATTGCGATGTTTGTGGCTCTGGTATAGGAAGGTCACCTGTCAGTAATTTGGGATGTTTATTTCACTGTTACATGAAGTTCACCTGTCAGTAAATTGGGATGTTTGTGTCTCTGGTACATGAAGATAACCTGTCAGTAAATTGAGATTCTTTTTTTCTCTGGTACAGGAAGGTCACCTGTCTGTATTTTGGGATGTTTATTTCACTGTTACATGAAGTTCACCTGTCAGTAAATTGGGATGTTTGTGTCTCTGGTACATGAAGATAACCTGTCAGTAAATTGGGATTCTTTTTTTCTCTGGTACAGGAAGTTCACCTGTCTGTATTTTGGGATGTTTGTCTCTCTATTACAGGAAGGTCACTTGTCTGTAAATTGGGATGATTGTGCCTCTGGTAACGGAAAGTCAACTGTCAATAAATTGGGATTTGTGTCTCTGGTACAGGAAGGTCACCTATCAGTAAATTGGGATGTTTGTGTCTCTGGTACAGGAAGGTCACCTGTCTATAAATTGGGATGTTTGTTCTCTGGTACATGTAGGTCAGCTGTCAGTAAATTGGGATCTTTGTTTCTCTGCAGCAGGAAGGTCACCTGTCAGTAAATTGTGATCTTTGTGACTCTTGTACAGGAAGGTCGCTTCTCAGTAAATTGGGTTGTATGTTCTCCTGTCCCATTGCACAGCACCACAGTACACAATCCACTGTTGGAATCATATCTTTACTTAAATATATATTGTGATTTTTGTACATCACCAAACAGTGAAATGTTTCCTGTTTGCATCAATCCATTCTCAGCGGCGGAAAATAATGTTCTGCAAAATTAAAGCAGGCTAGAGCAACTCCGATAATGTATATTTTCTGCTGGAACTTACGTTTCTCACTTTATTTAATTAAATTACCTATTAGATACAGCGGATATTTTACCTTACTCTTGAACTCTTCCCTGAATTTGCTCTGAATCACTGCATAATTAAATGTGTTGGTGCAAAAACTCAACAGCTGAAGCATATTTGCACTTTCTCGGAGAATACATTTGAGGTCACTGAAACCGTTGATTTTATAATCATTTGTAAATCGATCATAAAAGAACTGTAAAACATACGCCATCCACAACAGTATAAAACTTCCCGAGATGGTGAACAGTAAAACGATGAACTTTCTCCCGCTCTCCATCTCTGTGTCACTCTGATTCTCTCCATTGCTTTGGGTTCGGAGCCTCCTGCGGGCTCTCCTGACCGCTAGAATGTGTCTGACGGTGAGAGCATTGAGCAGATGAATCAACAGGAACGGGAGACAAGGGGTTTAAATATGGTCACTCCATTGAAAAGCTGCCCATACGGGAGAAGTATAACGGATTTCTTTCAGTCTGCATTACCATGGGGCATTGTCAATTATGATGATGGGTTCATGTATAAAGTACCAGGGGATACTAATTAAAAAGCTCAGCGCACAGACGGTCCATATAAACACGGCCGCCATTTTCTCGGTAAAATATTTTGTTTTAACTTCTGGCCACAAATGGCCACAAATGGATCAAAGGTGAAGGCGACCTTTAACCAGACAGAACTGTCTCTAGATGCATAAGTTAATGCAATGCTGAGACGACACATGGGAGTAATGGACTAGCTGGAAAATAAATACTAGGAATTCGGTTTAATTTCACTGCGGTGATAATGACCAGGAGATCCATCACCACCATGGACACCAGGTACCAAGTGATAAATCTGGAGAGACCACACCTTCCTCGGGACAGGATCACAATCGCCACTAAATTAACTGTAAAGAGGGACAGAAGGGGACAAAACATTGTAGAATAGACTCCCAGCAGAAGTCATATATTGACCAGAATTCTATGAAGTTTCTAGAGATCAGACATGATCTCATTGAATGGTAGAACAGGCTCGAGGGGTTTAATGGCCAAGTCATGTTACTATGATCCTAAGTCCCAGCTTTCATAGTTGTAGTGATGAAAAATGATAAAATTATCCAAGGTCGAGCTGAGAAACAATAGAGGCCTCGGGAGAATGCAAAATAATACTTCAACTCATTGGGGAAAAAAACCATTAAAATGAACGGAAATTTCAAATAATTTCATAGTGTCGCTTGGGTAATGATGAATAAAATGAATTATTAAGTAATGCATGTAGATTTAAGATACTGAACTAAAAACACACAATAAACGTAGTAACAAATAGAATAAAAATCTAAACAAATTGAAAATGAATATTACACCAATGAAACAAAGATTGTGGAACCATATATTGATGTGACCCCATGACAGGTCTCTCAATATGTTAGAACCGTTTCACCTTGACAGACTTGCAGCCAGTCTGTATGAGCCAGGCCCCACAAACAGCAGTGAGACCATTAATCAGCTAGTCTAGGAATGGCGGCAATGGTTGAGAAAATAATGTAAGCAGCATGAGATCTGTCAGCCTTCCTTCCATAGTCCAATACAATCTGGGAACTTCCATCCCAATCACCTAATTGGAATATCGGTTAAACGTCTCGCGGGAGAACCACATTTTGCACAATGCAGCGCTCCCTCAATACTTCATAAGGACATAAGAACATAAGAAATATGAGCAGGAGTAGGCCATTCGGTCCCTCGAGACTGCTTCGCCATTCAAGAAGATAATGGCTTCTCTGATCTTGGCCTCAACTCCAGTTTCAAGCCCGCTTCCATTAACCTTTGACTATCCGATAGCTCAAATATCTTTCTATCTCCGCTTTGAATATATTCAATGACAGAGCCTCTGCCGCTCTCTGGGGTAGAGAATTCCAAAGTTTCACGACCCTCTGAAGGAAGAAATCCCTCCTCATCTCCGTTTAAAAGGGGCGGCCCCTTATCCTTAAAATATGCCCCCTAGTCCTAGATTTCCCCACGAGGGGAAACATGCTCCCTGCATCTATCATATCAAGCCCCCTCAGAAACGTATATATTTCTTTAAGATCACTTCTCATTCTTCTAAACTCAAATGCGTATAGGACCAGCCTGCTCAACCTTTGTTCAATAGGCAGCCCCTTCATCTCAAGAAGCAACCAGTGAACTTTCCGAATGTCAATCATGACTTTGGCTTATGATCCTGGAGTGGGATGTTAAACTGATAACTCTCGGACTAAGAGGCCAGAGCTCTACTAACTGAACTAAAATCATACAGCTGGAAATAAATACACGCAATCCAACGGAAGGGCACGTCATAGAATATCCAGGGTCATTGGGAAGCGGTAAATGGAGCCACAGTGAGATCGGGAAAGGGAAATTTCTGGACTACATTCGGATTTCCAAATGGATGATGGAGTAAAAGTGAGCCGGGGGATCTGGTGGTCTGGAATGTGTCTCGAATCTAAAGGAGGAACGCAAGGGCTGGAACGAATGTTTGAGTAAGGACTGGGTGTCACAGTTAGAATTGGAATCTTCGAGAATCAGATAGAGCGCTCGGGGTGACTGGAGTTGCACCGGAGCAGCTAGTTTGGGAGAAAAGTGATATCAACTGAACGGACCGAATGAATGGGGAGAGCAGGGAGAGAGAAACCGAACGGATGGGGAGAGCAGGGAGAGAGAAACCGAACGGATGGGGAGAGCAGGGAGAGATAAACTGAACGGATGGGGAGAGCAGGGAGAGATAAACCGAACATACAGGGAGAGCAGCGAGAGTTAAACCGAACGGATGGGGAGAGAAGTGAGAGATAAACCAAACAGATGGGGAGAGCTGTGATAGATAAACCGAATGGATGGAGGGAGCAGGGAGAGACAAACCAAACGGATGGGGAGAGCAGGGAGAGATAAACCAAACAGATGGGGAGAGCAGGGAGAGATAAACTGAACATACAGGGAGAGCAGCGAGAGTTAAACCGAACGGATGGGGAGAGCAGGGAGAGATAAACCGAACGGATGGAGAGAGCAGTGAGAGAGGAACTGAATGGATGTGGAGAGCAGGGAGAGATAAAACAACCGAATGGGGAGAGCAGGGAGAGATAAACTGAACGGATGGAGAGAGCACGGAGAGATATACCAAACGGATGGAGAGAGCAGGGAGAGAGAAACCGAACACGTGGTGAGAGCAGGGAGAGACAAACTGAACGGATGGGGAGAGCAGCGAGTGAGAAACCAAATGGATGGGGAGAGCAGGGAGAGATAAACCGAACGGATGGGAGCAGGAGCACAGTGTGGATGTTCTTGTTCCAAATTATCAGTAATGCATAGAGATGTAACGTACATTCCATCAGTTCGTTCCTTCAAACCAAATCACTGTTTCATTACTTATTAAATTAATTCATCAGTTGTTATTTAGTGACTAAAGCATTTGCGAAACTCTCCCAGGAACGACATCATTTTGAAATCCAAGTAACTCATTGAATTCATAATTAAATCCGCTATTAAAATTGTTAATGCATGATAAACAGAAATTGACTGTAATTCCTACAGCCATGTCTATTAATTGATGTCCCTTAGTGTCCTCACAGTGTGTTCAATTCTGAAGTGGTCAGAAGATAACGTTCACCGTCCCCAGCTTCCACTGACATTATCCGAGGGCTGTTCCATTCAATAGTGGGATTGTCTTTGAAAAGATGAGCCGGGTTTCTGCATTCTACACAATGTTACACCTGTTGGCGTTCACTGCTTGTTTCATAACCGATTAACAGATGAGGAACATAGGTAGAGGAGGAGGACATTCAGCCCCTCCAGCTTGTTCCATCTTTCAATGAGATCATGACTGATGTGTAACTTAACTCAATTTAACCGCCTTGTTTCCAAATCCGTTAATATCCTCACGAAAGCAAAATACTGCGGATGCTGGAAATCTGAAAGGAAAACAGAAAATGCTGGGAATAATCAGCAGGTCAGGCAGCATCTCTGGAGAGGTAAACCGAGCTAATATTTATGTCGTAGACCTTTCATCTGAACTGGATTATTTCACTGACAAAACAGGTTTTAAGCAAGTACCGAGGCAGGGACAGTGGGGACGGGAGGAATGAATAAAAGGGAAGGTCTGTGATAGGGTGGGAGGCTGGAGAGATTAAATGACAAAAGGGAGGATGGTGCAAAGCAAAAGGTGGTGGCAATGGGACAAGTAAAGGAACAAAAGATGGGTCTAGAGGAGGAGTAAAGGAGAATGACTGAATCAGCACATGCTGTCAGGGAATTGGGGGCAGAGTTAATGCTGTGAATTTGCTGAACTCAGTGTTTATTCCAGAAGGCTGTAAAGTTCCTAATTGAAAGATGAGGTACTGTTCCTCGAGCATACATTGAGCTTCGTTGGAACAGTGCTACCCTTAATATCGTTTCTTAACTAAAATCTATCAATCTGAGTTTTGACATTTTCAATTGTCCTAGCCTCAACAGTTTTTTCCGCTATCCAGTATGTGAATAAGTGCTTCCTGACATCGACACTGAACGGTCTGGCACTAATTTTATGATTATGCCCCGTCTTTTGGATTTGCCCACCAGAGGGAAAAATATTGCCTCTACCCCAACAAATCACTTTATCATCTTAAACACGCATTTTCTTTAGTCCGGAATAGAAACCACGATTACGCAACCTGTTCTCATAATTTAACCCTCTCAACCCGGTAATATTCTGGTGATTCGGTGCTGCACCCCCTCCAAGGCCAATAGATCCTTCCTGAGATGCGGTGCCCAGAACTGACCACAGTTCCTCAGATGTTGTCCAAGCAGAGTTTTAATATTCCAGCCCGCTTGAGATAAAGGCTAACATTTAATTAGATAATGAATAACTTACTGCAATACTTTACCTGGAACAGCGATAGCTGCAAGGGCAGTGTCGTAAAAGGCATATACTAGGCCTCTGGGCACAGAGTGCATTTCCTGTGAGAAACAGGGATGTCTGTTCGGGATCCCACACGCGCTCTGTTCGACATTCAAAGGATCACTTATTATACCTGATGTGAACCCTCCGAGACACAATTAGATGACATCACCATTAAAGTTAGTTGCAGTCATTGAGCAAACAAGTTAGGTGACATCACTATTTACGTTAGTTAGATCAGCTTAATGTTACTTACAATCATTGAAGAAACAAGTTAATGCAGTCGATTTTACCTTTATATTTGTGCAATAGAATGGATAAAATCGAGGTCACACACTGTTAAAGGGAAGCTTTATGTTCTTTTGGGAAGGTAACCAGTTTCCTCACTCGGTCTGGCCTACATGTGACTCCAATCCAACACAAACATGGATGACTCATAAGTGCCCTCTGATGGGGTCGAGCAACCCAAGCCGTTGTATCAAACAGCTGGAAAGAAACAAAAGAATATCACCGGGTGGCCCATTCGGCAGCGACCTCGGCATTGAATTCGGAGGTGACAAAGGCACACCCAGCCCGGTCCAAACTGCAAATTCCTCCTCACTAACATCTGGGGACCGGTGCCAAAGATGGGAGAGCTGCCTCACAAACTTGCTCATTCTCTCAGAATCATGCATTTCAGCCAAGGTCCAGAACTCCTGCAGTACCATCCTTGGGTATGTCCTGTCCCACCAGTAGGACAGACCCACCAGAGATCTGGGTACAGTGGTCTACAGTCAGGGTGTAAATGCTGTATCCCCTGACAGCACATGCCTTCTGCTGTAACATGGGCAACGCAACCTCCTGCTAATTGCCACCTACCGCCCACCATCAGCTGATGAATCAGTGCTCCTCCATGTTCAACATCACTGGAAGAAGCACTGAGGATAGCAAGGGCACAGAATATACTGTGAGTGGGGGGATTTAAATGTCTATCATCAAGAGTGGCTCGTTAGTAACACCACTGACCAAGCTGATCGCGTCCTGAAGGACATATCTGCCAGAGTGTGCTTGTGGTGAGAGCCAACACGGGAGAATAACGTACTCGACCTCGTCCACACGAATCTGTCTTTCAAGGATGTATCTTTCCATGACAGCATTGGTAGAAGTGACGATCGCACAGGCCTCGTGGAGACAAAGTCCCGTCTTCACACTGACGACTCCCTCAATTGTGTTGCACGACACTACCACTGCACTATGTGGGATAGATCAAGAAGAGATGTAGAAGCTCAAATCTGTGCATCCATGATGCGCTGTGAGCCATCAGCAAAAGCAAAATTTTAGTACACCACGATCCGTAACTCAAACCCCTCACTCCTTCATCACCATCAAGCTGGTTCAATGGGAACTGTTTCAAAGGCAGCCGAGAAGTATCACCTAAACATAAGGCGTCAACCTGGTAAAGCTACAACACTGCACCACATGCATATCAACATAAGAACAGGAGCAGGCCATTCAGCCCCTTGAGCCTCATCAGTTCTTGGTGCCGCACCTCAGGAAGGATAGATTGTGCTTGGAGTGGGTGCAGCACAGATTCGCCAGAATGATACGGGGCAAAAAGTGTTAAATATTGAGGACAGTTAGCACAGACTTCGTATAGACTAGCAAGTACCTGATGGCTTACATCCTAGGGTCTTGAGAGAAGTACTGGTAGCGATTGCGGATGCATTGGTGGTAATTTTCCAAAACTTCCTGGATTCAGGAAAGGTCCCAGCAGATTGGAAACTGCTAATGTAATGCCCTTGTTTAAAAAGGGAGGTAGGGAAAAGGCTGGAAACTATAGACCAGTTAGCCTAACATCTGTGGTTGGTAAAATGTTGGAGTCCATTATTAAGGAAGCAGTAACAGGACATTTGTATGAACATAATTTAATCGGACAGAGTCAGCATGGTTTTATGAAGGGGAAGTCATGTTTGACGAATTTGCTACAATTTTTTGAGGACGTAACAAACAGGGCGAATAAAGTGGAACCAGTGGATGTGGTGCATTTGGGCTTCCAAAAGACATTTGACAAGGTGCCACACAAAAGATTATTGCACAAGATAAAGCATCACGGGATTGGGTGTAACATACTGGCATGGGTGGAAGATTGGCTATCTAACAGAATTCAGAGAGTGGGGATAAATGGTTCATTCTCGGGTTGGCAATCAGTAACTGGTCTTGTTCTGCAGGGGTCAGTGACCGGACCCCAACTCTTTACAATCTATATTAACGATTTGGAGGAGGGGACCAAGTGCAACATATCCAAGTTTACCGACGATACAAAGATGGGAGGGAAAGCAATGAGTGAGGAAAACATAAAAAAACCTGCAAAAGGACATAGACAGGCTAAATGAGTGGGCAGAAATTTGGCAGATGGAATATAATGTTGGAAAGTGTGAGGTTATGCACTTTGGCAGAAAAAAATCAAAGAGCCAGTTATTATCTAAATGGAAAGAAGGTGCAAATTGCTACCGTACAAAGGGATCTGGGGGTCCTGCTGCATGAAACACAGAAGGTTAGTATGCAGGTACAGCAGGTGATCAGGAAGGCCAATGGAATCTTGGCTTTTATTGCAAGGGGGATGGAGTATAAAAGCAGGGAAGTCTTGCTTCAGTTATACAGGGCACTGGTGAGGCCACACATGGAATACTGCGTACAGTTTTGGTTTCCATATGTAAGAAAAGATACACTTGCTCTCGAGACAGTTCAGAGAAGGTTCAATCGGTTGATTCCGGGGATGAGGGGGTTGACTTATGATGAAAGGTTGAGTAGGTTGGGCCTCTATTCATTGGAATTCAGAAGAATGAGAGGCGATCTTATCGAAATATATAAGATTGTGAGGGGGGGATGTTTCCCCTGATGGGTGAGACTAGAACTAGGGGCCATAATCTTAGAATAAGGGGCTGCCGTTTCAAAACAGAGATGAGGAGAAACTTCTTCACTCAGAGGGTAGTAAATCTATGGAACTTGCTACCTCAGAGTGCTGTGGAAGCTGCTACATTAAATAAATTTAAAACGGAGATAGAGAGTTTCCTAGCTGATAAGGGAATTAGGGGTTATGGGGAGCAGGCAGGGATGTGGACGTGTGACTAGGTGCAGATCAGCCATGATCCTATTGAATGGCGGAGCAGGCCTGAGTGGCCGTATGGCCTACCCCTGCTCCTACTTCTTATGTTCCTACTTATTATGATTGATATAACTTGGGTGTTTAATATGATTAAATGATTCAATAAGCTAGTTAGAGGGAACCTATTTCGTCTGCTAAAGAATCCAGAAAAGCAGGCGGAAGCTAACAATTAGAGCGATGACATTATCGGATGAAGTCAGGAAGCACTTCTTCACACAAAGGGTAGTGAAAATCTGGAACTCTCCTAAAAAATCTGTTGAGGCTCGATCAACTGAAAACTTCAAAACTGCGACGGATAGATTTTTATTAGGTAATGTTATTAAGGGATAGGGAAACAAGGTGGGTAAATGGTGCTAATATACAGCTCAGCCATGAGCTGATTAGATGTCGGGGCAGGCTGGAGGTGCTGAATGGTTTGTTCCGGTTCCTATGGGCCTGTGTATTCCTACGTATTTTCTTAAGTTCCGCCATTGACAGCTACCCAACAGTGTGCAAAACTGCCCAGGTATATAGTGTCTACAAACAACATCCACCCGGACAATTACTGCTGCACAGGCCTACTCCCAATGCTCAACAAAGTAATGGAAGACTGGTCAACAGCGCTATCAAGCAGTACTTATTCACCAGTAACCAGCTCAACTAGGCTCAGTTTGGGTTCCGCCAGAACCACTTCGCTCCAGACCTCATTACAGCCTCGGTCCAACATTAAACAAGGGTTGAAATCCACAGGTTGAGTGAGAGGGAATGCCCTTAATATCAAGGGTGCATTCGACCGAATATAGAACGAAGGAGAGAAATATAGCGACGTTCACCATCTCAGGAAGTCTGAAAATGGTTTACAGCCAATGAATCACTCTTGAAATGTACTCATGGATATATCATAGACAATAAGACAGTGGTCAATTTGGATCATCGCGGGTGGGGAGGGGGAACTCTCCAATGGCTGGAGCCCTACCTAGCAAAAAGCAAAATGGTTGTGATTGTTGGATTCGAATGATCTAAGCTCAAAGAAACATAGAAACATAGAAGATAGGAACAGAAGTAGGCCATTTGGCCCCTCGAGCCTGCTCCACCATTCAATGCGATCATGGCTGATCATCCAAGTTGAGTACCCAGTCCCTGCTTTCTCCGCATATCCATTGATCCCTTTAGCCTTAAGAAATATATCCAACTCCTTCTTGAATATATTTAATGAAGTGGCCTCCACCGCCTTCTGTGGTAGAGAGTTCCACAGGTTCACCAATCTCTGGGTGAAGAAATTCCTCCTAATTTCTGTCCTAAATGGCCTACCCTTTATCCATAGACTGTGTCCCCTGGTTCTGGACTCCCCGACCATCGGGAACATCCTTCCTGCATATAATCTGTCCAGTCCTGTCAGAATTTTATAAGTTTCAATGAGATCACCTCTCATTCCTCTAAACTCCAGCGTTTACAAGTCCAATCGACCCAATCTCTCCTCATACGTCATTCCTGCCATCCCAGGTATCAACCTGGTGAATCTTCGCTGAACTCCTTCCATGGAAAGAACACCATTCTACATACAAGGCTCAAGGATATCGCTGCAGGTGTTCCTCAAGGCAGTCTACTGGGGCCAATTATGTTCAGCTGCTTCATCAATGACCTTTCCTCCATCACAAGGTCAGAAGTGGGGATGTTCGCTGAAAACTGCAGAGTGCTCAGATCCATTCGCAATTCCTCAGATAACGAAGCCAACCATGGCCGCATGCTGCAAGAACTGGACTGCATTCAGCCTTTGGCTGATATGTGACAAATAACATTCACGCCACACAAGTGTCTGGAAATGAACATCTTCAACACAAGAGAACTTGAGCACCTTCCCATGATATCCAATGGCAAACTATCACCGAGACGCCCCCCATCAACATCCTGAGGGTCATCTCTGATCAGAAACACAACCGGACCAGCCCCAAAGGTGGCGTGGCTGCAACAGCACTTCAGATGCTGGCTGTTCTGCAGCGAGTGGCTCACCTCCAGCTCCGCAAAATCTCTCCACCATCTACAAGGCACAAATCAGGAGTGTGATGGAATACTCTCCATTTGCCTGGATGAGTGCAGCTCCAACAACTCAAGAAACTCAATACCATTCAGTACAAAGCAGCCCGCTTAATTGGGACCCCAATACCACGTTAAACATTCACTCCCTCCAACACCAGCGTACCGTGGCTGCAGTGTGTACCATCTACAAGATGCACTGCAGCAACTCGCCAAGGCTTCATCGACAGCACCTCCCAAACCTGTGCACTCCACCACCTGGAATGACAAGTGCAGCAGTTGCAGGGAACACAATCACCTCAAGTCACCCGCCATCCTGACTGGGGAATACATTGCCGTCCCTTTGTCATCGCTGCATCAAAGACATGGAACTCCACTGTGGGAGTAACTTCAACACACGGAGCGCAGGGGTGCAAGAAGAAAGCCCAGGGCAACTAGGGATGGACAATAAATACCGGCCTTGACAGTGACACCCGCACCATGAGAATGAATCAACACACCAAATATCTACACTCTTATCTGAATACTAGAATCACATTGCAGCTTTCTTGTGTTTTCCTTCAAAATTCTTCAGAACATATATTTTTTTTAAACTGGAAGGCCTAGAAATTCATCTCGGGTGGCAGCACGAAACGGGCGGTATCAGATCAACCGCCCTTTATTTGCAGCACCTAATATCTATTCCATTGTGGAACTGAGAATCAGGTGCAGCATTTAATGAGTGTATCGGATTTGTCGCCAATTGTCCGCAGCACCTGTTATTCATTCCATTGTTGCTCTGAGTATTAGGTGCAGCGTTTATCGGGCGGCAGATCCAACATGGCCCTTTTGCGCCACTGCCAGAGATGAATTTGTAGGCTGATATGTAATTGCAGGAACTGGGCATCACATGCCGGAAAATGCTGGCTTCGAAACCCATTAATGCTCAGTTAAGAGATTTGATCTGGGGCAACATGTTGGTTGTTAAAATTAGGACGAGTCTTCCTGGTCAATTGTAAACACAAACATTGCAAGTTCCTGATCGGTATGCAGGGACACACCTACTGGGATTGTCCCGTTTGTGAGTATGGGCTGGAGACAGGATCCGTCTCAGCTCAGAATCCCCGCTCTACTGGGCGAATAGTCTGTCCACTCTCACTGTCCAGAGGCAAACATGAAGAATGGCGACCTTGGTGTGGTACGGGGAGGGGGCGGGGCTTCCACTGGTGCTGGCGAACGGGACCCAGCACGAGGCACCACCAACAGGAGACAAGGTGAGAAAACTGAGAGAGAAACCTGCATTCACACAGCATGCGTGGGCGATCGCCCACGGGAATGATTCATTTAAAATGTGTTCATATTGGTATGCGGTGGGCGGCTTTCTTTCAACTACAATCCGAGAACTGTCAACCAGCTCATGGATTTCCTTATCTCCAAGATCGGGGACTTCTTCTGAGCGGACATTGTTGCTGTTTTCCGTTCCTGCGATCCCCAGCTAACCGTCTCCCAACCATTCACTCCACCCTTATCAACTGTACACACCCACCACATCTCTCCACAGTTTCCTGCACAACTCTCTCATGCCTCCTTCACATTAATAATCTCCATAAGACCCACCTCTGCTCCGTGGATCCCAGCAAATTTAATTCGTGACCATTCAACTCCACTTCCTCTGTGTCAGAGGGTTGAAGATTCAGAGTCTAGTCCCACTCCAGATACTTGAGCATATGAAAGCATGGCTGATCTCCGACCTGAACTCCACTGTACCGCCCGATTTTCATAGCCCTAGATTCCGCTACAGTTCAAAAATCTATCTATCTCAGCCTTAAACATACTCAAAGACTCAACATCCACAGCCCTCTTGGGCAGAGAATTGCAATGATTCACAATCCTCTGAGTGAAAAAAATTAGTCTTCATCTCAGTCTTGAATGGCCGACCACTTATCCTGGAACTATGACACTTACTTCTAGACACTCCAGCCAGGGGAAATAACCTCTCAGCATCAATCTTGTCAACCACCTCAGAATCTTATATGTTTCAATGAAATCACTTCTCGTTCTTCTAATCTCCAGAGAGTATACGCCCAATTTACCCAATCTCTCATCATAGGACAACCTGCCCATCCCAGGAATCAGGCTAGTGAACCTTCGTTGCACAGCCTCTAAGGCCTGTATGTCCTTTCTCAGATAAGGTAAACAAAACACAGTACTCCAGGTGTAGTCTTATCAAAGCCCTGTACAATTGTCTTAAGACCTCCTTACTCTTGTACTCCAACACCCTAGTCATAACGTACAACATGCCATTTCCCTTCCTAATTGTTTGCTGTACCTCCATGGTAACTTTTTGTGTTTCCTGCACGAGGACACCTATTTTTTTTCCCGAACACAAACATTTAATAGGGTCTCTACATTTAAAAAAAATCCTGTTTTTCTATTCTTCCTACCAAAGTGAGTAACCTCATATTTCCCCACATTATACACCGTCTACCACCTGATTGCCCATTCACTTAAAATGTCTATATCCGTTTAAAAGCTCTTTGTATCCTCCTTAGAGCTTACTTTCCCCCTAGCTTAATATCGGCAACAAACTTGGATACGTTGCACTCGACCACTTCATCAAATTCATTGATATAGATTGTGAATAACTGAGGCCCATGCTCTGATCCTTGCGAATCCTCACTAGTTACAACCTACTAAATGGAAAAGAACACGTTTATCCCTCCTCTCTATTTTATGTCGGTGAACCAATCCTCTATCCACGAAAATATGTAACGCCCAAACCCATGAACCCTTAGCTTGCCTTGCAAACTTTCATGTGGCACCTTATCGACTGCCTTTTGGAAATCCAGATATACTACATCCACTGGTTACCCATTATCTACCCTACTCGTTACATACTCAAAAAATTCTGATACATTTTTTGAAAAGATTTCGCTTTCATAAAACCATGTTGACTCTGCTTTTCATATTATGATTTTATACGTGCCTTGTTTTCAGTTTCATAACAACATTTTACCGATAACAAACTGGCTTGTAGTACTCTGTTTTCACTCTCCTTCATTTCTTCAGTGGGGTTGATACATTTTCTACCTTCTAATCCACTGCGACCATTCCAGAATCTAAGGAAGATCACAACCAATGCATCCACTATCTCTGCGGCCAAACCTTTTAAAACCCAAGGATGTGGGCCTTCAGGTCCATGGGATTAGCCGGATTTTAGTCCCCTTAATTTATCCAATAATTTTTCTTTACTAATATTAATTATTTTATGTTCCTCACGATAATTAGATCCTTGGCTCCCTATTATTTTTGGCATGATTTTGTGCATTTCACTCCGAAGATAGATAGAAAATATTTTTTTTCTGTCTCCGCCGTTTCCTTATTCCCCATTATAATTTCTACTGTCGCAGCCTCTAAGGGACCCACGATTACATGTACTGCTTTCTTCCTTTTAATATATTTGTAGAAGCTCTTACAATCCGTTTTGCTAATTCTTACTAGCTTGCTCTCATATTGTATTTTCGTCCGCTTTATCAATATTTGGCACAATGCAGCTAAGCTGCACTCCCCCGTGCCACTGCCCTCCCCCAACACAGGGACCTATCCACTGACCCACGCCAGCTCAGGCGGCGAGATTAAATCGGCGATGGGATATTTTCGAGAAGCCTTTGTGTGTTGTTATAATTTTAATTATTTGCTGGTTTCTAAAACTCTCCCAATCCTCAAGCTTATTTCTCTTCTTGGAAAGATTATAAGCCTCTTCTTTTAATCTAATACAATCCTGAACATCATTACTTATCCACGGATGGATCATTTCTCCCGTGGAGTTTTATTTCATGATGGAATGTATATTTGTTGAGAATTATTAAATATTTCTTTAAATATTCACCATTGCTTAACGACCATCATACATTTTAACTTATTTTTTCCATTTACCTTCGTGGACTCGCCCCTCATACCATTGTAATTATATTTATTTAAGTTTACAACTCCTGTTTCATACTTAATTACGTCACTCTCGAACAGAATGTGAAATTCTATCATATTATGATCATTCTTACCCACGGTTCCCTTACTATGAGATTACTAATTAACCCTGTCTCATTGCACGTGACAAGAGCTAAAATTGACTCTTTCCTGGTGGGTTCAATGAAGTATTGTTCCAGGAATCTGTCTCGAATGCATTCCATGAACTCGTCCTCAAAACTACTTTTACCAATTTATTTTGTCCAATTTATATGAAGATTAACGTCCACCATGATTATTGTATTACCATTGTGACAGGCTCCACCTATTTATTCATCAGACTTGTCCTGCTGTTCGGGGGTGGTGGGGGGCTTCAAACTAAACCCCCCAGTATTTTCTGTCCCTTGTGATTTAGTGTCTCCACCCAGACTGATTCTACTTCCTGCTCTTCTGAGCCATAATCCTTCCTCACTACTGGCCTTATGTCATCCTTTATGATCAAGGCTACACATCCACCTTTTCCATTTTTTCTGTCTTTTACAAACGTCAAGTACCCTGGAATATTTAGTTCCCTACTTTGATCGCACTGCAACCATGTCTCCGTAATGGCTATTTGATCAATTCAATTTATCTCTATTTGTGCTATTAATTCCTTTATTTTGTTATGAATGCTACGTGCATTCAAATAAAGTGCCATTAATTTTAACCTTTTACCATTTTCCCCTGATTTGACCTTATTTGCTGATGGATAATTACTGTAAAACTCTTTGTCTCGCCCTTTCACACACTGCTTATCTTTATCCAAATGGCTACACGGCTCTATGGACTTGCATTTTCTCTGGAGATTGTGTACGTTTCCGCTCACTAGAACCCTCCCACTTTTACTTTAAGGCCGTATCTGCAGCCTTATTCATCTGAATATTGGTCACACCACGGTTTCAATGGAGCCATCAAAACGGAACAGCCCTCTCTTTCCCCAGTACTGGTGCCAGTGCCCCATGAAACGAGTCACGCATTTAACTCGCCAATCTATTTCACCCTATGCCAATTTGCATGTGGCTCAGGTAACAATCCAGAGATTATTAGCTTTGATGTTCGGCTTTTTAATTTGGACCCTAGCTCCTCAAACTGCTTCAGCAGAACCTCATTCCTAGTTCTGCCTATGTCGTTGGTTCCTACGTGGTCCACAACAACTGGATCCTCCTGTCATGCTCGAAGTTCTTCTCCAGCCACGCGGATATGTCTTTAACCTTGGCACTGGGCAGGCAACACAGCCTATGGAACTCCTGCTCGCAGCTGCAGAGTACAGTATCTATCCCCTTGACTATATTATCCCATGCCAATACCGCATTCCTTTTCACTCCCGTTCCTTGAAAAGTTTCATATACCACGTTGCCATGGTCAGTTTGTTTATCCACTCTGCAGATTTGCCCTCATCCACACAGGCCGCAAGTACTTCATATCTGTTGGATAAGGGCAAAGGCCGAAGCTCCCCAGCACTGCACCGGGCGTCCTCTTACCTGGCTGAGTCGCAGTCACAACCTCCTTTCTATGACATGATCTGTACCACTTCCTAACCTAAGGGGTGTGAGTGACACCTGGATCAAAGTGTCCAGGTAACTCTCCCCCTCCCTGAGGCCAAGCAATATCCGAAACTCAGACTCCAGCTTAAAAACTATCAGCTGAAGTTCTTCAAGATGCAGACATTTACTGCAGATTTGGTTGTCCGGGATCGCGATGCTCCCACAAACTCCCACATGCTGCAGTTGTGGCACACCTCCTGCACTGGCATCACTATCAAACATCGTTTTATTGAATTAATTACATATTTTGTATGAATTAAATCAACTTAACTTATAGTTTTTAGTTTTTAATTAATTATTTGATCTGGATTAAATTGTAGGTAGATTAAATTAAATAGTCCACAGTTACACGAATCACTACAAGTATTGGAGGCAAAAGCAGCACCTCCTTCCTCCTCTGCTCCGAACTCCCACTCTCACCAAATTCCCACGTTTACACTCTGTTTATCATGCACTCCATTTATGCCAACTCTTTACCTCCATTCTTTGCATCGGCAGATAACTGTTTACTTTTATATACGTTTTCGAGCCACACCCAAGTGACAAGTGCTCACTGAGCTTCCTGCTCACAGTAATTACCCACTATTCAGGTAATCACTTAAAGCTGTCAACTGTTATCAACCTCTGACAGGCAATCTCTGTTAACTCGTGACTAACTTGCAGCTTTTTTTTACAGTTTTTTAAGTCCTAAGATCAATTCCAAATGTTAAACGGAAATTCAGATTGAGACCTACTCACCCATGGCTTACCAGAGTTCCATCTTACCGAATTCACAACTTTACACTCTGTTTAAGATGCACTCCGTTTATGCCCACTCTCATTCTCTCTGGCAAACTATTTGAAACACATGGTTGTTTGTAAAACATGACATACGGTTGCACTCAGCAGGAAGAAAATCATAAACGGAAAGGGTATAAGACATATGCCATGATTTTATTAGTTAGAAAGAAGGAAATAAGGAAAGAAAGTGGCATTCGAGCTCCTGGAGAGAGACAGACTTGGAGAAGCCATTTTAAAGATGTCTGATTAAATTAACGCCTAGTAAGTTTTGGGCGCAGTGCTGACGTGCTCTGTTCTCTATGATTGGTTAGAGTGATTTAAGATAAACCTTTTATCGTTAGTAAACGAAGTGAATTATAAAATCTGGCACTGTCTCTAGTTGTAGGAAACTATTCAAGGAAGAAGAATGAATAATCCAACAGACGTGACTGGCACTGCCCTTATATTACACAGGGCCTCCGCCCGCTCAACAGTCTTGAGCAGACAACCCAGTCTTGTGTACAAGTGACGAACATTGCTATTGTTATACCCAGGGCTGTCTTCTCAGCTCACAATCCAGCCTAGAGCAAATGAGATTAGCACTAGGCCTATCATACCCAGGGCTTTGTCCTTCAGTACAACCCAGCCTGCTGTACATGTGAAGAGCACTGGCCCTGTAACACCCATGGCCTTCTCCTTCAGCACAGGACCCTGCCTGGTGTACATGTGAATTGCCCTGGCCCTGTAATACCCAAGGCCTTGTCCTTCAGCACACAACACTTTCTAGTGTACATGCGAAAAGCCCTGACCCTATAATACCCAGGGCCTTATCCTTTCTGCACACAATCCTTTCTAGTGTACACGTGAATAGCCCTGGCCCTATAATACCCAGGGCCTTATCCTTCAGTACACAACCCTTTAAAATGTACATGTGCATAGCCCTGGCCCTATTATACGCAGGTCCTTCTCCTCAGCTCTCAACCCAGCCTGGTGAACATGTGAATACCCCTGCCCCTATAATACCCAGGGCCTTAACCTTCAGTACACAACCCTTTCTAGTGTACATCTGAATAGCCCTGGCCCTATAATAACCAGGATCTTCTCCTTCAGCACACAACCCAGCCTGCTGTACATGTGAATAGCACTGGCCCTGTAATACCCAGCGCCTTCTCTTTCAACACAGGACCCTGTCTGGTGTACATGTGAATTGCCCTGGACCAGGAATATCCAGTGCCTTGCCCTTCAGCACACAAACCTTTCTAGTGTACGTGTGAATAGGTCTGGCCCTATAATACTCATTGTCATATCCTTCAGCACAGAGCCCTGCCTGATATACATGTGAATAGCCCTGGCCCAATAATTGCCAGGATCTTATCATTCAGCACACAAATCTTTCTATTGTACACGTGAATAGCAGTGGCCCTATAATACCCAGGGACTGATCCTTCAGAACAGAGCCCTGCCTGGTGTACATGTGAATACCCCTGGCCCTACAATACTCAGGGCCTTATCCATCAGTACACAACCCTTTCTAGTGTACATGGGAATACCCCTGGCCCTATAATAACCAGGGCTTTCTCCTTCAGCACACAATCCTTTCTAGTGTACATGGGAATAGCCCTGACCCTATAATACCCAGGGCCTTATCCTTTATTACACAACACTTTCTAGTCTACATGTAAATACCCCTGGCCCTATAATACACAGGGCCTTCTCCTTGAATACACAACCCTTTCTAGTGTACATGTGAATAGCCCTGGCCCTATAATTCCAAGGGCTTATCCTTCAGTACACAACCCTTTCTAGTGTACATATCAATACCCCTGGCCCTATAATGCCCATGGCATTCTCCTTCAGCGCACAACCCTTTCTAGTTTATATGTGAATAGCTCTGGCCCTATAATACCCAGGGCCTGGTCCTTCAGCACACAACCCTTTATAGTGCACATGTGAATACCCCTGGCCCTGTAACACCTAGGGCCGTATCCTTCAGCACACAACCCTTTCTCGTGTACATGTGAATGACCCTGTCCCTATAATACCCAGGGCCTTCTCCTTCAGCACACAACCCTGCCTGGTGTAAACGTGACTGGCATTGGCCCTACCCACGTGATTCACAGTACATTTATCGACATTTACTTATGTCTGCCAGATGTGCGTCCATTCCCTCCCCCCATCTAGATTGCTTGTAATTGATCTATCTCATCTGAGGTCCTATTCCCCACACAATTCCTTGTATAATCACGGATTTTTTGGGGGATCATCCCCCGATGCCTTCTTGCAGATCATTGATAAAGATGTTGAAGAGCAACCTTCTCAGCACTGCTGCTTGCGTAACTCCATCAGTTAAAAGGTCCACACGCACAACCACTGCTATTAATAATTAACTCTCTATACGACAATGCAGCCGTTTCCTTAGTAAATCCAATATCTACCTGCTAAAGCCACAGAACGCAACCTCATTCAGTATCCTTCCATATGGGAACTTGCCAAGGGTATTTTGGAACTCGAGATGCTGAATGGTAACCGAGAAACCTGCATCCTCCTACCTAGAATCTTCGTCAAACGTTCAAGCAAATTTGTGAGACCAAACCATTGTCTGAAACCTTGTTGTGATTCTCTAATAACCCATTCTCTGTCAAGGTGAACGTTCAGTGTTTCACTGACGATGCATTTAACTGAAGTGTAACTTATGAGCCTGTAATTTCCCGGTTCTCACATTTCCTTTATTAAGCCTTGGAACCATATGGGCCTCTCACTAGTCCATGTAACATTTCCAGTCCCAGCGAATTGTTCAATATATGAGCACGGGGCCCACGGAGAACAGACCCCATTTCTTTGAGCGCCCTCTGTTGCTCTTCTCAGGCCCAGTTGCCTGGTCAGATATAAGATCCTTACAGTGCTAAATCCGGATAAACTTTGTGAATTTGAACTTTAGGAGTATCCCAGGCGTTACTACCACAGCGATCCACTAAGACAGCCATTAAACACGCTGAACTGTCCTATACTGAATGTAACTGTGCTGAACTGGACGTGTCTACACTGAATGTAACATTTCTGAACTGGACCTGTCCACACTGGCTGTAACTGTGTGGAACTGGACCTGTCCACACTGAATATAATAGTGCTGAACCGGACCTGTCCTCACTGAATGTAAATGTGCTGAACTGGACATGTTCACACTGAATGCATATGCGCTGAACAGGACCGGCCCAAACTGAAAATAACCGTGCTGGACTGGACCTGTCCATACTGAATTCTGGAGTGGGAGGGTGAATAGCCAGTTGTCGTGGTGCATATAGGTACAAACGATGTACATAAAAACGGTATGAGGTCCTAAAAGCTGAATATAGGGAGTTAGGAGGTAAATTAAAAAATAGGACCTCAAAGGTAGTAATCTCAGGATTGCTACAATGCCACGTGCTAGTCAGGGTAGAAATACAATGATATTTCAGGTGAATACATGGCTAGAAGAATGGTGCAAGGGGGAGGGATTCAAATTCCTGGGACATTGGAACCGGTTCTGGGGGAGGTGGGACCAGTAAAAACAGGATGGTTTGCACCTGGGCAGGACCGGGACCGATGTCCTAGGGGGAGTGTTTGCTAGTGCTGCTGGGGATGGTTTAAACTATTATGGCTGTTGGTTGGGAACCCGTGCAGGGAGACAAATGAAAGGGAAGCAAGGATAGAAGCAAATGACAGGAAGGAGAAAAGCAAAAGTGGAAGTGAGAGAAATCAAGAGTGTAAAGTAAACATGGCCGCAGTAAACAATTATTCAAAAAGGTCTAATAAGGTTAAAAAACAAGACTGAAGGCTTTGTGTCTTAATGCAAGGAGCATTTGTAGTAAGGTGGATGAATGAGCTGCACAAATAGAAGTAAACGGATATGTTAAAATTGGGAGTACGGAGAAATGGCTCCTGGGTGACCAAGGCTGGGAATTCAACATCCAGGGGTATTCAACATTCAGATAATGGAGAAGGCGGGGGGGAAGCAATGCTGGTTAAAGAGGAGATTAACACATTAGCAAAGAAGGATATTAGCTCTGATGATGTGGAATCTGTATGGGTAGACCTGAGAAATACCATGGGACAGAAAACATTAGGGGGAGTTGTATACAGACCCCCAAAGAGTAATGCTGAGTTTGGGGATGGCATTAAATGAAAAATTAGAGATATGTGCAATAAGGGCAAAGCAGTTATCATGAGTGACTTTAATCTACATTTAGATTGGTCTAACCAAATTAGTAACAAAACTGTGGATGAGGAATTCCTAGAGTGTATACGGGATGGTTCCTGGACCAATCTGTCGAGTTACCAACTAGAGATAAGGCCATCTTAGACTGGGTATTATGCAATGAGTCATATTAATTAGTAATCTTGTTGTGTGAGGCCCCTTGGGGGGGAGCGATCATAATATGATGAATTCTTCATTAAGATGTAGAGTGAAGTAATTGATTCAGAGACTTGGGTACTGAATTTAAATAAAGGAACCTGCAAAGCTATGAGGTGCGATTTGGCTAGGATGGATTGGGGAATGTTACTGAAGGGCTTGACGGTGTATAGTCAATGGCAAATATTTAAAGATCGCATGGATGAACTATAGAATTTGTTCATCACTGTTTGGCATAAAAATAAAGCAAAAAAGGTGACTCAACATTGGCTAAGAAGGGCAAATATAGGTAGCATAAGATCCAAGGGGAGGACATAAAAATTGGCCAGAAAAAGCAGCAAAGGTGTGGGTTTGGAGCAGTTTAGGATTCAGTAAAGTATGACAAAGGGATCAATTAAGAGAGTAAGCTTGCAGGGAACATAAAAACTGACTGTAAAAGCTTCTATATATATATGTGAAGAGAAAAAGATTGGTAAAGTCAAGCGCAGGTCCCTTGCAGTCAGAATCAGCGTAATTCATAATGGGGAACAAAGACATGGCAGACCAATTAAATACATACTTTGGTTCTGTCTTCACAAAGGAGGATATAAATTAACTCTCAGAGATGTCGGGGAACATAGTGTCTAATGAGAGGGAGGAACTGAATGAAATCAGTATTTGTAGGGAAATTGTGTTATGGAAATTGACGGGATTGAAGGCCGATAAATCCCCAGGCCCTGATAATCAACATCCTAGGGTACTAAAGGAAGTGGCCCTAGAAATAATAGATGCATTGCTGGTCATCTTCCAAAATTCTATAGATTCTGGAACAGTTCCCATGGATTAGGGTGTAGCTAATGTAACCTCACTATTTAAAAAAGGTGGTAGAGAAAAAACAAGGAATTATAGACCGGTAAGCCTGACATCAGAATTTGGGAAATGCTGGAGTCCATTATAAAAGATGTAATAGCAGAGCACTTGGAAAACAGTGACAGGATCGGACAAAGTCAACATGGATTTACAAAAGTTAATCATTCTTGAATATTCATACATAGAAAAGTCCAAAGATGTGCGGGTTAGGTTGATTTGGCTATGATAAATTGACCCTTAGTGTTAGGGGATTAAATACGTGGGGTTACGGGGATAGGGTGGGCTATGTGTCGGTGCAGGCTCGATGGGCCGAAATGGCCTCTATCTGCACTGTGGGGATTCTGTGACTCTGTGAAACATACATAGAAGATAGGAGCAGGAGAAGGCCATTCGGCCCTTCGAGCCAACTCCGCCATTCAATGAGATCATGGCTGATCATCCAAATTCAGTACCCTGTCCCTGCCTTCTCCCCATATCCCTTGATCCCTTTAGCCTTAAGAAATATATCCAACTTCTCCTTGAATATATTTAATGAATTGGCATCCACCGCCCCATGTGGCAGAGAATTCCACAGGTTCACCACTCTCTGGGTGAAGAAATTCCTCCTTATTTCAGTCCTAAATGGCTTACTCCTTATCCTTAGAATATGACACCTGATTCTGGACTCCCCGGCCATCATAAACATCCTTCCTGCATCTAGTCTGTCCAGGCCTGACAGAATTTTATAGGTTTCGATGAGATCCCCTCTCAATCTTCTAAACTCCAGTGAGTATAAGCCCAATCGACACAATCTCTCCTCATATGCCATTCCTGCCATCCCAGGTATCTGCCTGGTGAATCTTCGCTGTACTCCTTCCATGGCAAAAACGTCCTTCCTCAGGTACGGCGACCAAAACTGCGCACAATACTCATGGTGCGGTCGCACCAAGGCCCTGTACAGCTGTAGCAAGACATCCTTGTTCCTGTACACGAACCCTCTTGCTACGAAGGCCAACATACCATTTGCCTTCTTAACCGCCTGCTGCACCTGCATGCTTACCTTCAGCGACTGGTGCACAAGAATACCCAGGTCATTTTGCACTTCCCCTTCTCCCAATCTATTGCCATTCAAATAATTATCTGCCTTCCTGTTTTTGCCACCAAAGTGGATAACCTCACATTTATCCACATTATAGTGCATTTGCCATGTTTCTGCCCAATCACCCAATCTGTCCAAATCGTACTGGAGCTTCTCGATATCCTCCTCACAGCTTACCCTCCCACCCAGCTTTGTGTCGTCTGCAAATTTGGTGATATTACTTCCAATTCCCTCGTCCAGATCATTAATATATATTGTGAACAGCTGGGGTCCTAGGACCGATCCTTGTGGTGCCCCACTAGTCACTGCCTGCCACTCAGAAAACGACCCATTTATTCCAACTCTCTGCCTTCTGTCCGCCAACCAGTTCTATACCCAAGTCGATACCTTGCCCCCAATCCCATGTGCCTTAATTTTGCACGCTAATCTCTTATGTGGAACCTTATCGAAGGCCTTCTGAAAGTCCAAATACACCCCATCCACTGATTCTGCCTTCTCTATTTTACCAGTTACATCCTCAAAAAATTCCAGTAGATTAGTCAAGCATGATTTACCTTTTGTAAATCCATGTTGACTTTGTCCGATCCTGTCACTGCTTACCAAGTGCTCTGCTATTACATCTTTTATAATAGATTCTAGCATTTTCCCCACTACCGATGTCAGGCTTACCGGTCTATAATTCCCCGCTTTTTCTCTACCAACTTTTTTGAATAGTGGGGTAACATTAGCTACCCTCCAATCCATGGGTACTGTTCCAGAGTCTATCGAGTTCTGGAAGATGACCAGCAATGCATCTACTATTTCTAGGGCCACTTCCTTAAGTACCCTGGGATGTAGATTATCAGGCCCTGGGGATTTATCAGCCTTCAGTCCTATCAATTTTCCTAACACCATTTCCCTACAAATACTGATTTCTTTCAGTTCCACACTTTCATCAGGCCCTATGATCCCCGGCATCTCTGGGAGGTTATTTGTGTCCTCCTTTGTGAAGACAGAACCAAAGTATGAATTTATTTGGTTTGCCATTTCTTTGTTTCCCATTGTAAATACCCCTGATTCTGACTGCAAGGGACCTATGCTTGACTTCACCAATCTTTTTCTCTTCACATATCTATAAAAGCTTTTACAGTCAGTTTTTATGTTCCCTGAAAGCTTACTCTCATATTCTATTTTCCCTTTCTTAATTAATCCCTTTGTCCTCCTTTGTTGAATCCTAAACTGCTCCCAATCCTCAGTATTACTGCTTTTTCTGGCCAATTATATGTCGTTTCCTTGGATCTTATGCTGGCATATTTTGAGGATGTAACTGGTAGAAAAGATAAGGGAGAACCAGTGCATTGGTGTATTTGGACTTTCAGAAGGATTTCGATAAGCTCCCGCATAAGAGAATAGCGTGCAAAATTTAAGCACAGGGGATTGGGGGTAAGGTACTGACATGGATAGAAAACTGGTTGGTAGACAGGAAGCAAAGTGTTGGAAGAGATGGGTCATTTTCTGAGAGGAATGCAGTGACTAGCTGGGTACCGCAGGGATCGGTGATACATAGATACATAGAGATAGGAACAGGAGTAGGCCATTCGGCCCTTCGAGCCTGCTCCGCCATTCAATGAGATCATGGCTGATCTTCGTCTGAGATCATAGCTGATCTTACCAGTTCAGTACCCCGTCCCCGCCTTTTCTCCGTAACCCTTAATCCCCTTAGCCTTCAGAAATATATCCAATTCTCTCTTGAAAATATTTATTGAATTAGCCTTCACAGCCCTCTGTGGCAGGGAATTCCACAGGCTCACCACTCTTTGAGTGAAGAAATTCTTCCTCATCTCTGTTTTAAATGATTTGCCCGCTATTTTTAGACTGTGGCCCCTGGTTCTGTGCTCCCCGGCCATTGGAAACATTCTCTCTGAATTCAGCCTGTCCAGGCCTGCCATAATTTTATATGTTTCGATGAGATCCCCTCTCAATCTTCTAAACTCCAGTGAGTACAAGCCCAAACTATTTAATCTCTCTTCGTAGGTCATTCCCGCCATTCCAGGTATCAGCCTGGTGAATCGCCGTTGCACTCTTTCCATGGCAAGAACATCCTTCCGCAGATGGGGCGACCAAAACTGTACACAATACTCCAGATGCGGTCTCACCAGCACCTTGTACAGCTGTAGTAAGGTATCCCTATTCCTATACTCGAACCCCCTTGATATGAAGGCCAACATACCATTTGCCTTCTTAATCGCCTGTTGCACCTGCATGCTCTCCTTCAGTGACTGGTGCACAAGAACACCCAGGTCCCTCTGCACTTCCCCATCTCCCAATCTATTGCCATTTAGATAATAATCTACCCTCCTGTTTTTACCCCCAAAGTGGATAACCTCGCATTTATCCACATTATAGTGCATCTGCCACGTATCCGCCCATTCCCCCAACCTGTCCAAATCACACTGTAGCCTCCTGACATCCTCATCAGAGCCCACCCCTCCTCCTAGTTTAGTGTCGTCAGCGAATTTGGAAATATTGCATCCAATTCCCTGATCCAGATCATTTATATATATTGTGAACAGCTGGGGTCCCAGGACAGATCCTTGCGGCACCCCGCTGGTCACTGCCTGCCACTCCGAAAACGAGCCGTTTATTCCAACTCTCTGTTTTCTATCCGCCAGCCAGTTCTCTATCCACGTTAATACTTTGCCCCCAATCCCATGAGCCTTAATTTTGCATGATAATCTTTTGTGTGGAACCTTATCGAAGGCTTTCTGGAAGTCAAGGTACACCACATCCACTGGCTCTCCCCCATCTATTCTACCAGTTACCTCCTCAAAAAATTCCAGCAGATTAGTCAAACACGATTTACCCTTTGTAAATCCATGTTGACTCTGTCCGATCCTTTCCCCATTTGTCAAGTGCTCCGCTATTTTATCCTTAATAATGGACTCTAGCATTTTGCCCACAACCGATGTAAGGCTTACTGGTCTATAATTCCCTGCTTTCTCTCTACCCCCCTTTTTAAATATTGGGGTAACATTAGCTACCCTCCAATCCACGGGTACTGTTCCCGAGTCAATGGAGTTCCGGAAGATGATCCTTAGAGCATCTGCTATCTCCAGGGCCACCTCCTTAAGTACCCTAGGATGTAGTTTATCAGGCCCTGGGGATAGAACACAATTTATTCACAAGATATATATTAATGAACTAGATCAGGGAACTAGATGTAATATCTCCAAGCTTGCAGACGACACAAAGCTGGGTGGACGTGTGTGCTGTGAGGAGGATGCAGAGAAACTCCAGTACGATTTCGATATGTTGGGCGATTGGGCAGATACATGGCAGATGCAGTATAATATGGATAAATGCGAGGTTATCCACTTTGGTGGCAAAAACATGAAGGCAGATTATTATCTGAACGGCAATAGATTGGGAAAAGGGGAGGTGCAACGAGACTTGGGTGTCCTTGTGCACCAGTCGCTGAAGGTAAGCATGCAGGTGCAGCACGTAGTTAGGAAGGCAAATGGTATGCTGGCATTCATAGCGAGAGGATTCGAGTACAGGAGCAAGGAGGTCTTGCAAATTTGTACAGTGCCTTGGTGAGACCAAACCTTGAGTATTGTGTGCAGTTTTGGTCGACTTATCTGAGGAAGGATGTGCTTGCCATGGAGGGAGTGCAGCGAAGATTCACCAGACTGATACTTGGGATGGAAGGAATCATGTGTGAAGAGAGATTGGGTCGATTAGGCTTATATTCGCTGGAGTTTAGATGAATGAGAGGGGATCTCATTGAAACTAATAAAATTCTAACAGGACTAGACAGACTAGATGCAGGAAGGCTCTTCCCGATGGCGGGGTATTCCAGAACCAGGGGTCAAAGTCTAAGGATCAGGGATAAGCCATTTAGGACTGAGGTGAGGAGGGATTTCTTCACCCAGAGAATGAGGAACCTGTGGATTTCTCTACCAGAGAAGACAGTTGAGGCCAATTCATTAAATGCATTCAAGAAGGAGTTGTATATATTTCTTAAGGCTAAGTGGTTCAAAGGATATGGGGAGAAAGCAGAGACAAGGTACTGAATTTCAATGATCAGACATGATCGCATTGAATGGCGGAGCAGGCTCGAGTGGCCGAATGGATAATCCTGCTCCTATCTTCCTTCTTTCTATGTGTCTATGAATGTAACTCTGTTGAACTGCACCTGTCCACACTGAATGTAACTGTGCTGAAATGGCATTGTCCACACTAAATGTAACTGTGCAGAACTGGACATGTCCACACTGAATATAACAATACTTAACTCGAGCTGTCCTCACTCAATGTAAATGTGCTGAACTGGACCTGTCCACACTGAATGTAAATGTTCTGAACTGGACCTGTCCAAACTCAACGTAACTGTGCTGGACTGGACCTGTTCAACCTGAACATAATCTTGCTGACCGGGTGCTGTCCACACTGAATTTAACTGTGCTGAACTGCACCTGTCCACACTAAATGTAAATGTGCTGAACTGGACTTGTCTACACTGAATGTAACTGTGCTTTGCTGGTTCTCTCCACACTGAATGTAACTGTGCTGAACTGGACCTGTCCACACTGAATGCAACTGTGCTGAGCTGGACCTGTGCTCACTGGAAGTAACTGTGCTTTACTGGACCTGTCCACACTGAATGTAACTGTACTGAACTGGACCTGTCCAAACAGAATTTGTTCGTGCTGAACTGGACCTGTGCACCCTGCATGTAACTGTACTGAACTGGACCTGTCCACACTGAATGTAACTCTGCGCAACTAATTTGTCCACACTGAATGTAACTGTACTCAACTTGAACTGTGCACACTGAATGTAATTGTAATGAACTGGACCTGTCCACACAGAATGTGTCCGTGCTGAACTGGACCTGTGCAGACTGAATGTAACTGTGCTGAACTGGTCCTGTCCACACTGAATGTAGCTGTGCGCTAGTGAAGCTGTCCACACTGAATACACAGACAGTTGGTTAACGTGGGTGTTCACTCTCAGTGGAATTTGGAGGCAGCTGCACGTGACCCGTGGTTACCCGGATGGAGCTGGATAATGATCAGGAGCGAGAACTTGGCCGCGTTTTCCGGTTGCAGGACCCGAGTTTGTCTGGTCAGCTATAGATTGTGCTGAGATCACTTAACTCAGCAATAAGGGGGCAAAACCCGACAAGGTCTACTGTAGAAGTTTCATTCTCTCCTTGGCAACCACTGCTTCAGCGTTTTAGTTTATTTTTGAATAAATTTAACAGGGTTCATCCTGTAATCTCTGGGTATTTCACTTCAGGGCCGGGTCAGAGTTATTTTAAAACTTTCCATTCCATCATAACATAAGCATGATCTGGGCAGCGGCTGCACCAATCTCTTTGTTTCAATTAGTGTAATTAATATATAATATCAAACCATCTGCTTATCTCCCTGGAGCCTGACATCAGCTATAAATGTAACAATCTGTTAGTGTTGTTCTGGGCGCGCTGACAGTTTATGAGAGAAATGCACGGGATACCAAAAGGTCTGGTGTATGCCGTTTACTATCCCATCATTGCAGCTATCGGGGTTCCAGGTAAAGTATTGGAGTTAATTATTAGTTATGGGTATCATTGGTTATCTGTATCACTGCTCCTATTTACCGGGAACACTTTTCCCCTTTAACTGTTTCATTTCCGCCGTGTCATGGTATATTTCATTACCTTTAATGGAACCATTTCTCCCATTTGATGGTATAATTCCTCCACCTTTACCCCGATCATTTCATCCCTTTCTCAGCATAATTTCTCCCCTTTAATGGAATCACGTCCTAACTTGAGTGCCTGGCTCTGCAATATCTGTTTTAAGGTGTATTCTACAGAGCCGCATCTTCAGCGGCACCGGTCAATTTGCTGCGAGCGATATTATCACACAATTATAACTGTGTGCATCTATTTCCTATTGTGTTATTGGGATTTCACTGTGGTGGTATTATCAAACTATTATAACTGTGTCTATATATTTCCTATTGTGTTATTGATATTTCACTGTGGGTGTTATTATCATACTATTATAATTGTGTACCTATATTTCCTATTGTTTTATTTGTATTTCACTGTGAGTGGTATTATCACATTATTACAACTGTGTGCATCTATTTCCTATTGTGTTATTGGTAATTCATTGAGTGGTATTATCACACTATTGTAACTGTGTGCATATATTTCCTATTGTTTTATTGGTATTTCACTGTGAGTGTTATTATCAAACTATTATTAATTTGTACATATATTTCCTATTGTGTTATTGGTATTTCACTGTCATTGGTATTATCATCACTATTATAACTGTGTACATACATATTGGCCCAGAAATTAGGATTGGGGGCTTGTCGCGTGTGCAAGCCACGGATGTGCACTTACCCGGCTCGCTGACAGCTGAAGCCTGGGACTGCTTGGAATTCCTGTCACTGGCCCAGTCCAGCTGTCGGCGCACTGTGCTTGCCTGGTCCAGCGGCGTAGTCGTGCGATGTGCCGGCTGGGATCAGGTGAGCACTGGGCAGCCAATCAGGGGAGGGGAAACTTCATTCATGAGTTTGATAGTAAGAACTGTCAAACTCATGAAAACTATGGGCGCCCAAAACACTACTTAAACTTTAAACAAAATTTTAAAAACATCCCACTAATTAAATGGTATAAATAACGTTAAAAACTATTTTAAACAATCAATAAAATTTTTGAAAAAAATAATTTTTGAAGAAATCTGGACTAAAAATAAACTTACCTTACCTCTGAACCCCTTGGAGGAAATGCCGGTTTCCTGCGCATGCGCTGTGCATGCTGAAGTCCGGCACTTCCAACGGGCCCCTGCGTCAGTACCCCGTCCGTACTCACGTGTTGGGACAGGAATTACTGGCCCAAATTGTGTTCCTGGTATTTCACTGTGAGTGGTATAATTACAATTTTATAACGTTGTGGATATATGCACTTGTACTTCTTGCAATTTAATATACTGTATTCGCTGGTCACGATGCGAACTCCTTTACACTGGGGAGACGGAATGCAGATCGGGTGACTGCTTCGCTGAACAGCTCCATTCAATCCGAAATCCTGACCCAGAGCTTCCAGTCGATTGTCAGTTTAATGCTCCAGTTCTCCCCAGCTCTGACCTCTCTGTCCTCGGACTCTTACACGGTGCTAATAATGCTAATTGGAACCCAAGGAACAACACCTCATCTTTTGAATAGGCATTTTCCAGACTCATCATCGAGTTCAACCCTTTCAGATCATAAAAACTGCTCCCATTTTTCAGACATCAGGTGTTGGTCATGATTCTGCTGTTGCCATTTACACCTCCTCTGGACCCATCATCTGTTTCTTCACTTGTCCCATTAACATCCGCTTTTTGTCTTGCACCATCATCCGTTTTGTCATTCAACCACTCCTGCCTTCTACCCATTCACCGACCTTCCCTTTAGTTTTTTCCACCCCTCCCCGCTTTCCCTGCCTCTGCACTTGCATCTCTACTTTTATCCAGTTCCGACAAAAGTCCATCGACCTGAAACATTAACTCTGTTTCTCTCTCCACAGATGCTGCCTAACCTGCTGAGTATTTCCAACATTTTCTGTTTTTATTTCAGATTTCCAGCAACCTCAGTATTTTGTTTTTGTACATATATTTCCGATTGTGTTATTGGTGCTGTACTGGGAGCCGTATTATCAACCACAACAACCTACATTTTTATGGTGCATTTAACGTAGTAAAGTGCTTCACATGAGCGTTATCAAACAACATTTCACACCGAGCCGCATAAGGAGATATTCGCATTGTAAAAGCTTGGGCAAATAGGTACGTTTTAAGGATCGTTTTAAAGGAGGAGATAGAGGGAAAGCTCTCAGAGTGATGTAGGGTTGGGGAGGAGCCTGAGACTTTGCTCTTGGCAAACAGGTTCGAGGTCCACACTGCCTGTGGGGTTGAGGGAATAGCCTGAAGGATGGATAAACAAGATGAGCATGGCACCATAGCACAGGGGGCCATTCAACTCGGGGGAGTAAAATGGAATGTAGTTGTAGTAGGCGACGGTAATTTCAAGGGGATATATAGTATTCAGTGCAGCCACGACTGAGAGTTCCGAAGTTTGTGTTGGGTTAATGACTTCTCCTCGAGGCTGGAGAATACCTTGCAGTGGGAGGGAGGGATCCATTTGTCGTGGTCCACGTAAGAAACGATAACATAGCAATTTCTAGAAATTAGTTTCTGCTGAAAGAGAGTTAGAGGAGCTGGGATCCAAATTACAAAGCAGAATCTCAACGGTACTAATCTCTGGATTGTTATCTGAACGACGTGCAAATTGTCATAGGGGCAAACAGATTAGAGGCTTAAATGCGTGGCTCAAAGAATGGTGTCGAAGGTAGGAGTTTCAGTTCATGGGGCACTGGCACCAGTACGGGGAGAGAAGGAGCTGTTCCGTTGGGATGGGCTCCCTTTACACCTGGCTGGGACCAGTGTCCTGGTGCACTGAATAACTAGGACAGTAGACAGGGCATAAGACTATTACAGAGGGTGGGGGTGGTGTGGGCTGATTCAGGAAAGAGTAAATTTAAAAGGAGCAGGAGAAATATCAACCCTCCAGAACAGAGTAGACTTTTGTGTAAAAATAAGCAGAGTGTGTCAGGAAGGGACAAAGAGAGTAACAAAGGTTATAGAGCATTAGTGACTAAAGTGACATCCGGGAACAATAGGAATAGCTTGAAGCTAAAGGCACTACATCTGAATGCGTGAAGCATTCGCAACAAAATATATGAATTAATAGTGCAGATAGAAATGAACAGGTTTGATCTAATAGCCATTACACAGCCGTAGTTGCAAAGTGGCCAAGGTTGGGAACTTAACTTTTAGAAGAGATAGGCAAAATGCAAAAGGAGGAGCTCTGATAATAAAGGACGGGTTAAAGACATTAGGGAGAAAGCACCCTAGCTCCAAAAACCAAGAAGTCGAATTAGGTTGGTATCTGTCTTCACAGAAGAAAACACAAAAAACTTCCTGGAAATAGTGGAGACCAAGGGTCTGGTGGTAATGAGGAACGGAAACAAATTAGTTTTGTAAACAAATAGTACTGGAGAAATTAATGGGACAGAATGCCAATAAATATCTTCCACCTGATGGGATACGTCCTACGGTTTTGAAAGAGGCGGCTATAGAGATAGTGGTTACATTGGTTGTCATTTTCCAAAATCCCATAGATTCTAGAACGGTTCCTGTGGATTGTAAGGTGGCAAATGTAACAGCACTATTTAAGAAAGGATGGAGATTGAAAACGGGGAACTACAGAGTAGTTGCCTGACATTAGAAGTAGGGAAAATGTTAGAATCTATTATTAAGGACGTGGTAACAGGGCACTTAGTAAATAATAATAGGATTGGGCAGAGTCAACACGGAATTAGGAAAGGAAAAGCGTTTTTGCCAAATTTGTTAGAGCTTTTTGAGGTTGTATCTAGCAGAATAGATAAGGGGAAGCCAGTGGATGTAATTTATTTGGATTTTCAGAAGGCATTCGATAAGATGCTACACAAGAGGTTATTAAACAAAATTAATGCTCTTGGGATTGGGGTAATATACTAGCATGGATTGAGGAATGGTTAACGGACAGAAAACAGAGAGTAGTAATAAATGGGTCATTTTCGGCTTGGCAGGCTGTATCTGGTGGGGTACCACAAGCATCAGTGCTTGGGCCTCAGTTATTCACAATCTACATCGATGATTTGGATGAAGGGAACAAATGTAATATATCCAAGTTTGCTGTTGATATAAAGCTGGGTGGGAATATAAATTGTGAGGAGGATGCAAGGAGGCATCAAGGGGATGTAGACAGGCTAAGCGATTGGGCAAGAACATGCCAAATGCAATATATTGTGGAGAAATGTGAAGTCATCTGTGGTGTATGTGCCTTTAAGGGCCCCTGTATACTGTAATGCCGGTAATGGCCACTCGGGCTATATAAGCCTGTATAGTGTCTTCTATCTGTTAGTTCACCTCCAGACTTTGTCCAGTAAACACCTGTAAACCAACTCCTGCATTCCGTGTATTCATTAACACATGGATACAACAGTGGCGATGAATTGGAAATGGACTTACCTGCAATTCGGCAGCACCTCAAGGAGATCGATTCCTCAGACGAAGGAAGAAGAAAAAAGAAAAAAAAACTGTCGTTTCACCAGCTAGCCAGGCTGGTGGCAGGTACTGCAATAATCCTTCCTGGGCGGCGGGCTGGGGCTCGATCGGCTGGCTCTACAGCTGGGCGAAGCCGTGAAGGCGCAGGCAAATAAATACGAAGGGTGGAGCACTCGGGAGACGGCCAGCTCTGCAAAGCAGGTCGGCGTTCGGACCACGCAGAGGGTGGGGAAAGTCCCAGAGAGTCCGGCGGGAACAAGTCTCCGACTATTAAAAATATTTGTATAAATAAAAACCGCGGAGAACAGCGTCGTCAGCAGCAACAGCAGCGGGAAAGCGCGGGAGGTGCCATTTGTTTTCAGCAAGGAAGAAAGGAATGTGCGGGAGGTGCCATTTTTTTTTTCAGGATGCTTAAGACTGGCAAATTTACTACTTTCGATAGTGATGTAGAGGATTGGGCCACATATGTGGAAAGAGTGGAAGTATATTGCACAGCGAATGAAATAAAGGATGATAAAAAGACATCGGTACTTCTAAATCTAATGGGCGCAAGGACATACAGGCTGTTACAAAACTTAATCACTCCAGCCAAACCGATGGACAAGAATTTTAAGGAGATTGTTGATACACTATACTGCCAATTCGGGGCAGGACTGGCAGATTCTCTACGAGACAAATTCGTCTGCGGTCTCCTAAGTGAAGGAACACTAAAAAGGCTACTTTCTGAGAAAGATTTGACACTGAACAAGGCTTTCAGTGTAGCTGTATCATACGAAGCAGCAGCAAGAGGAGCTGCAGAGATACAGCAAAAGTCACAGGACTTCGGCACCCATGAAATGACACGGGGTTTTGAGAGATGTTATCGCTGCGGCAGATCCACCCATGACCAGAGGGACTGCTGGTTCAAGGACAAAGCATGCAGGCAATGCGGAAAGATGGGACACATTACACGTGTATGCCGATCTGGAAACAAAAAACCACTGACAGAAAAAAAATCAATAAGGAAAAGTACAGAAAGGTACAAATGATGATGGACAGTAGCTCCGAAGACCAGAAGAGCAATAGCGACTCCAGAAACAAGAGACTAAGCTCTCTCAAATTACATAATGTAATTGCCAAAGAAGATTACCAGCCCTTTTGGGTTACCCTCACGATAGCGGGGTCCCCAGTTAAAATGGAGCGAGATACAAGATCAGCTCTGACCGTCATAAGTAGATGGGATTACGAGCGGCTATTTCCGCATATACCTTTGAAAGACACATCCATTATCTGGAAAACATATACGGGGCAGAAAGTATACCCCAAAGGGAAAATAAAGGTGCCTGTTGTATACAACGGCAAGGAAATACAGAAGTAGTATTTATACGTTCTGCAAGATGGTGGTCCACCGCTGTCGGGACGTGAATGGATCAGGAAGATACGTTTGGACTGGCACTTCATTCAGGCACTGACGGTGACCAGTAAGAAAAAAAATGATGATAACATCATACCTGTACGATTAAAAGACAACTTGGCCAACGCCAAAGACGTGTTCCAACAGGAACTAGGAACCTTGAAAGGCCCACCGCCTCAATAAAGGTGGAAGATGCGGCAATTCCCAAGATTTTTAAGGCAAAACCGGTGCCATACGCAATTCGTCCAGCAGTCGAGGCAGAGCTGGAGAATTTGGAAAAAACAGGCGTGTTATCTAAGATAGATTGGAGTGAGTGGGCAACACCCATCATCCCGGTCATGAAGAAAACGGTAAATAATGATAACTCTGAGGAACAGAGAAAAATTCGCATCTGTGGGGACTTCAAGGTGACTGTAAACGCAGTCAGTCACACGGTACAGTATCCTCTTCCGAGGATAGAAGATATTTTCGCCTCACTATCCGGAGGGAAACATTTCACAAAAATTGACTTTGCACAGGCATATCAACAGGTGGAGGTTGAGGAGGCCTCTAAAAACTATCTCACAATAAACACACACAAAGGCCTGTACCAGTACAATCGACTGGTTTTCGGAATAGCATCAGCTCCAGCTATCTGGCAAAGAGCTATGGAACAAGTCCTGCAAGGGATTCCTGGGACTCAATGCTACCTAGACGACATCCTTGTAACAGGAGAAAACGACAACGAACACCTTGCCAATTTGGAGAAGGTGCTCACCATGCTAAGTGAACAGGGCCTACGAGCAAACCGCCCCAAGTGCGAATTTTTCCAGAAACAAATATCATATTGTGGCCACATAATTAATAAAGAAGGGTTGCATAAGTCCCCTGAGAAAATTGAAGCGGTCATATAATCACCAGCACCTGAAAATTTTTCACAATTAAGGTCGTTCCTGGGATTCATAAATTACTACCATAAATTTATACCGAACTTGTCAACTGTTCTGCACCCTCTTACCGAACTGCTACAAACGGGAGTAATTAGGGAATGGAGCGAGGACTGTCAACGTGCCTTCCATAAATGTAAAGGCTTGATCACGTCCAAGAAAGTTTTGGCTCATTATAACCCATCACTGCCAATCAGACTGGCGTGCGATGCATCCCCTTACGGCGTAGGAGCGGTATTTTCACATAGATTCCCTGATGGCTCAGAACAGCCAATATCTTTTGCGTCACGCTCATTGAACTCAGCTGATCGTAACTATGCCCAGATCGACAGGGAAGTACTCAGCCTGGTGAGGGGGGTGAAGAAATTCAACCATCACCTTCATTGACAAAAATTTACCTTGTTGACTGACCATCAACCCCTCGTCTCCATATTCAACCCTAAAAAGGGCGTTCCCATTATGACAGCACAAAGGCTACAGAGGTGGTCCATTTTACTAGTGGCACACCGATATGACATAGAATACAAAGGATCAAAACAGCACGGAAATGCTAACGGTTTATCGCATCTACCTTTGCCAATGATAGAAGAGGCATCTAAAGTGGACCCAGTGGAAATGTTCCACTCTACCATAGTAGAATGTATGCCAGTAACAAATTCTGCCATTGAAAATGAAACGAGAAATGACCCGACTCTCTCATGAGTCTACGATTTAACGGTGAAGGCATGGCCAGCACATGGTGAAGCACTGTTGCCAGCATTCTCGCAAAGAAGGGAACAGCTGTCAGTGTGCCGAGGAACCTTGATGTGTGGATCCAGAGTGGTGATTCCACCAAAACTCCAGGATAAAGTGCTAAAGGAGCTTCACGAGGGGCATCTGGGTGGAGTGAAAATGAAGAACCTAGCCAGAGCGTTTGTGTGGTGGACAGCTATCGATGGAGACATCGAAGAAATGACCAAGGGCTGTCTGGGATGCCAGAAGGTCCAAAACGCCCCACCACAAGCCCTTCTGCATCCATGGGAGTGGCCCTCAACTCCATGGCAAAGGGTGCACATCGACTTTGCTGGTCCATTTATGGACTCAATGTTCTTAATCGCGGTTGATGCACACGCCAAGTGGCCAGAGGAAATAAAGATGTCCTGCACCACCACGGAAAAAACCATCACAGTATTAAGGACCATATTGGCCAGGAATGGGCTGCCTGAACAGATCTGTTCTGATAATGGACCACAATTTGTGTCCGAAGAATTCAGGAAGTTCTTAAAAAACAATGGGGTTAAGCACTACACGCCCGCCCCATACCATACCGCCACCAATGGATTGGCTGAAAGGTTTGTCCAGACTTTCAAGAAGGCCATAAAGGCCGTGGGTAATGAAGACATAAAACTTCAGCATAAGGTAGATAACTTCTTGTTTGCATACAGGAATGCAACCCATGTGGTTACAAACCAAACTCCTGCCATGATGTTCTTCAATAGAATCCGAAGATGCCGGCTGGATTTGATCAAGCCAAACATCAGAAGGGACGTGGAGAACCGGCAATTTCAATGCATGAATGAAAGGCCAACTAGAACATTCCAGATAGGTCAACAAGTTTTGGCCCGGGACTACAGTACCGAGAAATGGCAGCCTGGGGCAGTTTGCACACGACTAGGACCGCTGATGTATACCGTGAACATTGGAGAAAGCATGATAAGGTGCCATGCTGACCAGATCATAGTGTCCTCCGAAAAGGGACAACCTACACCACAACTCTATATGCCTAATGATGAAGCAGAGATACCCATAGTATCTACCTCCGATCCGGTGATACTGGAACCAGATGAACCTGACACTGGCATTCAAGCCGAATCGACCTTGCCAAAAGAACCTACTACACCACCAAAACCTACTACACCACCGAGGCATTATCCAGACCGAGTCAGGAAGCCTCCAGAGAGACTGACTTATATTTGATTAACTGCAGCAAATGTGTAGAATATTGTTCTTGTAATATGCTAATTAATGATTACTTAAAATATTATGTACTGGTTGTCTAAAAGGAGAGGAATTGTGGTGTATGTGCCTTTAAGAGCCCCTGTATACTGCAATGCCGGTAATGGCCACTTGGGTTATATAAGCCTGTATAGTGTCTTGTATCTGTTAGTTCATCTCCAGACTTTTTCCAGTAAACACCTGTAAACCAACTCCTGCATTCCGTGTCTTCATTAACACACGGATACAACATCATCCACTTTGGTAGGAAAAATAGAAAAGCAGATTATTTTATAAATGGTGAGACATTGCCAAATGGCGGTGTTCAGAGGGACCTGGGTGTCTTTGTACACGAATCTCTGAAAGTTAACATGCAAGTACAGCAAGCAATTAGGAAAGCAAATGGTATGTTGGCCTTCAGTACAAGAATATTTGAGTATAAGAGTAAAGACGTCTTAATGCAATTATGTAGGGCCGTGGTAAGACCACACATGGAGTAATGTGTACAGTTTTGGCCTCCATACCTAAGGAAGGATATACTTGCCATAGAGGGAGTGCAACGAAGGTTCACCAGACTGATTCCTAGGATAGGGTGATTGTCCTATGATCAGAGATTTAGTAGACTAGACCTATATTCTCTAGAGTTTAGAAGAATGAGAGGTGTACTCATTGAAACATACAAAGTTTTACATGGCTTGTCAGGGTAGGTGCAGGGAGGATGATTCCCCTGGCTGGGGAGCTTAAAAACAGAGGTCACAGTCTCAGAATTAGGGACCGGCCATTTAGGACTGAGATAACGATACATTTCTTCACTCAGGGGATGGTGAATCTTTGTAATTCTCTACTCCAGAGGGCTGTGGAGGTTCAGTCCTTCAGTATATTCAAGACAGAGATCGATAGATTTTTGAATATTAAGGGATATGGGGATAGTGCAGGAAAGTTGAGACGATGTAGAAGATCAGCCATGATTTCATAAAATTATAGAAACTTAGAAAGTTACTGCACAGAAGGAGGCCATTTTGGCCCATCGTGCCCGCGCTTGCCAACAAAGAATTATCCAGCCTAATCCCACTTCCTAGCCCTTGGTCCGTAACCCTGCAGGTTAGAGCATCCCAGTACTTTTCAAATGTGGTTAGAATTCATGCCTCTACCACCCTTTCAGGCCGTGATTTCCAGACCCCCACAACCGTCTGGCTGAATATATTTTCCCTGAAATCCACTCTAAACTTCCCCCAATTACTTTAAATCTGTGCCCCCTGGTTTTTAACTCCTCTGCTAAGGGAAATAGGTCATTTCTATCCACTTTATCGATACACCTCATAATTTTATACACCTCAGTATGGTATCCCCTCAACCTCCTCTGTTCCAAGGAAAACAGACCCAGCCTCTCCAGTCTTTCCTCGTAGCTAAGATTCTCTACTCCCAGCAACATCCTTGTAAATCACCTCTGTACCCTCTCTAGTGCAATCACATCTTTCCTGTAATGTGGTGACCAGAACTGCACGCAGTACGCTGGCTGAGGCCTAACTAGTGCTTTATACTGTTGAAGCATAACCCCACTGCGCTTGCATTCTAAGCCACGGCTAACAAAGGCAAGCATTTCATATGCCTTCTTAACCACCTTATCTACTTGGCCTGCTACCTTCAGGGGTCTGTGGACATGCACTCCAAGGTCCCTTTGTTACTCTACACTAATCAGCGTCCTACCATTTAATGTTTATACCCTTTCCTTGTTAGCCCTCCGCAAATGCAATAACTCACACTTCTCCAGATGGAATTCCATTTGCCACTGATCTGCCCACATAGAAATATAGAAACATAGAAGATAGGAGCAGGAGTAGACCATTCGGCCCCTCAAGCCTGCTCCGCCATGCAATGAAGTCATGGCTGATTATCCAAATTCAGTTCCCTGTCCCTGCCTTCTCCCCATATCTCTTGATCCTTTTAGACTTAAGAAATATATCTAACTCCTTCTTGAGTATATTTAATGAATTGGACTCCACTGTCTTATGAGGTAGAGAATTCCACAGGTTCACCAATCTCTTGGGTGACGAAATTCCTCCTCATCTCTGTCCTAAATGGCTTACCCCTTATCCTTAGACTGTGAACCCTGGTTCTGGACTCCCTTGCCATTGGGAAAATCCTTCCTGCATCTAGTAGGTCTAGTCCTGTTAGAATTTTATAAGTTTCAATGAGATCCCCTCTCATTCTTCCAAACTCCAGCGACTATATGCCCAATCGACCGAATCTCTCCTCATACGTCATTCCTGCTATCCCAGGTATCAGTCTGGTGAATCTTTGCTGCACTCCCTCCATGGCAAGAACATCCTTCCTGAGATAAGGCGACCAAAACTGCACACAATCCTCAAGGTGTGATCTCACCAAGGCCCTGTACAACTGTAGCAATGCCTCCTTATTCCTGTACTCTAACCCTCTCGCTACGAAGGCCAACACACCCTTTGCCTTCTTAACCACCTGCTGCACCTGCATGTTTAACTTTTGCGACTGGTGCACAAGGACACCCAGGTCTCGTTGCACTTCCCCTTCGACAATCTATTGTCGTTCAGATAATAATCTGCCTTCCTGTTTTTGCCACCAAAGTGGATAACCTCCCATTTTTCCACATTATACTGCATCTGCCATGCTTCTGCCCAATCACCCAACCTGTCCAAATCATACTGGACTTTCTCGGCATCCTCCTCACAGCACGCACGCCCACCCAGCTTTGTGTCGTCTGCAAACTTGGAGATATTACATCTAGTTCCCTTGTCTAGATCATTAATATATATTGTAAACAGCTGGGGTCCTAGGACCGATCCCTGCAGTAACCCACTAGTCACTGCCTGCCAATTGGAAAAAGATCGGTTTATTCCAAATCTTTGCTTCCTGTCTGCCAACCACTTCTCTATTAAAGTCAGTACCTTGCCCCCAATCCCATGTGCCTTAACTTTACCCGCTAATCTCTAATGCAGGACTTTATCGAAAGCCTTCTGAAAGTCCAAATACACCACATCCTCTGGTTCGCCCTTACCTATTCTACCATTTATATCCTCAAAAAATTCCAGTAGATTAGTCAAGCACGATTTACATTTTGTAAATCCATGTTGACTTTGTCCGATCTTGTCACTGTTTTCCAAGTGCTTTGCTGTTACATCTTTTATAATGGACACTAGCATTTTCCCCACTACCGATGTCAGGCTAACCGGTCTATAATTCCTTGTTTTATATCTACAACCTTTTATGAATAGAGGGGTAACATTAGCTACCCTTCCAATCCGTGGGAACTGTTCCAGAATCTATAGAATTTTGGAAGTTGACCAGCAATGCATCTATTATTTCTGTGGCCACTTCCTTAGTACCCTAGGATGCAGATTATCAGACCCTGGGGATTTATCAGCCTTTAATCCCATCAATTTCCCTAACACCATTTCCCTACAAATACTGATTTCTTTCAGTTCCTGCCTCTCATTAGAATCTATGTTCCCCGACATCTCTGGGAGGTTATTTCTGTCGTCCTTTGTGAAGACAGAACCAAAGTATGTATTTAATTGACCAGCCATTTCATTGTTCCCCATTATAAATTCCCCTGATTCTGACTGCAAGGGACCTACGCTTGACTTCAACAATTTCTTTCAATTCACATATCTATAAAATAGTTTTCAGTCAGTTGTTATGTTCCCTGCAAGCTTACTTTCTTACTCTATTTTCCCCCTCTCAATTAATCCCTTTGTCCTCCATTGCTGAATCCTAAACAGCTCCCAATCCTTAGGTATACTCCATTCTCTGGCCAATTTATATTTCCTCTCCTTGAATCCTATGCTATCCCTAATTTCCCTTGTTAGCCACGGTTGAGTCACATTTTGTGTTTTATTTTTATGCCAAACAGGGATGAACAAATTATGTAGTGCATCCATGCGTTCTTTGAAAGTTTGCTATTGCCTATCCACCGTCAACCCTTTGAGTAACATTATCCAATCAATCCTACCCATCTCACAGAATCACAGAATCACAGAAACCCACAGTGCAGATAGAGGCCATTTCAGCCCATCGAGCCTGCACCGACACATATCCCACCCTATCCCCGTAACCCCACGTATTTAATCCCCCTAACACTAAGGGTCAATTTATCATAGCCTCATACCATCGTAGTTTCCTTTTTTTAAAATCAGGACTCTAGTCTCTGAGTCAACTACTTCACTATCCATCTTAATGCAGAATTCTATCATATTATGATTGCTCCGACCCAAGGGGCTTCGCACAACAAAATTGCTAATTAATCCCATCTCATTACATAATACCCAGTCTAAGATGGCCTGATCTCTAGTTGGTTCCTCGACATATTGGTCCAGGAAACCATCCCGTATACACTCCAGGAATTCCTCCTCCAGAGTATTGTTACTAATTTGGTTAACCCAATCTATACGTAGATTAAAGTCACCCATGATAACTGCTGTGCCCTTATTGCACGCATCTCTAATTTCCCATATAATGCCTTCCCCAACCTCTGCATTACTGCTTGGAGGTCTGTATACCACTCCCACTATCGTTTTCTGCCCCTTGGTATTCCTCAGTTCTACCCATACACATTCCACATCATTAGAGCTAATATCCTTCCTTTCAATTGTGTTAATCCCCTCTTTAACGACCCCTTTTTCCTTTTTGCCTATCTTTCCTGAATATTGAATACCCCTGGATGTTGATTTCCCAGCCTTGATCACCCTGGAGCCATGTTTCCGTAATCCCAATCATATCATAGCCGTTTACCTCTATTTGCACATTTAATTCATCCACCTTATTACGAATGCTCCTCGCATTAAGACACAAGGCATTCAGGCTTGTTTTTTTAACACTCTTACACCTTTTAGAATTATTATTTACTGTGGCCATGTTTGATTTAAACCCTTGATTTCTCTGACTGCCACCTTTGTTTTCTCCTTCCTGTCTTTTGCTGATATCCTTGTTTCCCTTTCCTCTGTCTTCCTGCTCAGGTTCCCAACCCCCTGCCATTTTAGTTTAAGCGCTCCCCCAGAGCACTAGCAAATACTCCCCCTAGGACATCAGTCCCAGTCGTGCCCACGTGCAAACCTCCAGTTTGTACTTGTCCCACCTCCCCCAGAACCCTTTACAATGTCCCAGGAATTTGAATCCCTCCCCCTTGCACCATTCCTCTAGCCACATATTCTTCTGAACTATCCTTCTATTTCTACTCTGACTAGCACGTAGCACTGGTAGCAATTCTAAGATTACTACCTTTGAGGTCCTATTTTTTAATTTACATCCTAACTCCCTATATTCAGCTTTTAGGACCTCATCCCGTTTTTTACCTATATCGTTGGTACCTAAATGCACCAGGTCAACTGGCTGCTCACCCTTCCATTCCAAAATGTTCTGCAACCGCTCTGAGACATCCTTGACCCTTGCACCAGGGAGGCAACATATCATCCTGGAGTCTCATTTGCGGCTACTGAAACGCCTATCTATTCCCCTTACAATAGCATCCCCTATCACAATAACTCTCCCACTCTTCTTCCTCCCGTCCTGTGCAGCAGATCCACCCACGGAACCAGGATGTTGGCTGCTGCTGCCTTCCCCTGATAAGCAATCTTCCCCAACAATATCTAAAGTGAGATATCTGTTTGAGAGGGGATGGTCACACGGATCCCTGCACTACCTGCCTGTGCCTACTACTCTGCCTGGTGGTCAACCATTCTCTTCCTGCCTGTGCAGCCTTTACCTGCGGTGTGACGAACTCCCTAAACGTGTTATCCATGATGTCCTCAGCATCCGAAATGCTCCAATATGTCTCCACTCACAGCTCCAGCGCCTCAATGCGGTCTGTCAGTAGCTGCAGCTGGATACACTTCCAGCACACATAGTTGTCAGGGACACAGCAAGTGTCCCTGATTTCCCACATAGTGCAGGAGGAGCATACCATGGGACAGGGCTCTCCTGACATGACTTAACTTTTAATTAATTCAAATTAAATTAAATCAAATCAATCCTACCATTTACACTACAATTAAATGATATACTCAAGGGCGCTTGTTTACTAGCACTAGAAACTATAGCCACAAATTTTAAGTTTGGAATAAAGGAGAAAGAGTGAAATACTTACCAACCTATCAATTACCTGCTTTCCGGTGACATCACACTTCCTCTTTTTACTTCCTCTCTCGAAGCTCTGACATTGATAAGCCTACCTGCACCGGCACCTCGCTCTTTATATCACTGCCACCGCTCCTCACAGGTCCACAACCGCCCCCACTGTGGGGCCTACCTGCTCCGCCGCCTCACTGTTTATATCACCGCCGCCGCTCCTCAAAGGTCCACCGCCACCGCCTGACAAATGTATTGATATCTTCCTGCAGTCCTTCTTCAGTATCAACCACACAGCCTATCATTTGCAATCTTCTTAATCACACCCCTATAGTCAAATCAAGATCGTTGGTATATACCACAATAAGCAAGTGACCTAGTACTGAGCTCTGCAGAACCCCGCTGGAAACAACCTTCCAGTCATAATAACAGCCATCAACCATTAGGGTCTGCTTCCTGTCTCCGAGCCAGTTTTGAATCCAACTTGACACTTTGCCCTGGAACCAATGGGCTTTTAACTTCATGAGCAGTCTGCCATGTGGAACCTTATCAAAGGCCTTGCTAATGTCCATATACACTACAACAAATGCGCTACCCTCATCTACACTCCTTGATACCTCCTCAAAAGGTTCAATCAATTTGTCAGACACGATCTTCCCTTAAGAAATCCGTCCTGATTATCCTTGATTAATCCGTATCTTTCTAAATGAAGATTTACTCTTTCCTTCAGAATTCTTTCCAATAATTTTCCCACCACCGAGGTTAGGCTGACTGACCTGTAATTACTCGATCTACCCTTTTCTCCCTTTTTAAACAAGGGTACCACATTAGCAGTCCTCCAGTCCTCCGGGACCACACCTGAAGACAGACAGGATTGAAAAATGATGGTCAGGGCCTCTGCTATTTCCTCTTATGCTTCGATTAAAAGCCTGGGGCACAATTCATCCAGGCCTGGGGATTTATCAACTTTTAAAGCTGCTAAACCCATTAATACCTCCTCTCTCAATATGTTTATTACACCTAATATTTCAGACTCCTCCCCCCCCCACCGTGATAGCAATGTCTGCTCTCCCCTCTCCTTTGTGAAATTTATCTGAATGGTAGAGCAGGCTAGAAGGGCTAAATAGCCTACTCCTGCACCTTGTTATTATGTTTTTATGTTCTTATTCTCTGACAATTCTACAGTGACCGCTGCTGAGCCAGGGAATTCCTTCTGCACCTAACATCTGACAATGTCCTGGACTCTTCCCGTCTTCATTAATTGAGAGAGGCTGCATAACTGGTGGCGTGTCTCTTAACTGGATCACAGAATTTTATGTTCAACATCCACGCTGATCCTTTCTTGTACTCGTTCATGTGATGTGACTTCGCTGTTATGCCAGCATTTATTGCCCAAAACCTAATTGTGCTCGAGAAGGTGGCGGTGAGCCGCCTTCTTGAACCGCTGCAGTCGTGTGGTGAAGGAATTCCCGCAGTGCTGTTAGGGAGGGAGTTCCAGCATTTTGACACAGCGACGATGAAGGAAAGGTGATATACTTCCTAGTCAGGATGCTGTGTGACTTGGAGGGGAACTTGGAGATGGTAGTGTTCCCATGCATCTGCGGCACTTGTCCTAGGTGATAGAGGTTGCGGGTTCAGAAGCATTGGCGAGTTGCTGCAGTGCATCTTGTAGGAGTTAGACACTGCAGGCATGGTGTGATAATAATAATAACTTCTGGGAAGTTATGTCATCACTTCCTCTGAACTGTGAACTATGAACTATGAACTGTGTACATACCTCACTTCGTGTCATATGTCACTTCCTGTTGGACTGGTATAAATACTGGACTGTTCAGTATTGTAAGAGGCTTCTACCAGAGGCATGGTAAAGATCTCTCTTATATATAGTGTGTTTGTAAGTTGCTTAAAGCTTACCTTAAAGTTACTTGATGTGTAAGACTATTTTTCTTACATCAATTTAAGCAACTTAATATTTACACTCACAAATACTAGACCTTCGGACAAACTCGGAGTTAAGGATTCAGGGAACCACCCATCATGGAGAGAATCCTTAGACCTATTCGTCTGGACTTGGACCCGAATACACCAGCAGCTGGCAGGGTATGGAAGCATTGGTACCGTACTTTTGAGAATTTTCTGGATGAATGTGAAGCGGATGCTCCTACTAGATTGAGGATACTTATCAAATATGTGACCCCAAAAGTGTTCGAATATGTTGATGAATGGGATAATTACGATGAGGTGATTCGGGCACTTAAGAAACTGTATGCCAAGACTCTAAATGAGGCCTATGCTAGACATCTACTGGCCACAGCCCAACAAGGGCCAGGGGAATCGATTAACGAATTCCTAATAGAACTTAGCAGGCTCAGCATAGATTGTAACTTTCAGGTAGCCTCAGCTGAGCTGTACCGCGAAGAAATGATTCGTGACGCTTTCATCTGCGGGATTGCCTCGCCATTTATACGCCAGCGTCTACTAGAAAGTAAAACACTTGAGCTACAAAAAGCTTTTGACCTAGCTTGTTCTCTGGATTTGGCAAAGAGAAATGCAGACCTCTATCAGCTGCCCAGATCTCGATCTGCTGCTGTAACTGCAACCAGACAATTCAAGCGGTCTCAGGTGAACCCTATCGTGGGGGAATCTAATTCTGATAATTCTGATGAAGAGGAGGATGACCCCACTTTAGCAGCCTCTTGGCAATCTAGGAGGGAATGCTTCTTTTGTGGAGATGCTTTTCACCCTAGGAAAACCTGCCCTGCTCGCAATGCAATCTGCAGTTATTGCAAAAAAAAAGGACACTTTGCTAAAGTTTGCCTATCAAGGGCCTCTACGAGGGCCAATCCAGCTAAGGCCTACCGAACTGCCCCAATTAGGGCCTATCAGGATGCTCCGGCTAGGACCTATCAAGCTTCCTCTCGAGCTCTCTCCCGAAGAAGCACACCGAGAGTTTTAGCCACTTTCTGTGCAACGACACCAATTCAGCTGCTTGCCCACAGAACCTGTCTCATGCAGCTACAAAAGTTTCAATTAAAGGACATACCTTAGATGCCTTAATTGACTCAGGAAGTACTGATAGTTTCATTAAGGAACAGATTGTTGCGAAATTGAAACTACATGTCTTCCCATCGGACCAGGCAATTGCGATGGCTCAGTCATCACTGAATACCAGAATCTCCGGCTTTTGTATTGTTGATATGACACTTAATGGTCGCATGTATCCCTCCACCCGACATTCGGTACTCAAAGACTTATGTAGTGATCTCCTCTTAGGGCTGGATTTCCAGAAACAGCATAAGAAACTCACTATTGAGTTCGGCGGATACAAACCTGGTCTTACTATTTCTAATATACCGTCTAAATTACCGTTTTGTGCATTATCAGCAGCTTCACTGGATGAACCCTCATTATTTGACAATATTCCGCCTCGATGCAAACCAATAATAACGAAATCGCGGCACTTTAATCAGGAAGACCAATCTTTTATTGAGGCTGAAATCTCTCGACTTCTACCATAGGATATCATCGAACCATGTTCATCGCCCTGGCGGGCTCAAGTCATCATTGTCAAGAACCCTCTAAAACCTCACAAACAGCGACCATGCATTGATTATTCGCAAACCATCATTCAATATACCGACTTGGACGCCTACCCATTGCCACGCATTGATGATATGGTTAATAAACTGGCCGAATACAAAGTGTTCTCAACTTGCGACTTAAATAGTGCCTATCATCAGGTACCCTTGAAGGTCTCAGATAAGCAGTACACGGCCTTTGAGGCTAATGGACGGCTGTAACAATTTCGTCGCCTCCCATTCGGGGTTACTAATGGAGTGGCTGTCTTCCAACGGGCAATGGATGGCCTCGTTAAACAGGAAAACCTAAGGGATACTTTTCCCTATCTTGATAACATTACCATTGCAGGTCACGATCAACAGGAACATGACGCCAACCTCCAAAAATTTCGGGATGCCCTCCATCGCCGTAATTTAACCCTGAATGAATCCAAATCTGTTGAGTCATAACCGACCATCAACATCCTTGGCTACTGCGTAGGCAATGGTATCATTAAGCCAGACCCAGAAAGACTTCGCCCGCTCCAAGAGCTCCTGTCACCTAAGAATCCGGCTTCTTTACGTTGTGCTCTCGGTCTGTTTGCATACTATGCTAAATGGATTCCTCATTTTCCGGACAAAATCCAACCCTTGCTGCATGCTAGATCATTTCCACTGGGAACAGCAGCTGTTGCAGCCTTTAACCTTCTCAAAAAACAGTTGGAGAAAGCGGCTCTTCACTCCATCGATGAGAATCTCCCTTTCATGGTTGAATGTGATGCCTCGCAGGTGGCGATCTCGGCTACTCTGAATCAGGAAGGTCATCCTGTAGCATTTATGTCCAGGACCTTACAAGGTGCCGAGCTACATTATCCTCCGGTTGAGAAGGAAGCCACAGCCATCATAGAGGCAGTACGGAAGTGGAACCATTTTCTAGCTCGCCAGCACTTTACATTAATCACAGACCAACGATCAGTCGCCCTCATGCTCGATAATCGAAAACGAACCAAAATTAAGAATAATAAAATACAACTTTGGAGGATGGAACTGGCCTCTTTTGGTTATACCATTCTCTATCGGGCAGGCAAGGAGAATGTGGCCCCGGACACCCTCACATGGGCATTCTGCTCCACTATGTCGTCCTCGACTCTCATGGATGTCCACAATGGATTGTGTCATCCTGGCGTTACGCGCATGCTACATTTCGTACGATCACGGAATCTCCCTTTTTCCACTGGAAATGTAAAGAAAATATGCTCAGAATGCCGGCTTTGTGCAGAATTAAAACCTCAGTTCTTCCGCCCCTCAGATGGTATACTTATACATGCAACCCAACCGATGCAACGACTTAGCATCTATTTTAAGGGCCCAGTGCACTCTTCAACTCGGAACACATATTTGCTCACCATGATCGACGAATATTCACGTTTTCCATTTGCCTTCCCCTGCTCCAATATGCTGGCGTCCACAGTAATCTGCTGCCTTGAGCAGGTATTTTCTCTCTGTGGCATGCCGGCTTATATTCACTCAGATCGGGGTCCATCCTTTATGTCAAGGGAACTCAAGGACTACCTCTCAGAACGGGGAATTGCTGCAAGCAAAACAACACCATACCATCCCATCGGAAATGGGCAGGTAGAGAGGTATAACGGTATCATCTGGAATTCCGTACGTCTCGCTTTAAGATCTCGGGGCCTACCAGACCAGCAATGGGAAACCGTGCTTCCGGATGCATTGCACTCTATACGGTCCCTGCTTTCTACAGCCACAAATACTGCACCTCATGAGCGGTTCTTTGGATTCCAGCATCGCTCATCTCATGGGACATCACTCCCGTCATGGCTAACTACTCCTGGACCTGTATTACTCCGAAGATACGTTCGGACGTCTAAAAATGACCCTCTCGTAGACGAGGTCGAACTAACTGATGCCGACCCCACCTATGCAAACATACGATACTCTGACGGCCGAGAATCTACCGTATCATTACGGGATCTGGCTCCCTGCCCACCAGGACCTAGTGGGACATCGGGTGATGGCATTTCACCAGGAAACTCTTGGGACCTATCGGGTACCACTCTCCAGGAACCTGATCGGACACCAACTAGCTTGGTGCCGGTAGAACCCCGTACTCAAAGTTGCGAACCTCCCAGTACCGCGCATGAAAGTACTGATCCACCACAGACCAGCTCTGCACCTCCCTCTGAACAGAGGCAGTCCGACTTTGAACCTATTGGGGCTCGTACACGGAGCCATGATCTCCCCGACCCTTCACAGGGTAATCCAGGCCACACAGACTCTGACCAATGGCCAACCGCATGTAAGCGGACCAGCGACCCTCTACGACGGGAACCCAAATGGTGCGACTCTTCCTCGTTCGGCGGCTGCGGAACAAAAGGTAGACCACAGCCTCCTAATCCTGCAGGAGGGAAGAATGTGATAATAATAATAACTTCCGGGAAGTTATGTCATCACTTCCTGTGAACTGTGAACTATGAACTATGAACTGTGTACATACCTCACTTCCTGTCATATGTCACTTCCTGTTTGACTGATATATATACTGGACTGTTCAGTATTGTAAGAGGCTTCTACCAGAAGCATGTTAAAGACCTCTCTTGTATATAGTGTGTTTGTAAGTTGCTTAAAGCTTACCTTAAAGTTACTTGATGTGTAAGACTATTTTTCTTACATCACATGGTACACCGGTGTTGGAGGAAGAGGGTGCCAATCAAGCGGTCTGCTTCGTCCTGGGTGGTATCGAGGTTCTTGAGTGTTGTTGGAGCAAGTGGAGGGTGTTTGATCACACACCTGACTTTTGCCTTGTAGATGTTGAAAAGGCTTTGGGGAGAAACTTGGCGCAGAATACCGAGCGTCTGACCTGCTCTTGTTGTCACTGTATTTATGTGGCTGGCCCAGTTAAGTTTCTGGTCAGTGATGACCCCCAGGATATTGATGGTTGCGTATTCAGCGAAGGTAATGCCATTGACTGTCAAGGAGCGGTGGTTAGACGCTGGCTTGTTGGAGATTGTCATTGCCTGGTTCTTGTGTGGCGCAAATTTTTCCTGCCACTTATCAGCCCATACCTTACTGTCGTCCAGATCCTGTTGCGTGCAGGCAAGGGCTGCTTCCTTAACTGAGGAGTTGTGAATGGAACTGAACGCAGTGCAGTCATCAGCGAACATCCTCATTTCTGACTTTATATTGTTGAAGCAGCTGAAGATGGTTGAGCCTCGGAAACTGCTCGAGGAACTCATGCAGCGATATGCTGAGACTCTGATGATTGACCTCCAATCACCACAACCATCTTCTTTTGTGCTAAATATGACGCCAGACATTGGAGAGCTTTCACTCCGATTCCCATTGACTTCAGATTTACTAGGGCTCCTTGAAACCACACTCGGTAAATTCTGCCTTAATTTCAAGTGCACAGACTCTCACATCACTTCTGGAATTCAGCTCCTTTGTCCATGTTTGGACCAAGGCTGTAATGAGGGCGGGAGCCGAGTGGTCTTGGTGGAACCCAAACTGGGCTTCAGTGAGCAGGTTACTGGTGAGTAAGTGCTGCTTGATAGCACTGCTGGCAAAACCTTACACCACTTTGCTGATGATTGATGGGGTGGTAATTGGCCAGATTGGATTTGTCCTGTTTTTTGTGGAAAGAGCATGCCTGGGCAGTTGTTCACATTGTTGGATAGATGCCAGTGTTGTAGCTGTACTGGAACGGCTTGGCAAGAGGCGCAGCTAGTTTTGGAGCAAAAGTCTTCAGCACGACAGCCGGGATATTGTCGGGGGCCACTGCATTTGCTGTTTTTCGATATTACGTGGAGTCATTCGAATTAGCTGAAGAATTACTTCTGTGATGTTGAGGAACTCAGGAGGAAGCCGATATGGATCATGCACTCCACGTTTCTGGCTGATGATGGATGCAAAGGCTTCAGCCTTGTCTTTTGCACTCACGTGCTGGGCTCCACCATCTTTGAGGATGGGGATATTCATGGAACCGCCTACTCCCGTTAGTTGTTTGATTTTCCACCATTCACGACTGTGTGGGATAGGGCTGTAGAGCTTTGAACTGATCCAGTGATTGTGGGAGCTCTGTCTATAGCATGCTGCTTCTGCTTGTTAGCATGCATGTAGTCCTGTGTTGCAGCTTCCCCAGGTTGGCATCGCTGGTACTGCTGGTGCTGCTCCTGGCATGCTCTTCTGCATTCCTTATTGAACCAGGTTTAGTTCCCTGGCTAGATGATAATGGTAGATTGAATGTCATGCTGGGCCATGTGGTTACAGATTGTGGTGGAATATTTATCTGCTGCTGCTGATGGCCCATGTGCCTCATGGATGCCCAGTTTTGATCTGCTAGATGTGTTCTGAATCTATCCCATTTAGCACTGTGGTAGTATACACAACACGATGGAAGGAGTCCTCAGGGTGCAGACGGAACTTCGTCTCCACAAAGACTGTGCTGTGTACCCTGCTACCAATGCTGTCATGGACGATGCATCTGCGAGAGGTAAATTGGTGAGGACACGGTCAAGTAGCTTTTTCCCTCGTGTTGTTTCTCCCACCACCTGTCGCAGGGCCCAGACTGGCAGCTATGTCCTTCAGGACTCGGCCAGCTCGGTCATTAGTGGTGCTACCGAGCCACTCTGGGTGATGGACTTTGAAGTCCCCCACACCCAGAGTATATTCTGTGCCCTTGCTAATCTCAGTGCTTCTCCCAAGTGGTGTTCAACATGGAGGTGCACTGACTCATCAGCTGAGGGAGGGCGGTAGGTGGTAATCAGCAGGACGTTTCCTTGCCCACGCTTGATCTGAATCCATGGGGTCCAGAATCAATGTTGAGGACACCCAGGGCCACTCCTTAGCGACTGTCACCCATGATGAACCTGTCCTGCTGGTGGGATAGGACATACCCAGGGATGGTGATGATTTTGGGACTTTGGCTGAAAGCTATAATTCTGTGAGTATGACTATGTCAGGCTGTTGTTTGACTAGTCTGTGGGATAGTTTTCCCAATTCTGGCATAATTTTCCAGATGTCGCAGGGTCGACTGGGCGGAATTTGCCAGTGTCGCGTCCATAGCTGCTGCCGCATCTGGTTTTGTTCTTACTATTTTTTGCAGCAGATTTTTTATACAACTGAGTGGCTTGCTAGGCCATTTCAGAGGGCAGATAAAAGTCAACCACATTGCTTTGGGTCTGGAGTCATATATAGGCCAGCACAGGTAATATTGGCAGATTTCCTTCTCTAAAGGAAATTACAGCAATTCGATAATTTAATTGTCACCTTTACTGATTCTAACTTTCTATTCGAGATTTATTTAATTACCTGAATTTAAATTCCCCAGCTTTGCATGGTTGGATTTGAATAATCTCTAGATTATTCGTTCAGGCCTCTGGATTACTAGTCTAGTAACATTACCACTATGCTTCTGTTCCGATTATATATCCTGGCAATGCTGTGCAGTACTGAGCAAGTGCCACATTGTAGGAGGTGTATTTCACTGACTCAGGCCTCATTCTCTGCCAGTTACGGTGGTGTTGATGGACACCGACAATCACAGGTAATTATCAGAAGACGAGCTCGGAATTTCACTGTGTCCTCGCAACATTCCATCCACAAAGTCCCTCGCTGTTTTGGAATCCTTTGGCACAAGTTGACTTCCAAAAGTGAATAATTTTACAGTAATACGTCGGATGAGGGCATATTGGGTCCTCTGCATGAAATAATCCGCTTTAATTGCACTTTTTCCTATTATATTGTTACTTTCCACTTTCATTCTCTGTTTCATATTTACCCTAGAAAATATCTTCCCTATTACTGATATGATATCTTTTGTCTGTTTGATGTTCCCACGTTGGTTTCGATGTGGTTCCGATGCTCTCTTGTTCCCCATTAGGATTCATTATTATATTTTACATTCCGATTTCATTGGCCTGTCTTATTTTAACCTGGAGAATTATTTTAAACACAGAAGCAGGTAACCATAGCGTAAGCGGCCCGTTTCCAACTCAGGATCACTTGTCAACGCTGTAAATTTCACATTGAATCCTGTCAAAAGCATGATTTTGCTGGGAGTCGGACAAGCAATATTCCTGTTCTCGCTATCACACACATTCACTCTCTCTCCCAGTCTCTCACACACATTCACTTTCTCTCCCTCTATCTCGCACACATGCACACTCTTCTCTCTCTTACATTCATTCATTCCCTCTCCTTCTCTCACACACATTCACGCTCTCTCCCTCTCTCTCCCTCGCTCACTCTTTCTACCTCTCTGTCACAAACATTAACTCTCTTTCCCTCTCAAGCACATTGACTCACTCTACCTCTCTCTCACTCAAATTAACTTTCTCTCACTGTCTCTCAAACAAATTCACTCTCTCTCCCTCTCTCTTCTTCTTTCACTCTCTCTAACATTCTCTCACACACATTAACCCTCTCTGCATCTTTCTCACGCACATTGAATCTCTCTACATCTCTCTCTCACTCACATTCACTCATTCTCCCTCTCTCATACAATCTGCTCTCTCTACTGGAGAGGCAGCGGACCTGAGCGGGATCACAAGAGGCGGGAGAGCTACATAAAGAGCAGCCCGATGCAGCTAGGCCCAGAGCCCCGAGACTGGAGAGGCAGCGGACCTGAGCGGGATCACCAGAGGTGGGAGAGCTACATAAAGAGCAGCCCGAGGCAGCGACGCATACCAATCCAGGTTCAAGGAGAGAGGTAAAAAGTAATCCAAGTGTGACGTCAGCAGGAAGCAGGTAAGTGATTGGTTGGTGAGTATTTCTCTCTTTTCAATACAAGCTTGAATTCTGTGGTGTTAAATTTCTAGGGTCTCTGTGGTGTAGTGGGGACAGTTGGTAAATAAAGCGCCCTAGAGTATACCTGTAACTGGGGTATTGAATAATTTTTTTAATTAATTAAAGGAGTAAGTCATGGCAGGAAAGCTCAGCACCGTGTTCTGCTCATCTTGCTCCATGTGGGAAGTCAGGGACGCTGCCAGTGTCCCTGACGACCATGTGTGCAAGAAATGCATCCAGCTGCAGCTACTTGTACACCACATTGTGGCGCTCGAGCTGCGGGTGGATGAGTTTTGGAGCATGCGCGATGCTGAGAGGGTCGTGGGTAGCACGTTTAGCGAGTTGTTCATGCCGCAGGGTAGGGCTGCACAGGCAGAAAGAAACTGGGTGACCATCAGGCAGAGCAACAGAGGCAGGCAGGAAGTGCAGGGGACCCCTGCGGTCATCCCCCTTTCAAACAGGTATACCAAGTTGAATACTGTTGAGGGGGATGACTCACCAGGGGAAAGCAGCAGCAGCCAACTTCCTGGCACCAGGGACGCTTCTGCTGCTCAGAAAGGGAGGAAAAAGAGTGGGAGAGCAATAGTGGTAGGGGATTCTATCGTAAGGGGAACAGATAGGCGTTCTGTGGCCGCAAACGTGACTCCAGGATGGTTTGTTGCCTCCCTGGGGCCAGGGTCATGGATGTCACTGAGCGGCTACAGGGCATTCTTAAGGGGAAGGGGGAGCAGGCAGAGGTCGTGGTCCACATTGGGACCAACGAAATAGGTAGGAAGGGGGATGAGGTCCTGCATCAAGAATTTAGGGAGCTAGGTAGCAGATTAAAGAGCAGGACCTCAAAGGTTGTAATCGCTGGATTACTCCCAGTGCCACGTGCTAGTGAGTATAGGAAGAGGAGGATAGAGCAGATGAATGCATGGCTAAAGAGTTGGTGCAGGAGGGAGGATTTTAGTTTCCTGGATCACTGGGCCTGCTTCTGGGAAAGGTGGGACTTGTACAAGTCGGACGGGTTGCACCTGAACCAGAGCGGGACAAATATCCTTGTGGGGAGGTTTGCTAGCACTGTTGGGGGGGGTTTAAACTAACTTGGCAGGGGGATGGGATACAGAGGGGAGCTGAAATAGGGGGTGATGTGCTGCCAATTATAGAGAAAAAAACAAGTCAGCTTGGTAGACAGGGCAAATATATAAGGGCAAGGATGGATGGCATCTATTTTAATGCAAGGACTCTTGCAAATAAGGTGGATGAGCTGAAGGTGTTGATAAACACATGGGAGTACGATATTGTTGCTATCACAGAGACATGTTTGAGGGAGGGGCAAGACTGGCAGCTCAACATTCCGGGGTACAGAATCTTCAGGCGAGACAGAGGGGGAGGGATAAGAGGAGGGGGTGTCGCAATATTAATTAAGGAATCAATTACTGCCATAAGGAGGGATGATATATTAGCAGGTTCCTCTAATGAGGCCATATGGGTGGAGCTTAAAAACAAAAAGGGGGCAAGCACTTTCCTGGGAGTGTAATATAGGCCCCCAAACAGCCAGGGGGAGATAGAGGAACAGATATGTAGGCAAATCTCAGAGAAATGTGCAAATAAAAGGGTAATAATAATGGGGGATTTCAACTTCCCCAATATTAACTGGGATAGTCAGAGTGTGAAAGGCTCAGAGGGTGTAGCCTACTTAAAATGCATCCAGGAGAGCTTTTTGAGCCAGCATGTAGAAAGTCCTACAAGAGAGGGGGCGGTACTGGACCTAATTCTAGGGAACGTGGCCGGCCAAGTGGAAGAAGTGCTAGTAGGTGAGCACTTTGGTGACAGTGACCATAATATGGTGAGATTTAAGGTGGTCATGGAAACGGACAGGGATGGGCCGGATATAAAGATTCTAAATTGGGGGAAGGCCGATTTTAATAGGATAAGGCAGGATCTGGCCAAAATGGACTGGGATCAGCTACTTCTAGGAAAATCCGCATCGGAGCAATGGGAGGCTTTCAGATGGGAGATTGAGATCATACAATGGCAACATGTTCCCGTAAATGACAAGGGGGGTTCCAAAAACCACAGGGAACCTTGGATGTCAGGGGATACACGAGAATGGATTAGGAAAAAAAGGAGGGCCTTTGGTAGATACAAAAGGCTAAAGGCGGAGGGAGCCCTAGAGGAGTACAAAAAGTGCAGGGGGATACTTAAAAAAGAAATTAGGAGATCAAGGAGGGGCCATGAAATAACACTGGCGAGCAAAATAAAGGAAAACCCTAAGATGATTTATAAGTATATTAAGTGTATGAGGATAACTAAGGAAAAAATAGGGCCCATTAGGGACAAAAGTGGCAATCTGTGTGTGGAGCCGGAAGATGTAGGAGGGGTTCTAAATGAATTTTTTGCATCTGTGTTCACTATGGAGAAGGACGATGTAGACATAGAAATAGGGCGGGGGGACTGTGATATGCTCGAACATATTAACATCGAGAGGGAGGAGGTATTGGCGGTTTTAGCAGGCCTAAAAATGGATAAATCCCCAGGCCCAGACGAAATGTATCCCAGGCTGCTGTGTGAGGCAAAAGAAGAGATTGCAGGGGCTCTAACACATATATTCAGAACCTCTCTGGCCACAGGGGATGTGCCAGAGGACTGGAGAACCGCTAATGTAGTACCATTATTCAAGAAGGGGAGAAGGGAATAACCGGGGAACTACAGGCCAGTGAGCCTAACATCAGTGGTAGGAAAATTATTGGAAAAAATTCTGAGGGACAAAATTAGTCTCCGCTTGGAGAGGCAAGGATTAATCAGGGATAGTCAACATGGCTTTGTCAAGGGAAGATCATGTCTGACTAATTTGATTGAATTTTTTGAGGGGGTGACTAGGTGTGCGGATGAGGGTAACGCAGTGGATGTGGTATACATGGATTTCAGTAAGGCCTTCGATAAAGTCCCACACAGGAGACTGGTCAAGAAGGTAAGAGCCCATGGAATCCAGGGTGCCTTGGCACATTGGATACAAAACTGGCTTAGTGGCAGAAGGCAGAGGGTGATCGTCGAAGGTTGTTTTTGTGACTGGAAGACTGTGGCCAGTGGGGTACCACAGGGATCGGTGCTGGATCCCTTGCTGTTTGTGGTCTACATTAATGACTTGGATATGAATGTAAAACATATGGTCAGTAAGTTCGCGGATGATACAAAAATTGGTAGGGTGGTAAATAGCGAGGAGGGTAGTCTCAGTCTGCAGGACGATATAGATGGGTTGGTCAGATGGGCGGAACAGTGGCAAATGGAATTTAACCCGGAAAAGAGCAAGGTGATGCACTTTGGGGGGACTAACAAGGCAAGGGAATACACAATGAATGGGAAGACCCTAGGCAAGACGGAGGGTCAGAGGGATCTGGGTGTGCAAGTACACAGATCACTGAAGGCGGCGGAACAGGTGGATAAGGTGGTAAAAAAGGCATATGGGATACTTGCCTTCATTAGCCGAGGCATAGAATATAAGAGCAAGGAGGTTATGATGGAGCTGTATAAAACACTGGTTAGGCCACAGCTGGAATATTGTGTGCAGTTCTGGTCGCCACACTACAGGAAGGATGTAATGGCTTTGCAGAGGGTGCAGAGGTGATTCGCCAGGATGTTACCAGGGCTGGAGCACTTCAGCTATGAAGAGAGACTGGGCAGATTGTGTTTGTTTTCCTTGGAGCCGAGGAGGCTGAGGGGGGACATGATTGAGGTGTACAAAATTATGAGGGGCATAGATAGGCTGGATACTAAGGAGCTTTATCCCTTAGTAGAAGGGTCAATAACTAGGGGGCATAGATTCAAGGTAAAGGGCGGGAGGTTTAGAGGGGATTTCAGAAAGAACTTTTTCACCCAGAGGGTGGTTGGAGTCTGGAACTCACTGCCTGAAAGGGTTGTGGAGGCAGGAACCCTCACAACATTTAAGAAGCATTTGGATGAGCACTTGAAATGCCATAACATACAAGGCTACGCACCAAATGCTGGAATATGGGATTAGATTAGACAGGGCTTGATGGCCGGCGCGGACACGATGGGCCGAAGGGCCTCTATCCGTGCTGTATAACTCTATGACTCTATGACTCTTTGTTACAGCTAACTTGGCAGTGATTGTGATCCTGCCCCAAGGAAGGTGCGGTCTCTCCAGATGTGTTACTCGGTACCTGTTGTCCATGGCGGTGACGGATCTCCTGGTCATTATCATCGATGTGATAATTAACCGGATTGCTGTTATTTATTTCCCATTCAGTTTCCTGTCCCTCACAACGATCTGTCGTCTCCGTGTTGCTCTAGTCTATGCAGTCATAGATAATGCTGTCTGGTTAACAGCCGCTTTCACCTTTGATCGATTTGTGGCCATTTGTTGCCAGAAGCTGAAAACAAAATATTGCACTGAGAAAACGGTGGCCGTGGTTACAGCAACGGTATTTGCCCTGAGCTGCTTCAAAAATACCTTCTTGTATTTTATATATGAACCTTTGTACACCGTTAGCAACATTCACTGGTTCTGCGGCATAAAATTAACATATTATACCTCTCCTGCATGGATCGTTTATGTCTGGATCCACCACATTTTAACCCCGAGTCTCCCATTCATTCTGATTTTGCTGCTCAATGCTCTGACCGTCAGACACATTCTAGCGACCAGTAGAGCCCGCAGGAGACTCCGGGCCCACAGCAATGTAAAGAATCAGAGTGACCCAGAAATGGAGAGCCGAAGAAAGTCCATTGTTTTACTCTTCTGTGTCTCGGGCAGTTTCATCCTGTTACATGTGTTAATACTTAGAACTTTCCTCTATGTCCAGATTGCGAAAGCTACTTATTTCTCAGGTTCCAATTTAAAAGAAGCAACTTTTATTCTGGAGGAAATCGGAATTATGCTTCAGTTTTTGAGTTCCTGCATCAACCCGTTTATTTATGCAGGGACCCAGAGTAAATTCAGGGAGGAGTTAAAGAATGGGGTGAAATATACACTGAGTCTAATTGTTAAAACATTTAAACGATGAAATTAGCACATTATATCATGAAATGTACCTTATATTCCATATTGTGCTCTTCTTGTCCGTTTCAGACACGACCTCCCCTCCCAGATACACAGTCGCTCACTCTAAGATTCTTAACCAATGTGAATTTAAGAATGTATGAGGAACAATGCATCAGCGCACAATTCAATGTTGTAACCCGTTCTCATTGGATTCCAGTTCTCTTGTCATTGCTGACTCAGGCCTGGTACATTCCCACCAGCCCGTGGGCCCGTGGGTATCTCTACATTCATGTGGATTCCGACCTCTGATTTGTGATTGAAGATCAAGTTTAACTGTTTAATGAAGGGACCCAATGTCCCTCCTGGGAATGGATTGGATCTTGAGGGTTGGATATGCTCTGAAATGGGAACACGCACTGTCCCCACGCATTGTCCTCTGCTCACTGGGCACCACCCCACAGTTGCACTCCTGTGTCCATAAACACAGGAACAGAGGAATTGCTGGAGGATAAAGACAAACGGCCAGCCAGGTCACTTTCTACTCTTTTCAGTGGCCAATTAAATACATTAAAATTAACCTAACAAAGTGTACCCTTTTTAAAGGGGCAAAACAATAATCACCAAAATGTTACAAATAGAGAACTTATCAAATTAAATCAGAATATTATCTTCACTATCGTTTATACAATCCAGCCTTGTTCACTTTCTACCATCCTGTTCGTCCCAAATACAATGATAATGGAGTTGTTGCCTAGTCATAGAAATCAAACCCTATCGATTGATCTACAACAGACCCAGACATGTGGTGCAGGAGACCCCAGTGGTGGAGAGCTTTAGGAACCATAGGACCACAGTCACCTGTTCCTCCCGAGCACACTGCACTTACCACATATCATGTCTCCAATTACTCACATACTGTGTCCCAATATGTAATTCTAGGAATTAAATCCAGCTAATTTGCATTTGAATTCATCAACACTGACTGCTTCCACCGTCTCCCTAGAGAGGTTTCCCTTGGATTGACCACTCATTCACTGAAATATTCTTTCAGCAGATTGGTTTTGGTTTGACCCACTTCAAGCAAAGGCCGTGTCCACTGGTTATACTGCTCTTGACAAGGTGAAATATCTTGTGCTGCTCTACATTATCTGGTCCCTTTACCATCCTAACAATAGCAAACTGCGAGTCGGGAAGGTATGGGGACCCAGGATGTAGTGATGGAGGAGACTCAGCACTGCACCTTGTCCAACAGCTACGAGGAACTTTCTACCTCTTTGGATGAGTGAAAGACTGCAGGGAGGATGGGCAAACTGACCATGGCACTGTGGTACAGGGGGCCTCCCAAGAGCGGGGAGAAGGAATAAATGTGGTAGTAGTAGAGGACATGATAGTCAGGGTGATTCATTCTGTTCTCTGCAGCAGTGAAAGAGAGTCCCGAAGACTGTGTTGCCTGCCCAGTTCAAAATTAAGGATATCTCCTTGCGGCTGGAGAATAACTTCGAATGGGAGGGGGAGGATCCATGTGTCGTGGTCCATGTAGTAACCAACGACATAGTTAGAACTAAGAATGAGGATCTGCTGAGGGAGTTTGAGGAGTTAGGTTCTAAATTAATAAGCAGAACCACAAGCTTAATAATCTCTGGAGGACTACCTGAGCCACGCACAAATTGGCATAGGGTCAAGTAGATCACAGAATTAAATGCATGGCTCAAAGTTTGGTTTGGGAAAAAGTGGATTCAATTGGGGAAAGAGGAAGCTGTTCCATCGTGGCGGGCTCCACTTAAAGCAGACTGGGACCTGCGTCCTGGCTAAACGAACAACTAGGGCTGTAGATAGAGTTTTAACCTGCAAAAGTTGGAGGAGGGGTCAGGTGAGGGGATGTTTAGAAATCTAAAAAGAAAGGTCAAGGCAATAGAGAAGTGTAGCGATTTGGCTAAAAATAAGCAGAGTGTGACATGAAGGGACAGAGAGTTTAATGGTAGCAGTGCAGCATATAATAAGTTCAAAGCAGGGAATGATGGTAAAAAAAATAATTAAAGGCTCTTTATCTGAATGCACGAAGAATTCGTAAAAGGATAGATGAACTAATGGCACAAATAGAGATAAATGGGTATTAGCAATTACAGAGACAAGGTGGCCAAGGTTGGAAACTAAATGTTCCAGGGTACTTTATGCTTCTAAAAGACAGGGAGAATGGTAAAGTAGGTGGTGTAGACCTGATAATAAAGGAGGACATAAGGGCAGTAGAAAGAAAGGATCTCGGCTCGGAAGATCAGGAAGTAGCATCAGTATGGGTGGAGATATCAGTAACAAGGGGCAGATAACACTGCTAGGAGTACTATATAGGTCCCCTAACTGTAGCTATACTGTTGGACGGAATATTAATCAAGAAATAGGAGGAGCTTGCAACAAAGGTAGTGCAAAAATCTTGGGGGACTTTAATCTTCACATAGAGTGGACAAATCAAATTGGCAAATGGTAATCTGGAGGACGAGTTCGTGGAATGCATTCGGGACAATTTCCTTGAACAATGTCATGGAACCAACCAGGGAACATGCGATTTTAGATCTTGTATTGTGTAATGAGACATGGTTAATTTATAATATCATAGTAAAGGATCCTTTGGGGCAGAGTGATCATAATATGATAGAATGTCACTTTAAGTTTGAGAATGAATTGCCTAAGTCCGAAACTAGAGTCTTAAACTTAAATAAAGCCAATTACATAGATATGAGTGGCGAAATGGCTAAGGTAGTTTGGAAAATGGAATAAAAGGTATGGCATTAGATAAGCAGTGGCTAGCATTTAAAGAAATATTTCATAATACCCGACAAAAATGAATTCCATTGAAAAGCAAAAGCTCCACTGGAAAACTGATCCAACCGTGGCTAACTAAACAAGTTAAGAATAGCATTGGATTGAAAGAAGAAGCTTATAATGTTGCAAAGAATAATAGTAAGCCTGAGGATTGGGAGAGTTTCAGAAACCAGCAAATGTTGACCAAAAATGATAGAAAGGGAAAAAATAGAACAAGAGAGAAATCTAGCAAGAAATATAATAGCAGACTGTAAGAGCATCTACAAGAATGTGAAAAAAAATAATAGCAAAAGTAAACGTTGCTCCCTCAGAGGCTGAGACAGGAGAAATCATTATGGGAATAGGGAAATGGCGGAAATGTTAAACAAATATTTGGTATCTGTCTTCACAGTAGAAGTCACAAAAAGCATGCCAAAAATGATGGGGAACCAAGGGACTAATGAGAATGAGGAACTTAAAGTAATTAATAAAAGTAGAGAAAAAGTACTGGAGAACTTAATGGAACTAAAAGCCGGCAAATCCCTAGACGGTCTATATCCTATGGTTCTAAAAGAGGTGGCTGAAGAGATAGTGGATGCATTGGAGTCGCTCTTCCAAATTCCCTAGATTCTAGACTGGTCCCAGCGGATTGGAAAGTCGCATATATAACACCGCTATTCAAGAAAGGAGGGAGATAAAAAAAACAGGTTACTACAGGTCAGTTAGCTTTACATCAGTCTTCGGGAAAATGCTGGAATCCATTGTTAAGGAAGTGGGATCAGGACGCATAAAAAATCATAACATGATTAGATGGAGTCAACATTGTTATATGAAAGGGAAATCGTGTGTAACAAATTTATTAGAGATTTTTGAGGATGTTACTAGTGGGGTAGATAAAGGGGAACCAGTGGATGTAGTATATTTTGGATTTCCAAAAGACATTCGATAAGGTGCCACATAAAAGGCGTTTACACAAGATTAGGGCTCATGTGTTTGGGTAATTTAATAGCATGGATTGAGGATTGGTTAACGTACAGAAAAGAGAGAGTAGGGATAAACGGATTTTTTTCAGGTTGGCAGGCTGTACCGAGTGGGGTACTGCAAGGATCAGTGTTGGGCCTCAGCTATTTACAATCTATATTGTTGATGTAAATGAAGGGACTGAGTGCAATGTTTGCTGATGATGCGAAGCTATGTGGGAGAGTAAGCTGTGAGGAGAACACAAAGCGTCTGCAAATGGATCGTTGTAGAATAAGTGAGTGAGCAGTAAGGTGGTATATGGAGTATAATGGAGGGAAATGTGAGGTTATTCATTTTGGTAGGGAGAATAGAAAAACTGAATATTTTTTAAATGGTGAGAAACATTCAAATGTTTGTGTTCAGAGATATTTGGGTGCCCTCGTGCAAGAAACACAGAAAGCTGGCATGCAGTTACAGTAAGCAATAAGGAAGGCAAATGGCATGTTGGCCTTTATTGCAAGAGGTTGAAGTATAAGAGCAAGGACGTTTTGCTACAATTGTACAGGGCCTTGGTGAAACCACACCTGGAGTACTGTGCAATGTTCTGTTCTCCTAATCGACAGAAGGATATACTTACCTTGGAGGAGGTACAACGACGGTTCACTAGATTGATTCCTGGGATGAGACGGCTGTCCTATGATGCGAGATTGTGTAGAATGGGCCTACACTCTCTGGAGTTTAGAAGAATGAGAGGTGATCTTATTGAAACATAAAAGTTCTGAAGGGGATTGACAGGGTCGATGCTGAAAGGTAGTTTCCCCTGGCTGGAGTGTCTGGAACTAGGTGACATAATCTCAGAATAAGGGTAGGCCATTTAAGACTGAGAGGAGGAGGAACTCCTTCACTCAGAGGGTTGTGAATCTTTGGAATTATCTACCCCAGAGGGCTGTGACCGCTGAGTCTTTGAGTATATTCAAGGCTGAGATAGTGAGATTTTTGGACTCTAGGGGAATCAAGGGATATGGAGATCGGGCGGGAAAGTGGAGTTCAGTTCAAAGATCATCCATGATCATATTGAATGGTGGAGCAGGCTAGAGCCGCCGTGTTACGCACTCCTGCTCTTTTTTCTTATGTTCTTATGTTCTTACATCGGAAACACCATCTAGTTCCAATTTCCAGATGAAATAAATTACCTGAGGCAAAAAACAATATTTAGCCGCTTTGCAGTCTGTGCAGAATCAATTATCAGGCCCTCACCCGATCACACTTCCAGTGCCCTCACTTCGTCCATCGTTTCAATTTTTCACTTAATGCAACAAAAAAAATTATTGACCTTCCCTTCTGTTGCTATATTCAACTGGAACTATGTATTTGCCATCGTTATGCCCTTTTTTAAACTCCAGGCTTGCGTTTTTATTGAATCCATCTACACTACTTACTATGCCACCTAACAGTGTCGTCAGTGATCTTGGATATACGGCTCTCTAGTCCTTCATCTGCAAGAATGCTTTTTTTAATGAATCCACCTTATTTCTGTGCTATTTTCTTTCATGTCATTAAATGCTTTATTCTTTTCGTTGTCCTCATGGCTGCATAGCTTTCAGCGTCAGGATAGTACGAAAGCTCTCCCAGCACATCAAGTTGCAGTCCCTAGAGAGGTGTGTATATTTGTTGGTGGAAACACAAATTCATTAATAATACTGGCAATTGTATAATTGATTAAACTGTTTTGTCATTAAATGCTTATATTAAATTCAGACAATATGTGATTGGTTTGAATCTGTCTTCACAGAAGAAGAGAAATCTGCCAATGTCACGATAAAGGAGAAGGGTGGAGCAATTGGAGAGGCTAAAAATAGATGAATCGGTTGGCAGCGATCAAAGTAAAAAGTCATCTGGCTGGGATGGGATGCAGCCCAGGTTGTTGAGGGTAATAAGCGTGGAAATAGTGGAGGCCCTGGCTGTAATTTTTCCTCATGCCTTGCATACAGGAGAGTTGCCAGAAGACTGGAGGGCTCCAAATGTTACACCCTGTTCAAAACAGGGGAGAGGGATAAATCTGATAAATACAGGCCAGTCAGCCTAACATCGATGGAAGGAAAAGTTGAAGTGAGCAAAATACTCGACAATAATTATCACTCAGAAGATCATGGGTTAATAAATGACAGCCAACATGGACTTGGAAATGGCAAATCGTATCTGACAAACTTCATTGAGTACCTGGAAGAAATAACAGAGGGTTGATGGAGTTATTGAGGTTAATGGGTATTTGGACTTTCAAAAGGTGTTTGATAAAGTGCCATGTAATAGACTTGTGAGCAAAATGGATGTCCATGGGATTAATGAGGCAGGGCCAGCTTGCATACAACATTGGTAAGGGACAGAAAGCAGAGAGTAGTGGTGAACTGGTTTGTTCAAACTAGAGGGAAGTGTACAGTGGTGTCCCCCAGGGGCCCACTGCTCTTTTTGATATATGTTAATGATCTGTACCTGGGATTTATAATTTCAAAATGTGCAGATGAAAAAACTGCGAAATGTTGTAAACAATGTGAAGGATTGTAAAGAGTTCCTGATTTTCAGTAGCCTTTGTGTGAAGAAGTGGTTTCTGGTTTCACCCCTGAATGGCTTCGCTGTAATGTTAATATATGCCCCGCTGTCCTGGACACCAAAACCAGGAGAATTTTTTCCGCCAATCTACCATGACAAATTATTCAATCGTCCGTGACTGGGTTCAGTTAAACATTCAATAATTACCCTCCCTCTCCTCCCCTGAAGGTGCTGACTCTGACTGTGTTCGGTTCCACACCCACAAGTTCCCCGCCCTCTCCTCCCCTGAAGGTGCTGATTCCGGCAGTATTCAGTTCTAAACTCGCTGGTTCCCCTCCCTCTCCTCCCCTGAATGTGCTGTCTCTTTCTGTTTTCAGTTTCACATTCACAGTTTCCCCTCTCTCTCTTCTCGTGAAGGTGCTGACTCTGGCTGTGTTCAGTTCCACACCCACTAGTGCCCCTTCCTCTTCTCCCCTGAATGTGCTGACTCTGGCTGGGTTCAGTTCTACAATCACTAGTTCCTCTCCCTCTCCTCCCCTGAAGCTGCTGACTCTGGCTGGGTTCAGTTCTACACTCAGTGGTTCTCCTCCCTCTCTTCCCCTAAGGGTGCTGACTCTGGCTTGGTTCAGTTCCACACTCACTAGTTCCCCTCCATCTCCGTCACTGAAAGTGCTGACACTAGCTGGGTTCACCTCTACACTCACTGGTTCCCCTTGCTCACCTCCTCTGAAGGTGCTTCCTCTGGCTGGGTTCAGCTCTACGCGCACTTGCTCACCTTCTTCTCCTCTCCTGACCGGGCTGCCTCAGGCTTTGTTCAGTTCTGCACTCAATGGTTTCCCTCCCTCTCCATCACTGAAGCTGCTGACTCTGGCTGGATTCTGTTCTACACTCACTGGTTCCCCTATCTCTCCTCACCTGTAGCAGCTGACTCTGTCTGGGTTCAGTTCTACAGTCACTGCTTCCCCTCCATCTCCTTCCCTGAATGTGCTGATTCTGGCTGGGTTCAGTTCTACACTCACTGGTTAAGTTCCCTCTTCTCTCCTGAACGTGCTGACTCTAGCTGGCTTCAGTTCTGCACTCACTGGTTCCCCTCACTCTACTCCCCTGAAGGTACTTACTCTGGCTGTGTTCAGCTCTATGGTCACAGGTTCCCCTCCCTATAATCTCCTGAACGGGCTAACCCTGGCTGGGTTCAGTTCTACACTCACTGGTTCCTCTCCCTCTTCTCTTCTGCAGGTGCTGACTCTGGCTGGTTTCAGCTCAACACTCACTGGTTTCCCTCGCTCAACTCCTCTGAAGGTGCTTTCTCTGGCAGGGCTCAGCTCTACGCTCACATGCTCCCCTCCCTCTCCTCTCCAGAATGGACTGACTCTGGCTAGGTTCAGGTCTACCTTCAATTGTTCCCCTCCCTCTCCTACCCTGAAAGTGTTGACTCAGGCTGTGTTCAGTTCTACACTAACTGGTTCCCCTATCTCTCCTCCCCTGTAACAGCTGACACTGGCTGGGTCCAGTTCTACACTCACTGGTTCCCCTCTCTCACCTCCTCTAAATGTGCTGACTCTGGCTGGTTTCAGTTCTGCACTCATTGGTTCCCCTCCGTCTCCTTCCCTGAAAGTGTTGACTCTGGCTCGCTTCAGTTCTACACTCTCGGGTGTTCCCCTCCCTCTCCTCCCCTGAAGGCGCTGACTATGGCAGGGTCCAGCTCTACACTCGCTGATTCCCCTCCCTCTGCTTCCCTGAAGATGTTGACTCTGGCTGCGTTCATTTCACAATCACTGGTTCCCCGCCCTCTCCTCCCTTGAAGGTGCTAAATCTGGCTGAGCTCAGTACCACACTCACTGGTTCCCATCTCTGTTCGCCCCTGAAGGAGTTGACTCTGACTGAGTTCAGTTCTACACTGGCCTGTTCTTATCTGATGTGACTGGAATTCTTTCTGTTTGATCAGTCAGCCTTACTTGCTGGGTTAGCTGATCTATTTCCTTGTGGAATCATCAATCACCTGATAATTAGCAACTTTCTTTAGGGTTGAAATTTTCTTACAACAGAGAAATTCTGAGCGCTATTCCACTGTCCTCACCTGAGGCCTCACATGTGCCCGCTCCAGCCGGGGCACTGGATCCTCCTCCTAATGGCCCGTGTGTAAAGGCACCGCCCAGTGCTACTAAGTCATAGGAACAGGAGAAGTCAATTCAGCCCCTCCAGTCTATTCCACTGTACTCACCTGATGCCTCACATGTGCCCTTTCCAACCGGGTCACTGAACTTTCCTCCCAATGGTCCAGCGGTTAGTGGCACTGCCCAGTGCTACTGAGTCATAGGAACAGGAGGAGGCCATTCAGCCCCTCGAGTCTATTCCATCATTCAATTAGATGAGGGCCGATTTGCAGCTCAAGTCGAACTTAGCAGTTTTTGCTTAATATCCCTTGGTAGCCTTACCGAATATCGTGTCAGGTGTGGCTCAATGCGTAGCACTCCTTCTTCTGACTCAGAATGCTTCATTGGCTTAAAGCGATTTGGGCCGTCCTGATGTCCTGACGTCCTGAAAGGCGCTGTAGAAATGCAAATATTTCTCACTTTAGTAAAACAGTGCTCAGTTCTGAAAGTTCCAATTGTCCTCCAGCATCCATAGAGTTTTGGGGGTGTAAGTTCCAGATTTCTAATACACTTTCTGTGAAAAATGTTTCCTGATTTCAATCCTGACCGGCCTAGATCTCTTTTTTAATAATCCCTTGTGCTGGATTCCTCCAACAGATGAAATAGTTTCTCTGCATCTATGCTATCAAAGTCCGTTATTATTTTGTACATCGGTTCAATTACCCCTCAACCATCTTACCACAAGGGTGGGTGTTTCTAAAAGTGTCAGGCCTCCAGGGAGTGAACAACTGGCCACGGTAGGGACAGGACCCCGGGCGCTGTAGGGAGTGAATCACTGGCCACTGTAGGGACAGGACCCTACCCCTGTAGGGAGTGAACCTCCGGCCACTGTAAGGACAGTACCCCGGCCCCTGTAGGGAGTGAATTACCGTCCACTGTAGGGACAGGACCCTACCCCTGCAGGGAATGAACCTCCGGCCACTGTAGGGAAATGACCCCGGCCCCTGTAGGGAGTGAAACACTGGACATGGTAGGGACAGGGCCCCGGCCCCCCTAGGGAGTGAAACACCGGCCACTGTAGGGACAGGACCTCGGCCCCTGTAGGGTGTGAACTTACGGCAACTTTTGGGACAGGACCCCGGCACCTGTAGGGAGTGAATGATCAGCCACTGTAGAGACAGGTCCCTGGCCTCTGTAGGGAGTGAACCACCGGCCACTGTAGGGACAGGACCTCGGCCCCTGTAGGGAGTGAACATCCAGCCACTTTAGGGACAGGACATCGGCACCAGTAGGGAGTGAAAACCCGGCCACTGTAGGGATCGGACTCCCCGCCCATGTGAGGACTGAACCCCTGGCACGTGTGGGTAATGAGCACCCGAAAGCTGTGGGGACTGAACCCCCAGCTCCTGTGGGAGATGAAACTCCGGCCCTGTGGGGAAAGAACTCCGGGCTCCCTGTTGGGATTGGAACCCCTGACCCTGTGGGAACTGAACTGCCGGCCCCCTTTTGAGAGTGGACCCCTCTGCACTAATTGGGGTTTGGATCCTCTTTCCCCAGCGCCCCTTGCCACTGACAGCATATTTACTGATGTTGATTCTGATTTTTGAACGCCTCCTTCAAAGACTAATCTATAAACGATCACCAATGAGCTCCTGATTACTAGTAATCCCGAGGTTCGGAATCCACTCCACCAGTCCCAGGGTTTAACCTTTATTCAGATCAAAGTTTTGGGCCAGAGTGATACGGGAGAAACCGGTGGGCAGTGGCGAGCAGGGATAATGCTCACTGCTTTATATTCGGTCCTGGAGATGCACTCGCTGTTTGCAAAACCTGTGACTCTCGGGGTTTATTAATCTGCTCGCTCCAGGTCTCCATTGATATCGAGAGGGAGAAATCTGCCGCCTGGTGTATTCTGGGCACGGCCAGATGCCATCAGAGCTCCGATCATAGAATCAGACAATAATAAGCCCTGGAGGAGGCCATTCTTAAATGATGTTTTTTATAAATCAGCAGCCTGTAATGGACATAATATTATAGGGCTAAGATGAAGGGAGCGGCTGAATCACAGAGAGGCTTATTTGGACCAGGAAGTGAGGGGAGGAGTTAATATTAAAAATAAAGGGACTGTTGATACCACCGCCCTCCTGTGCTCACGTTGATGTCACAGTCACTATTGAGAAAGTGGCAGGTTAGGGATTGGTTAATAGTTTATGGTTAAAATTCGGGTTAGTGATGTATTTAGGGTGTTACGGTTAGGATGTTATAGTTAGGGGTGGGGTTACGGGGTTAGGGTTACATTTTGGGTGTTGGTGTACTGGTTATGGGGTTATGGTTAGGATGTTAGTGTTAGTGGTGGTGTTACAGGGTTAGGATTACATTTTGGGGGTTACGGGTTGCGTTTAGGGTGTTATACTGAGGATGTTAGGGTTAGGGGTGTGGTAATGTGGTTAGGGTTACAGTTTGTGGGTTAAGGGTTGGAGTTAGGGTGTTATGGTTAGGATGATACAGTTAGGGATGATGTTGCAGGGTCAGGATTACTGTTTGGGGTTAAAGGTTGGCGTTAGGTTGTTATGGTTAGGGTGTTATAGTTACGGGTGGGGTTAGGGAGTCAGTGTTACAGTTTGGGTGTTAGGGTTTGGGGTTAGTGTGTTATTGTTAGGATGTTAGAATAAGGGGTGGGTATACGGGGTGAGGGTTACAGTTTGGCGGCTAGAGGTTGGTGTTAGGGTATTAAGCGGAGGATGTTATAGTAAGGGGTGGGGTTATTGGGTTAGGGTTACAGTTTGGGGATGCGATTAGCGGTTAGGATATTATGGTTAGTATGTTAGAGTTAGTGGTGGGGTTACTGGTTTAGGATTTCAGTTTGGAGGTGGGATTATGGGTTAGCGTAATTTGGTTAGGATGTTAGGTTTACGGGAGGTGTTACTGAGTTGGAATTACAGTTTGGGGGTGGGGGTAGGGTTTAGGGTGATTTGGTTAGGATGTTAGATTTAGGTGTGGTGTTACTGGGTTGGAATTATAGTTTGGCGTTAGGAGTGGGGTTATGGTATTATGGTTAGAATGTTAGAATTAGGGGTGGGATTACGGGTTTATGATTACAGTTTGGGGGTTAGGGGGTTGGGGTTATGGTGTTATGGTGAGGATGTTATACTTAGGGGTGCGTCTACTGGTTGAGGGTTACATGTTGGGGGTTAGAGCTTCGTGTTAGGGTATTAAGAGGGAGGATGTTAGTGTTAGTGGTGTGGATATTTTGTTAGGGTTACAGTTTTGGGGTGCGATTAAGGGTTAGCATATTATGGTTAGTATATTAGAGTTAGGGGTGGTATTACTGTGTTAGGATTACAGTATGGGGTTGGGGTAGGGTTTAGGAAATTATGCTTAGGGTGTTAAAGTTAGGGGTGAGGTTATGGGGTTTGTGTTGCTGTTTGGGGTTGGGGGTCGGGGTTAGGCTATTATGGTTAGGATGCTAGAGTTAGGGGCGTGGTTTCAGTTTTTGGGTTACAATTTGGGTGTTGGGGCTGGGGTTAGTATGTTAGGTTTTGGACGTTGCTTTGGGATACCAAGATTAGGAGAGGCACTCTGGATGTCATGGGGAGCTTAGACTCATTGTATTATTTCAATTGCAGTCTGTAGATGAAGGATAAAAAACAGATTATCCCTAAATTCTTCAGAACCTCAATGATGCTACTGCTTACCTCAAATGCTCCGTGTTACAGAATAAAACCCTATCTTAAACACAGTGGAGGTGCGAATGTGGTTGGTAGAACCTGAAGCAGATTTTATAAACATGGGAAGCTGCTGACTAACAGGCCAGGAAACTGGTGGATGTGGAGCAGGGCGGCAGCTGCGGAGTGTTCTCTACGCTGGCAGACCCGGGTTATCGAGGTCACCGAATGCTCAGAACAGGGTCTAATAGAACGGCGAGGTCATGGACTTACTGGTTCAGCCTCAGACATTGGCCAGGGAGGGAGTCAGTGTCCAGGGAATTGAGCTTTACTATGTATCTGACCTGTGCTGTACCTGCCCCATGGGTGTTTCATAGGCTGTGTAGAGGGAGCTTTACTCTAGTTAGAAATAGATGGTAGAAAGGTGAGAAGCAATAAGCAAAGGAGAGAAACACAAAGGGCCAAACTAATTCATAATGAGAGTGTGAAAAAAGCAAGCCTGAAGGCTTTGTATCTTAATGCTAGAAGCATTAGGAACAAGGTGGATGAATTAGTTGTGGAAATAGAGGTAAACAAGTATGATTTGATTGGGATTACAGAAACGTGGCTGCAGGGTGGGCAAGGCTGGGAACTTAACATCCAGGGATATACAATATTTAGGAACGATCGGCAATAAGGTAGGGGAGGTGGCGTAGCATTGCTGGTAAAGGAGGGGATTAATGCAATGGAAAGGAAGGATATTAACTCGGATGAAACGGAATCTGTATGGGTAGAAATGAGAAATAGCAAGGGGAGGAAAACGTTAGTGGGTGTGATATATAGGCCTCCAAATAGTAATATGGAGGTGAGGGAAGGCATAAAAAGGGAAATTAGAGAAGCATGCGATAAGAGCACAGCTGTCATCATGGGTGACTTTAATTTACATATTGATTGGACTACCCAAATTAGTAAAAATTCTGAGGAGGAGGAATTCCTGGAATGTTTTCGGGACGGTTATCTGGACCAATATGTCGAGGAGCCGACTCGAGATCAGGCCATTTTAGACTGGGTATTGTGCAATGAGAAGGGACTTATCAGCAATCTTCTTGTACGAGGCCCCTTGGGTCAGAGCGATCATAATATGATCGAGCTCTCAGTCGAGATGGAGAGTGAGGAAATTGAATCAGAGACTAAGGTCCAGAACTTAAATAAAGGGAATTACGAGGGTATGTGACGGGAATTGGGTAAGATTGATTGGGTGGTGTTTCTGGGGGGATTGACAGTGGATAGACAATGGCAAGCATTCAAAGATAGAATGGAAGAATTCCAGAACATGTTTATACCGGTTTGGCATAAAAATAAACCTAAAAAGGTGACTCAACCGTGGATAACGAGGGAAATTAGGGACAGCATAAAATCAAAAAAAAGGGCATATCAACTGGCAAAAAAAAGCACCAGACCGGAAGATTGGGGGCAGTACAGGATACAGCAAAAGAGGACAAAGGGATTAATCAGGAAGGGGAAAATAGAATACGAAAGTAATCTTGCAGCAAACATAAAGACAGACTGCAAAAGCTTTTATCGGTATATCAGGAGGAAAAGACTGGTAAAATCCCAAGTCGGTCCCTTGCAGTCCGATTCGGGAGAATATATAATGGAGAATAAGGAAATGGCAGACCAATTAAACTCATACTTTGGTTCTGTATTCACAAAGGAGGACACAAATAACCTCCCAGGAATATCGGCAAACATAGGGACTAATGAGAGGGAGGAGCTGACAGAAATTAGTATCTCTAGGGATATGGTGTTGAGTAAGTTGAGGGGACTGAAGGCCGACAAATCCCCGGGGCCTGATAAACTACATCCTAGGGTACTTAAGGAGGTGGCCCTGGAGATAGCAGATGCTCTAAGGATCATCTTCCGGAACTCCATTGACTCGGGAACAGTACCCGTGGATTGGAGGGTAGCTAATGTTACCCCAATATTTAAAAAGGGAGGTAGAGAGAAAGCAGGGAATTATAGACCAGTAAGCCTTACATCGGTTGTGGGCAAAATGCTAGAGTCCATTATTAAGGATAAAATAGCGGAGCACTTGACAAATGGGGAAAGGATCGGACAGAGTCAACATGGATTTACAAAGGGTAAATCGTGTTTGACTAATCTGCTGGAATTTTTTGAGGAAGTAACTGGTAAAATAGATGGGGGAGAGCCAGTGGATGTGGTGTACCTTGACTTCCAGAAATCCTTCGATAAAGTTCCACACAAAAGATTATCATGCAAAATTAAGGCTCATGGGATTGGGGGCAAAGTATTAACGTGGATAGAGAACTGGCTGGCGGATAGAAAACAGAGAGTTGGAATAAACGGCTCGTTTTCGGAGTGGCAGGCAGTGACCAGCGGGGTGCCGCAAGGATCTGTCCTGGGACCCCAGCTGTTCACAATATATATAAATGATCTGGATCAGGGAATTGGATGCGATATTTCCAAATTCGCTGACGACACTAAACTAGGAGGAGGGGTGGGCTCTGATGAGGATGTCAGGAGGCTACAGTGCGATTTGGACAGGTTGGGGGACTGGGCGGATACGTGGCAGATGCACTATAATGTGGATAAATGCGAGGTTATCCACTTTGGGGGTAAAAACAGGAGGGTGGATTATTATCTAAATGGCAATAGATTGGGAGATGGGGAAGTGCAGAGGGACCTGGGTGTTCTTGTGCACCAGTCACTGAAGGAGAGCATGCAGGTGCAACAGGCGATTAAGAAGGCAAATGGTATGTTGGCCTTCATATCAAGGGGGTTCGAGTATAGGAATAGGGATACCTTACTACAGCTGTACAAGGTGCTGGTGAGACCACATCTGGAGTATTGTGTACAGTTTTGGTCGCCCCATCTGCGGAAGGATGTTCTTGCCATGGAAAGAGTGCAGCGGCGATTCACCAGGCTGATACCTGGAATGGCGGGAATGACCTACGAGGAGAGATTGAATAGTTTGGGCTTGTACTCACTGGAGTTTAGAAGATTGAGAGGGGATCTCATCGAAACATATAAAATTATGGCAGGCCTGGACAGGCTGAATTCAGAGAGAATGTTTCCAATGGCAGGGGAGCACAGAACCAGGGGCCACAGTCTAAAAATAGCGGGCAAATCATTTAAAACAGAGATGAGGAAGAATTTCTTCACTCAAAGAGTGGTGAGCCTGTGGAATTCCCTGCCACAGAGGGCTGTGAAGGCTAATTCAATAAATATTTTCAAGAGAGAATTGGATATATTTCTGAAGGCTAAGGGGATTAAGGGTTACGGAGAAAAGGCGGGGACGGGGTACTGAACTGGTAAGATCAGCTATGATCTCAGACGAAGATCAGCCATGATCTCATTGAATGGCGGAGCAGGCTCGAAGGGCCGAATGGCCTACTCCTGTTCCTATCTCTATGTTTCTCTATGTTTCTCTATATCTAACCCGTGATGTACCTATCCCAGGAGTGCTTGATGGGATAGTGTAGAAGGCGCTTTACTCTGTATCTAACCCGTGCTGTACCTGCCCTGGAAGTGCATGATGGGACAGTGTAGAGGGAGCTTTACTCTGTATCTAATGCGTGCTGTACCTGTCCCGTGAGTTTTTGGTGGGACAGTGTAAAGGGTGCGTTACTCTGTATCTAACCCGTGCTGTACCTGCCCTGGGAGTGTTTGATGCGAAAGTATAAAGGGAGCTGTACTCTGTATCTAACCCTTGCTCTACCTGACTCGAATTCCTTCAATCCGACAACCGTTGCACATATTGTCCCATATAATTGCACTATGAAATCCATTTATGAATTTTATACCACTATTAAATTTCCCCTTAGCATGCTTTGATCTTAGGATAACAACCCTAGGTTTCTTCGTGTCTATGTAACTTATGTCTCTCATCCCTTGTGCCATTCGAATAAATCTACACAGTACCGTCTCTAAGTCATTGATACCCTTCCTAAAGTGTGGTGCCCAGATTTGAACACAAGACTCCAGCTGAGGCCTAACCAGTGCTTTATTAATGTTACCAAAAACTTCCTTGCTTTCGTACTCTATACCTCTATTTAACAAGCCTTGTATGCTTTAGTAACAGACTTCTCAACTTGTCCTCCCACTTTTAAAGAATTGTGTATCTGAACCATTTTTAGGTTTTAGAGAAAACGAGGGAGCACAGTTTTAAAGTATTTGGTGCAAGGTTTAGAGGGGATTTGCGGGGAGATTTCTTCAGCCAGAGGGTTGTGGTGGTCTGGAACACACTGCCTGAAAGGGTGGTAGAGGCAGGAAGCCTAAACACATTTAAAAAGTACTTGGATGTACATTTGGGATGCTCTAACCTGCAGGGCTACGGACCAAGAGCTGGGAAGTGGGATGAGTCCGAATAGCTCTTTGTTGTCTGGCGTGGATACGATGAGCCGAAATGGCCTCCATCCGCACTCTAAATTTCTATGATTCTATATTAACAACATGGAAGAAATGCATTGTCTTATATAATGTGTATTATGTGAAAGAGAAGTTTAGTCTGATTAAGAAATTCAAACAGGCCTTTCACTGCAGCCAGGTCGCCATGGCAACACTGATAAAACATTCCTTTCCACTGAATCCACTGGGTAGAAATTCTAATCAGACCAGGTGAAACAACCGGGTTTGCTTGTATGTAACCAGACTATAAGCTTGAACCAGAGTGAGTAATAGAATACGTTAGATTATAATGTGTCATCTTTATAGCTTTAATTCTGAAAGTATAAGGAATAACATAATTAACAGTAGGCAGGGTAGTTTAGAGATAATGAGACAATTACTGAAGAATTGTAACTGTTGGGAACCAGGGAAAGTATCCTTGTAAATCACAGATTTGAGAAGTTCCCACCGCATTTCCCTTGCTTCCCGCCAAAACCCCAGTAGAGAAGACAAAGTAGAGTCAGGTGCCAGAGATGGATCATTACAGGGTATAAAGGTGAGGGGGCAGTCGGGACTGGAGACACTGGAGATCCAGCTCAGGGCGCCCTAGGTTCCATCCAGCCGGCTGACCTCATGTAAGTTACTGTGGACATGCGGGACTTGCAAGTTTACTCTGATTGATGGATCAATATAAGGTACGGTAGAGGACAGAGAATCTGCTGATCTTATATTCTAATAAGGTATTAAAGTTGCTGTCACTAGACTCTTGATCCTGCCAATTAATAGGACAAGGCATTAGTTAGAATCTTATACACCTAATTCTATTTGCTCCTCTACTCCTTTTAAAGGTTGAACATGTAGTGTACATTTCATCTCCCTTTGCTTCATCCCAAAATGCATCTCCTCACATTTCTCCGTGATAAAATTAATCTATCATCTATCTGCCCCATTTACTAACCTGTGGATTCACTCTGAAGTCACTTACAGTCCTCTTCACAGTTCCCACCGTCCCTATTTTGGCCTCATCTGGAATTATTTGTCTTGTGCCCCACATACTCAAGCCCAGATCATTTCCCTATATTTCCACCGCAGGGCTGGCTGGGGATTGTTGTAGCATCCACAGTCCCACTGCAGCTAGACTGGAGATTCTTCTCTCAGATCACAAAATGTTCCAGTCTTGCCAGATATTTACATACAGAATTACCAGAATTTGCTACAGATAAGGTAGATCCAAGAAGAATTTTTAAGTGGTCTTGTACTTGATGAATTCTACAATGTACATATGTCCCAGTGTGTTATTTTATTCATAGCTTTACCAACATTATTTGTCACGGGGGGCTCATTGTTTGTGACAGTGTTTAAAGCAACAAAACGCTGGATTCTCAGGTATGTTATTATCCTTGCTCCAAACGCATTCTAGCTGCTTCTAATCTATTTCTTGTCCGAATTATGACATTGGCTCAGAAATTCGTGTCGGGGGCTTCCCGCGGGTGCAAGCCCCCGACCTACACGTACTTAGCGCGCCGGCAGTTGAGCCCTGGGCCGGCGTGGATTTCCTGTCTGTGGTCCGGGCCAGCTCCCGGCATGCTGTGCTTGCGTGATCCAGCGGCATACTTAGTGCGATGCGTCGGCTGGGATCACATGAGCAGAGGGCAGCCAATCGGAGGAGGAAAAAGTCCATTCATGAGTTTGAGAGAAAGAACTGTCAAACTCATGAAAACTCCGGGCTCCCAAAACAGTACTTAAGCTTAAAATAAATTTGAAAAAAAATCACACCATTCAAATAAACTATAAATAACATTAAATAACTATTTTAAACAATAATTTAAATTTTTGAAAAACATAATTTAATAAAAAATCGGGGCTAAAAATACACTTACCTTACAGTAAAGTATTTAAAAATAATAAACCTGTGGGAAACATGTTCTAATTTTAATTAGTTGACCACTTGCCTTTTAAAATGAAGTCCTTACGCCTGCTTTTTAAATGTGCAAAAAGTAGAGGCCTTCACGCACAGCCAAACCTGTAAAAAAAGAGGAAGTTCAACGGTCATGCGCAGACTCCTGCGCACACGCATTTGACCTCTGAACCCCTTGGTTCAGAGAATCGGAAATGCCAGTTTCCCGCGCATGCGTAGTGCTTGCAAGAAACCGGCACTTCCATCGGGTCCACGTGTGAGCACTCCATCCGCACTCATGCGTTGGGGCCCGAATTTCTGGGCCAATGTTATCATTCTGCACATGAAGTTCCAAATTGTTAATGTAGAACTGAACACAGCCAGAGTCAGCACCTTCTGGAGATGAGAGGGAGGGGAACCAATGAGTGTAGAACTGAATCCAGCCAGATTCAGCACCTTCAGGGGACGAGAGGGATGGGAACCAGTGAGTGTAGAACTGAACCCAGCCAGAGTCAGCACCTTCTGGGGATGAGAGGGAGGGGACCCAATGAGTGTAGAACTGAACCCAGCCAGAGTCAGCACATTCAGGGGAGGATGGGGGCGGGACAAGTGAAGGTAGAACTGAACCCAGACAGGGTCAGCACCTTCAGGGGAGGAGAGCGAGGGGAACCAGTGAGTGTAGAACTGAACCCAGCCAGAGTCAGCTACTTCAGGGGAGGAGAGGGAGGGGAAGCAATGAGTGCAGAACTGAATTCAGCCAGAGTTAGCATCTTCAGGGAGGAGAGGGAGGGTAACCACTGAGTGTGGAACTGAACACAGCCAGAGTCAGCACCTTCAGGGGAGGAGAGGGAGGGGAACCAGTGAGTATAGAACTGAACCCAGCCAGGGTCAGCACTTACAGCGGAGGAGAGTGGATGGGGGGAACCAGTGAGTGTAGAACTGAACCCAGCCAGAGTCAGCACCTTCAGGGGAGGGGAGAGGGGGGAACAAGTGAGTGTCGAACCTAACTCTACCAGAGTCAGCATATTAGGGGGAAGAGAGGGAGGGATACATCTGTGTAACTGGAAAAAATCACCGAGGCACACACCCGAGTGAGAGTATTCCAATGCAATGACTGTAGTAATAGTTTTAACCAGATACACAGTTTGAAAAAACAATGCACCTTTCACAGCGGGGAGAAAGAGTACACGTGTCCTGTGTGTAGGCGAGGCTTCAACCAATCGTCCAAACTGGAGAGACACAAGAACACCCGCACCACGGAGACACCGGGGAAATGTTGTGACTTTGGGAAGGGATTCCGTTACCCGTCCCTTCTTGAAACTCAGTCTGGGAAGAGGCTGTTCACCTGCTCCGTGTGTGGGAAAGGATTGAACCATCCTTCCCATCGCTCACAAACAAATATCTTCACAAGGGAGAGCAACCATTGAAATGCTCCGTGGGTGGAGAGGGATTTAGTCATGATGCCAATTTGTGAAACACCAGCGAGTTTACATGTGACTGCAGGGGTTGGATGCCGCTGTTATTAATCATATCCAGGATTGTTTCATATTCTGGACAAAATTCAGATATACCGAACAGTAATGGGAAGGTTCAACCTTGGCATTGAAAGGCCTGACCAGTTATTGATAAAGTTTTCATAACTTTATTGTTTATGTACACTACGCCTCTATATGTAAAGCCCAGATTTATGTCTGATTGTTAACAGCCTTATCAACCTGTATTGGCTCCTTCAATGAATTGTGTGCATACACCTTCAGCTCTCACTTTTCCTACAGTCCCTTTAAATTATACCATTTAGATACTACTGGCTCTCCTAATTCTTCCTGCCATGATGCATCACTTCACGCTGGTCTGCATTAAATTGCATTTGCCCTGTGCCTGGCCATTTCACCAGTCTGTCTCTGTCCTCCTCAATCTGCAACGATACTCCTCTATTTACATGTTTTGTCTAATCTGCAAACTTTGAAATTGTTGCTCCTACACCTAAGTACGTGTTATTAATAAATATCAAAAGAGCAGTGGCATTAATACCGACCCCTGGGGGACACCACCATATACTTTCCTCCAGTCTGAAAAATAACCATTCACCACTACAGCCTGCTTTCTATCTCGGAGCCATGCCTGTGTTCATTCTGCCGCTTATCTCTTTAAACCCATGGGCTTGCATTTTGCTAACAATTCTATTACATGGCATTTTATTAAACACCTTTTGAAAGTCCAATCTACATCAACAGCAGTAACTTCATCAACCCTCTCCATTTATCATTCAACTACTCAATGAAGTGTGTTTGACACGATTTGCCATTAACAAATCCATGTATAACCCATGGTCTTCCAAGTGACAATTAATGTTGTCCCGGATTTTGCTCACTATAACTTTTCCTGCCACCGATGTTAAGCTGACTGGCCTGCAGTTATTGGATAATCCAATCCCCTGCTTTGAACAGTGGTGCAACATGTGCAACCCTCCGCCCCCCCCCATCTTCTGGCTGTCCTGTTTCAAAGGAAGATTGAAAAATTGTGGCCAGGGCCTCCGCTATTTCCACCTTTCCTCCCCTCAACAACCTGGGATGCATTCCATTCGCACCGAATGACTTTTCTACTTTGATCACTGCCAACCTATTCATCTATTTTTATCCTGTACAATTGCTCCACCCTCCTCCTTTACCGTGACATTGGCAGATTTCTCCTCTTCTGTGAAGACAGATTCAAATCAATCACAAATTGTCTGAATTTAATGTAAGCATTTAAGTAATTTACATTATAAATCAATGAGTGATTGACAAAACATTGTAATCAATTGTATAATAGTGCAGTAGTATTAATGGATTTTTGTTTCCCCCAACAAATATACACACCTCCCTCGTGACTGCACCTTGACGTTCTGGGAGTGCTTGCGTGCAAAGCAGACCCAGAAAGGTATGAGAACAACGAAATAAATAAGGCTTTTAAAGTCATGAAAGAAAATAGCACAGAATTAAGGTGAATTCAATAACAAAAGGCATCCCTGGAGCTGAAGGAATAGAGAGCCATACATCCAAGATTACTGACAGCAATGTTAGGTGGCACAGTAAGTAGTGTAGATGGATTCAATACCAAACGTATGCCTGAAATGTAAAAAGGGCGTAAAGGTGGCACTGAAAAATTTCGAGTTGAATATGGCAACAGAAGGGAAGTTCAATCATTTGTTCTATTTTAATTGTATTAAGGGAAAAAGTGAAACGATGAATGAAGTGAGGCCAGTGGAAGTGTGATCCGGTGAGGGTCTGATAACTGATGCTACATATACATGATAACTGATGCTAAATACACATGATAACTGATGCTACATTCAAATAATAACTGATGCTATATACACATGATAACTGATGCTACATACACATGATGACTGATGCTACATACAGTAGATAACCGATGCTACATTTGCATGATGACTGATACTTCATACACATGGTAATTGATGCTACATACACATGATGATCGATGCTACATGCACATGATAACTGATGCTACATGCACATGATAACCGATGCTACATACACATGATAACTGATGCTGTGCATACATTAAAACTGATGTAAATGCTCAGGATAACTGATATTACATACACATGATAACTGATGCTAAATATACAGGTAACTGATGATACATACACATGACAACTGATGCTAAATACACATGATATCTGATGCTACATACACATGATAACTGATGTAAATGCAGAGGATAACTGATGCTTCCTCGGGACAGGATCAGAATAACTGCCAAATTCGCTGCAAAAGAGACAGACAGACAGTCAGTCAATAAGTAATTGAGAAAGACAAAGAGAGAGAGCAGACAATGCTGGTGTTGCTCACAGCTCAGGCAGCGTCAGTGAAGAGCGAACAGAGTTAGAGTTAAGGGACGGTGCCCTTCCATTCCACTGGAGAAAGGCCCATCCCAAAATGAAGCGCTCCCTCAGCACTGCATTGCGCTGTAAGGTTAAACTATGAGCTTAGTCATAGACTGGACATTAAAATTACAACATTGCGACTCAGATCCGAGAGGTATCGTCAGTTATGCGCCCTCACTCAATGTGGAGTAAAGAACGAGGTCGAGATCAGTAGGAGACATTGGCAGGTCTAAGGAGCAAAATACTGTATCTACACCAATTTAACAGAGAAATGTCGATCACACTGCAACATGTGGTACACAATGGAACTCCATGTACACCATGATAACAGTCTGATAATTCACCCACAGTGACAGTGTCAGTGGCACAATAGAACGCCATGTACACAGTGAAAACAGTGTGATCATTCACCCACAGTGACAGTGTCAGTAAAAGAAGAGAACTCCACGTGCACAATGATAACAGTGTGATAATTCACCCACAGTGACAGTGTAATAACACAATAGAACTCCATGTACACAGTGATAACAATGTGATAATTCAACTTAAGTGAGAGTGTCAGTAACACAATAGAAATCCATGTATATAGTGATAACAGTGTAATAATTCACACACAGTGACAGTGTCAGTAACACAATAGAACGCCATGTACACAGTGAGGACAGTGTGATAATTCAGCCACAGTGACAGTTTTAAGAACACAGTAGGACTGCATGTTCACAGTGATGACAGTGTGATAATTCACCTAAAGTGAGAGTGTCAATAACACAATTGAACTCCATGTACACAGTGAGAACAGTGTGATAATTCACCCAGAGTGACAGTGTCAGTAACACAAAAGAACTCCATGTACACAGTGATAACAGTATGATAATTCACCCAGAGTGACAGTGTCAGTAACACAATAGAACTCCATGTACACAGTGATAGCAGTGTGATAATTCAACCGCTGTGACAGTGTTGGTAACTCAATAGAACTCCGTGCACACAGTGAAAACAGTGTGATAATTCGCCCAGAGTGACAGTGTCAGTAACACAATAGAACTCCATGTACACAGTGATAACTGTGTGCTAATTCACCACAGTGACCGTTGCAGTAACACAATAGAACTCCATGTACAGAGTGATAACCGTGTGACAATTCACCCAGGGTAATATATCAATAATTCAATTGCACATATTTGAACACCGTTATCATTTCACTGAAACAGCTATTATCAAATTCACTAATGATATACTATGTGTCTGTGACCGTGCTAAACTATCCATCTTCATCCTTCTCGAAACATCTGCAGCCTTTGACACGATTGACCACACCATCCTCCTCCAACGCCGCTCCTCTGTCGCCCAGCTGGGTGGAACTGCCCTCGTAGCCACAGAATCACCTGAAATTGCTTCTCTTCCTGCTCCCACACCCTTACCTCTGGAATCCCTGATGGATCTATACTTGGCCCCCTCCTATTTCTCATCTTCCTGCTGCCCCTTGTCGATATCATCCGAAAACACAGCGTCAGGTTCCATGTATACGCTGATGACACTCAGCTCTACCTCACCATGCCCTCTCTCGGCCCCTCCACTTTCTCTGATTTGTCACACTGCTTGTCAGACATCCAATACTGGATGAGCAGAAATTTCCTTCAACTAAATATTGGGTAGACCAAAGCCATTTTATTCAGTCCCACCACAAATTCTGTTCCCTAGCCTCTGGCTCTACCCCCCTCCCAGGCAGCGTGAGGCAGTGGAGGGGTCGAGAGAGGAGGTGGTGAGGTAGAGCTGGTTGCCATCTGTGTATACATGGAAACTGATGCTGTGTTTTCGGATGATATCTCCGAGGGGCAGCAGGAGGTTGAAACAGACCGTCCGCAACCTTGGTGTCCTATTTGACCCTAATTTGAGCAAACAACCACAAATTCGTCCCATCACCAAGGTCGCCCACTTCACCTTCATTAACATTGCCCATCCCCATTCCTGCCACAGCTCATCAGCTGTTACAGCCCTCATCCAAGCCTTTGTTGGCTCTAGACGTGACTATTCAAATGCTGTCATCGCCGGCCTCTCATCTTCCTCCCTCCATAAACTTGAGCTCATTCAAAACTCATCTGCCCGTGTTCCAACTCACAATAAGTCCCGCTCACCCATCACTCCTGTACTCGCTGACCTCCATTAGCTCAAAGTCCAGCAGTGCCTCGATTTTAAATTGTCATCCTCGTTTGTAAATCGCTCCAGAGCTTCGCTCCTTCCTATCTCTGTAACCTCCCAACCCTACATCACTCCTGGGACATCTTTGCACCTCACTCCTCCTTTCAGATGCGACTTATTTGCTGTGCTAATCTCTCCTTGTGTGGATGGTGTGAAATGTTGCTTGATAACACTCATGTGAAGCATTATACTGCGTTAAAGGCGCTATTAAAATGCATGTTATTTTGTTGATAATAAGGCTCCTAGTACACAGCCAATAACACAACAGGAAATATTTGCTCAAAAGAAAAATACTGCGGATGCTGGAAAAGTGAATTAGAAACAGAAAGTGCTGGAAATACTCAACAGGTTAGGCAGCATCAGTGGAGAGAGATACAGAGTTAACATTTCATTTCGATGAATTTCATCATAACTTGATAAAGTTAGAGATGTAACTGTTTTTATACAAGTGTGGGGGAAGGGAAATGGTGAGCGGAGGAAAGAACAAAAGGGATGCTCTGTGATAGGGTGGAAGGCACGAGTAATTAAATGACAAAAGGGATCATGGTGCAAGACAAAAATGGGGTGCTAATGGGAAAAGTAAAGAAACAATATTGGCTAGATTTTCGGGGAGCCGTCAGGCGGGGTTTCAGGCGTGTGGCGGGGGGGGGAACCTGAATTTGGGGGTCCCGCCACCAACCCGCCCAAAACCCAGCCCCATGTAAGTTTCAGGGGCGGCGGGTACCCGCCCGCACTGGGACACGCCAAAACCAGGCAAAAGGGATCAGTGCTAATTAACTGCCTGTTAACTGCCTATTTTGAGCGGTTTCATGTGGGTTTCCCAACGGCTCCAAACCACGCCAGGTTGGAGCGGCGGGCCGTCGGGTTGATGGAGTTGGAGGGGTCGCGATTTCGGCACTCAGGTGAGTGATGGGTGCATGAGTGTAAAGGTAAGTGTGTTTGGTGTGTCTAAAGTGTGTAAAATACTTTAACTTACCTGTATTTACCTTAACAGCCTTTCTTCCTGTAGCCGTCGGGAGCTGCATCACTCAGCCGGAACATAAAGCTGAATGCCTGCGATCTGTCAAAAGTGACAGCCTTCAACTTTGAGTGCCGGTGACAGTTCTAAATGAGTCTGTGCAGAATGACTCATGTCAGAACTCAGAGTGTCAGTATTTCACAACTTCAAACAGCTGTGAGACACTAATATTTCATCTGCCAAGATCTCTTGACAGATGAAATTGCAGTCTATGACTTCGCCTGTTGCCGGGTGGCCCTTAATTGGCCTGCTGAGCGGGTGGGCTCAACAAGGTCAATCAAGGGAAAATCGAGCAGATTGGCAGGACGTCGAAGTAGGCGGGTCAAAAACCCGAAAGTGGAAGTCCCGCCTTCTTCCCGACAGGTTTGGTAAAATCTACCACTATGAGTCTAGAGGAGGTGTAAATGGCAATGGCAGACCATTACCAACAGTTACTGTCCGAAACATGGTAGCGGCAGTTATGATCTGAAATTGTTGCACTCGATGTTGAGTCTGGAAAGCTCCAAAGTGCCTAATCAAAAGATGGGGTGCTGTTCCTCGAGCTTCTGTTGAGCTTCATTAGAACAGTACATGAAGCCGAGGGCAGAGAAGTCAGAGTGGGAAAGAGATGGAGAATTAAAATAAGAAGCGACCAGAAGCTGAGGGTCGCGTATGAGAACTGAACGGAGGTGTTCAGCAAAACAAGCACCCAATCTGTGTTTGATATCCACAATGTAGAGGAGACCACATCGTGACCAGCGAATACAGTATACTAAATTGAAAGAACAACAATAAATAAATGTACACCGTTATACTAGTGTGATAATACCACTCACAGTGAAATACCAATAACACAATAGGAAATATAGGCACACAGTTATAATAGGAGCAGTGATGCAGTTAAACAATGATTCCCATAACTAGTAACTAACTCCAATACTTTACCTGGAACCCCGATCGCTGCAATGATGGGATAGTAAAGGGAAAACACCAGACCTTTTGCTATCCCGTGCATTTATCTCAGAAGATCTGAGCGCGCTCTGCATTCCACTCACAGATTGTCACATTTATACCTGATGTCAGGCTCCAGGGAGGTAATCAGATGGCTTGATCTTTTATATTAATTACTCTAATTGAAATAAACAAATTAGTGCAGCAGCTGCCAGCATGGTGTTTATATTTAGATGGAATGGAATGTCTTTAAGTAACTCTGACCCGGCTCTGAATTGAATTACCCAGAGATTACACTATGATTCCTGATTCATTTTTTTTAATGTAATAAAACGCTGAATAAGTGGTTGCCTTGGTGAAAGGGAGCCTTTTCCAAGTGGACTTCAAGGGTTTAAATCCATTCATGTTGAGTTAAGAGGTCTCAGCAGAAGCTATATGTAAGCAGAGAAACTCTGGCCCTGTCGCCTGAAAATGTGGCCACGTTCTTGCTCCTGTTCATTATTCAGCCCCATGCGGGTAACTGCAGGTCACGTGCAGCTGTCTCCAAATTCCTCTGAGACTGTACACCCACTTTAACCAACCGTCTGAGTATTTAGTTTGCGCAGGTTCAGTTTAGAACAATTACATTCTGTGGTGTATGTGCCTTTAAGAGCCCCAGGTATGCTTAATGCCGGTAATTGCCACTTGGGCTATATAAGCCTGTATATTGTGCATATCCTTTAGAACCCCCCCCCCAGACTTTGCTTAGTAAATACCTATGAACCAACTCCTGTCTTCAGTGTCTTTATCAACACAGGGACACTACAGTGGCGACGAAGTGGAAATGGACTTACCTGCAATTCGGCAGCACCTCAAGGGTATTGATTCCTCGGGCGTCCAGAAGACTCAAGGAAGTGGGAGAAACTGTGGTTTCACCAGCTGGCCAATCTGGTGGCAGGTACTGCGTTAATCCTTCCTGGGCATCAGGCTGGGGCTCCAGCGGCTGGCTCTACAGCTGAGACAGGCAGCGAAATCGGAGGCAAGCAAAAACGGACTGGGAGGGAGCACTCGGGAGACGGCCGGCACGGCAAGCAGGTCAGCGTTCAGACCTCCGGCGGGAACGAGTCTCCAACAGTGAATAAAATTTTTTTTAAAAAGAGAGAACCGAAAACGCAGTAAAACAGCGTTGTTATCGGCAGCAGCGGCGGGAAAGTGCGGGAAGCGCCATATCTTTGCTACAGAAAAAAAAAAGCGCGGGAAGCACCATATCTTTTCTGAAATGCCTAAATCTGGTAATATTGATGCTTTTGATAGCGAAATAGAGGATTGGACCACATACGTGGAAAGAGTAGAGGCATATTGCACTGCAAATGGAATAGAAGATGAAAAAAAAGCTTCAGTACTTCTGAACTTAATGGGCGCAAAGACATACGGGTTGTTACAAAACTTAATCACTCCAGCCAAACCAAAGGACAAGAATTTTAAAGAAATTGTTGATACCCTGCAGGAGCACTTAAACCCAACACCGCTGCTGATAGCGGAACGATTCAAGTTCTTCAAGAGAAATCAACACAACAATGAAAGTAACGCTGATTACCAAACCGAATTAAGAAAGCTATCAAAGTACTGCCAATTCCGGGCAGAACTATCAGATTACCTTCGAGACAAATTCGTTTGTGGTCTCTTAAGTGAAGGAACACAAAAAAGACTGCTTTCTGAAAAAGATTTAACATTGGACAAAGCTTTCAGTATGGCTGTATCATACGAAGCAGCAGCAAAAGGAGCTGCAGACATACAACAAAAGACACAGGACATTGGCACCCATGAAATGACACAGGGGTTCAAAAGATGTTATCGCTGCGGCAGATCCACCCATAAGCAGAGGGACTGCTGGTTCAAGGACAAAGCATGCAGGCAATGCGGGAAGATTGGACACATTGCACGGGTATGCCAATCTGGACAAAATAAATCCACTGACAGAAAACAAAAAATCAATAATGAAAAGTACAGGAAGGTACAAATGATGACGGACAGTAGCTCCGAAGACCAGAAGAGCGATAGCGACTTCAAAAACAAGAGACTAAGCTGTCTCAAATTAATTAATGTACTTGCCAAAGAGGATTACGAAACCATTTGGGTTACCCTCACAATAGCAGGGTCCCCAGTTAAAATGGAGCTAGATACAGGATCAGCTGTAACCGTAATAAATCGACGAGGTTACGAGAGGCTATTTTCGCATATACCTCTAAACGACACATCCATTATCTTAAAAACATATACGGGGCAGAAACTATACCCCAAAGGAAAAATAAGGGTGCCTGTTGTATACAACGGCAAAGAAATACAAAAGTTGTATTTATACATTCTACAAGATGGTGGTCCACCGTTGTTGGGGCGTGAATGGATAAGGAAGATACGTTTAGACTGGCACTCCATTCAGGCACTGACGGTGACCAGTAAGGAAAAAATCAATGATGACATCATACCTGAACGGTTAAAAGACATCTTGGCCAACGCCACAGAAGTGCTTCAAGAGAAACTAGGAACCTTGAAAGGCATCACCGCCTCAATAAAAGTGGAAGATGCAGCAATTCCCAAATTTTTTAAGGCAAGACCGGTGCCATACGCAATACGTCCAGCAGTCGAGGCAGAGCTGGAGAATTTGGAAAAAGCAGGCGTATTATCCAAAATCGATTGGAGCGAATGGGCAACACCCATCGTTCCAGTCGTGAAAAAAGCATTGAATAAAATAACTCTGAATAACAGAGAAAAATTCGCATCTGTGGTGGCTTCAAGGTGACTGTAAACCCGGTCCTTCACACAGTACCGTATCCTCTTCCGAGGATAGAAGATATTTTCGCCTCACTATCCGGAGGGAAACGTTTCACCAAAATTGACTTGGCACAGGCATATCTACAGATGGAGGTTGAGGACGCCTCTAAAAAGTATCTCACAATAAACACACACAAAGGCCTGTACCAGTACAATCGACTGGTTTTTGGAGTAGCATCAGCTCCAGCTATCTGGCAAAGAGCTATGGAGCAAGTCCTGCAAGGGATTCCGGGGACTCAATGCTACCTAGACGACATCCTTATAACAGGAGAAAACGACAACGAGCACCTTGCCAATTTGGAGCAGGTGCTCACTAGGCTGAAAGAACGGGGCCTACGAGCAAATTGCCCCAAGTGCGAATTTTTCCAAAATCAAATATCATATTGGGGCCACATAATTAATAATGAAGTGTTGCATAAGTCACCTGAAAAAATTGAAGCAGTTATAAAAGCCCCAGCACCTGAAAATGTTTCACAATTAAGGTCATTCCTGGGATTAATAAATTACTATCATAAATTTTTACCGAACTTATCAACTCTTCTACACCCTCTTAAAGGACTTCTACAGACAGGAGTGATTTGGAAATGGAACGAAGACTGTAAACGTGCCTTCCATAAATGCAAAGACTTAATCACTTCCGAAGAAGTTTTGGCTCATTACAACCCATCACTACCAATCAGACTGGCGTGCGATGCATCCCCTTACAGCATAGGAGCAGTATTATCCCATAAATTCCCTGATGGCTCAAAACGGCCGATAGCTTTTGCGTCACGCTCATTAAACTCAGCTGAGCATAACTATGCCCAAATAGACAGGGAAGCACTCAGCCTGATATGGGGAGTGAAGAAATTCAACCATTACCTACACGGACAATAATTTACCTTGTTGACTGACCATCAACCCCTCATCTCCATATTCAACCCTAAAAAAGGTGTTCCCATTATGACAGCACAAAGGGTACAGAGGTGGTCCCTTTTTCTATGGGCACACCAATACAACATAGAATACAAAGGGTCAAAACAGCATGGGAATGCTGACAGTTTATCGCACCTACGATAGAAGAGGCACCTACAGTAGACCCAGTAGAGATATTCCACTCTAACATAGTGGAATGTCTACCACTGACAAATTCTGACATTGAAAGGGAGACGAGAAATGACCCGACCCTCTCATGGATCTACGATTTAACAGTGAAGGGATGGCCAGCAAATGGCGAACCACTGTTGCCAGCATTCTCGCAAAGAAGAGAACAGATGTCAGTGTGCCGAGGAACCTGGATGTGTGGATCCAGAGTGGTGATTCCACCCAAACTCCAGGATAAAGTGCTATAGGAGCTTCACGAGGGGCATCTGGGTGGAGTGAAAATGAAGAACCTAGCTAGGGCATTTGTATGGTGGCCAGGTATCGATGGAGACATCGAAGACATGAACAAGAGCTGCCTAGGATGCCAGAAGGACCAAAACGCTCCACCACAGGCCGCTCTACCTCCATGGGAGTGGCCCTCATCTCCCTGGCAAAGGGTGTACTTCGACTTTGCTGGTCCATTTATGGACTCAATGTTGTTAATCGCGGTTGATGCACACTCCAAGTGGCCAGAGGTAATAAAGATGTCCTCCACCACCACGGAAAAAACCATCACAGTATTAAGGACCATATTTGCCAGGAATGGGCTGCCGGAACAGATATGTTCTGATAATGGACCGCAATTTTTGTCCGAAGAATTCAGAAAGTTCTTAAAAAACAATGGGGTAAAGCACTACACGTCAACCCCATACCATCCCACCACCAATGGATTGGCTGAAAGATTTGTCCAGACCTTCAAGAAGGCCATAAAGGCCATGGGTAATGAAGACATAAAACTTCAGCACAAGGTGGATAAATTCTTATTCGCATACAGGAATGCAACACATATGGTTACCAACCAAACTCCCGCCATGATGTTCTTCAATAGGAACCTAAGATGCCGGCTGGATTTGATCAAGCCCAACATCAGAAGGGACGTTGAGAACCGGCAGTTTCAAGGCATGAATGAAAGGCCAACTAGGGTCTTCCAGATAGGCCAACAGGTTTTGGCCCGGGACTACCGTTCCGAGAAATGGCAGCCTGGAACTATCTGCAAACGACTAGGACCACTGATGTATACCGTGGACATCGGAGAAAGCATAATAAGGCACCATGCTGACCAAATCATAAAGTCATCCGAAAAGGGACACCTACACCACAACTCTATACATCTAACGATGAAGTAGAGATAACCATATCTACCTCCGATCCGGTGATACTGGAACCCGATGAACCCGACACTGGCATTCAAGCCGAATCAGCCTTGCCAGAAGAACCTACTACACCACCAGAAACTACTACACCCCCGAGGCGTTATCCAGACCGAGTCGGGAAGCCTCCTGAGAGACTAACATTTAATTAATTAATTACAGCAAAGTATATTATTTTGCATATAACATGTAATTAATAATTACTTAAAATATGATGTACTGGTTAGCTAAAAAGGGAGGAATTATGGTGTATGTGCCTTTAAGAGCCCCAGGTGTGCGTAATGCCGGTAATTGCCACTTGGGCTACATAAGCCTGAATATTGTGTATATCCTTTAGAATCCCCCCCAGACTTTGCTTAGTAAATAACTATGAACCAACTCCTGTCTTCAATGTCTTTATCAACACACGGACACTACAGATTCAGTATGGACAGGTCCAGTGAAGCACGGTTACATTGAGTGTGGACAAGTCCAGTCAAGTCCGGTTATATTGTGTGTGGACAGGTCCAGTTCAGCAAGGTTACATTCAGTGTGGATCGGTCCAGTTCAGCACAGTTGCATTCACGGTGGACAGGTCCGTTTCAGCAGGGTTACATTCAGCATGGACAGGCCGAGTTCAGCACGGAAACATTCATTGTGGACAGATTCAGCTCAGCACAGTTACAAACAGTCTGGACAGTTCCAGCTCAGCACAGTTACATTCAGTGTGGACAGGTTAAGTTCAGCACAGTTACATTCAGTATGGACACGTCCAGTTCAGCAGATTTACATTCATTGTTAACAGGTCCAGTTCAGCTCGATTATATTCAGTTTGGACAGGTCCAGCTCAGAAAAGTTACTTTCAGAGTGGACTGGTCCAGTTCAGCTCGATTAAATTAAGTGTGCACAGGCACAGTTCAGCAGAGTTACATTCAGTGTTGACAGGTTCAGTTCTGCTCCATTAAATTCAGTGTAGACTGGTCCAGCTCAGCAAAGTTACATTCAGTGTGAACTGGTCCAATTCAGCAGAGTTACCTTCAGTGTGGACAGTTCTAGTACAGCACAGTTATATTCAGTGAGGACAGATTCATTTCAGGACGACTACATTCAGTGTGGACAAGTCCTGTCGAAGAGAGTTATATTCATTTTGCACAGGTCCACTTCAGCACGGTTATGTTCAGTGTGGACTGGTTCAGTTCAGCACGGTTACGTTCACTGTGGAGAGGTCCACTTCAGCACGGTAACAACAAGTGTGTGTAGGTTGATTTCAGCCCATTAACTTTTAATATGGACACGTCCAGTTCAGCAGAGTTACATTCAGTGTTGACAGGTCCAGCTCAGCTCGATTACATTCAGTGTGGAGTGTTCCAGCTCAGCAAAGTTACCTTCAGTGGGGACCGGTACATTTCAGCTAGGTTACATTCATTGTGGACAGATCCACTTCAGCACAGTTACATTCAGTGAACATAGGTACTGTTCAGCTCAGTTACATTCAATGTGGCCTGGTCCAGTTCAGCAACGTAACATTCAGTGTGGACAGGCCCAATTCAATACTGTTAAATTCAGCGCGGACAGGTTCAGTTCAGCACAGTTACATTCAGTGTTGACAGTTCCCGCTAAGCAAAGTTACATTCAGTGTGGACTGGTCCAATTCAGGTCGGTTGCATTCATTGTGGGCAGGCCCAGTTCAGCATGGTACATTCTGTGAAAACTGGCCCAGTTCAACAAAGTTCAATTCAGTGTGGACAGGTCCAGCTCAGCACAGTTATATTCAGTGAAGAGAGGTCCAGTTCAACAAAGATGCATTCAGTGTCGACATGTCCTGTTGAGCACCGTTAAATTCAGCGTAGACAGGTCCAGTTCAGCACAGATGCATTCAATGTGGCCTGGTCCTGTTCAGCTCGGTTGCACACATTGGGGACTGGTCCAGTTCAGCAAAGATACATTCAGTGTAGACTGTTGCTGTTCAGCAGAGTTGCATTCAGTGTAGACACGTCCTGTTCAGCACTGTCAAGTTCAGCGTGGACAGGTCCACTTCAGCACGGTTACTTTCAGATTGGATAGTTCCAGATCAGCACAATCACATTAAGTGAAGACTGGTCCAGTTCAGCTCGGTTGTATTCATTGTGGACAGGTACAGTACTGCACAGTTACATACAGCGAGGTCAAGCTCCAGTTCAGCACAGTTAAATTCATTGTGGACAGTTCCAGTTCAGCACAGTTACATTTAGTGAAGACAATTCCAATTCAGCTCGGTTAAATTCATTGTGGCCATGTCCAGTTCACGACCGTTGCAGTCAGTGTTGAAAGGTCCAGTTCAGCACATTTAAATTCAGTGAAGACAGGTCCAGTTCAGCACAGCTACTTTCAGTGTGGACAGATCCAATTCTGGTCGATTACATTCAGCGTGGACAAGTCCAGCTCAGCAAAATTACAATAAGTGTGGACAGGTCCAGTTCAGCACTGTTACTTTCAGTGTGGACGGGTCCAGTTCAGCACAGTTAATTACCGTGAAGACAGGTCCAGTTCAGCAAAATTACATTCAGTGTTGACAGGTCCAGTTCAGCACAGTTACTTTCAGTGAAGACAAGCTCCAGTTCAGCACCGTTACATTCATTGTTGACAGGTCCAGTTCAGAACTGTTACATTCAGTGAAGACAGGTCCAATTCAGCTCGGTTACATCAATTGTGGAGAGGACCAGTTCACGAAAGTTAAATTCATTGTGGACTAGTCCAGTTCAGCACAGTACAATCAGTGAAGACTGGTCCAGTTCAACAAAGTTAAATTCAGTGTAGGCAGATCCAGTTCAGCACAGTTACATTCGGTGTTGACAGGTCCAGTTCAGCTCGATTAAATTAAGTACGCACAGGTGCAGTTCAGCAGAGTTACATTCAGTGTTGACAGGTTCAGTTCTGCACCATTAAATTCAGTGTAGACTGGTCCAGCTCAGCAAAGTTACATTCAGTGTGAACTGGTCCAATTCAGCACAGTTACCTTCAGTGTGGACAGTTCCAGTACAGCACAGTTATATTCAGTGAGGACAGATTCATTTCAGGACGACTACATTCAGTGTGGACAAGTCCTGTCCAAGAGAGTTATATTCATTTTGCACAGGTCCACTTCAGCACGGTTATGTTCAGTGTGGACTGGTTCAGTTCAGCATGGTTCCGTTCACTGTGGAGAGGTCCACTTCAGCACGGTAACGACAAGTGTGGGTAGGTTGATTTCATCCCATTAACTTTTAGTATGGACACGTCCAGTTCAGCAGAGTTACATTCAATGTTGACAGGTCCAGCTCAGCTCGGTTACATTCAGTGTGGAGTGTTCCAGCTCTGCAAAGTTACCTTCAGTGGGGACCGGTACATTTCAGCTAGGTTACATTCATTGTGGACAGATCCACTTCAGCACAGTTACATTCAATGAACATAGGTACTGTTCAGCTCAGTTACATTCAATGTGGCCTGGTCCAGTTCAGCAACGTAACATTCAGTGAGGACAGGCCCAAATCAGTACCATTGAATTCAGCGCGGACAGGTTCAGTTCAGCGCAGTTACATTCAGTGTTGACAGGTTCCGCTAAGCAAAGTTACATTCAGTGTGGACTGGTCCGATTCAGGTCGGTTGCATTCATTGTGGGCAGGTCCAGTTCAGCACGGTACATTCAGTGAAAACTGGCCCAGTTCAACAAAGTTCAATTCAGTGTGGACAGGTCCAGTTCAGCACAGTTATATTCAGTGAAGAGAGGTCCAGTTCAACAAAGATGCATTCAGTGTCGACATGTCCTGTTGAGCCCCGTTAAATTCAGCGTAGACAGGTCCAGTTCAGCACAGGTGCATTCAATGTGGCCTGGTCCTGTTCAGCTCGGTTGCACACATTGGGGACTGGTCCAGTTCAGCAAAGATACATTCAGTGTAGACTGTTGCTGTTCAGCAGAGTTGCATTCAGTGTGGACACGTCCTGTTCGGCACTGTCAAGTTCAGCGTGGACAGGTCCACTTCAGCACGGTTACTTTCAGATTGGAGAGTTCCAGATCAGCACAATCACATTAAGTGAAGACTGGTCCAGTTCAGCTCGGTTGTATTCATTGTGGACTGGTCCAGTACTGCACAGTTACATACAGCGAGGTCAAGCTCCAGTTCAGCTCAGTTAAGTTCATTGTGGACAGTTCCAGTTCAGCACAGTTACATTTAGTGAAGACAATTTCAATTCAGCTCGGTTAAATTCATTGTGGCCATGTCCAGTTCACAACCGTTGCAGTCAGTGTTGACAGGTCCAATTCAGCACATTTACATTCAGTGAAGACAGGTCCAGTTCAGCAAAGCTACTTTCAGTGTGGACAGATCCAATTCTGGTCGATTACATTCAGCGTGGACAAGTCCAGCTCAGCAAAATTACATTAAGTGTGGACAGGTCCAGTTCAGCACAGTTACTTTCAGTGTGGACGGGTCCAGTTCAGCACAGTTACTTACCGTGAAGACAGGTCCAGTTCAGCAAAATTACATTCAGTGTTGACAGGTCCAGTTCAGCACAGTTACATTCAGTGAAGACAAGCTCCAGTTCAGCACCGTTACATTCATTGTTGGCAGGTCCAGTTCAGAACTGTTACATTCAGTGAAGAGAGGTCCAATTCAGCTCGGTTACATCAATTGTGGAGAGGTCCAGTTCAGGAAAGTTAACTTCATTGTGGACTAGTCCAGTTCAGCACAGTACAATCAGTGAATACTGGTCCAGTTCAACAAAGTTAAATTCAGTGTAGGCAGATCCAGTTCAGCACAGTTACATTCAGAGTGGACAGGTCCTGTTTAGCACCGTCAAATTCAGCATGGATAGGTTCAGTTCAGCACGGTTAAATTCAGAGTGGACAGTTCCAGTTCAGCACAGTTAAATTCAGTGAAGACAAGCTCAAATTCAGCACCGTTACATTCATTGTTGACAGGTTCAGTTCAGCACAGTTTCATTCAGTGAAGACATGTCCAATTCAGCTCGGTTACATCAATTGTAGAGAGGCGCAGTTCAGGAAAGTTGCATTCATTGTGGACTGGTCAATTCAGCACAGTTACATTCTGTGAAGACAGGTCCAATTCAGCTAGGTTACGTTCATTTTGGACAGTTCCATTTCAACAAAGTTACTTTCAGTGTGGACAGGTCTAATTCAGCACCGTTGCATTCAGTGTGGACAGATCCTGTGCAGCACGGTTACATTCAGTGTGGACAGGTCCTGTTCAGCAGAGTTACATTAAGTGAAGGCAGGTCCTGTTCAATATAGTTACATGCAATGTGGACTTGTCCAGTTCAGCTCGGTTGTATTCATTGTGGACAGGTTCAGTTCAGCAGAGTTAAATTCAGTGTGGACAGCTTCAGTACGGCACTGTTACATTCAGTGTGGACTGGTTCAGTTCAGGACGATTACATTCAGTGTGGACAGGTCCGTACAGCACGGTTACATTCTGTGTGGTCAATTCCAGTTCAGCACAGTTACATTCAGTGTGGACAGGTCCAGTACGGCACAGTTACAATCAGTGTGGACATTTCCAGTACAGCACTGAAACATTCAGTGTGGACAGGTTCAGTTCATGACGAGCACATTCAGTGTGGACAGATGCAGTTCAGCATGATTACATTCTTTGTGGACAATACCAGAGCTGCAAAGTTTCGTTCAGTGAGGACAATTCCAGTTGAGCACAGTTACGTTCATTGGCACAGGTCCAGTTTAGCACAGTTACATTCAGTGTGGACCGGTCCAGTTCAGCACTGTTACATTCAGTGAAGACAGGTGCAATTCAGCTCGGTTACATTCATTGTAGATGGGTCCAGTTCACGAACGTTACATTCAGTGTGGACAGGTCCAGTTCTGCATTGTTAAATTCAGTCAAGACAGGTCCCGTTCAGCACAGTTACATTCAAAGTTGAGTGGTCCAGTTCAGCTCAGTTACATTCATTGTGGACAGGTCCAGTTCACCAATGTTATAATCAGTGTGGAAAGTCCCAGCTGAGCACCGTTATAATCAGCGTGGCCAGGTTCAGTTCCGAGCAGTTACATTCAGTGTGGACATGTCCAGTTCAGCACCCTCACTTTCAGTGTGGACAGGTCCTGTTCCACCCCATTACGTTCAGTGTAGACAGGTCCTGCTCAGCACCGTCAAATTCAGTGTAGACAGGTCCTATTCAGCACCGTTACATTCAGTGAATACAGGTCCAATTCAGCTCGGTTACATCAATTGTGGAGAGGTCCAGTTCATGAAAGTTACATTCATTGTGGACAGGTCCAGTTCAGCACAGTTACATTCAGTGAAAACAGGTCCAGTTCATCTCGGTTACATTCATTGTGCAGAGGTCCATTTCACCAAAGTTACTTTCAGTGTGAACAGGTCTAGTTCAGCAGCGTTACATTCAGTGTGGACAGATCCAGTACAGCACGGATACATTCAGAGTGGACAGCTCCAGTTCAGCACAGTTACATTAAGTGAAGACAGGTCCTGTTCAGTATAGTTACTGTGCTGTCTTTCTTTAGGAAATTATGTTAGTTTTCCAGTTAATTCAGGGGTTTGAGTAATTTGGGTCGATACCCATTGTGTGCCATCACCTAGTGGATATTTGGTACATAGCAACTGCAGCAAAGCGCAGTAAAGTGCAGTAAAGCACAGTAAGTGCGGTAAAGTAAACTACTGTATATCACAGACCTACAGCCACACATGGTCTGGGAAGTAATATTGTTGCCACGCTTCAGCCTTGGACACTATTTGCCTGTAAGTACTTGAGAATGTTATAGATGATTAGTGTACACTATATTTTGCAGAAAATGTTTAGTTTGTAACTTTTCTTTGTAAGCAAACTTACACAGCTAGCCAGGAAGTGCTCGCTCTCTGTCTAGCTGGTTAACTTGTAGCTGTATTTTGATGCACTATGTACAGGGCGAATTTAAAGAGAATGCCTTCCAGTTTGCTAAATGTATATTCACAGTAAGCTGCGTTTCCACGTGTTTGGTAAGTTACATGCCACATGTACTGTGTTGCTCAGGCATACCTAAATTTGTGTATGCATATCAGTTATATGCTTGTACATTAATGTGTGCTTCCATTTCTGTATTGTATTTCAGTTTCACAATAAGAATCTTTCAGTAAAGTTTACAAGAATTGTCAAGCCTTGTGATTTTTATGGGAAGATATCAAGTTGTTAGCTACCTGTCTAGCTCTGCTTAGGAACGCTCTGCAAGGGCAGAATAGTGAAAAGACAACAGCACAGCGGGCTCAAGCACAAGTAGACACCTCTCAGCTACCATGAGTCTACGCTCAGGAAGACAATATACCATAGAGGACATCGACCAGCCAACCGAGAAGCATGAGCCTCTCCGAGCAAATTATGCCAAGTCACATTCCTCTAAAGCATCCTCTAGATGATCTCGGTGGTCCAGCAGACCTTCGTCATCGACAGCTTCTGCAGCCGCCAAAGCACGTGCCAAGGCAAAAGCTGCCGAGGCTCAATTGTCCTTCGCTGAAAAAGAAGCTAGTGTGATGAAGTAGAGAGCTGACCTCGACGCCAGTCTCCACATTCTCCAAAGCCAGAGACCTGCCGCTGCTGCTGAAGCTGAAGCCTCAGCTAATGAAGAAGGTGAGGAGAATGAAGGTGGGGAGCACAGCCATGAAGCATATGTTCTAGAACAGCCCCTCAGTCCAGTGCAACGTACAAGTGAGTATGTCTAACAACACTCCAAATTGTGCTTCAAGGAAACATTCAGGTATCTCGATGCAGAACCAGCTACTCACCACAGTAACAAACAGCCTGTTTCCGGAGGCACTGAGCTTAAAAGAGAAGAATCATGTAAGACTTACCTGCAGAGACCTCCATAGCACTCGGCCAATCCAGCCAAGCTGTCCTCACCCGAGCCAAAAGGTGCACAAGACCTCGCTAGGTACCTCATCCGCTGAGAATTGTTAAGTTCAGGTCTTCTAGAATTTGATGACCGTCCTGAAAATTATTAGTCATGGAAAGCGTCCTTCCTGAGTACCACCAAGGCCTTGAATCTGTCAGCCAAAGAAGAGCTAGATTTGATGACAAAGTGGCTCGGAGCTGAGTCGTCAGAACAGGTGAAGAGAATTCGCTCAGCGCACGCCCGCAATCCCACAGCAGGCCTCAACCTGGTTTGGCAATGTCTCGAAGACTGTTGTGGGACACCAGAAGTCATTGAACACGCACTACTTAAGAAGATTGAGGACTTTCCGAAGCTAACCAACAAAGATAATGTCGACCTTCGAGAACTGGGTGACATTCTCCTCAAACTGGAGTGTGCTAAGGGAGAAGGTTACCTGACGGGCCTCTCGTATTTGGATACAGCTCGTGGGGTAAACCCAATAGTGGAAAAGCTCCCCTACAACCTTCAAGAGAAATGGATAGCTAAGGGATCCAAGTACAAGGAGGACTACGGAGGGCATTTCCCCCCTTCTCTCTCTTCTCCAGGTTCGTCCAACAACAGGCAAAGGTGAGGAATGATCCAAGTTTCACTTTCTCCACCTCCAGCAGTTACGCTCCTTCGAGATCAGAGAAACCCACAAAGTAGAGCAACAAAGCCTCTGTCAGCGCGCACAAAACAGATGTTCCAGCTGAATCCCCAGTCAACCAATCCAGTTCTGCTGGGATTAGCGTGGATGACCCAGATCGTCAGTGTCCAATACAGAAGAAGCCCCACCCACTCAAAAAGTTTCGAAGCTTTAGAGGCAAGCCTATTGATGAGCGCAAATCATACCTGAAAGAGAATCGCATCTGCTTCAGGTGTTGTGGGTCGACTATGCACATAGCAAAAGATTGCAAGGCGACAATCAAGTGCTTCGAGTGCAACAGTGAAAAACACATTCGCAGCCCTGCATCCAGGTCCTCCTCCTTCAACCACCGAGAGTGCTGCGGTTGACAAAGAGGATAGCCGGGAGCAAAGCAAAAGCACATCTTATTCAGTCACCTCCAAGTGTACAGAGGTTTGTGGAAATGCAAGCAGCCCAAGCTCATGCTCCAAAATCTGCTTGGTTAAAGCATATCCTGCAGGGAGAAAGGAGAAGGCAATCAAGATGTACGCAGTGCATGATGAGCAAAGTAACAATTCTCTAGCGAAGACAGAATTCTTCAATCTCTTTGAAGTCAAGGCCAGCGCAGCTCCATACACGCTAAAAACCTGTTCAGGGACAACAGAGACTACGGGTAGGAGAGTTGGCAACTTCATGATCGAGTCCATGGATGGGAAACTACAGCTTCCCCTCCCCACCTTAATTGAGTGTGACATGATGCCAGATGATCGGACGGAAATTCCCTCCCCAGAGGTCGCACGCCTTCAGCCCCACCTACAGTCAGTTGCCAACAAGATTCCAGCTGTGGACCCGGACGCTCCAATCCTCCTGCTCTTGGGAAGAGACATCTTAAGGGTGCACAAGGTGCGTGAGCAAATCAACGGCCTCCACAATGCTCCTTATGCGCAACAGCTTGACCTGGGATGGGTCCTCGTGGGTGGAGTTTGCCTGGGAACAGTCCACAAACCAGTGGATGTCAACGTCTATAAAGCAAACGTGTTGCACAATGGTCGCACATCCTGTCTCAGCCCATGCCCAAACAGGATCTAGGTAAAGGAAGACTATGATGACATGACGCAGCATCATAGGTCAACCTCCTCTGCCTCTGAGGAAGAGGCAGGCCACACTTTGAGCACAGACAGCCTAGGATGCTCAGTGTTTGAAAGATCCAAGGATGATGACAAGCCAGCACTATCCATGGACGACAAAGCTTTGCTAACCTTCATGGATGAGGAGGTTTACCAGGACGATGGACACAGCTGGGTGGCACCCTTACCATTTCACTCTCCTAGATGCTGTCTTCCGAGTAACAGGGAACAAGCTATGAAGTGCCTCTGCTCACTCAGGAGAACCCTGGTGCTGTTGTCCACCGACCCAGAGATGCCTGCAGTCCTGACCCCAGTGATGCTCCTGACTCAAAAGATGGGTGCTATTTCAGCCCCCTCTGGAAATTTCGACATGGCTGAGCTGCACGTGAAGCAGTGGAAGCAAGTCAAGTGTCTTGCAGACACTTTTTGGAAGAGATGGAGAGGAGAGTATTTGTCCACCCTACCGAGCCGTAGGAAATGGACAGAAGACAAGCCAAATGTCAAAGTGGAAGATGTTGTCTTGCTGAAAGACAGCCAAGCACACAGAAATGAATGGCCAGTGAGACTGGTTGTCAAAACTCTGCCAATCAGGGACAAAAGGGTCCGCCAGGTGGAGGTGAAGATTGTCAAGGAGGGGACTGTCAAAGTGTTTCTGAGGCCAGTCTCAGAGATCGTAGTCCTCCTTTCTGAAGAAACCTAGAGAAATGATTCTGAGTATGTTTGCATCCAAAGGACGTCATCTTTAGGTTTATTTTGTATCTGTATTGGTACAATGGGCGGGGAGTGTGCTGTCTTTCTTTAGGAATTTATGTTAGTTTTCCAGTTAATTCAGGGGTTTGAGTAACTTGGGTCGATTCCCATTGTGTGCCGCCACCTAGTGGATATTTGGTACCTAGCAACTGCAGCAAAGCGCAGTAAAGTGCGGTAAAGCACAGTAAGTGCAGTAAAGTAAACTACTGTAAATCACAGACCTACAGCCACACATGGTCTGGGAAGTTATATTGTTGCCACGCTTCAGCCTTGGACACTATTTGTCTGTAAGTACTTGAGAATGTTATAGATGATTAGTGTACACTATATTTTACAGAAAATGTTTAGTTTGTAACTTTTCTTTGTAAGCAAACTTACACAGCTAGCCGTGAAGTGCTCACTCTCTGTCTAGCTGGTTAACTTGTAGCTGTATTTTGATGCACTATGTACAGGGCTAATGTAAAGATAATGCCTTCCAGTTTACTAAATGTATATTCACAGTAAGCTGTGTTTCCACGTGTTTGGTAAGTTACATGCCACATGTACTGTGTTGCTCAGGCGTACCTAAATTTGTGTATGCATATCAGTTATTTGCTTGTATACTAATGTGTGCTTCCATTTCTGTATTGTATTTCAGTTTCACAATAAGAATCTTTGAGTAAAGTTTACAAGAAAAGTCAAGCCTTGTGATATTTATGGGAAGATATCAAGTTGTTAGCTACGTGTCTAGCTCTGCATAGGAACGCGCTGCAAGGGCAGAATAGTTACATTCAGTGTGGACTGGTCCCGTTCAGCTCGGTTACATTCATTGTAAACATGTTCAGTTCAGCACAGCTAAATTCAGTGTGGTCAGTTTCAGTACAGCACTGTTAGATTCAATGTGGACTAGTTCAGTTAAGGACGATTACACTCAGTGTGGACAGGTCCTGTTCAGCACGGTTACATTCAGACTGGACAATTCCAGATCAGCAACGTTACGTTCGGTGTGGACAACTCCAATTTAGCACAGTTACGTTCAGTGGGCACAGGTTCAGTTCAGCGTGGTTACATTTATTTTGGACAGGTCTAGTTCAGCACATTTACATTCAGTGAAGACAGGTCCAAATCAGCTCGGTTACATTCATTGTGGACAGTTCCTGTTCACGAACGTTACATTCAGTGTTGACATGTCCAGTTCTGCACAGTTACATTCAGTGAAGATAGGTCCATTTCAGCACAGTTAGATTCAAAGTGGACTGGTCCAGTTCAGCTCAGTTAGATTCATTGTGGTCATGTCCGGGTCATCAAAGTTATATTCAGTGTGTAATGTCCCAGTTCAGCATGGATAAAATCAGCGTGGACAGCTTCAGTTCCGCTCAGGTACATACCGTGCAGACAGCTACAGTTCAGCACAGTTACATTAAGTGTGGACAGCCCCAGTTCAGCAGGGTTACATTCTGTGTGTACAGGTTCAGTTCAGCAGGGTTACATTCAGTGTGTACAGGTTCAGTTCAGCAAAGTAGCATTCCGTATGTGTGCTGCCTTCCCATTGGAATTTATGTTAGTTTTCAAGTTACTTCATGGGTTTGAGTAACTTGGGTCGATTCCCATTGTGTGCCGCCACCTAGTGGATATTTGGTACCTAGCAAGTGCAGTAAAGCGCAGTAAAGTAAACCACTGTATAGCACAAGACCTGCAGCTCGACACATGGTCTAGCAGTTATTTTCTTGTTACGCTCCGGCCTTGGACACTATTTGTCTGTAAGTACACGAGAATGTTATAGATGATTAGAGTACACTATATTTTGCAGAAAATGTTTAGTTTGTAACCTTTCTCTGTAAGCAAACCTGCACAGCTAGCCGTGAAGTGCTCGCTCTCTGGGTCTAGTTGATTAACTTGCAGCTGTATTTTGATGCACTATGTACAGGGCTAATTTAAAGTGAATGTAAGAGAATGCCTTTCAGTTTGCTAAATGTATATTCACAGTAAGCTGTGTTTCCATGTGTTTTGGTTAGTTACATGCCAAATGTATTGTGTTGCTCAGGCTTACCTAAATTTGTGTATGCATATCAGTTATGTGCTTGTGTACTAATGTGTGCTTCCATTTCTGTATTGTATTTCAGTTTCACCATAAGAATCTTTCAGTAAAGTTTACAAGAAAAGTCAAGCCTTGTGATTTTTATGGGAAGATAACAAGTTGTGGTACATTCCGTGCGGACAGCTAAAGTTCAGCGCAGGTACATTCAGTGTGGACAGGTTCAGTTCAGCAGGGTTACATTCAGTGTGTACACGTTCAGTTCAGCAGGGTTACATTCAGTGTGTACAGGTTCAGTTCAGCAAAATAGCATTCAGTATGGGCATGTCCAGTTCAGCAGATTTACATTCAATTTTGGCAGGTCCAGTTCAGCTCGATTACATTCACTGTGAACAGATCCAACTCAGCAAAGTTACATTCAGTGTGGACAGATACAGTTCAGCACGGTTACATTCTGTATGGACAACTCCAGTTCAGCACGGCTATATTCAGTGTGGACAGGTTGATTTCAGCAAAGTAGCATTCAGTACGAGCACGTCCAGTTCAGCACAATTACATTCAGAGATGACAGGTCCAGTTCAGCACGGTAACATTCAGTGAAGACATGTCCAGTTCAGCACAGATACTTTCAGTGTGGCCTGGCCCAGTTCTGCTGGGCTACACTCATTGTGGACTGGTCCAGATCAGCAGAGTTACATTCACTGTTGACAGGTCCAGTTCGGCTCAGTTACATTCATTGTGGACAGGTCCAGTTCAGCACGGTTAAATTCAGAGTGGACAGTTCCATTTCAGCACAGTTACATTCAGTGAAGGCAAGCTCCAGTTCAGCACATTTACATTAATATTGAACAGGTCCAGTTCAGCACAGTTACATTCAGTGAAGACAGTTCCATTTCAACTCGGTTACATTCATTGTGGACAGTCCAGTTCAACAAAGCTGCATTCAGTGTGGACAGGTCCAGTTGAGTACCGTTAAATTCAGCGTGGACAATTTCAGTTCAGCAGAGTTACATTCAGTGTGGACAGATCCAGTTAAGCAGTTACATTAAGTGAAGACAGGTCCAGTACAGCACAGAAAAATTCAGTGTGGCCTGGCCTAATTCAGCATGGTTACACTCATTGTGGACTTGTCCAGATCAGCACTGTTAAATTCAGTGTTGACAGGTCCAGATCAGCACGGTTAAATTCAGAGAGGACAGTTCCAGTTCAGCACAGTTACATTCAGTGAACGCAAGCTCCAGTTCAGCACATTTATATTCATATTGGACAGGTCCAGTTCAGCACAGTTACATTCAGTGAAGACAGTTCCAATTCAACTCGGTTACATTCATTGTGGACAGTCCAGTTCAACAAAGCTGCATTCAGTGGGGACAGGTCCAGTTGAGTACCGTTAAACTCAGCGTGGACAATTTCAGTTCAGCAGAGTTACATTCAGTGTGGACAGGTCCAGTTAAGCACAGTTACATTAAGTGAAGACAGGTCCAGTTCATCACAGACAAATTCAGTTTGGCCTGGCCCAGTTCAGCTCGGGTACACTCATTGTGGGCTTGTCCAGATCAGCACTGTTAAATTCAGTGTTGACAGGTCCAGTTCAGCACGGTTAAATTCAGAGAGGACAGCTCCAGTTCAGCACAGTTACATTCAGTGAACGCAAGCTCCAGTTCAGCAGAGTTACATTCTTTGTGGACAGGTCCAGTTCACGAAAGTTACATCCATTGTGGACCGGTCCAGTTCAGCACAGTTATATTCAGTGTGGACAGGTCCAGTTCAGCGCAGTTAAATTAAGTGAAGACCTGTCCTGTTCAGTATATTTTCATTCAGTGTGGACTGTTCCAGTTCAGCTCCGTTACATTATGTGTGGACAGGTCCAGTTCAGCAGATTTAAATTAAGTGAAGGCAGGTCCTGTTCAGTATAGATTCATTCAGTATGAACTAGTCTAGTACAGCTCGGTTACTATCATTGTGTACAGCTTCAGTTCAGCACATTTAAATTCAGTGTGGACAGGTTCAGTCCGGCACTGTTACATTCAGTGTGGACAGGTTCAGTTCAGGATGATTACATTCAGTGTGGACAGGTCCAGTTCAGCACGGTTAAATTAAGTGAAGACCTGTCCTGTTCAGTAGAGTTTCATTCAGTGTGGACTGGTCCAGTTCAGCTCGGTTACATTCAGTGTGGACAGGTCCAGTTCAGCAGAGTTAAATTAAGTGAAGGCAGGTCCTGTTCAGTATAGATTCATTCAGTGTGAACTAGTCCTGTTCAGCTCGATTACATACATTGTGGACAGGTTCAGTTTAGCACATTTAAATTCAGTGTGGACAGGTTCAGTCCGGCATTCTTACATTCAGTGTGGACATGTTCAGTTCAGGATGATTACATTCAGAGTGGACAATTCCAGTTCAGCAAATTTACGTTCAGTGTGGACAATTCCAGTTAATCAATGTTACGGTCAGTGTGCACAGGTTCATTTCAGCACAGTTACATTCATTGTGTACAGGACAAGCACCGCACCGTTAAAATCAGTGTTGACAGGTCCTGTTCATCACCGTCACATTCATTCTGGACAGGTCCAGTTCAGCACAGTTAGATTCAGTGAAGTCAGGTCCAATTCAGCTGGGTTACATCAATTGTGGAGAGGTCCAGTTCATGAAAATTACATTCATTGTGGACAGGTCCAGTTCAGCACAGTTACATTCAGTGAAGGCAAGCTCCAGTTCAGCACAGTTACATTCTTTGTGGAGAGGTCCAGTTCACCACAGTTACATTCAGTGAAGACAGGTCCAATTCAACTCGGTTACATTCATTGCGGACAGGTCCAGTTCACGAAAGTTACATTCATTGTGGACAGTTCCAGTTTAGCACAGTTATATTCAGTGAAGACAGGTCCAACTCAGCTCGATTTTATTCATTGTGGACAGGTCAAGTTCACCAGAGTCTGATTCAGTGTGGACAGCGCTAGTTCAGCACTTTTACATTCAGTGCGGAGAGGTCCAGTTCAGCACCGTTAAATTAAGTGAAGACCTTACCTGTTCAGTATATTTTCATTCAGTGTGTACTGGTCCAGTTCAGCTCGGTTACATTCAGAGTGGACAGTTCCAGTTCAGCACAGTTACATTCAGGAAAGGCAAGTTCCAGGTCAGCACAGTTACATTCATTGTGGACAAGTCCAGTTCAGCACGGTTACATTTAGTGAAGACAGTTCCAATTCAACTCGGATACATTCATTGTGGACAGGTCCAGTTCAACTAGGTTACATTCAGTGTGGACAGGTTCAGTTAAGCACCGTCAAATTCAGCGTGGACCAGTTCAGTTCAGCAGAGTTACATTCAGCGTGGACAGGTCCAGTTCTGCACCGTTACACTCAGTGTGGACAGGTCCAGTTCAGCACAGTTACATTAAGTGACGACAGGTCCAGTTCAGCACAGACACATTCAGTGTGGCCTGGCCCAGTTCAGCTCGGTTACATCAATTGTCGACTGGTCCAGATCAGCACAGTTTCATTCAGTGTGGATTGGTCCAGTTCAGCTCGGTTACATTCATTGTGGACAGGTTCAGTTCAGCACTTTTACATTTAATGTGGACAGGTTCAGGCCGGCATCTTTACATTCAGTGTGGACAGGTTCAGTTCAGGACGATTACATTCAGTGTGGACAAATCCAGTTCAGCACAGTTACATTCAGAGTGGACAATTCCAGTTCAGCACTTTTACGTTCAGTGTGGAAATTCCAGTTAAGCAACGTTACGGTCAGTGTGCACTGGTTCAGTTCAGCACATTTACATTCAGTGTGGACAGGCCCAGCACCGCACCATTAAAATCAGTGTGGACAGGTTCAGTTCAGCATTGTTACATTCACTGTGGACAGTTCCACTTCAGCACAGTTATATTCAGTGAAAACAGGTCCAATTCAGCTCGGTTACATTCATTGTGAACAAGTCCAGTTCACGAACGTTACATTCAGTGTGGGGAGGTCCTGTTCTGCACATTTACATTCAGTGGGGACAGGTCCAGTTCAGCACAGTTATACTCAATGTGGACAAGTCCAGTTCAGCTCAGTTAGACTCATTGTTGACAGGTCCAGATCACCAAAGGTATATTCAGTGTGGAATGTCCCAGTTCAGCAAAGTTAAGATCAGCGTGGAGAGCTTCAGTTCCGCTCAGGTACATTCTGTGTGGACAGCTACAGTTGCCCTCAGTTTCATTCAGTTTGGACAGGTTCTGTTCCGCTCAGTTTCATTCAGTGTGGAGAAGTTCAGTTCAGCAAAGTAGCATTGATTATGGGCACGTCCAGTTCAGCACAGTTACATTCAGTTTTAACAGGTCCAGTTCAGATCGATTACATTCCGTGGGGACAGATCCAGCTCAGCAAAGTAACATTCAGTGTGGAAAGCTCCAGCTCAACACGGTTACATTCAGAGTGGACAGCTCCAGTTCTGCAGTTACATTCAGTGAAGACAGGTCCAGTTCAGCACAGTTACATTCAGTGAATACAGGTCCAGTTAAGCACAGTTACAATGGCCCAGAACTTGGTGTCGGGGGCTTGCCGCACATGCAAGACCCCGATGTGCACTAACCCGGCGCGCCGACATCTGAAACCTGGACCAAAGTGGATTTCCTGTCAGTGGCCCTGTTCTGAGGTCGGCGCACTGTGCTAACCTGACTCAGCGGCGTAGTTAGTGCAATGTGCCCGCCTGGGATCAGGTGAGCACTGTTCAGCCAATCAGGGGAGGGGAAACTTCATTCATAAGTTTGACAGTAAGAACTGTCAAACTCATGAGAAGTACTGCACCCCAAAATACTTCTTAAACTTTAAATAAAATTTAAAAAAACATCCCAATCATTAAATTAAGTATAAATAAGTTAAAAAAAAATTTAAACAATAATTTCTTTTTTTGAAAAAATACATTTTTAATAAAAATTGTCTAAAACTAAACTTACCTTATTGTAGAATCTTTAAAATAATAAACCTGTGGTAAAAAAAGTATCTAAATTGCAATAAAACACCGATTACCTGTAAAAATAAATACTTACGTGTGCTTTTTACAAGCGTAAAGACCGGAGACATTTACACATGCGGAAATCCCCCAAAACAGAGGAAATCCAAGATGCACGCGCTGCCCCCTACAGCACACGCACTAGCCTCTTCACCTCTTGGGTTAGAGGAGAGGAAATGCCGGTTTTCAGCGCATGCACTGTGCATGCTGAAAACTGGCATTTCCTCCGGCCAGACGCGTGAGTACCCCTTCTGTATTCACGCGTTTGGGGAGGAATTACTGCCCCATTGAGTGAAGACAGGTCCAGTTCAAAACAGTTACATTCAGTGTGGACAGGTCCAAATTAAGCACAGTTACATTCAGTGAAGATAAGTCCAGCTCAGCACAGTTACATTCAGTGAAGACAGGTCCATTTCAATCCAGTTACATTCAGTGTGGATAGGTCCAGTTCAGCACAGTTACATACAGTATGGACAGGCCCAGTACAGCACATTTACAGTCAGTGAAGTTAGGACCAGTTCAACAAATTTGCATTGAGTGTGGACAGGTCCAGTTCCACCCCGTTAGATTCAGCATGGACAAGTTCAGTTCAGCAGATTTACATTCAGTGTGGACAGGTCCAGTTCTGCACAGTTCCATTCAGTGAAGACAGGTCCAGTTCCGCACGGATACATGCAGTGTGGCCTGTCCCAGTTCAGCTCGGTTACATTCATTGTGGACTGGTCCATATCAGCACAGTTACATTCAGTGTTCACAGGTCCAGTTCAGCACAGTTACATTCAGTGTGGATAGGTTATGTTCAGCACCATCAAATTCAGCGTGGACAGGTCCACTGCATCACGGTTAAATTCAGAGTGGACAGTTCCAGTTCAGCACAGTTACATTGAGAGAAGGTAAGCTCCAGTGCAGCACAGTTCGATGCATTGTGGACAGATCCAATTCAGCACAGTTACATTCAGTGTGGACAGGCCCAAACACCGCACCGTTAAAAACAGTGTGGACAGGTTCAGTTCAGCACTGTTACATTCACTGTGGACAGTTGCAGTTCAGCACAGTTATATTCAGTGAAGATAGGTCCAATTCAGCTCGGCTACATTCATTGTGGACAAGCCCAGTTCACGAACGTTACATTCAATGTGGGCAGGTCCTGTTCTGCACATTTACATTCAGTGTGGATAGGTCCACTTCAGCTCAGTTACATTCAAAGGGGATTGGTCCAGTTCAGCTCAGTTAGATTCATTGTTGACAGGTCCAGCTCACCAAAGTTATATTCAGTGTGGAATGTCTCAGTTCAGTCCCCTAAAAATCAGCGTGGAGAGCTTCAGTTCCGCTCAGGTACATTCCATGTGGACAGCTACAGTTGCCCTCAGTTTCATTCAGTTTGGACAGTTTCATTTCCACTCAGGTACATTCCGTGTGGGCAGCTACAGTTCTGCTAAGTTTCAGTCAGTGTGGAGAGGTCCAGTTCAGCAAAGTAGCATTGATTATGGGCACGTCCAGTTCAGCAGAGTTACATTCATTTTTGACAGTTCCAGTTCAGATTGATTACATTCCATGTGGAGAGATCCAGTTCAGCACTGTCACATTCAGTGTGGACAGGTTATGTTCTGCACCGTCAAACTCAGCGTGGACAGGTCCAGTTCAGCAATGTAAAATTCAGAGTGGACAGTTCCAGTGAATGCAAGCTGAAGTTCAGCACAGTTAGATTCATTGTGGACAGGTCCAGTTCAGCACAGTTACATTCAGTGTGGACACACCCAGCACCGCACCATTCAATTCAGTGTGGACAGGTTCAGTTCAGCACTGTTACATTCACTGTGGACAATTCCAGTTAAGCACAGTTACATTCAGTGAAAACAGGTCCAATTCAACTCGGTTACACTCATTGTGGACAGGTGTAGTTCAAGAAATTTACATTCATTGTGGACAGGTCCAGTTCAGCACAGTTATATTCAGTGAAGAATTTCCAAATCAGTTCGATTACATTCATCGTGGACAGGTCCAGTTCACCAGAGTTACATTCAGTGAGGACAGTTCTAGTTCAGCACCGCTACATTCAGTGTGGACAGATTTACTTCAGCACAGTTAAATTAAGTGAATACAGGTCATGTTCAATATAGTTTCATTCAGTGTGTACTGGTCCAGTTCAGCTCGGTTACATTCAGTGTGGACAAGTCCAGTTCGCCACAGTTAAATTAAGTGAATACAGGTCCTGTTCAGTGTAGTGTCATTCAGTGTGAACTGGTCCAGTTGCGCACGGTTACATTCATTTTTGACAGGTTCAGTTCAGCACGTTTAAATTCAGTGTGGACAGGTTCAGCCCGGCACTGTTACATTCAGTGTGGACAGGTTCAGTTCAGGACGATTACAGTCAGTGTGGACAGGTCCAGTTCAGCACGGTTACATTCAGAGTGGAAAATTCCAGTTCAGCATATTTACGTTCAGTGTGGACAATTCCAGTTAAGCAAAGTTACGGTCAGTGTGCACAGGTTCAGATCAACACATTTACATTCAGTGTGGACAGGCCCAGCACTGCACTGTCAAAATCAGTGTCGACCGGTTCAGTTCAGCACTGTTGCATTCACTGTGGACAGGTCCAATTCAGCTCGGTTACATTCATTGTGGACAATTCCAGTTCACGAACATCACATTCAGTGCGGGCAGTTCCAGTTCTGCACATTTACATTCAGTGTGGACGGGTCCAGATCAGCTCAGTTAGATTCATTGTGGACAGATCCTGTTCACCAAACGTATATTCAGTGTGGAATGTCCCAGTTGAGCACCAATAAAATCAGCGTTGACAGGTTTAGTTCCGCTCAGGTACATTCTGTGTGGACAGCTACAGATCCGCTCATTTTCATTCATTGTGGACAGGTTCAGTTCAGCAAAGTAGCATTGAGTATGGGTACGACCAGTTCACCGGTGTTACATTCAATTTTGACAGGTCAAGTTCAGCTCGATTACATTCAGTGTGGACGGATCCAGCTCAGAAAAGTAATATTCAGTGTGGAAAGCTCCAGTTCAACACGGTTACATTCAGAGTGGACAGCTTCAGTTCAGCACGATTACATACAGTGTGGACAGGTTCAGTTCAGCAAAGTAGCATTCATTATGGGCAGGTCCAGTTCTGCACAGTAACATTCAGTGAAGACAGGTCCAGCTCAGCACAATTACATTCAGTGAAGTCAGGTCCAGTTCAGCACAGTTACATTCATGAAGTGAGGTCCAGTTCAGCACAGTTACATTCATGAAGGCAGGTCCAGTTCAACACAGTTACATTCAGTGTGGACAGGTCCAGTTCAGCTCGATTACATTCACTGTGAACAGATCTAGCTCAGCAAAGTTACATTCAGTGTGAACAGCTCCAGTTCAGCACGGTTACATTCAGTGTGGACAGCTCCAGTTCAGCACGGTTACATTCAGGGTGGACTGGTTCATTTCAGCACAGTTACATTCAGTGAAGACAGGTCCAGTTCAGCACAGTTACATTCAGTGAAAACAGGTCCAGCTCAGCACAGGTACATTCAGTGAACACAGCTCCATTTCAACACAGTTACATTCAGTTTGGATAGGTCCAGTTCAGCACAGTTACATTCAGTGAATGCAGGTGCAGTTCAGCACAGTTACCTACAGTAAGGAGAGGTCCAGTTCAGCCCAGTTACAGTCAGTGAAGACAGGTCCAGTTCAACACAGCTACATTCAGTGTGGATACGTCCAGTCCAGCACAGTTACATTCAGTGAAGGCAGGTCCAGTACAGAACAGATATGGACAGTATGGACAGGTCCAGTTCAGCACAGGTACATTCAGTGAAAGTAGGTCCAGTTCAACAAAGTTGCATTGAGTGTGGACAGGTCAAGTTCTGCACCGTTACATTCAATGTGGACTGGTCCAGTTCAGTACAGATACATTCAGTGTGGCCTGGCCCAGTTCAGCTCGATTACATTCACTGTGCACTGGTCCAGATCAGCACAGTTACATTCAGTGTTGATAGGTCCAGTTCAGCATAGTTACATTCAGTGTGGACAGGTCCTGTTCAGCAACGCCAAATTCAGCGTAGACAGGTCCAGTTCAGCACGCTTAAATTCAGAGTGGACAGGTCCAGTACAGCACAGTTACATTCAGTGTAGACAGGTCCAAATCAACTCGGTTACATTCATTGTGGACAGGTGTATTTCACGAAAGTTACATTCATTGTGGACAGGTCCAGTTCAGCACAGTTATATTCAGTGAAGACAGGTCCAATTCAGTTCGATTACATTCATGGTGGACAGCTCCAGTTCACCAGAGTTACATTCATTGTGGACAGGTCTAGCTCAGCACCGTCACATTCAGTGCAGAGATATTCAGTTCAGCACAGTTAACTTAAGTGAAGACAGGCCCTGTTCAGTATAGTTTCATTCAGTGTGGACTGGTCCAGTTCAGCTCTGTTACAATCAATGCGGACAGGTTCAGTTCAGCACATTTAAATTCAGTGTGGACAGTGTCAGTCCAGCACTGTTACATTCAGTGCGGACAGGTTCAGTTCAGGACGATTACATTCAGTGTGGACAAGTCCAGTTAAGCCCGGTTACATTCAGAGAGGACAATTCCAGTTCTGCATATTTACATTCAGTGTGGACAATTCCAGTTAAGCAAAGTTACTGTCAGTGTGCACAGGTTCAGTTCAGCACAGTTACATTCAGTGTGGACAGGTCCAGCACCGCACCGTTAAAATCACTGTGGACAGGTTCAGTTCAGTACTGTTACATTCACTGTGGACAGGTCCAATTCAGCTCGGTTACATTCATTGCGGACAATTCCAGTTCATGAAAGTCACATTCACTGTGGGCAGGTCCAGTTCAGTACTGTTACATTCAGTGTGGACAGGTCAAGTTCAGCACAGTTACATTCAATATGGACAGGCCCAGTTCAGCTCAGTTAGATTCATTGTGGATAGATCCAATTCACCAAAGATATATTCAGTGTGGAATGTCCCAGTTCAGCACCGTTAAAATCAGCGTTGACAGGTTCAGTTCCAATCAGGTACATTCTGTGCAGACAGCTACAGTTCTGCTCAGTTTCATTTAGTGTGGACAGGTTCAGTTCAGCAAAGTAGCATTGTGTATGGGCCCGTCCAGTTCACCAGAGTTACATTCAGTTTGACAGGTCAAGCTCAGCTCGATTACATTCAGTGTGGACAGATCCAGCTCAGCAAAGTAACATTCAGTGTGGAAAGCTCCAGTTCAACACGGTTACATTCAGAGTGGAGAGCTCAAGTTCAGCACGGTTCCATACAGTGCGGACAGGTTCAGTTCAGCAAAGTAGCATTCATTATGTGCAGGTCCAGTTCAGCACATTTACATTCAGTGAAGACAGGTCCAGTTCAGCACAATTACGTTCAGTGAAGACAGGTCGAGTTCAGCACAGATACACTCAGTGAAGACAGGTCAAGGACAACACAGTTACTTTCATTGTGGACAGGTTCAGTTCAGCTCGATTACATTCATTGTGAACAGATCTAGCTCAGCAAAGATACATTCAGTGTGAACAGCTCCAGCTCAGCACGGTTACATTCAGTGTGGGCAGGTGCAGTTCAGCACGGTTACATTCAGGGTGGACAGGTCCATTTCAGCACAGTTACATTCATTGAAGCAAGGTCCAGTTAAGCACAGTTACATTCAGTGAAGACAGGTCCAGCTCAGCACAAATACATTCAGTGAAGACAGCTCCAGTTCAACACAGTTACATTCAGTTTGGATAGGTCCAGTTCAGCACAGTTACATTCCGTAAAGGCAGGTCCAGTTCAGCAAAGTTACATACTGTAAGGACAGGTCCAGTTCATTACAGTTAATCAGTGAATATAAGTCCAGTTCAACAAAGTTGCATTCAGTGTGGACAGGTCCAGTTCAGCACAGTTACATTCATTGAAGACATGTCCAGTTCAGCATATTTACATTCAGTGAAGACAGTGCCAGCTCAGCACAGTTACATTCAGTGAAGACAGGTCCAGTTCAACACAGTTACATTCAGTGTGGATAGGCCCAGTCCAGCACAGTTACATTCAGTGAAGGTAGGTCCAGTTCAACAAAGTTGCATTGAGTGTGGACAGGACCAGTTCTGCACCGTTACTTTCAGTGTGGACAGGTCCAGTTCAGCACAGTTTCATTATGTGAAGACAGGTCCAGTTCAGCACAGATAAATTAAGTGTGGCCTGGCCCAGTTCGGCTCGGTTACTTTCATTGTGGACTGGTCCAGATCAGCACAGTTACATTCAGTGTTGAAAGGTCCAGTTAGCACAGTTACATACAGTGTGTACAGGTCCTGTTCAACACCATCAAATTCAGCGTGGACAGGTCCAGTTCAGCACGCTTAAATTCAGAATGTACAGTTCCAGTTCAGCACAGTTGCATTCAGTGAAGGCAAGCTCCAGTTCAGCACAGTTGCATTAATTGTGGACAGGTCCAGTTCAGCAGCTTTATATTCCGTGAAGAAGGCACAATTCAGCTCGATTACAATCATTGTGGACAGGTCCAGTTCACCAGAGCTACATTCAGTGTGGACAGGTCTAGTTAAGCACAGTTACATTCAGTGAGGAGAGGTCCAGTTCAGCACATTTAAATGCAGTGTGGACTGGATCAGTCCGGGTCTGTTACATTCAGTGTGGACAGGCCCAGTTCAGGACGATTACTTACAGTGTGGACAGATCCAGTTCAGCACGGTTACATTCAGAGTGGACAATTACATATCAGCAAATTTACGTTCAGTGTGGACAATTCCAGTTAAGCAAAGTTACGGTCAGTGTGCACAGATTCAGTTCAGCACAGTTACATTCATTGTGGGCAGGCCAAGCAGCACACCGTTAAAATCAGTGTGGACAGGTTCTGTTCAGCACTGTTACATTCACTGTGGACAGTTCCAGTTCAGCACAGTTATATTCAATGAAGACAGGTCCAATTTAGCTCGGTTACATTCATTGTGGACAAGTCCAGTTCAGGAACGTTACATTCAGTGTGGGCATATCCTGTTCTGCACAAATACATTCAGTGTGGGCAGGTCCAGTTCAGCACAGTTACATTCAATGTTGACAGGTCCAGTTCACCAAAGATATATTCAGTGTGGAATGTCCCAGTTCAGCAGCGTTAAAATCAGCGTGGAGATGTTCAGTTCCGCTCAAGTACATTCCGTGTGGACAGCTACAGTTCCGCTCAGTTTCAATTAGTTTGGACAGGTTCCATTCCGCTCAGGTACATTCCGTGTGGAAAGCTACAATTCCACTCAGTTTCATTCAGTGTGGAGTGGTTCAGTTCAGCAAATTAGCATTGAATATGGGCACGTCCAGTTCAGCAGAATTACATTCACTTTTGACAGGTCCAGTTCAGATCGATTACATTCAGTGTCGAGAGATCCAGCTCAGCAAAGTAACATTCAGTGTGGAAAGATCCAGTACAACACTGTTACATTCAGAGTGGACAGCTCCAATTCAGCACGGTGAAATTAAGTGTGGACAGGTTCAGTTCAGCAAAGTAGCATTCATTATTGGCAGGTCCAGTTCAGCCCAGTTACATTCAGTGAAGATAGGTCCAGTTCAGCACAATTACATTCAGTGAAGACTGGTCCAGTTCATCACAGTTACATTCAGTGAATGCAGGTCCAATTCAGCAAAATTACATTCAGTTAAAACAGGTCCAGTTCAGCACGGGTACATTCAGTGTGGGCAGGTTCATTTCAGCAAAGTAGCATTAAGTATGTGCACGTCCAGTTCAGCACAATTACATTCAGATAAGACAGGTCAACTTCAGCACAGTTATATTCAGTGAAGACAGGTCCAGCTCAGCACAGTTACATTTAGTGAAGACAGGTCAAATTCAACTCAGTTACATACAGTGTGGACAGGTCCAGTTCAGCACAGTTATATTCAGTGAAGACAGGTCCAGTTCAGCACAGTTACATTCAGTGAAGACAGGCCCAGCTCTGCAGGGTTACATTCAGTGAAGACAGGTCCAGTTCAACACAGTTACATTCAGTTTGGATAGGTCCAGTTCAGCACAGTTACATTCAGTGAAGGCAGGTCCAGCTCAGCACAGTTACATTCAGTGAAGACAGGTCCAGCTCAGCACAGTTGCATTCAGTGAAGACAGGTCCAGTTCAACACAGTTACATTCAGTGTGGACAGGTCCAGTCCAGCACAGTTACATTCAGTGTAGGCAGGTCCAGCACTGCAGAGTAACATACAGTATGGAGAGGTCCAGTTCAGCACAGTTACATTAAATGAATGTAGGTCCAGTTCAACAAAGTGGCATTCATTGTGAACAGGTCCAGTTGAGCACCTTTAAATTCAGCGTGGTAAGGTTCAGTTCAGCAATGTTACAGTCAGTGTGGACAGGTCTAGTTCTGCACCGTTACATTCAGTGTGGACAGGTCCAGTTCAGCAGAGTTCCATTAAGTGAAGACAGGTCCATTTCATCACAGATACATTCAGTGTGACCTGGCCCAGTTCCGCTCGGTTACATTCATTATGGACTGGTCCAGATCAGCGCAGTTACATTCAGTGTTGACAGGTTCAGTTCAGCACAGTTACATTCAGTGTGGACAGGTCCTGTTAAGCACCGTCAAATTCACCATGGACAGGTCCAGTTCAGCACACTTAAATTCAGAGTGGACAGTTCCAGTTCAGCACAATTACATTCAGTGAAGGCAAGTTCCAGTTCAGCACAGTTACATTCATTGTGGACAGGTCCAGTTCAGCACAGTTATATTCAGTGCAGACAGGTCCAATTCAACTCGGTTACATTCATTGTGGACAGGTCCAGTTCACGGAACTTACATTCATTGTGGCAAGGCCCAGTTGAGCACAGTTATGTTCAGTGAAGAAAAGTCCAATTCAGCGCGATTACATTCATTGTGGACAGGTCAAGTTGACTAGAGCTACATTCAGTGTGGACAGGTCTAGTTCAGCACCGTTACATTCAGTGCGGACTAGTCCAGTTCAGCAGAGTTAAATTAAGTGAAGACAGGTCTTGTTCAGTATAGTTTCATTCAGTGTGGAATGGTCCAGTTCAGCTCGGTTACATTCATTGTGGACAGCTCCAGTTCAGCATATTTAAATTCAGTGTGGACTGGTTCAGTCCGCCACTGTTACATTCAGAGTGGACAGGTTCAGTTCAGGATGATTACATTCAGTGTGGACAGGTCCAGTTCAGCACGGTTACATTCAGAGTGGACAATTCCTGTTCAGCAAATTTACGTTCAGTGTAGACAATTCCAGTTCAGCAAAGTTACTGACAGTGTGCACAGGTTCAGTTCAGCACAGTTACATTCAGTGTGGACAGGCCCTGAAACGCACAATTATATTCAGTGAAGGCAGGTCCAATTCAGCTCGGTTACATTCATTGTTGACAAGTCCAATTCACAAACATTACATTCAGTTTGGGCAGGTCCTGTTCTGCACTAATACATTCAGTGTGGACAGGTCCAGTACAGCACAGTTACATTCATTGTGGACTGGTCCAGTTCAGCAAAGATATATTGAGTTTGGAATGTCCCAGATCAGCACCGTTAAAATCAGCATGGACAGGTTCAGTTCCGCTCAGGTACATTCCGTCTGGACAGCTACAGTTCCGCTTAGTTTCATTTAGTGTGGGCAGGTTCAGTTCAGCTCGATTACATTCAGTGTGGACAGATCCAGCTCAGCAAAGTAACATTGAGTGTGGACAGCTCCTGTTCAACACAGTTACATTCAGAGTGGAAAGCTCCAGTTCAGCACGGTTGCATTTAGTGTGGACAGGTGCAGTTCAGCAAAGTAGCATCATTATGGGAAGGTCCAGTTCAGCACAGTTACATTCAATGAAGACAGGTTCAGTTCAGCACAATTACATTCGGTGAAGACTGGTCCAGTGCAGCACAGTTATATTCAGTGAAGACAAGTCCAGTTCAAATCAGTCACATTCAGTGTGGACAGGTCCAGTTCAGCAGAGTAATATTAAGTGAAGACAGGTCCAGTTCAGCACAGACACATTCAGTGTTGCCTGGCCCAGTTCAGCTCAGTTACATTCATAGTGGACTGGTCCAGTTCAGCACTGTTACATTCAGTGTAGAGAGGTCCAGTTTATCACAGTTACATTCAGTGTGGACAGGTCCTGTTCAGCACCGTCAAATTCAGCGTGGGCGGGTCCAGTTCATCAGAGTTACTGTCAGTGAATACAAGCTCCAGTTCAGCACAGTTACATTCATTTTCGACAGGTCCGGTTCACGAAAGTTACATTCAGTGTGGAGAGGTCAAGTTCACCAAAGTTACCTTCAGTTTGGACAGATCTAGTTCAGCACTGTTAACCTCAGTGCGGACAGGTCCAGCGCAGCACGGTTACATTCAGTGTGGACAGCTCCAGTTCAGCACAGTTACATTAAGTGAAGACAGGTCCTGTTCATTATAGTTGCATTCAGTTTGGATAGGGCCAGTTCAGCACAGTTACATTCAGCGAAGGCAGGTCAAGTTCAGCACAATTACATACAGTAAGGACAGGTCCAGCTCAGCACAGTTACAGTCAATGAAGACTGGTCCAGTTCAGCACAGTTACAATCAGTGAAGGAAGGTCCAGTTCAGCACAAATACATTCATTGAAGCCAGATCCAGTTCAGCACGGGTACATTCGGTGTTGAGAGGTCCAGTTCAGCACAGTTAAATTCAGTGAAAGCAGATCCAGTACAGCACAGTTATATACAGTATGGACAGATCCAGTTCAGCACAGTTACATTCAGTGAATGTAGGTCCAGTTCAAAAAAGTTGCATTGAGTGTGGTCAGGTCCAGTTCTGGACCGTTACATTCAGTGTGGAGAGGTCCATTTGAGCACAGTTACATTAAGTGAAGACAGGTCCAGTTCAGCACAGATAAATTAAGTGTGGCCTGGCCAAGTTCAGCTCGATTACAATCATTCTGGACTGCTCCAGATCAGCACAGTTACATTCAGTGTTGACAGGTCCAGTTCAGCACAGTTACATACAGTGTTGACAGGTCCTGTTCAGCACTATCAAATTCAGCGTGGACAGGTCCAGTTCAGCACGCTTAAATTCAGAGTGGACAGTTCTAGTTCAGCACAGTTACATTCAGTGAAGTCAAGCTCCAGTTCAGCACAGTTACATTCTTTGTGGACAGGTCCAGTTCAGCATAATTACATTCAGTGTGGGCAGGTCCAGTCCAGCAGAGTTACTTTCAGTGTGGGCAGGTCCAGTCCAGCAGAGTTACATTCAGTGAAGACTGGTCCAGTTCAGCAGAGTTACATTCAGTGAAGGCAGTTCCAGTTCAGCACAGTTACATTCATTGTGGACAGGTCCAGTTCAGCATAGTTATATTCAGTGTGGGCAGGTCCAGTCCAGCTGAGTTACATTCAGTGCAGACTGGTCCAGTTCAGTACTGTTACATTCAGTGTAGATAGGTCCAGTTTATCACAGTTACATTCAGTGTGGACAGGTCCTGTTCAGCACTGACAAATTCAGCCTGGACAGGTCCGGTTCAGCAGAGTTACTTTCAGTGAAAACAAGCTCCAGTTCAGCACAGTTACATTCATTTTCGACAGGTCCAGTTCACGAATTTTACATTCAGCTTGGACAGATCTAGTTTAGCAATGTTAACTTCAGTGCGGATAGATCCAGTGCAGCATGGTTACATTCAGTGTGGACAGCTCCAGTTCAGCACAGTTAGATTAAGTGAAGACAGGTCCTGTTCATTATAGATGCATTCAATTTGGATAGGGCCAGTTCAGCACAGTTACATTCAGTGAAGGCAGGTCCAGTTCAGCACAGTTACATACAGTAAGGACAGGTCCAGTTCAGCACAGTTACAGTCAGTGTAGGTATGTCCAGGTCAACAAAGTTGCATTCAGTGTGGACAGATCCAGTTCAGCACAATTACTTTCAGTGAAGACTGGTCCAGTTCAGCACAGTTAAATTCAGTGAAGGCAGGTCCAGTTCAGCACAGTTACATACAGTATGGACAGATTCAGCTCAGCAAAGTTACATTCAGTGAAGTTAGGTCCAGTTCAACAACGTTGCCTTGAGTGTGGACAGGGCCAATTCTGCACCGTTACATTCAGTGTGGAGAGGTCCAGTTCAGCACAGTTACATTAAGTGAAGACAGGTCCAGTTCAGCACAGATACATTAAGTGTGGCCTGGCCCCGTTCAGCTCGGTTACAATCATTGTGGACTGGTCCAGATCAGCACAGTTACATTCAGTGTTGACAGCTCCAGTTCAGCACAGTTACATACAGTATGGACAGGTAGTGTTCAGCACCGTCAAATTCATCGTGGACAGGACCAGTTCAGCACGCTTAAATTCAGAGTGGACAGTTCTAGTTCAGCACAGTTACATTCAGTGAAGGCTCCAGTTCAACACAGTTACATTCATTGTGGACATGGCCATTTCAGCATAGTTACATTCAGAGTGGGCAGGTCCAGTCCAGCAGAGATACATTCAGTGTGGCAGGTCCAGTACAGCAAAGTTACATTCAGTGTTGACAGGTCCAGTTCAGCACAGTTACATACACTGTGGACAGGTCCTGTTCAGCACTGTCAAATTCAGCGTGGACAGGTGCAGTTCAGCACGCTTAAATTCAGAGTGGACAGTTCTAGTTCAGCACAGTTACATTCAGTGAAGGGAACCACCAGTTCAGCACTGTTACATTCATTGTGGACAGGTCCAGTTCAGCATAGTTACATTCAGTGTGGGCAGCTCCAGTCCAGCACTGTTACATTCAGTGAAGACTGGTCCAGTTCAGCACAGTTACATTCAGTGAAGGCATGTCCAGTTCAGCACAAGTACATTCAGTGAAGACAGGTCCAATTCAACTCGGTTACATTCATTGTAGACAGGTCCAGTTTACGAAACTTACATTCACTGTGGACAGTCCCAGTTCAGCAAAGTAGCATTCATTATGGGCAGGTCCAGTTCAGCACAGTTACATTCAGTGAAGACAGGGCCAGTTCAGCATAATTACATTCAGTGAAGACTAGTCCAGTTCAGCACAGTTACATTCAGTGAAGGCAGGTCCAGTTCAGCACAATTACATTCAGTGAAGACAGTTTCAGTTCTGTACAGTTACATTCAATGAAGACAGGTCCAATTTAGCTCGGTTACATTCATTGCGGACATGTCCAGTTCACGAACGTTACATTCAGTGCGGGTAGGTCCTATTCTGCACAAATACATTCATTGTGGCCAGGTCCAGTTCAGCACAGTTACATTCAATTTGGACTGGTTCTGTTCAGCTCAGTTAGATTCATTGTTGACAGGTCCAGTTCACCAAACTTATATTCAGTGTGGAATGTCCCAGTTCAGCACCGTTAAAATCAGCGTGGAGTGGTTCTCTTCTGCTCAGGTACATTCAGTGTGGACAGCTACAGTTCCGGTCAGTTTCATTTAGTTTGCACAGGTTCAGTTCCACTCAGCTACATTCCGTGTGGACAGCTACAGTTCCGCTCAGTTTCACTCAGTGTGGAGAGGTTCAGTTCAGCAATGTAGCATTGAATATGGGCACGTCCAGTTCAGCAGAATTACATTCAGTTTTGACAGGTCCAGTTCAGATCGATTACATTCAGTGTGGAGAGATCCAGCTTAGCAAAGTAACATTCAGTGTGGAAAGCTCCAGTTCAACACGGTTACATTCAGTGTGGACAGCTCCAGTTCAGCACGGTTGCATTCAGTGTGGACAGGTTCAGTTCTCGAAGTAGCATTCTTTATGGGCAGGTCCAGTTCAGCACAGTTACATTCAGTGAAGACAGGGCCAGTTCAGCACAATTACATTCAGTGAATACTAGTCCAGTTCAGCACAGTTACATTCAGTGAAGGCAGGTCCAGTTCAGCAAAATTACATTCAGTGAAGACAGTTTCAGTTCAGTACAGTTACATTCAGTGAAGACAGGTCCAGTTCAACACAGTTACACACAGTGTGGACAGCTCCAGTTCAGCACGGTTATATTCAGTGTGGACAGCTCCAGTTCAGCACGGGTACATTCAGTGTGGACAGGTTCATTTCAGCAAAGTAGCATTCAGTATGTGCACGTCCAGTTCAGCACAATTACATTCAGATAAGACAGGTCAAGCTCAGCACAGGTATATTCAGTGAAGTCAGGTCCTGCTCAGCACAGTTACATTCAGTGAAGACAGGTCAAGTTCAACTCAGTTACAGTCAGTGTGGACAGGTCCAGTTCAGCACAGTTACATTCAGTGAAGACAATCCAGTTCAACACAGTTACATTCAGTGTTGGTAGGTCCAGTCCAGCAGAGTTACTTTCAGTGTGGGCAGGTCCAGTACAGCACAGTTACATACAGTATGGAGAGGTCCAGTTCAGCACAGATACATTCAGTGAATGTAGGTCCAGTTCAGCAAATTTGCATTCATTGTGGACAGGTCCAATTGAGCAGCGTTAAATTCAGCATTGGTAAGTTCAGTTCAGCACTGTTACATTCAGTGTGGACAGGTCCAGTTCTGCAACGTTACATTCAGTGTGGGCAGGTCCAGTTCAGCACAGATACATTCAGTGTGGCCTGGCCCAGTTCAGCTCGGTTACATTCATTGTGGACGGGTCCAGATCAGCACGGTTACATTCAGTGTTGACAGGTCCAGTTCAGCACAGTTACATACAGTGTGGAGAGGTCCTGTTAAGCTCCGTCAAATTCAGCGTGGACAGGTCCAGTTCAGCACGCTTAAATTCAGAGTGGACAGTTCCATTTCAGCACAGTTACGTTCAGTGAAGGCAAGCTCCAGTTCAGCACAGTTACTTTCATTGTGGACAGGTCCAGTTGAGCACAGTTACATTCAGTGCAGGCAGGTCCAATTCAACTCGGTTACATTAATTGTGGACAGGTCCAGTTCACGAAAGTTACATTCATTGTGGACAGGTCCAGTTGAGCACAGTTATATTCAGTGAAGACAGGTCCAATTCAGCTCGATTACATTCATTGTGGACAGGTCCAGTTCGCCAGAGCTACATTCTGTTTGGACAGGTCTTGTTCTGCAACGTTACATTCAGTGCGGACAGGTCCATTTCAGCACAGTTAAATTAAGTGACGACAGGTCATGCTCAGTATAATTTCCTTCAGTGTGGAATGGTCCAATTCAGCTCGGTTACATTCATTGTGGACAGGTCCAGTTCAGCATATTTAAATTCAGTGTGGACTGGTTCAGTCCGGCACAGTTACTTTCAGAGTGGACAGGTTCAGTTCAGGACGCTTAGCAGAAAACAGAGAGTTGGGGTAAATGGGTCTTTCTCGGGTTGTCAATCAGTAACTAGTGGTGTTCCGCAGGGGTCAGTGCTGGGAACCCAAATCTTTACAATCTATATTAGCGATTTGGAGAAAGGGACCGAGTGCAAAATATCCAAGTTTGCCGACAATACAAAGATGGGAGGGAAAGCAGTGAGTGAGGAGGACATAAAAAACATGCAAAAGGACATAGACAGGCTAAGTGAGAGGGCAGAGATTTGGCAGATGCAATATAATGTTGGAAAGTGTGAGGTTATTAACTTTGGCAGAAAAAATCAAAGAGCAAGTTATTATCTAAATGGAGAGATACTGCAAAGTGCTACAGTACAAAGGGATCTGGGGGTCCTGGTGCATGAAACACAAAAAATTAGTATGCAGGTGCAGCAGGTGATCAGGAAGACCAATGGAATCTTTGCTTTTATTGCAGGGGGGATGGAGTAAAAAAACAAAGAAGTCTTGCTGCAGTTATACAGGGTATTGGTGAGGCCACACCTGGAATACTACGTGCAGTTTTGGTTTCCATATTTAAGAAAAGATATACTTGCTCTCGAGGCGGCTCAGAGAAGGTTCACTCGGTTGATTCCAGAGATGAGGGGGTTGACGTATGAGGAAAGGTTGAGTAGGTTGGGACTCTACTCATTGGAGTTCAGAAGAATGAGAGGCGATCTTATCGAAACATATAAGATTGTGAGGGGGCTTGATCGGGTGGATGCGGTGAGGATGTTTCCACTGATGTTTGCGACTAGAACTAGGGGGCATAATCTAAGAATAAGGGGCTGCCCTTTCCAAACTGAGATGAGGAGAAACTTCTTCACTCAGAGGGTAGTAAATCCATGGAATTTGCTACTCCAGAGAGCTGCGGAAGCTGCAACATTAAATACATTTAAAATGGAGATAGACAGTTTCCGAGTAGATAAGGGAATTTGGGGTTACGGGGAGAGGGCAGGGAAGTGGAGGTGAGTCTAGATTCGGATCAGCCATGATCCTATTGAATGAGGGAGCAGGCCCGAGGGGCCGTATGGCCTACTCCTGCTCCTACTTCTTATGTTCTTATGTTTTTATGTCCAGTTCCGCACGGTTAAATTCAGAGTGGACAATTCCAGGTCAGCAAATTTACGTTCAGTGTGGACAATTCCAGTTCAGCAAAGTTACCGTCAGTGTGCACATGTTCAGTTCAGCACAGTTACATTCAGTGTGGACAGGCCCTGAACCGCACAGTTAAAGTCAGTGAAGACAGGTCCAACTCAGCTCGGTTACATTCATTGTGGACAAGTCCAGTTCACAAAACATTACATTCACTGTGGACAGGTCCAGTTCTGCACATTTAAATTCTATGTGGACAGGTCCAGTTCAGCTCAGTTAGATACATTGTGGACAGGTCCAGCTCAGCAACGTTATATTCAGTGTGGAATGTCCCCGTTCAGCACCGTTAAAATCAGCGTGGACAGGTTCAGTTCCGCTCAGGTACATTCTGCGTGGACAGCTATAGTTCTGCTCAGTTTCCTTCAGTGTGGACAGGTTTAGTGCAGCTCGATTACATTCAGTGTGGGCAGATCCACTCAGCAAAGTAATATTGAGTGTGGACAGCTCCAGTTCAACACGGTTTCATTCAGTGTAGACAGGTCCAGTTCATCACAGTTACATTCAATGTGTGGACACGTCCTGTTCAGCACCGTCAAATTTAGCATGGACAGGTTCAGTTCAGCAGAGTTACATTCAGTGAAGACAAGCTCCAGTTCAGCACACTTACATTCATTTTGGACAGGTCCAGTTCACGAAAGTTACATTCAATGTGGAGAGGTCCAGTTAGCAAAACATACATTCAGTGTGGACAGATCTAGTTCAGCACCATTAACTTCAGTGCGGACAGATCCAGTACAGCACGGTTACATTCAGTGTGGACAGGTCCAGTTCAGCAAAGTAGCATTGAGTATGGGCACGTCCAGATCAGCATAGTTACATTCAGTGTTGACAGGTCCAGTTCAGCTCGATTAAATTCAGTGCGGACAGATCCATCTCAGCAAAGTAACATTCATTGTGGACAGCTCCAGTTGAACACGGTAACATTCAGTGTGGACAGCTCCATTTCAGCATGGTTACATGCAGTGTGGATAGGTTCAGTTAAGCAAAGTAGCATTCATAATGGGCAGGTCCATTTCAGCACAGTTACATTCAATGAAGACAGGTCCAGTTCAACACAATTACATTCAGTGAAGAGAGGTCCAGTTCAGCAGAGTTACATTCAGTGAAGACAAGTCCAGTTCAACACAGTTACATTCAGTGTGGACAGGTCCAATTCAGCAGAGTTACATTAAGTGAAGACAGGTCCTGATCAGCACAGATACATTCAGTGTGGCCTGGTCCAGTTCAGCACTGTTACATTCAGCGAAGACAGGTCCAATTCAACTCGATTACATTCATTGTGGACAGGTGTAGTTCACGAAAGTTACATTCAGTGTGGACGGGTTCAGTTCAGCACAGTTACATTCAGTTTGGTCATTTCCAATTCAGCACCGTTACATTCAGTTTGGACAGGTCCAGTTCAGCACGGTTACATTCAGTGTGCATAGATTCAGGACAGCAAGGTTACATTCAGCGTGGACAATCCAGTTCAGCACGGTTACATTCAGAGTGGATACATCCAGTTCACCACGGTTAATTGCATTGTGCACAGGTTCAGTATGGCACTGTTACATTCAGTGTGGACAGGTTCAGTTCAGCACAGTTATATTCTGTGTGGATAGCTCCACTTCAGCACAGTTACATTTAGTGTAGGCTGATTCATTTCAGCATGGTTACATTCAGCTTGGACAGGTCCAGTTCAGCACGGTTACCTTCAGTGTGAACAGGTCAATTTCAGCCCGACCCATTTGACATATATCTACCTCCATTATCTGTGTGTGGTCCAGCTGTTTTTCCAACACTCTATCTCTGATTTCCACCAGTTAAATGTCAGGTAGACTTACGCCATTGCTTTCGGCCCGTCACTATGGCCCAGAAATTGGGATCGGGGACTTCCCGCGGGTGCAAGCCCCCGACCTGCACTTACCTACCGCGCCGGCCGTTGACGTGTGGGTCCCCGTGGAATAACGATCCTGAGCCTCCTCCAACTGCCGGGGCGCAGTGCTTGCATATCCCAGGGGCGCAGTTAGTTCGATGCATCCCCTGAGATCACGTGGGCCATGGAGAGCCAATGGTAGCAAGGAATGCTACATTCATAAATTTGAAAGGAAGACCTGTCAAACCTACAAATACTATAAGCCTCAAAACATCACTAAATCTTCAAATAAATTAAAAAATCCAACATATTTTTAAATTAAACTATAAATTACATGAAATAACTATTATAAACAATAATTTAAATTTATGCAATAAAATTATTTTCTGACGGGGCTAAAAATAAATTTTACCTTTCTTTAACTTACTTAAAATAATAAACCTGTGGAAAATTTATTTAATTTTAATTAAATCACCACTTACATTGTAAAAAGCAGACCTTGCAACTGCTTATTACTTGTCTAACTTCTGGAGACTTACCTTCCTGGGAAAAGCTGCAAAAAAAAAGTAAGTTCGATGCACACACGCTGCCTCTCCAGTGCACGTGCTCCAACTCTTAACACCTTCTTTCAGGGGAACGGAAGTACCTGTTTCTCGCGCATGTGCAGTGCAGGCACGAAACCAGCACTTCCATTGGGCGTACCTGTGCGTACCCCGTGCGTACTCACCCTTGTAGTCCCGAATAGCTGGGCCAATGTCTGTATCCTCGCCACCAACTCCGTCCCCGATTACTGCTTCACGCTTTATAGAGCCTTGATCAGGCCCCAAATGAAGCTGGCAGCTCAGACCGCCTGTGTTCAGTTCTCAATGTGATACGCAGTTATTATATTCACTTTGTGTTACCTTACTAAACCATTCCGTGTAAATCATACGCTGTGAAATTGTTAATAAATCTGGAATGACAAATTGACTAACTTAGACATTGCTGATTTTCTTTTTCCGAGGCTGCTTCACATGTCTCCATTTTCCCTGTTAAACTTTCTTTATTTCCCCGACAGGTATTTTTCACACGTTCTCTCTGGGTTGGGATTGAACTCAAGTACTTCAGTTAAGGAAGCACTGCGCCACCCAGTGTCCCATCAGAGAAAAGACACCTTTACCCAGGCCTCTTTATGTCAAGCCCGATAGGTGGAATGACTGGACAGTGACCGAGTGCACCATGCAGTCTCCTCTAATATTATGGTCTGTAGAGTCACATGTCAGGTTCTATTAGAGAGCAGGGCTCTACTCCATCACAGCCTGATACAGTGCATTCTGTGGCAGAGTAAATCATCCATTAAACTCCCCATCACCCACTCCCATGGCAGGTACAACACGTTTAGATAAAGAGTAAAGCTCCCTCTAAAATGTGCCACCACACACTCCCAGGGCATGTACAGCACGGTTTAGATAAAAAGTAAAGCTTTCTCTACACTTTCGCATCAAACATTCCCAGGACAGGTACAGCACGGATCATCTCCACAGGTCTCCTTTCTCCTTGATATCCTCCATTCCGCTGATACCATGCCCCTGAAGTTACTGATCATCCAACAAGGGAACCGTCTCCCTTAACTCACTGAACATCAACCAAGAGATCGGTGCTCCATGCTCTCCTCCATTCTGTTGTATCCGTGTGTTAATGGAGACACCGAATGCAGGAGTTGGTTTAACAGGTGTTTACTGAATAAAGTCTGGAGGTCAGAGTCATAGAGTCATAGAGTTTTACAGCACAGAAAGAGGCCCTTCGGCCCATCGTGTCTGCGCCGCCCATCCCTCCCTGTCCAGTCTAATCCCATTATCCAGCATTTGGTCCATAGCCTTGTATGCAATGGCATTTCAAGTGCTCATCCAAATGCTTCTTGAATGTTGTGAGGGTTCCTGCCTCTACCACCCTTTCAGGCAGTGAGTTCCAGCTTCCAACCACCCTCTGGGTGAGAAAGTTCCTCCTCAAATCCCCCCTAAATCCCCTGCCCCTTACCCTGAATCTGTGCCCCCTTGTTATTGACCCCCCTACTAAGGGGAAAAGTTCCTCTTTATCTACCCTATCTATGCCCCTCATCATTTTGTACACCTCAATCAGGTCCCCCCTCAGCCTCCTTTGCTCCAAGGAAAACAACCCCAGCCTGTTGAGTCTTTCTTCATAGCTGAGGCGCTCCATCCCAGGGAACATCCTGGTGAATCTTCTCTGCACCCTCTCCAAAGCAATCACATCCTTCCTATAGTGAGGCGACCAGAACTGCACACAGTACTCCAGCTGTGGCCTCCCAGCGTTTTGTACAGCTCCATCATTACCTCCCTGCTCTTATATTCTATGCCTCTGCTAATGAAGGCAAGTATCCCATAAGCCTTTTTAACCACCTTATCTACCTGTCCCGCTGCCTTCAGGGATCTATGTACATGTACACCAAGGTCCCTCTGACCCTCTGTACTTCCTAGGGTCCTACCAATTATTGTGTATTCCCTTGCCTTATTTGTCCGTCCAAAATGCATCACCTCGCACTTTTCCGGGTGAAATTCCATTTGCCACTTTTCCGCCCATCTGACCAACCCGTTAATATCGTCCTGTAGCCGGAGGCTTCACTCCTCGCAATTTACCACCCCACCAATTTTCGTGTCATCCGCGAACTTACTGATCATACCCTTTACATTCTCATCCAAATTATTAATGTAGATCACAAACAGCATGGGACCCAGCACCGATCCCTGAGGTACCCCTCTGGACACAGGCTTCCAGTCACAAAAGCAACCTTCGACCATCACCCTCTGCCTCCTGCCACTCAGCCAGTTTAGGATCCAACGCGCCAAGGCCCCCTGGGTCCCATGGGCTCTTATCTTCTTGACCAGTCTCCTATGCGGGACCTTGTCAAAAGCTTTACTGAAGTCCATGTAAACCACATCCACAGCATTTCCCTCATCCACACACCTAGTCACCCCCTCGAAAAATTCAATCAGATTGGTCAGACATGATTTACCCTTGACAAAGCCATGCTGACTATCCCCGATTAATCCTTGCCTCTCCAAGTGGAGACTAATTTTGTCCCTCAGAATTTTTTCCAATAATTTCCCTACCACAGATGTTAGGCTCACTGGCCTGTAATTCCTTGGTTTATCCCTGCTACCCTTCTTGAATAATGGTACTACGTTAGCTGTTCTCCAGTCCTCTGGTACATCCCCTGTGGCCAGAGAGGTTCTGAAAATTTGTGTCAGAGCCCCTGCAATCTCCTCCTTTGCCTCACACAACAGCCTGGGATACATCTCGTCCGGGCCTGGGGATTTATCCACTTTTTGGCCTGCTAAAACCGCTAGTACCTCCTCCCTCTCGATGCTAATATGTTCAAGTATGTCACAGTCCCCTTGCCCGACTTCTATGTCTACATCGTCTTTCTCCATAGTGAACACTGAGGCAAAAAATTCAATTAAAACCCCACCTACTTCATCTGGCTCTACACACAGCTTGCCACTTTGGTCCCTAATGGGCCCTACCCTTTCCCTGGTTATCCTCTTGCCCTTAATATACTTATAAAACATCTTAGGATTTTCCTTTATTTTGCTCGCCAGTGTTATTTCATGGCCCCTCCTCGCCCTCCTAATTTCCTTTTTAAGTATGCCCCTGCACCTCTTATACTCCTCTAGGGCTTCCACCGTCTTTTGTCTTTTGTAACTGCCAAAAGCCCCCCTTTTTTTCCTAATGCATTTTTGTATATCCTTTGTCATCCAAGGTTCCCTTTGCTTGTTGGTCCCACCCTTGACCTTTACAGGAACATGTTGGTGTTGTACTCTCTCTATTTCCCTTCTGAAAGCCTCCCACTGTTTTGATGTGGATTTTCCTATAAGTAGCTGCTCCCAGTCCACTTTTGCCAGATCCTGTCTTATCTTATTAAAATCGGCCTTCCCCCAATTTAGAACCCTGATTTCCGGGCCGTCTTTGTCTTTTTCCATGACCACCTTAAGTCTCACCGAATTGTGGTCACTATCGCCAAAATGCTCTCCTACAGACACTTCCACCACCTGCCCGGCTACATTCCCTAGAATTAAGTCCAGTACCGCCCCCTCTCTTGTAGGACTTTCTACATGTTGGCTCAAAAAGCTTTCCTGGATGCACTTTAAGAATTCTGCTCCCTCCAAGCCTTTCACACTCTGACTATCCCAATTTATATTGGGGAAGTTGAAATCCCCCACTATTACTACCCTATTATTTTCACACTTTTCTGATATCTGCCTGCATATCTGTTCCTCTATCTCCCCCTGACTGTTTGGGGGCCTATAGTACACTCCCAGCAAGGTGCTTGACTCCTTTTTGTTTTTAAGTTCTACCCATATGGCCTCATTAGAGGAACCCGCTAATATATCATCCCTCCTTACAGCAGTAATAGACTCCTTAATTAATATTGCAACACCCCCTCCCCTTTTACACCCCCCTCTGTCTCGCCTGAAGATTCTATACCCCGGAATATTTAGCTGCCAGTCCTGACCCTCCCTCAACCATGTCTCCGTGATAGCAACAATATCGTACTCCCATGTGTTCAACAACAACTTCAGTTCATCCACCTTATTTGCAAGACTCCTTGCATTAAAATAAATGCCTTCCAGCCCTGCCATATTCCCTTTTGCCTTCACATCTTTGCTCTGCCTTCCCTGCTGACTTGTTTTTTCCTCCTTATTTGGCTGTACATCACCCCCTACTATAGCTCCACTCTGTATCCCATCCCCCTGCCGAATTAGTTTAAACCCCCCCCAGCAGTGCTAGCAAACCTCCCCGCAAGGATATTGGTTCCCCTCTGGTTCAGGTGTAAACCGTCCGACTTGTACAAGTCCCACCTGGCCCAGAAGCAGACCCAGTGAACTTAAAGAAACAAGACACTATACAGGCTTACATACCCGAGTGGTCACTACCGGTATTACTGTACACAGGGGCTCTTAAAGGTACATACACTACAATTCCTCCCCTTTCAGATAATTTGTACATAACATTTTAAGTAATCATTAATTAACATGTTTACGAGAACAATAATCTACACATTTGCTGCAGTTAATCAATTATAAGTCAGTCTCTCTGGAGGCTTCCTGACTCGGTCCGGATAACGCCTCGGTGGTGTAGTAGTTTTCGGTGGTGTAGTAGGTTCTTTTGGAAAGGTCGATTCGGCTTGAATGCCAGTGTCGGGTTCATCTGGTTCCAGTATCACCGGATCGGAGGTAGATACTATGGGTATCTCTGCTTCATCATTAGGCATATAGAGTTGTGGTGTAGGTTGTCCCTTTTCGGATTACTCTATGATCTGGTCAGCATGGCACCTTATTATACTTTCTCCAATGTCCATCGTATACATCAGCGGGCCTAGTCGTGTGCAAATAGTTCCAGGCTGCCATTTCTCGGTATGGTAGTCCCGGGACAAAACTTGTTGACCTATCTGGAAGGTTCTAGTTGGCCTTTCATTCATGCCTTGAAATTGTCGGTTCTCTACGTCCCTTCTGATGTTTGGCTTGATCAAATCCAGCCGGCATCTTAGTCTTCTATTGAAAAACATCATGGCGGGAGTTTGGTTTGTAACCACATGTGTTGCATTCCTGTACGCAAACAAAAAGTTATCTACCTTATGTTGTAGATTTATGTCTTCCGTACCCATGGCATTTATGGCCTTCTTGAAGGTCTGGACAACCCTTTCAGCTAATCCATTTGTGGCAGGATGGTATGGGGCGGACGTGTAGTGCTTAACCCCATTGTTTTTTAAGAACTTCCTGAATTCTTCAGACACAAATTGCGGTCCATTATCAGAACAGATCTGTTCAGGCAGCCCATTCCTGGCAAATATGGTCCTTAATACTGTGTTGTTTTTTTCCGTGGTGGTGCAGGACATCTTTATTTCCTCCGGCAACTTGGAGTGTGCGTCTACCGCGATTAAGAACATTGAGTCCATAAATGGACCAGTCAAAGTCGATATGTACCCTTTCAAATGGAGATGAGGGCCACTCCTATGGATGTAGAGGGGCTTGTGGTGGGGCGTTTTGGAGCTTCTGGCATCCTAGACAGCTCTTGGTCATTTCTTCGATGTCTCCATCGACAACTGGCCACCACACAAGTGCTCTGGCTAGGTTGTTCATTTTCACTCTACCCAGATGCCCCTCGTGAAGCTCCTTTAGCACTTGATTCTGGAGTTTGGGTGGAATCTCCACTCTGGATCCACACATCAAGGTTCCTCGGCACACTGACAGCTGTTCTCTTCTTTGCGAGAATGCTGGCAACAGTGGTTCGCCATGTGCTGGCCACCCCTTCACCATTAAATCGTAGACTCGTGAGAGAGTTGGGTCATTTCTCGTTTCATTTTCAATGGTAGAATTTGTAACTGGTAGACATTCCACTATGGTTGAGTGGAACATCTCCACTGGGTCCACTGTAGGTGCCTCTTCTACCGTTGGCAATGGTAGGCACGATAAACCGTCAGCATTCTCATGCTGTTTTGATCCTTTGTATTCTATGTCATATTGGTGTGCCCCTAGGAAATGGGACCACCTCTGTAGCCTTTGCGCTGTCATAATGGGAACGCCCATTTTAGGGTTGAATATGGAGACGAGGGGTTGATGGTCAGTCAACAAGGTAAATTTTTGTCTGTGTAGGCAATGGTTGAATTTCTTCACTCCCCACACCAGGCTGCGTGCTTCCCTGTCGATCTGGGCATAGTTACGTTCAGCTGAGTTCAATGAGTGTGACGCAAAAGCTATCGGCCGCTCCGAGCCATCAGGGAATCTATGCGATAATACCACTCCTATACCATAAGGGGATGCATCGCACGCCAGTCTGATTGGCAGTGATGGGTTGTAATGTGCCAACACTTCCTTGGACGTGATCAAGCCTTTGCATTTATGGAAGGCACATTTACAGTCTTCGCTCCATTTCCAAATTACTCCCGTTTGTAGCAGTGCATTAAGAGGGTGCAGAAAAGTCGACAAGTTCGGTATAAATTTATGATAGTAATTTATCAATCCCAGGAACGACCTTAATTGTGAAATATTTTCAGGTGCTGGGGCTTTTATGACCGCTTCAATTTTTTCAGGTGACTTATGCAACCCTTCTTCGTTCGTTTTATGGCCACAATATGATATTTGTTTCTGGAAAACTTCGCACATGAGGCGATTTGCTCGAAGGCCCCGTTCTCTCAGCCTAGTGAGCACCTGCTCCAAATTGGCAAGGTGCTCGTTGTCGTTTTCTCCTGTTACAAGGATGTCGTCTAAGTAGCATTGATTCCCCGGAATCCCTTGCAGGACTTGCTCCATAGCTCTTTGCCAGATAGCTGGAGCTGATGCTACTCCGAAAACCAATCGATTGTACTGGTACAGGCCTTTGTGTGTGTTTATCGTGAGATACTTTTTAGACGCCTCCTCAACCTCCATCTGTAGATATGCCTGTGCCAAGTCAATTTTGGTGAACCGTTTCCCTCTGGATTGTGAGGCGAAAATATCTTCTATCCTCGGAAGAGGATACTGTACCTTGTGAAGGACCGGGTTTAACGTCACCTTGAAGTCCCCACAGATGCGAATTTTTCTCTGTTCTTCAGATTTATCATTATTCAACGTTTTCTTCATGACCGGGACGATGGGTGTTGCCCACTCACTCCAATCTACCTTGGAGAAAACGCCTGCCTTTTCCAAATTCTCCAGCTCTGCCTCGACTGCTGGACGAAATGCGTATGGCACCGGCCTTGCCTTAAAAAATTTGGGAATTGCCGCATCTTCCACTTTTATTGAGGCGGTGATGCCTTTCAAGGTTCCTAGTTCCTTTTGAAACACTTCTTTGGCGTTGCCCAAGATGTCTTTTAATCGTTCAGGTATGACGTCATCATTAGTTTTTTTCTTACTGGTCACCGTCAGTGCCTGAATGGAGTGCCAGTATAAACGTGTCTACCTGATCCATTCACATCCCAACAGTGGTGGACCACCATCTTGCAGAACGTATAAATACAACTTCTGTATTTCCTTGCCGTTGTATACAATAGGCACCCTTATTTTCCCTCTGGCATATACTTTCTGCCCCGTATATGTCTTCAAGATAATGGATGTGGCTTACAAAGGTATATGCAGAAATAGCCGCTCATAATCCCATCGACTTATGACGGTCAGAGCTGATCCTGTATCTAGCTCCATTTTAACTGGGGACCCCGCTATCGTGAGGGTAACCCAAATGGTCTGGTAATCTTCTTTGGCAATTACATTATGCAATTTGAGACAGCTTAGTCTCTTGTTTCCGGAGTTGCTATCGCTCTTCTGGTCTTCGGAGTTACTGTCCGTCATCATTTGTACCTTTCTGTACTTATCCTTATTGATTTTTTTTCTGTCAGTGGATTTTTTGTTTCCAGATCTGCATACACGTGCAATTTGTCCCATCTTTCTGCATTGCCTGCATGCTTTGTCCTTGAACCAGCAGTCCCTCTGGTCATGGGTGGATCTGCCGCAGCGATAACATCTCTCGAAACCTCATGTCATTTCATGGGTGCCGAAGTCCTGTGGCTTTTGCTGTATCTCTGCAGCTCCTCTTGCTGCTGCTTCGTATGATACAGCCTCACTGAAAGCCTTGTCCAGTGTCAAATCTTTCTTAGAAAGTAGCCTTTTCTGTGTGTCTTCACTTAGGAGACCGCAGACGAATTTGTCTCATGGAGAATCTGCCAGTCCTGCCCCGAATTGGCACTGCTTTGACAGCTTTCTTAATTTGATGAGATAATCAGCGTTACTATCATTCTTGTGCTGATTCCTCCTGAAGAATTGGAATCGTTCCGCTATCAGCAGCGGTGTTGGGTTTAAGTGCTTCTGTACGGTATCAACAATTTCCTTAAAATTCTTGTCCATCGGTTTGGCTGGAGTGATTAAGCTTTGTAACAGACGGTATGTCCTTGCGCACATCAGATTTAGAAGTACCGATGCCTTTTTATCATCCTCTACTTCATTCGCTGTGCAATATACCTCCACTCTTTCCACATATGAGGTCCAATCCTCTATATCACTATCTTTAGCAGTAATATTGCCAGTCTTAGGCATCCTGAAAATCAAAAATGGCGCCTCCCGTGCTTTCCTTTCTTCCCTGCCGAGATAAAATGGCGCCTCCCGTGCTTTCCCGCCACTGCCGCTGCTGACAACGCTGTTCTCCGCGGTTTTTACTTACACAGATATTATTAATAGTTGGAGACTCGTTCCCGCTGGTCTCTCTGGGACTTTTCCCTCCCTCTGCTTGGTCTGAATGCCGACCTGCTTTGCAGTGCCGGCCATCTCCCGAGTGCTCCACCCTCCATCTCTGTTTGCCTCCGCCTTCCGACTCGCAGCTCGGCCCCACTGCAGAGCCACCCGATCGAGCCCCAGCCTGCCGACCAGAAAGGATCAGTGCAGTACCTGCCACCAGCCCGGCTAGCTGGTGAAACCACAGTTTTTTTGTTTTTTCTTTTTTTTTCTTCGACCTTCGTCTGAGGAATCGATCTCCTTGTGGTGCTGCCAAATTGCAGGTAAGTCCTTTTCCAATTCGTCGCCACTGCTGTATCCATGTGTTAATGAAGACACGGAATGCAGGAGTTGGTTTAACAGGTGTTTACTGAACAAAGTCTGGAGGTGAACTAAAAGATACAAGACACTATACAGGCTTATATACGTGAGTGGTCACTACCGGTATTACAGTACACAGGGGCTCTTAAAAGTACACACACTACACCTTCCCTCTGATACGATCTCCCTGAACTCACTGAACATCACCCCAGGCATTCTTTCTCCCTGCTCACCACCATTCCCACTGATACCATCTCCCTGAACTCATTGATCATCACCCCATTGATCCTTTTCTCCCACGGCTCCTCCATTCCCTCTGACACCCGCTACCTGAACACACTGATCATCATGCCAGAAATCCTTTCTCCCTTCTCTCCATCATTCCCACTGATATGATCTCCCTGAAATCACTGAACATCACCCCAGGGATCCTTTCTCCCTGCTCTCCTCCATTCCCTCTGAATCCATCTACCTGAGCACACTGAACAACACACCAGGAATCCTTTCTCCCTGCTCCCTACCATTCCCTCTGATACCATCTCCCTGAACACACTGAACATCACCCCAGGGATCCCTTCTCCCCGCTCTCCTCCATTCCCTCTGATACCATCTCCCTGAACACACTGAACATCACCCCAGGGATCCTTTCTCCTGGCTCTCTTCCATTCCTTCTGCAACCATCCCCATGAACTCACTCAACATCATCCCAGGGTATCTTTCTCCCTGCTCGCCTCCATTCTATCTGATAGCATCTCCCTGAACATCACCCCAGGGATCCTTTCTCCTTTCTCTCCTCCATTCTCTTTTAAACCATCTCGCTGAAATCACTGAACATCACGCCATGGATCCTTTCTCCGTTCTCTCCTCCATTCCCTCTGAGACCATCTCTCTGAACACACTGATCATCACCCCAGCGATCCTTTCTCCCCGCTCTCCTCCATTCCCTCTGATACCATTACCCTGTGATCCTTTCTCCCTGTTCTGCTGCAATCCCTCTTATACCATCTATCTGAACTCACTGAAGATTTCTCAGGGATCCGCCAGTGATGTTTGCTCCCTTTTCACCTGAAATTTTGGAAACCGCCCTTCACAGTCTCATCTTTTTTCGGAGCCTCCCGACCAGGGGAACACCTCCACAGGTTTCTGGTCAGACCCGAATATTTTCAGGCATTTCCTTTCTGACGCGTCATTGCTTTTCCTCTAAACTCATGGGGTCCAGGCATGAGGTCCCCTGCAGTAATATAGAACAACGGTTTGCGAGAGGGAAGAATCAACGGCGCTACTGAAGGGTCTTGGAAGAAAGTTTGGGAATGAATGAATTTGGTGATTAATCTCTGTCTCTGTCCCAAGCTATCTCCCGCCATATAAGCTACGATTACCCACATCCATCATCGCTGTTTCCCCCGTATCGCTGCCCTGTCTCCAGTTTTGGCGTTTCTCATAGAATCTTTAACAGGTGCCCCCCATCACCGCCTTGAGGCAGGTGTCACAGGCTGCAGAAACTGGGGCTCTTAAGAGCTGAACGGAGGTTGGAGACGGACGGTGAACCCATGACCCTGAATCAGTAGGAGTTACAGCCAATCACGAAACTCTGACAGACTGAAACGATTATGGCGTCACCCACTGGAGTTCAAACTAGCGGCCATGTTTGTATTACGTTAGCAAAATACTGCGGGTGCTGGAAATCCGAAATAACAACAGCAAATGCTGGAAAAAATCAGCAGGCCAGGCAACATCCGTGAAGAGAGAAATAGAGTCAAAGTTTCAGGTCGAAACACTTCGTCAGGACTGAAGAAACACAGGAAATTAAACAGATTAAAAGGCCAAGTTTTGGACTGGGAAATGGGGATGAAAGACCAAAAGAGAGGTGAAGAGACATTAAGAGTTATTCAAAACGAGACGAGATGATGATAGGACTAGTAAAGAGACAAAAGACGGCTCTACATGAGGTGTGAAATGCGCTGCCAGAATGAGAGACAGCTGCCATGGGGGAGAGAAAAAACGGGGAAGGGCGCAAACAAATGGTGTGGATAAAAAAAATATATATATAAATGTAATGGGGTCGAAGTTATGATCTCAAATTGCTAAAACTCGATATTAAGTCTGGAAGGCTGTAAAGTGTCTAATCGGAAGATGAGGTGCTGTTCCTCGAGATTACGCTGGGTTTCCGTGGAACAGTGCATGAGCCCAAGGATGGTGAGGTTTGAGTGGGAAAGGGGCGGTGAATTAAAATGACAGGCGACCTGAAGCTCGGGGTCACCCTTACAGACTGAATCGAGGTGTTCTGCAAAGCGGTCACCCAATCTGCGTTTGGTCTCTCCAATGTAGAGGAGACCACATTGTGAGCAGCGAATACAGTATACTAGATTGCAAGAAGTACAAGTAAATCGCTGTTTCACCTGGAAGGGGTGTTTGGGGCCCTGGACAGTGGAAAGGGGGTAGGTATAAGGGTTAGTGTTGCATCTCCTGCACTTGCACGGGAAGGTGCCGGGCGAAGGGGAAGTGGTGCTGGGGGTGATAGAGGAGTGGACTAGGATGCCTTGCAGGGAGCGGTCCCTACGGAATGATGAAAAGGGAGGGGAGGGGAAGATGCGTTTGGTGGTGGGAGCACATTGGAGGTGGCGGAGGATGATATGTTGAATGTGGAGGCTGTTGGGGTGAAATGTGAGGACAAGGGGTACCCTATCATGGTACCGGGAGGGAGGGGCAGGGGTGAGGGCAGAAGTGCGGGAGCTAGAACGGACACAGTCAGGGGCCGTGTCAAACATGGTAGAGGGGAATCCTCGGTTGAGGGAAAAGGAAGACATGTCAGAAGCACTGGTGTGGAAGGTGGCATCGTCGGAGCAGATGTGGTGGAGATGGAGGAACTGGGAGAATGGAATAGAGTACTTAAAGGAGGTGGGGTGGGAGGAAGTGTAGTCCAGGTATCTGTGGGAATCAGTGGGCTTGTAGTGAATGTTGGTCAATAACATATCCCCAGAGATGGAGACGGAGAAATAGGTCTCGTTTTGTATACCTCTTAATGTCTCTTCACCACTCTTTTGTTCTTTAATCTCCATTTCCCAGCCCCCAAACTGGCCTTTCAATCTGTTTCATTTCCTGTGTATCTTCAGTCCTGACAAAAGTTTTCGCCCTGAAACGTTGACTCTATTTCTCTCTCTACTGATGTTGCCTGGCAGCTGAGTTTTTCCAGCATTTTCTGTTGTTATTTGTATTACGTTGCCTCGGTGACCTTTATGTGACGTTTTGCCGGCAATGTTTGTGTGACGTTTTCGGGCAGGTTTGAGAAAGGCGCTGTTGGCCATGTTTGTCTGACGTAACACGCTGCGCAGATCTGCTGTTAATTTAAATAAACAGCTCGATTGAAAGGAGAATTACTTCAATTTCCATCAAATTAAAAATGTTCGATCTTATTCAATATAAGTGAATATTTGGCGGGTGAGAGAATAACAGAGCTGTCGTTCAAGCTGTTGGTGAGGTGTGAATGTACGAACAGTCCTCCCAGAATGCAGAGTGGCCCATGTCACAATGAGCCATTTCATTTCCTCTGTGAATTGTGGGAGCCGCAGCCCACCAGGGCCGAGTCATTAACCGAATGAATCAAAACCCAATCTCCTTCAGCCGGGAGCTGGCCGGGTTGTTGGTCCCGACAGACTGCTGGTGCCCTGTTGAGCGAAGAGAATTTCTGAACCGATTGAACAACTAATGCAGGAGCTACATGAAAAAATAACTAAGTGGCCTATTCCTGTTCCTATGTTCTTGTAACTTAAAGGAGGTGTTGATCGCTCATCAACCCAAATGGTGAATGTCGGATTCAACCAAAGAAAACGAAAGAAGTAATTCACCCAGTCCCTGTGGAAACAGGCAGACAAAAAATATAAGCCCTAGGGTTAAATACCAAAAGGCAAAAGATACTTTTTTATGGTTAGAATGGATTTTCAGTCTTCTCCCAGGATCATCTTATACCTGATTGTGAATTTGCAGAAGTGAGATAACTCTATTTTTTTTTACCAAGGGACCATCGAGTGAGACGCTGTTCCTCTGAGGACAGGTGAACTCACCAATTTAACTCCAGTAACTTCTGGGAGCACAAAACGATTTAAATCACTCAGTTTCGGATAAACACGTCCCAGAGCAGCTGGTGGGTGACCTTATTTCCAGTAACCTCAGTTCAATGGTTAAAGGCCGACCCTATGTGTGAACACCTGCACAACACGGACATAGATCGGCGACCGGGTGATTCCGTGGGATTTGCTGCCATCCAATGGAATAAATCAGACTTACTCCCCGGTAATTTTACCTTCAATTCGGTGAAAATAATCTTAACGACTTACCCTTGTCAAACTTTCAGATTGAGATTTTGCCAAAACGGTTGTGACAATTAAAGTTTTATTTATTACAAGACAAAGCACATTTAATAAGTCAGATTACTAACAATTTTACCAGCTAAGGCCACACATACAATAGAAATGACATTAGCCGTTCCTAATGTGAGCAGAGTCGACATCTTGTTCATTGACTGCCTCAAGCTCGTACCTATCAGGATTTTTTATCTTTTGTGTGCTTTGTCTTTTATAGTCTTAGCAACGTCTTGCTAACTTGATGGCAACATGTCAGCACTTTCTGGTCATTTTTAATTAATATGTAACACGCTAACCCATTAAATAATCTTGTAAATTATATCATTATCTTTCGTGATTCTGTGCAACGTTATCCAGTCTTTGTGCATTGTTCCTTACACGGTTTGAAGCTTACTAACTCAACTTTTCTGATACCATCTCTAATAATCTTGTCCTCAATGTGACCTCCTGGAACCGGCTTAAAATTCAGATTATATTTGAATACATAGGATTTCCAGCACAGAAATAGATCATTCGGACCAACCGGTCCATGATGGTGTTTATGCTCCACTCGAGCCTCCTCCCGTCTTTCCTCATCTAACTCTATCAGCATAACCCTCTATTCCCTTCTCGCTCATATGCTTGTCTAGCCTCCCCTTAAATGCATCTATTCTATTCGCTTTGACCACTCCCTGTGGTAGCGAGTTCCACATTGTCACCACTCTCTGGGTAAAGAAGTTTTCTCTTGAAAGAAGTTCAGACATAACCTGCTTATACTTGCCTGATACGTACATTCTCGCATTTCTGGTACCATCCTGGTAAATCTTCGCTGCACCCTCTCCTGTGCCTCTATATCTTTTTTATAATATTGCGACCAGAATTGTAGGCAGTACTCCAAGTGTTGTCTAAACAATGTTCGATACAAGTTTAGCATATATTAGCATAGAATCTCAGTCTTAATATGAATAAGTGTCTTTAATATTGAGAATTGTTTAAAAAGTTATTACAATTTTTGGGGTCATTCCCACCTGACCTATCTCTGGCTACACGGTGGACTGATATTTGATACCAATCATTATTTGCCGGTTTGCCATGCGTTAGAACTGAAGCAGTGGTTCACCGATATAAACAGTTCCAGGCCACCTGCAGTTGTGTTTGTTTTATCAATGAAACTGGCGCATTCCCAGAGATACAGAAAAAGCAACAAATTCTGCCCTCGCACAATTAATAGAATAATCAGATGCAATCATTATTCGATGTGAACGGTTTTATATGAGTTTTATGTGGGTTGTGCTCGGGTCTGATTGCACAGGAATGCCTTCACGTGTCTATGTCTGTCCCGTTGTGATTAATAGGCCGCAACAGGCAGTAGCTTTGCCCCAGAAACCTGCGGCAGTTATTGTGCGAGGCTTTAGCTCTTTGCCATCACTGTGAGCCAAGGTGTACAGTAATACCCCGTGGTGCATGTCAGACAGCCGCAACCCCGAGATGGTCAATCGGTACAACTTGTCTGACTGCTGGTCTGTTTTTGAAAACCGACCTTGAGCAAAATCCACCAGATATTCAGAACTGCCGTCCGCGTAAGCACTGCACTGCAAACTCGGACTGTCTGCCCGGGTATTCGCTGTGAAGGGTGCGGGTTAATGTGGCATCTTCTCCCTCTGTCTGTGTGACCGAGGATTCCCACTGAGTAACAGAGTCTCCATTTCTCAGATCAGCAACACGCGATTAAAGGAAGTGGAAATCATCGATTCAAAGATCAAACTGAACCGCACTGAAACTGAAAATGCGCAGTGAGATTTACATGAAATTAAATAGAATTTAAAGCATAAAATAGTTCATTTGGCCCACCTGGACTGTGCCGGTGTTTATGCTCCGCACACGCCTCCCACGCACCCTTCATCGAACAGCATAACTTTCTATTCTTTTCTCCCTCATACACTTATCCAGCTTCCCCTTAAATGTTTATATGATGTTCGCCTCAAACACTCCCTGTGGTAACGAGTTCCACATTCTCACCACTCATTTGGTGAAGATGTTTCTCCTGAATTCACTATTGGATTTTTTGTGACAATATAACATTTCTGGCCCTTAGTTTTGAAATCGCCCACAAGTGAAAACATCTTCGCTAAGTCTATCCTTTCAAACACTTCATAATTTTAAAGAACTCTATAATGTCACCTCTCAGCCTTCTATTTTCTAAAGAAAAGAGCCCCAGCTTGTTTAGTCTTTACTGATAATTTTAATTTCTCAGTTTTACTATCATCCTTGTATTTTTGATACCTTCGCCCGTGCCTTTCTTATAAATTGGAGACCGAAACTGTGCACAGTCCTCGAAGTACGGTCCAAACAAGGGTCTGCACACGTTTAGCATAACATCTCTGGTTTTAAATTATATTCCTCCTGAAATGAACCCCTTTTAAAAGTTAGAATCCTCTTACCAAAAAAGAATGTCACCCACACCACAGCGAGAATGGAGAGTCACATTGCTGCTGCTCCGGAGTCCTTGGGGCTTTTTGTGTCTCAGAAACCCGCAGGTCATCAAATGGAAAGCCTGATGTCACTGTTGAAGAACACGAAATAGAAAGAACTGAGAGCACCTCCTGGAACTGGTCTGATACACTTCCTGAAGAACATCAAATACAAAGAGCTGAGATCGCCGACTGGGCCTGGTCAGATGTCATTTTCTGAAGAACATCAATTAGAAAGAGAGGAGATCATCGACTGGTGTTGATCTGATGTCATTTCATGCAGAACATCGAATGAAAGAGCTGAGAGCGCCGACTGGGCCTGGTCTGGAGTCACTCCCTTAGCCAAAGTATGTGTTTGTTGTAGAGATTTGAATCATTCACTAAAGTCACATTCTGCTGATCAACGAGAGAAATAATAATGGAATGAGACAGCTTAATCTCTAATTTATCGGAGAAGAATTTGATCTCGAATTGACGCGAGAGACAGCTTGATCTCCAATTGAACCGAGAATCAGCTTGATCTCAAATTGACCCGAGAGACAGCTTGATCTCTAATTGACCTGGGAGACAGCCTGATCTCTATTTGACCTGAGGAAAGTAGTCTCAAAGTGACAAAATTTATTTGAATGTAGATGGTGTTCGGTTTATTTCACTCACTCTCACTAATCAGGCGGAAGTGGTGAGAGAGACATGGGTTTGATTAAACTTCTGCTGGGGATACCTAAGGTGGACATTTTCTCTGGTCTCTCTCTGATTAACCTTCTGCTGGGAACACACATGGTGAAGATTTACTCTGGTCACTCTCTGATTAACCTTCTGTTGGGGACACACAACGTGAAGATTTTCTCTGGTCTCGCTCTGATTAACCTTCTGCTGGGTTCACACAAGGTGAAGAACTTCTCTGGTCTCTCTCTGATTAACCTGCTGCTGGGATCACACAAGGTGTACAATTTCTCTGGTCTCTCTTTGATTAAACTTCTGCTGGGGTCACACAAGGTGAACAATTTCTCTGGTCTCTCTTTGATTCACCTTCTGCTGGGGTCACACAAGGTGAAGAATTTCTCTGGTCTCTCTCTGATTAACCTGCTGCTGGGGACACCAAAGGTGATGAATTTCTCTGCTCTCTCTGATTAAGCTTCTTTTGGAGTCACACAAGGTGATGATTTTCTCTGGTCTCTCTCTGATTAACCTTCTGCTGGGGTCACATAAGGTGAAGAATTTCTCTGGTCTCTCTTTGATTAACCTTCTGCTGGGGACACACAAGGTGAAGAACTTCTCTGGTCCCTCTCTCTGATTAAACTTCTGCTGGGGTCACACAAGGTGAATAATTTCTCTGGTTTCCCTCTGATTAACCTTCTGCTGGGGACACACAAGGTGAATAATTTCTCTGATCACTGTCTGATTAACCTTCTGTTGGAGTCACACAAGGTGAAGGTTTTCTCTGGTCTCTCTCTGATTAACATATTGCTGGGGTCACACAAGTGAAGATTTTTTTCTGGTCACTCTCTGGTAACGACATCCCAAACAGAGCGGGAAATCTCATCTGAATGTTAGTTGAGTGGAATGGTCATTCATTCTTTCGGAATGCATTCACTATATTACTAGAAGTAGTGATCAGATGAAATCTACCCGATGGAGTGAATAGCTCAGAGCAAACATGAATGTTACAGGAGAGTGAAGTCAATGCCCCAGGTGAACCGTCACACACCGACAGAAATTAAACAAACCCACAGAGAGGGGGCTGTTTCGATCCCTTTGAATATAATCCAAAACCTAAGAAAATCTGCAAATTTTTGTGTTGTTTTACGTGGAGTGAAAATGAAAAAATTACACGGGCATTGAAAAGGGGAATCTTGAAATTCAACACGTATTACACTCGCCTATTAAACCTGCGCGAGTTTCCTCCTGTTCATCTCTCATTATAGACTGAATTAAATCTAAAATCCTACTCCTCTATTGAGAGCTGTCGGGAGCGGCCCTGTGGGGCTATTTTGTCCTGACAGCAACTGCCCTATTAGGACCATCACAGGCGGGAAGTGCGGCCACACACTGGTCTATTTACACACAGTTTCTGTGCAGTTTTTGTACAGGACGAGCACGGAGCTGTGCAGCTGTGGGTCTCAGAGCCCACTAATAAATGGAGCCATCTGACAGCTCCGCCCCAGAAACTGTCAGCTATGGGTCTCAAAGCGCAGTAATAAATGGCGCCACCTGACAGCTCCGCCCAAGAAACTCTCAGCTGTGGGTCTCAGAGAGCAGCAATACATGGTGCCACCTGACACCACCGCCCCAGAAACTCTCAGCTGAACCACGCACTCTTCTGCTCGCAGATTTTACCGTAGCTGCCGGTACCAGAAAGCTCAGCGTTTGTATTTGTTGCTGTAAGACTACAATTCAATGTCACCAAATCAACTTGCCGACCCGTCCTGTTCGACTACTCTTCCACAAACAGCAATGTATTCATGACCACATGCTCTGTTTAAGTGATGTTGATTGAGGGATAAGTACTGGTCAGGACACCGGGGATAACTCCTCTGCTCCTCTTCGAGATAGTGACGTGGGATCTTATACGTCCACCTGAGAGAGCAGACGGGGTCTCGGTTTAAAGTCTCATCTGAAAGACCGCACCTCCGACAGTGCAGCACTCCTTAGTACTGCACTGGAGTGTCAGCCTAGATTTTCGTGCACAAGTCTCTGGAGTGGGACTTGATCCCATAACCTTCTGACTCAGAGGCGAGAGAGCTGTCCACTGAATCATAGCTGAGAGCTGAGAGGGTAAATAGTCGAGTGGGATATGCTGCGGGAATGAATAGACACTAGAGATTGGGAGGAGCTGAAGCTCCGAGAGGGCAGTGGAAGGAAGACCCACCGGCAGCGACAGCAGCGAGAGCGGCGCTGGGAGAAGTCTGAACGACAGCGGGGTGTATAAGGAGCGGGAGAGAGATCGAGGCCCGAGTCACCGGCAGCAACAGCAGCGAGAGAGGTGCTGGGAGGAGCCTGAGCAGCAGCGAGGTTTGTAAGAGCGGGAGAGAGAGGGTGGCCCAGAGTCACGGACAGCGGCAGCAGCGAGAGCGGCCCTGGGAGGGATCTGAACGACAGCGTGGAGTATAACGAGCGGGAGAGAGAGCGAGGCCCAGATTCACCGGCAGCAGCTGCAGCGAGAGCGGCCCTGGGAGGAGCCTGACGTTGGCACAAGGAAAGCAAGTGATTGGTGAGTAGTGGGTGAGTGTTTTTTTTTATGTCGAAAGTTTATTCTGTTAAGTTATTTCTTAGTCTTTAAATAAAGGGTTGTTCTTAGCCTTTTAAATAACGTTTAGTACTTAGTCTTTCAATAGTCTGTAAGATAAAGGGTTGCAAGGAATGGCAGAGCAGCTCATTCTAGCGGAGTGCACACCCTGAGGCGTGGGGAAATTCATGGACACTTCGCGTTGTATGGATGACTAAATGTGCAATAAGTGTCACCAGCTGCAATGACTCGCGCGATGAATTACGGAGCTTGAGCGGTGACTGGAGTCACTGTGGTGCTTCCATGAGGCTGAGATCTACGTGGATAGCACGTTTAGTGAGCTGGTCACCCCGCAGCCTAAGAGAGAGTGGACAGAGAGCAAGTGGGTGGTCACCAGACAGAAGAAGACCAGGCAGGCAGTGCATGAGGTCCCGGAGGGCATCACGCTCTCCAACCAGTATTCTGGTGCTGGAGGAAGGGCTTTAGATTCCTGAGGCATTGGGACCATTTCTGGAGGAGGTGGAACCTGGACAAGGTGGACGGGGACAAATATCCTCGCGGGAGGGGGGCGGGTTTTGCTGGTGCTGTTGGAGAGGGGGATGGTAACCTAAGAAAATCGTCAGTAGGGAGGGAAGAAAAACTGGAATTTGAAAACAAAAACTTAGAAATAAATTGGAAGGACAGAGGAATCAAGGGCTAGATATTAGTCAACAAGGAGAGTTGCCTGTACTAAATGGTTTCTACTTCAATGCAAGGAGTATCGCGAATAAGGCAGATGAGCTGAGGGCACAGGTAGATATTTGGGACTAAGATATTATAGCTATTACAGAGACGTTGCTGAAGGAGCGGCAGGCATGGCAGCTCAACATTCCTGTTTACAGGATTTACAGACGGGATAGAAAGGGAGTTAAAAAGGGAGGGGGTCGTGGTATTGATTAAAGGAACTATTACAGCTGTGAGGAGGGATGATATGTGGGAGGGATCATCAAACGAGGCCATATTGGTCGAATTGAAAAACAAAAAAGGGGCGATCACACTGCGGGCATGCTCTAGACCTCCAAAAAGTGAGAGGGAGATAGAAGAGTAAATATGTAGACACATTTCTGTGAAGTGCAAAAACTATCGGGTAGTAAGAGTAAGGGATTTCCACTCCTCTTCCCTTCTTAGGCAGTCGCTCGGATCCGAGGATGACTTGCTTCCACATTAAAAATGAGTTTTCAGGTGACTGATGAGCACAATGCGGGACCTACAGTCTCTGTCACAGGTGAGGCAAATGGTGGTTGAAGGGGTGGGTGGATGGGGTGCTTGGGTTGACGTGTGCTCCTTGCGCTGCTTGCGCTTGCTCCTAGCGAAGAGACTCGAGGAGTTCAGCACCTTCCTGGATGCTTCTCCTCCACATTGTGCGGCCTTGGGCTAAGGAATCTCAGGTGACAGTAGGGATGTTGCACTTTTTCAAAGGGGCTTTGAGGGTGTCCTTGAAGTGTTTCCTCTGCCTACCTGGGGCTCTCTTGCCATGATGGAACTCCGAGTAGAGCGTCTGTTTTGGCAGGCCTGTATCGGGCATGTGGACGATGTGACCCATTCATTGGAGCTGATCGAGCGTGGTCAAGGCTTCATAGATACATAGAGATAGGAACAGGAGTAGGCCATTCGGCCCTTCGAGCCTGCTCCGCCATTCAATGAGATCATGGCTGATCAGCTTCGATGCTGGGGATGTTGTCCTGAGCGAGAACACTGACTTTGGAGCGCCTATCCAGCCAATGGATTTGCAGGATCTTGCGGAGGCAACTTTGGTGGAACCTCTAGTGTGCTTTGAGATGCCTGATGTACACGGTCCACCTCTCTGATGCATACAGCAAGGGGTGCGGTTATCATTGCTGATACCTGGGATGGCAGGAATGACGTATGAGGATGTTGCATTTGCAAAGATAATCCAGAGGCCGTATTCAGAGCTCAGTTCATGTTGCTTTTAATGGCTGATCCAAACACACTCTCTCAGGCAAAAGCAATCGAATACCTATATCCAAATTCAGACACAATACAACGATAACAGCACTATCAAACTCCATGTGCTCAGGCCAAGGCAATCGAGTACCTATCACCAATGTCAGACATAACATTTCCTCCCCCCTCACAGAATGTAAAACATGAAATGTAGTGACAAAGTCCTGTAGGTGGCCAGAGCGAGAACGTGTACGAGCAGGCCGAGGTGCGGACTGGTGAAGTGCAGGCCGAAGTGGGGACTGGTGAGGAGCAGGCTGAGGCACAATATCTGCTTGAGGGTTAGCTGGCTGAGCCACATGTGCATCCCGCCACTCTAGGGGTAGGGCTTGGGGATTAGGTCCGTATAAACCCGCATCAGGTGGTGCTGGCACATTCCAAAGGCGGCTGGCATGCCACCGAGAGCCTTCAGTGAGGCAGAAAGTGGCTGGTCCAAGTTGGCGGCTGATTTGGAGAGGGTCGGACCAGAATGAGGCCATCTTATTGTTGCGGAGAGGCCTGCGGACTCTGACCCAATGGGAGACTGAGATGTTGGGCGCCTTGGCACTCTTTGACTGGTCGAATTGGAGATTCATCTTCTCCTGCTGTCCAGCGACTGTGGCTTGAGCCCTTGGAGCAGTGCTCAGAGCTAGCGAGGGGCGGAGCCTGCCAAGGGGCAGCATGAGCTCACGGCCTAGCATGAGGGAAAGGGTGAGACCCCTGTAGTATAATGCTGGGAGTCTCTGTAGTGCAGCAGTGTATGGAGGAGTGCCTTGTCAAATGCTCACCCCTGGGATAGGTGTGCTCTGAGGCCATTTTTCAGGGACTGGTTAAAACGCTCCACCCCCCCCCCCATTTGACTCGGGGTGGTATGTGACGGGTGCCTTTGCTCTCAAGGTAAGAGGAGAGTTCCGAAGAGACCATTTGGGGGCCATTGTCTGTGGTGATGGCCTTTGGATGCCCCCAGCAGCAGAAGAGTGACTCAAGTATCTCGATGATGACCCGAGAGGCGACGGAGCCCACGGCAGTGACCTCTGGCCATTTTGAGTGCACGTCATAGGTCAACACTAAGAACCGTTGATGGTGGGGGACACCATGGATCTCCCCGCAGACGTCCAGCTGCAGGTGCTCCCAAGGCTGAGAGGGCCATTTTTCGGACAGCAGATCATAACAGGGGTTGCAGGGGTGGAGGAGCTTGGTGGCCAGTCTTGTCACTTACAAGGCAGGCTGCACAGTCCTTGACCAGGGCCTCGATTTCCCTGTCGCTACACGGCCACCGCACTAGGTTTTGGCATCGTTGTTTGAGCTTCACTATGCCCAAGTGGCCCTCGTGCACCATGGATAAAACACGTGCATGAAGGGCACTTGGGACCACAGTGCAAAGCCCACGTGCAACACAGGAGTCATTCCAGCAGGAGAGTTCCTCTTTAACTCTGGAGTAGGCAGACAGTTCCTCAGGCTCCTTGCGAGGCTAGCCATCTCTAATGAAGGTGCACAGCTGGGAGAGTGCCAGATCCTGTTCAGAGGCTACTTTGAGCTCCTGGAGAGAGACTGTGGTTTGGAGAGGCGTGTGCAGCACCTGGACGATATCCTGTTCCACATGTTCAGACCCGGCGAGTGGGGCTGGGGCAGAGACAGTGCGGGAGAGCAGATCTGCAACAACATTGTCACGTCCTGGTGTGAACTGGAGACTGAAATTGCATTAGCAGAGGGGGTCAGACCAGCGGTGTAGACACAGTGGTCTGTGGCCCGTACCGGAAGTCGATAGCAGGGCTGTGAGAGACTGGTGATCGGTTTGCAGGGTGAAGGCACGGCCATACGCACACAGGTGCCACCACTCATATGCCCAGACGCACGCCAGCACCTGACGCTCACCTACTGAGTACTTCTGTTCAGTGGGGCTAATGGCTCGGGAGGCAAAGGCGATTGGTTTCTCCACTCCATTCTGTATCTGTGATAGCACCGTCCCGACAGCTGCAGTGGATGCATCGCAGGTGACGAGGGTGGTGCTGGCGACGTCAAAGTGAGCCAACACTTGAGGCGATGTGAGCTGCGATTTGAGGAGGCGAACAGCTTCTGTAAAGGCTTGTGGCCACACCCAGGGCTCATCCTTTTGCAGGAGCTGGTGCAGTGGGGCTGTGGCGGCTGAGTATTGGGGCAAAAACTTCAGGTAGTACCCAGTCTTGCCAAGGAAGGAGGCAACCTATGCTGCAGAGCTTCGTTCTGGTATGCTGTGAATGGCATCCACGTTTGACTGGAGTGGGGATATACCATCAGCCAACAACCGGACCCCCACAAATTCGATCTCTGAAACAGCAAAGACACACTTTTCGCCATTTAGTGTGAGCTTGTGTTTTGCTAGAGCCGTGAAAACTCTGTGAAGGCGTTCGTCATGAGTGGAGGTCGAGGGCCCATGCACAATGATGTCATCCAGGTAGATGGCCACCCCAGGAATGCCCGCGAGCACAGAGGACATCACCTTTTGGAAGCAGCTGGGTGCAGAGCTAAGTCCAAATGGCATCCTGGTGTACCGAAAGACGCCAGAATGTGTCACAAAAGCAGTGAGGTCCCTGCTGCTTGGGTGGAGGGGAACCTGTAGATAGCCCTGTCGAAGGTCCAGTTTCGAGAACAGGATGGAACCATAGAACTGCGCTGTGAGTTCCTCTGACGTGGGCAGTGGATTTTTGTCATGGATTATGGCCTTATTCACTGCTCGAAGATCGACACAGACGCGTAGACCACCTGACTTTTTCATTGCGACCACCAGGTTGGAGAACCATGGGGAGGCATCAACTGGTTCGATGATGCCTACTTTCAGTAGCTGTCTTATTTCAGCTGTGACCCCGTCACGGAGAGCAAGCAGGATGCGGCGCAGTGGCTGAATGACAGGGGTAACGGTGGAGTCAACCATGGGCTGGTGGGTGAAGGCAGTCAGGCAGCCCAGACCCTCGAAGAGTGCTGGCCATGTTTGGCACCATGGTGAAGCGACGTGAAGAAACGCAGACCCGCCGGTGTCCAAGAGACAAAAACCCAGGTCAGTGAAAAGATCCAGTCCCATCAGGCTAGCTCCTTGGCATACCACATGAAAACAAAAACCTGGCAAACCTTTTGTTCCATAGCGTACAGTGAGGTTGACTGAGCCCACTAGTCCAATTTTCGAATTACCATACCCGCAAAGGGCAGTGGAGGGCGCAGAGAGTGGCAGGGAGCTGAAAAAGCGTTTGAATGTGTCCACATTAAGCAGTGAGACGCTGGCACCGGTATCCAACAACAGAGGGATGCACACATCATTCAGGTCAATTGTGCATGACTTAAAAGCCACTACTGGCCCAGAGCTCACGTTGTGAATTATAGGCCATCTGCTTGAGGACTGAGAGTGTTCATTTGCAGCAACAGGGGCAGAGCGGCAGACATTGGCAAAGTGATTTTGTTTTCCACAATTACGACAGGCTTGGCCATGCGTGGGGCAATTCTGCGCTCTGGTAGCATGTGAACGAGATCTGCAGTTTCCACACTGTTGCTGCGGTAGCGCGCATTGCTGCCATCATGCGAGCATTACCGTGTCAGAGCTGTTGGGGCCGACGCCGCTGTCACTGGGTGTGTGTGCTAGTTTCGCTGCACATTCGGCTGCAGACTCCACTTGAAAGGCAATGTTGACTGCCTGTGACAACGACAGGTCATTGGACTCGAGTAACAGTCTTTCATACACTCTCACCTTGTTGGTGTGCTCTATTACTTGATCACGCACCATCTCGTCTCGTAGTGCACTGAACTTGCAAGAGCTAGCTAACCCCCACAAATTAGCCACGGATTGATGCACCGACTTGCCGGGGAGAAGGTGACACTGTCTAAAAATGAATTGCCGCAGGAGGGCACTTTGTGGGGCAGAGGAGTGTGTGCGTAACAGAGCCACAGCCACATCATACGTTTGAATTGAGTCTGCTGTGCATAATGTCCCAAGAACACGCTGGCCCTCCGCTCCCAAGCAATGGGATAACAGTGCCTTTTTCCGTGCTGTACTCACATTTTCTAGTCCAAGAGCAATGAGGTAGGTTTCAAAGGACTGTAACCAGCGAACTCATGGGATCGGGAGCTCATCGGGTAGTGCAAGGAAGGGAGAAGGTGGTGGAAGGGAGATTTCAGCCATCTTCATCACCAAATGTTGCATTTGCAAAGATAATCCAGTGGCCGTATGCAGAGCTCAGTTTATGTTGCTTTTAAGGGCTGATCCAAGCACACTCTCTCAGGCATAAGCAATCGAATACATATATCCAATGTCAGACACAATACAACGGTAACAGCACTATCAAACTCCATGTGCTCAGGCCAAGGCTATCGAGTACCTAACACCAACGTCAGAAATAACAGTGGAGCGATTGCGCCGTTTGGGCTTATGCTCGCTGGAGTTTAGAAAAATGAAAGTGGATCTCATTGAAACTTATAATATTCTAACGAGAATAGACAGACTAGAAGCAGGAAGGATGCGGGGAGTCCAGAACCAGGGGTCACACTCTCACTATAAGGGGCAAGCCATTTAGGACAGACTTGAGGTGGAATTTCTTCACCCAGAGAGTGGTGAACCTGTGGAATTCTCTACCACGGAAGGCAGTTGAGGCCAATTCATTAAATATATTCAAGAAGGAGTTAGATATATTTCTTAATGCTAAAGGGATCAAGGGATATCGGGAGAAGGCAGGGACAAGGTACTGAGTGTGGATGATCAGCCATGATTTCCATGAATGGCGCAGCAGGCTCGAGGGGCCGAATGGACTACTCCTGCTCCTATCTTCTATGTTTCTATGTTTCTATGCTGCTTTTTAGAGCTTGAGCTTAGTGCCGGGTTTGAGGTCCTGGTCTTCAAACACTCTCATCCTCAGACGACTGAATGCTGTACCGGCACACTGAAGGTGGTGTTGGACATCGTTATCAACGTCAGCACTTGTTGACAGTATGCTACCGAGGTATGAAAAGTGGTCCACTTTGTCCAAGGTATGGTCATAGATTTTGATAATTGCGGGGCAGTACTGTGTGGTGGGGCAGGTTGATAGAGGACCTTTGTCTTACAAATGTTTAGTGTAAGGTCCATGCTCTCGTATGCTTCGGTGAAGATGGTGATGATGGTTTGGAGTTCGACCTCGGACCTTATCTGGACCCCAATATTAACAGGACAAAATTAGTATGAAGTGTATAGGGGGTGCAGAATTCCTAAAATGCATCCACGAGAACTTTTTTAGCCAGTATGTAGCAAGCCCAAAAGGGAGGGGCAGTTCTGGAATTAGTTTTAGGGCCTGAAGCTGGGCAGATAGAATTCGTATCAATGGGGGAGCATTTTCGTGCTAGTGACCATAATTCAGTTAGTTTTAAGATAGTTATGGAAAAGGACAAAGTTAGACCAGGAATAAAAATTATAAAGAGGGGAGAAGCAAATTTTGCGAAGCTCAGAGGGGATTTAGCCATAGTGGACTGGAAACAGATATTTGAAGGTATATCAGTGTCAGAGCAGTGGGAGGCATTCAAGGAGGTGACCCAGAGGGTTCAGAACAAATATGTGTCATTAAAGAGAAAAGGTGGGACAAACAAACCTAGAGCACCCTGGATGTCTCTGGACATACAGGGTAGAATAAAGAAAAAAAGGGAGGCATATGACAGATAGCGAGGGCTAAATACTGCAGATATTTAGAGGAGTACAGAAAGTGCAGGGGAGCAATTAAAAATGAGATTAGGAAAGAAGAAAGAGAGCAAAGAAAAATTCTTGGCAAGAAAAATCAAGGAAAACACAAAGATGTTTTATTAATATATTAAGAGTACAAAGATAACTAAAGAAAGGGTAGGGCCAATTAAAGTGCATGAGGGTAATCTGTGTGGAGGCGGGAGATGTCAGTAGTGTTCTTAATGAATACTTTGCGTCTGTTTTCACAAAGGAGTGTGGTGAAGCAGACATTGCTATCAGGGAGGAGAAATGTGAACTATTAGATGAAATAAACATAGTGAGAGAGGAAATATTAAGGGTATAGCTGCTTTAAAAGTAGATAAATTCCCAGGCCCGGATGAAATGTTTGCCAGGCTGTTAAGCGAAGCAAAAGAGGAAGTAGCAGCGACCCTAACCCTGACCATCATTTTCCAATCATTTCTGGCTTCAGGTGTGGTGCTGGAGGACTGGAGGACTGCTAATGTGGTACCCCTGCTTAAAAATGTATAAAAGGATAGACCGAATAATTACAGGTCAGTCTGCCTAACCTCCGTGGTGGGAAAATTATTGGCAAGCATTCTGAAGGACAGGATGAATCTTCATTGAGAAAGACACGGATTTATCAAAGAATGGCTTTACGGATTTGTTAATAGCGTGTGTGCTGCAAGAAGGATGCCGAGAAACTCCAGTATGATTTGGACGGGTTGGGTGATTGGGCAGATGCATGGCAGATGCAGTACAATGTGGATAAATGCGAGATTTTCCACTTTGGTGCAAAAACAGCATGTCTGATTATTATGTGAACGGCAATAGATTGGGAGAAGGGGAAGTGCAACGAGACCTGGGTGTCCTTGTGCACCAGTCGCTAAAGGTAAGCATGCAGGTGCAGCAGTCGGTTAAGAAGGCAAATGATATGTTGGCCTTCACAGCTAGAGGTTTCGGGTACAGGAGCAAGGATGTCTTTCTGCAGTTGTACAGGGCCTTAGTGAGACCACACCTTGAGTAGTGTGTGCAGTTTTCGTCGCCTTATCTGAGGGGTCACAGTCTAACGATAAAGGGTAAGCCATTTAGGACAGAGAGGAGGAGGAATTTCTTCACCCAGAGAGTGGTGAACCTGTGGAATTCTCTACCACAAACGGCAGTTGAGGCCAATTCATTAAATATATTCAAAAAAGGAGTTAGATATATTTCTTAATGCTGAAGTGATCAAGGGATATGAGGAGAAAGCAGGGGCAGCGTACTGAATTTGGATGCTCAGCCATGATCTCATTAAATGCTGGAGCAGGCTCGAGGGGCGGAATGGCCTACTCCTGCTCCTACCTTAAATGTTTCTCCGTTTCTATGTTACAGTTAGCGGTGGTGTTACAGTGTCAGGGTTACATTTTGAGGGTTAGGGGTAAGGGTTATGGTTATTTGGTTAGGATGTTACAGTTAGGGATGGGGTTACAGAGTCAGGGTTACAGTTTGGGGGTTGAAGTTGGTGTTAGTGTGTTATGGTTAGGATGTTCGAGTTAGAGGCGGGGTTACGTGGTCAGTGTTAAAGATTGGGGGTTAGGGGTTGAGCTTAGGGTGTTATGGTTAGGATGTGACAATACGTGGTAGGGTTACGTGATCAGGGTCAAGGTTTGAGGTTTGGAGTTTGGGGTTAAGGATTTATGGCCAAGATGTTAAAGTTAGGGTTGTGGTTACATGGTCACCGTTACAGTTTTGGTGTTAGGGCTTGGTGTTAGGGTGTTACGGTTAGGATGTTATAGTTGGGGTGGGATTACGGTGTTAGGGTTACAGTTTGGGATTAGGGCTTGGGGTTGGGGTGTTACGGTTAGGGTGTTAGAGTTAGGCAGTGGTTACGGAGTTAGGGTTCCTGTTTGGAGGTCAGGGTTGGGCTTAGTGTGTTATGATTAGGATGTTACAATTAGGGGTGAGGTTACGTGGTTAGGATTACAGTTTGGGGTTTAGGGGTTGTGGTTCGTGCATTATGGTTAGGATGTTTCAGCTATGGTGGTATTACGGGGTCAGGGTTACAGTTTGGGTGTTAGGAATTGGGCTAGGTTGTTATCGTTCGGATGTTACAGTTAGGAATGGGGCTACTGGGTTAGGGTTTCTGTTTGGGGTATAGGGGTTGTGGTTAGCGTGTTATGTTTAGGATGTTAGAGATTGGAGTGGGGTTACAGTGTTCGGGTTACAGTTTGGGGGTTAGGGGTTGGATTTAGGATGTTGTGGTTTGGATGTTAGATTTAGGGATGGCATTACGGGTTCAGGGTTACAGTGTGTGTGATGGGGTTGGGGTTAGTGTATTATGGTTAGAATGTTACAGTTAGTGGTGAGGTTACAGTGTCAGGGTTACCGTTTAGGGGTTAGGGGTTGGAGTTAGGATTTTATTTTTAGGATGTTAGATATAGTGATGGTGTTACAGGTTCAGGGTTGCAGTTTTAGTGATGGGGTTGGGGTAGTGTGTTATGGTTAGAATGTTACAGTTCGGAGTGGGGTTACGGGGTCAGGGTTACAGTTTGGGGGTTAGGGTTTGGGGTAAGTTTGTTATGGTTAGGATGGTCGAGCTAAGGGTGGGTTTACGGGGTTAGGGTTACAGTTTTGGGGTGTGGGGGATGGGTTTAACGTGTTCGGTTTAGGGGTTTTGTTTAGGGATACAAAGATTAGTAGAGGCACACTGGAATTTATGGGGAGCTTAGACCCATAGTATTATTTCCATTACAGGATGTAGATGAATGAAAAACAACCAATCAGTTCTTTAGAAACTGAATGGCACTTATACATACCCATTTTGCTCCGCATTATAGAATACTAGCTGCAGCGCCCGGCGGTGCCGAGGCTTTTTCGAGGGCATGTTGTTGTTGGAAGAGAGAGAGAGAGCGACTGGGGGGAAGAGAAAGAGCAACTGGGGGGAAGAGAGGGAGCGACTGGGGGGAAGAGAGAGAGCGACTGGGGGGAAGAGAGAGAGCGACTGGGGGGAAGAGAGAGAGCGACTGGGGGGAACAGAGAGAGCGATTGGGGGGAAGAGAGGGCGGGAAGGGCAGGGAGGGGGAGGGAGGGCAGGGAGGGGGAGGGTGGGCAGGGAGGGGGAGGGAGGGCAGGGGGGGAGGAGGGGGGAGGGGAGGAGAGAAGGGGGCGAGGAGGGGGGAGGGAGTGGGGGAGAGAAGGGGGAGTGGGGGAGAGAAGTGGGAGCGGGGGAGAGAAGGGGGGAGAGAAGGGGGAGCGGTGGAGAGAAGGGGGGAGAGAAGGGGGGGAGGGGGGAGGGGAGAGAAGGGGGGAGGGGGGAGAGAAGGGGGCAGGGGGGAGAGAAGGGGGGATGGGGAGGGGGGAGAGAAGGGGGAGGGAGTGAGAGAGAGAGACAGAGGGAAGGAGAGAGAGAAGGCGAGTGGCCCGCGGCCGCAAATGGAGCCAAGCCCCAACAACAGGCGTGAGTCGGCTTGAGGCTGAGAGACGGCCACGCCCGGTTGCCGGGGTAACCCTTCCCCCTCTTCCGAGCCCCCATCCTCCAGAGCACCGGCCACGCCGCCCCGCCCCGCACTCCCGACAGCCCCGCTCTCCGAGCCCCGGCCGCCCCGCACTCCCGAGAGCCCCGCTCTCCGAGCCCCAGCCGCCCCGCCCCGCACTCCCGAGAGCCCCGCTCTCCGAGCCCCACCCCCCCGGCCGAGCCAGTTTGAAGTCAGCCGATTGCGGCTGTGAGAGACGGCCAGCGGGCCCGGTTGCCGTGTTAACCCTTCCCGCTCACCAAGCCCCGCACGAGATCCACACTCCCGAGAGCCCCGCCCTCCCCGTCTGAGCCGAGCGGGGAACAGAGAAACATAGAAACATAGAGATAGGAACAGGAGTAGGCCATTCGGCCCTTCGAGCCTGCTCCGCCATTCAATGAGATCATGGCTGATCTTCGTCTGAGATCTTAGCTGATCTTAGCAGTTCAGTACCCCGTCCCCGCCTTTTCTCCGTAACCCTTAATCCCCTTAACCTTCAGAAATATATCCAATTCTCTCTTGAAAATATTTATTGAATTAGCCTTCACAGCCCTCTGTGGCAGGGAATTCCACAGGCTCACCACTCTTTGAGTGAAGAAATTCTTCCTCATCTCTGTTTTAAATGATTTGCCCGCTATTTTTAGACTGTGGCCCCTGGTTCTGTGCTCCCCTGCCATTGGAAACATTCTCTCTGAATTCAGCCAGTCCAGGCCTGCCATAATTTTATATGTTTCGATGAGATCCCCTCTCAATCTTCTAAACTCCAGTGAGTACAAGCCCAAACTATTCAATCTCTCCTCGTAGGTCATTCCTGCCATTCCAGGTATCAGCCTGGTGAATCGCCGCTGCACTCTTTCCATGGCAAGAACATCCTTCCGCAGATGGGGCGACCAAAACTGTACACATTACTCCAGATGCGGTCTCACCAGCACCTTGTACAGCTGTAGTAAGGTATCCCTATTCCTATACTCGAACCCCCTTGATATGAAGGCCAACATACCATTTGCCTTCTTAATCGCCTGTTGCACCTGCATGCTCTCCTTCAGTGACTGGTGCACAAGAACACCCAGGTCCCTCTGCACTTCCCCATCTCCCAATCTATTGCCATTTAGATAATAATCTACCCTCCTGTTTTTACCCCCAAAGTGGATAACCTCGCATTTATCCACATTATAGTGCATCTGCCACGTATCCGCCCATTCACCCAACCTGTCCAAATCGCACTGTAGCCTCCTGACATCCTCATCAGAGCCCACCCCTCCTCCTAGTTTAGTGTCGTCAGCGAATTTGGAAATATTGCATCCAATTCCCTGTTCCAGATCATTTATATATATTGTGAACAGCTGGGGTCCCAGGACAGATCCTTGCGGCACCCCGCTGGTCACTGCCTGCCACTCCGAAAACGAGCCGTTTATTCCAACTCTCTGTTTTCTATCCGCCAGCCAGTTCTCTATCCACGTTAATACATTGCCCCCAATCCCATGAGCCTTAATTTTGCATGATAATCTTTTGTGTGGAACCTTATCGAAGGCTTTCTGGAAGTCAAGGTACACCACATCCACTGGCTCTCCCCCATCTATTTTACCAGTTACTTCCTCAAAAAATTCCAGCAGATTAGTCAAACACGATTTACCCTTTGTAAATCCATGTTGACTCTGTCCGATCCTTTCCCCATTTGTCAAGTGCTCCGCTATTTTATCCTTAATAATGGACTCTAGCATTTTGCCCACAACCGATGTAAGGCTTACTGGTCTATAATTCCCTGCTTTCTCTCTACCTCCCTTTTTAAATATTGGGGTAACATTAGCTACCCTCCAATCCACGGGTACTGTTCCCGAGTCAATGGAGTTCCGGAAGATGATCCTTAGAGCATCTGCTATCTCCAGGGCCACCTCCTTAAGTACCCTAGGATGTAGTTTATCAGGCCCCGGGGATTTGTCGGCCTTCAGTCCCCTCAACTTACCCAACACCATATCCCTAGAGATACTAATTTCTGTCAGCTCCTCCCTCTCATTAGTCCCTATGTTTGCCGATATTCCTGGGAGGTTATTTGTGTCCTCCTTTGTGAATACAGAACCAAAGTATGAGTTTAATTGGTCTGCCATTTCCTTATTCTCCATTATATATTCTCCCGAATCGGACTGCAAGGGACCGACTTGGGATTTTACCAGTCTTTTCCTCCTGATATACCGATAAAAGCTTTTGCAGTCTGTCTTTATGTTTGCTGCAAGTTTACTTTCGTATTCTATTTTCCCCTTCCTGATTAATCCCTTTGTCCTCTTTTGCTGTATCCTGTACTGCCCCCAATCTTCCGGTCTGGTGCTTTTTTTTGCCAGTTGATATGCCCTTTTTTTTGATTTTATGCTGTCCCTAATTTCCCTCGTTATCCACGGTTGAGCCACCTTTTTAGGTTTATTTTTATGCCAAACCGGTATAAACATGTTCTGGAATTCTTCCATTCTATCTTTGAATGCTTGCCATTGTCTATCCACTGTCAATCCCCCCAGAAACACCACCCAATCAATCTTACCCAATTCCCGTCTCATACCCTCGTAATTCCCTTTATTTAAGTTCTGGACCTTAGTCTCTGATTCAATTTCCTCACTCTCCATCTCGACTGAGAGCTCGATCATATTATGATCGCTCTGACCCAAGGGGCCTCGTACAAGAAGATTGTTGATAAGTCCCTTCTCATTGCACAATACCCAGTCTAAAATGGCCTGATCTCGAGTCGGCTCCTCGACATATTGGTCCAGATAACCGTCCCGAAAACATTCCAGGAATTCCTCCTCCTCAGAATTTTTACTAATTTGGGTAGTCCAATCAATATGTAAATTAAAGTCACCCATGATGACAGCTGTGCTCTTATCGCACGCTTCTCTATTTTCCCTTTTTATGCATTCCCTCACCTCCATATTACTATTTGGAGGCCTATATATCACACCCACTAACGTTTTCCTCCCCTTGCTATTTCTCATTTCTACCCATACAGATTCCGTTTCATCCGAGTTAATATCCTTCCTTTCCATTGCATTAATCCCCTCCTTTACCAGCAATGCTACCCCACCTCCCCTACCTTTTTGCCGATCCTTCCTAAATATTGTATATCCCTGGATGTTAAGTTCCCAGCCTTGCCCACCCTGCAGCCACGTTTCTGTACTCCCAATCAAATCATACTTGTTTACCTCTATTTCCACAACTAATTCATCCACCTTGTTCCTAATGCTTCTAGCATTAAGATACAAAGCCTTCAGGCTTGCTTTTTTCACACTCTCATTATGAATTAGTTTGGCCCTTTGTGTTTCTCTCCTTTGCTTATTGCTTCTCACCTTTCTACCATCTATTTCTGACTTCATATGACTTCCCTCCTTTCCACTATCTAGGTTCCCATCCCCCTGCCAAATTAGTTTAAATCCTCCCGAACCGCCCTAGAAAATATTACCCCGAGGACATCGGCTCCCTCACAGTTCAGGTGTAGACCGTCCCCTTGGTACAGGTCACTCCTCCCCAAGAACTCCCCAACGCCTCGTCTCAGCTGCTCCTGCTGCGCGCGCATCCTGACCCTCGTGACCCTCGTGGCTGACGCTGTTGCCCCGGGTAACGTGGCACCGGGGGGGGGTGGGGGAGGTGAGGAGCTTAGCAGAAGCCATGGGACAATTACCAACTCGGGCCTGGCTGGGCAAGAAAGGCCCAGGCTTTGAGGCCTAACAAAAACGGGGAAAGGTAGGAAAAAGAATCTTCAGGTTAGAGAAAATATTTACAAATGAATGAAGTTTTTTTTAAAACAATTTAATAAAAGCAATTTTATTTTGCTGGAAATGTATATTTGAAAAGAAAGACGCAGAAAGCAGGAAAAAGAATGGAAGCAAGATGGCGGCTACTCACCTCGTCTCAGAACGATAAGGCCCGCCCACACACACACCGATTGGTCGACCATCAGGTCACCAAAGCGTAGGATTGGTCAATCGTCCCGTCACTCGACCGTAGGAGGACCCGGCCACACACGCCAGCAACCCGGCGTATGATTGGTCGACATCGAGGTCACTCTGTCGCTTATGAGCGGATAATGAGATGCTAATGAGCGGAATGTTGAAGGTTTTTCGGATAACGCGGGCGCAACTTTTGTCCATCTGAAACATAAATACGCTTACCATCGTTTTGGAACGGTGAGCTTTCTTTCGACGTAACGCACGCGTAGGTACGATCTGTAACTTTCGAGCGCATAGCTGGACAGACGCACACGTGAGGACAGACAGACAGAAGGACAGACAGATAGACAGACAGACAGAACGATTCCTTTATATATAGATGCACTATCGAAAATAGTGCGCTGGCAGAATAGATGCTCGTTCCTGGACTTTGTCTAGCCCTGAGGAGGCACACTGCCAGCCTTTGCCTGCACTCTGGAGGAAGAGAGCAGGAGGGACAGAGAAGGCGGGAGTGGGACACGTAGTAGAGGACAGGTTGCATTGATTCAATGAATCATAAAATGATAGAAAGTTACAGCATGGACGGAGGCCATTTCGGCCCATCGTGTCCGCGCTGACCAACAAAGAGCTATCCAGCCTAATCCCACATCCCGGCTCTTGGCCCATAGTCCTGCAGTTTGGAGCATCTCAAGTGCGCATCCAAGTACTTTTAAAAGTGGTTAGGATTTCTACCTCTACCACCCTTGCAAGCATTGAGTTTCATACACCCACAACCCTCTGGGTGAAGAGATGTTTCACTCAAATCCCCTCTAAACTTTCCACCAGTTACTTTAAATCTGTGCCCCCTCGTTTTTGACCGCCCTGCTAAGGGAAATAGGTCCTTTCTATCCAATTTATCTAGGCCCCTCATAATTATATACACCTCAATAAGTTCTCCCCTCAGCCTCCTCTGTTCCAAGGAAAATAGACCCAGCCTATCCAGTCTATCCTCATAGCTAAGATTCTCTACTCCCGGCAACATCATTGTAAATTTTCTCTGTACTCTCTCTAGTGCAATCACATCTTTCCTGTAATGTGGTGATCAGAAATGCAAGCAGTACTCCAGTTGAGGCCTAACTAGTGTTTTATACAGTTGAAGCATAAGCCCCCTGCTCTTGTATTCTATGCCTTGGGTAATAAAGGCAAGCATTACGTATGCATTTTACTCACCTTATCTACCTGGCCTGCTACCTTCAGAGATCTGTGGACATGCCCTACAAGGTCCCCTTATTCCTCTGCACTACTCAGTGACCTACCATTTAATGTGTATTCCATTTCCTTGTTGGCCCTCCCCAAATGCATTACCTCACAATTCTCCAGATTGAATTCCATATGCCACTGTTCTGCCCACCTGACCAATTTATTAATATCTCCCTGCAGCTTCCTCCTTCACTATCAACCACACAGCCGATTTTAGTATCATCTGCAAACTTTTAATCATACCCCCGGATTGTGGTAATAAGAACCCGAAACAGATTTGATAGGAGGTGTGTGGCCTCAGGGCAGCATAACAACGTCAGAGCTAGTGCTATCCAGCGGGGCAGCAGCTGCAGGCTTTCTCTCTGGTGACAGACCCGGGTTAACGAGGTGACCCAAAACTCAACTCAGGGTCAAATTGAACGCGTGTTTGCGAACTTAATTGTTCTGCCTCAGACAGTGGCAAGTGTGTCAGTCGGTGTTCAGGGAATGGAGCTTTACTCTGTAGCTAACCCAGTGCTGTACCTACCCTGGGAGTGTTTGATGAGCCAGCGTAGAGGGAGCTTTACTCAGTATCTAACCCGTGCTCTACACGCCCTGAGAGTGTTTCATGAGACAGTGCAGAGGGAGCTTTACTTTGTATCTAACACATGTTATAGCTGCCATGGGAGTGTTTGATGGGACAATGCAGCGGGAGCTTTACTCTGTATCTAACCGGTGCTGTACCTGCCCTGGAAGTGTTTGACCAGATGGTGTAGAGGGAGCTTTACGCTCTAGCTAACCCGTGCTTTACCTGACCAGAGAATGCATCAAGCTGACCCAAGCTGCTCAGAATGCCCCATTTATTTACTCTAAGAAAGCCCTTTATGCTTTGCATACATCTATTAAATTTCCGCTTAACATGCTCTGCTGTAAGGAGAATAACCCCAGCTTTTCTAAGTAACTCTATGTAATTGAAATCACTCATCTCCTGTACCATTGCAGTAACTCTACTCTGTACCGTCTCCAAATCCTTCACATCTTTCCTAATGTGTGGTGTCTACAACGGAATACAATAATCCAGCTGAGGCCTAACCAGTGATTTATAAAGTTATAGGATAATGTCCTTGCTTTCGTACTCTATACTTCTACTTAGAAAGTCAAAGATCCTGTCTGCTTTAGTAACAGAATTCTCAACTTGTCCTCCCACTTTAAAAGGTATTTGTATCTGAACCCCTTGTTGGTTTTAGTGATATTAACAGAACATGGCTAAAATGCATTGAATTAAATGTCTGATATAATGTGCATTATGGGAGAGAGAAGTTTTGTCCGAGTTAGAAACTCAAACAGGAGTTTCACTGACAAAACTGACAAGAAATTCCATTCACTGAAACCACTTGGTGGAAACTCTAATGATATCAGGGGAAATAACCGGGCTTGTCTGTTATTAGCCACAATATAAACTTAAACCAGAGTGTGTAATAGAATAGATTAGATTATTATATGTCAACTGTATACCAATTAAACTATAAGAAATAACATCATCATCATGATGACGTTATTTCTTATAGTTTAATACGGTGGTTTAGGGATGTTTAGGGATATTGAGAAAATTACTGAAGAAAATTAACTGCTGGGAAGCAGGGAAAATGTCCTTGTAAATCACACATTAGAAAACATCGAGCTGTCTTTCCCTCGCTTCCTGCCAAAACCAGCAGAGAAGACAAAGAAGATTCATGTGCTAGAGATGGATCACTACAGGGTATAAAAGTGAGCAGATGCTGATGTAAGGGGAAAGTCGGGACTGGAGACACCAAAGATCAAGCTCAGGGCGCCCGAGATTCCATCCAGTGGGCTGACCTCATGTAAGTTACTGAGGGCACGCGGGACTTGCATGTTTACTCTGATTGATTGATCAATATAAGGTATGGTAGAGAAGCGATGATCTGCTCCAAGGGAACCAAGGGTCTAGTGAAAAGGAGGAAATAAAGGAAATTAGTATTAGTAAAAAGTAGTACTGGAGAAATTAATGGGGCTGAAAGCTAATAAATCCCCAGGACTGAAAATCTGCATCTCGGAATATGAAACGTGGTAGCCATTGAAATAGTGGCTGCATTTGCTGTCATCTTCCAAAATTCTATTGTTTATGGAACAATTCCTGCAGATTAGAGGGTGGCAAATGTAACCCCACTATTTAAAAAAGGAGGGAGAGAGAAACAGGGAACTGCAGGCTGGCTAGCCTAACATCAGTAGTAGGACAAATGCTAGAGGCTATTATAAAGGATGTGATAACAGGACACTTAGAACATATCAACCGGATTATACAAAGCCAACATGGATTGAAGAAAGGGAAATTGTGTTTGACAAACCTACTGGAGTTTTTGAAGATGCAACTGGTATAACAGATAAGGGAGAACAAGTGGATGTGGTGTATTTAGATTTTCAGGAGGTCTTTGATAAAGTCCCACATAAGAGGTTAATTGTCAAAATTAAAGCAAATGGGATATGGGTAATATACTGGCATGACTAAAAAAAGTTTAACATACAGGAAACAGAGAGTAGGAATAATGGGTAATTTTCGGGATGGCAGGCAGTGACTAGTGGGTTACTTAAGAGATCACTGTTTGGGCCTCAGCTATTCACAATATATATCAATGATTTGGATGAGTGAAGCAAATGTAATATATATAAGTTTGCTGATGACACGAAGCTAGGTGGGATTGTGGGTTGTGAGGAGGATGCAAAGAGGCTTCAAGGCGATTTAAGCAAGTTGATTGAGTGGGAAAATACATGGCATATGCAGTATAACTTGGATACTTGTGAAGTTATCCACTTTGCTAGGAAAACGGAAAGTCAGAGAATTACTTAAATGGTGATAGATTGAGAACTGTTGATGTACAAAGAGACCTGGGTGTCCTTGACCACTAATCACTGAAAGCAAACATGCAGGTACAGCAAGCAGTTAGGAAGGCAAATAGTATGTTGCCTTCATAGCCAGAGGATTTGAGTAAAGGAGCAGGAAGTCTTACTACAGTTATTCAGTGCCTTGGTGAGACCACACCTGGAGTATCGTGTGCAGTCCTGTTCTCCTTACCTAAGAAAGGATATACTTGCTGCAGAGGGAGTGCAGCGAAGGTTCACCAGACTGATTCCTGGGATGGCAGGACAGTCATATGAGGAGAGATTGTGTCGACAAGGCCTGTAATCACTAGAGTTTAGAAGAATGAGAGGGGATCTCACTGAAACGTATACAATTCTGACAGGGCTAGACAGACTGGCTGCAGGGAGGATGTTTCCCCTGGCTGCGCGGTGTCTACAACAAGGGGTCACAGTCTCAGGATATGCGTTAGGACATTTAGGACTGAGATGAGTAGAAATGTGTTCACTCAGAGGGTGAATTCTCTACCACGGAATGTTGTGGAGGCCAAGTCACTGAATGGATTTAAGAAGGAGATAGATAGTTTTCTAGACCCAAAAGGCATCAAGGGGTATGGGTAAAGAGCGGGAATATGGTATTGAGATAGAGGATCTGCCATGATCATATTGAATGGTGGAGCAGGCTCGAAGGGCCGAACGCCCTACTCCTGTTCCTATTTTTCTATGTTTATCTGTTTCTTGGCTAATCTTATATTTCTAAATATAATATTAAAGTTGCTGACAATGGACTCACGATCCTGCCAATTAATAAGACAAGGCATTAGTTAGATTCCTATATGCCTAAGTCTCTTTGCTCCTCTAATCCTTTAAAAGGTTTAGCATTTAGTGTACATTTAATCTCTGTTTGCTTCATCCCAAAATGTATCTCCTCATATTTCTCTGCGATAAATTTTCATCTATCATCTAAGTGTTCTTGGTTCGCAGGCTAAAACTTCCCTTCCTGATTCCTGCGTAAGCTGATGCTGTTAACGGTTGTCTTTTCTCAGATATTGTCCTCCTCTTCTTCAATAAAACCGTAATCACCCATCTCCTCAAAAACAACCCTTGACCCTCCATCCTTGTAAAGTAGCGGCCCATCTCCAACCTAATTTTTCTCTCCAAATTCCTTGAACGTGCTGTCGCCTCTCAAATCCGTGAACATCTTTCCAGCAACTCCATGTTTGAATCCCTCAAATAAAGCTTCTGCCCCTACCACAGTGCCGAAACGGCCCTTATCAAAGTCACAACTTGCATCCTATGTGACTGTGACAAACAGAACTACCCATCCTCGTTCTTCTCGGCCTGCCTGCAGACTTTGAAACTGTTGATAATGCCATCCTCCTCCAACACCTCTCCAGCTGGGCGGGACAGCACTCGCCAAGTTCCATTCTTCTCTATCCAGTCATTCCCGGATCATCACCTGTAACATCTTCTCTTCCCACTCCCGCACCTTTACATCTGGTGTCGTCGAAGGATCTATCCTTGGCACCCCTGCCATTCTTCATCCAATTGCTGCCCCTCGGCAACATCAACCGAAAACACAGCGTCAGGTTCCACATGTACGTTGACGACATGCAGCTCTAACTCAGCAACAGATCTCTCACCCTCCACTGTCACCAAGTTGTCAGATGGCTTGTCCGACATCCAGTACTGGATGAACATATATTTCTTCCAACTAAATATTGAGAAGACCATAACCATTGTCTTTGGTCCCTGCCACAGACTCTGCTCCCTAGCCATCGGCTTCAACCATATCCCTGGCAAATGTCTGAGACTGAACCAGACTGATCGCAAACTTGGTGTAATATCTACCCACCATAACTTTGAGGTCATCCAAAACACTGCTGCCCGTGCCTTAACTCGCACCAGATCTAGGTCCCCCTTCATCCCTGTGCTCCCTGACCTACATTGGCTCCCGGTTAAGCAATGCCTCGATGTTAAAATTCTCATCACTGTTTTCAAATCCCTCCATGGCCTCGCCCCTCCCTGTCTCTGTAATCTCCTCCAGCCTCACAAAACACCGATATATCTGTAATCCTCCAATTCTACCCTCTTGTGCATCCCCGATTTTAATCAGTCCACCATTGACGGCCGGGCCTTCAGCTGCTGAGGCTCTAAGCTCTGGAATTCCCTCCCTATTCCTCTCCTCCTCGCTACCTCTCTTTCCTAAATTAAGGCACACATTAATACCTAACTCTTTGACCAAGCTTTTAGTGATCTGCCCTAATTTGTGGGTCGGTGTCAAATTCCGTTTGATACCACTCCTGTGAAGCGCCTTGGGAGGATTTACTATGTTAAAGGCGCTACGTTGCCGTTGTTCTGCACATCAGACGTTGGGTTGTGTTATAAGCTCAATATTGAGCTGAGACAATGAGATAATTCTGTCTTTGCCACCGAAGGCCACATCCTATGAACGAATACAAATAAACGTTATATATCATTGCTGCTACCGAACTCAGATTACTGTGTACAGTTCTGGACACCAACCCGATGGTGCAGCTATTTAACCGACACAGAGGAGAGTGAGCAAAATGATTGAGGGGATGGAGGGATTGGATTGTGAGGAGCGGTACTGTAAATTGAGCAAGTTCTCACTGGAAAAGAGAACGTAGAGAGGTGATATGCGTGCTGCTTTTAGAGTTCTAAAGGGACCAGATAATGTAGAGCACGACAAGTTATTTCACCTTGTCCAAACAGAAGAACCAGAGGACACGGCCTGCGCTTGAAGGGGATCAATTCAAACCCAATCTGCTGAAATAGTATTTCAGTGAGTGAGTGGTCAATCTAATGGCAAACTGCATAGGGAGACGGTGGAAGCAGTTAGTGTTGACCCATTCAAATGCAAATTAAATAGATATCATTCCTAGAATAACACTTGGGGACACAGTATGTGAGTAATTAGAGACATGACATGTGGTTAGGGCAGCGTGCTCGGGAGGAATAGGTGACTGTGGTCCTCTGGTTCCTAAAGCTCTCCACCACTGGGCATTTCCTCACCTCGTGTCTGGGTCTGTTGTAGACTAATCGATAGAGATTGATCGCTGTGACTGGGCAACAACTCCCTTATCATTGTATCAGGGGAATGCCAGGATGGTAGAAAGTGAACTAGACTGGAGTGCATAAACGATACTGAAGATAATATTCACATTTAATTTGATAACTTTCCTATTTGTATGATTTGGGTGATTATTGTTTCAACTCTTTACAAAGGGGGCACATTCGTTAGATTAATTTTATGTTGTTTAATGACTGGGGGTCGCGTCCTAATTGGCCACTGAAAAGATTAGAAAGTGACCTGGATGGTCGTTTGTCTTTATCCACCGGCAATTCCTCTGTTCATGTGTTTATGGACACAGGAGCATGGCTGTAGGGCGGTGCCCAGAGAGTGGAGAACAATGAGTGGGGACAGCGTGTGCTCCCTTTTCAGAGCGTATCCTTCCATCAAGATCTGTACGATTCCCAGGAGGGACATTGGGTCGCTTCATTAAACAGTTAAACTTGATATCCAGTCACAGATCAGAGGCCGGCCTCCACATTAATGTAAGATACTCCAGGGTTTTCGGGGCTGGTGAGAATTTACCAGGCCTGAGTCACACGGAGAAGAGAACTGGAAACCAACTGAGTACAGGTTACAACACTGAATTGTGTGGTGATGCAGTGTTCCTCATACATTCATAAATTCACGAGTGAGTGACTGTGTATCTGGGAGGGGAGGCCGTGTCTGACACAGGAAAGAAGAGCACAGCATGGAATATAAGGTACAACTCACCCTATACTTCATTATTTTCATTATTTAAATAATTTAACAGTTAGACTCCGAGGGTATTTCACCCCTTTCTTTAACTGCTCTCTGAATTTACTCTGGGTCTCTGCATAAATAAATGGGTTGATGCAGGAGCTCAAATACTGAAGCATGATTCCGCTTTCCTCCAGAATAAAATTTGATTCCTTGTAATTGGAAACTGAGAAATAAGTAACTTTTGCAATTCGGATATAGAGGAAAGTTATAAGAAACAACAAATATAAGAGGATGAAACTGCCCACGATGGCAAAGAGTAAGACGATGGATTTTCTCCACTTCTCCATTTCTGGGTCACTCTGATTCTCCCCATCTCTATGAGCCCGGAGTCTCTTGTGGGCTCTACTGGCCGCTAAAATGTGTGTGACGGTCAGAGCATTGAGCAGCAATATCAAAATGAATGGGAGAGATGGGACTAATGCGACTAATCCAGTCAAATTCGACCCATGCAGGTGAGGTGTAAAATGTAAATTTTTCACTACAGTAACAGGCAATGTTGTTAATTGTGTACAACGGTTCATCTATAAACTACAAGAAGGCATTTTTTAAACAGCTCAGTGGACAGACCGTTCCTATAACCATCACCACCGATCTTTCGTTGCAATATTTTGTTTTCAGCTTCTGGCAACAAATGGCCACAAATCTATCAAAGGTGACAGTGACCATTACCTAGACAGAACTGTATCTGGCTGCATCGAGAAGGACACCACGGAGGCTACAGACCAGAGTGATGGACTGGAAAAGGAACGGGAAATAAATACCAGCAATCCGATTTAATATCACAGCAATGATAATGACCAGGAGATCCGTAACTGCCATGGACACCAGGTGCAGAGTGATACATCTGGAGTGACCGCACCTTTCTCGGGGCAGGATCAAAATCACTACCAAGTTAGCTGTAACAGAGAGAGAGAATGTGTGTAAGAGAGGGAGGAAGAGTGAATATGTGTGTAAGAAAGAGAATGAGTGAATGTGTGTCAGAGCGAAAACAGGTAAATTACTGGTCTGACTTCCAGCAAAATCGTCCGTTTGACAGAATTCAGTGTGAACTTTACAGATTTGACAAGTGATCCTGAGTTGAAACAGATCGTTTACGCTGTGGGCACCTGTTTCTGTGTTTAAAATAATACTCCAGATTAAAAAAAGAGACAGGCCAGTGACATCAGAACGTAAAATAATGTAATATACCCTAATGGAGAACAAGAGTGTATCGGAAACACCTCCAAACCAACGTGGGAACATCACATAGACATGAGATAACATAGCAGTAATGCAGTAGAGAAGGAATTTTCGAGTGTAAATAAAAAACAGACAATGATAGTGGAAACTAATAAGAAAATAGGACAAAATGCATTTAAAATGGATTGGGTCCTTTGGCGGACCCAAAACGCCCTCATCTGACGAAATACTGTAAAATGATTCCATTTTGGACAATACTGCAGTCAACTTGCGCCAAAAGATTCGCAAACAGCGAGGGGCAGACGGACAATTGGCGCTGCTGATTTTGTGGAGGGGATGCTGCGCGAACACAGTGAAAACTCCGAGCTCTTCTTCTGATAGTCACCTGGAATCTTCGGTGCCTATCGGAACCACCGGAACTAGCAGAAAATGAGGTCTGAGTTGGTGAAAGGCCCCAACTACAATGCAGCACTTGCTCAGTACTGCACAGCGCTGTCGGGACAAATGATTGCGAACGGTAGCGTAGTGATACTACTGGATTAGTAATCCAGAGGCCTGGAATAATGATTCCAGAGACGTGATACAAAACCCACCGTGGCAGCTGTGGAATTTGAATTCAATTAATTAAATAAATCTGGAATAAAAGGCTAGTATAAGTTAAACTGACCAAGTACTAGATTGTTGCACAAAACCACCTGGCTCACTAATGTCCTTTAAGGAAGGAAAACTGCCATTATTTTCTACGCTGGCATTTATGTGACACCAAACCCACAGCAATGTGGTTGACTCTTAACTGAACTCTGAACTGGCCTAGGAACTCAGTTGTAATAAAGCCACTGCGATAAATAATAAGAATAAAACAGGACGCACCTCGTAGCATCGACCTCGGCACCGGCTGTGGACACCCAGACCAGCCCAGCTGACCCTGCAAAATCCTCCTCAACAACGTCTGGGGATTGTGCCAAAATTGCGACAGCTGTCCCTCAGACTAGTCAAGCAACACTCCTGACATCGACATTCTCACAGAATCATGCCTTTTAGCCAATGTCCCAAATTTCTCAATCTCCCAAAAACTTCCATCACCATCCCTGGTATGTCCTGCCCCACCAGCAGTAAAGACTCACGAGGATTGGTGGCACAGTTGTATTCGGTCGGTAATGAGTGGCCCTGGGAGTCCTCAACAATCACTTCGGACCCCATGAAGTCTCATGGCTTCAGGTCAGGCATGGGCAAGGAAATCCCCTGCTGATTACCACCTACCGCCCTCCCTCAGCTGCTGACTGAGAAGTCCTCCATGTTGATAACCACTTGGAAGAAGCACTGAGAGTAGCAAGGGCACATAATGTAATCTGGATGGGGGACTTCCAAGTCCATCAACAAGACTGGCTCGATAGCACCACTACTGACCAAGCTGGCCGAGACCTGAAGGATATAACTGGCAATCAGGGCCTGGGACAGGTGGTTGGAGAACGAACACGAGGGAAAACCCTACTTGACCTCGTCCTCATCAATGTATCTGTCGCAGATGTATCTGCCCATCACAGCATTGGCAGCAGTGACCCCCACAAAGTCATTGTGGAGACGAAGTCCCGTCTTCACACTGAGAACACCCTCCTACCTGTTGTGTGGTACTACCACTGTGCTAAATGGGATATAGTCAGAAACGATCTAGCAGCTCAAAACTGGGCATCCACGAGGCACTGTGGGCCAACAGCAGCAGCAGAATTGTATTCCACCACAATGTGTAACCCCATGGCCCGGCATATCCCTCACTCTACCATTAGCATCGATCCAGGGGACTACCCTGGTTCAATAAGGAGCGCAGAAGAGTATGCCAGGAGCAGCTCCAGGTGTACCTAAAAAGGGGGTGCCAAACTGGGGATGTTGAAACACTACATGCATGTTATAAAGCGGAATCAGAATGCCATAGACAAAGCTAATGATCCCACAAACAACGGATCAGAGCAAAGCTCTGCAGTCCTGCCACATAACATGATCGATTTCTCACTCGAAATGGAGAGCGAAGAAATTGACTCAGAGACTAAGGTCCTGAATTTAAACAAGGGGAATTATGATGCCATGAGACGGGAACTGAGTAGGTCTGATTGGACAACGTTCCTGAGAGGACTGGAGGTAGATAAACAATGGCAAACATTTAAAGATAGAATGACAAAATTGCAAAAATTGTTTATACCAATCTGGCATAAAAGGAAATCTAAAAAGGTGACTCAACCGTGGATAACAGGGGAAATTAGAGACAGCATAAAATCCAAAGATAGGGCGTATAAAATAGCCAAAAAAAGCGCCAGAGCGGAAGATTGGGAACAGTTTAAGATAGAGCAAAGGAGGGCAAAGGGCATGATCAAGAGGGGCAAAATAGCTTACGAAAACAAGCTGGCGGAAAATATAAAAACTAACTCCAAAAGCTTTTATAAATATATCAAAAGGAAAAGACTGGTGAAAACCAAAGTTGGTCCATTGCAGTCAGATACGGGGGAATATATAATGGGAAATAAGGAAATGGCAGATCAACTAAATGCATACTTTGGGTCAGTCTTTACGAAGGAAGACACAAAAAACCTCCCTGGGATATCGGGAAAAATAGGGACATTGGCAAAGGAGGAACTGACGCAAATCAATATCTCTAAGGATATGGTGTTAAGGAAGCTAAAGGGATTGAAGGTGGACAAATCCCCAGGGCCTGATAACATGCATCCTAGGGTACTGAAGGAGGTGGCCCTAGAGATAGCGGATGCACTAAGGATGATTTTTCAGAATTCATTAGACTCGGGAACAGTGCCGATGGATTGGAGGGTAGCTAACGTTACCCCACTATTCAAAAAGGGGGGTAGGGAAAAAGCAGGTAATTACAGACCTGTAAGCCTTACATCAGTTGTGGGCAAAATGCTGGAGTCCATCATTAAGGATGAAATAGCGGAGCACTTAGCAAATGGGGACAGGATAGGACAGAGTCAACATGGATTTACAAAGGGTAAATCGTGCTTGACTAATCTATTGGAATTTTTTGAGGGAGTAACTGGTAGAATAGATGGGGGAGAGCCAGTAGATGTGGTGTACCTGGACTTCCAAAAGGCCTTCGATAAGGTCCCACATAAAAGATTAGCATGGAAAATTGAGGCTCATGGGATAAAGGGGAAAGTTTTGGCGTGGATAGGGAACTGGCTGTCAGATAGAAAACAGAGAGTTGGAATAAACGGCTCATTTTCTGAATGGCAGGCAGTAACAAGTGGGGTACCACAGGGATCTGTCCTGGGCCCCCAGCTGTTCACAATTTACATTAATGACCTGGATCAGGGAGTCGGATGCAGCATTTCCAAATTTGCAGACGACACTAAACTAGGAGGTGGGGTGGGCTCAGAGGAAGAGACCAGGAAGCTCCAGAGCGATTTGGACAGACTGGGCGATTGGGCGGATAAATGGCAGATGCACTATAATGTGGACAAGTGCGAAGTTATCCACCTTGGGTGCAGGAACGGGAGGGCAAATTATTATTTAAATGGCAATAGATTGGGAGAGGGGGAAGTACAGAGAGACCTGGGTGTTCTTGTACACCAGTCACTGAAGGCGAGCATGCAGGTGCAACAGGCGGTCAAGAAGGCAAACGGTATGCTGGCCTTCATAGCAAAAGGGTTAGAATACAGGAACAGGGATACCTTGCTGCAGCTGTACAGGGCACTGGTGAGACCACACCTCGAGTACTGTGTACAGTTTTGGTCGCCTCATCTGAGGAAGGATGTTCTTGCCATGGAGGGGGTGCAGCGGCGATTCACCAGGCTGATACCAGGAATGGCGGGAATGACCTATGAGGAGAGACTATGTAGTTTAGGGATGTACACACTGGAGTTTAGAAGATTGAGAGGGGACCTCATAGAAGTGTATAAAATTCTGACAGGTCTAGACAGACTGGATGCAGAAGGAATGTTTCCCTTGGCGGGTGAGAACAGAACTAGAGGACATAATTTAAGGATAAGGGCTAAACCATTTAGGACAGAGATGAGGGGGAATTTCTTCACTCAGAGAGTGGTGAACCTGTGGAACTCATTGCCACAGAGGGCAGTGTACGCCAGCTCATTAAATATATTTAAGAGGGAATTAGATATATTTCTACGGGCAAAAGGGGTTAAGGGTTACGGAGAGAAGGCGGGGACGGGATACTGAATTAAAGGATCAGCCATGATCTCATCGAATGGCGGAGCAGGCACGAAGGGCCGAATGGCCTACTCCTGCTCCTATCTTCTATGTATCTATGTATCTATGTATCCAGTCATGAATGGTGGTTGACCATCAAAACATTACGGGAGGAGGAGGCTCCATTAATATCTCCATCCTCAATGATGGTGGAGCCCAACACGAGAGTGCAAAAGGCAAAGCTGAAGTATTTGCAACCATCATCAGCCAGAAGCAACGAGTAAATGATTCATATTGGCCGCCTCCTGAGGTCCCCACCACCACAGAAGCCAGTCTTCAGCCAATTAACTCCTCGTGTTATCAAGAAAATGCTGAGTGCAGTGGATACGTCATAGGCTGTGGACCCCGACAACATCCTGGCTGTCGTGCTGAAGGCTTGTGCTCCAGAACTAGCCGCACCTCTAGCCAAGCTGTTCCAGTACAGCTATAACACTCGTATCTATCCCACAATGTGGAAAACTGCCCAGGGATGTCCTGTCCACAACAAGCAGGACAAATTCAATATGACCAGTTGCCACCCCATCAGTCTACTCTCAATCATCAGCAAAATGATGGAAGGCATCTTTGACAGGGCTATCAAGCAACCATTACTCACAAATAACCTGCTCACTGCTGCCCAGTTTGGTTTCCTCCAGGACCACTCGGCTGCAGACATCATTACACCGTTGGTCCAAACTTGGACAAAGGCGCTGAATTCCAGAGGTGAGGTGAGATTGACTGCACTTGGCATCAAGGCAACACTTGAACGAGTGTGGCAACAAGGAGCCCAAGTAAAACTAAAGTCAATGGGAATCAGGGGTAAAAAACTGCACTGGCTGGAGTAACACCTAGCACAAAGGAAGATGGTTGTGGTAGTTCGAGGTTAATCATCACAGCCCCAGCACATTGCTGCAGGAGTTCCTCAGGGCAGTGAACTAGGCCGAACCATCTTCAGCAGCTTTTACAATGACCCGCACTCCATCATAAGGTCAGAAATGGGGATGTTCGCTGATGACTGCACAGTGTTCAGTGCAATCCGCAGCTCCTCAGATAAAGAAGCAATCCATGCCCGCATGCAACAAGCCCTGGACGACATTCAGGCTTGGGCTGATAAGTGGCAGGTAACATTTGCGCCACAGAAGTGCCAGGCAATGACTATCTCCAACAAGCGAGCGTCTAACTACCGCCCCTTGACATTCAACGGCAATGCCATCGACGAAAACCCCAACTTCAATATCCTGGGGTCACCATTGACCAGAAACTTAATTGGATCGACCAGAGACATAGTATGGCACCAAGAGCAGGTCAGATGCTGGTATTCTGCGGCGTGTGTCTCACCTCCTGAATCCCCAAAGCCTTTCCACCATCTACAAGGCACAAGTCAGGAGTGTGATGGAATACTCTCCATTTGCCTGGATGAGTGCAGCTCCAAAAACAGTCAAAAAGCTCGACAACATCCAAGACAAAGCAGCCCGCTTGATTAGCACCCAATCCTCCACGTTAAATATCCACTCTCTCCACCAGTAGCGCACTGTGTCGGCAGTGTGTATCGTCTACAAGATGTACTGCAGCAACACTCCAAGGCTTCTTTGAAAATAACTCCCAAACCCATGACCACTATCACCTAGAAGGAAAAGGGCAGCAGGCACATGGGAACACAACCTCCAAGTTCCCCTCCAAGTCACACACCATTCTGAATTGGAAATATATCGCCGTTCCTTCATCGTCGCTGGTTAAAAATCCTGGGTCTCCCTCCCTAACAGCACTGTGTTAATACGTTCACCAGACGGACCGCAGCGGTTCAAGGAGCTGGATCACCACCAACTTCTCAAGGGCAACTGGTGATGGGCAATAAATGCTGGCATTGCCAGCGACGCCCACATCCCAGGAACGAATAACAACAACGTTTTAGAGTGGATATTGAACTTAAAATTGTGTGACTCAGTTACGAGACATGCCACCTCACTCAATGATGGAAGGCGGGCACTCCCGGGCTCAGCAGCGGTTATTGTTGAACTGTCAGAACATAAGAACATATGAAATAGGAGCAGGAGTAGGCCCTTCGAGCCTGCCCCGTCATTCAAAAACATCATAGCTGATCTTCTACCTCCACCCTTTCCTGCACTGTCCCCATATCCCTTGATTCCCTTAATATTTAAACATCTATCGATCTCTGTCTTGAATATATTCAACGACTGTGCCTCCACAACCCGCTGGGTAGAGAATTCCAATGATTCTCCACACGTTCAGTGAATATGTTTCTCCTCATCTCAGTCACATAGGCCGACCCCTTATTCTGAGTCGGTGACCCCTGGTTCTAGACTCCCCGGCCAGGGGAATCATCCTCCCCGCATCTACCTGGTCAAGCCTTATAAGGGTGTTGTATGTTTCAATGAGATAACCTCACATTCTTCTAAACTCTAGAGAATAATAGCCTAGTCTACTCAATCTCTCCTCATAGGACAATCCCCAGATCCCAGGAACGAGGCTGGTGAACCTTCGTTGCACTCCCTCTATGGCAAGAATATCCTTCCTTAGGTAAGGAGAACAAAACAGTACACAATACTCCAGGTGTGATCTCACAAGGGCTTTATATATTTGCAATATGACATCTTTATTCTTATACTCAAATCCTCTTGTAATAAAGGCCAACATGCGAGTTGCTTTCCCAGTAGCTTGCTGTACCTGCATGTTAACTTTCAGTGACTGGTGTACAAGGATACCCAGGTCCCTCTGAATAACATTTCCCAAACTCTCACCATTTAAAAGTTGATCTGCTTTTCAATTTTCGTATCAAAGTGGATAACTTCACATTTCTCCACATGATATTGCATTTCCCATGTTCATCCCCATTCAATTAGCCGACTACGTCCCCCTGAAGCCTGTGTGTTTCCTCCTCACAATTTACAAACCCACGCAGCTTTGTATCATCGGCAAATTTGGATATATTGCATTTGATCCCCTCATCCAAATCATTGATGTAGATTATGAAAAGCTGAGGCCCAAGCACTGATCCTTGCGTTACCCCATTAGTTACAGCCTGCCAATCCCAAAAATTGCCCGTTTATTCCAACTCTCTGTTTTCTGTCCGTTAACCAATGTACAATTCATGCTAGTATATTATCCCCAATCCATGAGCCTTAATTTTGTTTAATAACCTCTTCTGTGACACCTTATCGATTGCCTTTTGTTAATCCAAATACATCACATCCACTGTTTGCCCGTATCTATTCTGCTCGTTACAACCTCAAAAAACTCTAACAGATTTGTCAAACACGATTTCCCTTTCATAAATCTGTGTTGACTCTGCCCAATCCTATTATTATTTTCGGAGTGCCCTGTTACCACCTCCTTAATAATAGATTCTAGGATTTTCCCTACTACTGATGTCAGGCTAACTGGTCTGCAGCTCCCCGTTTTCTCTCTCCATCCTTTCTTAAATAGAGTGGTTATATTTGCTACCTTCCAATCTGCAGGAAACGTTTTAGAATATATGAAATTTTGGAAAATGACAAACACTGCAATCACTAGCTCTATATCCACCTGTTTCAGAACCCTAGCATGTAGACCATCAGATCCAGGTGATTTATCAGTTTTCAGTCCCATTAATATCTCCACTACTATTCTTTAACACATACTAATTTCTTTCAGTTCCTCATTCTCACTATAGCCTTGGTTCCCCACTTTTTCCAGGAGGTTTTTTGCATTTTCTTACGTGAAGAAAGACACAAAGTATTTCTCCAACTTCTCTGCCATTTCCTTATTTCCCATTATAATTTCTACTGTCTCAGCCTGTTAGGGACCCACTTTTACTTTCGCTAATCTTTTTCTTTTTCAATACCTATAGACGATTTTACAGTCTGCTTTTATGTCTCTCGCTAGTTTACTCTCATATTCTATTTTCCCTTTCCTTTTCAAAGTTTTGGTTCTCCTTTGCTGAATTCTAAAATCCTCCCAATCCTCAGGCTTAGTACTGTTTTTGGCAACATTGTAAGCTTCTTCCTTTGATCCTATACTATCTTTAACTTCTCCTGTTAGCCACGGTTGGACCACTTCATTTTTGGGGGTTTTGTGCCATAAAGGAATGTAAATTTATTGTAAATTATGTATTAATTTTTTTAATGCTAGCCATTGCTTATCTACCATCATACCGTTTAATATAGTTTCCCTATCTACCTTATCCAACTCGCCCCTCATACCTACGTAGTTTGCTTTGTTTAGATTTAAGTTCCTACTGTTGGATTTAACGAAATCACTTTCAAACGCATTCTAAAATTCTATCATGTTTTGGTCACTCTTCCCTAAAGGCCACTTCACTAGAAGATTATTATTTAGCCCTTTCTCATTGCACAATACTACATCTAAAATAGTTTGTTCCCAAGTAAGTTTCCCTACATACTGATCTAGAAAACTATCTTGAATACTTTCCATTAATTCGCCCTCCACGCTATTTCTGCAAATTTGGTTTGCCCAGTCAATATTTATATCAAAGTCCCCCATGACTTGCTTATTAACCATGTTACCTGCGCCTTTAACTTCATGGTTTATACACTGCCCTACATAATAACCACTGTTTGGTGGCCTGTAAACAACACCCACCAATATTTTCGGCCCCTTGCTGTTTCTCAGCTCCACCTAAACTAATTATACTTTTTGATTTTCGGAGCTAAGATCCTTTCTCTCTGTTGTCTTTATCCCATCCTTTATTATCAGGGCTATCCCTCCTCCTTTTCCATTTTGCCTATCTCTGCTAAAAGTTACATATCCTGAAATATTTAGTTCCCAAACTTGGCTACTCTGCAACCATGTTTCCATTATGTCTATTAGATCAAACTTGTTCATTTCTATCTGCGCTATTAATTCATCTATTTTGTTGCGAATGCTTCACGCATTCAGATACAGTGCCTTTATCTTTGACTTATTTCTATTTTTCCCTGATATAACCTTAGTCACTGATGCCTTATTACCTTTCTAAATCACTCCATCCCTTCCTGATGCACTCTGGTTAATTGTACCAAAAATTCTACTCTGCTCTAGATCCTTGACATTTCTCCCACTACTATTCAATTCACTCTTTCCTGAATCCTCCCAACCCCCTTCATTAGTTTAAAGCCCTGCTTACTGCACTAGATATTCGGTTCACCAGGACACTGGTCTCAGCCTGGTTTAAGTGGAGCACGTCCCTACGGAACAGCTCTCTTTTCCCCCAGCACTGGTGCCAGTACCACATGAACAGAAACCTCTTCTTTGAGCCATTCATTTAAACCTGTTATCTGTTTGTTCCTGTGCCAATTTGCATGTCGCTCAAGTAACAATCCAGTGATTATTACCTTTGAGGTTCTGCTTTTTAATTTGTGCCACAGCTCCTCAAAATCCCTGAGCAGAACTGCATTCCTCGTTCTACCTAAGTCGGTGGTTCCTCCGTGGATCACCCCCTCCTACTCCAAAATCTTCCCCAGCTGCCAGGAGATGTCTTTAGCCCTGGCACCGGGCAGCAAACAAAATCTTCAGAACTCTCGTTCGTGGCTGCAGAGAACAATACCTATCCCCCTGACTTCCCTGTCCCCTACCACAAATATCTTCCCTTCACTCCCCAATTGAATGGCCTGCTGCATCATGTTGCCATTTTCAGCTTGCTGATCCATCCTTCAGACTTTTCCCTCATCCACAAAGGCAGCAAGACGCTCATACCTTTTGGACAAGGGCAAAGGCACTGCATTCGGGGTCCCCTTACTTGCCTGAGTTGCATTCGCACCCTCCTGTCTCTGACCACTAACCAGAATGTACCACTACCCTGCCTAAGGGGTGGCAACTACTTCCTGAATCATAGTGTCCAGGCAAATCTCCCCATCCCTGATGCACCGCAATTTCTGCACCTCAGACTCCAGCTCAAAAACTCTGAGCTGAAGTTCCTGAAGATGGAGGCACTTACTGAAAATGTGGTTTTCCTGGATCACAATGCTCTCCACCAGCTCCCAGATGCCTCAGTTGTGGTACACCGCCTGCACTGCCATTCTTATATTAACGTGCTTCATGTATTCAAATTTGTACTTAGGCAACTGTATTGCTTCTTGAAAAATTGCAGGATCTAAATTAAGTTAAGTGTACTGAAATGACATAACTACCTGTGACACAAAGCAATACAAGCAGTTTAGGCAAAAAAACAACACCTCCTTCCCAAATGATCTCTTCTCCAAATTACCACGCTTTCCAAATTCCAAAATAAAACAACGTTTTCAAGTATAAACCAGCTATGTGCAGACCGCTCTGTGCCCTGCAGAAATGTTTACTTTTATACTCTAGGCGCCTCACACAATTTACAAGTGATGTGTCAGCTACCCTGCACCTGGTGTTTGGTGCCTCTTCAGGAAAGCAGCAGAATGTGGAAGAGGGAGCCGAGCTGAAAGAGGGAGAGTCAGAGACTGAGAGCACACACAGTGTGCTCACAGAATCACAGAATCACAACAGTGCAGATAGAGGCCATTTCGGCCCATCGAGCCTGCACCGACACATATCCCCCCCGATCCCCGTAACCCCCACACCAACACATATCCCACCCTATCTCGGTAACCCCATGTATTTAATCCTCCTAACACTAAGGGTCAATCTATCATAGTCAATCAACCTAACCCACACATCTTTGGACTGTGGGAGGAAACCGGAGCACCCAGAAGAAACCCACACAAACACAGGGAGAATGTGCAATCTCCACACAGACAGTTGCCTAAGGCCGGATTTGAACCCGGGTCCCTGGCGCTGTGAGGCAACAGTGCTAACCACTATGCCACCGTGCTGTGTGAGTTTGGTGAAAATACGGACACAATAGAACTCCATGTACGCAGTGATAACTGAGTGATAATTCACCCATAGTGAGAGTGTCCGTAACACAATAGAGCTACATGTACACCATGATAACAGTGTGATAGTTCAACACAGTAAGAGTGTCAGTGACACAATAGAACTCGATGTACACAGTGATAACATTGTAGTAATTCACCACAGTGACAGTGTCAATAACACAATAGAACTCCATGTACAAAGTGATAACAGTGTGATAATTCAGCCACAGCCGCAGTTTCAGTAACACAATAGAACTCCATATACACAGTAATAACAGTGTGATAATTCACCCAAAGCGAAAGTGTCAGTAAAATTATAGAACTACATGTATACAGAGATAACCGTGTGATTATTCACCCACAGTGACAGTGTCAGTAAAACTATAGACTACATGGACACAGTGATAACCGTGCGATACTTCACCCACAGTGTAAGTGTCAGTAATACAATAGAACTCCTTGTACACAGAGATAAATGTATGATAATTCACCACAGTGAGAGTCTCAATAACACAATAGAAATCCATGTGCACAGTAATAACAGTTTAATAACACACCCACAGTGAGAGTGTCAGTAACAAATTAGAACTCCATGTACACAGTGATAGCCATGTGAAAATTAATCACAGTGACTGTCAATAACACAATAGAACTCTATGTACACAGGGATAACAGTGTGATAATTTACCCACAGTGACAGTGTATATAACACAATAGAACTGCATGTAGCCAGTGATAAAAGTGTGATAATTAACCCACAGTGATTGTGTCAATAACAAAATAGAACTCCATGAGCACAGTGATAACAGAGTGATAATTCACTCACAGTGACAGTGTCAGTAACACCGTAGAACTCCATGTACCCAGTGATAACAGTGTGATAATTCACACACAGTGACAATGTCAGTAAAACTATTGAACTAATTGGACACAGTGATAACTGTGTGTTACTTAACCCACAGTGAAAGTGTCAGAAATACAATAGAAACCCTTGTACACAGAGATAAATGTGTGATAGTTCACCACAGTGACATTGTCAATAACACAATAGAACTCCATGTGCACAATAATAACCATGTGACAATTCCTCACAGTGACAGCGTCAATAACATAATGGAACTAAACGTAGCCAGTAATAACAGTGTGATAATTCACCCACAGTGACAGTGTCAGTAAAACTATACAACTCCACGTACAAAGTGATAAAAGTTTGTTAATTAATCCACAGTGACAGTGTCATTAACGCAATAGAACTCCATGTACACGGTGATAACAGTGTGATAATTCACACACAGTGACAGTGTCAGTAAAACTGTAGAACTCCATGTACACAGTGATAAAAGTGTGATAATTAAGCCACAGTGACAGTGTCAGTAACGCAATAGAACTCCATGTACGCTGTGATAACAGTGTGATAATTCCCCAACAATGACAGTGTCATTAATACCATAGAACTCCATGTAGCCAGTGATAACAGTGTGATAATTCATCCACAGTGATAGTGTCAGTAAAACTATAGAAATCCATGTACACAGTGGTAACAGTGTGATAAATCACCCAGTGATAGTGTCAGTTACACAATGGAACTGCATATACGCAGTGATAACAGTGTGATAACTCACCACAATGACAGTGTCAATTTCACAATAGAACTACATGTACACAGTGATAACAGTGTGATAATTCACCCACAGTGAGAGTGTCACTAACACAACAGTACTCCATGTACACAAAGATAACAATGTAATAATTCACAAACAGTGACAGTGTTAGTAAAACAATAGAACTCCATGTACACAGTGATAACAGTCTGATAATTCACCCACAGTGACAGTGTCTGTAACACACTAGAACTCCATGTACGCAGTGATAACAGTGTGATATTCTACCCACAGTGACAGTGTAAGTAACACACTAGAACTCCATGTACACAGTGCTAACAGTGTGATAATTCACCCACAGTGACAGTGTCAGCAATACCATAGAACTCCATGCAGCCAGTGATAAGATTGTGATTATTCACAAAGAGTGACAGTGTCAGTAACACCATAGAACACAAAGCACACCGTGATAACAGCGTGATAATTCACCCACAGTGACAGTGTCAGTAAAACTATAGAACTACATGTACACAGTAATAAAAATGACATAATGGAACCAAAGTGATAGTGTCAGTTACAAAATGGAACTCCATATACACAGTGATAACAGTGTGATAATTCAACCACAGTGAAAGTGTCAGTAAAACCGTAGAACTACATGGACACAGTGATAACCGTGTGTTGCTTCACCCACAGTGACAATGTCAGAAATATAACAGAACTCCTTGTACACAGAGATAAATGTGTGATAATGCACCACAGTGACATTTTCAATAACACAATAGAACTCCATGTAGCCAGTGATAAGGGTGTGATAATTCACCCACAGTAACAGTGTCAGTAAAACTATAAAACTCCATGTACACAGTGATAAAAGTGTGATAATTAACCCAAGTGACAGTGTCAGTAACGCAATAGAGCTCCATGTACGCGGTGATAACAGTGTGATAATTCACCAATAGCGACAGTGTCAGTAAAATAGTAGATCTGCATGTACACAGTGATGAAAGTGCGATAATTCACCCACAGTGACAGTATCAGTTTCACAATGGAAATCCATATACACAGTGATCACAGTGTGATGATTCACCGCAATGACAGTGTCAGTATCACAATTGAACTCCATGTACACAAAGATAACAATGTCATACTTCAAACACAGTGACAGTGTCAGTAACACAATAGAACTCAAAGTACACCGTGAAAACAGTGTGATAATTCACCCACAGTGACAGTGTCAGTAACACAATGGATCTCCATGTACACAGTGATAACAATGAAATAATTCACAAACAGTGACAGTGTCAGCAACACAGTAGAACTCCATGTACACAATGCTAACAGTGTGATAATACAATCACAGTGACAGTGTCAGTAAAACTATAGAACCCCATGCACACAGTGATAACAGTGTGATAATTCACCACACTGACAGTGTCAATAACACAATAGAAATCCATGTACACAGTGATAACAGATTAATAATTCACACACAGTGACAGTTTCAGTAACACAATAGAACTCCATGTAGACAGTGATAAACATATGATAATGCAGCCAGAGTTAAAGTGTCATTAACGCAATAGAACTCCATGTACACAGTGATAGCAGGGTGATAATTCACCACAGTGAGAGTGTCAGTAACGCAATAGAACTCCATGTACACAGTGATAACCGTGTGATATTTCACACTCAGTGAAAGTGTCAGTAACACAATAGAACTCCATGTACACAGTTACAACAGTGTAATCATTCACACACAGTGACAATGTCAGTCACACAATAGAACTCCAGGTACACAGTGATAGCAGTGTGATAATTCACACACAGCGACAATGTCAGTAACACAATAGAACTCCATGCACACATTGATAAACGTGTGATACTTCACCCACAGTGACAGTGTCAGTAACGCAATAGAAATCAATGTACGCTGTGATAACAGTGTGATAATTCACCCAGAGTGACACTGTCAGTAACACACTAGAACTCCATGTAAGCGGTGATAATAGCGTGATAATTGACACACAGTGACAGTGGCAGTAACATACTTCAACCCCATGTACACAAGGCTAACAGTGTGCTAATTCACACACAGTGACAGAGTCAGTAATAAAATAGAACCTCATGTATCCAGTCATAACAGTGTGATAATTCACCAAGAGTGACAGTGTCAGTCAAACTATAGAACCCCATGTAAACAGCGATAAAAGTGTGTTAATTCACCCACAATGACAGTGTCAATAACACAATAGAACTCCATGTACATAGTGATAACAGTGTAATAATTCACCCAGAGTGAGTGTCAGTAACACATTTGAACTCCATTTACACATTGATAACTGTGTAATAATTCACACAATGTGACAGTGTCAATAACACCATAGAACTCCATGCACACAATGATAACAGCGTGATAATTCACCCACAGTGAGAGTGTCAGTAAATACATAGAACTACATGTACACAGTAATAACAATGTGATAATGTAACCAAAGTGATAGTGTCAGTTACACAATGGAACTCCATATACAGAGTGATAACAGTGTGATAATTCACCCACTGTGAAAGTGTCAGTAAAATTATACAACTATATGTACACAGTGATAATACTGTGATAATTCACCCACAGCTGCATTGTCAGTAACACAATAGAACTTCATGTACACAGTGATAACCGTGTGATAATTCACCCACAGTGACAGTCTCAATAATATAATGGAACTCCATGTGCACAGTGATAACAGTGTGATAATTCACCCACAGTGACAGTGTCAGTAGCACAACAGAACTCCACGGACACAGTGAATAGTGTGTGATAATTCACCCACAGTGACAGTATCAGTAGCAGAACACTACTCCACGTCCATAGTGATAACATTGTAATAATTCACGCACAATGACAGTGTCAGTAACACAATGGAACTCTCTGTAATCAGTGGTAACAATTTGATAAACCATACACAGTGTCAGTGTCAGTAATGCAATAGAAATCCATGTACACAGTGATAACCGTGTGATAATTCACTCGCAGTGTAAGTGTCTGTAACACAATAGAACTCCATGTACACAATGATAACAGTGTAATCATTCACACACAGTGACAGTGTCAGTAACACAATAGAACTCCAGGTATACAGTTATAGCCGTGTGATAATGCACAACAGTGACAGTGTCAGTAACACAACAGAACTCCATGTACACTGTGGTAATCGTGTGAAAATTCACCCACAGTGACAGTGTCAGTAATACATTGGAACTCCATGTAGCCAGTGAAAACAGTGTGATAATTCATCCACAGTGAAAGTGTCAGTAAAACTATAAATCTCCATGTACACAGTGATAAACGTGTTATAATTAAACCACAGTGACAGTGTTAGTAATACATTAGAACTCCATGTAGCCAGTGATAACAGCGTGACAATTCACCCACAGTGACAGTGTCAGTAAAACGATATAACGCCATGTACACAGTGATAAAAGTGTGATAATTCACCAACAGTGACAGTGTCAGTAAAATAGTAGAACTCCATTGTACACAGTGATACACGTGTGATAATTCACCCAAGTGCCAGTGTCTGTTACACAATGGAATTCCATATACACAGTGATAACAGTGTGATTATTCACCCACAGGGACATGTCAGTAACACAATAGGAATCCATATACACAGCGATAACCGTGTGATAACGCACCCACAGTAACAGTGTCAGTAAAAAACTAGAACTCCATGTACACAATGCTAACAGTGTGATAATTCACCCACAGTGACAGTGACCGTAAAACTACAGAACCCCATGTACACAGTGATCACAGTGTAATAATTCACCCACAGTGAGAGTGTCAGTAAAACTATACAACCCCATATACAGAGTGATAAAAGAGTGATAATTCAACACAATGACAGTGTCAATAACACAATAGATCTGCATGAACACATTGATAACAGTGTAATCATTCACCCAAAGTGACAGTGTCAGTAACACAATTGAACTCCATTTAAACATTGATAACTGTGTAATAATCCACACACAGTGACAGTGTCAGTAACACAATAGAACTCCTTGTACACAGTGATAACCATGTGATAATGCATCCACAGTGACAATGTGAGTAACGCAGTAGAACTCCATGTACACAGTGATAACCGTGTGATAATTCACTCACAGTGAAAGTGTCAGTATCACTATAGAACACCATGTACACAATGATAACAGTGTAATAATTCACACACAGTGACAGTGTCAATAACACCATAGAACTCCATGCACACAGTGATAACAGCGTGATAATTCACCCACAGTGACAGTGTCAGTAAATATATAGAACTACATGTACACAGTAATAACAATGTGATTATGCAACCAAAGTGATAGTGTCAGCTACACAATGGAACTACATATACACAGTGATAACAGTGTGAAAATTCACTCAATGTGAAAGTGTCAGTAAAATTAGACAACTATATGTACACAGTGATAACAGTGTGATAATTCACCCACAGTGACAGTCTCAATAACACAATAGAACTCCATGTGCACAGTGATAAGAGTGTGATAATTCACCCACAGTGACAGTGTCAGTAGCACAACTGAACTCCACGGACACAGTGAAAAGTGTGTGATAATTCGCCCACAGTGACAGTATCAGTAGCAGAACCCTACTCCACGTACATAGTGATAACATTGTAATAATTCACGCACAATGACAGTGTCAGTAACACAATAGAACTCTCTTTAAACAGTGGTAACAGTTTGATAAACCATACACAGAGACAGTGTCAGTTACGAAATAGAAATCCATGTAAACAGTGATAACAGTGTGATCATTCACCCACAGGGACATGTCAGTAACACAATAGAACTCCATATACACAGTGATAACCGTGTGATAATTCACCCACAGTGACAGTGTCAGTAGCAAACTAGAACTCCATGTACACAATACTAACAGTGTGATAATTCACCCACAGCGACAGTTTCAGTAATAACATAGAACTCCATGTAGCCAGTGATAACAGTGTGATAATTCATCCACAGTGACAGTGTCCGTAAAACTACAGAACCACATGTACACAGTGATTACAGTGTAATAATTCAACCACAGTGAGAGTGTCAGTAAAACTATACAACCCCATATACACAGTGATAAAACATTGATAATTCAACACAATGACAGTGTCAATAACACAATAGATCTACATGTACACATTGATAAAAGTGTAATCATTCACACACAGTGACAGTATCAGTAACACAATAGAAGCCCATGTACAGTGTGATAACCATGTGATAATGCAAACAGAGTGACAGTGTCAGTAACGCAATAGAACTCCAAGTATGCGGTGATAACAGTGTGATAATTCAGCCACAGTGACAGTGTCATTAACTCAATAGAACCCCATGTACACTGTGATAACAGTGTGATAATTCACACACAGTGAGAGTATCAGTAAAACACTAGTACTCCATGTACACAGTGATAACAGTGTGATAATTCACCCACAGTGACAGTGTCAGTAAGGCAATAGAACTCCATGTACACCATGATAACCGTGTGATAATTCACTCACAGTGAAAGTGTTAGTAACACAATTGAACTCCATCTACACAATGATAACTGTGTAATAATTCACACACACTGACAGTATCAATAACACCAAAGAACTCCGTGCACACAGTGATAACAGTGTCATAATTCACCCAAAGTGAAAGTATCAGTAAAACTATATAACTACATGTACACAGGGATAACAGTGCGATAATTTTCCCACAGTTGCAGTGTCAGTAACACAATAGAACTCATTGTACACAGTGATAACAGTGTGATAATTCACCCACAGTGAGAGCGTCAATAACACAATAGAACTCCATGTACACAGTGATAACAGTGTGATAATTCACCCACAGTGACAGTGTCAGTAGCACAACTGAACTCCACGGACACAGTGAATAGTGTGTGATAATTCGCCCACAGTGACAGTATCAGTAGCAGAACCCTACTCCACGTACATAGTGATAACATTGTAATAATTCACGCACAATGACAGTGTCAGTAACACAATAGAACTCTCTTTAAACAGTGGTAACAGTTTGATAAACCATACACAGAGACAGTGTCAGTTACGAAATAGAAATCCATGTAAACAGTGATAACAGTGTGATCATTCACCCACAGGGACATGTCAGTAACACAATAGAACTCCATATACACAGTGATAACCGTGTGATAATTCACCCACAGTGACAGTGTCAGTAGCAAACTAGAACTCCATGTACACAATACTAACAGTGTGATAATTCACCCACAGCGACAGTTTCAGTAATAACATAGAACTCCATGTAGCCAGTGATAACAGTGTGATAATTCATCCACAGTGACAGTGTCCGTAAAACTACAGAACCACATGTACACAGTGATCACAGTGTAATAATTCAACCACAGTGAGAGTGTCAGTAAAACTATACAACCCCATATACACAGTGATAAAACATTGATAATTCAACACAATGACAGTGTCAATAACACAATAGATCTACATGTACACATTGATAAAAGTGTAATCATTCACACACAGTGACAGTATCAGTAACACAATAGAAGCCCATGTACAGTGTGATAACCATGTGATAATGCAAACAGAGTGACAGTGTCAGTAACGCAAAAGAACTCCAAGTATGCGGTGATAACAGTGTGATAATTCAGCCACAGTGACAGTGTCATTAACTCAATAGAACCCCATGTACACTGTGATAACAGTGTGATAAATCACACACAGTGAGAGTGTCAGTAAAACACTAGTACTCCATGTACACAGTGATAACAGTGTGATAATTCACCCACAGTGACAGTGTCAGTAAGGCAATAGAACTCCATGTACACCATGATAACCGTGTGATAATTCACTCACAGTGAAAGTGTTAGTGACACAATTGAACTCCATCTACACAATGATAACTGTGTAATAATTCACACACACTGACAGTATCAATAACACCAAAGAACTCCGTGCACACAGTGATAACAGTGTCATAATTCACCCAAAGTGAAAGTATCAGTAAAACTATATAACTACATGTACACAGGGATAACAGTGCGATAATTTTCCCACAGTTGCAGTGTCAGTAACACAATAGAACTCATTGTACACAGTGATAACAGTGTGATAATTCACCCACAGTGAGAGCGTCAATAACACAATAGAACTCCATGTACACAGTGATAACAGTGTGATAATTCACCCACAGTGACAGTTTCAATAACACAATAGAACTCCATGTACACAGTGATATCAGTGTGATAATTCACCCACAGTGACAGTGTCAGTAGCACAACAGAACTCCACAGACACAGCGATAACAGTTTGATAATTCACCCACAGTGACAGTGTCAGTCAAACTTTAGAACCCCATGTACACAGCGAAAAAAGTGTGTTAATTCACCCACAATGACAGTGTCAAAAACACAATAGAACTCCATGTACATAGTGATAACAGTGTAATAATTCACCCAAAGTGACAGTGTCAGTAACACAATTGTACTCCATTTACACATTGATAACTGTGTAATAATCCACACACAGTGACAGTGTCAGTAACACAATAGAACTCCTTGTACACAGTGATAACCATGTGATAATGCATCCACAGTGACAATGTGAGTAACGCAGTAGAACTCCATGTACACAGTGATAACCGTATGATAATTCACTCACAGTGAAAGTGTCAGTATCACTATAGAACTCCATGTACACAATGATAACAGTGTAATAATTCACACACAGTGACAGTGTCAATCACACCATAGCACTCCATGCACACAGTGATAACAGCGTGATAATTCACCCACAGTGACAGTGTCAGTAAATATATATAACTACATGTACACATTAATAACAATGTGATAATGCAACCAAACTGATAGTGTCAGTTACACAATGGAACTCCATATACACAGTGATAACAGTGTGATAATTCACCCACTGTGAACGTGTCAGTAAAATTATACAACTATATGTACACAGTGATAACAGTGTGATAATTCACCCACAGCTGCAGTGTCAGTAACACAATAGAACTTCATGTACACAGTGATAACCGTGTGATAATTCACCCACAGTGACAGTCTCAATAATATCATGGAACTCCATGTGCACAGTGACAACAGTGTGATAATTCACCCACAGTGACAGTGTCAGTAGCACAACAGAACTCCACGGACACAGTGAATAGTGTGTGATAATTCACCCACAGTGACAGTATCAGTAGCAGAACACTACTCCACGTACATAGTGATAACATTGTAATAATTCACGCACAATGACAGGGTCAGTAACACAATAGATCTCTCTGTAAACAGTGGTAACAGTTTGATAAACCATTCACAGTGACAGTGTCAGTAACGCAATTGAAATCCATGTATACAGTGATAACCGTGAGATAATTCACTCGCAGTGTAAGTGTCAGTAACACAATAGAACTCCATGTACACAATGATAACAGTGTAATCATTCACACACAGTGACAGTGTCAGTAACACAATAGAACTCCAGGTACAAAGTGATAGCCGTGTGATAATTCACACACAGTGATATTGTCAGTAACACAATAGAACTCCATGTACACAGGGATTACAGTGTGATAATTCACCCACAGTGACAGTGTCAGTAATACAGTAGAACTCCAGGTGCACTGTGGTAATCGTGTGATAATTCACGCACAGTGAAATTGTCTGTAATACAATAGAACTCCTTGTACACAATGATAAAGGTGTGGTAATTCACCCACAGTGACAGTGCCAATACCACAATAGAACTACATGTACACAATGATAACAGTGTGATAATTCACCCACAGTGACAGTGTCAGTAATACATTAGAACTCCATGTAGCCAGTGAAAACAGTGTGATAATTCACCCACAGTGAAAGTTTCAGTAAAACTATAAATCTCCATGTACAGAGTGATAAACGTGTTATAATTAACCCACAGTGACAGTGTCAGTAATACATTAGAACTCCATGTAGCCAGTGATAACTGTGTGATAAATCACCCACAGTGACAGTGTCAGTAAAACGGTATAACGCCATGTACACAGTGATAAAAGTGTAATAATTCACCAACAGTGACAGTGTCTGTTACACAATGGAATTCCATATACACAGTGATAACTGCGTGATCATTCACCCACAGGGGCATATCAGTAACACAATAGAACTCCATATACGCAGTGATAACCGTGTGATAATTCACCCACAGTGACAGTGTCAGTAACAAACTAGAACACCATGTAGCCAGTGATAACAGTGTGATAATTCAACCACAGTGACAGTGACCGTAAAACTACAGAACCCCATGTACACAGTGATCACAGTGTAATAAATCACCCACATTGAGAGTGTCAGTAATACTATAGAACCCCATATACACAGTGATAAAAGAGTGATAATTCAACACAATGACAGTGTCAATAACACAATAGATCAACATGTACACATTGATAACAGTGTAATCATTCACACACAGTGACAGTGTCAGTAACACAATAGAACTCCATGTACAGAGTGAAAACCATGTGATAATGCACACACAGTGACAGTGTCAGTAACGCAATCGAACTCCATGTACGCGGTGATAACAGTGTGATAATACACCAAAAGTGAGAGTGTCAGTAAAACACTAGAACTCTGTGCTGTATGTGCCTTTAAGAGCCCCTGTGTACTGTAATGCCGGTAGTGGCCACTCGGGCTATATAAGCCTGTATAGTGTCTTGTATCTTTTAGTTCACCTCCAGACTTTGTTCAGTAAACACCTGTTAAACTAACTCCTGCATTCCGTGTCTCCATTAACAAACGGACACAACAGTGGCGACGAATTGGAAACGGACTTACCTGCAATTCGGCAGTGCCTCAAGGAGGTCGATTCCTCAGACGAAGGTTGAAGAAAAAAAAAAGAAAGAAAACTGTGGTTTCACCAGCTAGCCAGGCTGGTGGTAGGTACTGCAATAATCCTTCCTGGGTGGCAGGCTGGGGCTCGATCGGCTGGCTCTGCAGCGGGGCCGAGCAGCGAAGGCGGAGGCAAACTGAGACGGAGGGTGGAGCCCTCGGGAGACGGCCGGCGCTGCAAATCAGGTTAGTGTTCAGACCAAGCAGAGGGAGGGAGGAGTCCCAGAGAGTCCGGCGGGAACGAGTCTCTGACAATTAAAAATACCTGTATAAATAAAAACCGCGGAGAACAGCGTTGTCAGCAGCGGCAGCGGCGGGAAAGCGCGGGAGGCGCCATTTTTTTCTCGGCAGGGAAGAAAGGAAAGCGCGGGAGGCGCAATTTTTTTTCAGGATGCCTAAGACAGGCAATATTACTGCTTTCGATAGTGATGTAGAGGATTGGACCATATATGTGGAAAGAGTGGAGGTATATTGCACAGCAAATGAAATAGAGGATGACAAAAAGGCATCGGTACTTTTAAATCTAATGGGCGCAAGGGCATACAGGCTGCTACGAAGCTTAATCACTCCAGCCAAACCGATGGACAAGAATTTTAAGGAGATTGTTGACACCCTACACTGCCAATTCGGGGCAGGACTGGCAGATTCTCTACGAGACAAATTCGTCTGCGGTCTCCTAAGTGAAGGAACACAAAAAAGGCTACTTTCTGAGAAAGATTTGACACTGGACAAGGCTTTCAGTGTGGCTGTACCATACGAAGCAGCAGCAAGAGGAGCTGCAGAGATACAGCAAAAGCCACAGTACTTCGGCACCCATGAAATGACTCGGGGTTTCGAGAGATGTTATCGCTGCGGCAGATCCTCCCATTACCAGAGGGACTGCTGGTTCAAGGACAAAGCATGCAGGCAATGTGGAAAGATGGGACACATTACACGTGTATGCCGATCTGGAAACAAAAATCCATTGACAGAAATAAAATCAATAAGAAAAAGTACAGAAAGGTACAAATGATGACGGACAGTAGCTCCGAAGACCAGTAGAGTGATAGCGACTCCGGAAACAAGAGACTAAGCTCTCTCAAATTACATAATGTAATTGCCAAAGAAGATTACCAGACCATTTGGTTACCCTCACGATAGCGGGGTCCCCAGTTAAAATGGAGCTAGATACAAGATCAGCACTGACCATCATAAATCGACGGGATTACGAGCGGCTATTTCTGCATATACCTTTGAAAGACACATCCATTATCTTGAAGACATATACGGGGCAGAAAGTATACCCCAGAGGGAAAGTAAAGGTGCCTGTTGTATACAACGGCAAGGAAATACAGAAGTTGTATTTATATGTTCTGCAAGATGGTGGTCCTCCGCTGTTGGGACATGAATGGATCAGGAAGATACGTTTAGACTGGCACTCCATTCAGGCACTGACGGTGACCAGTGAAAAAAAAATGATGATGTCGTCAAACCTGAACGATTAAAAGACATCTTGGCCAGCGCCAAAGAAGTGTTTCAACAGGAACTAGGGACCTTGAAAGGCATCACCGCCTCAATAAATGTGGAAGATGTGGCAATTCCCAAGTTATTTAAGGCAAGGCCGGTGCCATACGCAATTCGTCCAGCATTCGAGGAAGAGCTGGAGATTTTGAAAAAGGCAGGCGTGTTATCCAAGATAGATTGGAACGAGTAGGCAACACCCATCATCCCGGTCATAAAGAAAACGTTGTATAATGATAAACCTGAAGAACAGAGAAAAATTCGCATCTGTGGGGACTTCAAAGTGACTGTAAACCCGGTCCTTCGCACGGTACAGTATCCTCTTCCGAGGATAGAAGATATTTTGGCCTCACTATCCGGAGGGAAACGTTTCACCAAAATTGACTTGGCACAGGCATATGTACAGATGGATGTTGAGGAGGCCTATAAAAAGTATCTCACGATAAACACACACAAAGGCCTGTACCAGTACAATCGACTGGTTTTCGGAGTAGCATCAGCTCCAGCTATCTGGCAAAGAGCTATGGAGCAAGTCCTGCAATGGATTCCGGGGACTCAATGCTACCTAGACGACATCCTTGTAAGAGGAGAAAACGACAACGAGCACCTTGCCAATTTGGAGCAGGTGCTGACTAGGCTGAGCGAACGGGGCCTACGAGCAAATCGCCCCAAGTGCGAATTTTTTCAGAAACAAATATCATATTGTGGCCACATAATTAACGAAGAAGGGTTGCATAAGTCACCTGAAAAAATTGAAGCGATCATAAAAGCCCCAGCACCTGAAAATGTCTCACAATTAAGGTCGTTCCTGGGATTGATAAATTACTATCATAAATTTTTTCCGAACATGTCAACTGTTCTGCACCCACTTAACGAACTGCTACAAATGGGAGTAATTTGGAAATGGAGCGAAGACTGTAAACGTGCCTTCCATAAATGTAAAGGCTTGATCACGTCCAAGGAAGTTTTGGCTCATTACAACCCATCACTGCCAATCAGACTGGCGTGCAATGCATCCCCTTATGGATTAGGAGCAGTATTATCGCATAGATTCCCTGATGGCTCAGAGCGGCCGATAGCTTTTGCGTCACGCTCATTGAATTCAGCTGAGCGTAACTATGCCCAGATCGACAGGGAAGCACTCAGCCTGGTATGGGGAGTGAAGAAATTCAACCAATACCTATAAGGACAAAAATTTACCTTGTTGACTGACCATCAACCCCTCGTCTCCATATTCAACCCTAAAAAGGGCGTTCCCATTATGACAGCGCAAAGGCTACAGAGGTGGTCCCTTTTCCTAGGGGCACACCAATATGACATAGAATACAAAGGATCCAAACAGCATAGAAATGCTGATGGTTTATCGTGTCTAACGTTGCCAATGGTATAAGAGGCACCTTCAGTGGACCCAGTGGAAATGTTCCTCTCAACCATAGTGGAATGTCTACCAGTAACAAATTCTACCATTGAAAAGGAAACGAGAAATTATCCGAATCTCTAACGAGTCTACGATTTAACGGTGAAAAAATGGCCAGCACCTGGCGAACCACTGTTGCCAGCATTCTCGCAAAGAAGAGAACAGCTGTCAGTGTGCCGAGGAACCTTGATGTGTGGATCCAGAGTGGTGATTCCACCTAAACTCCAGGATAAAGTGCTAAAGGAGCTTCGCGAGGGGCATCTGGGTGGAATGAAAATGAAGAAGCTAGTCAGAGCGTTTGTGTGGTGGCCAGGTATCGATGGAGATATCGAAGAAATGACTGCGGGCTGTCTAGGATGCCAGAAGGTCCAAAACGCCCCACCACAAGCCCCTCTACATCCATGGAAGTGGCCCTCATCTCCATGGCAAAGGGTACACATCGACTTTGCTGGTCCATTTCTGGACTCAATTTTCTTAATCGCGGTTGATGCACACTCCTAGTGGCCGGAGGTAATAAAGATGTCCTCCACCACCACGGAAAAAAACATCAAAGTATTAAGGACCATATTTGCCAGGAATGGGCTGCCTGAACAGATCTGTTCTGATAATGGACCACAATTTGTGTCCGAAGAATTCAGGAAGTTCTTAAAAATCAATGTGTTTAAGCAAGACACGTCTGCCCCATACCATCCCACCACCAATGGATTGGCTGAAAGGTTTGTCCAGACCTTCAAGAAGGCCATAAAGAAAATTGGTAATGAAGACATAAATCTACAGCATAAGGTAGATAACTTCTTGTTTGCATACAGGAATGCAACACATGTGGTTACAAACCAAATTCCCGCCATGATGTTTTTCAATGGGAGATGAAGATGCCGGCTGGATTTGATCAAGCCAAACATCAGAAGGGACGAAGAGAATCGACAATTTCATGCTATGATTGAAATCCCAACAAGACCCTTCCAGATAGGTCAACAGGTTTTGGCCCGGGTCTACCGTACCGAGAAATGGCAGCCTGGAACTATTTGCACATGACTAGGACCGCTGTTGTATACCGTGGACATTGGAGAAAGCAAAATAAGGCGCCATGCTGACCAGATCATAGAGTCATCCGAAAAGGGACAACCTACACCACCATTCTATACGCCTAATGATGAAGCAGAGATACCCATAGTATCTACCTCCAATCCGGTAATACTGGAACCAGATGAAACCGACACAGGCATTCAAGCCGAATTGACCTTGCCAAAAGGACCTACAGCACCACCGAAAACTACTACACCACCGAAGCGTTATCCGGACCGAGTCAGGAAGCCTCCAGAGAGACTGACTTATAATTGATTAACTGCAGCAAATGTGTAGATTATTGTTCTTGTACACATGTTAATAACAATTCCTTAAAATATTATGTACTGGTTGTTTAAAAGGGGAGGAATTGTGGTGTATGTGCCTTTAAGAGCCCCTGTATACTGTAATGCTGGTCGTGGCCACTCTGGCTATATAAGCCTGTATAGTGTCTTGTATCTTTATGTTCACCTCCAGACTTTGTCCAGTAAACACCTGTTAAACCAACTCCTGCATTCCGTGTCTCCATTAACACACGGACACAGCAAACTCCATGTACACAGTGATAACAGTGTGATAATTCACCCACAGTGACAGTGTCAGTAAGGCAATAGAGCTCCATGTACACCATGATAACCGTGTTTTAATTCACTCACAGTGAAAGTGTCACTATCACAATTGAACTCCATCTACACAATGATGACAGTGTAATAATTCACACACACTGACAGTATCAATAACATCAAAGAACTCCGAGCACACAGTGATAACAGTGTCATAATTCACCCAAAGTGAAAATATCTGTAAAACTATATAACCACATGTACACAGGGATAACAGTGTGATAATTTTCCCACAGTTACAGTGTCAGTAACACAATAGAACTCCATGTACACAGTGATAACAGTGTGATAATTCACCCACAGTGACAGTGTCAATAACACAATCGAACCACATGTACACAGTGATAACAGTGTGATAATTCACCCACAGTGACAGTGTCAGTAGCACAACAGAACTCCACGGACACAGCGATAACAGTTTGATAAGTCACCCACAGTGACAGTGTCAGTAGCACAACAGAACTCCACGTACACATTGATAACAGTGTAAAAATTCACGCACAGTATCAGTGTCAGTAACACAATAGAACTCTGTGTAAACAGTAATAACCGTTTGATAATTCACACACAGTGACCGTATCAGTAACACAGTAGAATTCCATGTGCACAGTAATAACCGTGTGATAATTCACACACAGTGACAGTGTCAGTAATACAACAGAACTCTTTGTACACAGTGACAAAAGTGTGATAATTCACCCACAGTGACAGTGTCAATAACATAATAGAAATCCATGTACCCAGTGATAACAGTGTGATAATTCCCCACAGTGACAGTGTGAATAACACAATAGAACTCCATGTACAGCGTGATTAAAGTGTGATAATTCATTCAGAGTCACAGTGTCAGTAAAACAATAGATCTCTTTGTAAACAGTGATGACTGTGTGATAATTCACCCACAGTGACAGTGTCAGTAACACGATGGAACTCCATGTAGACAGTGATATCAAAGTGATACCTCAACCAAATTGACAGTCAAAGTAGCACAATCGAACTCCATGTACAAAGTGATAACAGAGTGATAATTCACCCACAGCAAAAGTGTCAGTAAAATTACAGAGCTACATGCACACAGTGATAACAGTGTGATACTTCAACTGCAGTGAGAGTGCCAGTAACACAATAGAAATCTATGTATACAGTGAGAACAGTGTGAACATTCACTCCAGTGACAGTGTCAGTAACATTGTAGAACTCCATGTAGCCATTGATAACAGTGTGATAGTTTAACCACAGTGACAGTGTCAGTAACGCAACTTAACTTCATGTACACAGTGATAACAGTGTGATAATTCACCCACAGTGACAATCTCAGTAAACCTATAGAACTACATGTACACGATGATAACCGTGTGATCATTCAACCAACGTGATAGTGTCAGTTACTCAATGGAACGCCATATACAAAGTGATAACAGTGTGATAATTCACACAGAGTGAAAGTGTGAGTCACATAATCGAATTCCTTGTATGCAGTGATAAAAGACTGATCATTCACCACCAGTGGCAGTGTCAATACCACAAAAGAACTACATGTAAGCAGTGACAACAGTTTGTTAATTTACCACAGTGACAGTCTCAGTAACACCATAGAACTACATGTGCACAGTGATAACAGTGTGATAATTCACCCCAGTGACAGTGTCAGTAGCACAATAGAACTCCATGTACACAGTGATAACAATGTGATAATTCACCCGCAGTGACAGTGTCAGTAATACAATAGAACTCCTTGTACACAGTGATAAAGTGTGATAATTCACCCACAGTGACAGTATCAATACCACAATAGAACTACATGTACACAGTGATAACAGTGTGATAATTCACCCCAGTGACAGTGTCAGTAGCACAATAGAACTCCATGTACACAGTGATAACAATGTGATAATTCACCCACAGTGACAGTGTCAGTAATACAATAGAACACCTTGTACACAGTGATAAAGTGTGATAATTCACCCACAGTGACAGTGTCAACACCACAATAGAACTACATGTACACAGTGATAACAGTTTGATAATTCACCACAGTGACAGTGTCAATAACACAATAGAACTCCATGTACACAGTGTTAACAGTGTGATAACTCATCCACAGTGACAGTGTCAATAACACAATAGAACTACTTGTAAACAGTGAAATTAGTGTGATAATTCACCCACAGCGACAGTGTCAGTAACACGATGGTACTCCATGTAGCCAGGGATATCAATGTGATAACTAATCCACAGTGACAGTGTAAGTAGCACAATAGAACTCCATGTACACAGTGATAAGAGTGTAATAATTCACCCAAAGCCAAAGTGTTAGTAAAATTGTAGAACTACATGTACACAGTGATAACTCTGTGATACTTAACCCACAGTGACAGTCCCCGTAACACAATAGATCTCCATGTAAACAGTGATAACAGAGTGATCACGCACTCCATTGACAGTATCAGTAACAAAGTAGAACACCATGTAGCCAGAGATAGCAGTGTGATAATTCAACCACAGTGACAGTGACAGTAACACAACATAACTCCATGTACACAATGATAACAGTGTGATTATTCACACACAGTGAAAGTGTCACTAAACATGTAGATCTACATGTACACAGTAAGAAACGTGTGAACATTCAAACGAAGTGCTAGAGTCAGTTACACAACGGAACTCCATATACACTGTGATAACAGTGGAATAATTTAGCCACAAAGTGATAGTGTCAGCAATACAATTGAATTCCTTGTACGCAGCGATAACAGTGTGAGAATTCACCCACAGTGACAGTGTCAATAACACAATAGAACTCCATGTGCAGAGTGATAACAGTGTGATAATTCACCACCAGTGACAGTGTCAGCAGCACAATAGATCTACATGTACAAAGTGATATCTGTGTGATAATTCACCCACAGTGACAGTGTCAGTAATACAAAAGTACTCCTTGTACAGAGTGATTAAAGTGTGATAATTCACCCAAAGTGACAGTGTCAATACCACAATAGAACCAGATGTGCGCAGTGATAACAGGGTGATAATTCACCCACAGTGACAGCATCAAGAACACAATAGAACTCCATGTACACAGGGATAACACGATAATCCGTGTCAGCGGGAATCCTGAGCGGCAGAGCGGGGCTATAAAAGTCCCAGAGACCCAGGTAAGGCCTCAGAGCATCGGCGGGAATCTCGAGCAGCAGAGCGGGGCTATAAAAGTCCCAGAGACCAGGTAAGGCCTACCAGTGTCGGCGGGAATCCTCAGCAGCACAGCGGGGCTATAAAAGCCCCAGAGACCAGGTAAGGCCTCAGAGCGTCGGCGGGAATCCTCAGCAGCAGAGCGGGGCTATAAAAGTCCCAGAGACCAGGTAAGGCCTCACAGTGTCGGCGGGAATCCTGAGCGGCAGAGCGGGGCTATAAAAGCCCCAGAGACCAGGTAAGGCCTCAGAGCGTCGGCGGGAATCCTCAGCGGCAGAGCGGGGCTATAAAAGTCCCAGAGACCAGGTAAGGCCTCACAGCGTCGGCGGGAATCTCGAGTGGCAGAGCGGGGCTATAAAATTCCCAGAGACCAGGTAAGGCCTCAAAGCGTCGGCGGGAATCCTCAGCGGCAGAGCGGGGCTATAAAAGTCCCAGAGACGAGGTAAGGCCTCACAGCGTCGGCGGGAATTTCAGCTGCAGCAGCGGGGCTTTAAATGTCCCAGAGACCAGGTAAGGCGTACCAGTCTGCAGTCTGGAAGGAGAGAGGTAAAAAGTAATCCAAGTGTAACGTCACCAGAAAGTGGGTAAGTGATTGGTTGGTAAGTATTTCTCACTTTTAAGCTTAAATCTCTTTGGTTTACAGTTTCTAAGGTGCGATATTCACCATCTAGAATCGGGGCAGAGGATATTTAAGAATAATATTAATAAATTTAATTAATTACATAGAATGGGATATCAGGCGATGTGTTGCTGCTGCAATATGTGGGAGCTGGTGAACACCATTGATGCTCACAGTGATCACATTTGCGGTAAGTGTTGGCTGCTCGAGGAACTCTGGCTCTGTGTTGAAGAGCTGGAGTCCGAGCTTCATCAGGGAGGGGGAGAGTTACCTGGACTCTGTGTATCATGAGGTAGTCACGCCAATTAGATTAATTAATTCAGATGTAGTCCGTGGCCAGGGTCAGGATGGTGTGACTAGAAGTGAGGCAGGTACGGGGATCCAGGAGGTAGTGTTGAAGGAGCCGCAGCCCTTGCTCTTGTCCAACAGGTTCGAGGCTCTTACACCCTGTGGGGACAGGAGCAGGGACTGCAGGGAGGATGAGCAACCTGGCTACATCACCGTGGAGCAGGGGGCCATTCAAGTGGGGGGAGTTAAAAGAAATGTTGTAGTAGTAGGGGATAGTATTGTTACGGGGATAGATAGAGTTCTTTGCAGCTGAGAGCGAGAGTCCTGAAGGCTGTGTTGCCTGCCCGGTGCCAGGGTTAATGACATCTCCTCTGGACTGGAGAGAAACTTGGAGTGGGAGGGGGAGGATCCAGTTGTCGTGGTCCATGTTGGTACCAACGACATATATAGGACAAGGAAGGAAGTTCTACTGAGGGAGTTTGAACAGCTAGGGGCCAAATTAAAAAGCAGAACCACAAGGGTAATAATCTCTGGATTATTACCTGAGCCAGGAGCGAACTTGGCTAGGACAAGTAAAATTAGAGAGTTAAATGCGTGGCTCAAAGACTGGTGTGGGAGAAATGGGTTTTGCTTCCTGGGACACTGGCACCAGTACTGGGGCAGGAGGGAGCTGTTCCATTGGGACGGGCTTCACTTGGCCAGTGCTGGGACTAGTGTCCTGGCGGATCATATAACTAGGGCTGTAGCGAGGGCTTTAAAGTAACTAGTTGGGGGGAGGTTCCCAGAGAGCAAATAATAAAAATGACAACAGAGAAAGTCATAGTCTTAGGTAGCAGTGGGGAAATTAAAAACCATAGCGTGTCAGGAAGGGGCAGAAGGTATGGAGTGAAAGGTAAGATAATAAAAAGGGCAAAAGCAGGAACTAAGTGTCACAAAACATCTTTGAAAGTTCTCTATCTGTATGCACGTAGCATTCGTTACAAAATAGATGAGTTAATGGCACAAATAACTACATATGGGGATGATCTTGTGGCCATTACAGAAACATGGCTGCAGGGTGACAATGCCTGGGAATTAAACATACCAGGTTATTTAACGATCAGGAAGGACAGGCAGGAAGGAAGGGGAGGTGGGGTGGCTATGTTAATAAAGGAAGGAATCACTGTAATACAGAGAAATGATATTGGGTCAAAAGATCAGGATAATGAAATAGTTTGGGTGGAGGTAAGGAATAATAAGGGGAATAAAACACTAGTGGGCGTAGTCTATAGGCCTCCGAACAGTGGCAACTCTGTTGGATGGAGTATCAATCAGGAAATAGTTGAGGCTTGTAATAAGGGAACATCTATAATTATGGGGGATTTTAACTATCATATTAATTGGACAAATCAAATTGGGCAGGGCTGCCTTGAGGATGAGTTCATTGAGTGTATTAGGGATGGGTTTCTTGAGCAGTATGTAACTGAACCGACCAGGGGGCAAGCAACCTTAGATCTGGTCCTGTGCAGCGAGGTTGGATTAATTAAAAATGTCCTGGTAAAGGATCCCCTTGGAATGAGTCACCATAACATGGTTGAATTCCATATTCAATTAGAGGATGAGAAGGTTGGATCTCAAACAAGCGTGCTAAGCTTGAATAAAGGAGACTATGAAGGTATGAGAGCGGAATTGAGTAAAGTGGATTGGGACAATAGATTAAAGGGTAAGACGATACATGATCAGTGGTGTACATTTAAGGAGTTATTTAACAACTTCCAAAAAAATATATTCCACTGAGAACAAAAGGGTGTAAAAGAGAAGACAGCCATCTGTGGCTAAGTAAAGAAATTAAGGATAGTATTCGCCAATAAACAAGGGCATATAAGGTAGCCAAATCTAGTGGGAGGATAGAGGATTGGGACAGCAAAAAATAACAAAAAGATTGATTAAGAAAGGGAAGATAGATTATGAAAGTAAATTGGCAAAAAATATAAAAACAGATAGTAAGAGTTTTTATAGTTATACATAAAGAGAAAGGGTGGCGAAAGTAAATGTTGGTCCCTTAGACGATGAGACCGGGAAATTAATGGTGGGAAATATGGAGATGGCAAATACACTGAATGAATATTTTACATCAGTCTTTACAGTAGAAGACACTGAGAACATCCCAACACTGGACAAATAGGGGGCTAAAGGGGGGGAGGAGCTAAGCACGATCAAAATCACTAAGGAAGTGGTACTCGGTAAAATAATGGGACTGAAGGCGGATAAATCACCTGGACCCGATGGCTTACATCCTAGGGTCTTGAGGGAAGTGGCGGTAGGGATTGTGAATGCATTGGTAATAATTTTCCAAAACTCCCTGGACTCGGCAAAGGTCCCAGCAGACTTGAAAACTGCTAATGTAACACCCTTATTTAAAAAGGGCAGTAGACAGAAGGCTGGAAACTATAGGCCGGTTAGCCTAACATCTGTGGTCGGTAAAATTTTGGAGTCCATTATTAAGGAGACAGTAACAGGACATTTGGATAATCATAATTTAATAGGACAAAGTCAGCATGGATTTATGAAGGGGAAGTCATGTTTGACAAATTTGCTGGATTTTTTGAGGAAGTAACGTATAGGGTGGATAAAGGGGAACCAGTGGACGCAGTGTATTTATACTTCCAAAAGGCATTTGACAAGGTGCCACACAAAAGACTAATGCTTAAGATAAAAAATCACAGGATTGTGGGTAATATTCTGGCATGGATAGAGGATTGGCTATCTAACAGAAGGCAGAGAGTTGGGATAAATGGTACATTCTCAGACTGGCAATCAGTAACTAGTGGTGTTCCGCAGGGGTCAGTGCTGGGTCCCCAACTCCTTACAATCTATATTAACGATTTGGAGGAGGGGACCGAGTGTAACATATCAAAGTTTGCAGATGAAACTAAGATGGGAGGGAAAGTAGTGAGTGAGGAGGACATAAAAAACCTGCAAGGGGACATCGACAGGCTAAGTAAGTGGGCAGAGATTTGGCAGATGGAATACAATACTGGAAAGTGTGAGATTATGCACTTTGGCAGGAAAAACCGTTGAGCAAGTTATTTTCTTAATGGCAAGAAACTGGAAAGTGCTGATGTACAACGGGATCTGGGGGTCCTTGTGCACGAAACTCAAAAGGTTAGTATGCAGGTGCAGCAAGTGATTATGAAGGCCAGTGGAATGTTGGCTTTCAGTGCTAAGGGGATAGAATATAAAAATAGGGAGGTATTGCTTCAGTTGTACAAGGTATTGGTGAGACCGCACCTGGAATACTGCATACAGTTTTGGTGTCCATACTTAAGAAAGGAAATATTTGCTCTCGAGTCAGTACAAAGAAGGTTCACTCAGTTAATCCCGGGGATGAGGGGATGGGCATATGAGGAGAGGTTGAGTAGATAGGGACTCTACTCATTGGAGTTCAGAAGAATGAGAGGCGATCCTATTGAAACATATAAGATTGTGAAGGGGTTGGATCAGGTGGATGAGGGGAAGATGTTCCTGATGATGGCTGAAACTAGAGCTAGGGGGCATAGTCTTAGAATAAGGGGCTGCTCTTTCAAAACTGAGATGAGGAGGAACTACTTCACTCAGAGGATGGTAGGTCCATGGAATATGCTGCCACAAAAGCTGTAGAAGCTACATCATTACATAAATTTAAAACAGAAATAGACAGTTTCCTAGAAGTAAAGGGAATTAAGTGTTGCGGGAGTGGGCAGGAATTTGGACATGAGTCTAGGTTCGGATCGGTCATGGCCCTGTGGGTAGCGGAGCGGGCCCAGGGGCCGTGTAGCCTGATCCTGCTCCTATTTCGTGTGTATAATTCTGTTAGATTCAGGAGATGGTTCTTTGATAGTGCAATGGCGGTTAGGATCAGATCAGCCATGATCTTATTGAATGGTGGAGCAGGCTCGAGGGGCCGATTGGCCTACTCCTGCTACTATTTCTTATGTTCTTATGTTCTTAATTCATCCAAAGTTACAGTGTCAGTAAGAGAACAGAACTCTGAGTAAACAGTGATAACTATGTGATAATTCACCGTTGGTGAGCAGTGTCAGTAAAACGATGAGCTCCATGTAGACAGTGGTATCAATGTGATAACTCACCCACAGTGACAATAGCACTCCATGGACACAGTGTTAACAGTGTGATAATGCACCCACTGCGAAAGTGTCGGTAAAATTATAGAACTACATGTAAACAGGGATAACTGTGTGATACTTCACCCACAGTGACAGTGTCAGTAACACAATAGAACTCCATGTACGCAGTTATAACTGTGTGATCATTCACCCCAGTGACAGTGTCAGTAGCAATGTAGAACTCCATGTAGCCAGTGATAACAGTGTGGTAATTCAAGCACAGTGACAGTGTCAGTAAACCTATAGAACTATATGTACACAGTGATAACCGAGTGATCATTCAAACACAGTGATAGTGTCTGTTACACAATGGAACTCCATACACACAGTGATAAGAGTGTGAAAATTCACCCACAGTGAAAGTGTCTGTAATACAATAGAATTCCTTGTACACAGTGACAACATTGTGATAATTCACCAACAGTGGCAGTGTCAATACCACAAAAGAACTACATGTACAGCGTGACAACAGTGTGATAATTCACCACAGTGACAATGTCAGTAAAACAATTGAACTCAATGTACACAATGATAACAGTGTAAAAATTCACACACAGTGACAGTGTCAATAACACCATAGAACTCCATGCACACAGTGATAACAGCGTGATAATTCACCCACAGTGACAGTGTCAATAAATATATAGAACTACATGTACACAGTAATAACAATGTGATTATGCAACTAAAGTGATAGTATCAGTTACACAATGGAACACCATATACACAGTGATAACAGTGTGATAATTCAACCACTGTGAAAGTGTCAGCAAAATTATACAACTATATGTATAAAGTGATAACATTGTGATAATTCACCCACAGCTGCAGTATCAGTATCACAATAGAACTTCATGTACACAGTGATAACCGTGTGATAATTCACCCACAGAGACAGTCTCAATAATATAATGGAACTCCATGTGCACAGTGATAACAGTGGGATAATTCACCCACAGTGACAGTGTCAGCAGCACAACAGAACACCACGGACACAGTGAATAGTGTGTGATAATTCACCCACAGTGACAGTATCAGTAGCAGAACACAACTCCACGTCCATAGTGATAACATTGTAATAATTCACGCACAATGACAGTGTCAGTAACACAATAGAACTCTCTGTAAACAGTGGTAACAGTTTGATAAACCATACACAGTGACAGGTATAAGAAGCACAATAGAACTCCATGGACACAGTGATAACAGTGTGATAATTCACCCACTGCGAAAGTGTCGGTAAAATTATTGAACTACATGTAAACAGGGATAACTGTGTGATACTTCACCCACAGTGACAATGTCAGTAACACAATAGAACTCCATGTACACAGTGATAACTGTGTGATCATTCACCCCAGTGACAGTGTCAGTAGCAATGTAGAACTCCATGTAGCCAATGATAACAGTGTGGTAATTCAAGCACAGTGACAGTGTCAGTAAACCTATCGAACTACATGTACACAGTGATAACCGTGTGATCATTCAACCAAGGTGATAGTGCCTGTTACACAATGGAAATCCATACACACAGTGATAATGGTTTGAAAATTCACCCACAGTGAAAGTGTCTGTAATACAATAGAATTCCTTGTACACAGTGATAACATTGTGATAATTCACCAACAGTGGCAGTGTCAATACCACAAAAGAACTACATGTACAGCGTGACAACAGTTTGCTAATTCACCACAGTGACAGTGTCAGTAAAACAATGGAACTCAATGTACACAATGATAACAGTGTAATAATTCACACACAGTGAGAGTGTCAGTAACACCACAGAACTCCATGCACACAGTGATAACAGAGTGATAATTCACCCACAGTGAAAGTGTCAGTTAAATTCTACAACTATATGTACACAGTGATAACAATGTGATAATTCACCCACAACTGCAGTGTCAGTAACACAATAGAACTTCATCTACACAGTGATAACCGTCTGATAATTCACCCACAGTGACAGTCTCAATAATATAATGGAACTCCATGTGCACAGTGATAACAGTGTGATAATTCACCCACAGTGACAGTATCAGTAGCAGAACACTACTCCACGTCCATAGTGATAACATTGTAATAATTCACGCACACTGACAGTGTCAGTAACACAATAGAACTCTCTGTAAACAGTGGAAACAGTTTGATAAACCATACACAGTGACAGTGTCAGTAACGCAATAGAAATCCATGTACACAGTGATAACCGTGTGATAATTCACTCGCAGTGTAAGTGTCAGTAACTCAATAGAACTCCATGTACACAATGATAACAGTGTAATCATTCACACACAGTGACAGTGTCAGTAAAACAATAGAACTCCAGGTACACAGTGATAGCCGTGTGATAATTCACACACAGTGACAGTGTCAGTAACACAATAGAACTCCATGTACACAGTGATAACAGTGTGATAATTCACCCACAGTGACACTGTCAGTAATACAATAGAGCTCCAGGCACACAGTGATAGCCATGTGATAATTCACACACAGTGACAGTGTCAGTAACACAATAGAACTCCATGTACACTGTGTTAATCGTGTGATAATTCATCCACAGTGACAGTGCCAGTAATATAATAGAACTCCTTGTACACAATGATAAATATGTGGTAATTCACCCACAATGACAGTGTCAACACCACAATAGAACTACATGTACACAGTGATAACAGTGTGATAATTCACCCACAGTGACAGTGTCAGTAATACGTTAGATCTCCATGTAGCCAGTGAAAACTGTGTGATAATTCACCCAGAGTGAAAGTGTCAGCTAAACTATAAATCTCCATGTACACAGTGATAAACGTGTTATAATTAACCCACAGTGAGAGTGTCAGTAATACATTAGAACTCCATGTAGCCAGTGATAACAGTGTGATAGTTCACCAACAGTAACAGTGTCTGTTACACAATGGAATTCCATATACACAGTGATAACAGTGTGATCACTCACACACGGGGACATGTCAGTAACACAATAGAACTCCATATACACAGTGATAACCGTGTGATAATTCACCCACAGTGACAATTTCAGTATCAAACTAGAACTCCATGTACACAATGCTAACAATGTGATAATTCCCCAACAGCGACAGTTTCAGTAATAACATAGAACTCCATGTAGCCAGTGATAACAGTGTGATAATTCACCCACAGTGACAGTGACCGTAAAACTACAGAACCCCATGTACACAGTGCTCACAGTGTAATAATTCACCCACAGTGAGAGTGTCAGTAAAACTATAGAACACTATATACACAGTGATAAAAGAGTGATAATTCAACACAATGACAGTGTCAATAATACAATAGATCTACATGTAAACATTGATAACAGTGTAATCATTCACATACAGTGACAGTGTCAGTAACACAATAGAACACCATGTCCAGAGTGATAACCATGTGATAATGCACACACAGTGACAGTGTCAGTAACGCAATAGAATTCCATGTACACAGTGATAACAGTGTGATAATTCACCCAAAGCGACAGTATCAGTAAAGCAATAGAACTCCATGTTCACCATGTTAACCGTGTGTTAATTCACTCACATTGAATGTGCCAGTAACACAATTGAACTCCATCTACACAATGATAACAGTGTAATAATTCACACACACTGACAGTATCAATAACACCAAAGCACTCCGTGCACACAGTGATAACAGTGTCATAATTCACTCAAAGTGAAAGTATCAGTAAAACTATATAACTACATGTACACAGCGATAACAGTGTGATAATTTTCCCACAGTTGTAGTGTCAGTAACACAATAGAACTCCATGTACACAGTGATAACAGTGTGATAATTCAGCCACAGTGACAGTGTCAGTAGCACAACAGAACTCCATGTACACAGTGATAACAGTGTAAAAATTCACGCAGAGTGTCAGTGTCAGCAACACAATAGAACTCTGTGTAAATAGAGGTAACTGTTTGATAATTCACACACAGTGACAGTGTCAGTAACACAATAGAATTCCATGTGCACAGTGATAACCGTGTGATAATTCACACACAGTGACAGTGTCAGTAATACAATAGAACTCTTTGTACGCAGTGACAAAAGTGTGATAATTCACCCACAGTGACAGTGTCAATAACACAATAGAAATCGATGTACCCAGTGATAACAGTGTGATAATTCCCCACAGTGACAGTGTCAATAACACAATAGAACTTCATGTACACAGTGATAACCGTGTGATAATTCACCCACAGTGACCGTCTCAATAATATAATGGAACTCCATGTGCACAGTGATAACAGTGTGATAATTCACCCACAGTGACAGTGTCAGTAGCACAACTGAACTCCACGGACACAGTGGATAGTGTGTGATAATTCACCCACAGTGACAGTATCAGTAGCAGAACATTACTCCACATACATAGTGCTAACATTGTAATAATTCACGCTCAATGACAGTGACAGTAACACAATAGAACTGTCTGTAAACAGTGGTAACAGTTTGATAAACCATACACAGTGACAGTGTCAGTAATGCAATAGAAATCCATGTACACAATGATAACCGTGTAATCATTCACACACAGTGACAGTGTCAGTAACACAATAAGAACATAAGAACATAAGAAATAGAAGGAGGAGTAGGCCAATTGGCCCCTCGAGCCTGCTCCGCCATTCAATAAGATCATGGCTGATCTGATCCTAACCGCCAATCCACTATGACAGGACTATCTCCTGAATCTAATAGAATTAAACACACGAAACAGGAGCAGGATCAGGCTACACGGCCCCTGGGCCCGTTCCGCTACCCACGGGCCCATGACCGATCCGAACCTAGACTCATGTCCAATTTCCTGCCCGCTCCCCGTAGCCCTTCATTCCCTTTTCTTCTGGAAACTGACTATTTCTGTTTTAAATTTATGTAATGATGTAGCTTCGACAGCTTTTTGGGGCAGCATATTCCATGGACCTACCACCCTCTGAGTGAAGTAGTTCCTCCTCATCTCAGTTTTGAAAGAGCAGACCCTTATTCTAAGACTATGCCCCCTAGTTCTAATTTCACCCATCATCGGGAACATCCTCCCCGCATCCACCCGATCCAACCCCTTCACAATCTTATATGTTTCAATAAGATCGTTCTCATTCTTCTGAACTCCAATGAGTACAGTCCCAATCTACTCAACCTCTCCTCATATGTCCATCCCCTCATCCCCGGGATTAACCGAGTGAACATTCTTTGTACTGACTCGAGAGCAAGTATGTCTTTTCTTAAGTATGGACACCAAAACTGTATGCAGTATACCAGGTGCGGTCTCACCAATACCTTGTACAACTGAAGCAATACCTCCCTATTTATATATTCTATCCCCCTAGCAATGAAAGCCAACATTCCATTGGCCTTCTTAATAACTTGCTGCACCTGCATACTAACCTTTTGTGTTTCGTGCACCAGGACCCCCAGATCCCTTTGTACTTCAGTACTTTCCAGTTTCTTGCCATTAAGATAATAACTTGCACTACGATTTTTCCTGCCAAAATGCATAACCTCACACTTTCCAGTATTGTAGTCCATCTGCCAAATCTCTGCCCACTTGCTTAGCCTGTCTATGTCCCCTTGCAGGTTTTATATGTCCTACTCACTCACTACTTTCCCTCCCATCTTAGTATCATCTGCAAATTTTGATATGTTACACTCGGTCCCCTCCTCCAAATCGTTAATATCGATTGTAAAGAGTTGGGGACCCAGCACTGACCCATGCGGAACACCACTGGTTACTGATTGCCAGTCTGAGAATGAACCATTTATCCCAACTCTCTGCCTTCTGTTAGATAGCCAATCCTCTATCCATGCCAGAATATTACCCCCAATCCCGTGATTTTTTATCTTAAGCAATAATCTTTTGTGTGGCACCTTGTCAAATGCCTTTTGGAAGTCTAAATACACTACGTCCACTGGTTTACCTTTATCCACCCTATATGTTTCTTCCTCAAAGAACTCCAGCAAATTTTTCAAACGTGACTTCCCCTTCATAAAGCCATGCTGACTTTGTCTTATTAAATTATGATTATCCAAATGTCCTGTTACTGTCTCCTTAATAATGGACTCCAAAATTTTACCTAACGCCGATGTTAGGCTAACCGGTCTATAGTTTCCTGGCTTCTGTCTACTGCCCTTTTTAAATAAGGGTGTTACATTAGCAGTTTTCCAGTCTGCCGGTACCTCTGCTGCGTCCAGGGGGTTTTGGAAGATTATTACCAATGCATCCACAATCCCTACTGCCACTTCCCTCAAGACCCTAGGATGTAAGCCATCAGGTCCAGGTGATTTATCTGCCTTGAGTCCCATTATTTTACCGAATACCACTTCCTTAGTGATTTTGATCGTGTTTATCTCCTCCACCCCTATAGCCCCCTGCTTGTCCTGTGTTGGGATATTCTTGGTGTCCTCTACTGTAAAGACTGATACAAAATATTCATTCAATATTTTTGCCATCTCCATATTTCCCACCATTAATTTCCCGGTCTCATCCTCTAAGGGAACAACATTTACTTTAGCCACCCTTTTTCTTTTTATATAACTGTAAAAACTCTTACTATCTGTTTTTATATTTTTTGCTAATTTACTTTCATAACCTATCTTCCCTTTCTTAATCAATCTTTTTGTTATTTTTTGCTGTCCTTTAAAGTTTTCCCAATCCTCTATCCTCCCACTAGATTTGGCTACCTTATATGCCCTTCTTTTTAGTCGAATACTATCCTTAATTTCTTTACATAGACACGGATGGCTGTCTTTTCTTTTACACCATTTTCTTCTCAGTGGAATATACTTTTTTTGGAAGTTGTAAAATAACTCCTTAAATGTACACCACTGATCATGCATCGTCTTACCCTTTAATCTATTTTCCCAATCCACTTTACTCAATTCCGCTCTCATAGCTTCATAGTCTCCTTTATTCAAGCTTAGCACGCTTGTTTGAGATCCAACCTCCTCACCCTCTAATTGAATATGGAATTCAACCATGTTGTGGTCACTCATTCCAAGGGGATCCTTTTCTAGGACATTTTAATTAATCCTGTCTCGTTACACAGGACCAGATCTAAGGTTGCTTGCCCCCTGGTCGGTTCAGTTACATGCTGCTCAAGAAACCCATCCCTAATACACTCAATGAACTCATCCTCAAGGCAGCCCTGCCCAATTTGATTTGTCCAATTAATATGATAGTTAAAATCCCCCATAATTATAGATGTTCCCTTATTACAAGACTCAATTATTTCCTGATTGATACTCCGTCCAACCATGTTACAACTGTTCGGAGGCCTATAGACTGCACCCACTAGTGTTCTTTCCCCCTTATTATACCTTATCTCCCCCAAACTATTTCATTATCCTGATCTTTTGACCCAATATCACTTCTCTGTATTACAGTGATTCCTTCCTTTATTAACATAACCACCCCACCTCCCCTTCCTTCCTGCCTGTCCTTCCTGATTGTTAAATAACCTGGTATGTTTAATTCCCAGGCATTGTCACCCTGCAGCCATGTTTCTGTAATGGCCACAAGATCATACCCATATGTAGCTATTTGTGCCATTAACTCATCTATTTTGTTACGAATGCTACGTGCATTCAGATAGCGAACTTTCAAATGTGTTTTGTGACACTTAGTTCCTGCTTTTGCCGTTTTTATTACTTTACCTTTTACTCCATACATTCTGCCCCTTCCTGACACGCTCTGGTTTTTAATTTCCCCACTGCTACCTAAGTCTATGACCTTCTCTGTTGTCATTTTTATTATTTGTACTCTAGGAACCTCCCCCCCACTAGTTAGTTTAAAGCCCTCTCTACAGCCCTAGATATATGATCTGCCAGGACTCTAGCCCCAGCACTGGCCAAGTGAAGCCCGTCCCAATGGAACAGCTCCCTCCTGCCCCAGTACTGGTGCCAGTGTCCCAGGAAGCAAAACCCATTTCTCCCACACCAGTCTTTGCGTCACGCATTTAACAATAGAACTCCAGGTACACAGTGATAGCCGTGTGATAATTCACACAATGTGACAGTGTCAGTAACACAATAGAACTCCATGTACGCTGTGGTAATCGTGTGATAATTCACCCACAGTGACAGTGTCAGTAATACAATAGAACTCCTTGTACCCAGTGATAAATGTGTGGTAATTCACCCACATTGACAGTGTCAATACCACAATAGAACTACTTGTACACAGTGATAACAGTGTGATAATTCACCCACAGTGACAGTGTCAGTAATACATTAGATCTCCATGTAGCCAGTGAAAATGTATGATAATTCACCCACAGTGAAAGTGTCAGTAAATCTATAAATCTCCATGTACACAGTGTTAAACGTGTTATAATTAACCCACAGTGACAGTGTCAGTAATACATTAGAACTCCATGTAGCCAGTGATATCAGTGTGATAATTCATCCACAGTGACAGTGTCAGTAAAACGGTATAACGCCATGTACACAGTGATAAAAGTGTGATAATTCACCAACAGTGACAGGGTCTGTTACACAATGGAATTCCATATACACAGTGATAACAGTGTGATCATTCACCCCCAGGGACATGTCAGTAACACAATAGAACTCCACATACACAGCGATAACCGTGTGATAATTCACCCACAGTGACAGTATCAGTAACAAACTAGAACCCCATGTACACAATGATAACAGTGTGATAATTCACCCACAGCGGCAGTTTCAGTAATAACATAGAACTCCATGTAGCCAGTGATAACAATGTAATAATTTACCCACAGTGAGAGTGTCAGTAAAACTGTAGAACCCCATATACACAGTGATAAAAGAGTGATAATTCAACACAATGACAGTGTCAATAACACAATAGATCTATATGTAAACATTGATAACAGTGTAATCATTCACACAAAGTGACAGTGTCAGTAACACAATAGAACTCCATGTACAGAGTGATAACCATGTGATAATGCACACACAGTGACAGTGTCAGTAACGCAATAGAACTCCATGTATGCAGTGATAACAGTGTGATAATTCACCCAAAGTGAGAGTGTCAGTAAACCACTAGAACTCCGTGTACACAGTGATAACTGTGTGATAATTCACCCACAGTGACAGTGTCAGTAAGGCAATAGAACTCCATGTACACCATGATAACCCTGTGTTAATTCACTCACAGTGAAAGTGTCAGTAACACAATTGAACTCCATCTACACAATGATAACAGTGTAATAATTCACACACACTGACAGTTTCAATAACACCAAAGAAATCCGTGCACACAGTGAGAACAGTGTCATAATTCACCCAAAGTGAAAGTATCAGTAAAACTATATAACTACATGTACACAGGGATAACAGTGTGGTAATTTTCCCACAGTTGCAATGTCAGTAACACAATAGAACTCCATGTACACAGTGATAACAGTGTGATAGTTCACCCACAGTGAGAGCGTCAATAACACAAAGAACTCCATGTACACAGTGATAACAGTGTGATAATTCACCCACAGTGACAGTGTCAGTAGCACAACAGAACTCCACGGACACAGCGATAACAGTTTGATAATTCACCCACAGTGACATTGTCAGTAGCACAACAGAACTCCACGTACACAGTGATAACAGAGTAAAAATTCACGCACAGTGTCAGTGTCAGTAACACAATAGAACTCTCTGTAAATAGTGGTAAATGTTTGATAATTCACACACAGTGACAGTGTCAATAACACAATAGAAATCCATGTACCCAGTGATAACAGTGTGATAATTCCCCAGTGACAGTGTCAATAACACAATAGAACTCCATGTACAGAGTGATAAAAGTGTGATAATTCTTTCATAGTGAAAGTGTCAGTAAAACAATAGAACTCTTTGTAAACAGTGATAATTGTGTGATAATTCACCCACAGTGACAGTGACAGTAACACGATGGAACTCCATGTAGACAGTGATATCAATGTGATAGCTCAACCAAATTGACAGTGTAAGTAGCACAATAGAACTCCATGTACAAAGTGATAACAGAGTGATAATTCACCCACAGCAAAAGAGTCAGTAAAATTATAGAGCTACATGCACACAGTGATAAGAGTGTGATACTTCAACCGCAGTGAGAGTGTCAGTAACACAATAGAAATCCATGTACACAGTGAGAACAGTGTGAACATTCACTCCAGTGACAGTGTCAGTAACAATGTAGAACTCCATGTAGCCATTGATAACAGTGTGATAGTTTAACCACAGTGACAGTGTCAGTAACGCAACATAACTTCATGTACACAGTGATAACAGTGTGATAATTCACCCACAGTGGCAGTCTCAGTAAACCTATAGAACTACTTGTACACAGTGATAACCGTGTGATCATTCACCCACAGTGATAGTGTCAGTAACACAATCGAATTCCTTGTATGCAGTGATAAAAGACTGATAATTCACCACCAGTGGTAGTGTCAATACTTAAAAGAACTACATGTACACCGTGACAACAGTTTGCTAATTCACCACAGTGACAGTCTCAGTAACACCATGGAACTACATGTTCACAGTGATAACAGTGTGATAATTCACCACCAGTGACAGTGTCAGTAGCACAATAGAATTCCATGTAAAACAGTGATAACAGTGTGAAAATTCGCCCAGAATGGCAGTGTCAGTAATACAATAGAACTCCTTGTACACAGTATTAATGTGTGATAATTCACCCACAGTGACAGTGTCAATACCACAATAGAACTACATGTACACAGTGATAACAGTTTGATAATTCACCACAGTGACAGTGTCAATAACACAATAGAACTGCTTGTAAACAGTGAAAGTAGTGTGATAATTCACCCACAGCGACAGTGTCAGTAATACGATGGAACTCCATGTAGCCAGTGATATCAATGTGATAACTAACCCACAGTGACAATGTAAGTAGCACAATAGAACTCCATGTACACAGTGATAAGAGTGTAATAATTCACCCAAAGCCAAAGTGTCAGTAAAGTTGTAGAACTACATGTACACAGTGATTGTAATGGCTGCAGTGGCACTTCCCTCTGCTCGCCGCCTGAGGGCGGTTTTTGAGGCCTCGGTGCACTGCTGCCGTGCCTTCTGGGCCCCTCTCCTCACGGGTTTCTCGAGTAATTGATCTCATCAGAGTAATTAGGCTAGTTAATAAAGTTGTTTGTTTTTGTCCGTGTCTTGTCGCCTGTGCCTCTGGCCTCACCTGTGTGTTGTTAATGTATTTGTCTCCTGTCTCATTTGAATAATTGTCACGTGACCACTCTGGCCTGTGTTTAAGCTTCCTGTTTCCTGTCCTCTTGGCTCAGTCCTGGGTTCGCCCGCCTGCAAGTAACAGCTCTTGCTGTGTCTCTGGCGTTCTCGAGTTTCTCTGTGTTTTCGAGTCTCAACTGAATCTCCTTTCGAGTGTTACCCTGCCTCTATGTTCTCGAGTCTCAAGGAAGCATCTTTCGAGCTCTACCCGGTCTCCAGTCCTTGGATAGGTTTCCTGCACTTGGGTCCACTACCGAAACCCTAGCAAAACGGCCCCGTGAATGCACCACCACGTGACAGTGACAACTCTGTGATACTTAACCCACAGTGACAGTGCCGGTAACACAATAGACATCCATGTAAACAGTGATAACAGAGTGATCACGCACTCCATTGACAGCATCAGTAACAAAGTAGAACACCATGTAGCCAGTAATAACAGTGTGATAATTCAACCACAGTGACAGTGTCAGTAACACAACATAACTCCATGTACACAATGATAACAGTGTGATTATTCACACACAGTGACAGTGTCACTAAACATATAGATCTACATGTACACAGTAATAAACGTGTGAACATTCAAATGAAGTGCTAGTGTCAGTTACACAACGGAACTCCATATACACAATGATAACAGTGTGATAATTCACCCACACAGTGATAGCGTCAGCAATACAATAGAATTCCTTGTACACAGTGATAAAAATGTGATAATTCACCACAAGTGGACGTGTGAATACCACAACACACACCGTGACAACAGTTTGCTTATTCACCACAGTAACAGTGTCAGTAACACATTAGAACTCCATGTACACAGTGATAACAGTGTGATAATTCACCACCAGTGACAGTGTCAGTAGCACAATAGAACTCCATGTAAAAAGTGATACCTGTGTGATAATTCACACAAAGTGACAGTGTCAGTAATACAATAGTGCTCCTTGTACAGAGTGATTAAAGTGTGATAATTCACCCAAAGTGACAGTGTCAATAGCACAATGAAGCCACATGTGCGCAATGATAACAGTCTGATAATTCACCCACAGTGACAGTGTTAAGAACACAATAGAACTTCATGTACACAGTGATAACACGGTGATAATTCATCCACAGTTACAGTGTCAGTAAGAGAACACAACTCTGAGTAAACAGTGATAACTATGTGATAATTCACCGTTAGTGACAGTGTCAGTAACACGATGGAGCTCCATGTAGACAGTGATATCAATGTGATAACTCACCCACAGTGACAGGTGTAAGTAGCACAATAGAACTCCATGGACACAGTGATAACAGTGTGATAATTCACCCACTGCGAAAGTGTCGGTAAAATTATAGAACTACATGTAAACAGTGATAACTGTGTGATACTTCACCCACAGTGACAGTGCCAGTAACACAATAGAACTCCATGTACACAGTGATAACTGTGTGATCATTCACCCCAGTGACAGTGTCAGTAGCAATGTAGAACTCCATATAGCCAGTGATAACAGTGTGGTAATTCAAGCACAGTGACAGCGTCAGTAAACCTATAGAACTACATGTACACAGTGATAACCGTGTGATCATTCAACCAAAGTGATAGTGTCTGTTACACAATGGAACTCCATACACACAGTGATAACAGTGTGAAAATTCACCCACAGTGAAAGTGCCTGTAATACAATAGAATTCCTTGTACACAGCGATAAAATTGTGATAATTTACCAACACTGGCAATGTCAATACCACAAAAGAACTGCATGTACAGCGTGACAACAGTTTGCTAATTCAACACAGTGACTGTATCAGTTACACAACGGAACTCCATGTACACAGTGATAACATTGTGATAATTCACCCACAGTGAGAGTGTCAATAACACAATAGATCTCCATGTGCACAGTGATAAGAGTGTGATAATTCACCTCCATTGACACTGTCAGCGCACAAGTGAACTCCATGTACATAGTGATAACAGTGTGATAATTCACCCACAGTGGCAGTGTCAGTAACACAATATAACTCTGTCTAAGCAGTGATATCATTGTGAGTATTCCTCCAGAGTGACGGTGTCAGTAACACAATAGAACTCTGTGTAAACAGTTATAACAGTGTGATAACTCACTCAATGTGACAGTGTCAGTTGCACACTAGAACTCCATGTACACAGTGATAACAGTGTGATAATTCACCCACAGAGACAGTGTCAGTAGCACAGTAGAACTCCATGTACACAGTGATAACCGTGTGATAATTCACCCACAGTGACAGTGTCAGTAATACAATAGAACTCTGTGTAAACTGTGCTAACTGTGTGATAATTCACCCATAGTGACAGTGTCAGTAACACGATGGAACTCCATGCACACAGTGATAACAGTGTGAAAATTCACCCACAGTGGCAGTATCGGTAACAAAATAGAACTCTGTCTAAGCAATGATAACAGTGTGATTATTCCTTCACAGTGACTGTGTGAGTAACACAATAGATCTCTGTGTAAACTGTGATAACTGTGTGATAATTCACCCATAGTGACAGTGTATGTAGCACAATAGCACTCCATGTACACAGTGATAACTGTGAGGAATGGATCGTGGTGAACCCAACTGCAGGAAGGCAAACTGAGGCAGAGGTTAGGTTGCAAATACAAAGATAGACTTTACTTTAAATAAACAAAATAACAACAGCACAGATACAGCTAGCAGGCCGGCAAGAGATATCACAAGGCAGTGAAACTCAAGACTGAGCAAAGAACATAAATTTGGCACCCTTTAAATAGTACGCATAAAACTATGCACAGGTGAGTATAATTAGGAATAAAGAAGGACACAATTAAGAGTTCATGGTGCCCTCTGGTGGCGAGGCGAGGCAGAATCTGGGTCATTCCTGACAGCACCCCCCCCCCTAGGAACGGCCCCTGACGTTCGCCCATAAGGTCCATGGCGACGACGAAGAATGTTCTGCACTAAATCGCGATCCAGGATGTTTCGGTCCGGGACCCAGGAGCGTTCCTCCGGACCATATCCCTCCCAGTCCACCAGGAACTGGAGGCCCCCGTGAACACAGCGAGGGTCCATCAGGCGATGGACCGTGTAGGCAGGCTGGCCTTCGATGATGCGGGGAGCAGGAGGAGGCCTCGTGGCGGGCGCCAGGGAACTGATGGCCACAGGCCGAAGCTGGGAGACATGGAAGGTAGGATGAATCCGCATGGAGCGGGGCAGCACGAGAGGGTAGGTCACTGGGTTGATCTTCCTCAACACCGTGAAGGGTCCAATGAAAGGGGCGCCAGCTTGCGGGACTCCACTCGCAGCGGGAGATCCCGCGTAGAAAGCCAGACCCTCTGACCAGGACGGAATGATGGAGCCGGCCTGCGCCGCTTGTTGGCCTGGATCAGTCATTGCCGAGAAGCTCGTTGTAAGGCCAGCCGTGCTCTCCTCCAGGTCCGTCGACAGCGCTGGACAAACGTCTCCGCGGAGGGAACCCCCACCTCGAGCTCCTACTCCTGGAACAGTGGAGGCTGAAAACCGAACTGGCACTCGAATGGCGACATTCCTGTGGGGGAGCAGCGCAAGATGTTGTGCTCGTACTCAGCCCAGACGATGTGACGACTCCAGGTCGCAGGGTTAGCGGACATGAGACACCTCAGTGTCGTCTCCAGGACTTGGTTGATCCGTTCTGTTTGACCGTTAGACTGAGGGTGGAAACCCGAGGAAAGGCAGACAGTAGCTCCAATGAGCTTGTAAAAAGCTCTCCAAAACCGGGAGGCGAATTGTGGACCACGGTCAGAGACGATGTCAAGAGGCAAACCGAACAACCTGAAAACATGCTGGATCATGAGCTCGGCTGTCTCTTGGGCTTAGGGAAGCTTGGGCAAGGGCAGAAAGCGAGAAGCTTTGGAGAAGCGATCTACGATGACCAGAATCACAGTTTTGCCTTGAGACAGTGGAAGGCCTGTGATGAAATCCACAGAGAGGTGTGACCAGGGGCGGGTGGGAATGGAGAGAGGATGCAGTAAACCCTGGGGGCGAGATCGAGCGTTCTTGTTTCGTGCACAAATGGCACAAGCTGCCATGAACGCCTTTACGTCCTTCTCCATGGTGGGCAACCAGAACTTTCTGCGAAGGAACTCCAGCGTCCTGGATGTGCCTGGATGAACGGTCAGTGGCGACGAATGCCCCCACTGCAGAACTTGTGAGCGTGCCATGTTGGGAACAAAAATGTGACCTGGTGGGCCGTTGCCAGGGTTTGCCTCCCTCTGTTGCGTCTTTCTGACCAGCATCTCGATCCCCCAGCGAACCGGTGCTACAATTCGAGAAGTGGGAAGAATAGGTTCTGGTTGCCTCTCCCGCTCGGGTGGATCAAATTGCCTGGAGAGAGCATGAGGCTTGAGATTCTTGGATCCTGGACGATATGACAGGAGAAAGTCAAATCGATTGAAAAACAATGCCCATCGAGCTTAACGAGTGTTAAGCCGTTTGGCCTCCTGGATATAGGCCAGATTCGTATGGTCTGTCCAGACAATGAATGGATGTTTAGACCCCTCCAAACAATGTCTCCACTCCTCCAGTGCCAACTTAACTGCTAGTACTTCCCTGTTTCCTGTATCGTAGTTTCGTTCTGCAGGAGTGAGTTGGCGAGAAAAGAAGGTGCAAGGGTGCAGTTTGTTGGCATTAGACCACTGGGACAAAACGGCACCCATTCCTATATCCGAGGCATCCACCTCGACAATGACGGTGAGTGACGGATCCGGAATCACGAGGACAGCAGCAGATGCAATGCGCCGCTTGAGATCCTCAAAAGCCTGCGCAGACTCAGTGGACCAACTGAACCGGGTGGAAGCGGTTTTGGTGAGGGCATTGAGAGGGGCAGCAATGATTCCGAAGTTCCTGATGAATCTCCGATAGAAATTAGCAAACCCCAAGAAACGTTGCACCTGTTTGAGAGATGTGGGTGTTGGCCAATCTCGGACAGCTTGGGTCTTGCCAGGGTCCATTTGGATGTTGCCACTGGAGATGATGAAGCCCAGAAATGAAATCGTGGAAACGTGAAACTCACACTTCTCAGCATTGACGAACAAGAGGTTGTTAAGCAGACATTGCAGGACTTGCCTTACATGCTGGACATGATCGTGAAGAGTTTTGAAGAAAATGAGAATGTCATCCAGGTAGACAAAGACAAAGCAATTCAGCATGTCTCGGAGGACGTCATTGATGAGCGCCTGCAGCACAGCAGGGGCGTTGGTCAATCCAAAGGGCATGACCAGGTTCTCATAGTGCCCAGTAGGTGTGTTGAATGCCGTCTTCCACTCGTCCCCATCGCGGACGCGGATGAGGTTGTAGGCGTTGCGGAGATCCAATTTTGTGAAGACTGTGGCTCCCTGTAGTAGCTCGAAGGCCGTCGACATGAGCCGATGAGGATAACGGTTTTTATAGTAATCCTGTTAAGGCCACGGTAGTCAAAGTAGGGGCGGAGACCTCCATCATTCTTACTCATGAAGAAAAAACCGGCACCAGCAGGAGAGGTGGATGGACGGATGAAGCCAGCGGCGAGGGCGTCACATATGTAATCCTCCATGGCGGTGGTCTCTGGAGCAGAAAGGGAGAAGATCCTACACCTAGGTGGGCATGTCCCAGGCAGGAGGTCAATGGCACAGTCATATGGCCTATGAGGGGGAAGTGATGTGGCTCGAACCTTACTGCAGACCTCTTTTAAATCCACATACTCGGGAGTCACTCGGGACAATTCAGAGTGCAATGGGGACTCCTGGGGCTGGGAAGGGGACTTGGAGCGAAGGCAGGTGGTTTGGCAGGCGGAGCCCCATTCCGTAAGCCGGCCGGCGGCCCAATCCAAGCGAGGATTATGGCAGGCCAACCAAGGGTAACCCAGAACTAATGGAAACATGGGAGAGTGGATAAGGGAGAATTGGATGGTCTCGAAATGTTGTCCTTCCATGCCCAAACACAGGGGGGCAGTATGATGGTGAATAGTTCCAGAGCCCAGGGGTCTTCCATCCCGGGCGACAACAGTGAGGGGCTGATCAGGATGGGTCAGGGGAATCTGGAGCTTTTTAGCTAAACCCAGATCCATGAAGTTACCATCGGACCCATAATCCACCAGGGCCTTAAGATCATGGTGCTGATTGCCCCAGAAAAGGGAGGATGCCAGCAGGACCCTAGAAACAGTGGGGCCGGGAGGGATGGCTACGCTCATCTCAGGTCCCCCCGTCCTGGACGAGCCCTGGCTTTTCCCACCAACTTTGGGCAAGAAGAGCGAACGTGGCCCGGTTCCCCACAATAGAGGCAAGATCCCTGTCTCATTCGGCGATCACGTCCAGGCTGCGAGAGACGAGTTACTCCCAACTGCATGGGCTCCTCTGGATCAGTCAAAGATGGACTCGGGATGGCTCGGAGATTCTCGGATGGCTTCGAAGCAGGGAAGGCTCTCGTCTCAGGAAGCGGGGCGAAAAAGGAGTGGCGTTCTCTTCGCCTCTCACGGAGATGATTATCCACTCGAATGGAGATATCAAAAAGAGACTCCAAATCACTCACCGGATCTCTGGAAGCCAGTTCGTCCTTGACTTCATCCATGAGACCGTGGCAAAAAGTGGCGATGAGTGCCTCCGAATTCCATTGGCTCTCTGCAGCGAGAATGCTAAACTCAATAGCATAGTCCGCAATGCTACGAGCCCCTGGTGAAGCCGAAGCAGTTTGTTAGATGCCTCTCTCCCACTGACAGGATTATCAAAGACCCTTCTCATTTCCTCAGAGCAAAGTTGGTAGTTTGAACATGCCGGAGTTTGCTGTTCCCAGACGGCCGTAGCCCAGGTTAGTGCTTTGCCGATGAGTAGCGAATTGATGTAGGCCACTCGGGAATGGACACTGGGAAATAATGAAACTTGCAGTTGGAAAGCCAGGGAACACTTGATTAGGAAACCTTGACATCCTCTTGGGTTACCGTCATAGCGCTCAGGTGCAGGTAATTGAGGTTCTTTCAGAGGGGGAGGCGAAACCGGAGGAGCGGGTAAGGGTGCTGGAGCAGCTTGGATCACCTGACTCTGGCTCTGATGGAAAGCAATGACGAGGGCCTCCAGCTTTCTCTGGGTTCGGGAGAATGATGTGGCGAGGCACCGCAGTTCGCCCAAGATCAGTTGTAGCTGTTCAAAGATTTGTCATAGCCATTGGTCCTTCTCTGCTGGGTCCATGTTTTGGCTCAGTCTGGCTGTGAGGACTGGAACTTGGTGAACCCAACTGCAGGAAGGCAAACTGAGGCAGAGGTTAGGTTGCAAAACCAAAGCTAGACTTTACTTGAAATAATCAAAATAACAACAGCACAGATACAGGCTAGCAGGCCAGCAAGAGGTATCACAAGGCAGTGAAACTCAAGACTGAGCAAAGAACATAAACTAGGCACACCTTAAATAGTAGGCATAAAACTATGCACAGGTGAGTAAAATTAGGAATAAAGAAGACACAATTAAGAGCTCATGGTGCCCTCTGGTGGCGAGGCGAGGCAGAATCTGGGTCATTCCTGACAGATAACAGTGTGATAATTCACCCACAGTGGCAGTGTCAGTAACAAATAGAACTCTGTCTAAGCAGTGATAACATTGTAATTACTCCTCCGCAGTGAGTGTGTCAGTAACACAATAGAACTCTGTGTGCACAGTGATAACAGTGTGATAACTCATCCACAGTGACAGTGTCAGTAGCACAGCAGAACCCCATGTAACCAGTGATAAACTTGTGATCATTCAACCAAAGTGATAGTGTCACTTACACAATGGAACTCCATATACACAGTGAAAATAGTGTGATAATTCACCCACAGTGATAGTGTCAGTAATACAATAGAATTCCTTGTACACAGTGATAAAACTGTGATAATTCACCAACAGTGGCAGTGTCAATACCATAACAGAACTACATGTACACCGTGACAAATGTTTGCTAATTCACCACCGTGACAGTGTCTTTAACACATTAGGACTCCATGTACACACTGATAACAGTGTGATAATTCACCCACAGTGACAGTGTCAATAACACAATAGAACTCCATGTGAACAGTGATAACAGTGAGACAATTCACCCACAGTGGCAGTGTCAGTAACACGATAGAACTCTGTCTAAACAGTGATAACAGTGTGATTATTCATTCCCCGGTGACGGTGTCAGTAACACAATAGAACTCTGAGTAAACAGTGATAACATTTTGCTAACTCACCCACACTGACAGTGTCAGTAACACAATAGAACTCCATGACACAGTGATAACTGTGTGATAATTCACCCACAGTGACAGTGTCAGTAATACAATATTACTCCTTCTACAGAGTGATTAATGTGTTATAATTCACCCACAGTGACAGTGCCAATACCATAATAGAGCTACATGTGCACAGTGATAACAGTGTGATAATTCACCCACAGTGACAGTGTCAATAACACAATAGAACTCCATGTACACAGTGATAACGCTGTGATAATTCATCCACAGGTACAGTGTCAGTAACTGAATTGAACTGTGTGTAAACAGTGATCACTGTGTGAAAATTCAAGCTCAGTGACAGTCAGTAACACAATGAAACTCTGTGTAAACAGTGATAACTGTGTAATCATTCACCAATAGTGAGTGTCAGTAACACGATGGAACTCCATGTACACAGTGACAACAGCGTGATAATTCACCCAGAGTGACAGTGTGAGTAGCACAATAGAACGCCATGTACACAGTGATACAATGTGATAATTCACCCACAGTGAGAGTGTCAATAACACAATAGAACTACATGTACACCATGATAATATATGATAATTCACCCACAGTGACAGTGTCAGCAACACAATAGAACTACATGTACACAGTGATAACAGTGTGATAATTCACCCACTGTGACAGTGTCAGTAACAAAATTGAACTCCATGTACGCAGTGATAACTGTGTGATAATTCACTCACAGTGACAGTGTCAGTAACACAATAGAACTACATGTACACAGTGATAACAGTGTGATAATTCACCCACTGTGACAGTGTCAGTAACACAATAGAACTCCTTGTACACAGTGATAACAGTGTGATAATTCACCCGCAGTTAAATGCCAGTAATACAATAGGACATTTATGCACACCGTTAAAATAACGGTGGAACAGCTCTTATCGAAATCACAAATGACATTATATATGTCTTTGACCGTGGTAAACTATCCTTCCTCATTCTTCTCGAATTACCTGCAGCGTTTGACACGGGTGAGCACACATCCTCCTCCAACGTAACTCCTCTGTCATCCAGCTGTGTGGAATGACCTGGGATGGCTTTTTTTCCTGTCCTGCAAAGTTACCTCTGGAATCCCTGATGGATTTATATTTGGCCCCCTCCTATTTCTCATCTACATGTGGCCTCATCAACCAAAAATACAATCGTGAGGTTCCACCTCAACGCGGACGACACTCAGCTCTATCACCATCACCTCCCTCGACCCCTCCATTGTCTTTGATTTGTCACACTGCTTGTCCTACATCCAGCAAGGAATGAGTAGGAATTTCCTCCAACAAAATATTAGGTAGTCAAAAGGCATTGCCTTAACTCATCACCACAACTTAGATTAGCGAGCCATCAACTCCAACCCTCTCGCTGGCATTTGTTTGAAGCTGAACCAAATAGTGCACAAGCATGGAGTCCTATTTGACCAAAATTGAGCTTCCAAGCAGATATTCGCTCCATCTCCAAGACCTTCTACTTCCACCTCGGTAACATAACCGTCTCCAACCCTGCCTCAGCTCATAACTTGTTGAAACCCTGATCCATGACCTTTTTACTTCTAGAGGTGACTATTCGGATGCTCTCCTGGCCGGCCTCCCAATTTCCACGCTCCATAAACTTGAACTCATCCAATTCTCCGCTGTCCGTATCCTAACTCGCACCAAGTCCACTTTACCCATCACCTCTGTACATGCTGACGTACATTGTCTCCCGCTCCTGCAACGCTCCTCCCGATCTCTGTAACCTCCCCAGACCCTACGTCACTCCGAGAGCTTTCCCTCTATATCATCCTTTAAAATGCTCCTTAAAACTTTCCTATCAAGCTACCATTGTCCAGAGAAACTCTGGCCCTGCAGCCAGAAATCGCGGCCAAAATCTCGCTGCTGCTCAGAATCCAGCTCCAGTCCAGGTAAGCACGGGTCACGTGCAGCTTTGTCCACATTCCTCTGAGAGTGTACACCCAATTTCACCAACCTGTCTCTGTATGGTTGCTGAGTATTTGAGTATATTAAAGGCAGAGATCGATAGATTTTTGGACTCAAACGGAATCAACGATATGGGAATCGGACGGAAAAGTGGCTCAAGGGGCCTTATGGCATATTCCTGGTCCTACTTTGTATGTCCTCAATCATAGTAACATAGAAACACAGAAGATATGAGCAGGAGTAGGCCATTCGGCCCCTCGAGCCTGCTCCGCCATGCAATGAGATCATGGCTGATCCTCCAAAATCAGTACCCTGTTCCTGCCTTCTCTCCATATCCCTTGATCCCTTTAGCCTTAAGAAAGATATCTGACACCTTCTTGAATATATTTAATGAATTGGCCTCTACTGCCTTATTTGGCACAGAATTCCACAGGTTCACCACTCTCTGGGTGAAGAAATGCCTCCTCATCTCTGTCGTACATGGCTTACCCCTTATCCTTAGACTGTGACCCCTGGTTCTGGACTCCCCCGCCATCGGGAACATCCTTCCTGCATCTAATCTGTCTAGTCCTGTTAGAATTTTATAAGTTTCGATGAGATCCCCTCTCATTCTTCTAAACTCCAGCGAGTGCAAGCCCAAACCACCCAATCTCTCCTCATACGTCATTCCTGCCATCCCAGGTATCAGCCTGGTAAATCTTCGCTGCACTCCTTCCATGGCAAGAACATCCTTCCTCAGATAAGGCGACCAAATCTGCACACAATACTCAAGATGTGGTCTCACCAAGGCCCTGTACAACTGCAGCAAGACAGCCTTGTTCCTGTACTCAAACCCTCTCGCTACGAAGGACAACATACCATTTGCCTTCTTAACCGCCAGCTGCACCTGCATGCTTTCTTTCAGCGACTGGTGCACAAGAACGCCCAGGTCTCGTTGCACTTCACCTTCTACCAATCTATTGCCATTCAGATAATAATCTGCCTTTCTGTTTTTGACACCAAAGTGGATAACCTCGCATTTTTCCACAGTATATTGCATCTGCCATGCTTCTGCCCAATCGCCCAACCTGTCCAAATCATACTGGAGTTTCTTGGCATCCTCCTCACAGCACACACGCCCACCTAGCTTTGTGTCGTCTGCAAACTTGGAGATATTACATCTTGGTCCCTCGTCCAGATCATTAATATACATTGTGAATAGCTGGGGTCCAAGGACCGATCCCTGCTGTACCCCACTAGTCACTGCCTGCCACTCGGAAAAACAGCTGTTTATTCCAACTCTTTGCTTTCTGTCTGCCAACCAGTCCTCTATCCATGTCAATACCTTGCCCCCAATCCCATGTGCCTCAATGTACACGCTAATCTCTTATGCGGGACCTTATCGAAAGCCTTTGCAAAATCCAAATACACCACATCCACTGGTTCTCCCTTATCTATTTTACCAGTTACAACCTCAAAAAATTCCTGTAGATCTGTCATTCTTGATTTACCTTTTGTAAATCCATGTTGACTTTGTCCGATCCTGTCACTTCCTTCCACGTGCTCTGCTATTATATCCTTTATAATGGATTGTAGCATTTCCCCACTACTGATGTCAGGCTTAATGGTCTGTAATCCCCCGTTTTCTCTCAACCACGCTTTTTGAACAGTGGGGTAACAGTAGCTACCCGCCAATCCATGGTTACTGTTCCAGAGTCTATCGAATTTTGGTAGATGACCAGCAGTGCATCTACTATTCCTAGGGCCACTTCCTTAATACCCTAGGACGTAGATTATCTGGCCCTTGGGATTTATCGGCCATCAAACCATCAATTTCCCTAACACCATTTCCCTGCAAATACTGATTTCTATCTGTTCCTCCCTTTCATTAGACCTTATGTTCCCCGACATCTTGGGAGGTTAATTGTGTCCTCCATTGTGAAGACAGAGCCAAAATATATATTTAATTGGTCAGCCATTTCTTTGTTCCTCATTAAAAATTCCCCTGAATCTGACTGCAAGGGACCTACGCTTGACTTCAACAATCTTTTTCTCTTCACATATCTATAAAAGCTTTTACAGTCAGTTTTTAAGTTCCCTGAAAGCTTACTCTCATATTCTATTTTCACCTTCTTAATTAATCCCTTTGTCCTTCTTTGTTGAATCTTAAACTGGTCCCACTCCTCAGGTTTACAGCTTTTTCTGGCCAATTTATATATCCTCTCCTTGGATCTTATGCTATCCCTGGAAGCGAGGGATACGAGGGGAGGATGGAAAGAGCTAATTACAGAGGGAGTAGACTCGTATGGATTATAAACACAGCCACACACCAACTGAGCTGAATGACCTGTTTCTGTGCTACAAATTCTATGTAATTATCAGGAACGCTAGTAGTTGTAAAAGCAATTGATTGTAAAGTCTGCTATTCACAGTGCTATCGGGTGATGGCGCTGTTACATCTAAACACAATCAATCATATTTTGTTTTCAGCTTATAAAAACCGATTGGTGATAAGATATTAACAGCGAAATGATAAACTCGATAAAAGGAAGAGATGGGTTCCATTTGAAAGGGCAATTAATTAAGCTACTTAACATGTATATTGCTTAATCTTAAATTGATGATTCTCTTTATCAATTGCAGAATAAACTTGAAAACTGAGGAAAAATAGATCAGGTTAAGACTGGAGTGACCCGAAGGTGAGGTCTCGAGCGGGGCCTCGTGAGCAGCAGGTGAAGGACCTGAAAATTGGCGACATTGCGAGAAGCTGGCTGGTTCTCCATAGAGTGCAGAAGAGATTTAACAGAGCTGTTCAAGTTTATGCAGGGTTTGACAAAATATGGAGAAGCTGTTTCCATTGGCAGGATTCTCGGCAATCAGAAGACACAGATTTAAGGTAATTGGCCAAAGAACCAGGGGGAAGTGAGGAAACATTCTTTTACTCAACAATTTGTTCTGATTCGGAATGCGCTGCCTGAATGGTTGATGGAAGCAGATGCAATAGCAAAGGAAAGACGTGCATTTATATATCGCCTTGCACGACCTCAGGACGTCTCAAAGCGCTTTACAGCCAATGAAGTGTCTTGGAAGTGCATTCGCATTTGTAATATAGGAAATGTGGCACTCAATATGTGCACAGCAAGCTCCCATAAAGAGCAATGCGATAATGACCAGATAATCTGTTTTAGTGATGTTTGTGGAGCGATAAATATTGGCCAGGTACAGGGGAAATCACCCCTGCTCTTACTCGAAATTATACTAAGGGATGCTTTATATCCATCGAGAGGGCAGACGGGGCCTCGGTTTAACGTCTCATCCAAAAGACGGCAACTCCGGCAGTGCAGCACTCCCTCAGCACTGCATTGAGGTTTCAGCATAGATTTTGTGTTCAAGTCCCTAGAGTGGGTCTTTAACCCACTGCCTTCTGATTCAGGGGCGTGAGTGCTACCACAGGTCCACTGCTGACATCCTTATAAAAAGAGTAACTTTCCAAATGGAACTGGAGATTTACCTGAAAAGGACAGGTTTGGTGGGCTGTGGGGAAGAGCAGAGAAGTTGAACTAATTTGATTCCTATTTCAAAAAGCCGGGAGAGGCATTTTAGGACGAATGTCTTCCTTATGAGCTTTCTGATTTGATGGCCGCAATTTTCCCTACTACAGCGGGTCTGTGGTGGACGAGGTCGGAGGCAGGTCGTGGTCACAATTCTGTCGCCGAAATGACTTTCCCCTGATTCGCCCAGCGAATTTTCAGCCAATTGAAGGAAGTGCGTCTGATGATGTCATTTTTTGACGCATCGCAGCCGGTTTCCTTAAATGGACCATGCACAAATTCACTTTGGAAATTGTGCTTTCTGTGCTCCACAGCATTGAGGTGCTGCAATCACTGGCAAGAACTGCACAGAGGTGCTTGGCTGTACCCAGGCTTTCCCATGTCTCCCTCCCTGTGCTTACGGAGGGAGTCAAAGCATGCAGGGAGGTGCTCTTCCCTTCCAATGTGCAGAAGTGAACTCCCTAGGAGTCCAACAAAGCCTGGTTGCAAATTGCACAGGAGGACACAAGCAGGGATTTAGTCAGGAGATGCAGTGGTGCAAACTTTTCAATGATCTCAATAGATCACAAAACGTAACTGCAAAGCAACACTCAACATCATCGTGCTGTGTCACTCATCACATCCCCATCACTCGCCCTTCACTACCCTACTCCAGCACATCCTTACTCACACTAAATGTGGACAAGTCCCCTGGATCCGATGCCCAGCATCTTAGAGTATTAAAAGAGGTGGCTGCAGAGATAGTGGATGCATTGGTTTTAATCTACCAAAATTCCCTGGAACCTGGAGATGTCCCAGCGGGCTGAAAACCGAATATTTAACGCCCCTATTTAAGAAAGGAGGGAGACAGAAATGAGGCAACTATCGACCAGTTAGCTTAACATCTGTCATTGGTAAAATGCTGGAGTCCATCATTAAGGAAGTGATAACAGGGCATTTAGAAAATCATAATGTAGTCAAGCAGAGTCAGCATCATTTTATGAAAGGGAAATCAGGTTTGACAAATTTGCTAGAGTTCTTTGAGGATGTAACGTGCAGGGTGGATAATGGAGAACCTGTAGATGCCGTGTATTTAGATTTCCAGAAGGCAGTCGATAAGGTGCCATATAAAAGCTTACACACAAGATAAGAGCTCACGTGGTTGGGCGATATATATTAGCATGCATAGGGGATTGGCTAACTAACAGAAAGCAGAGAGTCAAGATAAATGGGTCATTTTCAGGTTGGCAAACTGTAACTAGTGGGATGCCATAGGGATCGATGCTGGGGCCTCCACTATTTACAATCTATATTAAAGACTTGGATGAAAGGACTGCGTTTAATGTAGCCAAATTTGCTGATAATACAAAGATATGTGGTAAAGCAAATTCTGTGGGGGACTCAATGACTCTCCAAAGTGATATAGAAAGGCTAAGTGAGTGGGCAAAAATCTGGCAGATGGAGCTTAGTGTGGGATAATGCGATTTACCTGCTTTGGTAGGAAAAATAAAAAAAGCAAATTGTTATTTAAATGGGGGGGTTACAAAATGCTGAGGTGCAGAGGGATCTGGGGGTCCTTGTACATGAATCAGCAAAAGTTAGCATGCAGAAACAGAAAATAATTAGGAAGGCGAATGGAGTGTTGGCCTTTTTTGCAAAGGGAATGGAGTATAAAAGTAGGGAAGTCCTGTTACATCTGTACAGGGCATTGGTGAGATCACATCTTGAGCACTGTTTTGGTCTCCTTATTTAAGGAAGGATATACTTGCATTGGAGGCTTTTCAGAGGAGGTTCAGGAGGTTGATTCCGGAGATGAAGGGGTTGTCTTATGAAGAAAGGATGATTAGGTTGGGTCTATACTCATTGGAGTTTAGAATAATGAGAGGGGATCTTATTGAAACATATAAGATTCTGAAGGGGCTTGACAGGTTAGATGCAGGGAGGATGTTTGCCCTCGTGGATGAATCTAGAAGTAGGGCATATAATTTCAGAATAAGGGGGCACCCTTTTAAATCGGCAATGAGGAGGATTATCTTCACTGAGATGGTCGGGAATCTTAGGAATTCTCTTCCCCAGAGAGCTGTGGAGGCTGGGTATTGAATATATTTTAGGTGGAGATCGACATATTTTTGAAAAGTAAGGGAGTTAAGGGTTATGGGGAGCGGACAGCGAATTGGAGTGGAGGCCAAGATCAGGTAAGCCATGGTCTTATTAGATGGCGGAAATGGTTCGAGATTCTGAATGACTTTCTCCTGCTCCTAAGTCGTATGTTCTTATATGTTCACACCAAATTACATTCCACCTCCACTCAACCCTCTCTATCTATATTATCACTTCCCCATCTCACTAGCCACCCCTCACACTCACCCTCATCCTAGTCCAATCATACCAACTATCAACACAAAAGGGTAGGGACTTGTGTGTTTAAAACAATGTTAATGTCAACTTTCTGTTAATGCGCTGTCAAACATTGAAATCATTATTTTCAACACATTGCATTCTTGATCAGATTTGTGTGCACCTTTGGAAGTGGCAACTTGAGTTGCAGTGAATGGTGAGACGTAACAGCACACCCCGCAATGCTGATGAGTGTGATAGGAATGGCTTGGGCATTGTAGTGATGCTTTGTGTGGTTCGTGTGGGGTGGCACCAACCTGGCGCATCATGTGGCAGCCAGTGTGTGCAGCATCAAGTGAAATAAATCTGGCCATGATGAGGCCATAGCTGGCGTCCCGGGCAGCAATGTGATCAGGTGTTGATGCCCACTGTCTTAACAGCATCAGGTGAATCCTGAGAAGATTGTTGTTGTTGGTGCTGCTGGTATTCCTGGTGCTGCTGGTGATGCAGTTGATCGTGGTCAGAATCTGAGGACCAAGGTGAGAGAGTATAAACCGTATCCATGCTGATGGAATAGATGGCAGGTGAATTGAGAAGACAGGAACAATTTGTCAATGGTGGGGGGTGTTGCTCCAACGAGGTGATTCTGAATAGAGAGTTTGCTCCCAACACTTGCCATCTGCACAAAGCTCAATCTGTCCTTCAATTGCATTAAGCAACAGCTTCTGAGCTTGAAAAGTGAGCAGCTGTGAGATGGGAGCTTTTAGAGCACATTTGCAGCTTTCAAGTAATGAGATGATTCCTTGCCCAAAAACTTCCCGCCCACCTTAACAGACGTGATCCCCAAGCAGCGTGGGCCCCGTTGGCGAGGAGGTAAATTCTAAATGTGAGCTCAAAATTGTTGTTAATATTCTGATAACAAGCTCATAATAACCTGAATTGCTTCCCTCGCTGCTGCATGTCGGGTGGGCTCAACGCTGACAGGCCGGACATCCAGGAAAGGCGCGTGGCAGCGGGTTGACAGCCGGGTGCCGACTTGCTGGGGAAACACATTCCCAGATGACCCGCCACCACGTGCGCCCGCTGACCCCCCGAGAAATCAACACGATGAGTCTCTGCCCCATCCGTTGCCCGCAATCTTCTGACCATTAATAACAATGGAATGAAACCTGAGGAGGCGCCTCCTTTATTTTCCGATTATCCGCTCTCTGTGCGTGTGACTCTGGCAGTGGTGCAGGTCTGGAAAAACCCAGCGCCAGAGCAGAAAAGCGGAAAGTAGATCAGAAATTATTCGAGTGTGGAACTAAAATGTGTGTAGCATTTAAAAGGGCATAGGGGGCAAAGCAGGTCATGGTCATTCTGTAGGGAGAAATGTTGAAGATTTAGAAAAAGCGTTTTAATTATCCAACCACTCTAGCAGGAAGCATATAAGGATCAGAAAGGCCGTTTGGTAAAGATTCAGAGTAGAACACAAGTGAATCATTCACCGAGTATTTGTCTGAGCGGCAGCGATCAAGGTTTTTTTTTAATGTAGTTACAGTGTTCAACCACATAAACTGGGAATGTGGAATCCAGGGGCAGAGATAACGTGAGATAAAGGAATGGGGACTGACAGGAGTGACGATTTACTGACGCTGCAGCATGTTTCCTCATTATGAGAATATCCCTAAGGGTCAGACAGTGCTGCAATTATCTCTGGATAAGGCTAGGAGAGATCTACTGGTCATCAGCTGGGAAAGGAGCAACTTTAAATGGAATTCTCTTGGCTTAAGTGACGATGTGTCATCTTTAACTTACCATCTGGCGGTTCTGAACACCTCACTGGCCTGTAGGGCTGAGGAAATGCAGTTGGAATGACCCAGGCGGATTTTAGCAAAGCAGGGGACAAGGTTCCACATCAACAAACGGTGAGACTTATGGGTTGGGATGGGAAATCTGGCAATGCACAGACAGATACTTAAAAATGAGAGTAGAATATTGGCAACTGGGACCTTTCCGAAGGTAAATGATGGGTGACAATTGGAAATGTGGAATTTTCTTGTTGCCAGTTTATTTTTAATGTCTGGTTTAATAGAATATTAACGGGGATGTGGGTAGCTTCGAAACAAAAAATTGAAAATGTTACCAACCTAGTTAAAACTATAAACTCATAGATATTTACTGTGTGGAGTAGGTCATTTGTCGCTTTCTATCTGTACTGGGTTCTTTGATAAATAATCAAAAACGATCAACACTCTCCTCCTCTCTCTCCACAGACAATGCTTTATTCTGCTTGTAATATTCATCTAATTTTCCCTTAACAAAACAAGGCAAAACATTCCATGCTTCAGCAACCCGTAGCATAAAGAAGTTTCTGCTAACCTCTCTCCTCATTCCCTTTGTGACTGTCTTAATCGATGACCCGTTATCGCTGATTCACCAAGTCTCCCTCTTCATTCTTAAGATACTGTTCATTATTTTTAAAAGCTCCTCTTAATTTTCCATGCTGCAGTACAAATGGTGCCAATATCTTGTCCCTCATCATCAGTATAGTTCCAAACTATGGCACCATCTTGGTGTATCTACGCTCTCTGCTCTCTTTGAATTTAATGGCCTTTCAACAAGTAGGACAGAAGTGGTACCTTGTATTCTAAAGGTGGCCTTAACAGCATTTTGTAAAGAACTAGCATCACTTGGTTATTCATGTCATCTCTGCCCATGTCTGTAAAAAACAAATTTCTGTTGTTTTATTATGGAATTATACCCCTGGAAATGCAATTTCTAGGAATTGAGTATTTGGATACCTAGGACTCCCTGTCCATCCACGCTCTTCAGCTCCTTTCCATTGAGCCCCTGCTCACATTCCTTGGCATTCCTCTTAAATTGAGGAGAGATCACCGCTGAACAATTTTGTAACTGGTTCAAAGTTGCGGGTATTTTTCAATTATAAGAACATATGAACATAAGAAGTAGGAGCAGGAGTAGGTCATACGGCCCCTCGGGCCTGCTCTGCCATTCAATAGGATCATGGCTGATCCGAACCTAGACCCACGTCCACTTCCCTGCCCGCTCCCCATAAACCTTAATTCCCTTATCAGCTAGGAAACTGCCTATCTCCGTTTTAAATTTATTTAATGTCGCAGCATCCACAGCTCTCTGAGGTAGCAAATTCCATAGATATACTACCCTCTGAGTGAAGAAGTTTCCCCTCATCTCAGTTTTGAAACGGCAGCCCATTATTCTAAGATTATGCCCCCTAGTTGTAGTCTCACCCATCAGTGGAAACATCCTCCCCGCATCCACCCGATCAAGCCCCCTCACAATCTTATATGTTTTGATAAGATCACCTCTCATTCTTCTGAATTCCCATGAGTAGAGGCCCAACCTACTCAACGTTTCCTCATAAGTCAACCCCCTCATCTCCGGAATCAACCGTGTGAACCTTCTCTGAACTGCCTCGAGATCAAATATATCTTTTGTTAAAGAGGGAAACCAACTGTACGCAGTATTCCAGGTGTGGCCTCACCAGTACCCTGTATAACTGACGCAAGACTTCCCTGCATAAAAGCCAAGATTCCATTGGCCTTACTGATCACCTGCTGTACCTGCATACTAACCTTCTGTGTTTCATGCACCAGGACCCCCAGATCCGTTTATACTGTAGCACTTTGCTTTTTCTTTCCATTTAGATAATAACTTGCTCTTTGATTTTTTCTGCCAAAGTGCATAACCTCACACTTTCCAACATTATATTCCATCTGCCAAATTTCTGCCCCCTCACTTAGCCTGTCTATGTCCTTTTGCAGGTTATTTATGTCCTCCTCACTCACTGCTTTCCCTCCTATCTTTGTATCGTCGGCAAACATGGATACGTTGCACTTGGTCCCCTCCTCCAAATCGTTAATATAGATTGTAGGGGTCCCAGCACTGACCCCTGCGGAACACCACTAGTTACTGATTGCCAACCCGAGAATGACCCATGTATCCCAACTCTCTGTTTTCTGTTAGATAGCCAGTCTTCCTACCCATGCCAGTATATTACACCCAATCCCGTGATTAGTTATCTTGTGCAGTAATCTTTTGTGTGGCACCTTGTAAATGCCTTCTGGAAGTCCAAATACACCACATCCACTGGTTCCCCTTTATCCACCCTGTTTGTTACATCCTCAAAGAATCCGAGCAAATTTGTCAAACTTGACTTCCCCTTCATAAAAGCATGCTGACTCTGTCCGATTAAATTAAGCTTATCCAAAATGTCCTGTTACTGCTTCCTTAATAATGGACTCCAACATTTTACCAACCACAGATGTTAGGCTAACTGGTCTATAGTTTCCAGCCTTTTGTCTACCTCCCTTTTTAAATAAGGGCGTTACATTATCGGTTTTCCAATCTGCTGGGACCTTTCCTGAATCCAGGGAATTTTGCAAAATTACCACCAATGCATCTGCAATCCCTCCCGCTACTTCTCTCAAGACCCTAGGGTGTAAGCCATCAGGTTTAGGGGATTTATCCGCCTTAAGTCCCATTATCTTACCGAGTACCATCTCCTTAGTGATTTTAATCGTGTTTAGATCCTCCTCCCCTATAGCCCCCTGTTTGTCCAGTGTTGGGATATTTTTAGTGTCCTCTACTGTAAAGACTGATACAAAATATTTGTTCAGCGTATTTGCCATCTCCATGTTCCCCACTACTAATTTCCCGGTCTCGTCCTCTAAGGGACCAACATTCACTTTAGCCACCCTTTTGCTTTTTATATAACTGTAGAAACTTTTGCTATCTGTTTTTATATTTTTTGCTAGTTTACTTTCATAATCTATCATCCCTTTCTTAATTAATCTTTTAGTTATTCTTTGCTGGCTTTTAAATGCTTCCCAATCTTCTATGCTCCCACTAGATTAGGCTACATTATATGCCCTTGTTTTCAGTCGGATACTATCCTTTATTACTCTACTTAGCCACGGATGGCTGTCTTTGCTTTTACACCCCTTCTTCCTCAGTGGAATATATTTTTCTTGAAAGTTGTGAAGTATTATTTGGAACAACGTGCAACCACATACAAAGACGATAATTACCAAATATTCTTCTGCCCGTCTGCAAATGTTCCATCAAACACAGAATACTTAATATCAGTTTGATTTCATCTGGATTTCTGGTTGTGTTATTTACAGATAACTTGCAACAATTGTAACAGTTAATATAACTTTATGACAAAAAATTAATTTTGATCTTCCTTTATTAATTTGTTTGGGACACTGATTGAGTCAGAACAGCAGTAATAGTATTCATGATTCTTCTATCGAACGCACAAAACAAGGCAGAACCCAGCATTTTGCTGAGTGACAGACACCAGTCAGTGTACAATCCAGATTTTAATAAGTATCTGGGACAAATGAGGTGAAAGGTCACATCGATGAGCCAAGTTCCGACTGTGTTCTTCATTGTAACACTTAGCACAAAACAAGAGCCCCGATGTATTTGTGATTGAGGAATGGTGTCCAATAGAGCGACCCGCGCCTGCAATATTCACACCAAACGTTCAGGACAGATAGGCGATCACAAGTCCTTTAAATGTATCAGCACCAAATTAAACTGTAATGATGTTTTGAAACTTAAATGATAGTTTTAAAATGGCACACCCAATCCCAATTTCAGCAGTGTAAGGTGGATTCCTCTGTTGCTCATTTGTCCGACTCCACTACTGAACCTCATCATTGTTACCTTTGATCCTTGAACTTGAAATGTGCTGAATTTGCAGGGATAGGTTATGTTTACCCAGCACAAGAAGCGTGTAAAAGTAAAGTAATGCAGCCATTGGGCCTAGAAATTCGATCTGGCAGTGGCGCAAAACGGGCGGAATCGGATTGATCGCCGGCTATAGGAAGTGGTTAGAAGTCAATGGAACTGAAAATCAGGCAGCACGATTGGATATTGCCCGTTTTGCACCACCACCCGAGATGAATTTCTAGGCCTTGCGTGTGCTGGGGAATGGAAGAAATGTTCACATGAGAAATCACCCATTTTTCACATTACCAGAACATAGGACGGTCTACGATTGAAACATAGTTGAAATTGAGCTTCAGTTACAAAAAAGTATTTCTTTGATTGATTCTACTTATCCACATTTTCTAACTAATCTCAGAATCAGTGTCAAGGGAGATTTCAAAACATTCTTCAGCTCTGCTCTGAATCTCCTCTGGGTCGCTGCATAAATACACAGGTTTGAAAGCAGCATAAAAACTTCAGCAAAGCTCCAGTTTCCATGGCGATATATCCAGGGGCTGTGCGGTCACCTCAGCAATAAGTGGTGTACGTCAGTCTGGTAGTTACAAAACTCACGGCAGCTGTCATTCACAACAGTATAAAACTGCCCGATATAGGGAACAGTAAAATGAAGGATTTCCTTCGGTTCTCCATCTCTGGATCGCTATGATTCTCATGCCTGTGACCCCGCAGTCCTCTGCAGGCTCTGTTGGCCACTAAAATACGATGGATGGTTAATGAATTAAAGAGCACAATTAACGAAAAGGGTAGACAGACCACCCAGGCGTTGTGAAACCAGACGTATGTTACACCTAACTAACAACAGAAAATGCTGGAAAAACTCAGCAGGCCAGGCAACATCCGTGGAGAGAAATTAGAGTCGACGTTTCGGGTCTAAACTGTTTTGAAAAAGGGTTAGATCCGAAACGTCGACTCTGACTTATCTCCACGGATGTTGCCTGGCCTGCTGAGTTTTTCCAGCATTTTCTGTTGTTATTTCGGATTTCCAGCATCTGCAGTATTTTGCTACACCAAGATGTGAGTGAAAAAAAGCCAGACTGGACTGGCAGCCCCAATGTTGATTGTTGATTATTTGCTGAGGTCCGTATGCAAACAAAAATGGAATATCTTTAAAAACACTCAAAACAGAGAGCCTTGCTATAACCGCAGCTGCAGATCTCTCGGTCCAATATCTTGCTTTAAACTTCTGGAAGCAGAGAGCTACAAATCGATCAAATGTGAAGGGGATGGTGAACCAAACAGACAAATCGAAGGTTACAGTAGTCATGTATATAGTTAGCCTACATACGGGACAGGAATGAAAGTGGAAAATGAAAACTGAAAATACGATACACCATTACATTGATGCTCAAGACCAGTAGGTCTGCTGTTGCCATGGCCACCATGTAGACAGATATACACTTGGAAAGGCCACAGTTTCCTCGGGAGAGAATTAAAATTGTCAACAAGTTTTATAGGTTCTACAGTTAATGTGAAGAGAAAACGATTGATAAAGTCAAGCGTAGGTCCCTTGCAGTCAGAAACAGGGGAATTTATAATGGGGAACAAAGAAATGGCTTACCAATTAAATACATACTTCGGTTCTGTCTTCACAAAGGAGGACACAGAGATGTCAGGGAACATAGGGTCTAATGAGAGAGAGGAACTGAATGCATTCATTATATGTAGGGAAATGATGTTAGGGAAATTGACAGGATTGAAGGCCAATAAATCCCCAGGCCTGATAATCTACACCCTAGGGTACTTAAGGAAGGGGCCCTCGAAATATTAGATGCACTGATGGTCTTCTTCTAAAATTCTATAGATTCTGGAACAGTTCCCATGGATTGGAGGTTAGCTAAAGTAACCTCGCTATTTAAAAAAGGTTGTAGTGAGAAAACGGGGAATTATTGGCCAGTAAGCCTGTGGAGATTATGCTAGAGTCCACTATAAAATAAATAATAGCAGAGCATTTGGAAAACAGTGACAGGATCGGGAAAAGTCAACTGGGATTTACAAAAGGTAAATCATGCTTGACTAAACCACTGGAATTTTTTGAGGATGTAACTGGTAGAATAGATCAGGGAGAAACAGAGGATATGGTGTAGTTGGACTTTCAGAAGGCTTTTGATAAATCCGGTATAAAAGACTAGCATGCAAAGGTAAAGCACATGGGATTGGGAGTAAGGTTGGATAGAAAACTGGTTCGCAGGCAGGAAGCAAAGAGTTAGAATAAACGGGTCTTTTTCCAAGTGGAAGCCAGTGAATAGTGGGGTACCAGAGGGATCGGTGATAGGATCCCAGTTATTCACAATATATATTAATGATTTAGGGGAGGGAACCAGATGTAATATCTCCAAGTTTGCAGATGACACAAAGCTGGGTGGGCGAGTGTGCTGTGAGTAGGATGCAGAGAAACTCCAGTACGATTTGGAAAGGTTGGGCGATTGGGCAGATGCATGGGAGATGCAGTACAATGTGGATAAATGCGAGCTTATCCACTTTGGTGGCAAAAACAAGAAGGCAGATTATTATCTGAACGGCAAAAAATTGGGAAAAGAGGAAGTGCAATGAGACTTGGGTATTCATGTGCACCAGTCGCTGAAGGTAAGAATGCAGCTGCAGCAGGCGGTTCAGAAGGCAAATGGGATGTTGGCCTTCATAGCGAGAGGATTCGAGTAAAGGAGCAAGGATGTCTTGCTGCAGTTGTGCAGAGCCTTGATGAGACCAAACCTTGAGTATTGTGTGCAGTTTTGGTCGCCTTATCTGAGGCAAGATGTTCATGCCATGGAGGGAGTTCAGCGAATATTCACCAGACTGATACCTGGGATTGCGGGAATGACGTATGAAGAGAGATTGGTTCGATAAGGCTTTTATTCGCAAGATTTTAGAAGAATGAGAGGGGATCGCATTGAAACTTATAAAATTATAACAGGAATAGACAGACTAGATGTCGGAAGGCTGTTCCCGATGGTCGGATAGTCCAGAACCAGGGGTCACAGTCTGAGGAGAAGGGGTAAACCATTTAGGACTGAGATGAGGAGGAATTTCTTCACCCAGAGAGTAGTGAATATGTGGAATTGTCTACCACAGAAGACAGTTGAGGCCCATTCATTATATATATTCAAGAATGAGTTACATATACTTCTTAAGGCTAAGGTGATCAAGAGATATGGGGAGAAACAGGGACAGGGTTCTGAATTTGGATGAGCAGCCATGATCGCATGGAATGGCGGAGCAGGCTCGATGGGCCGAATGGGCTAATCCTGTTCCTATCTTCTATGTTTCTATGTAAGTGTTCTTGAGGTTGTGCTTTTCCCAGAATGACTCTGAGTTGATTGATTCCTGATTGACCCACTTCCTTTTGTATAAGAGGCTCGAACCCATCATCTACGGATTATTACTGTGGACTGGGCCCAGTTCCCATTCCTGCTCAGTATCCCACTATCCAGATTAACAAACTGTCTTTGCGCCAACGCACAGTACTACCGACAGATGGATGGGCAGAGAATGCCACTGGTATTTTCCAGGCCGTCATATTGCTAAACAAATGATACTTCTCAATCCTTTCGTTTACACTGTGTTTTTCAAACAATAGATGTTTCTCAATCCAGTGATGTTTTCAAGCTATTGATAGTGCCTCAACAAACAGCTTCCAGAAACAGTGGACAGTTTATAATCGATTGATGTTTCCCGACCTATCAATTATCCCCAACAAAGTCATCACTCCGAAATGATTGACATCTCAAGATCCAGCAATGATTCCCACCCTTTCATCACTCCCAATCGAATCATGTATTGGCACCGGACATGTCGACCACGGATTATAGGGCTCGAGTCTCTGGAGTGCGGGGCTCGAACTCACAACCTTCTGACTCAAGGGACGAGAGTGTCTACACTTCAAAAGTACTTCATTGTTGGTGAAGCGCTTTGGAATGACTGCAGATAATAAAGGTCCCGTATCAATACAGTCTGTTCTTATTGATTGGAGCAGAGGCTGTGCCAACATTGAAGAATTGGTTGGCTCTGTGGTTGAAGAAAGGGGAAAAAAGGGATATGAACACAAAGTGGGAAAGAGGGATTAGGAATATTGCTGTTGTGGAGGGCTAGCTCCGAAAAGAAGGGCGTAATGTCTGTTTCCCTTGCTGTAATTTCTGTGCTGTTCAGTAAAGGGACCCTTGTCAGCTTGTTGCTAAAATCACAGACTGGGTTTCTGATCTAATCCTCCCCAGTTTAACTTTATGCAACCCATATAATACACGATTGTTATTTTTCAGTCTCCCACTAAACCCAACATTTCGATGATGGGTGACAGACAGAAGCCAGGGAGAGCGATGCAGCAGGTAGGGAGCAGAGTTTGTGCGGGGACCGAGGTCATTGGCCCAGAAATTGCGTTCGGGCAGCGTAGATACAGAGTACGCCACCAATCTACAATAAGATACTCAGCCTGTGCGAGGCCCAGAATGGAGACTGGTTCCTCGGCGCTGGATGGTTCTGCACAGTGTATGACATCAGGAAGTCCAGGAGCGCAGTGTACCGCCTCTGCCTATGGGATACCACGCCCACAATAGCTGTCAAAACGAAGCCACTCTTGCAGATTATTCCCTCAAAGCAATTACATCTATTTTAAACATTCTGAAAATTGTCAATTAAAATGGTACTTGGACTTATTTCATATACCAGCAATTTGATTCTTTCCCTCCAAACTCACAATTTAAATGTTCCTATGTATAAAATGATATGCTTTCATACTCAGTAAAGATCGAACTATGTTAAATGTCTCCTACAATTAATGATGCTGAACATCAGAATAAACCTGTGATATTGTCTAGTGTAATTTAAACAAAGACAGGGTCAATTGTAATATAAACAGAAACATGTTTTACAATAATACAAACAGAGACAGGGTGTAGTGTAATATAAACAGAGACAGGGTCTAGCGTAACATAAACAGAGATAGGATCTAGTGTAATAGAAACAGAGACAGGGTCTAGTGTAATTTAAACAGAGACAGGTTCTAGTGCAATATAAACAGAGACACTGTCTAGTGTAATATTAGCAGAGAAAGGGTCTCGTGTAATATAAGCAGAGACAGGGTCTAGTGCAATATAAACAGAGACAGGGAGTAGTCTGACATAAACAGAGACAGGGTCCAGTGTAATATAAAGAGATAAAGGGTCTAGTGTAATATAAACAGAGACAGGGTGTAGTGTAATACAAACAGAGACAGGGTCCCATGTAATATAAACAGAGGCAGGGTCTAGTGTAATTTAAACAGAGACAGGTTCTAGTGTAATATAAACAGAGACCCTGTCTAGTGTAATATAAACAGAGATACTGTCTAGTGTAATATAAGCAGCGACAGGGTCTCGTGTAACATAAGCAGAGACAGGGTCTCGTGTAACATAAACAGAGACAGGGTCTCGTGTAATATAAACAGAGACAATGTCTAGTGTAATGTAAACAGAGACAGGGTCTAGTGCAATATATACAGAGGTAGGTCCTAGTGTAATATAAACAGAAACAGAGTTTATTTTTTTTTCACAGAAACCCCACAGTACAGATAGAGGCCATTTCGGCCCATTGAGCCTGCACCGATACATATCCCACCCGATCCCCGTAATCCCTACCCCAACACATATCCCAGTAACCCCACGTATTTAATCCCCCTAGCACTAAGGGTCAATTTTTAATCATAGCCAATCAACCTAACCTGCACATCTTTGGACTGTGGGAGGAAACCGGAGCAAACCCACGCAAACACAGGGAGAATGTGCAAACTCCACACAGACGGTCACCCGAGGCCGGATCGAACCCAGGTCTCTGGCGCTGTGAGGCAACAGTGCTAACCACTATGCCACCCTGTAATATAAACAGAGATGGGATCTAGTATAATATAAACAGACACAAGGTCCAGTGTAATATATACAGAGACATGGTCTCGTATAATATAAACAGAGACAGGGTCTCCAGTAATATAAACAGAGACAATGTCTAGTGTAATATAAACAGAGACAGGGTCTAGTGTAATATATATAGAGACAGGATCTAATGTACTCTAAACAGGGACAGAGTCTAGTGTAATATAAAAAGGGACAGGATCTATTGAAATATAAAGAGAGAAAATGCCTAGTCTAATATAAGCAGAGACAGGGCCAAATTTTATATAAACAGAGACAGGTTCTAGTGTAAGATAAACAGAGACCGGGTCTAGTGTAATATAAACAGAGACAGCGTCTGGAGTAATAAGAAGCAGAGGCTTGGCCTAGTATATTATAAACAGAGACATGATTTAGTGTAATGTAAACAGAGACAGGTTCATGTGTAATATAAGCAGAGACAGGGTCTCGTGTAATATAATCAGAGACACAGGGCTAGATTTTCAGTATAGACAGTTTTGGGGCGCTAAGCTTAGCGCCCGCCCGAAGTTATCGCCCGCCCCAAAGTAGCGCCCCGTTGCCGGAAATTCAGTGGCTTCGCCCTAAGAGGTTGGTGGAGCGCTAAAAGAGGCGTTCCACTAGTATCTTTAGGCGCTAAGCCGGCGGTGGAGAGCGCAACACCCGAGCTCGGGCGCAGCACACGGCAGACACTCTGGTGCCAGTGAGCTCTTAAAGGGGAAGGGTGCATGTATTTTTTTCAAATGCAAAGTCTGGGGAGAAACGGCGGGGGGGGGGGGGGGAGAGAGAGAGAGAGAGGAGGAGGAGGAGGAGGAGGAGGAGGAGGAGGAGGAGGAGGAGGAGGAGGAGGAGGAGGAGGAGGAAAAAAAAATTATAATAATGATTGGTGCCCGGAAACATAAATAGACCGTTCAGAACAACACACAGCTTACTTCCACACAACACATGCAGAGTGCCTTTTGTACGAGTGCCCTTTAATTTGCGCTCCCCAGGGTGTGTTGCGTTCCATTTTACAAACGCTCTGGACGCCAGGCGCACAATGGGGCGGTCCGACTGAATTTTGGATTCGGGGCGGCCAAAGGGCGTTGCACGAGGATGTGACGTCATTTTCTGCGCGCGCATCTGGGCGGCCGCTAAACTTTGCGCCGGCGCTAACGGGCAACTTAATTTGGGGCGGGGCGCAAACTGCGCTGCGCCCAGGCGCTACACACATAGCGCCCGAAAATCACTTCTCTTAAGGCGCTAACTGCTGGCGCAAGCAACTGAAAATCTAGCCCACTGTCTCGTGTAATATAAACAGAGACAATGTCTAGTGTAATATAAACAGAGACAGGGTCTAGTGTAATATATACAGAGACAAGGCCTAGTGTAATATAAACAGAGGCAGGTTCTAGTGTAATATAAAAGGAGACAGGATCTAGTGTAATAAAAACAGAGACAGGGTCCAATGTAATATAAACAGAGACCTGGTCTCGTGTAATATAAACAGAGACAGGGTCTCCAGCAAGATAAAGTGAGACAATGTCTAGTGCAATATAAACAGAGACCGGGTCTAGTGTAATATATACAGAGACAGCGCCTAGTGTAATAAAAACAGAGACAGACTCTGGTGTAATATAAAGTGGAACAGGATCTAGTGAAATATAAACAGAGACAATGCCTAGTGTAATATAAGCAGAAGCAGGGTCTAGTGTAATATAATCAGAAACAGGGTCTAGTGTTAAGTAACTAGAGACAGGGCCTAGGGCACTAATAACTGAACAGGGTCTGGTGTAATTTAAACAGATACTTAATCTGGACTATTGTCAATGAATGCACGCTCACTTCATGTCCCTACTCTCAGACTGCGGGGTTCACCTTTTATTTTCTGTTCAGTCATTCTCGAAACAATGTGCTCTTTGAAGGGTGCCACTTTCTATTTGTGCAATACCTCTTTAATTGTCTTTTTTCAATGTTAGAATTGTTGAGATTGAAATGGTTAATTTGATCTGTTTCTTTAACGACAGTAATTAATGTCAGTTCCCAGGGAATCTGCTCGTCTCCCTGGAGTTTTTAATTTAATATAAATAAGATGATCCATTGAATTCTCTATTCCATTGATTCATTGGGAGGGGCGCCCCGAGTACTGATAAGTTCGTCCTTTTCCACCAAAAGGGGAACCATGTTTCGGGATTTCCCACTAACTCTTCGGGTGCTATGGACAATCTGGGATGTACAGAATATTTACTATCCAAACATCGCTGCCGTTGGTGTTCCCAATAAGTCCGACTATTAACTGTGTGAAGCATGTTTAAATGTATTACTGTTGCTCGGTGCTTCCCATTATCTGCCACCGTCTCGGATCATTGATGTCCCTGGTAAGTCCAACTATTAACCCCGTGCACCATTTTAACTGTATTACTGTTCCTCTGTGACTCCAATTTCCTGCCACAATCTGAGGTCACTGCTGTTCATAGAATCATAGAAAATTACAGTACAGAAGGAGGCCATTCGGCTCCTCGCACCTGCACCTGGCTCTGTGAAAGAGCAATCCTGCTTAGTCCCACATTCCCGCTTTTTACCGGTAACTCTGTAAGTTCCTCATGCTCAGGTTCCTGTCCAACTCTCTTTTAAAACTATTGTTGGAAAAGCTTCCACCACCTATTCAGTTGGAGCGTTCCCGAACCCTACATGTTCCTGGGAAGTAACTATTGGTTCAGTATAGTTGTTTATGATGAAGGGCATGAAAGCGTAGCGCACCTGAAAGATCTGCCTCTGTTACATATATTAATCAAGGTTCCCACCCACTGATCTGAAATCAGTTAACTCCTCTGTTTAAACAGTGAGCCAAGAAAGGCTACATGAATGCGTTAAGGGTTTTCCACTTCATCGCCAGCAGTAATGTTTACTCTTCTCTGCAGGTATTAATTCTCTGTACCATGTTTGTTTGATTGTTACTGTGGTTGAGGTTTAAATAATTTCCCCATTGGTGGTTGTGCTCCGCGTATCCCTCTTGGTGTGCAGTATTGGCAGGTGTCTGTTTTGATGTGTTTGATCCACAGTAGCCTATTCACTGGTCGGAGTTTAATGGACACTGCGGCTACACTCCTGCCATCAGTTTAACAATGTTTGAGGGTTTAGTGCACGTTGATCCTTTAAAGCCAGCAATGTTAACACAAGCAACATTAATGGGACTAAAATTCGATAAATCCCAAGGAACGGATGACCTGCATCCTAGGGTTTTCAAAGACCTTGCCATTGGGTTAGTGAATGCAATGGATGTCATCTTCCAAAATTCTATAGATTCTGGAACGATTCCTGCAGATTGGAGGATAACAAATGAAACCCCGCTCTTTAAGAAAGGAGGGAGACAGAAAACGGGGAATTACAGACCTGTTAACCTCACATCAGTGGTTGGGAAAATGCTGGGAATTTATTATAAAGGATGCAATAAATGGGCACTTAGAATCTAATAGTAAGATTGGGGAGAGTCAACATGTATTTATGAACGGGTCATCCTGTTTGACAAACCTATTGGAGTTCTTTGAGGATGTAACTAGTGGCATAGAGAAAGGGGAACCAGTAGAAATGGTGTATGTGGATTTTCAGAAGAACTTCGATAAGGGACATCGGGAGATCGGGGGACGGGACATCGGGTGATCGGGGGGCGGGACATCGGGAGATCGGGGGGCAGGACATCAGGAGATTGGGGGACGGGAGTTCGGGGGACAGGATATCAGGGGGCGGGGACTCCCCCTCTCCTCCTCCACTCCTCCCCCCCCTCCCCTCCGCCCCTCCTCCCCCCGTCAGCCCTCCCCCTCCAGCCCCCTCCCTCCTCCCCCTCCCCCCCTCCAGCCCCCCTCCCTTCTCCTCCTTCTTCCCCCATGTCCCCCTTCCCCCTTCCCCCCTCCCCCCATTCCCCCCTTTCCCCCTCCCCCATTCCCCCCTCTTTCCCCCCTCCTTCCCCCCTCCTTCCCCCCCTCCCCTCCCCTTTCCCCCTTCCCCCCTTCCCCCCAGTCGCACTCTCTCTTCCCCGTCACTCTCTCTCTTCCCCCCAGTCGCTCTCTCCCCCCCAGTCGCTCTCTCTCTTCCCCCCAGTCGCTATCTCTCTTCCCCCACTTGCTCTCTCTCTTCCCCCCAGTCGCTCTCTCTCTTCCCCCCAGTCGCTCTCTCTCTCTCTTCCAACAACAACATGCCCTCAAAAGACCCTCGGCACCGCTGGGCACTTCAGCTAGTCTTTCTTATATATATATAAAGCGATTCCGTACGTTTTGTTTGTCTGGCTATACGCTCGAAGGTTATAGGGCGTACCTACGCGCGCGTTACTTCCAAAGAAAGCTTACGGTTCCGGGACGGTCATAAGCGTATTTACTTTTTGCTCGGACCAAAATTGTTCGCGCCTTATGCAAAAAACCTTCAAAATTCCACTCATTATCTGTTATTAGCATTGAGTGACTGACGTCAAGGTTCGACCAATCCTGTGCTGTCACGATTAACCAAACCTACAGTTCAGTCGCCTGATGGTTGACCAATCAGTGTGTGTGTGGGCGGGACTAATCGTTTTCATCTCAGGGATCTGGCAGCCATTGCCTCAAGCTAATAACCCCATTTAGTTCCAGCTCAAAATCTGCTAATCCAGCTTCGAAAAAGTTAGTATCTCTTTTAAAAATAACATCACATTTACCTAAAACGTTTTATACGTACTTTCACTTTCATCTTGCAAGGTATTAAAAGGTAGAAATGTTGCCCAGCAGCAGATTCACGAAGGGACAGAGAGACAGGCCACAAAGCCTGGGACTCGATTTAAAATGTTGCCCGGCAGCAGATTCACAAAGGGACAGAGAGACAGGCCCCAAAGGCTGGGACTCGATTTAAACCGCCCGGCCCAAAACAGCCCTGGCAAAGCCGGGCTCCCCAAGCTAGTATGTATGTATATGAAAAGAAAGTCCTCATTTTAAATTAAAACACAGCATTAGATTTACACAGGGTTTTATCTTATCTGTGCGAATAGTAATACGTGTTTGACATTTACACACATGAAGTAGAGAGGACTTGGAGCAAAAGCAGCCGCAATTTCTCACACAGCAGCTGGTAAATAGTTTGGTTGATGTTGTCTGGTGCTGGAATGTTGGTAATGACACCGAGAGCTAGATGTTCTTCTTGAAATAGTCCCAAATTTAACATCCCATGAATGAGAATAGCCTGTCGAGGCAATCTCTGATCACACTCTCCCCAGAAGGAGGGCACCTCTGATCTGTATTTAACTGGAGTGTTTACCCGCTCAAGGCCAGGAGTGGGGCTTGAACCCTTGAACTTCTCACTCAACACGAACCGAACTGACTCTGAATTAATCCAATGACTGAGTATTTAATACAATTATTTGTAAACTGATTTATATTTAATATATGTTCTTTCTTCTCCCTCCATTTCCTTTGTTCCAAGCGCAGGTCCAACATCGTCACCTAAGACCTACACATCCTCCACTCTGCTTCATTCTGCTGCTGCTCACCTGCAGTCCCGCTGGAGGAGACCACCTCATTCATCTCGCTCCATGTTCATCTCCACGTTCTATTGTCCCTGGAATTCCCTTTTAGTTTAATGTCTTCCCGTCTACTGCGTGTGTGGTATTTTTTATTTTACCTCCCTCTTTTCGCTCCCCTTTTCTGAAAGCGCTGGACTTCTGGACCCAGGGCTACGAGGGTACAAACGCGTTCACCGAGAGAACCTAGACAGAGTCCATAGTAGGTAGCAGAACCCCACAAAACCTGTTCACATCTCCCTGCCACACCTGTGCACCTTGCAGTAAGAGTCGGTGGCCAGTGATAGGAAGGAACATTCTTGCCCCATGGCCCCACTGATCCAACTGCACTGGGATATCTGTAGCAGTGAATGGCCAATTCAGCACAGGCTTCCGTCCGAACCTGGGAACTGAGGCTTTTTTTTGCCTCCAGCTAAAACAAGGTGTTGTTACCAACCAGGTCCACCAGTAATCTCCCATCACAGGACCGGTTTTTCTTATAGTTTGCTGCAGATCTTGTTATTTGTTATTTTTAGTTTTATCCTGTTCAGTTATTTGTTTGACAACTTGTTGCTTCTTTTATCGTAAACCCTGTCTCCTGCAGAAAGCCCTGTCATAGGTAAAATAATCAGTCTCTATAACTGGATGTAGCAGCAAATCTTCAAATTTAGGACCGAGCTCCACCGAGTTGCTGCTTCTGTTGGAGCCTGCTGTATAATTTCTGTTTTATAACCTTCCTTACAGTGAACTTAGTGACGATTGTGATCCTGTCTCGAGGAAGGTGCGGTCTCTACAAATGGGTCTCCCGTTTCCTGGTGGCCATGGCAGCGGCAGAACTACTGGTCATTATCAGTGACTTGATACGAAGAAAGATTCCCATTGCTCACGCTGCACAATTCCTTTTTGTATGGAACATTAAAGTGTGTAATGTACATGCCATCCTGCTCTACGCAGTCACTGACTGTTCTGTCTGTTTCACATTCCCTTTCACCTTTGATCGATTTGTGGCCATTTGTTGCCAGAAGCTTAAAATAAAATATTGCAGTAAGATAACGGCGACGGTGGTGCTAGGAACAGTGAGTGTGATGTTCTGTGTAAAGAACACTTTCTGGTACTTCAGGTACACAGGTGAATATGCACTTTTTAACGCTCCCTGGTTTTGTTATGTAACCGATAGTTTTTTGCTTTCATGGGTACGGGGAGTAATTGAAATACTTCATTATATTTTAACCCCATTTATTCCTTTTTTTTATTTTGCTGCTCAATGCTTTAACAGTCAGACACATTTTAGTGGCCAGCAGAGCCCGCTGGAGACTCCGGGCCCACAGCTGTGGGGAGATTCCCAGTGACCCAGAGATGGAGAAGTGAAGGAAATCCATTAATTTACTGTTTCCTATATCTGGGAATTTTATCCTGTTATGGGTAATGTTTTTGGTGAATTCCATATACTTGTGCAAAATGGCAATGTATAATAACGTGACTGTTAGCACTTCAGATATCCTACAAGAAATTGGATTCGTGCTTCAACTGCTGAGTTCTTGCACGAACATTTGTATTTATGCCGTGATCCAGACTAAATTCAGAGAGGAGTTGAAGACTGTGGTGAAATTTCCCTTCACTCTACTTGTTAAATTTATGTAGAACAAGGAGAAGAAATTAAAACTATCCACCTGACGCCTGAAATACTAAAGAGACGTTGTAAAGAATTCCCTGAAAGACTTATTCATTCCGTGTTATTTTAAAGCTATTTGCAATACTTTACACTTGATGGAAGCAAATTGTTACAAAATGAAGAGTATTGCTTTAAAAGTTTTACGAAAATTATGACATTTTAATAGAAGAAAACAAACATATAACCTTTCCATTGGAAAACAATCTGACTGTGCTTTATTCGTTCTTATGTTGATGGTGCTCCATCTGCATGACCTGCGCCCATAATGTAAGCAGAAAAAGACCTATTGCCTCATTTACCGGAAACATCCCCGTGATTATTGCACTGCATCTATTACAGGAGTTCTATTGGTGGAGCGATGCTGCCCTCTAACATGGCAAACATTGCAGTGATTACACTTATAGATCAATGTTGGCTTCTGCAGGTGGACATTGCAGAAGGTATTGGCTACATTTATAGAAGAATGCAACACGAGGGGAAAAAGTCGTTCAGTTCACAGTTCCAGTTTGTTTCACCATTATGTTACATTGCTTTTAAATTGCAAGTAAATGCCTTTTAAACATATTTTATTTATTTTTAAATCATTCACCTGTATACACATCCCAGCTTTCAAAGAAAGCTTCCTTAATGTTGTCAATTCTTCGTCACACTTTTCTATTAACCTTTTCCATCATAAAACCCCATGTTATAATAGAAGCTACTTGTGTACATCTGTCACGTGAAATTACACCGTTCCAACATTCCCGCCACTTGTGCACCTGTTTTGCATCTCCCAGTTCTTCTGTGCAGAAAATGTTTGTGCTCCAAACAGTGCTACACTACTACTTCTGAAATTACTGTCAGTTTAGCTCTTTTATCGTAATTAATAAGGACAAAGCAAAGTAATATATGGTACAAATACAGAACATATTCATTTAAAATGGGACCTGAATTAGGTTCACTGGTGTCTGGGTCAGAATGCTTTGGTTCAATTATAAATCGCCCTCTGCTCATTTTAAAGTAGAATACACTTAACACTGAATCCATAAACGATCGAGAAGTGTATTGTATTAACGTTGAGATAGAATATGTGATTTATAAATGGGAATTTAATTATTTTTGTAAACTGTGAACCATATAACCGAATCTCTGCCCTCAAAACACCTGGAGACCATGCGTGTTCTTGACTTCTCATCCGTCATTTCATCAGAGATAGACGCATAACATTTAACAAAACGCATACTCATCCTACCTGTAAAATCTTAGTTTGGGTTGTTTCTATTTGTGCTTGTGATTCAGCGTATATTGTCGATCTACACCTGGTACATCGATGCTGTTCAATGTGAATATTCCGAAGTTTTTTAGGGGTAGCTGGTGTGGGTGGGTGTCTCCTGGATTGGGGTGGGGTAGCTGAGTTGGGAGGGGGCACCAGGATGGCAGCAGTGTAGCTGGATTGGGATTGAGGGTTCCCCGGGAAAGGGAGTGGGGTAGCTGGGGTCAGAGGGGCACTGGTACTGGATTGGTATAGCTGGGGTTGGAGAGAGGGCACCCCGGGAATGGGAGCTGGGTAGCTGGTGTGGAAGGGGGCACCGAGACGGGAGCGGTGTAGCTGGCGTGGGAGAGAGGGGAACCCAGGAATGGGAGTGGAGTTGCTTGGGTGGTAGGGGCACTGAGAGTGGAGCGGTGTAGCTGGGGTGGTAGGATGGGGACCCCAGGAAAGGGAGTGGGGTAGCTGTGTTGGGAGGTGCACCTGGACGGGTGCGGTGTAGCTGGAGTGAGACATTCTCACTCGGGTGTGTGTGTCTCAGTGCTTTTCCAGTCACACAGATGTTTGAAATATTTGCCCACAGACTCATTCAAAAATAATTTCTCCTTCCACATTCAAAGACCGATGATACTGAATTCTGCTGAATCTATTGATTCTGCCAGATGGATCGTGATGTGGCGTTGGCTTTCATTTCGAATCTGCTAATCCTCCCCTTTTAATACGCTATAAATGAGTTTACAAAAGTAATTTTTGGGGTGGAAGAGAGGGGAACCTCGGAAAAGACCGGGGTAGCTGGGGTAAGGTCTGGAGTTGGACAGAGTGGACCCCGGGATGAGAGCTGTGTAGGTGGGGTGGGAGGGTGGACCCAGTGACTGGAATGTGGTAGCTGGGCTTGAAGGGAGACCCCGGGATCAGAGCAGGGTATCTGGAGTGGTAGAGTGGACCCCGGGACAGGAGCAGGGTAGTTGGGGTATGTGGGGGTCCCAGGAATGAGAGCGGGGTAGATGGGGTGGGATAGAGGTGTCCCTGGGATGGGAAAGTGGCAGCTGGGATGGGAGGGTGTCCCTCGGATGAGAGCGGGGTAGTTGGGATGGGATAGAGGGGACCCTGGGACAGGAGCGGTGTATCTTGTGTGGGAGCAAGAGAGAACCCGGGAAGTGAGTTGGCTAGCCTGTTAGGGGTATGAGTCCCTGGCTGGTGGTGGTGTAGCTGGAGTGGGTACCATGGAGCGGTGTAGATGGAGTTCAGACTGTGTGGGAGAGGGGGACCCTGAGGTACTCCAGGTGCCGGAGAACAGATCGGGCAGGCTGGGCTCCAGTAAATTATTTCCAGCTTAGAATGACCCTTCTTCCACAGGGGCCAGTCTCTCCACAGTGGATGGCTACTATAAGTAAACCGGCCTTTTATCATGAATTCCCCACTTCCACCATCTTTAAAACTGTTCCGTCGGATTCTTAGAGGTCCGCCGGATTCTTACAGGCAAAACTGGCAGGAATTCTGCTGTGAGACGTCACCCCGCCAGTCATAATTTTTATGACGTCACAGTGATACTGGTTAGTCACAGGAACAGCCCACCCACACGGGAATTTCCAGCGCTGCCCGGCGTAGATCTGTGTAAATTGTCTTGACCCAGAGGTCACGTCTACACCCATTGTTTAACACCCCAGCTCTCCCGGGAACATTGCAGCTTTTCAGGGTTGGGGTCTCTCTCCATAAGCTGCCACTTACCATATAAACAAGCCAGACACTCGGATCCAGACTCTAAAATCTACACACTAAACCCATAACAGCTGAAAGATAATCTGTGTGTCTCCATCTCATTTCACTCCAACAGTATATAGGTACCAACAACAACAACAACTTGTATTTATAAAGCGCTTTTAACATAGTAAAACGTCACAAGGCGCTGCAAAGGAGTATTTTAAGACAAACAATTTGAGACCAATCCACATAAAGATAAATTAGGGCAGGTGACCAAAAGTTTGGTCAAAGAGGTAGGTTTTAACGAGCGTCTTAAAGGAGGAAAGAGAGGTAGCGAGGTGGAGAGGTTTAGGTAGGGAATTCCAGAGCTAGGGGCCTAGGCAACCGAAGGCACGGCCGCCAAAGGTTGAGCGATTATAAGCAGGGATGCTCAAGAGGGCAGAATTAGAGGGGCACAGATATCTTAGGGGGTTGTGGGGCTGAAGAAGATTCCAGAAATAGGAAGGGGTGAGGCCATGGAGGTATTTGAAAACAAGGTTGAGAAGTTTGAAATCGAGGTGCTGCTTAACCGGGAGCCAATGTAGGCCAGCGAGCGCAGGTGTGAAGGGCGATCGGGATTGGTGTGAGTTAGAACACAGGCAGCTGAGTTTTGGATGGCCTCAAGTTTACGTAGGGTGTAAGATGGGAAGCTGACCAGGAGTGCATTGCAATAGTCAAGTCTAGAGGTAACAAAGGCATGGATGAGCTGTGGCAAGGGCAGAATCGGGGGATGTTATGGAGGTGGAAGTAGCCGATCTTTGTTATGCTGCAAATATGTGGTTGGAAGCTCATTTCAGGGACAAATATGGCACCAACTTTGTGAACAGGGAGTTTCAGCCTCAGAAATGTTAGGGAGTGGGATGGGTTCAATGGCTTTGAAACAAAGTTTGTTTCATTGCAGAACATTTTTGCTCATTCAGAACTGTATGTTGGGCAAGCAGTCTGACAATGTAGACACCGTGGAGGGGTCGAGAGAAGAAGTGGGGAGGTAGAGCTGGGTGCCGTCAGCATACATGTGGAAACTGACACTGTTTCTGGATGACGTCGCCAAGGGGCAACATATAGATGAGAAATAGGAGGGGACCAAGGACAGATCATTGAGGTACACCAGAGGTAACGACGTGGGAGTGGGAAGAGTAGCCGTTGCAGGTGATGCTCTGGTTATAATTAGATAGATAAGAATGGAACTAGGCGAGTGCAGTCCCACCCAGCTGGACGACGGTGGTGAGGCATTGGAGAAGGATGGAGAGTCAACCGTGTCAAAGACTGCAGACAAGTCAAGAAGGACGAGGAGGGATAGTTTGCGTTTGTCACAGTCACAAAGGCTGCAATTTCTGACTTTGATAAGAGCCATTCCGGTACTGTGGCAAGGGAGGAAACCTGATTGGAGGGATTCAAACATTGAACTGCGGGAAATATGGGCATGGATTTTGGAGTCAAAAACACGTTCAAGGACGTTGAACAGATAAGGGGGGTTGGAGCTGGGGCGGTATTTTGCAAGGATGGAGAGATCAAGGGTCGTTTTTTTGAGAAGAGGGATAATGAAGCTAAATTTGCGGAAGAGGGGGATAGTACCTGAGTAGAGAGAGCCGTTAACAATACCAGCTAGCATGGGAGCCAGAAAAGTAAGTAGGTGGTCAGCTGTTTGGTGGGAATAGGGTCGAGGGAGCAGAAGGTGTATCTCATCGATAAGATAAGTGCAGAGAGGTCATGAGGGGAGATCGGAGAGAAACTGGAGAAAGATGTAAGTTCAGGACTAGGAGAGGGGGGAACCTTAGAAGAAGTTCTGACTGCTGGGTTAGGGGAAGGAAGGGAAGTGACAGAGGCAGCTGAATGGATGGTCTCAATCTTAGAGACAAAGACGTCCATGAGCTCCTCACATTTGTTTTACGGAGGTGAGGGTGGATGAGACAGGCAGAGAGGTTTAAAAAGACAGTTAGCTGTAGAGAATATGAGCCGGTGTTTATCTTTGCATTCCACAATGATTCTGGAATAATGAGCAATGATGGCAGATGAGAGGAGGGCCCGATAGTGCTTTATGTGTTCCAGTGAGATCTGGCGGTGAATGGCTAAACCGTTTGTCCGCCATATCCGTTCGAGTCTGCGTCCCTTAGACTTAAGTGAGCGAAGATGAGAGCCATACCATAAGGAACTGCCAGGGAGAAAGATTGTAATTTTTTTAGTAGAGACTAGGGCAGCAAAGATAGTGGTAAACGTGTGGTTCAGCAGTTCGTCAGCTGCAGAAATGTCATGGTGAATGGAGGGCCAGAGGCTGGCCAGAGGTGAGAGGGGTGGAATAAGATGAGATGCTCAAAGGAGAAGAAACTGCCAGAGGAATAGGGGGAAAGACCAAGGTGTGATTTGGTGATGAGAGCCACACTGCCAACACGGCGGTCTGAGCGGGGCAAGTGGTGGAATGTATAGCCAAGCAAAGAGGCTTCATTTAAGGATAAGGTGTCATCACCCCTCAGCCAATTTTCCGTCAAGGCCATGATGCCGATGCAGTCATCCTCAATAAGATCATTGATGGCAAGGGCGTGGTTCGTAAATGAATGGTCATTCTATAGGATGATGCGGAGAGGGTCAATGATGGCTGACACACTGCCAGCATCCACAGGTTCAGCGCTGGGGGGAAAGAGTTGGATGGGGAGGAGGATGGCAAGATTTGCCCCCAGTGGGCACGCTGGGTGGGAAGGTTGGCAAGAGAGTAGGATGGGACAGCTGGGGTTGCTGCTTGTAAGGCGGCAGTGATGAATGCCTCGATGGGCCCTTCGTCGGAAGGCAAGAGAGGCACAGAGGGAATCTGTGGGTATAACTAAGAGGGAGTCAAGTCTGGGAAGATGGCAGGAGAGTAGGAAGGTCGAAGAGTAATAAAGGATCAGGGTAGGGATTTGGGAGGGCAGTGCATCCGTGAGAGGAGAGATGAAAGGAGGCATGGCGGCAGCAGAGTGCTCTCAGGGAAGGATAGAGAGAAAAGGAAAATAGGGGGAACAAATGGAATGGCTCGGCTTTTCAGCAGCAGCCAAAGTGCGCATGTGAATGGACGAGGGAAAAGCTCATGTTATATAGGCCTGTTTAAATGTAATAATTAGTGGAATTCTGCCACCAAAAAGGACAAGGGCAGCAGGCACATGGGAACACCATCACCTCCAAGATCCCTCCAAGCAACACATTATACTGACTTGGAAATATATCACCGTTCCTTCATTGTCACTGGGTCAAAATCCTGGAACTCCCTACCTAACAGCACTGTGGGAGTTCCTTCAGCACATGGACTGCAGAGGTTCAAGAAGGCGGCTCACCAGCACCTTCTCAAGGGCAATTAAGGATGGGCAATAAATGGTGGCCTTGCCAGAGACGCCCACATCCAAAGATCGAATAAAGAAAAGGACGAGGGATTCTCCTTGTAAATGTGGCGCCCACTACTGCTCTTATTTCCCACAGGATGAGGGATGCTCTGTCTAATTGTAGTGGCCCCAACTGCCCTCTGACTGATTTACCACAGGACGAGGGTTGCTCGTACTAAATATAGTGGCCCCAAATGCCCTATGACTGATTTACCACAGGACAAGGGATGCTCGGTCTAAGTGTACTGGCCCCAACTGCCCTCTGACTGATTTACCACAGGATGAGGGATGCTCTCTCTAAATATAGTGCCCCCTACTGCCCTGTGACTGATTTACCACAGGACGAGGGATGCTCTGTCTTAATGTACTGCCCCATACTGCCCTCTGACTGATTTACCACAGGACGAGGGATCATCTTTCTAAATGTAATGGCCTCGACTGTCCTCTAACTGATTTACTACAGGGCGAGGGATGCTCTTCCTCATCGTAGTGCCCCGAATTACAGTCTGACTGATTTACAACAGGGCAAGGGATGCTGTGTCTAAGTGGCGCACCCCATATTGCCCTCCACCAGTTACCACAGGATGAGGTACGCTCTGTCAAGTATATGCCCCCTACTGCTTCTGACTGATTTACCATGGGATGAGGGACACTCTGTCTAAGTGGAACTCCTCTTATTGCCCGCTGACTTATTCACCACAGGACAAAGGACAGTCTAATTGGAGTGCCGCCTACTGTCCTCTGACTGATTTACCACATGACGTGATGCTCTCTCTAATTATACTGCACCCAACTGCCTGCTGATTGTTTTCCCACAGGACGATGGACTCTCTGTCTAAGTCTAGCGCCCATTACTACTTCTGAATGATATACCACAGCACGAGGGAAGCTCTGTCTAACTGTAGTGTGCCGTATTTCTCTCTAATTATCACAGGATGTAGGATTCACGGTCTCAATTTGGCGTTCACTACCGCCATGTGAGTGATTTACCAAAGGACGAGGGATGCTCGGTCTAAGTGTAGGACCCCGTTCTGACTTCTGACCTAATACAGGAAGGGAGTTGTTCACTGTCAGTGGAGCGCCTCCTACTGCTCTCTTATTTACAACAAGACGAGGAACATTTTGCCCAAATGGAACGTCCCCTACTGCTCTGACTGATTTACCACAGGGCGAGGGAAGTTTAGTCTAACTGTAGCGTCACCTACTGTCCTCTGACTGATTTGCGACAGGATGAGACACTTTGTCTAAGTCTAGCGACCTTACTGCTCTCTGACTGATTTGCCCAACCACATCACGCTCTGTTTAATTAAAGCCCCCAACAGCTCTCTGACTAAATAACAACAGGAACAGAGACACTGTATCTAAGTGGCGCTCCCTGTCCTCTCCTCTGACATTTACCAAAGGACGATGGATGCATTGCCTAAGTCTAGCGACCGCTACTGCTTCTTACTGATTTGCCACAGCACGTGGGATGCTCTGTCGAAATGTGGCGCTTCCGACTGCCCTCTGACTGATTTACCAAAGGAAGAGGTTTGCTCTATATCAGTGGAGCGATCCCTACTGCTCTGACTGATTTATCACAGGACGAGGAATGCTCTGTCTAAATAGACCGCCCCCTACAGCTCTGACTGTTTTACTACAGACGAGGGATATTCTGTCTCATTGTAGCGCCACCTACTGCCCTCTAACTCATTTATGATAGGACGAGGGATGCTCTATTTGAATGTGGCGCACCTACTGCCTTCTAACTGATTAACCACAAAACGAGGCAAGCTCTATCTAAGTGGAGGACACCCTGTTGCTTCTGACTGATTTCACACAGCGCGACGAATGCTCTGTCTAATGGTAGTGCGCACTACTGGTCTGTTATTTACACAGGATGTAGGATTCTCTGTCAAAATGTGGCACCCCCTACTGCCCTGTGACTGATTTACCACAGGACGAGTAATGGTTTATCAAAGTGGAACGGCTCCTGCTGCCCTCTGAGTGATGCAACACAGGACGTAGGATGCTCTGTCAAAGTGGAGCAACCCGTACTGACCGTGACTGATTTATCACAGATACAGGGATGCTGCGTCTGCGGATAGCCCCTTTCTGTTCTCTGACTGATTTACCACAGGATGAGGGATGCTTTATCTAGGTATAGTGCCCCCTACTGCCCTATGACTGATTTCGCACAGGATAATGGTCACTCTGACTAAGTGGAGCACCATCTACTGCACTGTTTCTGATTTACCACAGGACAAGGGAGGCTCGGTTTAAGTGGAGCTTCCCCGCTGTCCTCTGACTAATTTACCACAGAACGAGGGAGACTCACTTTAAGTGCAGCAACCCTTACAGCACTCTGTCTGATTTACCACTGGACGATAAAGGAAGAAGATCGTGTCTTCTTGCAACAGAAGATTTCTGATTAGTCCCCATGGAGGACAAGACACGCCCACCAGTTTGTCTGGAATGTGTAATTTCATCCTTTCTGCTGGAAAGTAATCAAGATCTTTGCAATATATAAGTTGATAGATTCACTGTGGCAGCCAGGCTCCAAAGCAAACAGAGCTAAAACTATTGCTTTCAGAGACAGACAGGGCTCAGACTGCTGGATTAGGAGCACTTACAGTGCTCACAATACCGAATTCAGGTAGGAAGGGGTGAGGCCATAGAGGGATTATAACATGAGGATGAGAATATTTAAATCACATATTGGTGTGCAACGTTCCCCCTTTTTTTGTTGGGTGCATGGTCACTTTAATCGGCTGCAGGTCCCATTCAAACATTTGCACATTTCGTTCCAAAGGTAGTAAGCGGCCTGCGCACGACCTCCAGACAGCTCAGTGTGAACGTTGTTGGTGTAACATATGTTCCACTTTGTGGAACACCTGCTGCTCAGGAAGGGAGAAAAAAGAGTGGGAGAGCAATAGTGGTAGGGGAATCTATCGTAAGGGGAGCAGATAGGCGTTTCTGTGGCCGTAGACGTGACTCCAGGATGGTTTGTTGCCTCCCTGGTGTCAGGGTCAAGGATGTTACTGAATGGCTGCAGGGCCTTCTGAAGGGGGAGGGTGAACAGTCAGAGGTCGTGGTTCACATTGGGACTAACGACATGGGTAGGAAGAGGGATGAGGTCCTGCAGCAAGAATTTAGGGAGCTAAGCAGCAGATTAAAGAGCAGGACCTCAAAGTTCATAATCTCTGGATTACTCCCAGTGCCACGTGCTAGTGAGTATAGGAACATGAGGATAGAGCAGATGAATGCGTGGCTAAAGAGTTGGTGCATAAGGGAGGGCTTTTGTTTCCTGGATCTCTGGGTCTGCTTCTGGGGAAGGTGGGACTTGTACAAGTCGGATGGGTTGCACCTGAACCAGAACGGGATAAATATCCTTGCGGGGAGGTTTGCTTGCACTGTTGGGGGGGGGGGTTTAAACTAACTTGGCAGGGGGCTGGGATACTTGAGTGGAGCTATAATAGGGGGTGATGTAGAGCCAAATATAAAGGAAAGAACAAGTCATCTTGGAAGGCAGAGCAAATATGTAACGGCACAAGGGAGTAGGGCAAGGCTGGATGGCATTTATTTTAATGCAAGGAGTCTTGCGAATAAGGTGGATGAACTGAAGGTGTTGATGAACACATGGGAGTATGATATTGTTGCTATCAGGAAGACATGGTTGAGGGAGGGGCAAGGCTGGCAGCTCAATATTCCGGGGTATAGAATCTTCAGGCGAGACAGAGGGGCGGGGGGGGGGGTTCAAAGAGGATGGGATGTCGCAATATTAAATAAGGAGTCAATTACTGCTGTAAGGAGGGATGACATATTAACAGGTTCCTCTAATGAGGACATATGGGTAGAACTTAAAAACAAAAAGGGGGCAAGCACCTTGCTGGGAGTGTACTATAGGCCCCCAAACAGTCAGGGGGAGATAGAGGAACAGATATGTAGGCAAATCTCAGAGAAATGTGCAAATAATAGGGTAATAATATTGGGGGATTTCAACTTCCCCAATATTAACTGGGATAGTCAGAGTGTGAAAGGCTTAGAGGGTGCAGAATTTTTAAAGTGCATCCAGGAGAGCTTTTTGAGCCAGCACGTAGAAAGTCCTACAAGAGAGGGGGTGGTACTGGACCTAATTCTAGGGAATGTGGTCGGGCAAGTGGTAGAAGTGTTAGTAGGGGAACACTTTGGTGACAGTGACCATAATTCAGTGAGATTTCAGGTAGTCATGGAAAAGGACAGAGATGGACTGGAAATAAAGGTTCTAAATTGGGGGAAGGACGATTTTAATATGATAAGGCAGGATCTCGCCAAAGTGGACTGGGATCAGCTACTTGTAGAAAAATCCACATCGGAGCAATGGGAGTCTTTCAGAAAGGAAATTGAGAGAGTACAATGGCAACATGTTCCCGTAAAGGCCAAAGGTGCGACCAACAAGCCCAGGGAACCTTGGATGTCAAGGGATATACGAGAATGGATTAGGAAGAAAAAGGAGTACTTTTGGCAGATATAAAGGACTAAAGTTAGAGAAAGCCCTAAAGGAGCATAACAAGTGCAGGGGGATACTTAAAAAAGAAATTAGGAGAGCGAGGAGGGGCCATGAAATAACACTGGTGAGCAAAACAAAGGAAATCCTAAGGTTTATTATAAGTATATTAAGGGCAAGAACATAACTGGGGAAAGAGTAGTGCCCGTTAGGTACCAAAGTGGCAATCTGTGCGTGGAGCCAGAAGAGGTAGGTAGGGGTTTAAATGCATTTTTTGCATCTGTGTTCACTATGGAGAAGGACGATGTAGACATACAAATCGGGCAGGGGGACTGTGATATACTTGAACATATTAGCATCGAGGGAGATGAGGTACTGGCGGTTTTAGCAGGCTTAAAAATGGATAAATCCCCAGGCCCGGACGGGATGTATCCCAGGCTGCTGTGTGAGGCAAAGGAGGAGATTGCAGGGGCTCTGACACAAATTTTCAGAACCTCTCTGGCCACAGGGGATGTGCCAGGGGACTGGAGAAGAGCTAATGTAGTACCATTATTCAAGAAGGGTTGTAGGGATAAACCAGCGAATTACAGTCCAGTGAGCCTAACATCAGCGGTAGGGAAATTATTGTAAAAAATTAGAGGGACAGAATTAGTCTCCACTTGCAGAGGCAAGGATTAATCAGGGTTAGTCAGCATGGCTTTGTCAAGGGAAGATCATGTCTGACTAATTTGATTGAATTTTTCGGTGGGGTGACTAGGTTTGTGGTTGAGGGTAGTGCAGTGGACGTTGTATACATGGATTTCAGTAAGGCTTTCGATAAAGTCCCGCATTGAAGAATGATCAAGAAGGTAAGAGCCCATGGGATCAAGTTTGCCTTGGCACATTGTATCCAAAAATGGCTTAGTGGCAGAAGGCAGAGGGTGATGGTCGAAGGTTGTTTTGTGACTGGAAGCCTGTGTCCAGTGGGGTACCGCAGGGATCGGTGTGGGCCCCTTGCTGTGTGTGCTCTACATTAATGATTTGGATGTAAATGTAAAAAGTATGATCAGTAAGTTCGCAGATGACACGAAAATTGGTGGGGTGGTAAATAGCAAGGATGGTTACCTCAGTCCGCAGGACGATACAGATGGGTTGGTCAGATGGGCGGAACAGTGACAAATGGAATTTTACCCTGATAAGTGTGAGGTGATGCATTTTGGAGGGACTAACAAGGCATGGGAATACACAATGAATGATAAGACCCTAGGTAAGACAAAGGATCAGAGGGAGCTTGGTGCGCATGTACATAAATCACTGAAGGCAGCAGAACAGGTGGATAATTTGGCTAAAAAGGCATATGGGATACCTGCCTTCATTAGCCGAGGCATCGAATAAAAGAGCAGGGAGGTTATGATGGAGCTGTACAAATCGCTGGTTAGGCCACAGCTGGAATGCTGTGTGCAGTTCTGGTCGCCACACTATAGGAAAGTTGTGATTGCTTTGGAGAAGGTGCAGAGGAGATTCACCAGGATACTACCTGGGCTGGAGCGCAACAGCTATGAAGAAAGACTGGACAGGCTGGGGCTGTTTTCCTTTGGAGCAGAGAAGGCTGAGGGGTGACCTGATTGATGTGTACAAAATTATGAGGGGCATAGATAGGGTAGATAGAAAGGAAATTATTCCCCAATAGAGGGGTCAATAACAATGTGGCATAGATTCAAGGTAAGGGGCAGGAGGTTTAGAGGGGATTTGAGGAAAAACTTTTTCACCCAGAGGGTGCTTGGAATCTGGAACTCACTGCCTGAAAGGGTGGTAGAGGCAGGAACCCTCACAACATTGAAGAAACATTTGGATGAGCACTTGAAATGCCATAGCATACAAGGCTACGGACCAAATGCTGGAAAATGGGATTAGATTAGAGAGGGCCTGATGGCCGGCGCGGAAGCGATGGGCCGAAGGGCCTCTTTCTGTGCTGTATAACTCTATGACTCTATGACTCTACGACCTCTGTTCAGTTGTAAGGGTGACCCTGAGCTTCCGGTCGCCTGTCATTTTAATTCACCGCCCCTTTCCCACTCAGAACTCACTGTACTTGGGCTCTTGCATTGTTCCACAGAAGCTCAGTGTAAACTCGAGGAACAGCACCTCATCTTCCGATTAGGCACTTTATAGCCTTCCAGACTCAATATCGAGTTCAACAATTTCAGATCATAACCTCGGCCCCCATTACATTTTTACTTATTTTTTATCCCGACCTTTGATTTGGCCCTTTCCCTCCCCATTTTTTTTATCTCTCTTCCACATGGCAGCTGCCTCCCATTCTGCCAGCACATTTTACATCTAATCTAGAGCCGTCTTTTGTCTCCACGAGTCCTATCACCATCTCGTCTCGTATTAAATTCCTCTTAATGTCTCTTCACTTCTCCTTTGTTCTCTCCCAGTCTGGCCTCTCAATCTATTTCATTTCCTGTGCCTTTACAGTCTTGACAAAGAGTTTGACTCTCCACGGATGTTGTCTGACCTGCTGAGATTTTCCAGCATTTTCTGCTGTTATTAAGTGGATGTAGTATATTTGGCTTTCCAAAAGGCATTCGATAATTTGCCACGTAAAACGTTCTTACACAAGATTAGGGCTCACGGGGATGGGGCAATGTACTAGCATGGATAGAAGATTGGTTAACAGACAGAAAACAGAGTAGGGATAAACGGATCTTTTTCAGGTTGGCAGGCATGTTTTAATTGTGGGCTGCCACAAGGATTAGTGTTGGGGCCTCAGCTATTAAAAATCTATATTAATCACCTAGATGAAGGGACCGAGTGTAATATATCCAAGTTTGCTGATGATACAAAGCTAGGTGGGAGAGTAATCAGTGAGGAGAACACAAAGAGTCTGAAAAGGGATATAGATAGACTGAGTGGGCAGTAAGTTGGCAGATGAAGCTTAATGTAGTGAAATGTGATGTTATTCACTTTGGTAGGAAGAATAAAAAGACATTGGCCCAGAAATTCGGGTTGGGGGCTTCCCGCGGGTGCAAGCCCCCGACCTACACTTACCTATCGCGCCGACATTTGAGGCCTGGGCCTGCGTGGATTTCCCTTTTTCTGAGGATCACTCCCGGGCAGCGTCTGACGCCACGCCGCTCAGGAGTGCAGCCAGCGCGAAGCGTCCAGTGCGGCATGTAAGTGAGATACGCCCTGTGAGGTCGTATTAGCATAGGACACGCCCCCAATCTTTCTCACAAGCTGCAAAGCCTTGTTACATGCAGAGCAGCATTTTAAGTAGGTTCTTTGTATGTTATGAATCTTTTGGTAACTTTTGTAAGCTTATAAATATTTTTACATGCTTTTGAAGAATCTGAACTAGTTTTAAACAGAATTTAAGCAATTTAAAGAGTTTTAAAAGCCCTGAAAGCATTCTTTTCATTCAATTTATTTAATTAGCAACGTGAAATGGCTGGAATGAGCAAAACTCACGTCATTAAAATAACTCAAAATTTCACTGACGATGACCTCAGCAATCTCTTCAATGAGGTGCAGGTGCAGCGCCTGCACATCATTGGGAATGAGAAGTCCAGGGCGCCACGAAAAGGACAGATGATAGCTTGGTCTTTCAAGTGGCAGCATAGGGCTCCAGTCACGGGGAGGGAAAAGGCGCAGGAAACATTAGGGTGTAACCTTTTGCGTGGAGTGGGCCTTTGGCATAGAGGTAAGCAAACCCGCCGCTGGGCCAGAAGGAGTAGGGTTTCGATCCCCGCGCCACACAGTCCCGGCAAGTGGAGTTGGAGCTCCGACTCTAAATTCTGGGTTGACATCCAGTGGAATACTTGCATCCGTGGGTGTGGCTGGCCCCCCCTCGTATGGGTTGTGGGAGCCCGTAAAACCCTCCCGCCATAGGACTAACCACCCTAATGGCTGGTATGAAGATGGTTATGGTCACGGAAGGAGCGTTAACGCGGCCAGAAATCCTTCCACCACTTCATATAGTTCCCCAAAGGGAACAGTGCGAAGAAACGTATGACGACGACCTTTTGCGCAATGCACCTCCTTGGACCCTCAGTCACAGATGCGAGGTGGCAAATTGTTCAATTGTTAAATTTTTCATTTTATTGACATGTTAAATGTTGTCTTTGCTTTTTTCATTGAAATGTATATTTGTGACTGAAAGGATATTTAACCTTTTCCTTTAAACAGTACAGCATGTCGTAACTTTGAAAAAAATTTCAACTTTTATTGGAGCAAAAGTATTTTTACAACAACTGTTTAAAAATTAGAAAATTGCTAGTTTCCACCTTGAATGTCTTTATTGCACTAAGAAACCAGAAAAAGTCACGTTAAACTGTTTACAATTTTTTTCTGAACTATTCATGTTTACATATGTTTCAAAAGTAGAAAATAGCTAGTTAACATTTAAAAGTTATAAACTATCTACATCACAACTGAACCTGAAAACTGTTTGATGATGCAATAAAAGTTCACTGCTTCAGTTTAAATTGTGTCTGCTCCTTTCCTTGCCTTGCGGGGGGAGGGGTAGGTACAAGGCGACACTACCTCGTGAAGGTGTTGGCTACTAGCAGTTCCCAAGCAGCCTTAATTTCAGAAGCACTTGGCTCCTCCCCATGAGGCCTGGCCACAGGCACATTGGCATCGCTTAATTCCTCCATTTCAGCAAGGAGCTCTTCTGCAGTGTTAAGGGTCAGTCCCTCCTGCAAGGCAAAGTTATGCAAAGCACAGCAGGCCATCACAATCTTTGTCACTTTCTGGTGAGAATACAGCAAGATCCCCCCTGACCCATCCAGACATAGGAAGCGTTATTTCAGAACTCCGATTGTGGACACATGTGCCTGGTTGTATCTCTCCTGAGCCTCGCTATTGGTCTTGCGGTATGGAGTCATCAGCCACGGTCTTAGCGGGTAGCCCTTGTCTCACAATATCCATGCGGATCCTTGAGGCAATTTGCTGAGGGCAGCATATAAGTTAGAGTTACAGAGGACGAAGGAGTCATGATTATTTCCCTGGTGCGCTGCATTCACGTTTAGGATCCTGAGGTGCGCATCACATACTATCATAACATTCAATGAATGATAGACATTCCTGTTGATGTATGTCACAGGTGCATCCAGTGGTGCCTTCAATGCAATATGGGTTCCATCGATGGCCCCAATCACTTTGGGAAATCCAGCAATGAGATGAAATGCAAGGGCCATCTCCTTTTGATGTCGAGTGGAAAAGTCATACTTAATGAACTCTGAAAGCCTACGCATAATGGCATCTGTGACCTGGTGAATGCAGACACTCGCAGCATTCTTAGAGATGTTGCTTATGTCACCGGTGCCTGCTTGAAATGACCCACTTGCAAAGAAGTTCAATGCTGTGGTTACCTTCATGTTCACTGACAAGGCAGTGCGGGTCTTCAAGTGTGGTTGAAGGTCCTGCTTCAACATGTCACACAGTCGGTCGATTGCCTATTTACTGAAGCGCAGCCTCCTCACACACAACTCCTCCGACAGCATCTCAAATGATCGACTCTCCCTGTACACTCTCTGGGGTGGGTAGTAGTGCCTTCTGATCAGGAGACGGTTATGGTTCCTCAGTCTTCTATGTTGTTCCCTGGTGTTTCGAATTCTTTGAAGCAAAATCACACAGCATCAGGGCAGCATTTCTGGAGCGCATTTTTCTCGCTAACAGGCCTCCTCCCTACACAGGCGTCCTTGTAAGGAAAAAATGGAAGGAGTTGTTAAAGTCAATTTAATGAACTGACTGGCTAGAAAATTACCACTCGCTATGGCAGGAAAAACGTGTTATCGGCTTGGTAACACGTCATACCCGCCTGATGAATATCACAGCCCGAGATGATTTTCCAATAACTAACATTTTCTGAAAGTCATAACTACATACATACATTCATACACATACGTAAAGGAATATATACAGACATACATACATACTTACTTAAACGAATATATTAATGATGAAAACTTTCTTTCTTAATAATTTTGAAAATGTTACATTATTCATTTTCAAGCAGGCATTTTCACTTTTAATAAACACATCAGATACAATTAGGCCTTGCAGACAGCCTAAGTTGCTCCCTGTACCTACATTACTCAAAACCCGTTTTTAAAAAAAAATTAAAGTAGCAAACTTACCTCAGGCATTCTTAAAATAACTTTTCTCCCTTTCACAACCAAAAATGTGCCGTTACGAAACTCCACTGATGAAAGAGTTCTTCCTCCTGAGCGTTACGGAGCTTCTCGGGGGCTTTACTCATCCTTTTCAGATGTGTAAATGCTAGGGAATTACCCTCACTGCACCAATTCACAAAAACGCCGAAGTTCAATGCGCATGAGCTGCCTGAAACGTCGCACGCATTCCACCTCTTAACCCCTCCTTTCAGGAGACCGGAAGTGCCGATTTCCCACGCATGCGCTGTGCATGCAAGAAACCGGCACTTCCATTGGTTCAATGCTTGGGTACCCCATGCGTACACACGCGTTGGGAGCCAAATTACTGGGCCATAATATTTTTTAAATCGTGCAAAACCTTGAAATGTTTGTGTTCAGAGAGATTTCGGTGTCCACGTGCAAGAAACATAGAAAGCTAGCAAACAATAAGGAAGGCAATGACATTTTGGCCTTTATTGCAAAGGGGTTGGAGTATAAGATTAAGGAAAAATGCTACAATTCTACAGGGCCTTGGTGAGAGCACACCTGGAGAACTGTGCACAGTTTTGGTCACCTTATCTCAGGAAGGATGTACTTGCCTAGGAGGCGGTGCAACAAAGGTTCACTAGATTTATTCCTGGGATGAGAGAGTGGTGTTATGATTTGAGGTTGTGTCGAATGGGACTATACTCTCTGGAGTTTTGAAGAATGAGAGTTGATCTCATTGAAACATGCAAGATTTTGAAGGGGGTTGACAGGGTGGATGCTGAGAGGTTGTTTCCCCTGGCTGAAGTGTCTAGAACTATGGGGCATAGTCACAGGATAAGGAGTAGGTCATAAAGACTGAGATGAGTAGGAATTTCTTTACTCAGAAAGTTGCGAATCTTTGTAATTCCCTGCCCCAGAGGGCTGTGAATGCTGAGACTTTGACTGTATTCAAGGCTGAGATATGTTTGGGGATTTAAGGGATATGGAGATCGGGCTGGAAAGTGGAGTTGAAGTCAATGATCAGCCATGAACTTATTGAACGTCAGAGCAGAGTCACGGGGCCATAAAGCCTACTCCTGCTCTTATTTCTTATGTTCTTATGTTCTAGTCGAGTCTGGAAAATAACACAGATATGTAATAATATGCAGGTTGGTGGAACACCTCAAAAAGACTCTCATTTTTTAAACACAAATGTATTTAATGCCCATTCCTAGTTGCCCGTGAGTGGGTGGTAGTGAGCTGCCTCGTTGAACCGCTGTGTGCTGGTGCGGGGGGAGGAGAAGGCTAATGTGATGCAGTTGTAAAGGGGTTGAGGTGGAAGAACCTGTTCCAGGCCTAGCAAAGAGCGGGAGAACGGGATCTATTTTCATTTTTGGATCATGATATTGCTCTCATACCCCTTCCTTTAGATCGGCATCACTTTCTACCCGCTCCTCACTTTTCTCACTGTGCTTCCCCACCGCTACAAGTTCCTGACTTTTCTCCCCGTGTTCCTGAATATCCACCCCGCCCTGAGCTCCTGGCATTCTCCCCAAGCTCCTCAGCTCCTCGCACCCTGAGTTCCTGAATTTCTTCCCCCACTCCGAGCTTCTCTGTCCCTCTTAGAGCTCCTCTCCGAGGTCCTGTCTGCTCAACTCCCCTCGATCACCCTCTCCAATTTCTCCCTCGGATCCTCTCCCCCATTCAAACGTCTCTCCCCCCTCGATCCTCTCCGCCCTTGATGCTCTCATCCACTTCACTCCTCTCCACTTCTCGATCCTCTCTTCCCCTTCAAAACCCTCTCCGATCTCAAACCCCCCTCTTTGATCCTTTCTCCTCTCACCACCCTATCCAGTTCCCTGAATTGCTCGGCATGGAGTCGAGTTAAGTGTGTCAGTGCAGGACGCACCGTTGGACAAGGCACATGCATGACCTGATCGGGTGCACTTAAGCAGTGCCTAATGGAAGCGCACGTGTAGAGGAACTAGCACACTGGGATAATAATCAGAGAGCTTGTCTCCCGAATGGCCTGGCTCTGAATTTAAGGTTATGCCCCCTTGTCCTAGACTCCCACACCAGAAAAAAAATCCACCACCTCCCCTATCAATCCGTTTCAAAATCCTAAGACTCTCAAACAAATCACCCTTTAAGCCTTTAAACTTTTATATTCAGTCGAATAACAGACCTCATAATTTAACATGGAGCCCTGGTAACATTCTGGTGAATCCTTCAAAGTCCACGTTTCTAAGGGGCGTTGCATATAACTCTACACAATACACCAGATGTGCTCTAACCAGGGCTGTGTTCTGACTACTACATTTTAGTGACCTGTGTACACGGATCTCTACAGCTCATTGTACCTCCACTGTCCCCAGCTTTTCCCCATTTCAGTAATACAAGGATCGATCCTTCTATGATCCAGAACAGATGACCTCACATTTACCTGCGTTGAAATGCACCTGAAAGAAAGAAATACTTGAATTTATATAGCACCTTTCACGATCACCGGACGTCTCAAAGTGCTTTGCAGCCAATGAAGTACTTTTTGAAGTGTAGTCATTGTTGTAATCTGCCGCAGTTTCGCCCACTCACTTAAACTATCAATGTCTCGTCGTAATTTTATGCTATCGTCTACACTACTTACTGGACAACCAATCATTGTGTCATCGACAAACTTGAATATATGGCTCGCTATTGTGTTATTTAAGTCATTAATGAATATAGTTGAGGCCCCAGAAACCATGCTTGTGGGACCCCACTAGTCACTTCCTTCCAATTCGAGTACATACCCATCATCCCTACTCTCTGTCTTCTGCCGCTTAACCAATCTCCTAAACAGGTCAATATAAGCCTTGAATTCCATGAACTTAAATTACAGCCAACAGTCTCTTATATAGAACCTTATCGAATGCCTTCTGGAGTTCATATAAACTACCTCCATAGACATTCTCCTGTCTACAACTTTAGATACTTCCTGAGTCAATACAGTTATGTTCGTTAGACATGACCTGCCCTTTACAAATCCATGTTGGCTGTCTCTAATCAGCTCAAATTTATCTTTGTGATCATCACTCTGTCCTTAAATATAGATTCCAATAACTTCCCTACAAGACATGCTGGAATAACAGGCCTATAATTTCTTGGTTTCTCTCGCTCACCATTCTTAAATAATGGAGTTAAATTTTAAATTATCTAATACAAAGGGACAATTCCTGAATCGAGAGAGCTTTGGAAGATTATGGCTAAAGCATCTGCAACTTCCTCACCAAGTTCCTTTAAAACATTGGGGTGAAAACCATCAGGGCCTGGGATTTTTATGGCTTTAATCCCATTATTTTTTATAATACTGTTTTCTTGCTTAATATAACTTTAGTTTGATGCAGTCCTTCATTCATGAATATTATCCCTGGTGTGTCAGGTATATTATCCTCTTCCTCCACTGAGAAGACTGACACAAAGTGATTATTCAACAATCTGCCATTTCCTTATTTTACTTTGCAATATTACCCGCACTTGTTTTTAAAGGCCCCATGTTACCTTTGACTACACATTTTCTTCTAATATAATAGTAGAAATAATTGCATTATTTTTGATATTCCTCGAAAGTTTCTTTTCATATTCCTCTTTGCACCTCTTGCTATCTCGATTGTATTCCTTTTCTGAACTTTATATCTCTCCATGTCCCTTTGATTTGCAATTTTATTATGCTCCTTCCTTTAGTTTTGTAGTAGCGCTCACCTCTTTTGTCGAACATGGTTCTTTTATTTGGTACTCGAGCTCTTTCCACTTAGTGATCTATAGTGGCCCTTTATTAAGTTACTTTATTTTTCGAACACCTCCCAATGTTCATCTGTAGTTTTACCCGATAACAGGTTGGACTAGTTAGCTGTCGGCAGTCTCTATCTCATCCCGTTAAAGTTAGCTTTACCAAAATCGAAAAATCTCAGTGACTGTGTTAAGTTTCTCCTTTTCAAACCTAACGTTGAACTCGATCATATTATGATCACTGTCAGATCAATGTTCCCTTACTTTTAGATTATTAACAGATTCTGGCTCATTGCTCTGAACCTGATAAGGCCGGCCCTATTTTGGTTCTAGAAAATGTTGCTCCAGAAAACTGTCTTGAATATGCTCAAGAAATTCACTACATTTCTGACTTGAGCTACTCCACTCTTCCCAATCTATATGACAATTAAAGTCTCCAATTTAACTTACTTTGATTTTGCTACAAAGTTCTGTAATGTCTGAATTAACACATTCTGCCACTTCATTACTGCTATCAGGAGGCCTGTAGACATCTCCCATTATAGCTTTAAGTCTTCTCTTATTGCTCAATTCTAACCATAGGGTCCTCGCTGATTGTTTCCCCTTACCTATAGCTTCTCTTACTCTTGGTGTAATAGTGTATTTTATCAATAAACCTACTCCTCCTCCTCTTCCAGTTTCCCTCTCCTTTCTAAAGATTTTGTAACCTGGAATATTTAACTCCCGATCATGACTTGCTTGCAGCCATATCTCAGTAATTGCCGTCATGTCATGTCTGCTGAGAAATTTTTGAGTATCTAAATTCGCTCAGTTTATTTCTTATACGTCGTGCATTAGTACATAAAACTATTATTTGGGTAAGAGATCCTAACCTGTCTTTCTGCCCTGCTGCTGTCTTTGCCACACCATTCAATTTGACACTTTTCTTATTTTACACTCCTGCTGTAAATACTTTAGTTATTTTAGTATTCCCTGCTGGAATATCTATATCACTGTTTGTGACCTGAAATCTGCTCGTATTTTCTTTAAAATATAATTTATACTATTCGTTGTGATGAGCTTTCCTCCCTACTCCCAAACATTTATTAATTTTAGATCCTTTTAACCACCCTATGTATCCTTTGCTGCCTGCCCATCCCAACGGAGCAGCTCCCTCCTGTCCCAGTACTGGTGCCAGTATCACATAAAATGGAACCCCTCCTTCCCAAACCACTCCATTAGCCATATATTCAGCTTCCTTTATTGTGTTTTAATATGAAAATTAGCACGTGGTTCGGGTATTAACCCCGAAGATTATCACCCTTAAGGCACTGCTTTTTAATTTAGCTCCTAAATCCTGATACTCCATCTGCAGAACCTCCACCCTTTTCTTCCAATGTCATTGGTCCCGAAATGGAGCAATACAACTGGAACTCGCCTTCCTTTCCAAATTCCTTTCAAGCCGTGTTGAGGAATCACTTACACTGGCACCAGGTCCGCAACACAAGCTTCTATTCTCTCGATTCTCTCGATCTATCCTCCTAATTATTGAATCCCCTGTGACTACTACATTTTTATTCTGCTCCTCCCTACTTTGGTCAGCCTCATGATCCAAGGGGCCCAGCTCAGCATTGTGGCTGTCCTCCCCGCAGTATTTCTCCTTATCCTCACAGGTACCAAGTACACTGTGCCTGTTAGAGAGGATGATTGAGATCATGGGGTGTTTGGAGAGATACTGAGGGACCTCCTCCTCTTTTGCCCCTTGGTTCCCCTAGCTTGCTGATTCAAATTCACACTCTCCCCTTCCTGCACCTGTGCTTTCCTCTGTGGTGTGAGTGTATTCTGGAGAAAACTATACAGAAGCTCCCGCCCTACCCCCGGTCGGCTTTACGTGTCAGCTTGTCTGTAACTCAGACTCTGAGCTGGAGTGTCTCTTAGTTGAGACATTGTGGTAGGATACAATTCAGCTGCTGCTTGATCTGTTGTTAATCTCTCCCACTAAGCACGGTGGTAATGTCACATGACCTGACAAAGGGTATCTTCAGTGTGAAGACGGAAAATGGTCTCCAGGAGGACTGTGCAGTGGTCATGCCTGCTAATAGTGTCACCGATGCATTTGCTATAGTTATATTGGTGAGGACGAGGGTAAGTAGATTATGCATTCGTGTTGTTTCTCTGACCACCTGCTGTGCTTTTATATCCTCAGTGCTTCCTCCAAGTGGTGTTCAACACTACGAAGTACTGATTCATCAACTGAGGGAGCACGTTTGGAGATAATCAGCAAAAGGTTTTCTTATTCATGTTTCAGCTGAAGCCATCAGATGTCATGGGTTCCAACGCCAACGTTCATGACTCCCAGTGAACTCCCCCTTACCTCTACTTTGTAACACTGTACCCCCACCTTAGGTCTGTCTCTCCTAACGGTGGGACAGGACATATTCGGGGATGGTGATGGTGCAGTCAGAGAAGTTGGCTGATAGTTACGATTCTGTGAGTATGACGTTGTCAGGGATGACTGTTCTGTGGGACAGATTTTACAAACTTGGCACCAGTGCCCAGATGTTAGTGAGGAGGATTTTGCAGGGTTGACTTGGCTGGGTGTGGCTTTCTTGCATCCTGGTTCGATGCCTAGGTCGCTGCCCAATGTTCCATCTGGTTCTATTATTTTGATCCTTTCTAGCAGTTTGATAAACTGAATGGGTTGCTCGGCCACTTAAGAGGGCAGTTAAGAGTCAGCCACGTTGGTCTGGTATTGGAGTCATATATCGGCCCGTCCGTATCAGGACAGAGGGCCTCCTTCTCTAAGAAACATAAAGTCTCGCTTTAACACTCTTTAACATCCACTTTTATCAATTCTATTTCATCAAAATTAAGTGTCAAATCGACAGCATTAACTTGTTTGTTCATTGACAGTAACTAACATTAATGTTGATGTAACCCCAATTGTTTGTTCAATGACTGGAACTAACATTAATGGTGATGTAACCTATTCTGTTTGTTCAATGACTGGAACTAATATTAATGGTGATGTAACCCCAATTGTTTGTTCAATGACTGGAACTAATATTAATGGTGATGTCATCTAATTGTGTCTCGGAGGGTTCACATCAGTTATAATGAGGGATCTTTTGAAATTCAAACAGAGCGCGTGTGGAATCTCGAACAGACATCGCTGTTTCTCACAGAAAATGCACGCCCCGCCCACAGGACTGGTATATGCCATTTACTACACTGTCCTTGCAGCTATCGCTGTCCCAGGTAAAGTATTGAAATAATTTATTTATTATCTGATTTAATGGTAGCCTTTATCTCAAGGGTGCTGGAATATGAAGAAGTTATGTCACACTTGTACAGAGCTCTAGTTAGACCCCATCTGGAGAACTGCGTTCAGTACTGGACACCGTGCCTCAGAAAGGAAACATTGCCGTTGTAGGAGTGCAGCACAGATTCACTAGGATGCTATCGAAGCTGCGATAGTAAAATTATCAGGACTGGTTGCAAAACCTGTCTTGTATTCACTTGAGTATAGAAGATTAAGGGATGATCTCATTGAGGTATTAAAAGATTATAGAATTTGATAGGGTAGATAGGGAGACGCTATTCCCCCTAGTGGGGGTGTCTAGAACATGGGGTCATGAGCTTAAAATCAGTGTCAGGCAGTTTAAGAGTGAGTCAGGAAGAACATCTTCAAACGGAGGCTAGTAGAAGTCTGGAACTCTTTCCCCAAAAAAGTTATTGAGCTGGTCAGTTGCAAATGTCATAACTCAGATTGACAGCTTTTTGTTAGTTAGGGGTTCTGCAACTGAGGCGAGTAAATGGAGTTACGATACAGATCAGCCATGATCTAATTGAATGGCGGAACAGGCTCGTGGAGCTGAATGGCCCCCTCCTGTTCCTATATTCGTAATCTGTACATCAGGTGTGAAACAAACAGAGCATTCTAAAAGGAGTAATAATGTGTAAAATGTAGAAACCCTACTGATCTGTACAAAGTCAATCCCACCACTGAACTGAAGAGCCCCCAGATAATGTAAGTGGAAGATGAGGCTGGTGATCCTGGTCTTCTGACCGTCTAAGAATTGAACTCCCCTTCAGAAAATAAAGGGGCATGGATTGATAGACACGGTTGTAGGCATTAAGGGAACAGTAGAATAGTGGTAATGTTACTGGACTAGTAATTCAAGATGTCTGGACCAATCATTCGGTTTAGACAAAGTCGTTCAATCCCACCGCTGCATCTAGTGAATTTCCCCAGGAATTAAAGTAAATCTGGAATTAAAAAGCTAGTGTGAATAATGTATCTACGAATTTGTGGCAAAACCCATCTGGTTCACTAATGCCCGTCCTTACCCAGTCCAGCCTACATGTGACAGCATTGTGATAGACTCTTAACTGCTCTGTGCAATGACCGAGCAAGCTATTCAGTTGCCAAGAAGGTGGGAAATAAATGCTGGCCTTGTCACTGACGTCCTCATCCTGTGAATGAATTAAATGGAATTGCTATTGTACTTGTATTCAATATTTTGTTTCGTGACAGATTAAAATTAAAGAATTAGTTCCTGAATGATGTCTCTCCTGACTGAATTTAATAAATGTATTAATCGCTAACTGCTTTGATTAAATCGTTAATAAATTAACAATTTCCACTTCAGAATTACTGCATTATTGATTCGACAAATGTATAAAACTCCGGGTAGACCCCATCTGGAGAACTGCGTTCAATTCTGGGAATTGAATTAATAAGTAACTAAAGTGATATTTATTTTAAGGAATAAGCTTATTGAAAGTAAATTATACCTCAATGCATCATTGATAATTCGGAACAAATAAGTAAGTGACTGGGTTCATTAATGATCCATTTCCCAGGAACATCTATCCTGGGCTCCCATCCGTTCGAGTTAGCTCTCCCTCCTCTGCCCATCCACTGGGTTTATGTCTCCCTACTCACCCCATCCGTTTGGTTGATCTCTCCCTGCTCTCCCCATCCATTCGGTTTAACTCTCCGTCCTCTGCCACTCCATACAGTTAATTTCTCACTGCTCTTCCCATCCGTTCTGTTTATCTTTCCCTCCTCTGCCCATCCGTTCAGTTTATCTCTCCCTGCTCTCTCCATCCGTTTGGTTTATCTCTCCCTGCTCTCCCCATCCGTTCAGCTTGTCTCTCATTGCTCTCCCCATCCATTCGGTTCATCTCTCACAGCTCTCCTCATCCATTTGGTTTATCTCTCACTGCTCTCCCCATCTGTTCGGTTTATCTCTTGCTGCTCCCCCCATCCATTCGGTTTATCTCTCCCTGCTCTCTCTTCCGTTCGGTTTCTCTCTCCCTGCTCCCCCCATTCGTTCGGTTTATCTCTCCATCCTCTGCCCATCCATTCGGTTTATTTCTCACTGCTCTCCCCATCCGTTCTGTTTATCTTTCCCTCCTCTGCCGATCCGTTCAGTTTATCTCTCCCTGCTCTCCCCATCCGTTGGTTTATCTCTCCCTGCTCTTCCCATCCGTTCAGTTTATCTCTCCCTGCTCTCCCCATCCATTCAGTTCATCTCTCACAGCTCTCCCCATCCATTCGGTTTATCTCTGGCTGCTCCCCCATCCGTTCGATTTATCTCTCCCTACTCTCCCCATCCGTTCGGTTTCTCTCTCCCTGCTCTACCCATCAGTTCGGTTTATCTCTCCCTGCTCTCGCCATCCTTTCGGTTTATCACTCCCTGCTCTCCCCATTCTTTCGGTATCTCCCTCCCTGCTCTCCCCATCCATTCGGTGCATCAATCCCTGCTCTTCCCATCCATTCAATATATCTCTCCCTGCTCTCCCCATCCATTCTGTATATCTCGCCCTGCTCTCGGCATCCATTCAGTTTATCTCTCACTGCTCTCCTCATCCGTTTGGTTTATCTCTGCCTGCTCTCCCCATCCGTTCAGTTACTCTCTCACAGCTCCCATCCGTTCAGTTTATCTTTCCCTGCTCTCCCCATCCATTCGATTTCTCTCGCCCTGCTCTCTCCATCCATTCGGTTTATTTCTCACTGCTCTCTCCATCCGTTCGGTTTACCTCTCACTGCTCTCTCCATCCGTTCGGTTTCTATCTCACTGCTCTCTCCATCCGTTCGATTTAGCTCTCCCTGCTCTCCCCATCCATTCGGTATCTCTCTCACTGCTCTCCACATCCATGCAGTTTATCTCTTATTTCACTCCCCATCCGTTCATTTTATCACTCACTGCTCCCGTCCATTCAGTTTATCTCTCACTGCTCTCCCCATCCTGCTCTCCCTGCTCCTCACTGTGTCTCCATTTGCAGCTCCCACTGATCCTGAATTTTCTGTGATGCGCCCTTCCATTTGATTCCGTATATTTATATCCAGCTGCATGATCTTAGTTCAGTTAAATGAATTCTGGCCTCCTAGTGCGAGAGTTATCAGTTTAACGTCCCACTCCAGGCCCTCAGTCTATAGTCCAGGTTGACAATAGGGAGTATTGAGGGAGCGTGCATTGCGGGATCAGTGGTTCTCCCACGAGAAGTTACACTGATGAACCAGTCAGGTGTCTGTGATGAAAGTAAAGGATTGCATTGGATTATTGAAGTATTGATGAAGGGGTTCAGATTGCCTGGTGCTCTGGGCAATATTTTTTTCTCAGCCTGCCATTCCTAGACTAACTGGTTAATGGTATCACTGCTGTTTGTGGGGTTAGCTCATACAGACTGGCTGCAGGTCTGTCAACGTGAACCGTTTCTAATATAGGGTGATACCTGTCAGGGGGATCACATCGATAGAAGGCTCCACAATCTTTGATTCATTGTTTGTATTATTCATTTTACATTTGTTTTGATAGTTATTCCATTTGTTACAGTGTTGGTTTTGCGTTTTAGAATTAATTATCTTAAATCTTTGTATCTTATTGTAGTGTATGTACCTTTAAGAGGAAGTATGTTTTTGAAGCCCCTGTATACTGTAGTACCAGTAGTGACCACTCGGGTATATAAGCCTGTGTAGCGACTTGTGTTGTTAGTTCACCTCCAGACTTTGTTCAGTAAACACTTGTTGAATCAACTTCTGCATTCCGTGTCTCCATTAACACACGGATCTAACAGTGGCGACGAGTTAGAAATGAACTTACCTGCAATTCGGCAGCACCTCAAGGGGATCGATTCCTCAGACGAAGGTCGAAGCCAGAAGAAAAAAAAATAATAATAAATAACTCGAAGAAACTCGAAAACGAGGGCCAGGCTTGGTCTCCAGTCTGTGGTTTCCCCAGCTAAACGGGCTGGTGGCAGGTAGTGCACTGATCCTTCCTGGGCTGCGGCTGGCTAAAGCTCGATCGGGTGGCTCTACAACGGGGCCGGGAGGCGAGTCGGGAAGCAGAAGCAAAGAGAGAGAGAGGGTGGAGCCCTCAGGGCGCGGCCGGGGCTGCAAAGCAGGTCGGCGTTCGGACCGAGCAGAGGGAGGGGAAAGTCCCAAAGGGTCCACTCCATGATGGGAACAGTTCTCCAAGTAACAGAGAAACTATTGAAGCGATATATAAAAAAAAATAGAAATACCGCGAAAAGCTGCAGGTCACAAAGGGAACCGCGGAGAACAGCGTTGGCAGCAGCGGCAGCGGTGGGAAAGCGCGGGAGGCGCCATCTTAACTCGGCAGGGAAGAAAGAAAAGCACGGGAAGCACCATTTTAGATTTTCAAGATGCTGAAGACTGGCAATATTACTGCTTTCGATAGTGATATAGATGATTGGACCACATATGTGGAAAGAGTGGAGGTATATTGCAAGGCGAATGAAGTAGCGGATGATAAAAAGGCATCGGTACTTCGAAATCTGATGGGCGCAAGGACATATGGGCTGTTACGAAACTTGATCACTCCATCCAAACCGATGGACAAGAATCTTAAGGAGATTGTTGATACCTTACAGGAGCACTTAATCCCAACACCGCTGCTGATAGCGGAACGATTCAAATTCTTCAGGAGGAATCAGCACAATAATGAAAGTAACGCTGATTACCTCACCGAATTACGAAACCTGTCAAAGCACTGCCAATTCGGGGCAGGACTGGCAGATTCTATACGAGACAAATTCGACTGCTGTCTATGAAGCGAAGGAACACAGAAAAGACTACTTTCTGAGAAAGATTTGACTCTGGACAAGGCTTTCAGTGTGGCTGTATCATATGAAGCAGCAGCAAGAGGAGCTGCAGAGATACAGCAAAAGCCACAGGACTTCGGCACCCATGATATGACATGGGGTTTCGAGAGATGTTATCGCTGCGGCAGATCCACCCATAACCAGAATGACTGCTGGATCAAGGACAAAGCATGCAGGCAATGCGGAAAGATGGGACACATTGCATGTGTATGCAGATCTGGAAAGAAATCCGCTGACAGTATAAAGGTCAATAAGGAAAAGTACAGAAAGGTACAAATGATGACGGTCAGTAGCTCCGAAGACCAGAAGAGCGATAGCGACTCCGGAAACAAGAGACTAAGCTTTCCCAAATTACATAATGTAATTGCCAAAGAAGATTAACAGACCATTTGGGTTACCCTCACTATAGCGGGGTCCCCAGTCAAAATGTAGCTAGATACAGGATCAGCTCTGACATTCATGAGTCGACGGGATTACGAGCGGCTATTTCCGCATATACCTTTGAAAGACACATCCATTGTCTTGAAGACATATACAGGGCAGAAAGTATACCACAGAGGGAAAATAAGGGTGCCTGTTGTATACAACGGCAAGGAAATACAGAAGTTGTATTTATACGTTATGCAAGATGGTGGTCCGCCGTTGTTGGGACGTGAATGGATCAGAAAGATACGTTTAGACTGGCACTCTATTCAGGCACTAACGGTGACCAGTAAGAAAAAAAACGATGATGACGTCATACCTGGACGATTAAAAGAAATCTTGGCAAACGCCAAAGAAGTGTTTCAACAGGAACTAGGAATCCTGAAAGGTGCCACCGCCTCAATAAAAGTGGAAGATGCGGCAATTCCCAAGTTTTTTAAGGCAAGGCCTGTGCCATACGCAATTCGTCCAGCCGTCGAGGCAGAGCTGGAGAATTTGGAAAAAGCAGGCGTGTTATCCAAGGTAGATTGGAGCAACTGGGCAACAGCCATCGTCCCGGTCATGAAGAAAAAAATTGAATAATGATGAATCTGAAGAACAGAGAAAAGTTCGCATCTGTGGGGACTTCAAGGTGACTGTAAACCCGGTTCTACACATGGTACAGTATCCTCTTCCGAGGATAGAAGATATTTTCGCCTCACTATCCAGAGGGAAACGTTTCACCAAAATTGACTTAGCACAGGCATATCTACAGATGGAGGTTGAGGAGGCCTCTAAAAAGTATCTCACGATAAACACACACAAAGGCCTGTACCAGTACAATCGACTGGTTTTCGGAGTGGCATCAGCTCCGGCTATCTGGCAAAGAGCTATGGAGCAAGTCCTGCAAGGGATTCCGGGGACTCAATGCTACCTAGACGACATCCTTGTAACAGGAGAAAACGACAACGAGCACCTTGCCAACTTGGAGCAGGTGTTCACGAGGCAAATCGCCCCAAATGCGAATTTTTCCAGAAACAAATATCATATTGTGGCCATGTCATTAACGAAGAAGGGTTGCATAAGTCACCTGAAAAAATTGAAGTGGTCATAACGGCCCCAGCGCCTGAAAATGTCTCACAATTAAGGTCGTTCCTGGGATTAGTAAATTACTATCATAAATTTTTACCAAACTTGTCGACGGTTCTGCACCCGCTTAACGCACTGCTACAAACGGGAGTAGTTTGGAAATGGAGCGAAGACTGTAAACATGCCTTCCATAAATGCAAAGGCTTGATACCGTCCAGGGAAGTGTTGGCTCATTACAACCCATCACTGCCAATCAGACTGGCGTGCGATGCATCCCCTTACGGCGTGGGAGCAGTATTATCGCACAGATTCCCTGATGGCTCGGAGTGACCGATAGCTTTTGCGTCACGCTCATTCAACTCAGCTGAGCGTAACTATGCCCAAATCGACAGTGAGGCACTCAGCCTTGTGAGGGGGGTGAAGAAATTCAACCATTACCTACACGGACAAAAGTTTACCTTGTTGACTGACCGCGAACCCCTCGTCTCCATATTCAACCCTAAAAAGGGCGTTCCCATTATGACAGCGCAAAGGCTACAGAGGTGGTCCCTTTCCCTAGGGGCACACCAATATGACATAGAGTACAAAGGAACAAAACAGCATGGGAATGCTGACGGGTTATCACGCCGACCGTTGCCAACGGTGGAAGAGGCGCCTACAGTGGATCCAGTGGAGATATTCCACTCGATCATAGTGGAATGTCTAACATTGACAAATTCTACCATTGAAAAGGAAATGCGAAACGACCCGACTCTCTCATGAGTCTACGATTCAACGGTGAAGGGATGGCCAGCACATGGCGAACCAGTGTTGCCAGCATTCTTGCAAGGAAGAGAACAGCTGTTAGTGTGCCGAGGAACCTTGATGTGTGGATCCAGAGCGGTGATTCCACCCAAACTCAAGGATAGAGTGCTAAAGGAGCTTCACGAGGGGCATCTGGGTGGAGTGAAAATGAAGAACATAGCCAGAGCGTTTGTGTGGTGGCCAGTTATCGATGGAGACATCGAAAAAATGACCAAGAGCTGTCTAGGATGCCAGAAGGTCCAAAACGCCCCACCACAAGTCCATCTACATCCATGGGAGTGGCCCTCATCTCCATGGCAAAGGGTACATATCGACTTTGCTGGTCCATTTATGGACTCAATGTTCTTAATCGCGGTGGATGCACACTCCAAATGGCTGGAGGTAATAAAGATGTCCTCCACCACCACGGAAAAAACCATCACAGTATTAAGGACCATATTCACCAGGAATGGGCTGCCTGAACAGATCTGTTCTGATAATGGACCGCAATTTGTATCCAAAGAATTCAGGAAGTTCTTAAAAAACAATGGGGTTAAGCACTACACGTCCGCCCCATAACATCCCACCACCAATGGATTGGCTGAAAGGTTTGTCCAGACCTGCAAGAAGGCCATGGGTAATGAACACATAAATCTACAACATAAGGTAGATAACTTCTTGTTTGCGTACAGGAATGCAACACATGTGTTTACAAACCAAACCCCCGCCATGATGTTTTTCAATAATAGACTAAGATGCCAGCTGGATTTGGTCAAGCCAAACATCAGAAGGGACGTAGGGAACCGGCAATTTCAAAGCATGAATGAAAGGCCAACTAGAACCTTCCAGATAGGTCAACCAGTTTTGGCCTGGGACTACTGTACCGAGAAATGGCAGCCTGGAACTATTTGCACACTACTAGGACCGCTGATGTATACCGTGGACATTCGAGAAAGCATAATAAGGCGCCATGCTGACCAGGTCATAGAATCATCCGAAAAAGGACAACCTACACCACAACTCTATACGCCGAGTGATGAAGCAGAGATGCCCATAGTATCTACCTCCGATCCGGTGATACTGGAACCAGATGAACCCAACACTAGCATTGAAGCCGAATCGACCTTGCCAAAAGAACCTACTACACCACCGAGGCATTATCCGGGTCGAGTCAGGAAGCCTCCAGGCAGACTGATTTTGTAATTGATTAACTTCAGCAAATGTGTACATTAATGTTCTTGTAAAAATGTTATTTAATGATTAATTAAAATGTTATATACTATTTATCTAAAAGGGGAGGAATTGTAGTGTATGTACCTTTAAGAGGAACTATGTTTTTGAAGCCCCTGTATACTGTAGTACCAGTAGTGACCACTCGGGTATATAAGCCTGTGTAGCGTCTTGTGTTTTAGTTCACCTCCAGACTTTGTTCAGTAAACACTTGTTGAATCAACTCCTGCATTCCGTGTCGAATTAACACACGGATCTAACACTTATTATTGACTTATTTTATTCATTATTATGCAATCGAATATCTTTAATGTAATTGAAATTTCCACCATTATTAAAAGGATTTTGATTTCCTGTGATTTTACATATCATGTTACATTTATCAAGGCCTTCGGGCCGTCTCACCTCCACCTAAGAACATAAGAATTAGGAGCAGGAGTAGGCCACACGGTTCCTCGAGCCTGCTCCGCCATTAAATAAGTTCATGGCTGATCTTCAACAACAACTCCACTTTCCTCCCCGTGCCCCATCTCTCTTGATTCCTCTAGGCTCCAAAATTCTATATATCTCAGCCTTGAATATACCCCATTTGGGGCAGAGAATTCCAAAGATTCACAACGAGGTGTGTACACACCATTAGGGTCCTCGTAAGTGCCGGTTTCAGGCGTGCAAGTGCCTCTTGACAGATCATCCACCTGCCAGGGAAAAGGGCCTCCACGGCCAGAGTTCCGATTTCTGCACAACCTCCGCCCGCTGACAACCTTTAAAAATCTTGCACCATATGAGTTTTAAAAAATACAGCATAAGAGTTAAAAAAGTTATTACTCATTTATAATTAAAAATAATTTTAAAAAGCGAAGTATATTTTTAGTCCGTAAATAACTTTAATTATTTTTTTCAAAGAATTTAATTTTTGTTTAAAATATTTAATTTAATGTAATTTTAATTAGTTTAAATACGTGATTTAAAAAATATTGGCTTCTGTTTAATTGTGTTCATAAATATGATCCCCATTCATACCTTTGTCAGATCTGTGTGTAGAGACCTAACAATGGCGTGCACAGGGATTTCCTTCTTTGATTGGTTTCCCATGGCCCACTTGATCCCAGGGCCGCTTGCTAACCACATGCGCCCCTGATATACCTGGGCCAATGTGCGTGTGGACCAGGAGAGGCCCAGGATCGGAAGTGTCGGGATCTATGGAGCCAGCAGGTAGGCTCGTAGATTTTCTCCGATCGGGGGCATCCGCATGCAGGAAGCCTCTGATCGGAAAATCTGGCCGATATGACTTCTAGCTCTAGAATCTCCAGCCAAGGGAACCAAACTCTTATCATCTACCCTGTCAAGCGCTCTAAGAATATTATGCCTTTCAATGAGGTCACCTTTCATTCTTCTAAATTCCAGAGAGTTTAGGCATTTTCAACTAATTCTCCACTCATAGGGCAGCCCACTCATCCCAGGAATCAATCTAGATAAAATTCGTAGCACTCCCGCTAAAGCAAATATATCATCCCTTAGGTAAGGAGACTAGAACTGTCCACAGTATTCTAGGCGTGATCTCACTAACATACCATTCCCTTCGTAATTTCTTGATGTGCCTGCATGGTAATTTTCTGTGATTTGTGTACATGGACGCCCAAATCCCTCTGAATCCCAACATTTCCTCGGCTCTCAACCTTTAAATAATACTCTGATTTTACATTCTTCCTACCAAAGTGGATAGTTTCACCAAAAAAAACTGAAAATGCTGAAAATACTCAGCAGGTCAGGCACCATCTGTAGAGAGAGAAACAGAGTTAACGTTTCAGGACGATGACGCTGCGTCAGAACTGGAAAACGTTGGAGATGTAACAGGTTTTTAAGCAAGTGTAGTGGCAGGGAGAGGCCGGAGGGTAGGAAAGAACAATAGGGAAGGTCTGTGATAGGATGGAAGGCAAGAGAGATTAAGAGACAAAAGGGATTTCACACTTCCCCACTTTATATTCCATCTGCCAACTTCTAGGCCAATCGTTTATCTGATCTATGCCCCTTTGCAGCCTCTATGCACCCTCTTCATAGCTCACGTTCCCAGTGAGTTTTGTATCATCAGCTAACTTGGATACATTACATTTGATCCCCCCATCTAAGTCATTGATTTAGATGGTAAATAGCTGAGGTCCAAGCACAGAATCTCGTGGCACTCCAATAGATGCACCCGAGTACCATCCCAAAACAATCCGTTTATTCCTAGTGACTGTTTTCTGTCCATTAACCAATCCTCAATCCATGCTAACATATTACCTTCAATTCTATAAACCATAATCTTGTCCAACAACCTCTTATATGGCAGGTTGTCGAATACCTTCTGAAAATCCAAATACACTGCATCCACTGGTTCAGCTTTATCTACCCTGCTAGTTAAACACTGAAAAATGCCTAATATGATTTTTCAAACATGATTTCACTTTCAAACAGCATTGTTGACTCTGCCTAATCATATTGTGTTAGAAGCAGATCCCATCGCTTTGAATCAAAGCTGAAAACTTTATATAATTCCTGTCAATGTAATACTTTAGCTGCGACCCTGTTCCGTAACTTCTCGTCTCTCTCTCTCTCTCGCTCTTTTGAAGCTAATTTAGTAGCGATTGTGATTCTGTCGCGAGGAAGGTGCGGCCTCTCCAGATGTATCAGTCAGTACCTGGTGTCCATGGTGGTGACGGATCTCCTGGTCATTATCACCGCTGTGATATTAAACCAGATCAGTGGAATTTATTTTCCAGGTAGTTTCCTGTCCATCACCCCGGTGTGCAGTCTCAGCTTTGCGGTAACTTATGCAGCCAGAGTCAGTTCTGTCTGGTTAACGGTCACTTTCACCTTTGATCGATTTGTAGCCATTTGCTGGCAGAAGCTGAAAATAAAATATTGCACCGATAAAACGGCGGCCGTGGTTATAGGGATGGTCTGTGCACTGGGCTTTTAACCAATATTCCCTGGTACTTTATCCATGAAACAATCTACATAATTGACAATGTTCCGTGGTATTGCAGACTGAAGGACATTCTTTATACTTCACCCCTATGGAGAGTGTATGACTGGTTCGACCGTATTCTAACCCCATGTCTTCCGTTCCTTCTGATTTTGCTGCCCAATGCTCTGATAGTCAGACACATTCTAGCGGCCAGTAGAGCCCGCAGGAGACTCTGGGCGCACAGCAATGGAGAGAATCAGAGTGGCCCAGAGATGGAGAGCCGGAGAAAGTCCATCATTTTACTCTTCACCATCTCGGGCAGTTTTATCCTATTATGGATGACCTATGTTGTACAGTTTTTACATGTGCGTATCACAAACAACTACAACATGAAATGCTTCAGTGATCCTAAATTTATTCTCCAAGAAACTGGAAATATGCTGCAGCTTCTAAGTTCCTGCAGCAACACCTATATCTACGCAGCGATTCAGAGTAAATTCAGAGAGGAGTTAAAGAACGCGACCAAATATCCACTGACTCTAATTGTTAAATTAATTATAAAGTGAAAAAATTAAATTCCAATATTCATTCTGCGTTATCAAAATAATAATTGTTCTCAGCTATTAACATCATAGAAAACAAAGATAGCTTTTTTTCTAAACAGCGATACATCTGAATGGGAAACATTTCCATGTTTTGTGGCAGATCAAAACAAATCACACCTATATTATTGTAAGGACAAGATACAAAAAGTCGATCAACAGAAGTTGAGATACGCTGTGCGAATCGTGACATTCCTGTATCAGTGACAAAAACATCCCAATTTACTGACAGCTGACTTTCCTGTACCAGAGACACAACATCCCAATTTACTAACAGGTGACCTTTCTGTCCCAGAGACACAAACATCCCAATTTACTGGCAGGTGAACCTCCTGTACCAGAGACACAAACATCCTAATTTACTGACAGGTGACCTTCCTGTCCCAGAGACACAAACATCCCAATTTACTGGCAGGTGAACCTCCTGTACCAGAGACACAAACATCCTAATTTACTGACAGGTGACCTTCCTGTCCCAGAGACACAAGCATCCCAATTTACTGACATGTGAGCCTCTTGTACCAGAGACACAAACATCCCAATTTACTGACAGGTGACCTTCCTGTCCCAGAGACACAAGCATCCCAAATTACTGACATGTGAGCCTCTTGTACCAGAGACACAAACATCCCAATTCACTGACAGGTGACCTTCCTGTCCCAGAGACACAAGCATCCCAATTTACTGACATGTGAGCCTCTTGGACCAGAGACACAAACATCCCAATTTACTGACAGGTGACCTTCCTGCATCAGAGACACAGACATCCCAATTTACTGACAGGGGACCTGTCTGTCCCAGAGACACAAACATCCCAATTTACTGACAGGTGACCTTCCTGTATCAGAGACACAGACATCCCAATTTACTGACAGGGTACCTGTCTGTCCCAGAGACACAAACAACCCAATTTACTGACAGGTGATCCTCGTGTACAAGAGACACAAACATCCCAATTTACTGACAGGTGAACTTCCTGTACCAGAGACAAACACATCCCAAATTACTGGCATGTTATCTTCCTGTACCAGAGGCACAAACATCCTAAGTTACTGAGAGGAGTCCTCCCTGTACCAGAGACAAAAACATCCCCATTTACTGGCAGATGACGTTCCATTACCAGAGACACAAACATCCCAATTTGTTTTTAGTTGTTGTTACTGTACCAATGACACAGACATTACTATCTACTCATAAGTGAGCATTATTTTCTCAGTCTGATGTTTTACTTGAATTTCTCTGGAACAGTTGGAAATCTGCATGAGAGCGTGAAATCAATATCTACCCTGGCTGTCCCATGTCGTGCCCTACGACAATGAACAGTGTCATTATTTTATGTTTTGTATCATCTGGTAACTGCTTATTAAATCTGGAACAATCTGTTAATTTTATATGGCTGCTTTAATTATGTGCACCTTTTATGGAATTGAGGAGCCCATTGATCTGGGTTCTCTGTGTGACATCATAGTTCATGGTCCTTCTGACTGGGATTAACTTAGGACTGGCACAGCGCTATCGGGAGACAGCAGGACAGCAGGGTTACTTCAGGATTGATCCTGGCCTTCAGAGAGAATATTGGGGCAGAGTGATGAGGTTGGAATTCAAACTGGATTATGGGGAGGGAGCAAGGTATTGGGATTAGTTTGAGATTGAACAAAGGCTCTGTTCATAGAGCGGAAATTGAGATTGATTTTGGATTGCTTTGGGAGAGAAAATGACGTGAAATTCGCTTTGGATTGAGACAGGGCTATGGGGAGAAAGTGGGCAGTGAAATTAGTTTGGGACTGGTACAGGTTTATAGAGAGAAAGTGGGACAATGAGGTTATGTTTGCATTGATAGAGGGCTGCTGGGAGAGAACGGGCAGTGGGAACTGTTTTGGATTGATCTATCAATCGAAAAGTAATCTCACAGTTCGCTTTCGGACGTCCTGAGTTCGTGCAAGATGCTAAATGAATTCAAGTCTAACAGACGGCACAGAAATCTACGACTAATGCATATTAATTTGAAATTGGGTAACACAGCGCTGCACTAATTAAGTAACCAAGTTATTCTTCTCTACACTAATTTAGATTATCAATAGTGGAGCCCTTGTTTGCCAAGACACACGTTGGGATTAAATAATTGGAAGCAACGTCACACTTGCAATCTTCATCAGACCTCGATACCCTGAGATCAGCTCATATTTTAATGCTTTATTAACCAATGCCGCACTTTACTGCCAGTAATTATAGAACTGGATCTGAATGTTTACACGAAAAATAAGACTTGCATTTAATAGCGCTTCTCCCGACCTCAGGAAGTCCCAAAGCACTTTATAGCCAATGAAGTACTATTGAAGTGCAGTTACTGAGGTAATGTTGGTAGCGCGGCAGACAACCTTTGCAGCTCAAGCTCCCACTAACAACAATATGGCAGTGACCAGACCATCAATTTTAGTGATGTCGGTTGAGAGATAAACATTGGTCAGGACACTGTTTATAACTGAGCGGGTTTGTAATTAATGATTCAACCAATCAATGGTAAATCTGGGTCCTTGTTTTAGTCTACAGTTTTCCATGTGTTGTGCGTGACGTTGCAATGAATTGGAGTTTCATTCTGAATCTAACCAATCCGACACCTTCCGGCTCATGCTAGGTAGAGACAATAATTAATGATCCAATCCCCGACACTGGCATTCTCGCTTTAATTCATACAAGCACATTAGATTAAAGTCTCTGATTTGGGAATTTTGATAACTGTGCCTGGTACTCCTATTAATTGAAGTAATTGCTACTTTGCAAACTTTCTCACAATAACAACGCGAAATCAGATTAATATTAACAATGATAAATTCCAAATATATACAGGAAACACCAAACACAAGAATGATTCTAATTCTACTCAGGCCGCTGTCTGTCCGCGAGTCAGTGCAATGAAGAGACCGCATTTTATATAGTTAAAGTATCAAGTTAGAAATTTGGGACACAGATATAAGATTAATTAGTTTAGGACAGGGAGCTTGGAGAACACGTTTTACACAAAGGATACAGAGATAGTGACTGAAGCGGAGACCGTGTTAATATTGAATAACAAGTTAGAGTGATGGTTGAAGGAAAGGGACTAAGGAACGGTGAACAGGGTGGCTATATGGGATTAGGATAAATACCAACACTGGACTGTTTGGGCCGAATGGCCTGTTGCCCTGCTGTAATCTCCCTGTAATTCTGTGTGTTCTGGATCATGGATCAGGCCGGAATTGAAGCAGCAGAATGTCAGGCGTTAATCAGAATTCCGCCTCCAACTGTAAGTGGCAGCAACAAGTTATTGGTAATTCCCAAAATGGGTTTTCTCCAACACAGCATTACAGGGAAGATTATGGAAACTGGATACAGACACTGGGAGTAATCTGATACAAAGATCATTGGGTGAAATTGGTCTTGGGCGGGGGCAAAAAACGGGCAGTAGTGATTCGGCCGCCCATTTCACACCCGCCTGATTTTCCCCTCCAATGAGAAGAGGGAACAACTGACGGTCTTACTGGGACTTCCAACACTGAGCGCCTGCACTGACTGCCGGGTAAAGAGGGACTGGTGGGAGATTGGAGCCTTGCAGCCATTTTAATGGATACAAAGCCAGTTTAAACTCACGACAGAACAAACTCGAATAGACTGAGACTGAACAATTCTTTCCCACAGATTATATCCATAACATTTCCTATTTCAACTCATAAATCAAGCAGGTGAATGAACTCACGCCCCATTATATGGTGACCCATTTTAGTCACCATGTTATAAATCATGCGCTGGAAATTGCGGTCGGAAGACTCCCGTGGGTGAATGCCTCCGAACCGCAAGAAATGCGCACCAAACTGGTGCCTCGGTATCTATAGACAGTTTGGTCCTGGGCCAGCAGGCGTACACCTGCGTAACGTCCCATGGTTCGCAAGCATCGTGGGAAACGGTGGGCCAGCCCAAACAATGAGAAAGAGGGAATCGCGTTATGCTTCTTGGGATTTCATTTACATCCGAAATCCCCATAAGCATCATCGGAATCCCCTAAAAAATATATTTTCACCCACTTAAATAAAAATAAATCATCACATGTTCAAAATTAATGAAAATGAAATGTAATTAAACATTTAAAACAAAAATTAAACTTTTTGAACAATGGACCTGATGGAATTGCCGGTTTCTTGCATGCACAGCGCATGCGTGGGAAAACAGCACTTCCGCTCCCCTGAAAGCAGGGGTTAAGAGGTGCGACGTATGAGGCAGCGCGTGCGCGTTGAACTTCCTCTTTTTTGACAGGTTTGCCCGTGCGTGAAGGCCTCCACTTTTTACACATTAAAAAAGCAGACGTAAGGACTTCATTATAAAAGGTAAGTGATCAATTAATTAAAATTAGAACATTTTTTCCACAGGTTTATTATTTTTAAATACTTTACAGTAAGGTTAGTGTATTTTTGCTCCGATTTTTTATAAAATTATTTTTTTCAAAACCATTGTTTAAAATGGTTATTTAATGTTATTTATAGTTGATTTAAATAGTGTGATGTTTTTTAAATTTTATTTTAAGGTTATGTACTGTTTTGGGCGCCCGGAGTTTTCATGAGTTTGACAGTGCTCACGTGATCCCCGCCGAAGCATCGCACTAAGTACGCCACTGGATCACGCAAGCACAGTGTGCCGGGAGCTAGACCAGGCCCCAGACAGGAAATGCACGCAGGCCCAGGCCTCAACTGTCGGTGTGCAATGTAAGTGTAGGTCGGGGGCTTGACCCGAGGAAAGCCCCCGTCACGAATTTCTGGGCCAATAAATTTAAACATTTCTAAAGATGCCAACAATGATCTAATCTAATGTTAAAGGTTTGTGCATGTTTAATTCATTTTATAAATGTTATATTCACATTTATTTGAACCTTTACATTGGGAAAGGAAGGTCTTACGCCTGCTTTTACTAGATTGGAAAATTGCGCATACCACTCTGCTATTTAAAAATGGCGAGAGGGGGAAACCTGTGAATTAAAGACCAGTTAGCCAACATCTGTTGTCGGGAAATTGCTAGAGTCTATAATTAGGGATAGAGTGACTGAACATGTCGAACATTTTCAGTTGATCAGGGAGAGAGCCGGCATGGATTTGTGAAAGGTAGGTCATGCCTGACAACACTGAGTGAATTTTTTGAGGAGTTAACTAATGTAGTGAACTGGGAAATGTCTATGGATGTTATTTTTATGGACTTTCCGAAGGCATTTGATAAAGTTCTATATACGAGATTGTTAACAATGGTGGATGCCCATGCAATTGAGGGCAAATTATTCACCTGGTTAGGAAATTGGCTGAGTGGCTGGAGACAGGCAGTAGGGATAAAGGGCAGGTACCCAAATTGGCAGGATGTGGCTAGTGGTGTCCCGCAGGGATCTGTGTTGGGGCCCCAAATATTCACAGTATTTATTAACGACATAGATGATGGCATAGAAAGTAATATATCCAAATTTGCTCATGGCAGAAAAATGGGTGGCTTTGTAGGCAGTGCAGATGAAAGCGTAAAATTACAAAGTGATATCGACATATTAAGTGAATGGTCAAATGTGTGGCAAATGAATTTTAATGAAGGCAACTGTGAGGCCATCCACTTTGGACCTAAAACTGATCGAACAGGGTACTTTCTAAATGGTGAAAAGCTAACAACAGTGGAGTTCCAAAGAGACATGGGGGTTCAGGTACATACTTCATTAGTATGTCATAAACAGGTACAGAAAATAATCAAAAGGGTAATGGAATGCTGGCCTTTAATCTAGAGTGGTAGAATACAAAGGGTTATGCTGCTGATAAAAAAAAACCTGGTTTGATGACACCTGGAGTACTGTGAGCAGTTCTGAGCAGCACACATTAGGAAGGATATATTGGCCTTGGAGGGAGTGCAGCGTAGGTTTACCATAATGATACCCGGTCTTCAAGGGATTAATTATGAAGAGAGATTACACAAATTAGGGTTGTGTTCCATAGAATTAGAAGGTTAAAGGGAGATCTGATAGACGTTTTCAAGAAATTAAGGGAAACCGATAGGGTATATAGAGAGAAAGTTTTCCATTGGTTGGGGATTCTAGGACTAGGGGGTATAGTCTAAAAATTAGAGCCAAACGTTTCAGGACTGGAAATAGGAAACAATTCTACACGCAAAGGACGGTAGAAGTTTGGAGCAAACTTCTGCAAACGGCAATGGTTGCGAGATCAATTGTTAATTTTGTATCAGGGATTAATAGCTTTCTGTTAAACAAAGACATTAAGGGATATGGACCAAAGTTGGGTATATGGAGTTAGTTCGTAGATCAGCCATGATCTCATTGAATAGCGGAGCAGGGTCGAGGGGCTGAATGGCCTACCCATATTCCTATGTTCCTATGTAAAAGTAGCCCATATGGCCCCTCGAACCTGCTTCACCATTCAAAAAGATCATGTCTGATATTCGACCGCAAAGCCACTTACCCGCCTGATCATCATATCCCTTGATTCCCTTTGAGTGAAAAAGTGTATCGGTCTCAGCCTTGAATATACGGAATGACTGAGCATCCACAGCCCTCTCGGCTAGAGAATTCCAAAGATTGACAACCCTCTGAGTGAAGACATTTCTCATCATCTCAGTCTTAAATGGCCGACCCCTTATCGTGTAACTATGACACCTAGTTCGAGATTATCCAACCAGAGGAAGCACTTCTCAGCACCTACTCCATCAAGCCCCCTCAGAATCTTATATGTTTCAAAGAGATCACCTTTAATTCTTCTGAACTCCAGAGAGTATAGGCCCAATCTACTCAGTCTCTCCTTATATGACAACCCTCTTATCCCAAGAATCAATCTAGTGAAGTTTCGTTGCACTCCCTATAATGCACGTATATCCTTCCTTAGATACAGAGCCCAGAATTGTACACAATACTGCAGGTGTGGTCTCACCAAGGCCCTGTACAATTGTAGCAAGAATTACTTACTGTTGTACAGCAAACCCCCTTGAATTAAAGGCCAACATGCCATTTGCCTTCCTAATTGCTTGTTGCACCTGCATGTTAACTTCCTCTGTTTCTCGTACAATGAAAGCCAAATCCCTCTGAATACCAACATTTAATAATTCTCACCATTTAGAAATATTCTGTTGTTCTATTCTTCTTTGCAAAGTGAATAACTCCTCCTTGAGGGTATCATATTAGCCTGGATAGAGGATTGATTAAGGACAGAAAGCAAAGTTTATGCTTAAACGGGTCGATTTCAGGTTGGCAGCCTATTACTAGTGGAGTGACAGAAGAATCAGTGCTGGCCCCTCAGCTATGTAAAATCTATATTAATGACTTAGATGAAGGGTTTATCTACCCTGCTAGTTACATCCTCAAAAATATCTAATAGATTTGTCAAACGCGATTTCCCTTTCTTAAAACCATGTTGTCTCTACCATAACATATTAAGATTTTCTAAGTGCTCTGTTACCACTTCCTTAACAATGGATTCCAGCATTTTCCCGATGACTGGTGTCAGGCTAACCGACCTGTCGTTCCCTGTTTTGTCTCTCCCTCCTTTCTTGAGTAGCGGTGTTACATTTTCTACTATCCAATCCACTGAGACCGTTCCAGAATTTAGGGAATTTTGGAACATCAATACAAATGCATCCACTATCTCTGCAGCGACGTCTTTGAGGATCCTATGATGTTAACATCTGGTCCACGAAATTTGTCGAATTTTATTTAAATTAATTTATCCAGTACTTTTTCTTTACTGATATTAATTACTTTAAGTTTCTCACTCCCATTACACTATAGGCTCCCCACTATTTCTGATATGTCTCTATGTCTGCTGCTGTGAAGAAAGACACAACTTTTGTTTAACGTCTCTGTCATATTCTGACTCTTCATTATAATTTTTACTGTCTTAGCCTCTAAGGGAGCAAAGTTTACTTTCGCTACTCTCTTCCATTTTATATACTTGTAGAAGTCTTACAATCTATTTTGATATAATTCGCTAATTTATTCTCATTCTATTTTCTCCCTCGTTTTCTAATTTTGGACATCCTTTGCTGTTTTTTAATACTCTCCCAAACGTCAGGCTTGCTACTCTTCTTGGCAACATTATAACCATCTTCTGTTAATATAATAATATCCTTAACCTCATTAGTTGGCCACGGAGGGATCACTTTTCCCGTGATGATTTTATTTCTCAATGAAATGTACATTCGTTGAGAATTATGAAATATTTCTTTAAATTTTTGCCATTGCTTATCTACCATCAAAACTTTAATCTATTTATCCAATCTAACTCGCCCTCATACCTGTGTAATTGGCTTTATATAAAATTAATTCTCGCTTCATACGTAAGTACGTCACTCTTGAACTCAATACGATTTTTTTCATATTATGATCACTCTTCCACAGAGGATGCCTTACTATGAGATTAGGAATTAACCCTGTCTCATTACACAAGGCAAGATATAAAATAGCCTCTTCACTGGTTGATTCCATGACATATTGTTCTAGGAAAGTGTCTCGAACGCATTCCATGAACTCGTCCTCGAAACTGCTTTTGTCAATTTGATTTGTTCCGTCTATGTGAAGATTAAAGTCTCCCACGATTTTTGCATTACTTTTGTTACAGGCTCCTCTTATTTCTTGAATAATACTCTGCGCAAAAGGATAGGTACTGTTCGGGGGCCTACAAACTACTCCCACCAGTGTTTTCTGAACTTTGTTATTTGTTTTTTCCACCCATACTGATTCTACTTCCAACTCTTCTGAGCCAAGACCCTTCCATACTACTGTTCTTATGTCGATGTTTATTTTCAGTGCTACCCCCACTCCTTTTCCATTTCGTCTGTCTTTTAGAAAAGTCAAGTACACTGGAAGATTTAGTTCCATACCTTGGTCACCTTGCAACCAATTCTTTGTAACGGCTATTGAACAAACCCATTTTTCTCTATTTGTGCCTTTAATTCCTCTATCTTGTTAGGAATGCTTCGTGCATTCAGCTAAAGCGTGTTTAATGTTAACTTTTTCCATTTTGTCTTGATTTGGCCTTATTCAAAGATGCATTATTACCGTTAAATTCTCTTTTCCTTCCTGTCACACTCCATGTATCTTTATCCAAATCGCTTTACAGCCTTGAGTTTTCTCTTTAGATTTATAAGTTTCCCTTCAGTTGACTCCTCCCCCTTTTAGGTAAAAGCCCTATTAATGGAATGAAGGGATATGGGAATATTGCATGAAAGTGAGATGAGGTAGAAGATCTTATTGAATAGCGGAGCAGGCTTGAAGCGCCAAATGGCCTACTCCTGCTCCCATTTCTTATGTTCTTATATCTACAGCTTTAGTTATTTGATTAACCAGAACATTGGTCACAGCCCGGCTTAAGTGCAGCCTGTCGCATTGGAGCAGCTGTCTCTTTTCCCAGTACTGGTGCCAGTGCCCCTGAATCGAGGGGTCTGTCTCTCATACCACTCTTTGAGTCACGCATTTAACTCTATGATCTGTTTCACCATATGCCAATTTCCGTGTGGTTCAGGGAATAATCCATTGGTTATTACCTTTGAGGTTCTGCTTATTAATTTGGACCCTAGCTCCACAAACTCTCTCAGCAGGAACCTTATTCTCAGTTTTTTGTTGTTGGTTCCTTCGTGGACCACGACAACTGCATCCTCCCCATCTCACTCAAATTTCTTCTCTGGTGGTTACGAGATATCCTTAACCCTGGCAGGCAACAAAACCTTCAGAACTCCCAGTCACGGCTGCAGAAAACAGTATCTATCCCCCTGAATATACTGTTCCATAGCACTACCACAATCCCTTTGACCCCCTCTGCCCCCGCACTTGAACGGCCTCCTTTACCACAGTGCCGTGGTCAATTTGCTCATCCACTCTGCAGAATTTCATGTCATCCATCGTGGCCGCAAGAAGTTCGTACCTGTTGGATAATGGCAAAGTCTGAGGCTCCTGTATCACTTCACCTGGAGGTCGACTCAGGCACACCCTCCTGTCCATGACCACTAACCAGGCCTACAATACTTCCTATCCTAAGAGGAGTGACTGCTTCCTGGATCAATGTGTCCAGGTAATTCATTCCCTCCCTGAAGCAGACATTTACTGCAGATGTGGTTGTCATGGATCGCAATGCTCCCACATACTCCCACATTCTGCAGTTGTGGCACACCTTCTGCAATGCCAACCCTATCAAACCTTGTTTTATTTATTTAATTAATTAAAATTTATGTATTTAACCAACTTAGCTTATAGTTCTAAGTTTTTAACTAATTACTTGATCTAGCTTAAGTTATATGTAGATTAAATTAAATAGTCACCAGTTGCATTAACCACTACAAGTATTGAATTCAAAAGCAGCACCTCCTTCCCCCTCTGTACCGAACTCTCTCACCAAATTCCCACGTTTACAGTCTGCTTATGATGCACTCCATTTATGTCAACTCTGTACAACCATGCTTTGAGTCAGCAGGTGGCTTTTTTTTAAATACACATTTTCGAGCCACACCCAGGCTACAAGTGATAACTGAACTTCCTGCTCACTGTAATTACCCCCTATTCAGCTAATCACTTAATGCTGTCAACTGTTATCAACCAGTGACAGACAGTCTCTGTTAACTCGTGATTAACTTGCAGTTTATTCTTTTTACACTTTTTAATGTTCTAAGTCAGATTCCAAATGTTAAAACTAAATATCAGATTGAGACCTACTCACCCACGACTTACCAGAGTTTAATCTTATCGAATTCCCAAAATTAAACTCTGCTTAAAATGCACTCTGTTTATGCCCACTCTAATCTCACTCTGGTAAATCATTTGAAACAAATGGGTGTTGGTAAAACATGAGATGCAGTTGCATTCAGCAGAAAGCGAACCATAAACCGAATGGGTATAAGACATATGCCATGATTTTGTTAGTTAGAAAGAAGGAAAGAAGAAAAGAAAGTGGCATTCGAGCTCTTGCAGTGAGACAGGCTTGGAGAAGCCATTTTTAAGATGTCTTATTAAATTAAGGCTCAGTAAGTTTTGTACGCAGGGCTGACGTGCTCTGTTCTCTATGATTGGTTAGAGTGCTTTAAGATAAAACTTTTATCGCTAGTAAACGAAGTGAATTATAAAATCTGGCGCTGTATCAAGTTGTTGGAACCTATTTAAGGATGAGGAATGAATAATCCAACAGAGGTAACTCTGCCCACTGAGCAACCTTGATCAGAAAACCCAGCCTGGTGTACAAGTGAAGAGCACTGGCTCTATGGCACCCAAGGCCTTACCCTTCAATACACAACCCTGCCTGTTGTACACGTGACTGGCATTGACCCTGCCCACGTGATTCACGCTAAATTTATCGATATTTACTTATGTCTGCCAGTTGTGGGTCTGTTCCCCGGCCCCATCTAGATCTGCCTGTAATTTATTTATTTATCTCATCTAACGACCCAACACTCAATCAATTCCTTCTATCATCTCTGAGTTTGTGGGAAGTAACCCCGATGTCTTCTTGCAGATCATTGATAAAGATCGTGAAGAGCAACCGTCCCATCGCTGCTCCTTGTGTAACTCCATCAGTTATAGGTCCACAAACACAACCACTTCCATTAATAATTAACTCTCTATAAGACAACGCAGCTGGTTCCTTAATAAACCCAAAAACTACCTGCTAAACCCACAGAGCTTAACCTCATTCTGTAAACTTCCATGTGTCACATTGTCAAGGGCAATTTGGAACTCAAGATCCAGAATTGTAACCGAGAAACCTACAACCAACCGAGTAACTTCGTCAAAGTTTCAATCAAGTTAGTGAGACGAAACTTTTGTCTGAACCCTTGTTGTGCTTCTCCAATAATCCGTGTTCCACTGATGATGCATTTAACTGCAGTGTAACTAATGAGCCTTTAATTACCCGGTTCTTACATTTTCTTTATTAAATCTTAGAACCACATGTGCCTCTCACATTTCCGTGGAACAATTCCAGTCCCAGCGAATTGTTCAATATATGAGCACGGGGCCCGTGGAGCACAGTCCTCATTTCTTTGAGCGCCCTCTGTGGCTCATTTCAGGCCCAGCAGGCTGGCCAATTTTAAGAACCTTACTGACCGTGCTAAATCCGGATAAACTTTGTCAATTTCAACTTTAGGATTATCACCGCCGTTACTCACACTAAGACAGCCATTAAACGCGCTGGACTGACCTATACTGAATGTAATTGTGCTGAACTAGACCTGTCCACACTGAATGAAACGGGACTGAAATGTACCAGTTCACACTGAATGTAACTGCGCTGAACTGTATCAGTCCAAACTGAATGTAACCGTGCTGAAATGGACCTGTCCACGCAGAAAATAACCGTGCTGAACTGGAATAACAACAGAAGACGCTGGAAAAACTCAGCAGGCCAGGAAACATCCCTGGAGAGTGAAATAAAGTCAACGTTTTGGGTCGAAACCCTTCTTCAGAACTGAGAACAAAAGGTAGGAAATGAAATAGATTAAAATGCAGTTTGGGGCAATGAAATGGGGGAGGGGATGAAAGAAGTGGCATTAAGAGATATTCAAGGTGAGACGAGATGGTAACAGGACAGGTAAAGAAACAAACAATGACTCTAGATGAAGTGTGAAATGTGCTGGCAGAGTGAAAGACAGCCGCCATGTGGGAAAGAGAAAAAAAGGAAAAGGCACAAACCAAAATAGAGGATAAAACATGACAATATTAGGGTCCGAGGTTATGGTCTGAAATTGTTGAACTCAATATTGAGTCGGGAAGGCTGTAGAGTGCCTAATCGGAAGATGCGGTGATGTTTCTCAAGCTTACTCTGAGTTTCCGTGGAACAATGCAAGAGGCTGCAGGCGGTGAGGTCTGAGTGGGAATGGAATGGTGAATTGAAATGACAGGTAACCAGAAGCTCGGGGTCACCCTTACAGATTGAACGGAGGTTTTCTGCAAAGCAGCCACCTAATCTGCATTTCGTCTCCCCAGCGTAGAGGAGACCACATCGTGAGCAGCGAATACAGTATTCTGGATTGCAGGAAGTACAATTAAATCGCTGTTTCACCTGGAAAGGCCATTTGGTGCCCTGGGCAGTGGGAAGGGGGACCTATATGGGCAGGTGTTGCATCTCCTGCGCATGCACGGGAAGGTGCCGGGCAAAGGCGAAGGTCTGTTGGTGGTGATAGAGGAGTGGACTAGGGTGTTTCAGATGTAGTGGTCCCTACAGAATGTTGAATGCGGAGGGGAGGGGAAGATGCGTTTCATGGTGGGATCACGTTGGAGGTGGGGAAAAGGCGGAGCATGATCAGTTGAATGTGGAGGTTGGTGGGGTGTAATGTGAGAATGAGGGGAACACTATTGTGGTTCCAGGAGGGAGGGGCACGGGTGAGGGCAGTAGTGCGGGAGATCGAACAGACCCCGTCAAGGGCTGTTTCAACCACGGTAGAGGGGAATCCTCAGTTGAGGGAAAAGGAAGACATGTCAGAACCACTGGTGTGGAAGGTGGCATCGTTGGAGCAGATGCAGCGGAGATGAAGGAACTGGGTGAATGGAATAGAGTCGTTACATGAGGCGGGGTGGGAGGAAGTGTAGTCCAGGTAGCTGTGGGAGTCAATGGGCTTGTAGTGTATGTTGGTCAATAACCTATACCCAGAGATAGAGATGGAGAAGTCGAGGAAGGGAAGGGAAGAGTCAGACATGGACCATTTGAAGGTGAGGAAAGGGTGGAAAATGGAGGCAAAATGTATGAAATTGTGTAGTTCAGGATGAGAGCAGGGAATGGCACCAATACAGTCAACAATGTACCAGATAAAGAGTTGAGGGAGGGGACCCGAATAGGAATGGAACAAAGAGTGTTCCACTTATCCCACGAAAATGCAGGCATAGCTAGGATCCATGTGGGTACCCATACCAACACTTTAATTTGGAGGAAGTGAGTGGAATCAAAGGAGAATTTGTTCAATGTGAGAACAAGTTCAGCCAGGCAGAGGAGGGTGTTGGTGGATGGGAACTAGTTGGGCCTCTGTTCAAGGAAGAAGTGGAGCGCATTCAGGGCATCCTGCTGGGGGATGGAGGTGTCGAGGGATTGCACGTCCATGGTGAAAAGGAGGCGGTTGGGACCAGGAAATTGGAAAATGTTAAAGTCGCAGAGGGCGTCGGAAGAGTCGCATATGTTGTTGGGAAGGGCCTGGACAAGGACTGAAAAGATAGAGTCGAGATAGGAAAAGATAAGTTCTGTGCGGCAAGAGCAGGCTTAAACAATGGGTCTACCAGGGCAGTCCTGGGTTTATTTGGTCTTGGGAAGGAGGTAGAAGCGGGCTGTGTGTGGTTGGGGAACTATGAGGTTGGTGGCCGTGGGGGGAAGATCTCCAGAGGAGATTAGGTCAATGACAGTCTTGGAAATGGTGGTTTGATGATCGGTAATGGGGTCATGGTCCAGGTGGAGGTAGGAGGAGGTGTTGGAGAGTTGGCGTTCAGCTTCCGCTAGGTAGATGTCAGTTCACCAAACAACAACAGCACCACCCTTGTCAGCAGGTTTAATGACAATGTCGGGGTTGGTTCTGAGAGAATCGAGTGCTGCAAGTTCAGAGGGAGGTAGGTTGGAGTGAGTGAGGGGTGCTGAGTAATGGAGATGGCCAATGTCACGGTGGCACTTAGCAATGATAAGATCTAGAGACGGTAAGAGGCGAGAGGGAGGGGTCCAGGTTGAATGAGAATTCTGAATGCGGGAGAAAGGGTCAGATGTGCGGGGGGAAGACTCCTGGCCAAAGAAGTGAGCATGGAGATGAAGGCAGCGGAAAATGAGCTCGGCATTGTGCCGAGCTCGTAATTCATTAAGGTGGGGGTGAAAGGGGATGAAGCTCAAGCCTTTGCTGAAGACTGATTGTTCGGGGTCAGAGAGGGGAAGGTCAGAGGGGATAGAGAATTCACGGCAGGAATTGAGACTGGGAGAAGGGGGGTCAGAGGAAAGTGAAGGGTAGAATGTTCTGGTGGGGCGTTGGTGTTCAAGAGTTGATGAAGCTTGCGATCCTTTACATCGGAAAAGAAGAAAAACATTTTTTGTTGAAGCGTCGGATGAGTCAAAGATGAAATGTAACTGTGGACCCAGACGGCTTTGAGATACAGAGCGTCGGTGCTGCTAAAGAGGGAGGTCGAGAGTGTTCACGTGGTGCTGCATGGCATTGAGCATGGATCTCAAAATGCGGCGAGAGCAGTAGTTCGAGGAGCGATGGATATCTTGGAGATATTTGTAATCCTGGGTGGATCCGAAACATGAAGGGTGGAAGTTTAGTTGGAATCCACGTGGAATAAGTCGAAACTAGAGACAGTTGTTGGGGAAAATGATGTGCTGTGAAACCGAGTCTTGGCAGATACCTGATCAAACACAAGAAGGGATACTGAAAGCAATGAAGATGAACAAGCTTGAAGAGCCAACCGGAGATCCCGTCAAAGAGAAGAGCAGAACTTCTTCAAGGTAGCCATTCCTAGAAGAGGTGTGGCAGTGAACAAAGCACTAATATGAAAGCAAAATACTGTGGATGCTGGAAATTCGAAATAGCCACAGACGATGCTGGAAAACCTCAGCAGGCCAGGCAACATCCATGGAGAGAGAAATAGAGTCAACGATTCGGGTCAAAAACCTTCTTCAGAACTGAGAAAAAAAGCAGGAAATGAAACAGATTAAAAGGTAGTTTGGGGGCTGGGAAATGGGGAAGGGGATGAAGGAAGAGACATTACGAAATATTCAAGGTGAGATGAGATGGTAATAGGACAGGTAAAGAAACAAACAATGTTTCTAGATGAAGTGTGAAATGTGCTGGCAGAGAGAAAGACAGCTGACATGTGGGAGAGAGCAAAGAAAGGAAAAGGCACAGACCAACAGTGTGGATAAAAAAGATAAAAATATAATAGGGGCCGAGGTTATGATCTGAAGTTGTTGAAATCGATATTGAGTCTGGAAGGCTATAAAGTGCCTAATCGGAAGATAAGGTGCTGTTCCTCGAGTTTACACTGAGCTTCCATGGAACAATGCAAGAGGCCACAGATGGCGAGGTCTGAGTGGGAATGGAACGGTGAATTGAAATGACAGGAGGCAGAAAGCTCGGGGTCATCCTTACAGACTGAACGGAGGTGTTCCACAAAGCTGTCACCCAATCTGCGTTTGGTCTCCCCAATGTAGAGGAGACCGCATCGTGAGCAGCGAATACAGTATACTAGATTGCAAGAAGTACAAGTAAATCGCTGTTTCACCTGGAAGGGGTGTTTGGGGCCCTGGACAGTGGGAAGGGGGTGGGGAATGGACAGGTGTTGCATCTCCTGCACTTGCATGGGAAAATGCCGGGTGAAGGGGAAGAGGTGCTGGGGGTGATAGTGGAATGGACTAGGGTGTCTCAGAGGGAGCAGTCCCTATGGAATGCTGAAAAGGGAGGGGAGTTGATGATGCATTTGGTGGTGTGATCACGTTGGAGCTGGTGTAAATGGCAGAGGATGATCCGTTGAATGTGGAGGCTGGTGGGGTGAAAGGTGAGGACAAGGAAAACCCTATCGTGGTTCCGGGAGGGAGGGGAAGGGGTGAGGGCAGTAATGTGGGAGATAGAATTGACTCAGTCGAGGGCGGTATCAACCACGGTTTAGGGGAATCCTCGGTTGAGTGTAAAGGAAGACATGTCAGATGCACTGGTGTGGAAGGTGGCATCGTAGGAGCAGATGCGGCAGAGATGGAGGAACTGGGAGAATGGAATAGTGTCCTTACATGAGGCGGGGTGGGGGGAAGTATAGTCCAGGTAGCTGTGGGAGTCAGTGGGCTTGTAGTGAATGTCGGTCAATAACCTAGCCCCAGAGATGGAGATGGAGAAGTCGAGGAAGAGAAGGGAACTGTCGGAGATTGTCCACGTGAAGGTGAGGGAAGGGTGGAAATTGGAGGCAAAGTGAATGAAAATGTCTAGTTCAGAGAGAGATCAGGAACCAGTAGCGATTCAGACATCAATGTGCTGGAAAAAGAGGTGAGGGAGGGGACCCGAGTAGGACTAGAGCAAAGAGTGCTCCACAAATCCCGCGAAAAGGCGGGCATAGCTAAGTGACATGCGGGTACCCATGAAACACTTTAATTTTGAGGAAACGAGTGGAGACAAAGGAGAAGTTGTTCAATGTGAGAACAAGTTCAGTCAGGTGGAGGAGGTTGCTGGTGGATGGGGACTGTTTGGGCCTCTATTCAAGGTAAAAACGGAACTCCCTCAGGCCATCCTGGTGGGGGATGGAGTTGTAGAGGGAGTGAGCGTCCATGGTGTAAAGGATGCGGTTGGGGCCTGGAAACAGGAAACTGTTAAAGCAGTGGAGGGCATCAGAAGAGTCACAGATGTAGGTGGGAAGAGACTGGACAAGGGCAGAAACGATAGAGTTGAGATAGGAAGAGATAAGTTCCGAGTGGCAAGAGCAAGCTGAATCGATGGGTCTACCAGGGCAGTCCTGTTTGTGAATCTTGGGAAGGAGGTAGAAGTGGGCTGTGCGGGTTTGGGGAACTATGAGGCTGGTGGCCATGGGGGGAAGATCTCCAGAGGAGATGAGGTCAGTGACCGTCTTGCAAACAGTGGTTTAACATACGGTAGTGGGGTCATGGTCCAGGTGGAGGTAGGAGGAGGTGTCGGAGAGTTGGCGTTTGGCTTCCGTTAGGTAGGGGTCGGTCCATACTGAATGTAACTGTGCTGAACTGGACCTTTTCACAATGAATGTAACCGTGCTGAACAGGGTCTTTCGACACATGAAGATTACTGCGGAACACAACCTCTACACAGTGACTGTAACCGTGCTGAACTTGGCCTGGCACACTGAAAGTAACTCTGCTGAAATGCAACGATCCACACTGAATGTAACTCTGCTGAAATGGACCTGTCCACACTGAATGTAACTGTGCTGAACTGGACCTGTCCACACTGAATGTAAATCTGCTGAACCGGACCTCTCCACACAGGATGTAACTGTCCTGAATTGAACCTGTCCACAATGAATCTAACTCTGCTGAACTGGACCTGTCCACAGTGACTGTAACTCTGCTGAACTGGAGCTGTCCACACTGAATATAACCGTGTTGAACAGGACTTGACCACAATGAATGTAACTGCTGAACTCAACCTGTCCACACTGAATGTAACTGCTGAAATGGACCTGTTCACACTGAATGTAGCCGTGCTGAACTGGAACTTCCGACAATGAATGTAACTCTGCTGAACTGGACCTGTCCACACTGAATGTAACTCAGCTGAAATGGATCTGTCCTCACTGAATATAACCGTGCTGAACTGGACCTGTCCACAACGAATGTAACTCTGCTGAACTGGACCTATCCGCACTGAATGTAACTGTGCTTAACTGGACATGTCCAGACTGAATGTAGAGCTGCTGAACCGGACCTCCCCACACTGAATGTAACTGTCCTGAATTTAACCTGTCCACAATGAATCTAACTTTGCTGAACTGGACCTGTCCACAGTGAATGTAACGGTGCTGAATTTGACCTGTCCACAGTGAATGTAAACGTGTTGAACGGGACCTGTCCACACTGAATGTAACTGTCCTGAATTGCACCTGTTCCCACTGACGTAACACTGCTGCACGGGACCTGTCAACACTAAATGTAACCGTGCTTAACTGGGCTTGGCCACAATGATTGTAAATGTGCTGAACTGGACTAGTGCACACTGATTGGATCTGTGCTGAGCTAGACCTGTCAACATAAAATGTAACTCTGCTGAACTGAACCTGTCCGCAATGAATATAACTGTGCTGAACTGGACTGGTCCACACAGAATGTAACTGTGCTGAACTGGTCCTGTCCACACTGAATTTAACCGTGCTGGACGGGACCTGTCCACAGTGAATGCAACTGTGCTGAACTGGACCAGTGCACGTGGAATGTATCTGTGCTGAGCAAGACCTGCCCACACTAATTGTAAGCGTGCTGAACTGAACCTGCCCACATTGAATTTAACCGTGCTGAATTGGTCCTGCTCACACTGAAAGTAACTGTGCTGAACTGGACCTGTCCACGGAGAATGTAACTGGGCTGAACTGGACCAGTCCACGCTGAATGTAACTGTGCTGAATTGGACATGTCCACACTGAATGTAACTGCGCTGCACTGGACCTGTCTACACTGAATGTATCTGTGCTGAGCTGGACCTGTCAATACTTAATGTAATTCTGCTGATCTGAACCTGTCCACATTGAAAGTGTCTGTGCTGAACTGGACCGGTACACAGTGAATGTATGCGTGCTGAGCTGGAACTCTACATACTGAAAGTAACGGCGCTGAGCTGGACCTGTCCATACTGAACGTAGCTGTGCTCATCTTAACCTGTTGACACTGAATGTAACCGTGCTGAACAGGACCTTTCGATGCTGAATGTAACTCTGCTGAACTGGACCTGTCCACACTGAATGTAAATCTCCTGAAATGGACCTCTCCTCACTGAATTGAACTTTGCTGAACTGGACCAGTCGACACTGAATATAACCGTGCTGAACTGGACCTGTCCACAATGAATGTGACTCTGCTGAACTAGAGCTGTCCACACTGAATGTAAATGTGCTGTTCTGGACCTGTCAACACTGAATGTAAATCTGCTGAACTGAACCTGTCCACACTGAATATATCTATGCTGAACTGGACCAGCCCACAGTGAATGTATCCGTGCTGAGCTAGACCTCTACACAATGATTGTAACTCTGCTGAAATGGAGCTGTCCCCGTTGAATGTAACTGTCCTGAACTGAACCAGTCCACACTGAATGTAACTCTGCTGGACTGGACCTGTCAACCTTAAATGTAACCGTGATTAACTGCATTGACCACATGAATGTAATTGTGCTGAACTGGACCTGTCCACACTGAATATGTCGGTGCTGAGCTGGACCTCTACACACTGAATGTAACTGCGCTGAGCTGGACCTGTCCATACTTAAATTAACTGTGCTGAACAAGACCTGTCCACACTGAGTGTAACTCTGCTGAAATGGAGATGTCCACATTGAATGTAACTGTCCTGAACTGAACTAGTCAACACTGAATGTAACTCTGCTGAAATGGACCTGTCAACCGTAAATGTAACCGTGATTAACTGGACTTGAGCACATTAATGTTATTGTGCTGAAGTGGACCTGTCCACACTGAATGTATCTGTGCTGAGCTGGACCACTCAACACTGAATGTAACTCTGCTGAACTGAACCTCTACACACTGAATGTAACCATGCTGAACTGCACCTTTACACACTGAATATAACCGTGCTGAACTGGCCCTGTCCACAATTAATGTAAATCTGCTGAACTGTAGCTGTCCACACTGAATGTAAATTTGCTGAAATCGATCTGTCAACACTGAATGTAACGGTGCTGTAATGGAACTGTCCACACTGAATGTAACTGTGTTCAACTGGAACTGTGCACACTGAATGTAATTGTGTTGAACTGGATGTGTCCACACTGAATGTAACTCTTCTGAACTGGATCTGTCCACACTGAATACGCAGACAGTTGGTTAAAGTGGGTGTCCAATCTCGGAGGACTTTTGAGACAGCTGCTCGTGACCCATGCTTACCCGAATGGAGCTGGATAATGGTCAGGAGCGAGAACTTGGCCACGATTACCAGCTGCAGGACCCGAGTTTCTCTGGTCAATTATTGATTATGCTGAGACCTCTTAATTTAGCATTAATGGGTTTAAACCCGTGAAGTCCTCGTCTACAAGAAGCATTCTCACCATGGCAACCTCTGATTCAGCGTTTTATTATATTTTAGACGAACTCTAACCGGGATCATCCTGTAATCCCTGGGTATTTCACTTTAGAGCCAGGTCAGATTTACTTTAAGACACTCCATTCCATCAAAACATAAGCACGACCTGGCAGCGGCTACACTAATTTATTTATTTTAATTAGCTTAATTAATATAAATGATCAAGTCATCTGCTTATCTCCCTGGAGCCTGACATCAGGTATAAATGTGACAATCTATGAGTGGAGTGCAGAGTGCGCTCAGAGCTTCTGAGAGAAATGCACAGGATACCAAAACGTCTGGTGTTTGCCATTGACTATCCCGTCATTGCAGCTATCGGCATTCCAGGTAAAGTATTGAAGTTAGTTAATAATTACGGATATCATTGGTTAACGGTATCAATGTTCCTATTTACTAGGAACGCTTCTCCCCTTTACCTATGACCTTTCCACCGCTTCATGGTATATTTTATCCCCTTTAATGGAATCATTTCTCCTCTTAGATGGTATAATTTCTCCCCCTTTACCGCGATCATGTCTTCCTTTTCTCGACCTCATTGCTCCCCTTTAACGGATTCACTGCCTAATTTGAGAGCCTGGTTCTGCAATATTTGTATTAATGTGTTTTCCACAGAGCCGCCTCTTCAGCAGTACCAGTCTATTTGCTCCGAGGGATGTTTTATTTCATATTAACTGTAGATGTCGCTGCACTGTGAGTGGTATTATCACACTATTATAATGTGTGTGCATATAGTTCCTCTTGTGTTAATAGTGTTTCACTGTGAGTGGTATTATCACACTATTCTAACTGTGTCCATACATTTCCTACAGTATTATTGGCAATTCATTGTGAGTGGTATTATCACACTGTTATAATTGTGTACATATATTTCCTGTAGTGTTATTGGTATTTCACTGTGATGGGTATGATCACACTGTTATAATTGTATACATATATTTCGTATTTTGCTATTAATATTTCACTGAGTTTTATTATCACACTATTATAACTGTGTACATATATTTCCTCTTCTGTTAATGGTGTTTTACTGTGAGTGGTATTATCACACTATTACAATTGTGTCCATACATTTCCTACTCTATTATTGGCATTTCACTGTGTGGTATTATCACACCGTTATAATTTTGTACATATATTTCCTATTTTGTTATTGTTATTTCACACTGAGTGGTATTATCACACTATTATAACTGTGTACATATATTTCCTATTTTGTTATTGGTATTTCATTGTGAGTGGTATTATCACACTATTATAACTGTGTACATATATTTCCTCTTGAGTTAATAATGTTTCAAGGTGAGTGGTATTATCACTCTATTATAACTGGGTCCATTCATTTCCTACTCTATTATTGGCATTTCACGCTGAGTGGTATTATCACACCGTTATAATTGTGTACATATGTTTCCTATTTTGTTATTGTTATTTCACTGTGATTGGTATTATCACACTGTGATAACTGTGTACATATATTTCCTATTTTGTTTTTGTTATTTCACTGTGATTGTTATTATCACACTGTTATAACTGTGCACATATATCTCCTATTCTGTTATTGGTATTTCACTGTGTGTGGTATTATCACACTCATATATCTGTGCACATATATTTCCAATTGTGTTATTAGTATTTCAGTGTGTGTGGTAGTATCACACTATTATAAATGTGTACATATATTCCTTTTGTGTTATTGTTATTTCAATGTGAGTGGTATTATCATCAGTATTGTAGCTGTGTTTATATATTTCCTATTGCCTTCTTGGTATGTCACTGTGAGTGGTATAATTACAGTATTATAGCGTTGTGGCTATTTGTACTTGTACTTCTTGCAAGTTAGAATACTGCATTCACGATGCAGTTTCGTTTACACTGGGGAGTCCAAATGCAGATCGGGTGACCGCTTTGCAGAACACCCCCCTTCAATCTGCAAGCCTGATCCTGAACTTCTGGTAGCTTGTCAGTTTAATTCTCCAGCCCACTCCCACTCTGACCTCTCTGTCCGTGGCCTCTTACACTGTGCTTATAAGGTTCATCAGAAACTCTAGGAACAGCACCTCATCTTTCGAAAAGTCATTTTACAGACTTCCAGATGCAAAATCGAGTTCAACAATTTCAGATCATAACCATTGCTTCCATTTTTCGGACAGCATGTGCTGGCCATGATTCTGTCTTTGCGATTTACACCTCCTCTAGACCCGTCTTTTGTTTCTTCACTTGTCCCATTAGCACCTCCTTTTTATCTTGCACCGTCATCCCTTTATCATTGAACCGCTCCTGCCTTCCAATCATTCACTGACCTTCCCTTTAGTTCTTTCCTCCCCTCGCCCCTTTCCCTGCCTCTGCACTTGCATCTCTAACTTTTTCCAGTTCCGACAAAAGTTCATCGACCTGAAATGTTAACTCTGTTTATCACTCCTCAGATGCTGCCTCACCCGTTGAGTAGTTCCAACATTTTCTGTTTTTATTTCAGATTTCCAGCATCCTCAGTAATTTGCCCTTCTACATATATTTCTGATTGTGTTATTTGTGCTGTACTGGGAGCTGTATTATCAGCAACAGCAACCTGCATTAATTTAGCGCCTTTAATGGAGTAAAATACTTCACAGCAGCGTTATCAAACAACATTCCACACCGAGCCACATAAGGAGATATTCGCACAGCAAAAGCTTGGGTAAATAGTTAAGTTTTAACGAGCATTTAAAGTAGGATATATAGGGAAAGCTCTCGGAGTAATGTACGATTGGGAGATTACAGAGATAGGGAGGAGTGAAGCCCCGGAGAAATTTGCAAACAAGGATGAGAATTTTAAAATCGAGGCATTGCTGGGCTGGGAGCCAATGGAGGTCAGCGAGCACAGTGGTGATGGGTGAATGGGACTTGGTGCGAGTTAGGCTGTGGGCAACGGAGAATTGGATGAGCTCAAGTTTATGTACGGTGGAAGGTGGGAGGCCAGCCAGGAGAGCATTGGAATAGTCAACTCTAGAAGTAACAAAGGAATGGAAGAGGATTTCAACAAGTTATGAGCTGAGGCAGGCGTGGCGACGGTTTTGTTACGGAGGTGGGAGTAGCCAGACTTGGTGACGGAGTGAATATATGGTTGGAAGCTCAATTTTGGTCAAATAGAACTCCAAAGTTGCGAACTGTTTGGTTCAGCTTCAGACTGTTGCCAGTGAGAGGGATGGAGTTGGTGGCTCGTGAATAGAGTTTGTGCTGATGACCGAAGACAATGGCCTTGGTCAACGCAATATTAATTTGGAGGAAGTTTCTGCTCATTCAGTACTGGATCTAGGACAAGCAGTGTGACAAACCAGAGACAATGGAGAGGTCAGAGTGAGGTAGTGTTGGGTGTCATCAGCGTAGATGTGGAACCTGATGCTGTATTCTCGGATGATATCGCCGAGGGGCCGCATTTAGATGATAATTAGGAGTGGGCCAAGGATAAATCCATCAGGGATTCAAGAGCTATCGTTGCAGAGCGGGAAGAGAAGCCATTGCAAGTGATTCTCTGGCTTCCAGGGATCTTTCCACCCAGCTGGATGACGGAGGAGAGGAGTTGGGGGAGGATGGTGTGGTCAACCGTGTCGAAGGCTGCAGACATTTCCAGAAGGATGAGAGGGATAGTTTGCCACGGTCCCAGACGCAAAGGATGGCATTTGTGATTTGGTGAGTGCAGTTTCCGCGCTATGATTATGGGGAGCATGCACTTTGTATTGTATTATTGGTTTTTAACTGTGGGTGAATTATGACACACTTATCGCTGTTCACATGGAGTTCTAATGTATTACTGACACTGTAACTGTGATGAACTATCACACTGTCATCACTGTGTACATGCAGTTCTACTGTGTTATTGACACTTACTGTGGGTGAATTTTCACACTGTTCTCACTGTGTACAGGGAGTTCTATTGTATTATTGACACTGTTACTGTGGGTGAATTCTCACATGGTATCACGGAGCACATTTAGTACAGTTGTCTGAAACATAGAAACATAGAACCATAGAAGATAGGAGCAGGAGCAGGCCATTCGGCCCCTCGAGCCTGCTCCGCCATTCAAAGAGATCATCGCTGTTCATCCAAACTCAGTATCCTGTCCCTGCCTTCTCCCCATATCCCTTGATCCCTTTAGCCTTAAGAAATATATCTAACTCCTTCTTGTATATATTTAATGAGTTGCCCTCAAATGTCGTCTGTGGTAGAGAATTCCACAGGTTCTCCACTCTCTGAGTGAAGAAATTCCTCCTCATCTCTGTCCTAAATGGCTTACCCCTTATCTTTAGACTGTGACCGCTGGTTCTGGACTCCCCCGCCATCGGGAACATCCTTCCTGCATCTAGCCTGTCCATTCTGCTGGATTTTTATAAGTTTCAATGAGATCCCCTCTCATTCTACTAACCTCCAGCGACTATAAGACCAATCGACCCAATAAGAACATAAGAACATAAGAATTAGCAGCAGGAGTAGGCCAATCGGCACCTCGAACCTGCTCCACCATTCAATAAGATCATGGCTGATCTGATCCTAACCGCTAATCCACTATCACAGAACCATCTCCTGAATCTAACAGAATTAGACACACGAAATAGGAGCAGGATCAGGCTACACGGCCCCTGGGCCCGCTCCGCTACCCACAGGGCCATGACCGATCCGAACCGAGACTCATGTCCAAATTCCTGCCCGCTCCCCATAACCCTTAACTCCCTTTACTTCTAGGAAACTGTCTATTTCTGTTTTAAATTTATGTAATGATGTAGCTTCTGCAGCTTTTTGGGGCAGCATATTCCATGGATCTACCACCCTCTGAGTGAAGTAGTTCCTCCTCATCTCAGTTTTGAAAGAGCAGCCCCTTATTCTAAGACTATGACTCCTAGTTCTAGTTTCACCCATCATCGGGAAAATCCTCCCCGCATCCAACCGATTCAATCCCTTCACAATCTTATATGTTTCACTAAGATCGCCTCTCATTCTTCTGAACTCCAATGAGTAGAGTCCCAATCTACTCAACCTCTCCTCATATGTCCATCCCCTCATCCCCGGGATTAACCGAGTGAACCTTCTTTGTACTGACTCGAGAGCAAGTATGTCCTTTCTTAAGTATGGACACCAAAACTGTACGGAGTATTCCAGGTGCGGTCTCACCAATACCTTGTACAACTGAAGCAATACCTCCCTATTTTTATATTCCAGCCCCCTAGCAATGAAAGCCAACATTCCATTGGCCTTCTTAATCACTTGCTGCACCTGCATACTAACCTATTGAGTTTCGTGCACCAGGGCCCCCAGATCCCTTTGTACTTCAGTACTTTCAGTTTCTTGCCATTAAGATAGTAAGTTGCTCTACGATTTTTCCTGCCAATGTGCATAACCTCACACTTTCCAGTATTGTATTCCATCTGCCAAATCTCTGCCCACTTACTTAGCCTGTCTATGTCCTCTTGCAGGTTTTTTATCTCCTCCTCACTCACTACTTTCCCTCCCATCTTAGTATCATCTGCAAACTTTGACATGTTACACTCGGTCCCCTCCTCCAAATCGTTAATATAGATTGTAAAGAGTTGGGGTCCCAGCACTGACCCCTGCGGAACACCACTAGTTACTGATTGCCAGTCTGAGAATGAACCATTTACCCCAACTCTCTGCCTTCTGTTAGATAGCCAATCCTCTACCCATGCCACAATATTACCTCCAATCCCGTGATTTATTATCTTAGCAATAATCTTCTGTGTGGCCCCTTGTCAAATGCCTTTTGGAAGTCTAAATACACTACTTCCACTGGTTCCCCTTTATCCACCCTATATGTTACTGCCTCAAAGAACTCCAGCAAATTTGTCAAACATGACTTTCCCTTCATATAACAATGCTGACTTTGTCCTATTAAATTATGATTATCCAAATGTCCTGTTACTGTCTCCTTAATAATGGACTCCAAAATTTTACCTACCACAGACGTTAGGCTAACCGGTCTATAGTTTCCAGCCTCATACATCATTCCTGCCATCCCAGGTATCAGTCTGATGAATCTTCGCTGCACTCCCTCCATGGCAAAAATATCCTTCCTCAGATAAGGCGACCAAAACTGCACACAATACTCGGAGTGGTCCCAGGAAGGCCCTGTACAACTGCAGCAAGACATCCCTGTTCCTGTACTCGAATCCTCTCGCTACGAAGGCCAACATACCAATTGCGTTCTTATTCGCCTGCTGCACCTGCATGCTTACCTTCAGTGACTCGTGTATAATGACACCCTGGTCTCGTTGCAGTTCCCCTTCTCCCAATTTTTTGCCGTTCAGATAATAATCGGTCTTCCTGTTTTTGCCAACAAAGTGGATGACCTCGCATTTATCCACATTATACTGCATCTGTCATACATCTGCCCTGTAGTGTCCGTGTGTAGATAAAGACACTGAAGACAGGAGTTGGTTCATAGGTATTTACTAAGCAAGTCTGGGGGGGGGGGTTTCTAAAGGATATACACAATACACAGGCTTATATAGCCCAAGTGGTAATTACCGGCATTACGCACACCTGGGGCTCTTAAAGGCACATACACCATAATTGCTCTTAAAGGCACATACACCACAATTCCTCCCCTTCCAGCTAACTAGTACATCATATTTTAAGTAATTATTAATTGCATGTTATATGCAAAATAATATACATTGCTGTATTAATTAATTATAAGTTAGTCTCTCAGGAGGCTTCCTGACTCGGTCCGGATAACGCCTCGGGGGTGTAATAGTTTCTGGTGGTGTAGTAGGTTCTTCTGGCAAGGCTGATTCGGCTTGAAGGCCAGTGTTGGGTTCATCGGGCTCCAGTATCACCGGATCGGAGGTAGATATGGGTGTCTCTACTTCATCGTTAGATGTATAGAGTGGTGGTGTAGGTTGTCCCTTTCGGATGACTTGATGATTTGGTCAGCAAGGCGCCTTATTATGCTGTCTCCAATGTCCACGGTATACATCAGTGGTCCTAATCATGTGCAGATAGTTCCAGGCTGCCATTTCTCGGTACGGTAGTCCCGGGCCAAAACCGGTTGGCCTATCTGGTAGGCCCTAGTTGGCCTTTCATTCATGCCCTGAAACTGCCGGTTCTCCACGTCCCTTCGGATGTTGGGCTTGACCAAATCCAGCCGGCATCTTAGTTTTCTATTGTAGAACATCATGGCGGGAGTTTGGTTAGTAACCATATGCGTTGCATTCCTATATGCAAATAAGAAGTTATCCACCTTGTGCTGAAGTTTTATGTCTTCATTACCCATGGCGTTGATGGCCTTCTTGAAGGTCTGGACAAACCTTTCAGCCAATCCATTTGTGGCGGGATGGTATGGGACGGACGTGTCGTGCTTTACCCCATTGTTCTTTAAGAACTTTCTGAATTCTTCGGACACAAATTGCGGTCCATTATCAGAACATATCTGCTCCGGCAGCCCATTCCTGGCAAATATGGTCCTTAGTACTGTGATGGTTTTTTCCGTGGTGGTGGAGGACATCTTTATTACCTCCGGCCACTTGGAGTGTGCATCAACTGCGATTAAGAACATTGAGTCCATAAATGGACCAGCAAAGTCAATGTGCACCCTTTGCCAGGGAGATGAGGGCCACTCCCATGGATGTAGAGAGGCCTGTGGCGAAGCATTTTGGACCTTCTGGCATCCTAGGCAGCTCTTGGTCATGTCTTCGATGTCTCCATCGATACGTGGCCACCATAAAAACGCCCTAGCTAGGTTCTTCATTTTCACTCCACCCAGATGCCCCTCGTGAAGCTCCTTTAGCACTTTATCCTGGAGTTTGGGTGGAATCACCACTCTGGATCCACACATCAAGGTTCCTCGGCACACTGACAGCTGTTCTCTTCTTTGCGAGAATGCTGGCAACAGTGGTTCGCCATGTGCTGGCCATCCCTTCACTGTTAAATCGTAGACCCGTGAGAGAGTAGGGTCATTTCTTGTCTCCCTTTCAATGGCAGAATTTGTCACTGGTAGACATTCCACTATGGTAGAGTGGAATATCTCTACTGGGTCTACTGTCGGTGCCTCGTCTATCGTTGGCAACGGTAGGCGTGATAAACCGTCAGCATTCCCATGCTGTTTTGACCCTTTGTATTCAATGTTGTATTGGTGTGCCCCTAGAACAAGGGACCACCTCTGTAGTCTTTGTGCCGTCATAATGGGGACACCTTTTTTAGGGTTGAATATGGAGATGAGGGGTTGATGGTCAGTCAGCAAGGTAAATTTTTGTCTGTGTAGGTAATGGTTGAATTTCTTCACTCCCCACACCAGGCTGAGTGCTTCCCTGTCTATCTGGGCATAGTTACGCTCAGCTGAGTTCAATGAGCGTGATGCAAAAGCTGTCGGCCGTTCCGAGCCATCAGGGAATCTATGGGACAATACCGCTCCTATGCCATAAGGGGATGCATTGCACGCCAGTCTGATTGGTAGTGATGGGTTGTAATGAGCCAAAATTTTCTCGGATGTGATTAAGTCTTTACATTTATGGAAGGCACGTTTACAGTCTTCGTTCCATTTCCAAATCACTCCTGTCTGTAGAAGATCATTAAGAGGGTGTAGAATAGTTGATAAGTTCGGTAAAAATTTATGATGGTAATTTATTAATCCCAGGAATGACCTAATTGTGAAACATTTTCAGGTGCTGGGGCTTTTATAACTGCTTCAATTTTTTCAGGTGACTTATGCAACCCTTCCTTATTAATTTTGTGGCCACAATATGATATCTGATTTTGGAAAAATTCGCACTTGGGGCGATTTGCTCGTAGGCCCCATTCTTTCAGCCTAGTGAGCACCTGCTCCAAATTGGCAAGGTGCTCGTTGTCGTTTTCTCCTGTTATAAGGATGTCGTCTAGGTAGCATTGAGTCCCCGGAATCCCTTGCAGGACTTGCTCCATAGCTCTTTGCCAGATAGCTGGAGCTGATGCTATTCCAAAAACCAGTCGATTGTACTGGTACAGGCCTTTGTGTGTGTTTATTGTGAGATACTTTTTAGAGGTCTCCTCAACCTCCATCTGTAGATATGCCTGTGCCAAGTCAATTTTTGTGAAACGTTTCCATCCGGATAGTGAGACAAAAATATCTTCTATCCTCAGAAGAGGACACTGTACCGTGTGAAGGACCGGGTTTACAGTCACCTTAAAGTCCCCACAGATGCGAATTTTTTTCTGTTCCTCAGAGTTATTTTTCAATGTTTTTTTCATGACTGGAACGATGGGTGTTGCCCATTCGCTCCAATCTATTTTGGATAATACGCCTGCCTTTTCCAAATTCTTCAGCTCTGCCTCGACTGCTGGACGTATTGCGTATGGCACCGGTCTTGCCTTAAAAATTTTTGGAATTGCGGTATCTTCCACTTTTATTGAGGCGGTGATGCCTTTCAAGGTTCCTAGTTTCTCTTGAAACACTTCTTTGGCGTTGGCCAAGGTGTCTTTTAATCGTTCAGGTATGATGTAATCACTGTTTTTTTCCTTCCTGTTTACCATCAGTGCCTGAATGGAGTGCCAGTCTAAACGTATCTTCCTTATCCATTCACGTCCCAACAACGGTGGACCACCATCTTCTAGAATGTATAAATACAACTTTTGTATTTCTTTGCCATTGTATAACACAGGCACCCTTATTTTTCCTTTGGGGTAGACTTTCTGCCCCGTATATGTTTTTAAGATAATGGATGTATCTTTTAGAGGTATATATGAAAATAGCCTCTCGTAATCTCGTCGATTTATTACAGTTAGAGCTGATCCTGTATCTAGCTCCATTTTAACTGGGGACCCTGCTATTGTGAGGGTAACCCAAATGGTTTGGTAATCCTCTTTGGCAAGTACATTATGTAATTTGAGACAGTTTAGTCACTTGTTTCCGGAGTCGCTATCGCTATTCTGGTCTTCGGAGCTATTGTCCGTCATCATTTGTACCTTCCTGTACTTTTCTTTATTGATTTTTTGTTTTCTGCCAGTGGATTTATTTTGTCCAGATTGGCATACCCGTGCAATGTGTCCAATCTTACCACATTGCCTGCAAGCTTTGCCCTTGAACCAGCAGTCCCTCTGCTTGTGGGTGGATCTGCCGCAGCGATAACATCTTCCAAACTCCTGTGTCATTTTATGGGTGCCGAAGTCCTGTGTCTCTGTTTGTATCTCTGCAGTTCCTTTTGCTGCTGCTTCGCATGATACAGCCATACTGAAAGCTTTGTCCAATGTTAAATCTTTTTCAGAAAGCAGTCTTTTTTGTGTTCCTCCACTTAAGAGACCGCAAACAAATTTGTCTCGAAGATAATCCGATAGTCCTGCGCCGAATTGGCAGTACTTTGATAGCTTTCTTAATTCGGTTAGGTAATCAGCGTTACTTTCATTCTTGTGTTGATTTCTCTTGAAGAACTTGAATCGTTCCGCTATCAGCAGCAGTGTTGGGATTAAATGCTCCTGCAGGGTATCAACAATTTCTTTAAAAGTCTTGGCCTTTGGTTTGGCTGGAGTGATTAAATTTCGTAACAGCCCGAATGTCTTCACGCCCATTAAGTTCAGAAGTACTGAAGCTTTTTTTTCATCTGTTATTCCATTTGCAGTGCAATAAACCTCCACTCTTTCCACGTATGTGGTCCAATCTTCTATTTCGCCACCAAAAGCCTCAATATTACCTGATTTAGGCATTTCAGAAAAGATATGGCGCTTCCCGCGCTTTTTTTTTTTTTCTCTCTGTAGCAACGATATGGCGCTTCCCGCGCTTTCCCGCCGCTGCTACCGATAACAACGCTGTTTTACTGTGGTTTCCGTTTATTCACTGTTGGAGACTCGTTCCCCATGGAGGTCTAAACGCTGACCTGCTTGCCGTGCCGGCCGTCTCTCGAGTGCACCCTCCCAGTCCGTTATTGCTTGCCTCCGATTTCACTGCCTGTCTCAGCTGTAGAACCCGCCGCTGGAGCTCCAGCCTGATGCCCAGGAAGGATTAACGCAGTACCTGTCACCAGCTTGGCCAGCTGGTGAAACCACAGTTTCTCTTACTTCCTTGAGTCTTCTGGACGCTGGAGGAATCGATGTCCTTGAGGTGCTGCCGAATTGCAGGTAAGTCCGTTTCCACTTCATCGCCACTGTAGTGTCCGTGTGTAGATAAAGACACTGAAGACAGGAGTTGGTTCATAGTTATTTACTAAGCAAGTCTGGGGGGGGTTTCTAAAGGATATACACAATACACAGGTTTATATAGCCCAAGTGGCAATTACCGGCATCACACACACCTGGGGCTCTTAATGGCACATACACCATAATTGCTCTTAAAGGCACATACACCACATGCGCAATCACCCCACCTGTCCAAATTATACTGGAGTTACTCAGCTTCATCCTCACAGCACACACGCCCACCCAGCTTTGTGTAGTCTTCAAACTTGGAGATATTAGATCCTGTTCCATCGTCTAGATCATTAATATATATTGTGAATAGCTGGGGTCCTAGCACTGATCCCAGTGGAACCCCACTTGTCACTGCCTGCCACTCGGAAAAATAGCTGTTTATTCCAACTCTTTGCTTCCTGCCTGCCAGCCAGTTTTCTATCTAAGTCGGTATCTTACCTCCAATCCCATGTGCTTTAACTTTACATGCTAATCTCTTATGCGGGACCTTATCGAAAGCCTCCTGAATGTCCAAATACACCACATCCACTGGTTCTCCCTTATCTATTCTACCAGTTACATGCTCAAAAAATCCCAGTAGATTATTCAAGCATGATTTACCTTTTGTAAATCCATGTTGACTTTGTCCGATCCTGTCACTGGTTATCAAGTGCTCTGCTATTACATCTTTTATAATGGACTCTAGCATTTTCCACACTATTGATGTCAGGCTTACCGGTCTGTAATTACGCGTTTTCTCTCTACCACCTTTTTTGAATAGTTGGGTAATTTTACCTACACTCCAATCCATGGGAACTGTTCCAGAATCTATAGAATTTTGGACGATGACCAGCAATGCATCTACTATTTCTAGGGCCACTTCTTTAAGTACACTAGGATGTAGATTATAAGGCCCTCGGGATTTATCAGCCTTCAATTCCGTCAATTTCCTTAACACCATTTCCCTACAAATACTGATATAATTCAGTCCCTTCCTCTCATTAGACTCTGTGTTCCCCGACATCTCTGGGAGGTTATTTGTGTCCTCCTTTGTGAAGACGGAACCAAAGCATGTATTTAATTGGTCAGCCGTTTATTTGTTCCCCATTATAGTTTCCCTGATTCTGACTGCAAGGGACCTATGCTTGACTTTACCAATCTTATTTTCTTCACATATCTATGGAAGCATTTACAGTCAGTTTTTATTTTCCCAGCAAGCTGACTCTCATACTCCATTTACCTCCTCTTAATTAATCCCTTTGTCATCCGTTGCTGAATCCTAAACTGCTCCCAATCCTCAGGTTTGCTTCCTTTTCTTGCCAATTTATATGTCCTCTCCTCGGATCTTATGCTGTTCGTAATTCCCCTTCTTAGCCACAGTTGAGTCACCTTTTTTGTTTTATTTTTATGCCAAACATGGATTAACAAAATTCTGTAGTTCCATGCGATCTTTAAATGTTTGCCATTGCCTATCCACCGTCAACCTTTAAGTAACATTCCCCAACCCATCCTACCCAACTCGCCCCTCATACCATCATAGTTTCCTTAATTTCAATTCAGGACCCTAGCCTCTGAGTCAAATACTTCACTCTCCATCTTACTGAAGAATTCTTTCATATTATCATCACACCACCCCAAGGGACCTCGCAAAACTAGATTGCTAATTAATCCTTTCTCATTACATAATACCCAGTCTAAAATAGCCTGATCTCTGGTTGGTTCCTCAACATATTGGTCCAGGAAAACATCCCGTATACACTCCAGGAATTCCTCCTCCAGTGTATTGTTTCGAATTTTGTTAGCCCAATATATATGTAGATTAACCTCACCCATGATGACTGCTGTGCTCTGATCACACGCATCTATAATTTCCCGATTAATGCCATCCCCAAACTCGGCATTATGGTTTGGGGTTCTGTATACAACTCCCACTAACGTTTTCTGCCCCGTGGTATTTCTCAGCTCTACCCATACAGATTCCACATCATCGGAGCTAATATCCTTCCTTACTATTGTGTTAATTTCCGCTTTAACCAGCAATGCTACCACACATTCTTTTCCTTTTTGCCTGTCTTTCCTGAATTTTGAAAACCCCTGGATTTTGAGTTCCCAGCCTTGGTCACCCTGGAGCCATGTTTCCGTAATCCCAATCATATCATATCCATTTACATCTGTAATTTCCCAAATCTCCCACAGTGCAGTTTTCTGCTCTCAGTCTCTGACTCTCACTGGTTCAGCTTGGCTCCCTCTTCCACATTCTGCTGCTGTCTTGAATAGGCGCCAATCACCAGGAGCAGGGGAGCTGAGACGTCACTTGTAAATTGGGTGAGGCTTCCCGTGTATAATAGTAAACATTTCTGCACAGCACAGTGCGGTCTACATAGACCGGGATTAAACAGAGTGGACTTGAACAGAGTGTTTAATTTGGGAATTTGAAATGAGTGGGAATATCTAGTAAGCTTTGATAAATAGGATCTGTAAAAAGTGTTACTCAGTTCAAGGTTTTGGTATTAAACTATAACTTTAAAAACTGTAGTTAGCAGAAGCTGTTGCCAGTGGCGGTTAACTGTCAGTCAGCATTAAGTGTTTGTCTTGAATAGACGCTGATCACCAGGAGTAGGGGAGCCGAGTCCTCACTTGTGAATTGAGTGAATTTCGAAAGAATGGAAATTTGGAATAAAGCAGGAAGGAGTTGTTGCTTTTTGCCTACACTACTTGTATTGCTTTATGTTGCAGGTAGATATTAAATGTCAGTTCCCTTAACTTAATCTAGAAACTACACTGTAATCTATGTTACCTAAATACAAATTTAATTAAATGTAATTAAATAACACAATGTCATACAGGGATGTTAGTGCAGGCGGTGTGCCACAACTGCAGCATGTGGGAGTTTGTGGGGAGTATTGTGGACCTGTACAACCACGTTTGCATTAAGCACCTGCATCGTCAGGAACTTCAGCTCAGAGTTTCTTAGCTGGAATCTGAGGTGCAGACATTGCAGGGCATCAGAGATAGGGAGCGTTACCTCGACACTTTGATCCAGGAGGCAGTCACAACCCTTAGGTTAGGTAGAGGTACATGCCTGGTTAGTGGTCAGGGACAGAAGGGTGTGACTGTTACTCAGGCAGGTAAGGGGACCCCAGTTGCAGTGCTGGAGGAGCCTCAGCCTCTCCCTTGCCCAACAGGTATGGGGTCCTTGCTGAGTGTGTGGACGACGGAAAAGCCTGAAGGATGGAGGAGCAAGCTGAACATGGCACCATGATGCAGGAGGCCATTCAAGTGGAGAGAGTATCAGTGACTGTAGTTGTGGTAGGGGACAGTATAGTCAGGGGGATAGATACTGTTCTCTGCAGCCACGACCGAAATTACCGAAGGTTGGGTTTCCTACCCAGTACCAGGATAAAGAAATCTCCTCACGGCTGGAGAAGAACGTGGAGTAGGAGAGGGAAGGATCCAGTTGTCGTGCTCCACGTAGGAACCAACGACATGGGTAGCATAAGTAATGAAGGAGTTCTGCTGAGTTAGTTTATGGAGCTAGGATTCTAATTAAAAAGTAGAACCTCAAAGCTAATAATCTCTGGATGGTTACCTGATCCACGCACAAATTGGCTTAGGGAAAAGCAGATAAGAGTTTTAAATGAGTGGCTCAAAGAAGGGGTTTCAGTTCATGGGGAACTGGCACCAGTACTGGGGATTGAGGGCGCTGTTCTGCTGGGATGGGTTTCACTAAAACCGGGCTGGGACCAATGTCCCGGTGAACTGAATAACTAGGTCAGTAAACAGGGCATTAAACTAATGAAAGGGTGGGGGGTGGTCGGATTCAGGAACGAGTACATTTAAAAACATTGAGAGAAATGACAAGGATCTAGAGCAGAGTAGAGCTTTGGGTAAATACAAGCAGTGTGGGTCAGGAAGGGAAAGAGAGAGCAACAAAGGTAATAAGGCTTCAGTGACTAAGGTGAGAGCAGGGAAATATAGAAATAAGTCAAAGCTAAAGGCACTTTATCTGAAAGCGCGAAGCATTTGCAACAAAATAGATGAATTAATAGCGCAGATAGAAATTAACCAGTTTGATCTATTAGCCATAACAGAGAGGTATTTGCAAAGTAGCCAAGGTTGGGAACGAAATATTCCAGGATGCATATCTTTCAGCAGAGATAGGCAAAGTGGAAAAGGAGGAGGGGTAGCCCTGATAATAAAGGATGCGAAGAAGACAGTAGAGAGAAAGGATCATAGCTCTGAAAATCTAGAAGTAGAATCAGTTTGGGTGGAGCTGAGAAACAGCAAGGGGCAGATAACATTGGTGGGAGTTGTTTGTAGGCCTCCAAAAAATAGTTGTAATGTAGGGCAGCGTATAAATCAGGAAATTGGAGCCGCAAGTAACAAGGGCACTATAGCAATCATGGGGGAATTTAATCTACTTATAAACCAAATTTGCAGTAATAGTGTGGAGGACGAATTCATGGAATGTATGCAAGATAGTTTTACGAATTTACAAACATGCGAATTAGTAGCAGGAGTAGGTCGCTCGGTCCCTCGACCCTGCTCCGCCATTCAATAAGATCATGGCTGGTCTGATTGCTCTGCATTACTGTCTACCCCGACAACCTTTCACCTCTTTGCTTATCAATAATCTATCTACCTCTGCCCTAAAAAAATTCGATGGTTCTCCTTCGACCGCCCTCTTTGGGCAGAGCTAAGAAGCAGCAAGTGGCAGAATACATGGGTGGGAGTTTTTTTTATCGGCTCCCAAACAGTAGTTGTAATGTAGGGCAGAGTATAAATCAGGAAATTAGAGGATGCATGTAACAAGGATAATACAGTAGTCATGGGGGTTTTTAATCTATGTATAAACCAAATCAGTATGTTGGGAAACCAACTAGGGAACAGGCCACATTAGATCTAGTATTGTGCAATGAGGAAGGGAAAATGAATAACCTTGTAGTAAAGGGGCATTTAAGAAAGAGTGACCACAATATGATAGAATTTTATTTTGAGTCTAAAAGTGATTTATTTAAATACGAAACTAGGATCTGAAATCTAAACACAGCAAACTATGTAGGTATGAGGGGCGATTTGGCTCAGATAGATTGGGAAACTACATTACAACCTATGATGGTAGAGAAGCAATGGCTCGCATTTAAATAATTAATACATGCTTTACAACAAATTTCCATTGCTTTAAGGCACAAGACACCCACAGATAAAGTGGTGCAACCATGCCCGACAAGAGATGTTAGAGATAGTACAAGATCAAAGGAAGAGCTTCAAAATCTTGCAAAAAAGCGTAAACAACGAGGATTGGGTGGTTTATAGAATTCAGCAAAGGAGTACCAAAACACTGATAAAGCAAGGGAAAATAGAATATGCGAGTAAACCAGCGATAAAAACTGACTGTAAAATCTTCTACAGGTATGCAAAAAGGTACAGATTAGCAAACGTAAATGTGGGTCCCTTACAGGCTGTGACAGGATAAATTATAATGGGAAATGAGTAAATGGCAGAGAAATTAAACAAATACTTTCTGTCTGTCTTCATGTCAGAAGACATAAAAAGCTCCTCGGAAATAATGGAGAATCACGGCTCTAGTGAGAATGAGGAACTGAAACAAATTAATATTAGTAAAAGAATGGCAGCGAATGGCAGCACGGTGGCATAGTGGTTAGCACTGTTGCCTCACAGCGCCAGGGACCCGGGTTCGAATCCGGCCTCGGGCGACTGTCTGTGTGGAGTTTGCACATTCTCCCCGTGTTTGCGTGGGTTTCCTCCGGGTGCTCCAGTTTCCTCCCACAGTCCAAAGATGTGCGGGTTAGGTTGATTGGCCATGATAAATTGATGCTTAGTGTTAGGGGGATTAAATACGTGGGTTACAGGGATAGGGTGGGATATGTGTTGGTGTAGGGGTTACGGGGATCGGGTGGGATATGTGTCGGTGCAGGCTCGATGGGCCGAAATGGCCTCTATCTGCACTGTGGGGTTTCTGTGATTCTGTGAATAGTAGGGGAGAGATTAATTGGAATGAAAGCCGGTAAAATCCCTGGATCTGATGGCATACATCCTAGGGTTATGAAGTAGGTAGCTATATTGGTTGTCATTTTCCAAAATTCCATAGAGTCTAGAACGGTTCCCATGGATGGGAAGGTTGCAAATGGAACCACACTATTTAAGAAAGGATGGCGAGAGCAAACGGGGAACTATAGATCAGTTAGCCTGACATCAGTAGTAGGGGAAATGCTAGAATCTATTATTAAAGACGTGATAACAGGGCAATTAGAAAAAAATAATCCGATTGGGCAGAGTCAACATGGATTTAACATGCATACCACGAAAGTGCAATCGTGTTTGACAAATCTGTTTTTGGAGATTGTAATGAGTAGAATAGATACGGGGCAACCAGCGGATGTGATGTATTTGGAATTTCAAAAGGCAATCGATAAGGTGCCACACAAGAGGTTATTAAACAAAATTAGTGTAAATGGGAATGGGGGTAATATATTATCGGGAAAAATAGGGACATTGGCAAAGGAGGAACTGACGCAAATCAATATCTCTAAGGATATGGTGTTAAGGAAGCTAAAGGGATTGAAGGTGGACAAATCCCCAGGGCCTGATAACATGCATCCTAGGGTACTGAAGGAGGTGGCCCTAGAGATAGCGGATGCACTAAGGATGATTTTTCAGAATTCATTAGACTCGGGAACAGTGCCGATGGATTGGAGGGTAGCTAACGTTACCCCACTATTCAAAAAGGGGGGTAGGGAAAAAGCAGGTAATTACAGACCTGTAAGCCTTACATCAGTTGTGGGCAAAATGCTGGAGTCCATCATTAAGGATGAAATAGCGGAGCACTTAGCAAATGGGGACAGGATAGGACAGAGTCAACATGGATTTACAAAGGGTAAATCGTGCTTGACTAATCTATTGGAATTTTTTGAGGGAGTAACTGGTAGAATAGATGGGGGAGAGCCAGTAGATGTGGTGTACCTGGACTTCCAAAAGGCCTTCGATAAGGTCCCACATAAAAGATTAGCATGGAAAATTGAGGCTCATGGGATAAAGGGGAAAGTTTTGGCGTGGATAGGGAACTGGCTGTCAGATAGAAAACAGAGAGTTGGAATAAACGGCTCATTTTCTGAATGGCAGGCAGTAACAAGTGGGGTACCACAGGGATCTGTCCTGGGCCCCCAGCTGTTCACAATTTACATTAATGACCTGGATCAGGGAGTCGGATGCAGCATTTCCAAATTTGCAGACGACACTAAACTAGGAGGGGGGGTGGGCTCAGAGGAAGAGACCAGGAAGCTCCAGAGCGATTTGGACAGACTGGGCGATTGGGCGGATAAATGGCAGATGCACTATAATGTGGACAAGTGCGAAGTTATCCACCTTGGGTGCAGGAACGGGAGGGCAAATTATTATTTAAATGGCAATAGATTGGGAGAGGGGGAAGTACAGAGAGACCTGGGTGTTCTTGTACACCAGTCACTGAAGGCGAGCATGCAGGTGCAACAGGCGGTCAAGAAGGCAAACGGTATGCTGGCCTTCATAGCAAAAGGGTTAGAATACAGGAACAGGGATACCTTGCTGCAGCTGTACAGGGCACTGGTGAGACCACACCTCGAGTACTGTGTACAGTTTTGGTCGCCTCATCTGAGGAAGGATGTTCTTGCCATGGAGGGGGTGCAGCGGCGATTCACCAGGCTGATACCAGGAATGGCGGGAATGACCTATGAGGAGAGACTATGTAGTTTAGGGATGTACACACTGGAGTTTAGAAGATTGAGAGGGGACCTCATAGAAGTGTATAAAATTCTGACAGGTCTAGACAGACTGGATGCAGAAGGAATGTTTCCCTTGGCGGGTGAGAACAGAACTAGAGGACATAATTTAAGGATAAGGGCTAAACCATTTAGGACAGAGATGAGGGGGAATTTCTTCACTCAGAGAGTGGTGAACCTGTGGAACTCATTGCCACAGAGGGCAGTGTACGCCAGCTCATTAAATATATTTAAGAGGGAATTAGATATATTTCTACGGGCAAAAGGGGTTAAGGGTTACGGAGAGAAGGCGGGGACGGGATACTGAATTAAAGGATCAGCCATGATCTCATCGAATGGCGGAGCAGGCACGAAGGGCCGAATGGCCTACTCCTGCTCCTATCTTCTATGTATCTATGTATCTATGTATTAGCATGGATTGTGGATTGGTTAACGGCCAGAAAATAGAGAGTAGGAATGAATGGGTCATTTTTGGGTTGGCCGGCCACTGTAACTGATGTTTCGGCTTCAGCTATTCTAAATCTACATCAATAATTTGGATGAGGGATCAAATGTAATATATTCAAGTTTACTGATGATACAAAGCTGGTTGAGAATGTGAGGAGGATGCAAAGTCGCTTAAGCTGGATATAGACAGGCTAAGTGAGAGGGTACAAAGATGGAAAATGGAATTTAATGTGGAGAAATGTGAAGTTATCCACTTTGGTAGGAAAAATAGAAAAGCAGAATATTTTTTAAATGGTGAGAGATTGGAAAATGTTCGTGTTCAGAGGGAACTGGGCGTCCTTGTACACCAATCGCTGAAAGTTAACATGCAGGTACAGCAAGTAATTAGGAAAGTAAATGATATGTTGGCCATTATTATAAGATGATTTCAGTATAAAAGTAAAGACGTCATATTCCAATTATATAGTGCCCTGGTGAGAGCACAGCTAGGGCACTGTGTACAGTTTTGGGCTCCTTACCTAAGAAAGGATACAGTTGCCATAGAGGGAGTGCAATGAAGGCTCACCAGCTTGGTTCCTGGGATGGGGGGATTGAGTACACTATGCATTTATGCGCTAGAGTTTAGAAAAATGAGAGGTGATCTCACTGAAACATACAACATTCTTACAGGGCTTGACAGGGTAGATGCAGCGCAGATGATTCCCCAGGCTGGGGTGTCTAGAACCAGTGGTTACCATCTCTGAATAAGGCGTCGGCCTATATGACTGTGATGAGGAGGCATTTCTTCACTCAGCGGGTTGTGAATCTTTGGAATTCTCTATCCTAGAGAGCTGTGGCGGCTCAGTCGTTGAATATATTCAAGACAGATCGATACATTTTTGAATAATAAGGGAATCAATGGATATGGGGACAGTGCAGAAAAAGAGTTGAGGTACAAGATCAGCCATGATGTTATTGAATGGTGGAGCTGGCTCGAAGGGCCAAATGGCCAACTCCTGCTCCTCTGTTCTTATATTGTTATTTTCTGACAGTTCTAAATTGCCCGCTGCTGAGACGGGGAGTTCCCATCTTCAATCATTGAGTGAGGCTGCATAAATGAGTCACAAAGTTTTGAGTTCAATATCAATTCTGAAACTTTTGTTTTATTCATTCATGGGATGTGGGCGTCGCTGGAAAGGCCAGCATTTATTGCCCATGCATAGTTGCCCTTGAGAAGGTGGTGGTGACCCACCTTCTTGAACCGCTGCTGTCATGCTGTGAAGGTTTCCCACAGTGCTGTTAGGAAGAGAGTTCCAGGATTTTGACCCAGCGACGATGAAGGAACGGCAATATATTTCCAATCACGATGGTGTGTGACTTGGAGGTGACCTTGAAGGTGGTGTTCCCATGCGCCTGCTGCCCTTGTGCTTCTAGGTGATAGAGGTCACGGGTTTCGGAGATGCTGCCGAAGAAGCCTTCTTACACCGGTGGTGGAGCGATTGAATGCTTAATGTGGTGGGTCAAGTGGGCTGCTTTGTCTTGTATTGTGTCGAGCTTCTTTACTATTGTTGGAGCTGCACTCAACCAGGCTTGTGGCGAGTATTCCATCACACTCCTGACTTGTGCCTTGTGGATGGTGGAAATGCTTTGGGGAATCAGGAGGTAAGGCACTCGCTGCAGAATACCCAGCCTCTGACCTGCTCTTGTTGCCGCAGTATTTCTGTGGTCAGTCCAGTTAAGTTTCTGGTCAATGGTAACCCCCAGGATATTGAAAGTGGGGGATCCCGCGATGGTAATGCTGTTGAATGTCAAGGGGAGGTGGTTAGACGCTCGATTGTTGGAGATAATCATTGCCTGGCCCTTGTGTGGCGCAAATGTTAATTGCCACTTATCAGCCGAAGCCTGAATGGCGTCCAGGTCTTACTGCATGCGGGCATGGACTGCTTCATTATCTGAGGAGTTGTGAATGGCACTGAACACTGTGCAGTCATCAGCGAATATCCCCATTTCTAACGTTATGTTGGAGGGAAATACATTGATAAAGCAGCTGAAGATGGTTGGGCCTAGGACACAGCCATGAGTAACTCCTGTAGTGATATGCTTGGGCTGTGATGATTGACCTCCAACTACCACAACCATCTTCCTTTGTGCTTGGTGTGACTCCAGCCAGTGGTGAGTTTTCCTCCTGATTACAATTGACTTAAGTTTTACTGGGGCTCCTTGGAGCCAGACTCGGACAAATGCTGCCTTGATGTTAAGGGCAGTCATTCTCACATCACCTCTGGAATTCAGCTCTTTTGTCCATGTTTGGACCAAGGCTGTAATGAGGTCGGGAGCTGAGTGGTCTTTGTGGAACCCAAATAGGGCATCAGTGAGCAGGCTATTGGTGAGTACGTGCCGCTTGATAGCACTGTCGGTGACACCTTGCCTCCCTTTGCTGATGATTGAGAGTAAACTGATGGGGCAGTGATTGGTCAGATTGGATTAATCCTACTTTTTGTGGACAGGGAATACCTCGGCAGTTTTCCACATTGTTGGATAGATGCCAGTGTTGTCGTGGTACTGGTACAGCTTGGCTAGGGGCGCGGTTTGTTCTGGAGCACAAGTCTTCAGCATGAGAGCCCGGATGTTGTCGGGCCCACAGTCTTTGATGTATCCACTGCACTCAGCCGTTTCTTGATTTCACGTGGAGTGAATTGGCTGAGCAATGGCTTCTGTGGTGGTGGGGACGTCAGAAACAGACCGATATAGATCATCAAGTCGGCGCTTCTGGCTGAAGATGGTTGCATATGCTTCAGCTTTGCATTTTTCACTCACGTGCTCATCTCTATCATCATTGAGAATGGGGACATTCATGGAGCCGCCTCCTCCCTTTAGTTGTTTTATGGTCCACCACCATTCAAAACTGGATGTGGCTGAACTGCCGAGCTTTGATGTGATCCGTTGATTGTGGATCATTAGCTCTGTCAATAGCTTGCTGCTTTTGCTTTTTAGCATGCATGTAATCCTGTGTTTCAGCTTCCCCAGCTTGGCACCACATTTTAGGTACGCCTGGTGCTGCTCCTGGCATGCTCTTCTACACTCCTTATTAAACCAGTGTTGGTCCCCTGGCTTGATGTTAATGGTAGATTGAGGGACACACCGGGCCATAAGGTTACAGATTGTGGTGGAATACAATTCTGCTGTTGCTGATAGCCCACAGCGCCTCGAGGATGCCCAGCTTTGAGCTGCTAGATCTGTTCTGAATCTATATCATTTAGCACGGTGGTAATGCTACACATCACGATGGAGGATACCCTCAGTGTGAAGACGGGACTTCGTCTCCACAATGGCTTTGAGGTGGCCACTGCAACAAATGCTTTCCTGGACAGATGCATCTGCGCCAGGTAAATTGGGGAGGGCGAGCTCAAGTAGATTATTCCCTTGTGTTGGTTCTCCCTCCACCTGTCACAATCCAGACTGGCATTTATGTTCTTCAGGTAGTGGTGCTACCGAGTTTGAAGTCCCCCACCCAGAGTACATTCTGTGCTCTTGCTGCTCTCAGAGCTTCTTCCAAGTGGTGTTCAACATGGAGGAGTGCTCATTCTTCAGCTGAAGGAGAGCAGTAAGTGGTAATCTCAAGGAGGTTTCATTTTCCGTGCCTGACCTGAAGCCATAAGACTTCCTGGGGTCCGATTTCAATGTTGTGGGATCCTTACCGACGGTATACCACCCTGGTGGTTATGTCCTGCTGCTGGGACAGGACAATCCCAGGGATTGTGATGGAGGAGTTTGGGACATTGAGGAATTTGGGATATTGGCTGAAACGTAGGGTTCTCTGAGTATGACGATGTCAGGCTGTTGCTTGACTGGTCTGTGGGACAGCTCTCTCAATTTTGGCACAAATCACCAGATGTTGGTGAGGATGAATATGCAGGGTCGACTGGGCTGTGCTGGGTGTCCACAGCCGATGCCGAGGCCGGTTTTAATCTTATTATTTCTCACAGTTTCTTATTTGCAACTGAGTTGCCAGGGCATTTCAGAGGGAATTTAAGAGTCAATCACATTGCTGTGGGTCTGGAGTCTCTTATAGGCCAGCACAGGTAATAATGACAGTTTTCCTTCCCTAAAGGACATTCGTGAGCCACATGTGTTATTATAACAATCTGGTACTTTGTCAGCTTTACTGATGCGAGCCTTTTATTCCAGATTTATTTAATTGATTGCATTTAAATTCCCCAGCTGCCGTGGTGGGTTTTGAACTCATATCTCTGGATCATTAGTTCAGGCCTCTGGATTAGCAGTCCAGTAACATTATCACTACGTTACCATTCACGATCATTTATCCCACCAGTGCTGTGCAGTACTGAGCAAGTGCTGCATTGTACAAGGTGCCTTTCACTGACTGAGGCCTCATCCTCTGCCAGTTCCAGTGGTTCCGATGTACACCGGAGATCACAGGAGCTCGGAGTTTTCACTGTGTTCACGCAACATTCTGTCCGCAAAGTCAGAAACGCCAATTGTCCATCCGCCCCTCGCTGTTTGGGAATCTTCTGCCGCAAGTTGAATTCCATAAGTGAATAATTTTACAGTAATTCAACAGATGAAGGCATATTGGGTCCTCTGCAGGACCTCATCTGGTTAAAATGCACTTTGTCCTATTTTATGTTACTTTCCACTTCCAGTGACGCTTTCATACTTAATATCTAAATATCTTCTCTAATGCGTCATGATATGTTATTTTTTTTGTCTATTTGAAGACCGTGCTTTGGTTTGGAGGTGTTTCCGATGCTCTCTTGTTCTCCATTAGGATTATTTACGTTATTTTATATTCCGATGTTATTGGCTTTAATTATTTTTACCTGGAGGATTATTGTAAACGCAGAAGCAGGTGCCCATAGTGTAAGCGATCTGTTTCCAACTCAGGATCACTTGTCAAAACTGTAAATTTCACACGGCATCCTGTCAAACGGATGAACTTGCTGGGAGTGGGACCAGTAATTTTCCTGTTCTCGCTCTCACACACATTCACTTTCTCTCCCTCTCTCACAAACATATTCACTCTCACTCACACACATTCACTCTCTCTCCCACTCTCTCACACATTCCCTCTCTCTCCCTCTCTCACACACACATTCACTCACTCTCCCTCGCTCTCACACACATTCACTCTCTCTCCCTCTCTCACACGCATTCTCTCTCTCTCCATCTCTCTCACACACATTCACTCTTTCTCCCTCTCTCACAAACACATTCACCCTCTTTCCCTCTATCACACTCTCTCTCTATATTACAGCTAACTTGGCAGTGATTGTGATCCTATCCCGAGGAAGGTACGGTCTCTCCAGATGTATCAGTCTGTAGCTGGTATCCATGGCGATGACAGGTCTCCTGGTCATGATCATCGCTGTTATATTTAACCAGATTGGTAGTATTTCTTTCCCACTCCCTTTCCTGTCCATCACTCCGGTTTGTAGTCTCCGTTTTGCCCTAATCTTTGCAGTCACCATCAGTTCTGTCTGGGTAACGGTCGCTTTTACCTTTGATTGATTTGTCGCCATTTGCTGCCAGAAGCTGGAAACAAAATACTGCACCGATAAAATGGCGGTGGTCTGTGCCTTAAACTGTTTGAAAGCTACCTTCTTATATTTTATATAAGAATCTTTGCACAAAATTAACAACATACCCTGGTTCTGCAGCATAAAATTGACATTTTATTCCTCACCGGCATGGATCACATGTGATTGGATTAATCGCATTTTATCCCCATGTCTCCCAGTCATTCTGTTTTTGCTGCTCAATGCTCTGACCGTCAGACACACTCTAGCAGCCAGTAGAATCCGCAGGAGACTCCGGGCCCACAGCAATGGAGAGAATTAGAGTGACACAGAGATGGAGAAGCAGAGAAAGTCCATTGTCTTACTTTTCTGTATCTCCGGCAGTTTCATCCTATTATGTTTCTTGTTCTTGTAAGATCCCTCTATGTCCGGATTGCAAAACTTACTTATTTTTCAGGTACCGATATAAATCAATCAAATTTTATTCTGAATGAAAGCGGATTTATGCATCAGCTTTGATTTCCTGCATCAACCCGTTTATGTATGCAGGGACCCAGAGTAAATTCAGGGCGGAGTTAAAGAATGTGGTGAAATATCCACTGAGCCTCATTGTTAAATTATTTAAATGATGAAAATAGTAAACTATATCATGCATTGTAACTTATATTCCAAGCAGTGCTCTTCTTGTCTGAGTCAGACACGGCCTCCCCTCCCAGATACACAGTCACTCACTCTAAGATCCTTACCCAATGTGAATTTAAGAATGTATGAGGAACACTGCATCAGCGCAAAATTTAGTGTTGTAATCAGTTTTCAGTTAGTTTCCAGTTCTCTTGTCGGTGCTGATTCAGGCCTGGCACATTCTCACCAGCCCCGAGGGCCCTGGATTATCTCTACATTTATGTGGAGTCCGACCTCTGATCTGTGATTGGATATCAAGTTTAACTGTTTAATGAAGGGACCCAATATCCCTCCTGGGAATGGTTTGGATCTTGAGCGTCGGATATGCTCCGAAATGGGATTAAGTGCTGGCCCCACGCATTGTTCTCCACTCACTGGCACCGCCCCACAGCTGCACTCCTGTGTCCATAAACAGAGGAGCAGAGGAATTGCTGGAGGATAAAGACAAACGACCATCCAGGTCACTTTCTACTCTTTTCAGTGGCCAATTGAGTCGTCACCCCGAGTGTCAGTGAACAGAAGAAAATTAATCTAACTAACGTGCCCCCTTTGTAAAGGGGCAAAATAATCAACACCAAAACGCTACAAATAGGAAAGTTATCAAAATAAATGAGAATATTACCTTCACTAAAGTTTATGCACTCCAGTCTAGTTCACTTCCTACTAACCTGGTATTCTGCCAATCAAATGGTAATGGAGTTGTTGCCCTGTCACTGTGATCAATCTCTATCGATTAGCCTACAACAGACCCAGACGTGAGGTGAGGAAAACCCCTGTGGTGGAGAGCTTTAGCAACCACAGTCATCTGTTCCTCCCAAGCATGCTGCACTTACCACATGTCATGTCTCTAATTATTTACATACTGCGTCCCAATATGTTATTCTAGGAATAATATCTATTTAATTTGCATTTGAATGAATCAACACTAACAGCTTCCACCGACTCCCTAGGGACCTGTCCATAGACTGACCACTCATTCTTAAGTACTTAAATACTGTTTCATCAGTTTGGGTTTGAATTGACCCCCTTCAAGTGCAGGCCGTGTCCACTGGTTCTACTACTCTGGACAAGGATAAATAGCAAGTCGTGCTCAAATTTACCTGGTTTAGTTACAATCCTAAAAGCAGCAATCATATCACCTCACGACATTCCCTTTTCCAGTGAGAAATTGCACAATTTAATGAATCGCACCTCACAAACCAATCCCTCCATCCTCCACTAATTCTGGTCAGTTTCTTCTGTGTCCGTTCAATAGCTGCAATACCCTGTGGTGTCCAGAGCAGTACACAGAAGTCTGAGCCCGGTTGCACCAATGATTTATCAAGTGCGGCTGGATTGACTCGCTATCTCGGCTCAATATTGACCTTTTAACACAGCCCAAACGTCTGATTTGCTTTACTAATTGTTGTGATAGCTTCAATTTATTGTCAATAAGACCTACAGATCTCTCTCACTTTCCATGGCATAAATTTCTTTTCATTTAAGTGAAAGTCCGTTCCTGGATTTCTTGTCTCCATTTGACGCACTTTGCCTTGCTCTACATTGAATTACATCTGTTGCCTGTCTGCCCAATGCCCAGGTATTTAAATTCTCCTCAGTTTATCCTTTTCAGCCTTGCAGTCTGCACCTTCACCTGCTTTGTTGCATCTGAAAACGTTCTGACTGCTATTTCCAGATGACTTATAAAGATATTGAGCAAAAAATGTCCAAACAGATCTCTGTAAGACCCCACTGGTAACATTCTCCCAGTCCAATGACAATCCCTGTATCACCGCTCTCTGGGCTCTATCGATGTACTAATTACACATCCCTTGTAAAATATTCCCACTGATTCTCGCGATATTTTATTTCAGTACCAGCGTTACCAGAGAAAGTGAATAAAAAGCATGACTGAAGTCAAGTACGTCTCACCCACTGCCTTACCCCTTTCCATCTCCTTTGTCACACTCTCAAAGAGAACTAGTGAACTAGATTGGCAAGGCCTCCCTTGGTAATATTGTAAGATGATATTTCTATCCAGATGCTCCATGATCATATCTTTAATTAGGGTTTACATGACTTTACCCCCACTGGGACTCTAACTCACTGGTCCATGGTTTCCCGGGTCACTTTGCCACCTTCTTTTTAGAATATAGGCTTAGCATCTGCCATTCACCAGTCCCCGGCAACTCTGCAGCATTCAATAATTTCTCCCAGATTTATGCCCTGCAATTTTCTCCCTTATCTCCACAAGGATCCTCGCATGAATCTTCCCTGGCCCCTGAGATTGATTCATCTTAAGACTGTACACAGCATCCATGCCGGTGGTAATATGAATAGTGTCACAAATTATTCTGAAGCACCCTCTAGGTCCCATTTCCAGATAAAATAAGTTACCTTACCCGTCTTTTGTAAAAATTCAGACAAAAACATGTAATTAGCCCCTTTGCTGCCTGTGTAGAACCAGTTATCATTTGTATCAGTTATCAGGCCCTCACCAGATCGCACTTCCAGCGCTCCCATTTCATCCATCGTTTCAATATTTCTCTTACTGCTGCTACAAAAAAACAAATTATGACCTTCCCTTCTGTTGCTATATTCAACGCGAAATGTTTATTTGCCATGTTTATGCACTTTTTACACACCCAGCATGAGTTTATTAATGAATTCATCTACACTACTTACTGTGCCACATAACACTGTCGTCGGCAATCTTGGACACATGGCTCTCTAGTCATAGAAATATGAAATATAGAAGATAAGAGCAGAAGTAGGTCATTTGCCCCCTCGAGCCTGCTCTGCCATTTAATGAGATCATGGCTGATCATCCAAATTAAGTACCCTGTCCCTGCTTTCTGCTCAATCCCTTGATCCCTTTAGCATTAAGAAATATATCTAACGCCTTCTTCAATATACTTAATGAATTGGCCTCAATTGCCTTTTCTGGCAGAGAATTCCACAGTTGCACAACTCTCTGGGTGAAGAATTTCCTCCACATCTCTGTCCTAAATGGTTTACCCCTTATCTTTAGACTGTGACCACTGGTTAAGGACTTCCCCACCATCGGGAACATCCTTCCTGTATCTAGTCTGTCTAGTCCTGTTAGAATGTTTAAGTATCAATTAGATGCCCTCTCATTCTTCTAATCTTCAAGGAATATAAGCCCAGTCGACCCAATCTCTCCTCACACATCATTCCTGCCATCCCAGGTATCAGTCTGGTGAATCTTCGCTGCGCGCCCTCCATGGCAAAAATATCCTTCCTCAGATAAGTCAACCAAAACTGCACACAATACGCAAGATGTGGTCTCACCAAGGCCCTGTACAACTGCAGCAAGACATCCTTCCTCCTGTACTCGAATCCTTTCGCTATGAAGGCCAACATACCATTTGCCTTCTTAAGCACCTGCTCCACCTGCATGCTCACCTTCAGCGACAGGTGCACAAGGGCACCCAGGTCTCGTTGCAATTCCCTTTCTCCCAATCAATTGCCATTCAGATAATAATCTGTCTTCGTGTTTTTGGCACCAAAGTGGATAACCTCGCATTCATCCACGTTATATTGCATCTGCAATGCTTCTGCCATTCACCAACCTGTCCAAATCATCCTGGATTTTCTCGGCAACCTCCTCACAGCACACACACCCACCCAGCTTTGTGTCGTCTGCAAACGTGGAGGCATTACATCTAGTTCCCTCGTCTAGATCATTAATATATATTGTGAATAGCTGGGGTCCAAGGAATGATCCCTGCGATAACCCAGTAGTCACAGCCTGCCACTCGGAAAAGGACCCGTTTATTCCAAATCTTTTCTTTCAGTCTGCCAACCAGTGCTCTGTCCAAGTCAGTACCTTGCCCCCAATCCCATGTGCTTTAACTTTACACGCTAATCTCTTATGCGGGACCGTATCGAAAGCCTTTTGAAAGCCCAAATACACCACTGCCAATGGTTCTCCCTCATCAATTTTACCAGTTACATTCTCTAAAAATTCCAGTAGATTAGTCAAGCACGATTAACCTTTACTAAATCCATGCTGACTTTGTCCGAACCAGTCACTTTTTTCCAAGTGCTCTGCTATTACATCTTTTGTTATGCACTCGAGCATTTTCTCCACTACCGATGTCGGGCTTACAGGTCTGTAATTCCCCCTTTTCTCTCTACCACCTTTTTTGAATAGTGGGGTAACATTAGCTACCCTCCTATCCATGGGTACTGTTCCAGATTACATCGAATGTTGGAAAATGATCAGCAATGCATCTACTATTTGTAGGGTCACTTCCTTAAGCACCCTAGGATGTAGATTATCAGGCCCTGGAGATTTATCGGCCTTCAATCACGTCAAATTCCCTAACACCATTTCCCTACCTATACTGATTTTTTTCAGTTCCTCCCTTTCTTCAGACCCTAGGTTCCCCAACATCTCTTGGAGGTTATTTGTGTCCTCCTTTTTGAAGACAGAACCAAAATATGTAATTAATTGGTCAGCCATTTTTTTGTCCAACATTATATTTTCCCCTGTTTCTGACAGCAAGGGACCTACGCGTGACTTAACCAATCTTTTTCTCTTCACATATCTATAGAAGCTTTTACTTTCAGTTTATATGTTAGCCGCTAGCTTACTCTCATAATCTATTTTCTCCCTCTAAATTAATCCCTTTGTCCTCCTTTATTGAATGCTAAACTGTTCCCAATCCTCAGGTTTACTGCATTTTCTGGCCAATTTATATCTACTCTCCTTGGATCTTATGCTAACCCTAATTTCCCCTGTTAGCCACGGTTGAGTCACCTTTTTTTGTTTTATTTTTATGCCAAACTGGGTTGAACAAATTCTGCAGTTCATCCATGCGGTCTTTGAATGTTTGCCATTGCCTACCCACCGTCAACCCCATTGAGTGACCTTCCCCAATCAATCATACCCATCTCGCGCCTCATATCATCATAGTTTCCTTTATTTAAATTCAGGATCCTAGTCTCTGATTCAACTACTTTACTCTCCATCTTAATGACGAATTCTATCATATTATGATCGCTCCAACCCAAGGGGACTCGTACAACAAATTAGCTAATTAATCCTTCCGCATTGCATAATACCCAGCCTAAGATGGCCTGATCTCCAGTTGGTTCCTCGACATATTGGCCCAGGAAACCATCACGTAAATATTCTAGGAATTCCTTCTCCACAGTATTGTAACTAATTTGGTTAGCCCAATCTATATATAGATTAAAGTCACCCATGATAACTGCTTTGCCCTTATTGAACGCTTCTCTAATTTCACTTTTAATGCCATCCCCAACCTCCGCATTACTGCTTGGAGGTCTATATACCACTCCCACTAACGATTTCTGCCCCTTGGTATTTCTCAGTTCTACCCATACAGATTCCACATCATCAGAGCTAATATCCTTCCTTAAAATTGTATTAATCCCCTCTTTAACCAGCAATGCTACCCACCTCCCTTTCCTTTTTGTCTATCTTTCCTGAATATTGAATATGCCTGGATGTTGATTTCCCAGCCTTGGCCACCCTGGAGCCATGTTTCCATAATCCTAACCAAATTATATTTGTTTACCGCTATTTGCGCAGCTAATTCATCCAGCTTATTAGGAAAGCTCCTCGCATTAAGACAAAATCCTTCAGGCTTGTTTTTAACGCTCATAGACCTATTAGAATTATTAATTACTGTGGCCATGTTTGATTAAACCGTTGATTTCTCTGACTGCCACTTTTGTTTTTCTCCTTCCTATCTTTTGCTATTATCCTTGCTTCCCTCCCCTCTGTCTCCCTGCCCAGCTTCCCAATCACCTGCCATTTAATTTTAAACCCTCCCCCAGAGAACTAGCAAACACTCCCCCTAGGACATCAGTCTCAGCCCTGCCCAGGTGCAACCCGCCGGTTTGTATGGGTCCCACCTTACAGAAATGATTCCAATGTCCCAGGAGATTGAATCCCTCCCCCTCGCACCATTCCTCTAGCCACGTATTCATCTGAAATATCCTTCTGTCAGTAAATTGAGATGTTTGTGTCACTGGTACAGGAAGGTCACCTATCTGCAAATTGGGATGGTTTTTTCACTGGTACAGGAAGGTCACCTGTCAGCAAATTGAGATGTTTGTCTCTCTGGTGCAGGACTGTCAACAGTCCATGAATTGGATGTTTGTGTCACTGGTACAGGAAGGTTACCTGTCAGTAAATAGGATTTCTCTGTCCCGGTTATGGGAATGTCACCTGCCAGTAAATTGGAATGTTTGTGTCTCTCATACAGAAAGTTCACCTGCCAGTAAATTGCGATGTTTTTATCTCTGTTACAGGAAGATCACCTGTCAGTATATTGGGATGTTTGTGTCTGTGGTACAGGAAGTTCACCTGTCAGTATATCGGGATCTTTGTGTCTGTGGTGCAGGAAGGTCACCTGTCAGTATATTGCGATGTTTGTATCTCTGATACAGGAAGTTCACCTGTCAGCATATAGGGATGTTTCTGTCTATGGTACAGGAAGGTCACCTGCCAGTTCATTGGGATGTTTGATTCTCTGGAACAGGAATGTCACCTGTCAGTAAATTGGGATGTTTGTGGCTCTGGTACAGGAAGGTCAGCTCTCAGTAAATTGGGATGATTGTGTCTCTGGTACAGAAAGTTCAACTGCCAGAAAATTGGGATGTTTGTATCTTTGTTACAGGAAGGCCACCTGTCAGTAAAATGGGATGTTTGTGCCACTGGCACATGAATGTCTCCTGTCAGTAAATTGGGATGTTTTTGTCTCTGGTACAGGAAGGTAACCTGTCAGTAAATTGGGATGATTATGTCACTGGTACAGGAAGGTCACCTGTCAGTAATTTTGCATGTTTGTGTCGCTGGTGCAGGAAGGTTAACTGTCAATTTTTCACAGGCGCTGGAAGGTCATCTGACAGTAAATTTGGATGCTTGTGTCTCTGGTACAGGGAGGTCACCTGTCAGTTTATTGGGATGTTTGTGTCTCTGGTACAGGAAGGTCACCTGTCAGTAAATTGGGCTGTTCCTGCCTCTCGTACAGGCAGGTTACCAGTCCGTAAATTAGGATGTTTGTGTCTCTGATACAGGAGGTCACCTGTCAGTAAATTTGGATGTTTTTGAATCTGGTACAGAAAGTTCACCTGTCAGTAATTTGGGATGTTTGTGTCTCTGGTACAGGAAGTTCACCTTTCAGTTAATTGTGATGTTTGTGTTTCTGGTACAGGAACGTCACCTCTCAGTAAATTGGGATGCTTGTGTCAGTGGTACAGGAAGACCAGTTCTCAGAAAATTGGGATGTTTGTGTTGCTGCTACAGGAACATCAGCTCTCATTACATTGGGATGTTTGTGTCTCTGGTGCAGGAAGGTCACCTGTCAGGAAATTGGGATGATTGTGTGTCTGGTACAGGAAGGTCACCTGGCAGTAAATAGGGATGTTTGTGTTTCTGGTACAGGAAGTTCACCTGTCCGTAAATTTGGATGTTTGTGTCTCTGGTACAGAAAGGTCACCTGTCAGTAAATTTGGCTGTTCGTGTCTCTGGTACAGGAATGTCTCCTTTCAATAATTTGGGATGTTTGTGTCTCTGGTACCAGAAGATCACCTGTCAGTAAATGTTGGTATTTGTGTCATTGGTACAAGATGATAACGTGTCTGTAAATTGGGATGTTTGTGTCTCTTGTACTAGAATGTCACCTGTCAGTAACTTGGGATGTTTGTGTCTCTGGAACAGGAAGGTCACCTGCCAGTAAATTGTGATGTTTGTGTCTCTGGTACAGGAAGCTCACCTGTCAGTAAATGGGATGTTTCTGTCCCTGATAGGGGAAATTCACCTGTCAGTAAATTGGGATGTTTGTGCCTCTGGTAGAGGAAAGTAACCTGCCAGTAAATTGGGATGGTGTGTATCTGGTACAGGAATATCAGCTGTCAGTAAATTTGGATGTTTGTTTCTCTGGTACATGAAGCTCACCTGTCAGTTAATTGGGTTGTTTTTGTCTCTGGCAAGGAACGTTCAGCTGTCAGTATATTGGGTTGCTTGTGTCTCTGGTACAGGAGGTCACCTGTCAGTAAATTTGGATGTTTTTAACTCTGCTACAGGAAGGTCATCTGTCTGTTAATTGGATGGTTGTGTCTCCAGTACAGGAAGGTTAGCTGTCAGTAAATTGGGATATTTGTATCTCTGGTACAGGAAGGTCACCTGTGTAAGAAATAGCTGTTAGATTCAAAGATGGCTTTTAATTCTTAGAACAGAGACTGACAACATGCAGCCGGGAACAGATATCATACATGCCAGCAAGGTCGAATATCAAGCATCAAAAGAAAAATAGAAGTGATAAGTGAATTGTAACATGCAAGGAAACAGGGAGGATAGCACCTGCTAGATAACAAGGAACCACGAAGCCATATAATGCCCTTGAAGTAACTTGACAAAACATTCTTCAGAAAGATAAGAGCGAGGCCTTGTCAGTCATGCAGAAAGGAACGGCAAGGGTTGCCTTCCCGCTACACAATTGGACAATAGGATGGGGATCAAATGATTGACACCAGGTGATTACCAGCCCACAAAATAACTATAAATATAGATGACCGAGAGAGGAAATCAGGCAGTATGGGGCGAAGGCTTCTCCGAGGTGGCTACAGCTTAACATCTTGGTCAAGTTTAGCCACTGAGGTGGCTGATGGCCTACCAACTCCAGCAGCTTGAGAGATGACCCAACAGAAGTGACCGCTGCAGCAGACTGCAGGAATCCACCCAGTTTGAACCACCATACTACCACCATGTCCATCCGGTCATGGCATTCCTGTTCGGGAGTCATAGATCGCTCCAACTATCATGGGTTGTATGTCTATTATACTCGGCTGAAACCATATCTAATATCTGAATATGCTTTAAAACTGTAGCTCTTTAGTAAAAGTCTTGCAACTTCTAAAACCCTGTTCGGTAATCTGTGTAAGCCAGTGACCCAAATCTTACATTGGTGTCAGAAGTGGGATCACAGAATTAAGAGTTGTAAGGTTCCAGTTGGGATGACCGGAGGTACCGGTCGAACGCACGTGATCATTTGTTCGACTGTGTATAGTGTTTTTTCTCTCTGAAAAAAGGTAGCGGTCCGGTCGAACACACGTGATCGGTGCTTATACTGTGTAGAGTGTTTTTTTTCTCTCTGAAAGAAGGGAGCGGTAAAGAGCTTGTTGAAAGGTAAAACCAGAAGTACAATGGCGTTGGCATATCACCGGGAACAGTTGATAGATAGCCTAAAGGAGGTAAAGCATAAAGTGCAGGAGAGAGAGGGAGAGATCGAGAAGGAAAAAGATCTAATTTGCAGACTAACCAATATGAAAACTCAGCAAGGGAAGGGAAAAAACAGGGATTTGGAAAGCCAGAAGAAGCTGCTGAGACACCGATTTAAAAGGGGAAAAAGAGATAAATTTAAAGTTTTACCAACATGGAAGTTATTAATGTCTGTGCCGAGACAAATAAAGCACAAGATTGCTGAATGAAAGGAACCTTAAAAAAATGCTGCAATTTCAGTTTGTGTGAAAGTGTGCGTTAAAGTGTGAAAGCTTTCCTGAGAATGAATGTTTATGAAGTTACAGTATTTCTTTTGTCTGAAAGTCTGTCTTTAAATGAAAGATTCTGTTATGTGTGTTTTAGCTCCACCCACTGCTCTGTGTTAAAAGCGTTTCAATCTTTTGTCTTGTCTTGGATTTTGGAAGTTTTAAGAATGTGCAAATAAGATTGTGCCCCCAGAATTGAAAAAAAACTACTACAATTGAAGTTAAGCTGGTGTGTAAAAACTGAGAAGGGCAACAAAAAGTTTGTTTAACAAAAGATTAAGTTTCAGTCTAAGATTTAACCTTGGAGTCGCTGTTGCTATGGTGAAATCTTCTAAAGCAGTTTGATTTGATTTGTTTAAATGTGAAAAACGAATTTTTCTCCAGTTATATTCAATGTTCTTACAGTATGTTGGAAAGACATCTGAAGAAAGGACAATAAGAAATATGACATAATTTACTGTTTTCTGCAAGAATGTGGTATTTTGTTTTGTTTTATCTGTTCTGTTCGTGTTTAGTTAAAGTGTGAAAACACAACTGTCTTTTTCAATCGGGAAAGTTTTTTAAATTTACGTGAAGTAACGAAATTGCGTGCACCTGATAATGTTTTGCTCCACCTTCTTAAACACCTGCAAAGGAGTTAACCCTTCCCACTGACAGCTGTTTAAGTTCACCAAGCAAAAACTTTAGTATGAAATTTAAAGATATTGGTCATTATTAATTTTAAGTTTCTTAATTTTATGTTAATATTTCCCCACAGTGACAGAATGAAACTTATGATTTGATAAATTAACCCCTTGGGCTCTAAGCACAGTCACAATGGATTATCTTCTTTCATTTGTTGCATGGAAATTACCTTGTAAACTAATTGCAGCACTTCTGCCTCTAATGTTAAAACACTGTGTAAGCCACCCAGCCTGAGAATTACTTGTTTCTGAAATTGGAAATGGAGGATAAATTGATAGAAATGAAATTGAATATTGTCAGTTCAATAATACTGCTGTTTGGATTTTGGGATATTTTGAAAAGACAAAATGGACTCAGGCACTATATATTGGGTTACTTTTGGGAAAATAAAAGATATTCTAAAATAATGATAATTAAAAAAGTGTTAATAACTTGGATCAAGTGAGAACGTTTGATCTATGTTTTCTATCTTAAGTATTGTACTGGACAGTAAAGTTTCTCCAGGACTCGATAACAAGGGGGCATAGATTCAGGGTAAGTGGCAGGAGATTTAGAGGGGATTTGAGGAGGAACTTTTTCACCCAGAGGGTGGTTGGAATCTGGAACTCACTGCCTGAAAGGGTGGTAGAGGCAGGAACCCTCACAACATTCAAGAAGCATTTGGATGAGCACTTGAAATGACATTGCATACAAGGCTATGGACCAAATGCTGGAAAATGGGATTCGACAGGACAGGGGTGGATGGGCGGCGTGGACACGATGGGCCAAAGGGCCTCTTTCTCTGCTGTAAAACTCTATGACTCTATGACTCTATGACTCATGAATGAGATATGAATGGTAATTAAAGGAAAGTGATTGAGGGTGTAAGATTGAAACAGGAGCATTACACTACAGAATGGGAATTTTCAAAATTCCCAATTGAAAGTCAGGAAAGTGCAGTTAAGAATAGTAAATTGATAGATTTCTCTTGGAGACATTTGTGTCCCTGCCTTTAATGAACTTTTAAGAAAACTGAATTTGATAGTCTGGCCACTACCCATGACATCGCATCGGTACCATGCAGAGGAAGATGAGCAAGCACTCCAGATGACTACAATCTTTCGATAAGACACTGAAAGCCCGAGAAAGGCTTGTATTGGATGCACATGTGGCATGATACTGAGATACCGGTATGAGTGTGCAACTGTGATTCGTTACATATGAAACAGTTACCATCCAGGAAAGTATGTTGAATTTGCACTGAAGAACGGGTCTCACACATGCTCAGTTACTTGACAACAGCAAGACATGAAATGGTTAATGTGGCTCAGGAGAGCGAGACAACTTTTAAAGCATTGACACATACTCCATCGAGAAACCAGGAAGGCCACCTGTTAGTAAATTGGGATATTTGTATCTCTGGTACAGAAAGGTGACCTGTCAGCAAATTTGGCTGTTGGTGTCTCTGGTACAGGAACATCTCCAGTCAATAATTTGGGAAGTTTGTGTCTCTGGTACAGGAAGATCACGTGTCAGTAAATGTGGGTATTTGTGTCATTGGTACAAGAAGATAACGTGTCAGTAAATTGGGATGTTAGTTTCTCTGGTAGAGGAAGGGCACCTGTCAGTAAATTGGGATGTTTGTGTCTCTGGTACAGTAAGGTCACCTGTCAGGAAATTGGGATGTTTGTGTCTCAGGTACAGGAAGTTCACCAGTCCGTAAATTTATATATTTGTGTCTCTGGTGCAGGAAGTTCAGCTGACAGTAAACTGGAGTGCTTGTGTCCCTGGTACAGGAATGTCAACTGTCAGTCAATTGGATGTTTGTGTCTCTGGTACAGGAAGGTCACCTGCTAGTAAATAGGGATGTTTGTGACTCTGGTACTGTAAGGTCATCTGCCAGTAAATTGGGATGTTTGTTTCTCTGGTGCAGGCAGATCATCTTATCCGAAAATTTGGATGCTTGTGTCTCTGGTACAGGAACATTAGCTGTCACTAGATGGAATGTTTCTTTCCCTGATATGGGAAAGTCACCTGTCAGTAAATTGGGATGTTTCTATCTCTGGTACAGGAAGCTCAGCTCTCAGTAAATTGGGATCTTTGTGTCTCTGATACAGGAACGTCACCTTATCCGAATTCTGGGATGATTGTGTCTCTGGTGCAGGAAGGTCACCTGTCAGTAAATTGGGATGTTTGAGTCTCTGGTACAGGAAGGTCACCTGTCAGTATATTGGGCTGTTTGTGTCTCTGGTACAGGAAGGTGACCTGGCAGTACATTTTGATGATTGTGTCTCTGGTACAGGGAAGTCACTTGTCAGTAAATTGTGATGTATATGCCTCTGTTACAGGAAGGTCATCTGTCAGTAAAATGGGATGTTTTATCTCTGGTACAGGAAGGTCACCTGTCAATAAATTGGGATGTTTGAGTCTCTGGAACAGGAAGGTCACCTGGTAGTGAATTGGGATGATTATGTCTCTTGTAAAGGAAGTTCACCTGTCAGTAAATTGGGATGATTATGTCTCTGCTAACGGAAGGTCACCTGTTGGTAAATTGTGATGATTGTGTCTCTGGTACATCAATGTCATCTGTCAGTAACTTGGGATGTTTGTGTCTCTGGTACAGGATGGTCAGCTGTCAGTAAATTAGGATGATTGTTTCTCTGTTACAGGAAGTTCACCTGGCAGTATATCAGGATGTTTGTGTCTCTGGTACTGGAAGTTCACCAGTCAGTAAATTGGAATGTTTGTGTCACTGTACAGGAAGGTCACCTTTCATTAAATTGGGAGGTTTTTGTCCCTGGAGCACGAAGATCACCTGTCATTAAATTGGGATGTTTGTGTCTCTGGTACAGGAAGGTCATCTCTCTGTAAGTTGGGCTGTTTGTATCTCTGGTACAGGAAGATCACCTGTCAGTAAATTGGGATGTTTGTTTCTCTGGGAGAGGAAGGTTATTTGTCTGTAAATTGGTATGCTTGTGTCTCTGGTACAGGAAGGTCAACTGTCTGCAATTTGTGATGCTTTTGTCTCTGCTGCAGAAAAGTCACCTGTCAGAAAATTGGGATGATTGTGCCTCTGGTACAGGAAGGTCAGCTGTCGTAAATCAGGATGTTTGTGTATCTGGTACAGGAAGGTCAACTGTCAGTAAATTGGGATGTTTGTTTCTCTGGTACACGAAATCACCTGCCAGTAAATTTGGATGCTTGTGTCACTGGGACAGGACGATCATCAGTCAGTAAATTGGGATATTTGTGTCTCAGGTACAGGAAGAGTACCTTCACTAATTTTGTGTATTTTTGTCACTGGTACAGAAATATCACCTGTCTGTAAATTGGGATGACTGTGTTTCTAGAAGAGGAATGTCATCTGTCTGTATATTGGGATGCTTTTGTGTCTGGCAAAGGAAGGCCAGCTATCTGTAAATTTGGGAGTTTGTGTCACTAGTACAGAAAGATAACCTGTCAATAAATGGGAATGATTTTTTTCTCTGGTACAGGAAAGTCACCCATCAGTTAATTGTGATGTATGTGTCTCTGGTACAGGAATATCACTTTTCATTAAATTGGGATGTGTGATTCACTGGCACAGGAAGATCACCTGTCTGTAAACTGGGAGGCCTGTGCATCTGGTACAGGTTGGTCACGTGGCAGTAAATTGGGATGACTGCGTCTATGGTACAAGAAGGTCACCTGTCAGTAAATTTGGATGCTTGTGCCTCTGGTACAGGAAGGTCACCTGTCAGTAAATTGTGAGGCCTGTGCCTCTGGTACAGGAAGTTCACCTGTCAGAAAATTGGGATGAATGTGTATCTGGTACAAGAAGGTCACCTGTCAGAAAATGTGGATGATTGTGTCTCTGCTACAGGAAGGTCACCTGTCTGTAAATTAGGATGTTTGTGTCACTGGTACAGGAAGTTCACCTGTCAGTAAATTGGGATGACTGTGTCTCTGGTACAACAAGGTCACCTGTTAGTAAAATTGGACGCTGGTTTCTCTGGGTCAAGAAGTTCTCTTTCAGTAAATTGGGTTGTTTTTGTCTCTGGTACAGGAAGGACATCTGCTAGTTAATTGGGATGATTATATCTCTGCTACAGGAAGCTCACCAGTCAGTAATTTGGGATGTTTGTGTCTCTGGTACAGGAAGGTCACCTGTCAGTAAATTGGGTTGTATGTGTCACTGGTACAGTCGTTCAACTGTCAGTTAAATGGGATGTTCCGGTCTCTTATTCAAGAAGGTCACCTGTCAGTAAATTGTGATGATCGTTTCACTGATACAGGGTGGACTCCTGTCAGTAAATTGGGATGTTCGTGTCTCTGGTACAGATAAATCACCTGTCAGTAAATCGTGATGTTTGTGTCCCTGGTAGAGGAAGTTCAGCTATCAGTAAATGTTGTTGTCTGTGTCTCTGGTACAGGAAGGTCACCAGTCAGTAAATTGAGTTTTTGTGTCTCTGGTACAGAAAGGTCTTCTGTCAGTAAATTGCGCTGTTTGTGTCTCTGGTACAGGAAGGTCACCTGTCAGTAAATTGCGATGTTTGTGACTCTGGTACAGGAAGATCACATGTCATTAAATTGGGATGTTAGTGTCTCTGGTACAGGAAGGTCACCTGTCTGTAAATTGGGATTTCGTGTCACTGTTACAGGAAGTTCACCTGTCCATAAATTGGGATGTTAGCGCCTCTGGTACAGGAAAGGCAACTATCAATAAACCGGGATGTTTGTGTCACTGGTACAAGAAAACCACCTGTCAATAAATTGGGATGTTTGTGTCTCTGGTAAAGGCAGTTCACCTGTCAGTAATTTGGGAGGCCTGTGCCTCTTGTACAGGAAGGGCACCTGTCAGTAAATTGTTATGTTGTGTCTCTGGTACAGGGAAGTCACCAGTCATTAAATTGGGATGTTTGTGTCTCTGGTACATTTAGGTCACATGTCTGTATATTTGGATGTTACTGTCACTGGTGCAGGAAGGTCACCAGTCAGTAAATTGGAAGGCCTGTGCCTCTGGTAAAGGTAAGTCACCTGTCAGTATATTTTGATGTTTGTTTCTCTGGTGCAGGAAGGACACCTGTCAACAAATTGTGATGTTTTTGTCTCTGGTACAGGAATTTCACTTGTCAGTAAATTGGGATGCTTGTGTCTCTGGTCCAGGAAAGTCACATGTCAGTAAATGGGGATGTTTGTGTCTCTGGCACAGTGAAGTCTCCAGTCATTATATTAGGATGTTTCTGTCTCTGGTACAGGAAGTTCACCTCTCTGTAAATTGCGATGTTTGTTTCACTGGTGCAGGAAGGTCACCTGTCAGTAAGTTGGGAGGCCTCTGTCTCTGGCACAGTTAGGTCACCTGTCAGTAAATTGTGATGTTTGTGTCTCTGGTACAGGAAGGTCACCTGTCATTATATTGGGATGTTTGTGTCTCTTGTACAGGAACGTCCCCTCTCACTAAATTGGGATGTTTGTATCTTGGTACAGGAAGGTCACCTGTCAGTTAATTGAGATGATTGCGTCTGTGGTACAGAACGTTCATCTGTCTGTAAATTGTTATGTTTATGTCACTGGTACTGTCGGTCAACTGTCAGTAAATTGGGATGTTCCGGTCTCTTATACAAGAAGGTCACCTGTCCGTAAACTGGGATGATTGTGTCTCTGGTAGAGGAAGTTCACCTGTCAGTAAATTGGAATTTATTGTGTCTCTGGTACAGGATGGTCTCCTCTCAGTAAATTGGGATGTTCGTGTCTCTGGTACAGGAAGGTCACATGTCAGTACATTGTGATGATTGTGTCCCTGGTACAGGAAGATCACCTGTCATTAAATTGGGATGTTTGTGTCTCTGGTACACGAAGTGAATCTGTCAGTAAATTGGGATGTTCGTGTCGCTGGTATAGGAAGGTCAACTGTCCGTAAATTGAGATGTTTTTTATCTGGTACAGGAAAATCACCTGTCAATTTTTGGGACGTTTTTGTCTCTGGTAAAGGACGTTCACCTGTCCATAAATTGGGATGTTTGTGTCTCTGGTACAGGAAGGGCACCTCTCAGTAAATTGGAATGTTTTTATCTAAGGTACAGGAAGGTCACCTGTCAGTAAATTGTGAGGCCTGTGCCTCTGGTACAGGAAGGTCACCTGTCTGTAAATTGTGATGTTTGTGTCTCTTGTACAGGAAGGTCACCTGTCTGTAAATTGGGATTTTTTCTCACTGTTACAGGAATTTCACCTGACCGTAAATTGGGATGTTTGTGCCTCTGGTACAGTAAAGTCAACTACCAATAAACCGGGATGTGTGGGTCACTGGTACAAGAAAACCACCTGTCAATAAATTGGGATGTTTGTGTCTCTGGTAAAGGCAGGTCACCTGTCAGTAATATGGGAGGCCTGTGCCTCTTGTACAGGAAGGGCACCTGTCAGTAAATTGTTATGTTTGTGTCTCTGGTACAGGGAAGTCACCAGTCATTAAATTGGGATGTTTGTGTCTCTGGTACAGGTAGGTCAAATGTCTGTATATTGGGATGTTACTGTCACTGGTGCAGGAAGGTCACCAGTCAGTTAATTGGAAGGCCTGTGCCTCTGGTAAAGGTAGGTCACCTGTCAGTAAATTTCGATGTTTGTTTCTCTGGTGCAGGAAGGACACCTGTCAACAAATTGTGATGTTTGTGTCTCTGGTGCAGGAATTTCACTTGTCAGTAAATTGGGATGCTTGTGTCTCTGGTACAGGAAAGTCACCTGTCATTATATTAGGATGTTTGTGTCACTGGTACAGGAAGTTCACCTCTCTGTAAATTGCGATGTTTGTTTCACTGGTACAGGAAGGTCACCTGTCAGTAATTTGGGAGGCCTATGTCTCTGGAACAGGTAGGTCACCTGTCAGTAAGTTCTGTTCTTTGTGTCTCTGGTACAGGAAGGTCACCTGTCATTAAATTGGGATGTTTGTGTCTCTGGTAAAGGAAGGTCACCTGTCAGTAAATTCTGCTTTTATTGTCCCTGGTACAGGACAACAACGTATACGTACGTTTGGATGTTTGTGTCTCTGGTGCAGAAAGGTCACCTGTCAGTAAATTGGGATATTTTTGTGTCTGGTACACGAAAGAAACTGTCAATAAATTGGGATTTTTGTGTCTCTGGTCCAGGAAAGTCACCTGTCAGTAAATGGGGATGTTTGTGTCTCTGGCAGAGGGAAGTCTCCAGTCATTATATTAGGATGTTTCTGTCTCTGGTATAGGAAGTTCACCTCTCTGTAAATTGCAATGTTTCTTTCACTGGTACAGGAATGTCACCTGTCAGTAAATTGGGAGGCCTATGTCTCTGGCACAGGTAGATCACCTGTCACTAAATTTTGATGTTTGTGTATCTGGTACAGGAACGTCACCTGTCATTAAATTGGGATGTTTGTGTCTCTGGCACAGGTAGATCACCTGTCACTAAATTTTGATGTTTGTGTATCTGGTACAGGAACGTCACCTGTCATTAAATTGGGATGTTTGTGTCTCTGGCACAGGCAGATCACCTGTCACTAAATTTTGATGTTTGTGTATCTGGTACAGGAACGTCACCTGTCATTAAATTGGGATGTTTGTGTCTCTGGTACGGGAAGGTCACCTGTCAGTAAATTCTGTTCTTTGTGTCCCTGGTACAGGACAGCCACCTGTCAGTAAATTTGCATGATTGTGTCTCTGGTGCAGGAAGGTCATCGGTCAGTAAATTGGGATGCTTGTGTCTCTGGTATAAGAAGTTATCCTGTCAGAAAATTCTGTTTTTATTGTCCCTGGTACAGGACAACAACCTGTAAGTAAATTTGGATGCTTGTGTCTCTGGTACAGGAAGGTCAACTGTCAGTATTTTGGGATATTTGTGTGTCTGATATAGGAAAGAAACCAGTCAATAAATTGGGATTTTTATGTCACTGTTACTGGAAGGTCAGCTGTAAATAAATTGTGATTTTTTTTATCTCTTGTACAGGAAGATCACCTTTAAATAAATTGGAATGTTTGTGTTTCTGGCACAGGAAGGACACCCGTCAATAGATTGTGATTTTTTTGTCCCTGGTACAGGAAGTTCACCTGTCAGTAAATTGGGATGCTTGTGTCTCTTGGTCTCGAACGTCACCTCTCAGTAAATTGGGATGTTTGTGTCACTGGTACAGAAAAGTCACCTGTCATTAAATTGGGATGTTCGTGTCTGTGGTAAAGGACGTTCACCTGTCCGTAAATTGGGATGTTTGTGTCTCTGGTACAGGAAGGTCACCTGTCTGTAAATTGTGATGTTTGCGTCTCTTGTACAGGAAGGTCACCTGTCTGTAAATTGGGATTTTTGTCTCTCTCGTACAGGAAAGTCACGTGTCAGCAATTTGGGATTTTTGTGTCACTGTTACAGGAAGTTCATCTGTCATTAAATTGAACTGTTGTGACTCTGGTACACGAAAGTCCCCTGTCAGTAAATTGGGATGTTTGTGACTCTGGTACAGGAAAGGCACCTGTCCATATATTGGGATGTTTGTGTCTCTGGTGCATGAAAGACACCAGTCAATCAACTGTGATGTTTGTGTCTCTGGTACAGGAAGTTCAACTGGCAGTAAATTGGGATGTTTGTGTCTCTGGTGCAGGAATGTCACTTGTCCATAAATTGGGATGTTTGTTTTCCTGGTACAGGAAGTTCACCTGTCAGTAAATTGGGAGGTTTCTGTCTCTGTTACACGAAGGTCACCTGTCAGTAAATTGGGATCTTTGTGTCTCTTGTACATGAAGGTCACCAGTCAGTAATTTGTGATGTTTGCATCTGCGGTACAGAAAGGTCATCTGTCTGTAAATTGGGATATTTGTGTTACTGGTACAGGAGATCATCTGTCAGTAAGTTGGGATGTTGATGTCTCTGGTACAGGAGGATCACCTGTCAGTAAATATGGATACTTGTGTTACTGATACAGCAAGGTCATATGTTAGTACATTGGGATATTTTTTCTCTGGTAGAAGAAGGCCACCTGTCAGTAAATTGGGATGTTTGCGTCTCTGGTACAGGAACGTCCCCTCTCACTAAATTGGAATGTTTGTATCTTGGTACAGGAAGGTCACCTGTCAGTTAATTGAGATGTTTTTGTCTGTGGTACAGAACGTTCATCTGTCTGTAAATTGTTATGTTTATGTCACTGGTACTGTCATTCAACTGTCAGTAAATTGTGATGTTCCGGTCTCTTATACAAGAAGGTCACCTGTCCGTAAACTTGGATGATTGTGTCTCTGGTAGAGGAAGGTCACCTGTCAGTAAACTGGGATTTTTTGTATCTCTGGTACAGGATGCTCTCCTCTCAGTAAATTGGGATGTTCGTGTTTCTGGTACAGGAAGGTCACATGTCAGTACATTGTGATGTTTGTGTCCCTGGTACAGGAAGATCACCTGTCATTAAATTGGGATATTTGTGTCTCTGGTACACGAAGTGAAACTGTCAGTAAATTGGGATGTTCCTGTCGCAGTTATATGAAGGTGAACTGTCAGTAAATTGAGATGTTTTTTTCACTGGTACAGGAAAACCACCTGCCTATTTTTAGGATGTTTGTCTCTCTGGTAAAGGACGTTCACCTGTCCGTAAATTGGGATGTTTGTGCCTCTGGTACAGGAAGGGCACCTCTCAGTAAATTGGAATGCTTTTTTCTCTGGTAGAGGAAGGTCGTCTGTCAGTAAATTGTGAGGCATGTGCCTCTGGTACAGGAAGGTCACCTGTCTGTAAATTGGGATTTTTTGTCACTGTTACAGGAATTTCACCTGACCGTAAATTGGGATGTTTGTGCCTCTGGTACAGTAAAGTCAACTACCAATAAACCGGGATGTGTGGGTCACTGGTACAAGAAAACCACCTGTCAATAAATTGGGATGTTTGTGTCTCTGGTAAAGGCAGGTCACCTGTCAGTAATATGGGAGGCCTCTGCCTCTTGTACAGGAAGGGCACCTGTCAGTAAATTGTTACGTTTGTGTCTCTGGTACAGGGAAGTCACCAGTCATTAAATTGGGATGTTTGCGTCTCTGGTACAGGTAGGTCAAATGTCTGTATATTGGGATGTTACTGTCACTGGTGCAGGAAGGTCACCAGTCAGTTAATTGGAAGGCTTGTGCCTCTGGTAAAGGTAGGTCACCTGTCAGTAAATTTTAATGTTTGTTTCTCTGGTGCAGGAAGGACACCTGTCAACAAATTGTGATGTTTGTGTCTCTGGTGCAGGAATTTCACTTGTCAGTAAATTGGGCTGCCTGTGTCTCTGGTACAGGAAAGTCACCTGTCATTATATTAGGATGTTTGTGTCACTGGTACAGGAAGTTCACCTCTCTGTAAATTGCGATGTTTGTTTCACTGGTACAGGAAGGTCACCTGTCAGTAATTTGGGAGGCCTATGTCTCTGGCACAGGAAGGCACCTGTCAGTAAGTTCTGTTCTTTGTGTCTCTGGTACAGGAAGGTCACCTGTCATTAAATTGGGATGTTTGTGTCTCTGGTAAAGGAAGGTCACCTGTCAGTAAATTCTGCTTTTATTGTCCCTGGTACAGGACAACAACGTATAAGTACATTTCGATGCTTGTGTCTCTGATGCAGAAAGGTCACCTGTCAGTAAATTGGGATATTTTTGTGTCTGGTACACGAAAGAAACTGTCAATAAATTGGGATTTTTGTGTCACTGTTACAGGAACGTCAGCTGTCAACAAATTGTGAATTTTTTATCTCTGGTACAGGAAGGTCACCTGTCATTAAATTGGAATGTTTGTGTCTCTGGCACAGGAAGAACACCCATCAATATATTATGATTTTTGTGTCCCAGGTACAGGAAGTTCACCTGTCATTAAATTGGGATGCTTGTGTCTCTGGTACGGGAATGTCACCATTCAGTAAATTGGGATGTTTGTGCCACTGGTACATTAAATTCACCTGTCATTAAATTGGGATGTTTGTGTCTCTGGTACAGGAAGGACACCTGTCATTAAATTGGGATGTTTGTGTCTCTGGTACAGGTAGGTCACATGTCTGTGTATTGGGATGTTACTGTCACTGGTGCAGGAAGGTCACCAGTCAGTAAATTGGAATCCTGTGCCTGTGGAAAAGGTAGGTCACCTGTCAGTAAACTTTGATGTTTGTTTCTCTGGTGCAGGAAGGACACCTGTCAACAAATTGTGATGTTTGTGTCTCTGGTACAGGAATTTCACTTGTCAGTAAATTGGGATGCTTGTGTCTCTGGTCCAGGAAAGTCACCTGTCAGTAAATGGGGATGTTTGTGTCTCTGGCAGAGGGAAGTCTCCAGTCATTATATTAGGATGTTTGTGTGTCTGGTATAGGAAGTTCACCTCTCTGTAAATTGCAATGTTTGTTTCACTGGTACAGGAAGGTCACCTGTCAGTAAATTGGGAGGCCTATGTCTCTGGCACAGGTAGATCACCTGTCAGTAAATTGTGATGTTTGTGTATCTGGTACAGGAAAGTCACCTGTCATTAAATTGGGATGTTTGTGTCTCTGGAATAAGAAGTTATCCTGTCAGAAAATTCTGTTTTTATTGTCCCTGGTACAGGACAACAACCTGTAAGTAAATTTGGAAGCTTGTGTCTCTGGTACAGGAAGGTCACCTGTCAGTATATTGGGATATTTGTGTGTCTTGTATAGGAAAGAAACCAGTCAATAAATTGGGATTTTTATGTCACTGTTACTGGAAGGTCAGCTGTAAATAAATTGTGATTTTTTTTATCTCTTGTACAGGAAGATCACCTTTAAATAAATTGGAATGTTTGTGTCTCTGGCACAGGAAGGACACCCGTCAATAGATTGTGATTTTTTGTCCCTGGTACAGGAAGTTCACCTGTCAGTAAATTGGGATGCTTGTGTCTCTTGGTCTCGAACGTCACCTCTCAGTAAATTGGGATGTTTGTGTCACTGGTACAGGAAAGTCACCTGTCATTAAATTGGGATGTTCGTGCCTCTGGTAAAGGATGTTCACCTGTCCGTAAATTGGGATGTTTGTGTCTCTGGTGCAGGAAAGTAACTTGTCCATAAATTGGGAGGTTTGTGTTCCTGGTACAGGAAGTTCACCTGTCAGTAAATTGGGATGTTTCTGTCTCTGTAACATGAAGGTCACCTGTCAGTAAATTGGGATCTTTGTGTCTCTGGTACATGAAGGTCACCAGTCAGTAATTTGTGATGTTTGCATCTGCGGTACAGCAAGGTCATCTCTCTGTAAATTGGGATATTTTTTTGTGTCTGGTACACGAAAGAAACTGTCAATAAATTGGGATTTTTGTGTCACTGTTACAGGAACGTCAGCTGTCAACAAATTGTGAATTTTGTATCTCTGGTACAGGAAGGTCACCTGTCATTAAATTGGAATGTTTGTGTCTCTGGCACAGGAAGAACACCCATCAATATATTATGATTTTTGTGTCCCAGGCACAGGAAGTTCACCTGTCATTAAATTGGAATGCTTGTGTCTCTGGTACGGGAATGTCACCATTCAGTAAGTTGGGATGTTTGTGCCACTGGTACAGGAAAGCCACCTGTCATTAAATTGGGATGTTTGTGTCTCTGGTACAGGAAGGACACCTGTCATTAAATTGGGATGTTTGTGTCTCTGGTACAGGTAGGTCACATGTCTGTGTATTGGGATGTTACTGTCACTGTTGCAGGAAGGTCACCAGTCAGTAAATTGGAATCCTGTGCCTGTGGAAAAGGTAGGTCACCTGTCAGTAAATTTTGATGTTTGTTTCTCTGGTGCAGGAAGGACACCTGTCAACAAATTGTGATGTTTGTGTCTCTGGTACAGGAATTTCACTTGTCAGTGAATTGGGATGCTTGTGTCTCTGGTCCAGGAAAGTCACCTGTCAATAAATGGGGATGTTTGTGTCTCTGGCAGAGGGAAGTCTCCAGTCATTATATTAGGATGTTTGTGTCTCTGGTATAGGAAGTTCACCTCTCTGTAAATTGCAATGTTTGTTTCACTGGTACAGGAAGGTCACCTGTCAGTAAATTGGGAGGCCTATGTCTCTGGCACAGGTAGATCACCTGTCAGTAAATTGTGATGTTTGTGTATCTGGTACAGGAAAGTCACCTGTCATTAAATTGGGATGTTTGTGTCTCTGGTACAGGAAGGTCACCTGTCAGTATATTGGGATATTTGTGTGTCTGGTATAGGAAAGAAACCAGTCAATAAATTGGGATTTTTATGTCACTGTTACTGGAAGGTCAGCTGTAAATAAATTGTGATTTTTTTATCTCTTGTACAGGAAGATCACCTTTAAATAAATTGGAATGTTTGTGTCTCTGGCACAGGAAGGACACCCGTCAATAGATTGTGATTTTTGTGTCCCTGGTACAGGAAGTTCACCTGTCAGTAAATTGGGATGCTTGTGTCTCTTGGTCTCGAATGTCACCTCTCAGTAAATTGGGATGTTTGTGTCACTGGTACAGGAAAGTCACCTGTCATTAAATTGGGATGTTCGTGTCTCTGGTAAAGGACGTTCACCTGTCCGTAAATTGGGATGTTTGTGTCTCTGGTACAGGAAGGTCACCTGTCTGTAAATTGTGATGTTTGCGTCTCTTGTACAGGAAGGTCACCTGTCTGTAAATTGGGATTTTTGTCTCTCTCGTACAGGAAAGTCACGTGTCAGCAATTTGGGATTTTTGTGTCACTGTTACAGGAAGTTCATCTGTCATTAAATTGAACTGTTGTGACTCTGGTACACGAAAGTCCCCTGTCAGTAAATTGGGATGTTTGTGACTCTGGTACAGGAAAGGCACCTGTCCATATATTGGGATGTTTGTGTCTCTGGTGCATGAAAGACACCAGTCAATCAACTGTGATGTTTGTGTCTCTGGTACAGGAAGTTCAACTGGCAGTAAATTGGGATGTTTGTGTCTCTGGTGCAGGAAAGTCACTTGTCCATAAATTGGGATGTTTGTGTTCCTGGTACAGGAAGTTCACCTGTCAGTAAATTGGGATGTTTCTGTCTCTGTTACACGAAGGTCACCTGTCAGTAAATTGGGATCTTTATGTCTCTGGTACATGAAGGTCACCAGTCAGTAATTTGTGATGTTTGCATCTGCGGTACAGAAAGGTCATCTGTCTGTAAATTGGGATATTTGTGTTACTGGTACAGGAGATCATCTGTCAGTAAGTTGGGATGTTGATGTCTCTGGTACAGGAGGATCACCTGTCAATAAATATGGATACTTGTGTTACTGATACAGCAAGATCATATGTCAGTACATTGGGATATTTTTTCTCTGGTAGAAGAAGACCACCTGTCAGTAAATTGGGATGTTTGCGTCTCTGGTACAGGAACGTCCCCTCACACTAAATTGGAATGTTTGTATCTTGGTACAGGAAGGTCACCTGTCAGTTAATTGAGATGTTTTTGGCTGTGGTAGAGAACGTTCATCTGTCTGTAAATTGTTATGTTTATGTCACTGGTACTGTCGTTCAACTGTCAGTAAATTGTGATGTTCCGGTCTCTTATACAAGAAGGTCACCTGTCGTAAACTTGGATGATTGTGTCTCTAGTAGAGGAAGGTCACCTGTCAGTAAACTGCGATTTTTTGTATCTCTGGTACAGGATGCTCTCCTCTCAGTAAATTGGGATGTTCGTGTTTCTGGTACAGGAAGGTCACATGTCAGTACATTGTGATGTTTGTGTCCCTGGTACAGGAAGATCACCTGTCATTAAATTGGGATATTTGTGTCTCTGGTACACGAAGTGAAACTGTCAGTAAATTGGGATGTTCCTGTCGCAGGTATAGGAAGGTCAACTGTCAGTAAATTGAGATGTTTTTTTCACTGGTACAGGAAAACCACCTGCCTATTTTTGGGATGTTTGTCTCTCTGGTAAAGGACGTTCACCTGTCCGTAAATTGGGATGTTTGTGTCTCTGGTACAGGAAGGGCACCTCTTAGTAAATTGGAATGTTTTTATCTCTGGTAGAGGAAGGTCATCTGTCAGTAAATTGTGAGGCATGTGCCTCTGGTACAGGAAGATCACCTGTCTGTAAATTGTGATGTTTGTGTCTCTTGTACAGGAAGGTCACCTGTCTGTAAATTGGGATTTTTTGTCACTGTTACAGGAATTTCACCTGACCGTAAATTGGGATGTTTGTGCCTCTGGTACAGGAAAGTCAACTATCAATAAACCGGGATGTTTGGGTCACTGGTACAAGAAAACCACCTGTCAATATATTGGGATGTTTGTGTCTCTGGTAAAGGCAGGTCACCTGTCAGTAATTTGGGAGGCCTGTGTCTCTTGTACAGGAAGGGCCCCTGTCAGTAAATTGTTATGTTTGTGTCTATGGTATAGGAAAGTCACCAGTCATTAAATTGGGCTGTTTGTGTCTCTGGTACAGGTAGGTCACATGTCTGTATATTGGGAGGTTTCTGTCACTGGTGCAGGAAGGTCACCAGTCAGTAAATTGGAAGGCCTGTGCCTCTGTTAAAGGTAGGTCACCTGTCAGTAAATGTTGATATTTGTTTCTCTGGTGCAGGAAGGACACTGGCAACAAATTGTGATGTTTGTGTCTCTGGTACAGAAATTTCACTTGTCTGTAAATTGGGATGCTTGTGTCTCTGGTACAGGAAAGTCACCTGTCAGTAAATGGAGATGTTTCTGTCTCTGGTACAGTGAAGTCTCCAGTCATTATATTAGGATGTTTGTGTCACTGGTACAGGAAGTTCTCCTCTCTGTAAATTGCGATGTTTTTTTCACTGGTACAGGAAGGTCACCTGTCAGTAAATTGTGATGTTTGTGTCTCTGGTACAGGAAAGTCACCTGTCATTAAATTGGGATGTTTGTGTCTCTGGTACAGGAAGGCCACCTGTCAGTAAATACTGTTCTTTGTGCCCCTGGTACAAGACAGCCAACTGTAAGTAGATTGGGATGCTTGTGTCTCTGGTATAAGAAGTTATCCTGTCAGAAAATTCTGTTTTTATTGTCCCTGGTACAGGACAACTACCTGTAAGTAAATTTGGATGCTTGTGTCTCTGGTACAGGAAGGTCACCTGTCAGTAAATTGGGATATTTCTGTGTCTGATACAGGAAAGAAACCTGTCAATAATTTGGGATTTTTGTGCCACTGTTACAGGAAGGTCAGCTGTAAAAAAATTGTGATTTTTTAATCTCTGGTACAGGAAGATCACCTTTCATTAAATTGGAATGTTTGTGTCTCTGGCACAGGAAGGACACCCGTCAATAGATTGTGATTGTTGTGTCCCTGGTACAGGAAGTTCACCTGTCAGTAAATTGAGATGCTTGTGTCTCTGGTACTGGAACGTCACCTCTCAGTAAATTGGGATGTTTGTGTCACTGGTACAGGAAAGGCACCTGTCATTAAATTGGGATATTTGTATCTCTGGTAAAGGACGTTCACCTGTCCGTAAATTGGGATGTTTGTGTCTCTGGTACAGGAAGGGCACCTGTCAGTAAATTGGAATGTTTTTATCTCTGGTACAGGATGGTCACCTGTCAGTAAATTGTGAGGCCTGTGCCTCTGGTACAGGAAGGTCACATGTCTGTAAATTCTGATGTTTGTGTCAATTGTACAGGAAGGTCAGCTGTCAACAAATTGTGATTTTTTTATCTCTGGTACGGGAAGGTTACCTGTCATTAAATTGGAATGTTTGTGTCTCTGGCACAGGAAGCACACCCGTCAATATATAGTGATTTTTGTGTCCCTGGTACAGGAAGTTCACCTGTCAGTAAATTTGGATGCTCTTGTCTCTGGTACAGGAAGGTCACCTGTCATTAAATTGAGCTGTTTGTGTCTCTGGTACAGGTAAGTCCCCTGTCAGTAAACTGGGATGTTTCTGACTCTGGTACAGGAAAGGCACCTGTCCATATATTGGGATGTTTGTGTCTCTGGTGCATGAAAGACACCAGTCAATAAACTGTGATGTTTGTGTCTCTGGTACAGGAAGTTCACCTGTCAGTAAATTGGGATGTTTGTGTCTCTGGTGCAGGAAAGTCACCTGTCCATAAATTGGGATGTTTGTGTTCCTGGTACAGGAAGTTCACCTGTCAGTAAATTGGGATGTTTCTCTCTCTGTTACACGAAGGTCACCTGTCAGTAAATTGGGATCTTTGTGTTTCTGGTACAGGAAGGTCACCAGTCAGTAATTTTTGATTTTTGCATCCGCGGTACAGAAAGGTCACTTGTCTGTAAATTGGGATGTTTGTGTTACTGGTACAGGAGATCATCTGTCAGTAAATTGGGATGTTGATGTCTCTGGTACAGGAGGATCACCTGTCAGTAAATATGGATACTTGTGTTACTGATACAGGAAGATCATATGTCAGCATATTGGGATGTTTGTTTCTCTTGTACAGGAACGACCCCTCTCACTAAATTGGGATGTTTGTATCACTGGTACAGTAAGTTCACCTGTCAGTTAATTGAGCTGTTTGTGTCTGTGGTACAGAACGTTCATCTGTCTCTAAATTGCTATGTTTATGTCACTGGCACTGTCGTTCAACTGTCAGTAAATTGGGATGCTCCGGTCTCTTATACAAGAAGGTCACCTGTCAGTAAACTGGAATGATTTTGTCTCTGGTGGAGGAATGTCAGCTGTCAGTAAACTGGGATTTTTGTATCTCTGGTACAGGGTGATCTCCTCTCAGTAAATTGGGATGTTCATGTCTCTGGAACAGGAAGGCCACATGTCAGTACATTGTGATTTTTGTCTCCCTGGTACAGGAAGGTCACCAGTCAGTAAATTGTGATGTTTGTGACTCTGGTACAGGAAGATCACCTGTCATAAATTGGGATGTTTGTGCCTCTGGTACACGAACTGAAAATGTCAGTAAATTGGGATGTTCGTGTCACTGGTATAGGAAGGTCAACTGTCAGTAAGTTGAGATGATTGTTTCTCTGGTACAGGAAAATCACCTGCCAATTTTGGGATGTTTGTGTCTGTGATAAAGGACGTTCACCTGTCTGTAAATTGAGATGTTTGTGTCTCTGGTGCAGGAAGGGCACCTGTCAATAAATTGGAATGATTTTATCTCTGGTACATGAAGGTCTCCTGTCAGTAAATTGTGAGGACTGTGCCTCTGGTATAGGAAGGTCACCTGTCAGTAAATTGTGATGTTTGTGTCTCTTGTAAAGGAAGGTCACCAAACTGTAAATTGGGATGTTTGTGTCACTGGTACAGGAAGTTCACCTCTCAGTAAATTGGGAGGCCTATGCATCTGGTACAGGTTGGTCACCTGTCAATAAATTGGGATGACTGTGTCTCTGGTACAAGAAGGTCACCTGTCAGTAAATTTGGATGCTTGTGCCTCTGGTACAGGAAGGTTACCTGTCAGATAAATTGTGAGGCCTGTGCCTCTGGCACAGGAAATTCACCAGTCAATAAATTTTGATGTTTGTATCTCTGGTACAGGAAGATCATCTGTCAGTAAATTGGGATGACTGTGTCTCTGGTATAAGAAGGTCACCTGTCAGTAAATTTGGATGCTTGTGTCTCTTGTACAGGAAGGTCACCTGTCTGTAAATTGGTATGTTTGTGTCTCTGGTACAGGAAGGTCATCTGCTATAAATTGGGATGGTTGTATCTCTGGTACAGAACACTCAACTGTCAGTAAATCGGGATGTTTGAGTCTCTCGTACAAGAAATTCAGCTGATAGTAAATTGGGATGTTTTATTCTCTGGTGCAGGAAGGTCAGCTGTCAATAAAATGGTATATTTGTGTTTCTGGTACAGGAAGTTCAGCTGTCAGTAAATTGGGATATCTGTGTCTCTGGTACAGGAAGGTCACCTGTCAGTAAATTGGGATGTTTGTGTCTCTGGCAAAGGAAGGTCACCTGTCAGTAAATTGGGATGTTTTAGTCTCTGGTACAGGGAGGTCAGCTGTCAGAGTATTGGCGTTATTGTGTCTCTGGTAGAGGAAGATCACCTCTCAGTAAATTGGGATGCTCCGGTCTCTTATACAAGAAGTTCACCTGTCAGTAAACTGGGATGATTTTGTCTCTGGTAGAGGAAGGTCACCTGTCAGTAAAGTAGGATTTTTTGTATCTCTGGTACAGGATGGTCTCCTCTCAGTAAATTGGGACGTTCGTGTCTCTAGTACAGGAAGGTCACATGTCAGTACATTGTGATGTTTGTGTCCCTGGTACAGGAACGTCACCTGTCAGTAAATTGTGATGTTTGTGTCTCTGGTACAGGGAGGGCACCTGTCAGTACATTGGAATTATTTTATCTCTGGTACAGGAACGTCACCTGTCAGTAAATTGTGAGGGCTGTGTCTCTGGCACAGGAATTTCACCAGACAATACATTTTTGTGTTTGTATCTCTGGTACAGGAATGTCACCTGTCAGTAAATTGGGATGACTGTGTCTCTGGTATAAGAAAGTCACCTGTCAGTAAATTTGGATGCTTGTGTCTCTGGTACAGGAAGGCCACCTGTCTGTAAATTGGTATGTTTGTGTCTTTGGTACAGGAAGGTCATCTGCTATAAATTGTGTTGGTTGTATCTCTGGTACAGAACACTCAACTGTCAGTAAATCGGTATGTTTGAGTGTCTAGTACAAGAAGGTCAGCTGATAATAAATTGGGATATTTTATTCTCTGGTGCAAGAAGGTTAGCTGTCAATAAAATGGTATATTTGTGTTTCTGGTACAGGAAGTTCAGCCGTCAGTAAATTGGGATATCTGTGTCTCTGGTACAGGAAGGTCACCTGTCAGTAAATTGGGATGTTTGTGTCTCTGGCAAAGGAAGGTCACCTGACAGTAAATTGGGATGTTTGTGTCCCTCATACAGGAGGGTCACCTGTCAGTAAATTGGGATGTTTTAGTCTCTGGTACAGGGAGGTCAGCTGTCAGAGTATTGGCGTTATTGTGTCTCTGGTAGATTAAGATCGCCTCTCAGTAAATTGGGATGTTTGTGTCTCTCGTACAGGACGGTCACCTGTCAGTAAATTGGGATGTTTGTGTCTCTGGTACAGGATAGTCACCTGTCAGTAAATTGGGAGGCCTATGTCTCTGGCACAGGTAGGTCACCTGTAAGTATATTGTGGTGCTTGTGTCTCTGGTACAGGGAAGTCACCTGTCATTAAATTGGGATGTTTGTGTCTCTGGTACAGGAAGGTCACCTGTCAGTAAATTCTGTTCTTTGTGTCCCTGGTACAGGACAGCCACCTGTCAGTAAATTTGCATGATTGTGACTCTGATACAGGAAGGTCATCTGTCAGTATATTAGGATGCTTTTGTCTCTGGTATAAGAAGTTACCTTGTCAGTAAATTCTGTTTTTATTGTCCCTGGTACAGGACAGCCACCTGTAAGTAAATTTGGATGCTTGTGACTCTGGTACAGGAAGGTCACCTGTCAGTAAACTGGGATATTTGTGTGTCTGGTACAGGGAAGAAACCTGTCAATAAATTGAGTTTTTTGTGTCACTGTTACAGGAAGGTCAGCTTTCAAAAAATTGTGATTTTTTTTTTATCTCTGGTACAGGAAGGTCACCTGTAATTAAATTGGAATGTTTGTGTCTCTGGTACAGGAACGTCACCTATCAGTCAATTGGGATGTTTGTGTCACTGGTACAGGAAAGTCACCTGTCATTAAATTGGGATGTTTGTGTCTCTGGTACAGGAAGGACACCTGTCAGTAAATTGGGATGTTTGTGTCCCTGGTACAGGAAGGTCACCTCTCAGTATATTTGGATGATGTTGTCTCTGGTACAGGAAGGTCACCTGTCAGTAAATTGGGATGTTTGTGTCTCTGGTACAGGAAAATCACGTGTAAGCAAATTGGAATTTTTGTGTCTCCGTTACAGGAAGTTTAGCTGTCATTAAATTGAGCTGTTTGTGACTCTGGTACAGGAAAGTCCCCTGTCAGTAAATTGAGATGTTTGTGACTCTGGTACAGGGAAGGCTCCTGTCCATATATTGGGATGTTTGTGTTTCTGGTGCATGAAAGACACCAGTCAATAAACTGTGATGTATCTGTCTCTGGTACAGGAAGTTCACCTGTCAGTTAATTGGGATGTTTGTGTCTCTGGTGCAGGAAAGTCACCTGGCCATAAATTGGGATGTTTGTGTACCTGGTACAGGATGGTCACCTGTCAGTAAATTGGGATGTTTCTGTCCCTGTTACACGAAGGTTACCTGTCAGTAAATTGGGATCTTTGTGTTTCTGCTACAGGAAGGTCACCAGTCAGTAATTTGTGATGTTTGCATCTGCGGTACAGAAAGGTCATCTGTCTGTAAATTGGGATGTTTGTGTTACTGGTACAGGAGATCATCTGTCAGTAAATTGGGATGTTGATGTCTCTGGTACAGGAGGATCACCTCTCAGTAAAGATGGATACTTGTGTTACTGATACAGGAAGATCATATGTCTGTATATTGGGATGTTTGTGTCTCTTGTACAGGAACGTCCCCTTTCACTAATTTGGGATGTTTATATCTCTGGTACAGGACGGTCACCTGTCAGTTAATTGAGATGTTTGCGTCTGTGATACAGAACGTTCATCTGTCTGTAAATTGTTATGTTTATGTCACTGGTACTGTCGTTCAACTTTCAGTAAATTGGGATGCTCCGGTCTCTTATACAAGAAGGTCACCTGTCAGGAAACTGGGATGATTGTGTCTCTGGTAGAGGAAGGTCACCTATCAGTAAACTGGGATTTTTGGTATCTCTGGTACAGGATGGCCTCCTCTCAGTAAATTGGGATGTTCGTGTCTCTGGTACAGGAAGGTCACTTGTCAGTATATTGTGATGTTTGTGTCCCTGGTACAGGAAGGTCACCAGTCAGTAAATTGTGAAGTTTGCGACTCTGGCACAGGAGGATCACCTGTCATTAAATTGGTATGTTTGTGTCTCTGGTACAGGAAAATCACCTGCCAATTTTTGGGATGTTTGTGTCTCTGGTAAAGGATGTTCACCTGTCCGTAAATTGGAATGCTTTTATCTCTGGTACAAAAAGGTCACCTGTCAGTAAATTGTGAGGCCTGTGCCTCTGGTACAGGAAGATCACCTGTTGGTAAATTGTGATGTTTGTGTCTCTTGTACAGGAAGGTCACCATACTGTAAATTGGGATGTTTGTGACACTGGTAAACGAAGATCACCTCTCAGTAAATTGGGAAGCCTGTGCATCTGGTACAGGTTCGTCATCTGTCAATAAATTGGGATGGCTGTGTCTCTGGAACAAGAAGGTCACCTGTCAGTAAATTTGGAAGCTTGTGCCTCTGATACAGGAGGGTCACCTGTCAAATTGGGATGTTTATGTCCCTGGTACAGGAAGGTCACCTGGCAGTAAATTGTGAGGCCTAAGACACTGGCACAGGTAGGTCACCTGTCAGTAAATTATGATGTTTGTGTCTCTGGTACAGTAAAGTCACCTGCCATTAAATTTGCATGATTGTGTCTCTGGCACAGGAAGGTCATCTGTCAGTAAATTGGGATGCTTGTGTCTCTGGTATAAGAAGTTATCCTGTCAGTAAATTCTGTTTTTATTGTCCTTGGTACAGGACAGCCACCTGTAAGTAAATTGGGATATTTGTGTGCCTGGTACAGGAAATAAACCAGTCAGTAAATTGGGATTTTTTTGTCACTGTTACAGGGAGGTCAGCTGTCAATAAATTGTTATTTTTGTGTCCCTGGTACAGGAAGTTCACCTGTCAGTAAATTGGGACGCTTGTATCTCTGGTAGAGGAACGTCACCTGTCATTAAATTGGGATGATTGTGTCTCTGGTACAGGAAGGACACCTGTCAGTAAATTGGGATGTTTGTGTCACTGGTGCAGGAAGGTCACCTGTCAGTAAATTGGGATGTTTGTGTCTCTGGTAAAGGAAGGACACCTGTGAGTAAATTGTGATGTTTGCGTCTCTGGTGCAGGAAGGTCACCTGTCAGTAAATTCTGTTGTTTTTGTCCCTGGTACAGGAAAGTCACGTGTCAGCAAATTGGGATTTTTGTGTCACTGTTACAGGAAGTTCATCTGTCATTAAATTGAGCTGTTTGTGACTCTGGTACAGGAAAGTCCCCTCTCAGTAAATTGGGATGTTTGTGACTCTGGTACAGGAAAGGCACCTGTCCATATATTGGGATGTTTGTGTCTCTGGTGCATGAAAGATCCAGTCAAGATACTGTGATGTTTTTGTCTCTGGTACAGGAATTCAACTGTCAGTAAATTGGGATGTTTGTGTCTCTGGTGCAGGAAAGTCACCTGTCCATAAATTGGGATGTTTGTGTTCCTGGTGCAGGAAGGTCACCTGTCAGTAAATTGGGATGTTTCTGTCTCTGTTACACGAAGGTCACCTGTCAGTAATTTGCGATCTTTGTGTATCTGGTACAGGAAGGTCACCTGTGAGTAATTTGTGATGTTTGCGTCTGCGGTTCAGAAAGGTCATCTGTCTGTAAATTGGGATGTCAGGAGATCACCTCTCAGTAAATTGGGATGTTGATGCCCCTGGTACAGGAGGATCACCTGTCAGTAAATATGGATACTTGTGTTACTGATACAGGAAGATCATATGTCAGTATATTGGGATGTTTGTGTCTCTGGTAGAAGAAGGCCACCTGTCAGTAAATTGCGTTGTTTTTGTCTCTGGTTCAGGAACGTCCCCTCTCAGTAAATTGGGATGTTTGTATCTCTGGTACAGGAAGGTCACCTGTCAGTTAATTGAGATGTTTGCATCTGTGGTACAGAACTTTCATCTGCCTGTAAATTGTTATGTTTATGTCACTGGTACAGTGTTTCAACTGTCAGTAAATTGGGATGTTCCGGTCTCTTATACAAGAAGGACACCTGTCCGTAAACTGGGATGATTGTGTCTCTGGTAGAGGATGGTCACCTGTCAGTAAACTGAGATTTTTTTGTCTCTGGTACAGGATGGTCTCCTCTCAGTAAATTGGGATGTTCGTGTCTCTGGTACAGGAAGGTCACCTGTCAGTACATTGTGATGTTTGTGTCCCTGGTACAGGCAGATCACCTGCCATTAAATTGGGATGTTTGTGTCTCTGGTACACGAAGTGAAACTGTCAGTAAATTGGGATGTTTGTGTCTCAGGTACAGAAGGGTCAACTGTCAGTAAATTGAGATGTTTGTGTCTCTGGTACAGGAAGGTGACCTGTCAGTAAATTGGGTTGTTTTAGTCTGCGGTACAGGAAGGTCAGCTGTCATTAAGTTGGGATATTTCTGTCTCTGGTACAGGAAGATCGCCTCTCAATAAATTGGAATGTCTATGTCTCTGTTACAGGAAGGTCACCTGTCAGTTAATTGGGCTGTTCGTATCCATGGTACACGAAGGGCACCAGTCAGTAAATTGGGATGTTTGTGTCTCTGGTACAGGAAGATCGCCTCTCAATAAATTGGAATGTTTGTGTCTCTGATACAGTAATGTCACCTGTCAGTATATTGGGATGTTTTTGACTCTGGTACTGGAAGGTCATCTGTCAGTTAATTGGATGGTTGTGTCTCCGGTACAGGAAGGTCACCTGTCAGTAAAATGGGATGTTTGTGACTCTGGCATAGGAAGGTAGTTGTCAGAAAATTGGGATATTGGTAACACTGGTACAGGAAGGACACCTGTCAGTAAATTGGGCGGCTCGTGTTTCTTGTACAGGAAGTTCTCCTGTCAATAATTTGTGATGTTTGGGTCTCCGGTATAGGAAGGTTTCCTGTCAGTATAATTGGGTATTTGAGTTACTGGTACAAGAAGATAAGCTGTCAGCAAATTGGGATGTTTGTTTCTCTGGTAGAGGAAGCTCACCTGTCAGTAAATTGGGATGTTTGTGTCACTGGTACAGGAATGTCATCTGTCAGTAAATTGGGATGTTTGTGTCTCTTGTACAGGAAGAACACCTGTCAGCAAATTTGGGTATTTGTTTCACTGGTGCAAAAAGATAACGTATCAGTAACTTGGGATGTTTATTTCTCTGGTACAGGAAGTTATCCTGTCAGTAAATTCTGTTTTAATTGTCCCTAGTACAGGACAGCCACCTGTAAGTAAATTTGGATGCTTGTGTCTCTGGTACAGGAAGGTCACCTGTCAGTAAATTGGGATATTTGTGTGTCTGGTACAGGAAAGAAACCCGTCAGTAAATTGGGATTTTTGTGTCACTGTTACAGGAAGGTCAGCTGTCAATAAATTGTTATTTTTGTGTCCCTGGTACAGGAAGTTCACCTATCAGTAAATTGGGATGCTTGTATCACTGGTACAGGAAAGTCACCTGTCATTAAATTGGGATGATTGTGTCTCTGGTACAGGAAGGACACCTGTCAGTAAATTGGGATGTTTGTGTCTCTGGTGCAGGAAAGTCACCTGTCAGTAAATTGGGATGTTTGTGTCTCTGGTACAGGAAGGACACCTGTCAGTAAATTGGGATGTTTGTGTCTCTGGTAGAGGAAGGCCACCTTTCAGTAAACTGAGGTGATTGTGTCTCTGGTACAGGAAGATTAACTGTTTTGTGGAATGAAAATAGATCCACACAAGTCTGTCGTGAAATAGCAGCACCCAATTTTATGATCAGAACGCTCTGGGAGAAGATCAAACACCCCGCGGTCTTGTGATACCTCTTCTCAAAGATACAATGGCCGACAGCCGTTTTTATACAGTTCAAAAGACGGAAATGTGCAGCAATTAGTAATTATTACATCATTTATACTTTAAGGCAATCCTAGGACCCTAGCAACAAATTTTCCTCCAATCGCAGTTTCTTCAAATCAACTTGTCTATATTAGCACATCGTTAATGGACCTAATCTCTCGGTTCCTCTTTATCTCAACTGAAGCTGGTCACCTGGACATTGGAGTCTGGTTTTTGCCATTTATTGAGGCTTGACCTACTGAGGTGCTGGCCAGTGATTGGATGCAACTCAGGCCCCTAAGTTAATTATAAAGTAACAGTTTGGATACGCAACTCTCGACTTCCCTTTTACGGTGCTGCAACAAACTGCCATAATGGCAAGCTACTGTATCTGTAACGCTAACACACGGGCCTTAAGATTAACCCCTAATCTCTAAACACACTGATTTAAAAACAAAGATTTACCCTTAATGATTTTAACCCCTTTCAGACCCCCCTTTTGGTCCCTGGCCAAAGCTTGATTTGTCCTGGGAACCAATGTACCAGGGTAAAAATGGCAGCACGCAGCTCCTTGTAATCCATATACGAAATCCAACAACGACCACCATTGTTTAGGACATTCTTGATGAGTCAGTTATGCCATTATTGGCTCTTGTCCTTTTTAGTCCTTCATTCTTTGTAAAACATGTCCTTCTCTTTTATATGACTGATAGTCCATCTCCTCCTTTCTGTTTGTCTGCATCTCCTTCTTCATCAGTTTGTCTGTTTCTTCTTGTGCCTTGTGCCATAACCACTGGTTAATCCCTACTCTACTCTATCTCTACAAAAATTCACACAAACATTACCCAATGCGAACACTCTCCATCTAGCTGTCTATACTTCTAAATAAGTGCAGCTCTTTCCCGAATGTGATAGTACCCCTGCCTAACTGGTGTGGCAGGAACAACAGTTTTTGCCATTTGGGCGCAGCAACACCTTATTGCCAAAACCCCCAGTACAGTATGATCATTATGACAAAGAAGAACATTAATCCTTGCAACAATGCACTTCCGATTGATCCCAACCACCCGGGTGCCCAATCCTACAGAGTCAATTCAGGTGGTTGTCTAAGTTTTACTGCCTCCTGCCGAATATGTTCGCCCAAATTAGCTATATTTTCTGAACTGTCAGGAATGTGCGCGCAACATTCTGTCCCTATCAAGGCACAGGTCCCTCTCTTCTCTGCTAAGATATAATAGAAACATAGAAACATAGAAAATAGGAGCAGGAGTTGGCCATTCGGCCCTTCGAGCCTGCTCCGCCATTCAATTAGATCATGGCTGATCATCCAAATTCAGTACCCTGTCCCTGCCTTCTCCCCATATCCCTTGATCCCTTTAGCCTTAAGAAATATATCAAGGTCCATCCTATTTTGCAGAGTGGTTGTCCAAATAGCCACCGTCCCAGCACTGACTTCACTCAATGATTCAGTAGTATCATTGGCTACCTTTCCCAAAACTGATGCTATGTGCTGAATTTCCTTTATCGTCCTTGCAACCCCATATGAGGGTATCAATATAGCGAAGCATCTCTCTACTTAATAATTGCGCATCTCGTTCGGTGCCAATTTGGTGGCACTATCTGTGATAAGGAAGGCATAGGTATAACACACATACAAAAAGGTATTCACATTTAGTTCTCTACATCGTCGCTTATTATTATTTTCCAGTCCGGGGACCTGTCTCATTATAACAATTAGGCAGGCACCCGCTATTCACACAAATAACAGTGATATCCCTTTTTCCATGATCACAACAGTTGTTTTTTTTTAACAAGAACCGAAAATCACGCACGCATTACACTTTCATTAAAATTGAACAATTCTTATTAACTTAAAATTAAGAAACTTAAACTTAATAACATCCAATAGCTTTAAATTTCATGCTAAATGTGTTGCTTGGTGAACTTAAACAGCTGTCAGTGGTAAGGGTTAACTCCTTTGCAGGTTTTTAAGTAGGTGGAGCAAAACATTATCGCACGCCATTACGTTACTTCACGTAAATTTAAAAAAAACTTTCCCGATCAGAAAAAAGACAGTTTTGTTTTCACACTTTAAAACACATTTCCACACAAACTGAAATTCCAGCATTTTTTAAGATTCCTTTCACTCAGCAAATCCTGTGTTTTATTTGTCACGGCACAGATGTTAATAACTTTCATGTCGGTAAACTTTAAATTTATCTTTTTCCTCCTGTCTGTCCCGAGTTTGCTGCCTTATCTCTTTTAACTGATTGCTTAATTCTAGGATATTCCTACGGATTTCATCCATAGAGGACCCACATCCTCCCCTCCAGTTATTATTCCATGGGGGAGTTGCATTGCCCTCCCCATCATTAGCTCATAGGGTGATAAGCCCGTTGGTCGGTTTGGGGTCGCCCTTAATTCCATTAACACTGCTGGTAACACATCTACCCATTGCTGTTGTTTTTCCCCTAAAACCTTGGCTAAGGCTGTTTTCAAAGTTCGATTCATTAATTCCACCATGCCAGAACTCTGGGGATGGTAGGAAATTTGGAATTTTTGCTTTATGCCCATCCAATCGCATATCTATTTTTTTCTACAGCTTCTGTGAAGTGCGTCCCCTGACCTGAATCAATCTGGAGCAGTACTCCCCACCTGGGAATTAATCTATAATCACCAGGCAGTACTTTCATCCCCTAGACGTGGGAAGTGGTCTGGTGAAATCTATTTCTTGTTCAAGAGCTTGCTTTGCTGCTAAATCGGCAGCCTGATTCCCTCTTTGTTCCTGATTCTGTATTTTCTGGTGAGCCTCTATTTTTATTACAGCTGCTTGTGCTGGGGCCTTTGCAGCTTCCAAGAGGGCCTCTATTCGCTGTTGGTGCTTAATATATTCCCGTCCTGTTGTCACAAATCCCCTTCTTCCCCAGGCTGTCATATAATCATGTACAACTCCAAATGCGTTTCTACTATCGGTGTAGATATTTACTGCTTTTCCCTTTGCTAGCTCCAATGCTTTTGTCAGTGCCACTAACTCTGCTACTTGAGCAGACAGCCCTCCGTCCAGCCTACCTGATGATTTGGCTTCTAACTGATCATTTACTACTGCCCACCCGGTTCGTGGGGATCCCTCTACATACAGGGTAATCTGGGCCTCGGGGATGGGTTCATCCATTAAACACCCTTCATCGCCTTCCTCTTGCGGCTCGCAACATCTGGGGGCTCCCCTTTTCCTAACAATCCTTCTGCTGGGTTTTCCCTTGTGTCACGTATTATTTTAACTGACTGATCTGTGGGGAGCCATTCCACTTCCCATCTTGCCCACCGGATAGCAGAGACCGTTCGCAGTTTTCTGGCATTCAACATTTCTGCCAGTGTGTGTTTAGTATGGAGAATAATTTCTCCCATCATCACTATGGGCTCACTGACCTTGACTGCCCAAGCATCACAAGAAGGGCGGCCACACATCATGATAATCCAACTGCCACGGGTGACAACTGCAACATAAAATCCAACCTCGTTCTCACAATGTATGTGGAACGGCTTCTTCATATCTGGCAACCCAAGTCCCGGGGCTTTTATCAATGCTTGTTTCAGGCTTGCATAGGTGCCTTCCTGTTCCGGGCCCCATTCAATAGGGGTATTACCAGGGTTCCCCCTTTTATGAGCCTCTGTATTGGTTCTGCTATTGCGGCAAAATTAGGTATAAAGTTCCTACTGTAGTTAAAAAGACCTAATACCTTTCTAAACCATCTCACTGATACTGGTCGAGGCATTTCTTGGATTGCCTTTCGATGGTCACCAGGCATTGTCCTGGTTCCCTGGGACAATTATTGTCCTGGATAGGTAACAACACTTTGTCCAATCTGAGTTTTCTGAGGTTTCACCTTAAACCCTCCTTTTTCCAATGCTTGTAGAATAACAATCAAAACTGTGGCGTGTCCTCTCTCGTCTTCTGATGCTATTAATAAATCGTCTACATTCTGCCATATGGTACTCCAATACGGGGTTAAGTCTATCGGTTCATAATTGAACTCATCGCCCGGTGGAATAATGCTGGACTGTTATGGAAGCCCTGAGGCAACCGTGTCCAGGTATACTGTCTATCCCCGACCGTGAAAGCAAACTTTTCTTGTGATTCTGGATCTAATGGTAGCGACCAAAATCCATTAGCTATATCCAGGACCCTGAACACCTTGTGTTCCGGGCTTAGTCCATTAAGAATAGTGGCTGGACTCGCCACTATGGGGTGCAACTTTGGCGTTGCCTTGTTTAATGCAGTATAATCAATTGTTAGCCGAAATGATCCATCTGGTTTTGTGACTGGCCACACAGGCGAATTTGTTGTACTCTCTGTGGCTCTAATTATTCCTTTCTCCTCTAATTGAGTTACAATTTATGCTATGGCTTCTTTCACCTCGGGTCAGATTGGATACTTGTTATGGGGCCCGTTCACACATATAGGCATTATATTGTCCAATCCAGTGTCCTGTTTTGAGGTTGCCAATACTGATTTTACTGCCTCACATATGGTCCCATAATTTCCCTCCTCGTTACAGTCCCTTTGCACGAGTTTCGCACTCCAGAATGTTGCCAGGTGGCAAAGGGGTTGTCCCCAATTTGCCTTATCTCCATTTTCCTGCACCCATGTTAATTTTCCTCGTCTGGAATCTACCAACAAATTAAATTCCTTTAATAAATCTATTCCTAAAATCATTCACTCACTATTTGGACATACATAAAATTGTGCGGGTAACAATCGTCCCACTAATTCCAATACTCGGATTTATCCATTCAATATCTGTCAATAACTGTTTTTCCCATTCTTAACAAATCTAACTCTTTTAATTCAAGGATCCTTTCATCTTTACTTGCAAGCCTAGAGTGGAGTCGCTACACTTTGTTAATCAGTGTGACTAATTGGGTTACTAGTATCACCCCTGCCTTTTTAGTCTTTTTCTGTTTTTGACCTTCCCACCATTCTTTCTGCCTTCGGATTCTGGAGTGAGTCCCACCCCTCCTTCCAAATCTTATCGACTAGACCTTACGGTCGTCGGCATAGAATCTACTCAGGGACCCTGGGGGTCTCCATTCTATCTCTTTTCCCGACACCATCTGCAGTTTAACTCACAACCTTCCCAATCGTTGTCAGCGGCATGTCCCTTACTTACTCTCGCAGAGCGAGATCGTGCTTGCAACCCGAGTTGTCAGAGGTACTTGCTACTTGCAACTCCTTTAGGTTGACGCCTTCTACGCGGTCTAGACCTTGATATCTTAAAAGACTTTAAGTGGTTTATTAATCTCAATTTAACATACATATAGTCAATGACCTCACGATCCCAGGGTACTTTGGAGCCTCTCAGCCTACTTGATCCTGGCCATCACGTGGGGCCCAATCGCCCTCTTAATTCTAGCTCAGGCTAGGGTCGATGAGACAGGTACCCTCCTTGTCCATGTCAGTCAGTCAATCACTCATTCCTTCGCGAGCTTTATTGCTACACAGTGTCCCCTTAGTACATGAGATCCGCACTCATACAACTGTGTTCTCCTACCTCTTACATACTTTCACTTGATTCGTGATGCTACAGCACTGTCCCTCCGCCTTCCCAGATGAATCAATTTCTGGACGGTCAAAATTTGACTTCTCGTCCGGGTTCACTGGTACGGGTGGTCTTTCAGTTCTGCAGCATCCTGCCGACTATGCCAATTTATTGGAGTGAAAATAGATCCACACAAGTCTGTCATGAAATAGCAGCACACAGTTTTATTATCAGGACATTCTGGGAGAAGATCAAAGACCCCGCGGTCTTGTGATACCTCTTCTCAAAGATACAATGGCCGACAGCCGTTTTTATACAGTTCAAAAGACGGAAATGTACAGCAGTTAGTAATTATTACATCATTAATACTTTAAGCTAATCCTAGGACCCGAGCAATAAATTGTCCTCCAATCGCAGTTTCTTCAAAACAACTTGCCTATATTAGCACATCGTTAACGGATCTAATCTATCGGTTCCTCTTTATCTCAACTGAAGCTGGTCACCTGGACATTGGAGTCCGGTTTTTGCCATTTATTGAGGCTTGACCTACTGAGGTGCTAGCCAGTGATTGGATAAAACTCAGGCCCCTAAGTTAATTATAAAGTAACAGTTTGGATACGCAACTCTCTACTTCCCTTTTATGCTGTTGCAACAAACTGCCATAATGGCAAGCTACAGTTTCTGTAAAGCTAACACACAGGCTTTAAGGTTAAGCCCTAATCTCGAAACACACTGATTTAAAAACAAAAATACATCTGCGACAAGTGTTTGCTGCTAGAAGAACTCAAGTTCCATGTTATGGAGCTTGAGACCGAGCTTCAGACACTGCGACACTTCAGGGAGGTGGAGAAGTTCCTGGACTCTATGTTTCAGGAGATGGTCACAACTATGAAATTAATTACTGCAGATGTAGTCCGTGGTCAGGGACAGGACGGTGTGACTACGAGTGAGGAAGGTACATGGATCCAGGATGTAGTGTTGAAGGAGACGCAGCCCTTGCTCTTGTCCAGCAGGATTGAGGTTCTTACTCCCTGTGAGGGCGGGAGAGGGAATGCAGGGAGGATGAGCAACCTGGCCACAGCACCGTGGTACAGGGGGCCATTCAAGTGGAGGGAGAAAAAGAAATGTTGTAGTGGTAGGGGTTAGTATCATAAGGGGATAGATAGGGTTCACTGCAGTCAAGAGCGGGAGTCCCGAAGGCTGTGTTGCCTTCCCGGTGCCAGGGTTAAGGTCATCTCTTCTGGGCTGGAAAGAAACTTGAAGTGGGAGGGGTAGGATCCAGTTGTCGTGGTCCATGTTGGTACAAACGACGTAGGTAGGACAAGGAAGACGGTTCTGTTAAAGGAGTAGGAGCAGCTAGGGGTCAAATTAAAAAACATAACCTCAAGGGTAATAATCCCTGGGTTATTACCTCAGCCTCGAGCGAATTTGGCTAGGATAAATAAAATTAAAGAGTTAAATGCGTGGCTAAAAGACTGGTGTGGGAGAAATGGGTTTTGTTTCTTGGGACACTGGCACCAGTATTGGGACAGGAGGGAGCTGTTCCGTTGGGACGGACTCCACTTGGCCAGTGCTGGGACTAGAGTCCTGGCGAATCATATAACTAGGGCTGTAGAGAGGGCTTGAAACTAATTAGTGGGGGGGAGGTTTCTAGAGAGCAAATAATAGAAATGACAACAGAGAAGGTCATAGACTTAGGTAGCAGTGGGGGAATTAAAAAACAGAACGTGTCAGGAAGGGACAGAAGATATGGAGTGAAAAGTAAAGTACTAAAAAGGGAAAAAACAGGAACTAAGTGTTACAAAACATATTTGAAAGTTCTTTATCTGAATGCACGTAGCATTTGTAACAAAATGAATGAATTAACGGCACAAATAACGACATATAGGAATGATCTTGTGGCCATTACAGAAACATGGCTGCAGGGTGACCATGACTGGGAATTAAACATACCAGTTTATTTAACAATCAGGAAGGACAGACAGGAAGGGAGAGGAGGTGGGGTGGCTATGTTAATAAAGGAAGGAATCACTGTAATACAGAGAAATGATATTGGGTCAAAGGAGCAGGATAGGGAAACAGTTTGGGTGGAGATAAGGAGTAATAAGGGGAAAAAAACACTAGTGGGTGTAGTCTATAGGCCTCCGAACAGTTGCAACTCTGTTGGACGCAGTATTAATCAGGAAATAGTTGAGGCTTGTAATAAGGGAACAGCTATAATTCTGGGGGATTTCAATTATCATATTACCTGGACAAATCAAATTGGGCAGAGCAGCCTTGAGGATGAGTTCATTGAGTGTATTAGGGATGGGTTTCTTGAGCAGTATGTAACTGAACCGACCAGGGGGCAAGCAACCTTAGATTTGGTCCTGTGTAATGGGACAGGATTAATTAAAAATGTCCTAGTAAAGGATCCCCTTGGAATGAGTGACCATAACTTGGTTGAATTCCATATTCAATTCGAGGGTGAGAAGTTTCGATCTCAAACAAGCGTGCTGAGCTTGAATAAAGGAGACTATGAAGATATGAGAGCGGAATTGATTAGAGTGGACTGGGAAAATAGATTAAAGGGTAAGACGGTACATGATCAGTGGTGTACATTTAAGGAGTTATTTTACAACTTCCAAAAAAAATATATTCCACTGAGGAAAAAAGGGTGTAAAAGAAAAGATAGCCAACCGTGGCTAAGTAATGTAATTAAGGATAGTTTCCGACTAAAAACAAGGGCATATAAGGTAGCCAAATCTAGTGGGAGGATGGAAGATTGGGAAGTCTTTAAAAGACAGCAAAAAATAACTAAAAGATTGATTAAGAAAGGGAAGATAGATTATGAAAGTAAATTAGCAAAAAATATAAAAACAGACAGCAAAAGTTTCTATAGTTATATAAAAATAAAAAGGGTGGCTAAAGTAAATGTTGGTCCCTTAGAGGATGATGCCAGGAAATTAATGGTGGGAAACATGGAGATGGCAAAAACGCTGAACAATTATTTTGTATCAGTCTTTACAGTAGAGGACACTAAGAGTATCCCAACACTGGACAAACAGGGGGCTCTAGGCAGGGAGGAACTTAATACGATTAAAATCACTAAGGAAGTTGTACTTGGTAAAATAATGGGACTCAAGGCGGATAAATCCCCTGGACCTGATGGCTTGCATCCTAGGGTCTTGAGGGAAGTGGCGGTAGGGATTGTGGATGTATTGGTAATAATTTTCCAAAACTCCCTGGACTCAGCAAAGGTCCCGGCAGATTGGAAAACTGCTAATGTAACACCCTTATTTAAAAACGGTAGTAGGCAGAAGGCTGGAAACTATAGACATGTTAGCCTAACATCTTTGGTTGGTAAAATGTTAGATTCCATTATTAAGGAGACAGTAACGGGACACTTGGATAAACATAATTTAATAGGACAAACTCAGCATGTTTTCATGAAGGGGAAGTCATGTTTGACAAATTTACTTCAGTTTTTTGAGGAAGTAACATGCAGGGTGGATAAAGGGGAACCAGTGGACGTAGTGTATTTAGACTTCCAAAAGGCATTTGACAAGGTGCCACACAAAAGATTATTGCTCAAGATAAAAAATCACGGGATTGGGGGTAATATTCTGGCGTGGGTGGAGGATTGGCTCTCTAACAGAAAGCAGAGAGTTGGGATAAATGGTTCGTTCTCAGATTGGCAACTAGTAACTAGTGGTGTTCTGCAGGGGTCGTTGCTGTGTCCCCAACTCTTTACAATCTATATTAACGATTTGGAGGAGGGGACCGAGTGTAACATATCAAAGTTTGCAGATGATACAAAGATTGGACGGAAAGTAGTGAGTGAGGAGGACATAAAAACACCTGCAATGGGACATAGACAGGCTAAGTAAGTGGGCAGAGATTTGGCAGATGGAATACAATACTGGAAAGTGTGAGGTTATGCACTTTCTCAGGAAAAATCATAGAGCAAGTTATTATCTTAATGGCAAGAAACTGGAAAGTACTGTAGTACAAAGGGATCTGGGGGTCCTGGTGCATGAAACTCAAAAAGTTAGTATGCAGGTGCAGCAAGTGATCAAGAAGGCCAATGGAATGTTGGCTTTATTGCTAGGGGGATGGAATATAAAAACAGGGAGGTAAGGGTCAAACCCGAAACGTCAACTCAAATTTCTCTCCACGGATGTTGCCTGACTTGCTGAGTTTTTCCAGCATTTTCTGTTGTTATTTCGGATTTCCAACATCTGCAGTATTTTGCTATCGTACGAGGTATTGCTGCAGTTGTACAAGGTATTGGTGAGACCGCACCTGGAATACTGCATAAAGTTTGGTTGTCCATACTTAAGAAAAAACATACTTGCTCTCGAGTCAGTACAAAGATGGTTCACTCGGTTAATCACGGGGATGAGGGGGTGGTCATATGAGGAGAGGTTGAGTAGATTGGGACTCTACTCATTGGAGTTCAGAAGAATGAGAGGCGATCTTATTGAAACATATAAGATTGTGAAGGGGCTTGATCGGGTGGATGCGGTGAGGATGGACCCAATGAAGGGTGAAACTAGTACAAGGGGGCATAATCTTAAAATAAGGGGCTGCTTTTTCAAAACTGAGATGAGGAGAAACTTCTTCACTCAGAGGGTGGTAGGTTTGTGGAATTTGCTGCCCCAGAAAGCTGTGGAAGCTACATAATTAAATTAATTTAAAACAGAAATAGATTGTTTCCTAGAGGTAAAGGGAATTAAGGGTTACGGGGAGCGGGCAGGAAATTGGACATGAGTCTAGGTTCGGAATGGTCATGGCCCTGTGGGTAGTGGAGTGCGCCCAGCGGCCATGTAGCCTGGTTCTGCTCCTACTGTGTTCTAATTCTGTGTTAGATTTCAGGAGATGGTTTTATTCCTGTTCCTGGCTGGAGTGGAGATCGCCTTTACAGAAGGTAAGTACTGTAGAAAGTATAGGGACAGAGTGATCTCCTGGAAGAATTTCGATCGCCTGGATGGGTCGGAGAGGAAGTTCCCAGATTTTTTTCTCCCAAATTGGCCATTGGGTCTTTTATCTGGTTTTCCGCCTCTCCCAGGAGATCACATGGTTTCGGGTGGATGCAGAGTGATAGAAGAGTTGAGGTTAGGATCAGATCAGCCATGATCTTATTGAATGGTGGAGCAGGCTCGAGGGGCCGATTGGCCTCCTCCTGCTCCTATTTCTTATGTTCTTATGTTCTTATTTACCCATAATGATGTTCACCCCTTTCACCTGTCATTAAATTGGGATGTCTGTGTCTCTGGTACAGAAAGTTCACCTGTCAGTAAATTGTGATGTTTGTATCTCTGGGACAGGAAAGTCACCTGTCATTAAATTGGGATGTTTGTGTCCCTGGTACAGGAAGGTCACCTGTCAGTAAATTTGGATGTTTGTTTCTCTGGTACAGGAAGGTCACCTGTCAGTAAATTGGGATAATTGATTGTGTGATACAGAAATGTCACCTGTCAGCAAATTGGGATGCTTGTGTCTCTGGTACAGGAAGTTCGCCTGTCAGTAAATTGGGAGGCCTGTGCCTCTGGTACAGGTTGGTCACCTGTCAGTAAATTGGGATGATTGTGTCTCTGGTACAAAAAGGTCATCTGTCAATAAATTCTGTTATTTGTTTCCCTGGTACAGGACAGCCACCTGTCAGTAAATTTGGATGTTTGTGACCCTGGTACAGGAAGGTCACCTGTCAGTAAATTTGGATGCTTGTGTCTCTGGTACAGGAAGGTCACCTTTCAGTAAATTGGGATGTTTTAACCTCTGGTACAGGACGGACTCCTTTCAGTAAATTTGGATGCTTTTGTCTCTGGTACAGGAAGGTCATCTGCCAGTTAATTGGGATGATTATGTTTCTGGTACAGGAAGATCACCAGTCAGTAATTTGGGATATTTGTGTCTCTGGTACAGGAAGTTTACCTGTCAATTTATTCGGATGTTTTGTCTCTGGTACAGGAAGGTCATCTGTTAGTAAATCGGGATGTTTGTATCTCTGGTGCAGGAAACTCAACTGTCAGTAAATCGGGATTTTTGAGTCTCTAGTACAAGAAGTTCAGCTGATAGTAAACTGTAATGTTTTAGTCTCTGGTACAGGAAGGTCAGCTGTCAATAAAATGGGATGTTTGTGTATCTGGTACAGAAAGTTCACCTGTTAGTAAATTGGGATATTTGTGTTTCTGGCACAGGAAGATCACCACTCAATAAATTTGCGTATTTGAGTCACAGCTACGAGAATATCACGTGTCAGTAAATTGGGATGTTTGTGTCTCTGGTACAGGAAAGTCAACTGTCAGTAAATTGGGAGGTTTTAGTCTCTGGTACTGGAAGGTCAGCTGTCACAGTATTGGGATTATTGTGTCTCTGGTAGAGGAAGATCGCCTCTCAGTAAATTGGGATGTTACTGTCTCTGTTACAGGAAGGTCACCTGTCAGTTAATTGGGCTGTTCGTATCCATGGTACACGAAGGTCACCAGTCAGTAAATTGGGATGTCTGTGTCTCTGGCACAGGGCGATCACCTCTCAGTAAATTTGGGTATTTGAGTCACAGCTACTAGAAAATCACGTGTCAGTGAATTGGGTTGTTTTTGACTCTGGTACTGGAAGGTCACCTGTCAGTAAAATGGGATGTTTGTATTTCTGTCACAGGAAGTTCAGTTGTCAGAAATTTGAGATATTGGTATCTCTGGTACAGGAAGGACACCTATCTGTAAATTGGGCTGTTCGTGTTTCTTGTACAGGAAGTTCTCCTGTCAATTATTTGTGATGTTTTTGTCTGGTACAGGAAGGTCACCTGTCAGTAAAATTGGGTATTTATGTCACCGGTACAAGAAGATAACGTGTCAGTAAATTGGGATGTTTGTGTCCCTGGTACAGGAAGCTCACCTGTTAGTAAATTGGGATGTTTGTGTCAATGGTACAGGAATGTCACCAGTCAGTAAATTGGGATGTTTCTGTCTCTGGTACAGGAAGGTCACCTATATGCAAATGTGGATGTTTGTGAATCTGGTACAGGAATGTCAACTGTCAGTAAACTGGATGATTGTGTCTCTGGTACAGGACGGTCAATTGTCAGTAATTTGGGATGTTTCTTTTACTGGTAAAGCAATGTCAATTGTCAGTAAATTGGATGCTTTTGTCACTGGTACAGGAAGGTCACCTGTCAGTTATTTTGGATGTCTGTGTCTCTGGTAAAGGAAAGTCACCTGTTAGTAAATGGGATTTTTCTGCCCCTGTTAGGGGAATGTCACCTATTAGTAAATAGGGATGTTTCTGTCTCTGGCACAGGAAGGTCATTGTCAGTGGATTAGGATGTTTGTAGCTCTGTTATAGTAAGGTCACCTGCCAGTATATTCGGATGATTGTGTCTCTGGTAGAGGAAGCTCACCTGCCAGTAAATTGGGATGTTTTTGCCTCTGGTACAGGAAGGTCAGCAGTCAGTAAATTGGGATGTTTGTGTCGCTGGTACAGGAAGATCACCTGCCAGTTATTTGGGATGTTTGCTTCTCTGGAACAGGAAGGTCACCTGTCAGTAAATTGGGATGTTTGTGTCTCTGTTTCAGGAAAGTCCCCTGTGATTAAATTGGGTTGTTTGTGTCTTTGGTGCAGGAAGGTTCCTGTCAGTAAATTGGGATGTTTGTTCTGGAATAGGAACGTCACCTGTCAGTAAATTGGGATGTCTGTGTCTCTGGTACAGGAAGTTTACCTGTCAGTATATTGAAATGTATATGTCTCTGGTACAGGAAGGTCACCTATCTGCAAATTGGGATGTTTGTGAATCTGGTACAGGAATGTCAACTGTCAGTAAATTGTATGATTGTGTCTCTGGTACAGGAATGTCAATTGTCAGTAAATTGGGGTGTTCCTGTCTCTGGTAAAGGAATGTCAACTGTCAGTAAATTGGGTGTTTGTGTCACTGGTACAGGAAGGTCACCTGTCAGTTAATTGTGACTCTGTGTCTCTGGTAAAGGTAAGTCACCTGTCAGGAAATGTGATCTGTCTGCCCCTGTTAGATGAATGTCACCTGTCAGTAAACAGGGATGTTTTTGTCTCTGGCACATAAAGGTCACCTGTCAGTAAATTGGGATGTTTGTGTCTCTGGTACAGGATGATAACCTGCCAGTTATTTGGGATGTTTGCTTCTCTGGAACAGGAGGGTCACCTGTCAGTAAATTGGGATGTTTATGTCTCTGGTACAGGAAGGTCACCTGTCAGTAATTTGGGATGTTTGTTTGTCTGGGACAGTAACATTACCTGTCAGTTAATTCGTATGATTTGTCTCTGGTACAGGAAGGTCATCTGTCTGTAAATTGCTATGTTTGTGTCTCATGTACAGGAGTTCGCCTGTGCATAAGTAGAGATTTTGGAGTCCCTTGTACATAAATGTCATCTGGCAGTAATTTGGAATGTTTCTGCCTCTCGTACAGGAAGACCACCTGATAGTAAATTGTGATGCTTGTGCCTCTGGCAGAGGAAGGTCACCTGTCAGTTAATTTGAATATTTGTGTCTTTGGTACAGGAAGGTCACCAGTCTGTAAATTGGGATGTTTGTGTCTCAGGTACAGGAAGGTCATCTTATCGGAAATTTCGGATGTTTGTTTCTCTGGTACAGGAAGATCACATGTCTGTAAGTGAAATGTTTCTGTCCCTGTTATGGGAAATTCACCTGTCAGTTAATTGGGATGTTTGTGCCTCTGCTACTGGTTCGTCAGCTGTCAGTAAATTGGGATATTTGTTTGTCTTGTACAGGAAGGTCACCTGTCAGTAAATTGGGATATTTGTTTCTCTGGTAGAGGAAGGTCACCTGTCAGAAAGGTGGGATGTTTGTGTCTCTGGTACAGGAAGGACACCTGTCAGTAAATTGTAATGTTGCTGTCTCTGGCACAGGAAGCTCACCTGTCAGTATATTCGGATGTTTGTGTCCCTGGTAGAGCAATGTCACCTGTCAGTAAATTGGGATATTTGTGTCTTTGGTGCAGGAAGGTCACCTGTCATTAAATTGTGATATTTGTGTCTTTGGTGCTAGAACGTCACCTGTCAGTAAACTGGGGTCTCCTGTCAGTAAATTGGCATGTTTGTGTCCCTGTTACAGGATGGTCACCTGTCAGTAAAGAGTGATGTTTATTCTGGAACAGACACGTCACCTGTCATTAAATTGGGATGTTTGTGTCTCTGGTACAGGAACGCCAACTGTCAGTAAATTGGGCTGTTTGACTCTGGTAGAGGAAGGTCATCTGTCATTAAATTGGGATGTTTATGTCTCTTGTACAGGAATGACAACTGCCAGTAAATTTTATGTTTGTTACACCGGCACAGGAAGGTCCCCAGGCAGTAAATTGGGATGATTCTGGCTCTGGTACAAGAAGTTGACCTTCCAGTAAATTGGGATATTGTATCTCTGTTACTGGAAGGCCACCTGTCAGTAAATTGGGATGTTTGTTTCTCTGGTACAGGAAGAACGCCTGTCAGTAAAACGGGATGTTTGTGTCTCTGGTAGTGGAAGCTCACCTGTCAGTAAATTGGGATGTTGGTGTCACTGGTACAGGAATGTCACCTGTCAGTAATTTGGTATGTTTGTGTCTCTGGTACAGGAAGAACACCTGTCAGCAAATTTGGGTACTTGTGTCACTGGTGCAAGAAGAAAGCGTGTCAGTAACTTGGGATGTTTATGTCTGTGGTACAGGAAGCTCACCTGTCAGTAAATTGGGATGTTTTTGTCTCTGGTACAGTAAGGTCATCCGTCCGTACATTGTTATGTTTGTGTCACCGGTACAGGAGCTCAACTGTCAATAAATTGGGATGTTTGTCTCTCTGGTACAGGAAGATCATCTGTCAGTTTGTCGGGATGTTTTTATCTCTGGTAAAGGAAGTTTAACTGTCAGTAAATTGGACGTTTGTGTCTTAGCTGCACAAGCAGACAACCTGTCAGTAAATTGGGAAGTTTGTGTCTCTGGTAGAGGAAAGGTATCTGTCAGTAAACTGAAATGATTGTGTCTCTGGTGCAGGAAGGTCACCTGTCAGTAAATTGGGATGTCTGTGTCTCTGGTACTGAAAATTCACCTGTCAGTAAATTGTGATGTTTGTATCCCTGGTACAGGAAAGTCACCTGTCATTAAATTGGGATGTTTGTGTCCCTGGTACAGGAAGGTCACCTGTCAGTAAATTTGGATGCTTGTTTCTCTGGTACAGGAAGGTCACCTGTCAGTAAATTGTGATGTGTGTATCTCTGGTACAGGAAAGTCACCTGTCAGTAAATTTGGATGATTGTGTCTCTGGTACAGGAAGGTCACCTGTCAGTAAATTGTGATGTGTGTATCTCTGGTACAGGAAAGTCACCTGCCAGTAAATTGGGATGATTGTGTCTCTGGTACAAGAAGGTCACCTGTCAGTAAATTGGGATGTTTTAGCCTCTGGTACAGGAATGACTCCTGTCAGTAATTTCGGATGTTTTTGTCTCTGGTACAGGAATGTCATCTTCCAGTTAATTGGGATGATTATTTCACTGGTACAGGAAGATCACCAGTCAGTAATTTGGGATGTTTGTGTCTCTGGTACGGGAATGTTACCTGTCAATTAATTCGGATATTTTGTCTCTGGTACAGGAAGTTCATCTGTTAGTAAATTGGGATGGTTGTATCTCTGGAACAGGAAACTCAACTGTCAGTAAATCGGGATGTCTGAGTCTCTAGTACAAGAAGGTCAGCTGATAGTTATTCGGAATGTTTTAGTCTCTGGTACAGGAAGTTCACCTGTTAGTAAATTGGGATATTTGTGTCGCTGGCACAGGAAGATCACCTCTCAGTAAATTTGCGTATTTGAGTCACAGCTACTAGAAAATCACGTGTCAGTAAATTGGGATGTTTGTGTCTCTGGTACAGGAAGTTCAACTCTTAGTAAATTGGGATGTTTTAGTCTCTGGTACAGGAAGGTCAGCTTGCAGAGTATTGGGATCATTGTGTCTCTGGTAGAGGAAGACCGCCTCTCAGTAAATTGGGATGTTTCTGTCTCTGTTACAGGAAGGTCACCTGTCAGTTAATTTGGCTGTTCGTATCCATGGTACACGAAGGGCACCAGTCAGTAAATTGGGATGTTTGTGTCTCTGGCACAGGAAGATCACCTCTCAGTAAATTTGGGTATTTGTGTCACAGGTACTAGAAAATCACGTGTCAGTGATTTGGGATGTTTTTATCTCTGGTCGACGAATGTCACATGTCAGTAAATTGGGATGTTTGTGTCTCTGGTACAGGAAGGTCACCTGTCAGTAAATTGGGAGGTTTTAATCTCTGGCTGTCACTAAATTGGGATATTTGTGTCTCTGGTACAGGAAGTTCACCTGTCAGAGTATTGGGATTATTGTGTCTGTGGTAGAGGAAGATTGCCTCTCAGTAAATTGGGATGTTTGTGTCTCTGTTACAGGAAGTTCACCTGTCAGTTAATTGGGCTGTTCGTATCCATGGTACACGAAGGTCACCTGTCAGTGAATTGGGATGTTTGTAGCTCTGTTATAGCAAGGTCACCTGTCAGTATATTCGGATGATTGTGTCTCTGGTAGCGGAAGCTCACCTGCCAGTAAATTGGGATGTTAGTGTCTCTGGTACGGGAAGATAACCTGCCAGTGATTTGGGATGTTTGCTGCTCTGGAAAAGGAATGTCACCTGTCAGTAAATTGGGGTGTTTATGTCTCTGGTACAGGAAGCTCACCTGTCAGTAAATTGGGATGTTTGTGTCTCTGGTTCAGGAAGGTCCCCTGTGACTAAATTTGGTAGTATGTGTCTTTGTTGCAGGAAGGTCCCTGTCAGTAAATTAGGATGTTTGTTCTGGAACAGGAACTTCACATGTCAGTAAATTGGGATGTTTGTGTCTCTGGTACAGGAAGTTTACCTGTCAGTAAATTGAGATGTTTATGTCTCTGGTACAAGAAGGTCACCTATCTGCAAATTGGGATGTTTGTGAATCTGGTACAGGAATGTGAATTGTCAGTAAATTGTGATGTTTCTGTCTCTGGTAAAGGAATGTCAACTGTCAGTAAATCGGATGTTTGTGTCACTAGTACAGGAAGGTCACCTGTCAGTTAATTGTGATGTCTGTGTCTCTGGTAAAGGTAAGTCACCTGTCAGTAAATGGGATTTTCTGCCACTGTTAGTCGAATGTCACCTGTCAGTAAATAGGGATGTTTTTGTCTCTGGCACAGGAAGATCATCTGCCAGTTATATGGGATGTTTGCTTCTCTGGAACAGGAGGGTCACCTGTCAGTAAATTGGGTTGTTTATGTCTCTGGTTCAGGAAGGTCACCTGTCAGTAATTTGGGATGTTTGTTTGTCTGGGACAGTAAGATTACCTGCCAGTTAATTCGTATGATTTGTCTCTGGTACAGGAAGCTAATCTGTCTGTAAATTGTTATGTTTGGGTCTCTTGTACAGGAGTTCGCCTGTGCATAAGTAGAGATTTTGGAGTCTCTTGTAAATGAATGTCACCTGTCAGTAAATTGGCATGTTTGTTTCTCTGGTACAGGAAAATCATCTGTCAGAGTATTGGGATTATTGTGTCTCTTGTACAGGAAGATCGCCTCTCAGTAAATTGGGATGTTTGTGTCTCTGGTACAGGAAGGACACCTGTCTATAAATTGGGATGTTTTGGTCTCTGTTACAGGAAGGTCACCTCTCAGTTAATTGGGCTGTTCATGTCCATGGTACACGAAGGTCATCTGTCAGTTAATTGGATTGTTGTGTCTCCGGTACAGGAAAATCATCTGTCAGAGTATTGGGATTATTGTGTCTCTTGTACAGGAAGATCGCCTCTCAGTAAAATGGGATGTTTGTGTCTCTGGCACAGGAAGTCAGTTGTCAGAAAATTGGGATATTGGTATCTCTGGTACAGGAAGGACACCTGTCAGTAAATTCGGCTGGTCGTGTTTCTTGTACAGGAAATTCTCCTGTCAATAATTTGTGAGGTTTGTGTCTCTGGTACAGGGAGATCACCTCTCAGTAAAATTGGGTATTTGTGTCACTGGTACAAGAAGATAACGTGTCAGTAAATTGGGATGTGTGTATCTCTGGTAGAGGAAGCTCACCTGTCAGTAAATTGGGATGTTTGTGTCACTAGTACAGGAATATCACCTGTCATTATATTTGGGTATTTGTGTCTCTGGTACAGGGAGATCACCTGTCAGTAAAATTGGGTATTTGTGTCACTGGTACAAGAAGATAACCTGTCAGTAACTTGGGATGTTTATGTGTCTGGTACAGGAAGGTCACCTGTCAGTAAATTGAGATGATTTTCTCTCTGGTACAGAAAGGTCATCCGTCTGTAAATTGTTAAGTTTGTGTCACTCGTACAGGAGCTCAACTGTCAATAAATTGGGATGCTTACATCTCTGATAAATGAAGTTCACCTGTCAGTAAATTGGATGTTTGTGTTGTAGCGGCACAGGAAGACCAACTGTCAGTAAATTGGGATGTTTGTGTCTCTGGTAGAGGAAGGTCACCTGTCAGTAAACTGGGATGATTGTGTCTCTGGTACAGGAATATCAGCTGTCCGTAAATTGGGATGTTTGTGTCTCTGGTACAGAAGGTTCACCTGTCTGTAAATTGGGATGTTTGTGTCTCTGGTACAGGAAGAGCGCCTGTCAGTAATTTTATATATTTATGTTTGTAATACAGGAAGCTCACCTGTCAATAAATTGGAATGTTTTTGTCTCTGGTTCATGAAGGTCATTTCCCAGTAAATTGGAATGACAATGTCTCTCTGGTACAGGAAGGTCACCAGTCAGCAAATTGGGATGTTTGCATGTGTGCTACAGAAGTGTCATCAGTCTGTAAATTGGGATGTTTGAGCCAATGGCACAGGAGTTCTCCTGTCAGCAAATTGGTACGCTTGTGTCTCTGGTAGAGGAAGTTCACCTGTCAGTAAATTGGGATGATTGTTTGTCTGATAGAGGAATGTCACCTTATCAGTAAATTGGGATGATTGTGTCTCTGGTAGAGGAAGGTCAACTGTCAGTAAACTGGGATGTTTTTGTCTCTCGGACTGGATGGTCTCCTGTCAGTAAATTGGGATGTTCGTGTCCCTGGTAGAGAAAAATCACCTGTCAGTAATTCGGGATGTTTGTGTTCCTAATAAAGGAATTTCACCTATAAGTAAATGTGATGTTTGTATCTCTGGTACAGGAAGATCACCCATCAGTAAAATGAGATGTTTGTGTCTCTGGTACAGGAAGGTCACATGTCAGTAAATTGAGATATTTGTGTCACTTGTACACGAAGTGCAGTTGTCAGTAAATTGGGATGTTCGTTTCTCTGGTATAGGGACGTCAACTGTCAGTTAATTGGGATGTTTGTTTCTCTGGTACAGGGATGTCATCTGTCATTAAATAGGGATGTTTGTGTCTCTGGTACAGAAAGTTCACCTGTCAGTATATTGGGATATTTTTGTCTCCGGTACAGGAAGGTCATCTCTCTGCAAATTGTTATGTTTATGTCACTGGTACAGGAAGGTCACCTGTCAGTAAATTGTGATGCTTGTATCTCTGGTACAGGAAGGTCATCTGTCAGTAAATTGGGATGTTTGTGTCTCTGGTACAGGAAGGTCATCTGTCAATAAATTGGGATGTTTGTCTGTCTGTAACAGTAAGTTAACCTGTCAGTAAATTGGGATGTTAGTCGCTCTGGTACAGGAAGGTCAGCAGTCATTAAATAGTAATATTTGTGTCTCTGGTTCAGGAAGGTCACCTGTCAGTAAATAGGGATGTATTTGTCTCTGCTACAGGCAGAACGCCTGTCAGTAAATTGTGATAGTTATGTCTCTGGTACAGGAAGATCTCTCTGTTAATTGGGATGTTTGTGTCTCTGGTACAGGAAGATTGTTGTATCCGTGTGTTAATGCAGACACGGAATGCAGGAGTTGGTTTAACAGGTGTTTACTGAACAATGTCTGGAGGTGAACTAAAAGATACAAGACACTATACAGGCTTATATAGCCCGAGTGGCCACTAGCGGCATTACAGAACACAGGGGCTCTTAAAGGCACATACACCACAAATCCACCCCTTTTAGACAACCAGTACATAATATTTTAAGTAATCATTAATTAACATGTTAACAAGAACAATAATCTACACCTTTGCTGCAGTTAATCAATTATAAGTCAGTCTCTCTGGAGGATTCCTGACTCGGTCCGGATAATGCCTCGGTGGTGTAGTAGTTTTCAGTGGTGTCATAGGTTCTTTTGGCAAGGTCGATTCGGCTTGAATGCCTGTGTCGGGTTCATCTGGTTCCAGTATCACCGGATCGGAGGTAGATACTATGGGTATCTCTGCTTCATCATTAGGCATATAGAGTTGTGGTGTAGGTTGTCCCTTTTTGGATGACTCTATGGTCTGGTCAGCATGGCACATTATTATGCTTTCTCCAATGTCCACGGTATACATCAGTGGTCCTAGTCATGTGCAAATAGTTCCAGGCTGCCATTTCTCGGTACTGTAGTCCCGGGCCAAAATTTGTTGACCTATCTGGAAGGTTCTAGTTGGCCTTTCATTAATGCCTTGAAATTGCCGGTTCTCTACGTCCCTTCTGATGTTTGGCTTGATCAAATCCAGCCGGCATCTTAGTCTTCTATTGAAAAACATCATGGCGGGAGTTTGGTTTGTAACCACATGTGTTGCCTTCCTGTATGCAAACAAGAAGTTATCTACCTTATGCTGTAGATTTATGTCTTCATTACCCATGGCCTTTATGGCCTTCTTGAAGGTCTGGACAAACCTTTCAGCCAATCCATTGGTCGCGGGATGGTATGGGGCGGACGTGTTGTGCTTAACCCCATTGTTTTTTAAGAACTTCCTGCATTCTTCGGACACAAATTGTGGTCCATTATCAGAACAGATCTGTTCAGGCAGCCCATTCCTGGCAAATATGGTCCTTAATACTGTAATAGTTTTTTCTGTGGTGGTGGAGGACATCTTTATTACCTCCGGCCACTTGGAGTGTGCATCAACTGCGATTAAGAACATTGAGTCCATAAATGGATCAGCAAAGTCGATGTGTACCCTTTGCCATGGAGATGAGGGCCACTCCCATGGATGTAGAGGGGCTTGTGGTGGGGCATATTGGACCATTTGGCATCCTAGACAGCCCTTGGCCATTTCATCGATATCTCCATCGATACCTGGCCACCACACAAACGCTCTGGGTAGGTTCTTCATTTTCACTCCACCCAGATGCCCCTCGTGAAGCTCCTTTAGCACTTTATCCTGGAGTTTGTTGGGAATCACCACTCTGGATCCACACATCAAGGTTCCTCGGCACACTGACAGCTGTTCTCTTCTTTGCGAGAAAGCTGGCAACAGTTGTTCGCCATGATCTGGCCATCCCTTCACTGTTAAATCGTAGACTCGTGAGAGAGCCGGGTCATTTCTCGTTTCGTTTTCAATGGTAGAATTTGTTACTGGTAGACATTCTACTATGGTTGAGTGGAACATCTCCACTGGGTCCACTGTAGGTGCCTCTTCTACCGTTGGCAACGGTAGATGCGATAAACCGTCAGCATTTCCATGCTGTTTTGATCCTTTGTATTCTATGTCATATTGGTTGTCCCTAGGAAAAGGGACCACCTCTGTAGCCTTTGCACTGTCATAATGGGAACGCCCTTTTTAGGGTTGAATATGGAGACGAGGGGTTGATGGTCAGTCAACAATATAAATGTTTGTCCGTGTAGGTAATGGTTGAATTTCTTCACTCCCCATTCCAGGCTGAGTGCTTCCCTGTCGATCTGGGCATAGTTACGCTCAGCTGAGTTCAATGAACATGACGCAAAAGCTATCAGATGCTCCGAGCTATCAGGGAATCTATGCGATAATGCGGCTCCTATGCCATAATTGGTTGCATTGCACGCCAGTCTGATTGGCAGTGATGGGTTGTAATGAGCCAAAACTTCCTTGGACGTGATCAAGCCTTTGCATTTATGGAAGGCACGTTTACATTCTTCGCTCCATTTCCGAATTACTCCCGTTTGTAGCAGTTCATTAAGAGGGTGCAGAACAGATTACAAGTTCGGTAAAAATTTATGATAGTAATTTATCAATCCCAGGAACGACCTTAATTGTGAGACATTTTCAGGTGCTGGGGCTTTTACGACCGCTTCAATTTTTTCAGGTGACTGATGCAACCCTTCTTCGTTAATTATGTGGCCACAATATGATAGTTGTTTCTGGAAAAATTCGCACTTGGGGCGATTTGCTCGTCGGCCCCGTTCTCTCAGCCTAGTGAGCACCTGCTCCAAATTGGCAAGGTGCTCGTTGTCGTTTTCTCCTGTTACAAGGATGGTCTCCTGTCAGTAAATTGGGATGTTTGTGTCTCTGTTACAGAAAAATCACCTGTCAGTAATTCGGGATGTTTGTGTTCCTGATAGAGGAAGTTCACCTATAAGTAAATGTGATGTTTGTGTCTCTGGTACAGGAAGATCACCCGTCAGTAAAATAAGATGTTTGTGTCTCTGGTACAGGAAGGTCACATGTCAGTAAATTGAGATATTTGTGTCACTGGTGTACGAAGTGCAGCTGTCAGTAAATTGGGATGTTCGTTTCTCTGTTATAGGGACGTCAGCTGTCAGTTAATTGGGATGTTTCTTTCTCTGGTACAGGAATGTCACCTGTCATTAAATAGGGATGTTTGTGTCTCTGGTACAGGAAGTTCACTTGTCAGTATATTGGGATATGTTTGTTTCCGGTACAGGAAGGTCATCTGTCTGTAAATTGTTATGTTTATGTCACTGGTACAGGAAGATCACCTGTCATTAAATTCTGATGCTTGTATCTCTGGTACAGGAAGGTCATCTGTTGGTAAATTGGGATGTTTGTGTCTCTGGTACAGGAAGGTCATCTGTCAATAAATTGGGATGTTTGTCTGTCTGTAACAGTAAGTTAACCTGCTAGTAAATTGGGATGTTAGTCGATCTGGTACAGGAAGGTCAGCTGTCATTAAATAGCAATGTTTGTAACTCTGGTTCAGGAAGGTCACCTGTCAGTAAGTAGGGATGTATGTGTCTCTGGTACAGAAGGATCTCCTGTCCGTTAATTGGGAAGTTTGTGTCTCTGTTACAGGAAGATCTCCTGTCCGTTAATTGGGATGCTTGTGTCTCTGGTACAGGAAGATCACCTGTCAGTATATTGGGATGTTTTTGTCTCCGGTACAGGAAGGTCATCTGTCTGTAAATTGGTATGTTTATGTCATTGGCACAGGAAGGTCAGCTGTCAGTACATTGTGATGTTTGTATCTCTGGTACAGGAAGGTCATCTGTCAGTAAATTGGGATGTTTGTGTCTCTGGTACAGGAAGGACACCTGTCTGGAAAATTGTATGCTTGTGTCTCTGATACAGGACGGTCATCTTTCAGTAAATTGGGATGTTTGTGTCTCTGGTACAGGAAGATCTCCTATCCGTTATTTGGGACGTTTGTGTCTCTGGTACAGGAAGATCACCTGTCAGTATATTGGGATGTTTTTCTCTCCGGTACAGGAAGGTCACCTGTCTGTAAGTTGTTATGTTTATTTCACTGGTACAGGAAGGTCACCTCTCAGTAAATTGTGATGACTGTATCTCTGGCACAGGAAGGTCATCTGTCAGTAAATTGGGATGTTTGTGTCTCTGGTACAGGAATGTCACCTGTCATTATGTAGGGATGTTTGTGTCGCTGGTACAGGAAGATCACCTGTCAGTAAATTGGGATGTTTGTGTCTCTTTAACAGGAAGGTCAGCTGTCAGTAATTTGCGATGTTTGTGTCTCTGGTACAGGAACATCTCCTGTCAGTTAATTGGGATGTTTGTGTCTCTGTTACAGGAAGATCTCCTATCCGTTAATTGGGACGTTTGTGTCTCTGGTACAGGAAGATCACCTGTCAGTATATTGGGATGTTTTTGTCTCCGGTCCAGGAAGGTATTCTGCCTGTAAATTGATATGTTTATGTCACCGGTACAGGAAGGCCACCTGTCAGTAAATTGTGATGACTGTATCTCTGGTACAGGAAGGTCATCTGTCAGTAAATTGGGATGTTTGTGTCTCTAGTACAGGAATGTCACCTGTCAGTAAATAGGGATCTTTCTGTCGCTGGTACAGGAAGATCACCTGTCAGTAAATTGGAATGTTTGTGTCTCTTTAACAGGAAGGTCACCTGTCAGTAATTTTGGATGTTTGTGTCTCTGGTACAGGAATGTCACCTGTCAGTAAATTGGGATTTTTGTGTCTCTGTTACAGGAAGATCACCTGTCAGTAAATTGGGATGTTTGTGTCTCTTTAACAGGAAGGTCACCTGTCAGTAATTTTGGATGTTTGTGTCTCTGGTACAGGAATGTCACCTGTCAGTAAATTGGGATTTCTGTGTCACTGTTACAGGAAGTTCACCTGTCAGTAAATTGGGATGTTTGTTTCCCTGGTACACCAAAGTCAGCTGTCAGTAAATTGTGATGCTGGTGTCCCCGGTACAGGAAGGTCACCTGTCAATAAATTGGGATGTTTGTGTGTCTGTTACAATAAGTTGACCTGTCAGTAAATTGGGATATTAGTCGCTCTGGAACAGGAAGTTCAGCTGTCATTAAATTGCAATGTTTGTGTCTCTGGTTCAGGAAGGACAGCTGTCAGTAAATGGGGATGTTTGTGCCTCTTCTACAGGCAGACCGCCTGTCAGTAAATTGGGATAGTTATGTCTCTAGTACAGGAAGATCGCCTCTCCGTTAATTGGGATCTTTGTGTCTCTGGTACAGGAAGATCACCTGTCAGTAAATTGGGATGATTGTGACTCTGGTACAGGAAGGTCACCTGTCTGTTAATTGCGATGTTAGTGTCTCTGGTACAGGAAGATCCCCTCTCCGTTAATTGGGATGTTTGTGTCTCTGGTACAGGAAGATCACCTGTCAGTAAATTGGGATGTTTGTGTCTCCGGTACAGGAAGATCTCCTGTCCGTTAATTGGAATGTTTGTGTCTCTGGTACAGGAAGATCTCCTGTCCGTTAATTGGGATGTTTGTGGCTCTGCTACAGGAAGGTCACCTGTCAGTAAATTGGGAAGCTAGTGTCTCTGGTACAGGAGGGTCAGCTGTCAGTAATTTGGGATGCTTCTTTCTCTGGTACAGGAAGATCACCTGTCAGTAAATTGGGATGTTTGTGTCTCTGGTAAAGGAGGGTCAGCTGTCAGTAAATTGGGATGTTACTTTTTCTGGAACAGGAAGGTCACCTGTCAATAAATTGGGATGTTAATGTCTCTGGTACGTTCATGTCGCCTGCCCCATTCATCATTGGCTTTGTTCCCCATGATTACGCCTCTATGTCAGCTTTTGAGTCTCATCTTTACACTAAACTATTGATGGTGTTTATTTGATACGTATTGGTTTTAGATATACATGATCTTGATATATGGGTGTCACTGCGAAGGCAGCAATTACTGCTCATCCCTATTTTACATAGGATTACATATGATATACAGCACAGAAAACAAGCCATTCCACTCAACCTTCATATGCCAACGTTACTGCTCCACTCGAGCCTCCTTCCATCTTTCCTCATCTAACTATTGGCATAAACCTCTGTTCCCTTCTCCCTGATGTGCTTATCTCGCATCTCCTTATTTGCATCTATACTATTCACTTGAACCACTCCCTGTGGTAGAGATTTTCGTATTCTCTCTACTCTCTGGGCAAGAAGTTTCTTCTGAATTCCCTATTTGATTTCTTGGTTACTTTCTTATATTCATGCCCTCTACTGATGTTCTTACCCACAAGTGGAACCACTCTCTGCACCTACTCATTCAAAATCTTTCATCATTTGAATGACCTCTATTAGGTCACCACTCACCCTACTTTTTTCAAGAATAAAGAGACCCAGCCTGTTCATCCTTTCCTGGCATTTCTGCTATCATCGTTGTAAATCTTCTTTGCACCCTCTCCAGTGCCACGATATCGTTTTTGTAATATGGCGACCAGAATTGACTGGAATCCAAGTGTGATCTGAGCAAGTTTCGATACAAGTTGAGCATTACTTCACTACTTTAGAAACATAGAAACATAGAAAAATAGCAGCAGGAGTAGGCCATTCGTCCCTTCGAGCCTGCTCCGCCATTCAATTTGATCATGGCTGATCCTCTATCTCAATACCATATTCCTGCTCTCTCCCCATGCCCCTTGATGCCTTTTGTGTCTAGAAATCTAACTATCAATTGTTAAACAAAGATAGATTTCTATCACCCTCTCCAGTGCCTCTAAATCGTTTTTGTAATGTGGCGGCCAGAATTGACCAGAATCCAATGTGATCTGACCAATGTTTGACACAAGTTGAGCAAAACTTCACTACTTTGCAATTATATCCCTCTAGAAATAAACACTAGTGATTTGTTTGCTTTTTATATGGCCTTGTTAACCTTGTTAACTACTTTTAGTGATCTGTGTATTTGTACTCCGAGATCAATTTGCTCCACTACCCCACCCAGAGTTGCACCCTCCAAGTGATAAGTGACTTCCTTATTCAATACCAAAATGTAATACCTCACATTTAGCTGTTTTGAAATTCATTTGTCAACTACATGCCCATTCTTCAAGTTTATTCATGTATTCCTCTAATTTGTTGCAGCCCTCCTCAGTATTGACTCTCCCACCAACGTGGTGTCACCTGCAAATTTAGAAATTGTGTTTTTGATTCCAAAGTCTGAATCATTAACATAAATTGTGAAACATTATCGTGAAAAATTAGCGTGAATAATTTCTCATGCCGGTACAAAGATTCGTTTGTTTAGTGTGGGACTGGAGAACATGTAGGCCAGACAAGGTAGGGGTCGGAGGAAGTTTCCCTTTTCTGTTTCACAATAAAACAATCCAGCAAATTTAATGTCTATTTGATCAGGTGCCAACACTCAAATGTACAGATTTATTGAATTCATCTTATATCAATAACATTGTTTCCCAATCTCTAAAGCAGTCCATGGACAATTCTCACAATGCAGAATTAATCCTGGGGTTTATACTTTCATTATTTTATTAATTTACCCAGTGCATTCACTGGATTTGTGACCACGTTCTTTAACCGCACTCTGAATTTACTCTGAGTCACTGCATAAATAAAGGTGTTCGTGCAAAAACTCAACAGCTGAAGCATATTTCAGCTTTTTTCTTGCAGAATTAATTTGGGGTCATTGAAGCCTTTGATTTTATAGTCAATTGTAAAACGCTGATGAAAGAAATCTACAACATACGTCATCCACAAAAGGATGAAAGTCCCCAAGATGGTGAAGAGAAAGTTGGTAGACTTTCTCCTTCTCTCCATCTCTGGGTCGCTCTGAATCTCTCCATTGCTGTGGGCTCGGAGTCTCCTGCGAGATCTATTGGCCGCTAGAATGTTTCTGACGGTCAGAGCATTGAGCAGTAAAATCAGCAGGAACGGGAGACATGGTGTTAAAAGGCGATCAGACCAGTCAAATGCTGTCCATAAAAGTGACGTATAACGGATATCATTCTGTCTGCAATACCACGGAACATTATTAATTATGTAGATGGGCTCGTGCATAAAATACCAGGGAACGCTTTTAGAACATACCAGTGCACAAATCATTCCTATAACAACAGCCGCGGTTTCCTCGGTGTAATATTTTGTTTTCAGCTTCTGGCAACAAATGGCCCAAATCGGTCGAAAGTGAAAGCGACCATTAACCAGACAGAACAATCTTTGGCTGCATAAATTAACGCAATGTTGAGATACATACGGGCGTAATGGACAGGAAGATATCAGGAAAATAAATTCTAGGAATCCGGTTTTCTATCACTGCGGTGATAATGACCAGGAGATCCATCACCGCCATGGACACCAGGTATTGAAAGATACATCTGGAGAGACCTCATCTTCCTCGGGACAGGACCACAACCGCCACGAAATTATCTGTAAAGAGAAACAGAGGGCGACGAAAAGTTACAGAATAGATACCCAGTAGAAGTAATATATTGACTCTATAAAGTGTCTACAGATCAGAAATTATCTCACTGAATTGCGGAACAGGCTCGAGGGGTTTAATGGCCAACCCCTGCTCCAATTATCCTATGACACCGCTTTGATTTTAATAGCTATTGGAACTGATATAAATATCCAAATTTGCGCTGATATAGACTAGAGAACTCGAGTCAATGAAAAATAATATTTTATCTCATAGGGAAACAAAAGCCATTAAAATAAATGGAAATTTAAATAAGTTCAATGGGTCGTTTGTGTAATGATGAATAAAATGAATGATAAAGTAACACAGACAGATTTAAGATAATGAACTGAAAACCACACAATAAGTATAGTATAGTAACAAATACAATAAATATCAAAACAAATTTGAAATGAATATTGCACCAATGAATCAATGATTGTAGAGCCTTGTATTGCTAAGACCCGCTGACAGTTCTCTCAATATATTTGAACCGCTTCATATTGACAGACCCAGTCTGTATGAGGCAGCCCCCATGAATAAAGGGAAGACCACTACCTGTAGATCTACGAATGGTGGCATTGTTTGAAACATATTATTGTCCAGATCAGCAGGAGATCTGTCGTTCCTACTTCAATGTTCCAATACAATCCAGAAATTACATTCCAACCACCTGATGGAACATCGGTTTAACATCTCGCGGGAGAACCACTGGTCCCGCAATGCAGCGCTCCCTCAATACGCCCTAGTACTGGACTACAGACTGAGGGCCTGGAGTGGGACATTAAACTGATAACTCCCGGACTAAGAGGCCAGAGTTGTACTAACTGAACTAAGATCATACAGCTACAAATAAATACACGGAATTCAATGGAGATAAACGAATCGATGGGCAGAGCAGTGAGAGAGATTAACTGAACGGATGGAGAGAGCAGGGAGAGAGATAAACAGAACGGATGGGGAGAGCAGTGAGCGATAAACCAAACAGATGGGGAGAGCAGGGAGAGATAAACAAAACGGATGGGGAGAGCAGTGAGAGATAAACCGAACGGATGGGGAGAGCAGGGAGAGATAAATCGAATGGATGGGGAGAGTAGGGAGAGATAAACCGAACGGATGGGGCGAGCAGGGAGAGATAATCCGAAGGAATGGGGAGAGCAGAGAGAGAGATAAACTGAACCGATGGGGAGAGCAGGGAGTGATTAGTCGAATGGATGAGGAGAGCAGGGAGAGATAAACTGAACAGATGGTGAGAGCAAGGAGAGAGAAACTGAACGGATGGGGAAAGCAGTGAGAGATAAACCAAACGGCTGGGGAGAGCAGGGAGAAATAAACAGCACGGATGGGGAGGGCAGGGAGAGATACACCGAACGGATGGGGAGAGCAGGGAGAGAGAAACAGAACAGATGGAGAGACCCGGGGAGATAAACCGAATGGATGGGGAGAGCAGTGAGAGATAAACTGAACGGATGGGGAGACCCAGGAGAGATAATCCAAACGGATGGGTAGAGCAGGGAGAGATAAACTGAATGGATGGGGAGAGCAGGGAGAGATAAATGGAATGGATATGGAGAGCAAGGAGAGATAAACCGAACGGATGGGGAGATCAGGGAGAGATAAACCGAACGGATGGGGAAAGCTGGGTGAAATAAACCGAACGGATGGGGAGAGCATGGAGAGATAAACGGAACAGATGGGGAGAGCAGGGAGAGATAAACCGAATGGATGGGGAGAGTAGGGAGAGATAATCCAAAAGGATGGGGAGAGCAGGGGGAGATAAACCGAATGGACGGGGAGACCAGGGAGAGATAAACTGAATGGATGGGGAAAGCAGGGTGAAATTAACCGAACGGATGGGGAGAGCAGGGAGAGATAAACGGAATGGATGGGGATAGCAGGGAGAGATAAACCGAACGGATGGGGAGAGTAGGGAGAGATAAACCGAATGGATGGGGAGAGCAGGGAGAAATAAACTGAAAGGATGGGGAGAGCAGGGACAGATAAACCAAACGGATGGGGAGAGCAGGGAGCGATAAACCAAATGAATGGGGAGAGCAGGGATAGATAAACTGAACGGATGTGGAGAGCAGGGAGAGATAAACCGAACGAATGGGGAGAGCAGGGACAGATAAACCAAACGGATGGGGAGACCAGGGAGCGATAAACCAAATGCATGGGGAGAACAGGGAAAGATAAACTGAACGGATGTGGAGAGCAGGGAGAGATAAACTGAACAGACGGGGAGAGCAGGGAGAGATAAACCGAACGGATGGAGGCAGGAGCCAGGGATGGATGTTCCCGGGAAATGGATTATTAATGAATCCTGTCACATACTTCATTGTTCTGAATTATCATTAACGTGCAGATCTATAACTTACCTTCAATGAACTCATTCCTTAAAAACAAATCACAAATTCATTGGCCCACAAATTCGGATCCCAACGCGTGAGAACGCACGGGGTACTCACGCGTGGACCGAATGGAAGTGCCGGTTTCTTGCATGCACTGCGCATGCGCGGGAAAGCGGCACTTCCGTTCCTCTGAACGAAGGGGTTCAGAGGTCGAACCCGTGCGAGCGGGAGTCTGCGCGTGCGCTTTGAACTTACGCTTTTTTAACAGGTTTTTCCGTGAGGTTAAGTCTTTAGATTTCAGAAACGTAAAAACCAGGCATAGGGCCTGCATTTTAAAAGGTAAGTGGTGAATTAATTAAAAGTAAAACATTTTTTCCACAGGATTATTATTTTTAAATACTTTAAAGCAAGGTAAGTTTATTTTTAGCCCCGTTTTTTGATAAAATTATTTTTTCAAAAATTTACATTATTGTTTATAATAGTTATTTAATGTAATTTATAGTTTCTTTAAAAAGTGTGATTTTTAAACAATTTATTTGAAGGTTTACTGTTATTTTGGGGCCCGTATATTCATAAGTTTAGACAGGTCTTCCTGTCATTCTTATGAATGGCCTTTTCCCTCCTCTGATTGGCTGCCCATGGCTCACGAGATCACAGGGGACAAATCGCACTATGACCCTGGGACACGCAAGCACAGTGCGCCGGGAGTTGGAGCAAGCCCGAGCGGAGTTCCACAGGAGCCCAGAGCTCAACTGCCAGCGCGCAAGGTAAGTGCAGGTCGGGGGCTTGCAGCCGCGCGGGAAGCCCCCGACCCGAATTTCTGGGCCAATACTTATTGCATCAGATCAGCAGTTGATTTTTAGTGACTAAAACATTTGAGACATTCAGCCAGGAGCGACATCATTCTGGAATCCAAGTAACTCATTGAATTCATTATTAAATCCGTTATTCAAATTGTTAATGAATGAAAAACAGAAATTCCCTGTAATTCCTGCAGCCATGTCTATTAATTGATGTGTTTTGATCATGTGTTCAGTTATGAGACGGTCAGAGGGCCACGTTCACCGTCCCCATCTTCCATTCACATTATCTGTGGGGTCTTCAGCTCATTGGTGGGATTGCCTTTGGACAAATGGGCGTGGTTTCTGCATTCTACACAATGTTACTCCTCTTGGCGTTCACTGCTTATTTCACAGCCAATGAACAGATGAGGAACATAGGTACAGGAGGAGGCCATTCAGCCACAGAAGTGCCTGGAAATGAACATCTCCAACACAAGAGAGCATAACCAACTCCCGCACACATTAACTAGTGTTACTATCGCCGAGACACCCACCATCAAGTTCCTGAGGGGCATCATTTACCGGAATCTCGAATGGAACAGCCACATAAATGCCATGGTAGTTTGCGGCGAGTGGATCAACTCCAGCTCCTCAAAGCCTTTCAACCATCTACAAAGCACATGTGAGGAGTGCGATGGAATGCTCTCCATTTCCCTGGATAGGTGCAGCTCCAACAGCACTCAAGAGGGTCGGCGCTATCCAGGATAAAGCAGACCGTATTACTGGTACACCATTAACCAGCTTAAACGTCTGCTCCCTTCACCACCGGCGCCATGTGGTTGCAATGTGCACTATCTATAGGATGCACTGCAGAAACTCGCCAAGATATCTTCGGAAAGCACCTCACGAACTCTACCACCTAGAACAACAAGGGCAGCAGCTGCAGGGGAAAGCCATCCCCTCGCAGTTTCCGCCAAGTGACACACCATCCTGACATGGACATGTAGTGCAATCCCTCCTTCATCTCTGGGTCAAAATCTTAGAGCTCCATATGCAACAGCACTGTGGGAGCAGCTTCAAAACATTTACTGTAGCAGTGCAAAAGGAAAGCCCAGCACCATCTTCTCAAGGGCAACTGGGATGGGCAATAAATGTTGGAAATGTCAGCGACACCCCAGCTTGAGAATGAAAAGAAATCTCCGAATATCCAGATTCTGATCAGAACATTGGAATCGCATTGCAGCTTTCTGATGTTCAGGCTTCGATACACATTAAATGCTCAGTTGGGAGATATGAGATGAAATGACAGAATGGGTGTTAGAATTAGCGAGAATCTCCCTGGTCGTTTGGCAGGAGAAACCCTGGAAGTTCCTGTTCCCGATCGGTATCCAGGCACTCGCCTGCTGGGAAGGTCCCTTGTGTGAGTAGGGGCTGGAGACAGGATCCGTTTCAGCTCAGACTCCCCGCTCTACTGGGCGAATAGTCTGTCCACTCGCACTGTCCAGAAACGAACATGAAGAATGGCGACCTTGGTGAGGTCACGGGGAGGGGGCAGGACTTCCTCCGGTGCTGGGGAATCGGACCTAGCAGGAGGCACTGCCAGCTGGAGACGAGGGGAGGAAACTGAGACAAAAACCCGCATTCACACAGCACGGGTGAGGGATCGCCACACGGGAATGGTTCATTAAAAATGTGATGATATTGGATATGCGGCGGGCGGCCTTCTTTCAAATACATCCCGAGAAGTCTCAACTAGCTCATGGCCTTCATTGCTTTCTCCCGGTTCTTCGATCCTCAGCTACCGTCTCCAGCCCATTCCCCCACACTCACCCACTGTACACTCCGACACCATCTTTCCGCAGTTTCCCGCAGAACTCTCTCCTGCCTCCTCCACATTAATTATCTCCATAAGCCCCACCTCTGCTCCATGGAACCAAGCAGATTGAATTCCCCACAGCTCAACTCCACTCCCTTTTCGCGGTGCTGAATGACATTGTCAATGGTTCCCTTTCCGTAGGAAACTTCCTGACCCGTTCAAACCTATGGTCCTCACCCATCCTCAAAAACCCACCACTGCACCAAAAGTCATTTCCAACTATCGCCCTGTTTGAATCCCTCCAGTCCAGATTCCCTCCCTTGTCACACCACCAGATCATTGGAGAAGAACGTTGTCGGCCAGTCTCAGAGTTTCCACTGAAATCAGGTAGCTCCTGATAGGGAGAGGCAATCTCAAGACACTCCAGGCCCTGTGCAATGGATCAGCTGGTGAGGAGCAGAATGGTGACGTGTGGTGTGCAGCGTTCATGAAAGGGCCGAGTAATTCATCTCAGGCGGTATCGGATCAATCGCCCGATATACGCAGCGACTGATATTCGGTTCCATTGCAGTCACATATTCTTATTGTTCCTGCGAAGGTCGCAGATAACTGTATCGCATTTCTTTTAATGATTCAAATCAACTAACAACAACTGAAGTGAATGATCTAGAGGTTCTTTCTCTCGTCCGCTGTAACATTGCCGTAGGAGACCCAGAAATACCGGGAAAACAGTGTAAAAGATACAATGAATTCCCCAGATTTTAGATGGTCCTCGTGGATTGGACGATGGCAAACGTAACCCGGCTATTTAAGAAAGGAGTGAGAGAGAAAACGGCGAACAATAGACAAGTTAACCTGACAGCACCAGTAGGTAAAATGCTAGAAACTATTATTAGGGACGATGTAACAGCACACTTAGAAAATGAAGCGTGGGATGGTGACATGCGGTGTGCAGCGGCCTTGACACTCCAGTAAATGAAAAATTACATCTCCTTATCTTGAGTGCGAAATTCACGGGTCACATGGTCGTCTTTCTCTAAATTATTCAAAAACTTTACAACAACTGAAGTGACTGTTCTATCGTTTCTCTCGTCCACTGTAACTTTGTGGAAGTGGCCCAGAAATCACCAGAGGACAGCGTAAAGGTGCAATGGAAACATCGAGTGCTAGTGGTGGCTCAGTGGTAGCAATCTCATTTTTGAGTCAAAAGGTCGAGGCTCCAAGCTCCACTCCAGAGACTTGAGCAAATAATCCAGACTGACACTCCAGTGCAGGACTGAGTGAGCCCAAGTCCGCCCCATCTGCCCTCTCCAGTGGAAGTAAAAGACCCCATGGCACTATTGGAAGTAGATCAGGGGAGTTCTCCCATATCCTGGCTAATACCTATCTCTCAAAGAGCATCACTAAAAACTGATTCACTAGTCAGTTATCTCATTGCTATTTGTAGGACCTTACTGGTACCAACTTGTCTGCCCAGTTTCCCTAAATAACAACTCGAACATGAGACATGATTATTACCTGAAGAGGTAAATTTAAAGGTTAATAAAGACGCTAAAAATACAAATAGATGCTGATGATTTTACTCAGTTCTTTTCTCGCACAGTGACAACCCAGCATGGCTCTGACTCGGAGCGCAGAGGAGGAATGTAAGCATCTCCCAGCGTTCACTTCTACTCCACAGCGGCACCCGGTGGTGCGACTCGGTGACTGCACGTAGAGCAGAAACCGGTCTTAAAGGTCCCTGGCGTCACCGAGTGTCACGTTAATGGAAGATCCGATCGAAAACGTCACAAGTAAAGTACCAACCGCATTGTAAAACCAAGCAACGCTGTTGACACAGGATCTAGCGTTACTGAGATGTGGTTTGCGAGTATTTTCAGGGTTTTTTTCGGGGTCTGAGAGCACTTAGTGGAAGGTTGTCATGGTTCCTGAAGCACCAGAGAATAAGATTTTGGAAGACCGGTGGGAAGCTGGGGATCTGGGATGGTTGGAAGTCAAACAATGTTAGGATGGCGGTTTTGCAGCTTTGAGAGTTAGTGGGGGGTGGTGGTATTTGGGCGCAGGGTTTAACAGCCTGTGTGAAGCGTGGGAAGAACACAGGAACATAAGAAATAGGAGCAGTGGTAGGCCTACAGCACCTCGAGCCTGCTCCGCCATCCAATAAGATCATGGCTGATTTTCGACCGCAACTCCACTGTCCCGTCCGATCCCCATTTCCATTGATTCCCCTAGAGATCAAAAATCTACCTATCTCAGCCTTGAATATACTCTAAGACTTTTGGGGTAGCGAATTCCAAAGAGTCACAATCATCTGAGTGATAAATTCTTCTTCATCTCTGTCTTGAATGACCGACAGCTTATCCTGAGGCTATGCCGCCCTAGTTCTACACTCTCCAGCTAGGGGAAACAACCTCTCAGCATCAACCGTGTCAATCCATTAATACTTTCATATGTTTCAATGAGATCACCTCTCATTCTGCTACATTCCAGAGTATAGGTCCATTCTACTCAATCTCTCCTCATAGGACAACCCTCCCACCCCAGGGCTCAATCTACTGAACCTTCGTTGCAGCGCCTCTAAGGATTCTATGAACTTTCTTAGATAAGGAGACCAAAACTGAGCTCAGTGCTCCAGGTGTGGTCTCACCCAAGCCCTGTACATTTGTAGCAAGTCTTCCTTACTCTTGTACTCCAACCCCCTTGCAATAAAGAAGAATATGCCATTTGCCTTCCCAAGTGTTTGCTTTAGCTCCATGCTAACTTCCCGTGTTTCCTGTACGAGGACACATACATCTTTCCGGGCATACACATTAAATAGTTTCTCACCATTTATAAATTATTCTGTTTTTCGATTCTTCGAACGAAAATGAAGAACCTCACATTTCCCCACATTATACTTCGTCTCCCGCCTTATTGCCCATTCATGTAACCTGCCTATATCCATTTGAAAGCTCTTTGGCCTAGAAATTCAGTTGTTTGCACCAGCCGCTAGCGCCTTAGAAGGAGGAGATGTGGAGCGCTAGGCGGCGAGCGGCCGGGCGCTACACGTTCTGTGCCTCTCCCCAACTTCAGTAAAGATTTAGCGGCGGCGCAAAGCCTTTGCGTGCGCTCAGCTGCGCGCGCAGATCCTGACGTCACTTCATCCTGCAACGCCCCTTGTGCGCCCCAAACCGGAAATTCAGTGGTGCCGGCCTGTTGCGCGCTTGGCGCCCCTAGTGACTGGTAGAGGGGAACGGTTCCCAGTCGCTGCGGGGCGCGGGGGGCACAAATTAAAGGGCACTCCTCCTGCAGGAGAAATGGCAGCCATTTTGCAAAACTCCTTCTTTGTGAGAGACGGATCTTTGCAGAGAGACAAAGGTAGAGAGCTTTCTGGTTTGGCTCAACACTCGCACAGGTACTTGTGGCTTCAGGCCACAGCTTTGCACTTGTCTTTAACTTCAGTGTCATAGCATTGGTTGGAAACATATAATGGGGGCTGCAATGGGTGCAAACGTTGGCCTTCTCCATTGCATTCAAAGGGCTCAGAGACGCCATGAGAGAGTGGCAGTCATAGCCAGAGGGAGAAGGGGCAACAGGCATCGGCTAAGGAGGCGTTACCCACCCAAGGTATACGGCCAGCAGTTCTCATATCTGAACATGTCTGACGAGCAGTGTGTTCAGAGGCTGTGATTCCAAAGGGCGGTGGTCACTGAGATCTGCCACCTGCTTCACGGAGATCTGTAGCCACAGCTGAGGAGCAGGACGTCTCTGTCGGTGGCAGTGAAGGTGACGGTGTCTCTCAACTTCTATGCCACCGGCTCCTTCCAATCCGCTGCTGGGGACATTTCCAACATCTCCCAGTTTGCCGTACATTGCTGCATCCGCCAGGTGACCAATGCCCTTTTCAGAAGGAGACAACAGTTCATCTCCTTCTCCATGGCCGTTGTCAAGCAGCAACAGCGTGCAATGGGCTTTGCAGCATCAGCGGGCTTCCCCATGGTGCAGGGCACCATTGACTGCACGCATGTGGCTTTGCCTGCACCTCTAGAAAATGCCGAGGATTACCGCAACTGGAAGGGCTACCATTCGCTCAACGTGCAGTTGGTGTGTGACCACAGGCAGATCATCCTAGCTGTCAATGCCCGCTTTCAAGGCAGCAGCCACGATGCCTTCATCCTGCGCCAGACTTCTGTGGCAGACATGTTCCAGGCCCAGCCTCACCCACGAGGATGGCTTCTTGGGGACAAAGGCTATCCTTTGTGCACCTGGCTGATGACCCCGCACCGTGTGCCCAGCACCCCTGCTGAAGAGGGGTACAATGACAGCCATCAATCAACCAGGAACATCATTGAGCAAACAATCGGCGTCCTGAAGCAACGGTTCCGCTGTCTGGATCGTTCCAGAGGAGCCCTACAGTACTCGCCTGAGTGAGTCTCCCATTTCGTGATCGTGTGCTGCATGCTGCACAACCTGGCTATCCGCAGGACTCAGCCACTGCCACCAGACATTGGAGGACCACCAGAGGAGGAGGAGGAGGAGGAGGACCAGCACAGGAAGGAGGCAGAAAGTGCAAGGGCCGCTCGTCGGTTCTAGGCCCCCTCTCAGGGAATGGCTTGTGCCAATGGCACAAGATGAATGTAGCCGCTCCACAAGCCCTCAGCCGAGAAGGGCAACCAGGACTTCCAAAAGAAAGCATGGACAGTGCGATTTAAGAACATTTATTACTTTGATACCTCTGTGCCCTTCCCACATAACAAACTAATGGAGAGAAGCCCCCGCCAAAAACACAAATTGAGCAGTCTCGGCCTTTCAAAAAAAACAAATACACCAGTCTCGCCCTTTCAAAAAATACAAATACACCAGCCTCGGCCTTTCAAAAAAAACAAATAGACCAATCTCGGCCTTTCAACAAACACAAAGCATTTGGCCAGACCTTCTACATTTTGGCCTGCGAGGGTGATGCCTTTCGCATCTGTGACTGGCCCCTGCCCGCCCTGCAGCTCCTCCTCAATGGGACCCCAGTGGCTGCAGCAAGGCTGGGGGAAGGCTGCTGAGGTTCAGATGGCGAGACGGCAGATGCCCTTGGGGGTCGACCTGGACCAGCTCTGGCCCTGGAGGGGCCGGCTGCTGACTGCTCCAACTCTGCTTGGGTGGCAGCAGTCTGTCCAGCGGCTGGTGGCAGCTGCAATGGAGGAGTGGCAGTGTCGGCTGCAGGAATGGTGCCAACCTGACAGACCACAGGTACTCCCTGGTCGCCTGAGACAATGGCACTCGCATGGGCCAGCACTGCAGCATGCGCAGCAAACTGCTGAAGAACAGACTGCTTGGCTGCTGCTGTGCGGCGAGTGCCCTGGCGATGCCTGGCCAATCCAGCGAGGGTGGCAGCAGTTAGTGCCCGTGTGGCCCTGGTCTGTGTCCGCATGACACCAGCCAGTGAATGGACGGCACGACTGAGCACTTGGCTAGAAACCGCCTGTGCTGCCGCGAAGTCCTGCAGACTCCTGGCCTGTGCTGCTCTGAATTCCTGCACACTCCTTGACAGAGACTCTATGGAGTCAGGCATCCTTGCCACTGCAGCCATGAGCTCAGTGTGCCTGCGCTCAGCCTGGATGACCATTTCCTCTAGGAGCCGCACCTCCTCTGCGCTCACCGTAGCAGGACTGGAGGCCGCACTCACCCTCCGGGGAGAAGGCCGCCAAGCTTCCCCACCCCTCCTGCGTTGCTGCAGGCCGCTGGGCCCTGGAGCTTCACTTTCCTCTGACCCTTACCCCCGGCTCCCCTCCAGGGAAGATGTGTCCTCATCATCGCCATGGGCTGCCTCGGCTGAGGGTGGCACTGATGGTCCGGCTTCCTCTTCCTCTTCCTCTTCCTCACCCTCCGATTCACTCACAGTGCCAGGTTGAGGGCCCGCCTCCTCACCTGGCGATTCTCCATCTGAAAGCAGGGAGGCACAAGAGTTGCTTTAGAGTGAGGACAGGGCGGCAGCGAGGGAGGCATTAGTGCTGCTATGCACTGCATTGGGCCGACAGTGGCAAAGAATGCTGTTCTGAGGCACAAATGGAAAGAGATAGGTCAAAAAGGTGATGCCCTTACCAATGGGGCCCAGAACAGGGTCGGCATCTCCACTGGCGACGGGGCCAATCAGCCGGCCTGACATAATGCGCTCCACATGCTGGCCCAGGTCGGAGAGCTGTTTGAGGTCAGGATGGCCTCCCCCGGTCTCACGCTGCTGCCTTCGGTTGTGCGCCACCTTGCCCAGCAAGAGAAAGGACGGCCTCTAAGCACAGTGTGAAGCCCTGATCTTGTCTGCACTGCCTCCCATGGTGGACTAGCCCTGACAGTTTGAAGCCCTGATCTGGGCTGTACAGCCTCCCATGGTCGAATAGCTTTTACAGTGTGTAAAGTGCAGAATGTGCAAGTGATTTCATGACAGTCCCATAGCTGCTGGATGAGGGCTGGGCATTAGGGCTTTCAGGTCCCTTTGCCCATAAACTGAGGTGCACATGCAGGGATGAGGAGGACACTGAAAAGGGTACTCACCCTGACAACCTGAGTGAGGTCGTTGAACTTTTTTCGGCATTGCACAGGAGTCCTGGCAACCACGCTGTTGGAGGTCACCCTGTTTGACACCTCCCTCCAGGCTTTCTGATAGGCGCTGGGCAGCGGCCTCCTGCCACCTTCAGGGAACAGAACATGGCGCCTGCACTCCACTGCACCAACCAGCACCCTCAGGTCACCGTCACTGAAGCACTGCGCTCTCTCCCTGGCCTTCTCAATAATCCTGGGCGTTGTCCAGATCAGGCAGCAGTGGTCAGGCCTTGCTTCAGGGCTGCAGTGTGCAGGGCGTGGCAGGCAAACAAATCCACCCTCCCCCTTTAAGAGCTCACCAGCGCCAGAGTGTCTGCTGTCAATCAGTAACTCACTGCACCTGCGCTGCACCCGCCCTCAGGGGTTTTCCCTGGGCCGCCGGCTTAGTGCCTAATGATAGTCGTGCATCGCCTGTTTTAGCGCAGCAGCAACCTCTTGGGGCGATGCCACTGAATATCGGTGAAGGTGGCGTGAATTTGTGCCGGGCGCAAACCTTAGCGGCCGCCCGGCTGTAGCGCCCCAAACGTGGCTATACTGAATTTCTAGGCCTTTGTGTCCTCCTCACAGCTTACTTTCCCACCTAACTTTGTACCATCAGCAAACTTGAACTCGGCCTCTTCATCTAAGTCATTGGGCCAGAAATTAGGATCGGGGGACTTGCCGCACGTGCAAGTCCCCAATGTGCAATTGCCCGGCGCGCCAGCCTTCCAGCTCCCGGGACTCGTGGATTTCCTCTTCTCAGATGATAGCTCCCGGGCAGCGTCGAACGTCACGCCACCCAGGAGTGCAGCCAGCGCGAAGCCTCGAGCGCGGAGTGCAACTGAGACACGCCCCTTAAGTTCTAATTTCCATAGGACACGCCCCCAATTTTTCCAAGCAGCTGGAGAGGACTGGTACATACAGAGGAGCAGTGCAAATAGGTTATCTGTATTTTTACGAATGTTTTGTTAACTTTTATAAAATTTTAACGTTTAAATGATTTTGATGACTCTTAGATAGTTTGGAAGAGAATTGAAGCTATTTAAGCAGTTTTTAAAGCCTTGAAAACATTCTTTTCATTCTTTTAAGTTAATTAGCAAAGTGAAATGGATGGAATGAGCACATTTCACGTGATTAAAAGAGCTCAGAACTTCTGTGAGGATGACCTCAGCAAACTCCTCAACGAGGTGGAGGCGAAGCGCCTGCGCATCATGGGGAATGAGCAGTCGAGGGCACTGCAAAAATGTCAGATGGCAGCGTGGTCGGAAGTTGTACAAGCTGTCAGCGTGACCTCGACCATTCCACGTAGAGAAGAAAAATGTCGCAAGAAATTCAGTGACTTGTTGCGATCTGTCAGGGTTACTACAGTTATTACTAAAGTGTACTGTAACATTGCTTAGAATTTAAGTAAACCAGATTTCAAAAGGCTTTCAATGCATTTACTTGAGTCAAGTTACTTCTTGGTAAAGTCACCTGAGGTAGCAATAAAACTTTATGGCTTTGGGGCCAGCTCAGGGTTACCTACTGTTCTCTTATCTTGATTCCAGTGTTTGGAGCTGTAAAACTTCAATCAAAGATGTAAAGAAACACCCAACCCAGTCTTCAAAGCCTTCGCTGTCCATGTCAGAAATGCAGCTGAAGAGCAGGAAAAGTCTTACAGGGGCCTTGCAAGTAGCTCCGGAGGGCTCCAGTCACGGGGATTGAAAAGGCGCAGGAAACGTTAGGGTGTCACATTCAGCTCACTCCGCCTCCCTCAACCCTAACTCACAGAGACCAGTGGCCACATCGTTATATTGTTATATTTTTCATTTTATTGAAATGTTAAATGTTTTCTTACATATTTAAATTCAAATGTTTATTTCTGAATGAAAGGATATGTAACCGTTTCGTTTCTGCAGTACATCCAGTAATCAATCAATCAAAACAATTTCAACATTTATTTTATTTCAAAAGTTTTGACAACAACTGTTACAAAAGTAGAAAACAGCTAGTTTCCACCTTGAATGTCTGTATTGCAGTAAGAAAGTAAAAATAATTACTGTAAAATGTTTACACTTTCTTATCTTACATTTTCCATTCTGCACATGTTTGGAAAAAGTTACAAGAGGCAGTTACCATCTTCAATTTTGTAATTTCACTAAGAATCCAGAACAAATGACTTGAACCTGTTTACAGAACAAATGACTTAAACCTGTTTAAAAAGTGATTTCTAAATTTTAACGTACTTGCACGAAGAAAGAAACTCAAGTAAATACGAACTGTTGCAATATTTTTTCTGCACTGTTCCTGTTCACAAATGTTTTAAAAGTAGTGAAGCGCTACTTAAAATTTACAAGTTATTCACTTTATACATCGAAACTGAAGCTGAAAAGTGTTTGAAGATGCAATAAAATGTCACTTTTTCACTTTAATATGTGTCTGCTTCTGTCTTTGCCTTGCGGGGGGAGGGGTAGGTACAGGGCATTACTACCGCGTGAAGGTGTTGGCTACCAGCAGTTCCCGAGCAGCCTTATTTTCTGTGGCAGTTGGCTCCTCCCCATGAGGCCTGGCAACATGCACATTGCTATCGCCTTCATCCTCCATTTCAACAGGCAGCTGTTCTTCAGTGTTCAGGGTAAGTCCTTCCTGCAGGGCAAGGTTGTGCAAAGCACAACAGGCCAGCACAGTCCTTGCCACTTTCTGGTGAGAGAACTGCAAGATCCCCCCTGACCTATCCAGCTACCGGAAACGTGATTTCAGAAGTCCTATTGTCCTCTCCACCACTTGACGTGAGGACACGTGTGCATGGTTGTATCTCTCCTGAAACTGATTATTGGTATTGTGGTAGGGGATCATCAGCCATGGTCTTAGCGGGTAGCCCTTGTCGCCCAATATCCATGCGGATCCTGTAGGCAATTTGCTGAGAGAATCATACAATTTAGAGCTACCGAGGATGAAGGAATCATGATTACTTCCCCGGTGCCCTGCATTCACGTTTAGGTTCCTGAGGTGCTCAGCACATAATATCAAAACATTCAATGAATGATACCCTTCCTGTTTATGTATGTCACAGGTGCATCCATTGGTGCCTTCAATGCAATATGGGTTCCATCGACGGCCCCAATCACTTTGGGGAATCCAGCAATGCGATGAAATGCTAAGGCCATCTCCTTTTGATGTCGAGTGGACAAGTCATACTTAATGAAATCTGTAATCCTACGGCAAATGGTTTCTGTGACCTGGTGAATGCAGCCCCTCACAGCATTCTTGGAGATGTTGCTTATGTCACCGGTGCCTGCTTGAAATGATCCACTTGTAAAGAAGTTCAATGTTGTGGTTACCTTCATGTTCACTGACAAGGCAGTGCGGGTCTTCGAGCATGGTTCCAGGTCCGCCTTCAGCATGTCACATAGTCGGCCAATTGCCTCTTTACTGAAGCGCAGCCTCCTGACACACAACTCCTCGGACAGCATTTCAAATGATCGCCTCTCCCTGTAAGCTCTGTGGGGTGGGTGGTTGTTCCTTCTGATCAAGAGATGGTTATGGTTCCTCAATTTTCTACGTTGCTCCCTGGCGTTCCGATTTCTTTGAAGCAAATCCACACAGAGCATCACGGCAACATTTCTATAAGAGGGCATGTTTCTCGCTCACAGGACTCCTCTTTACACAGACGTACCTGTAAGGAGGAAATGGAAATACTTGTTACAGTTATTTTACTAAAATGAGTGGCTATAAAATCAACTCGGCCTATGCCAGTAAACATGCGATAATGGCTTGCGAACACATCTTACCCGCCTGATGATTATCACAGGCCGAGATCCTTTTCCAATAACTTACATTTGCAGAAAGTCATCATTACATACATACATTCATCCACATACTGAAAGGAATACATTCATAAATGCACATCCTTCATGGAATATATACAGACATATATACAATCATACATACATACTTACTGAAAATAAGATAGATTATGATGACTATTTCATTTTTTAAGCATTTTAATCCTTTTTAAAGTCATTTTCACATTTAAGAAACACATCAATTTCAATTAGGCCTTTCACTCAGCCACAATTGCTCCTTATACCTACATTACTCAAAACCCGTTCTTAAAAAAAAAGTTTAAAACTTACCTCAGACTTTCTAAAAATAAGTGTCCCCCCTTTCCCAACCAAAAATGAGCCGTTCAGAACCAAAACTGATTAAATACTTCTTCCTCCGCAGCTTCCCGGTGGCTTTACTCATCCTTTTTTCACGTGTAAAATTTGAGAACTTACACACACTCAATCCATTGATGAAAATGCCGAAGTTTAATGCGCACGCGCTGCCTGAAAGGACGCATGCATCCCGCCTCTTAACCCCTTGGATACCAGCACAGTAAATGCCGGTTTTCAGCGAATGCGTTGTGCATCCTGAAAACAGGCAATTCCTTCGGGCCCAGGCTTGAGTACCCCGTCCGTACTCACACGCTGCGACCCGAATTACTGGACCATTAAGATAGATTGTATATAACTGAGCCCCACGCACTGATTCTTGCGGCATTCCACTAGTTACAAGCTGTCAAAGGGAAAATGACCCGCTAATCCCTGCTATCTGTTTTCTGTCCGTGTACCAATCCTCTATCCAAGGTAATATTTTGCCACCAACCCCTTGAACACTTATCTTAGCTAGCAACCTTATATGTTGTTTTTAATCGACTGCCTTTTTGAAATCCAAATATACTACATCCACAGGTTCCCCGTTATCTACCCTGCTATTTACATCCTCATAAACCTCTAATAAATTTGTTAATCGCGATGTCCCTTTCATAAAACCATGTTGCCTCTGCCAAATCATATTTTGATTTCCTAAGTGTCCTGTTTTAAGTTCCTTAATAATGATTCCAGCTTTGTACCGATGACTGATGTCAGGCTAACTGTCTTGCAGTTCACTGTTTTCACTCTCCCTCATTTCTTCAGTAGGAGTGTTGCATTTGCTACCTTCCAATCCACTGAGGCCGTTCCAGAATTATGGGAAGATCAGAACCAATGCATCCACTATCTCTTTAGCCACCTCACTTAAGACCCTAGAATGTGGCCTACCAGGTCCAGGGGATTTGTCGGATTTCAATACCATTATTTATTTAGTACATTTTCTTTACTAATATTAATGACTTTAAGTCCCTCACGCTCATTAGACCCTTGCTTCCCCATTATTTCCTGGTATTCTTTTTGTGCCTTTTACTGTGAAGATAGATGCAAAATATTTGTATAACGTCTCTGCCATTTCCTTTTTCCCCATTATAATTTCAACTGTCTCAGCCTCTAAGGGACCCACGATTACATTTACAATCTTCATATTAATATACTTGTAGAAGCTCTTACAGTCTGTTTTGCTATTTCTTACTAGTTTACTCTCATATTTTATTTTATTCCACTTTATCAATTTTTGGTCAACCTTTGCTGGTTCCTAAAACTCTCCCAATCCTTAAGCTTATTTCTGTTCTTGGAAACTTTATAAGCCTATACTTTTAATCTAATGCTACCCATAACCTCATTACTTACCCACGGATGGATCACTTTTCCTGTGGAGTTTTATTGCACAAGAGAATGTTTATTTGTTGAGAATTATGAAATATTTTTTTAAACATTCGCCATTGCTTAACTACCATCATACATTTTAATCTATTTTCTCAATTTACCTTAGTTGACTCGCCCCTCATATCTCTTCAGTTGTCATTATTTAAGTTTAATATTCCTGTTTTGTATTTAAGTACGTCAATCTCGAACTCAACGTGAAATTCTATCATATTATGGGCATTCTTCCCTAGAGGATTCCTTGCTATGATATTACCAATTAACCTTGCCTCAATACACAAGACAAGAGATCAGATAGCCTCTTTCCTGGTTGATTCCACGACCTAGTGTTCTAGAAATTTGTCTCCAATGCATTCCATGAACTCGTCCTCCAAACTACTTTTGCAAATTTGATGTGTCCAATTTATATGAAGAATAACGCCCCCCATGATTATTGTATTACCTTTGTTACAGGCTCCTCTTATTTATTGATAATACACTGTCCAACAGTATAGGTGCTGTACGGGGGCCTATAAACTACTCCCACCACTGTTTTCTGCCCCTTGTTATTTAGTATCTCCACCCTGGCTAATTCTACTTCCTACTCTTCTGAGCCAAAATCCTTCCTCACTACTGGCCTTATGTCATCCTTTTGATCAAGGCTACATCCCCTCCTTTTCCATTTTGCCTGTCTTTTCGAAACGTCAAGTACCCTGGAATATTTAGTTTCCAACTTTGGTAACACTGCATCCACGTCTCCGTAATGGCTATTAGGTCAACCCCATTTATCTCTATTTGTGCCATTAATTCCCTTATCTTGTTACAAATGCTTCGTGAATTCAGATGAAGTGCATTTTAACTTTTTACCATTTTTCCCTGATTTACCCTTATTTGCTAATGGACTATTAGCGTAAAGCTCTTTGTCCCTCCTGTCAGACTCTGCTTCTCTTAATCCAAATCGCTGCAATGCTCTATGGACTTGAATTTTCTCTTCAGATTTTGTACGTTTCCCCGCACCTGAAACCTCCCCCTTTTAGTTTAAAGCCATATCCACAGTCTTAGTTATTTGATTCGCCTGAACATTTGTCACACCCGTCAAGTATAGCCCATCACAAGGGAACAACTCCAGTAAGGCTGTCATAGCCCCATGAATCGAAACCCCTGATTCCCGTATCACTCTTTGAGCCATGCATTCAAGTGCCTGAATTGTTTCACCTTATGCCAATTTCCACATGGCTCTGCTAGTAATCCAGAGATTATTACTTTTGACCCTAGCTCCTCAAACTGCCTCAGCAGAAGCAAAATAATATGGATGCTGGAATTCTGAAATTAAACAGAAAAAGCTGGAAATACTCAGCAGGTCAGACAGCATCTGTGGAGAGAGAAACAGATAAAACTTCTGTGCTGACAGAGGGTCATCGACCTGAAACGCTAACTCGGTTCCTCTCTCCACAGATGCTGCCTGATTTGTTGAGTATGTCCAGCATTTTCTGTTTTTATTTTGCCTCAGCAGAACCTCGTTCCTGGTTCTACCTTTGTCCTCGGTTCCTACGTGATCCACGACAACTGGCTGCTTAGCCACGTGCTCCAAGTTATTTTGCAGCCGCGTGGAGGAGTCCTTAACCCTGGCACATGCAAAGCAACACAACCTTTGGAACTCCCGCTTGCGTCTGCAGAGAACAGTATCTATCCCCTTGACTATACTGTCCACTACCAGTACCACATTCCTTTTCACTCCCGCCAGTTGCTCAGCCTCGTGTACCACGGCACCATGGTCAGTTTGTTCATCCATTCTGCAGATTTTCCTCATCCACACAGGCCGCATGTACCTTGTAGCTGTTGGACAAGGACAAAGGCCGAGCCTCCTCGTGCACTGCACCTTCGGTCCCTTTACCTGCCTGAGTCGCAGTTAACCCCTCCTTTCTATGACCTTACCTGTACTAATTCCTAACTAAGAGTTGTGACTGCCTCCTCAATCAAATTGTCCAGCTAACTCTCTCCCTCCCTGATGCCCCGCAATTTCTGAACGTCGGACTGAGCTGTAGTTCCTCGAGATGCAGAAGCTTACTGCAGATGTAGTTGTCTGGGATCGTGATGCTCCCACAAACTCCCACAAGCTGCAGTTGCAGCTCATGCACTGCCATCCCCAACAATCCTTGTTTTTAATTTATTTAATTAAAGTTTATGGGCTAGATTTTCAGTTGCTTGCGCCAGCAGTTAGCGCCTTAAGAGAAAGTGATTTTCGGGCGCTATTCGTGTAGCGCCCGGGCGCAGCGCAGTTTGCGCCCCGCCCCAAATTAAGTTGCCCGTTAGCGCCGGCGCAAAGTTTAGCGGCCGCCCGGATGCGCGCGCAGAAAATGACGTCACATCCTCGTGCAACGCCCTTTGGCCGCCCCGAATCCAAACTTCAGTCGGACTGCCCCATTGTGCGGCTGGCGTCCAGAGCGTTTGTAAAATGGAACGCAACACACCCTGGGGAGCGCAAATTAAAGGGCACTCCTCCTGCACTATAAACGGCAGTCTGCATGTGCTGTGTGGAAGGATCCAGTGTGTTGTTGTGAACGGTGTATTTATGTTTCCGGCCACCACCACCACCACCACCTTATCATCCTCCTCCTCCTCCTCCTCCTCCTCCTCCTCCTCCTCCTCCTCCTCGTCATCATCATCCTCCGTAAAAAACACATGCACCCTTCCCCTTTAAGAGCTCACTGGCACCAGAGTGTCTGCCGTGCGCTGCGCCCGAGCTCGGGCGCTGCGCTCTGCACCGCCGGCTTAGCGCCTAAAGATAGTAGTGGAACGCCTCTTTTAGCGCTCCACCGACCTCTTAGGGTGAAGCCACTGAATTTCTGGCAACGTGGCTCTAATTTGGGGCGGGCGCTAACTTCGGGCGGGCGCTAAGGTTAGCGCCCCAAAACTGTCTATACTGAAAATCTAGCCCTATGTATTTAGTCAACTTAGCTTATAAAACTTTAGTTTTCAACATTTGCTTGTCCTAGTTTAATCTACAGGTAGATCAAATTAAACATTTTCCTGCAACACGAACCACTACAAGTATTGGAGGCAAAAGCAGCGTCTGCTCCACCTCTGCACCGAATTCCCAGTCTCACCAAATCCCAACGTTACACTCTTTTTAAGATGCATTCCGTTTATTCCCATTCTCATCTCTCTTTGGCAAACTATTTGAAACAAATGGGTGTTTGTAAACTGAGATACAGTTGCACCTAGCAGGAATAGAAACATAAACCGAAAGGGAATAAGACACGTGCCATGATTTTATTAGTTAGAAAGAAGGAAATAAGGAAAGAAAGATGCATTCAAACTCTTGGAGTGAGACAGGCTTGGAGAAGCCATTTTCACGACGACTTATTAAATTAACGCACAGTAAGTTTTGGTCGCAGGGTTGATGTGCTCTGTTCTCTATGGTTGGTTAGAGTGCTTTAAGATAAAACTTTTATCGTTAGTAAACGAAGTGAATTATAAAATCTGGCACTGTCTCTATTTGTATAAACCTAATTAATGATGAGGAAGGAATAATCTAACAGATGCGACTGGCACTGCCTTTAAGTTACCAGGGCCTCCGCCTGCTCAGCAGCCTTGAGCAGACAACCCAGCCTGGTGTACAAGGGATTAGCACTGGCTCTATACTGCCCAACTCCCGTTAGCAGCTTGGCACACAACCCAGCCTGGTATACACGTGCTGAGAATTGCTCTTCTTATACCCAGGGCCGTCTCTTCAGCACACAGCCCATTCTGGTGTACATGTGAATAGCCCTGACCCTATAATACCCAGGTCCTTCTCCTCAGCACACAACCCTGCCTGGTGTACATGTGAATTGCCCTGGCCCTATAATACCCAGGGCTTTATCCTTCAGCACACAACCCTTTCTAGTTTACATGTGAATAGCCGTGGCCCTAAAGCACCCAGGGCCTTATCCTTCAGGACACAACCCAGCCTGGTGTACACGTGACTGATATTGGCCCTATCCCCGTGATTCACGCTCCATTTACGATATTTCCTTATGTCTGCCAGATGTGGGCCCATTCCCCCACCCCATCCAGATCTGCCTGTAATTATTTCTCTCATCTAAGATCCCAATCTCCACACAATTCTTTGTATCATCTCGGAGTTTGTGGGATGTTCCCCCGATGCCTTCTTGCAGATTATTGATTACGATGATGAAGACCAACCTTCCCATCACAGCTCCTTGCATAACTCCATCAGTTGCAGATCCACACACAGAACCACTGCCATTAATAACTACCCTCTCTTGAGGAGAATCCAGCCGTTTCCTTAGTAAACTCAAAATCAACCTGCTAAACCTATAGAACTCAATCTCATTCAATAGCCTTCCATGTGGCATCTTGTCAAGTGCACTTTGGAAAACAGCATCCAGAAGGGTAACCGGGCAACCTGCATCCAACAAACTAGTAACTTCCTCAAAGGTTCAACAAAGTTATTGAGAGCAAACCTTTGTCTGAATCCTTGTTGAGATTCTCCAATGCCATGTTCTCTGTCAAGGTGACCGTACAGTGTTTCACTGAAGATGCGTTTAACTGAAGTGAAACTAATGAGCCTGTAATTTCCCCGTTCCCACATTTCCTTTATTAAGTCTTGGAGCCACATGGGGCTGTCAACAGTCCACGAAACAATTCCAGTGCCAGCGAATTGTTCAATATATGAGCACTGGGCCCACGGAGCACAGACCCCATTACATTTTGCGCCCTCTGTTGCTCATGGCATGTCTATCAGTCTGGTCAATTTTTATATCCTTTTGGAATGTACTAAATCCGGATAAACTTTGTCAATTTCTACTTTTGGATTATCCAAGTCGTTAACACCACAGTGATCCACCAAGACAGGCACCAAACACGCTGAGCTGAACTATAATGCATGTCGTCGGGATGAATTAGACCGGTCGACACTCGATGTAACCGTCCAGGACTGGACCAGTACGCACTGAATGCACCTGTCCAGAACTGGACCTGTTCACACTGAATGTAATTGTGCTGAACTGGACCTGTCCACCCTGAATGTAACTGTGCTCAACTACACTTATCCACACTGAATGTAACTGTGCTGAACTGGACCTGTCCACACTGAATGTAACTGAGCCGAACTGGACAAGGCCATCCTGAATGTAACCGTGCTCAATTGGACATTTCACACTGAATGTAACTGCACTGAACTGGAACAATCCACCCTGAATGTAACTGTGTTGTACTGAAGCTGTCCACCCTGAATACACAGGCAGTTGGTTAACGTGGGTGTACAATCTCAGAGGAATTTGGAGACAGCTGCACATTACCCATGCTTACCCGGACTGGAGCTGAATAATGAGCAGGAGCGAGAATTTGTCCTCGTTTTTCAGCTGCAGCACCTGAGTTTCTCTGGTCAATCAGACCTACTGCTGAGACCTCTTAATTCAGCTTTAATGATTTTAAAACCGGGAGATCCTCATGTACAAGAATCACTCTCAACATAGCAACTGCTTACTCAGCGTTTTATATTTTTGAAGAAATGTAGCAGGGATCTTAATGTAATCACTTGTTATTTCACTTTAGAGCCGGGTCAGAGTTATTTAAAGACTTTCCATTCCATCAAAATATAAACACCATCCTGGCAGCGGCTGCACTAATCTGTGTGTTTCAATTAGTGTAATTAATATAAAAGATCAAGCCATCTGATTATCTCCCTGGAGCCTGACAGCAAGTATAAAAGTGACAATCTGTGAGTGTAGTGCAGATTGCGCTCAGAGCTTCTGAGAGAAATGCACGGGATACCAAACGGTCTGGTCTTTGCCATTTACTATCCCGTCATTGCAGCTATCGGCGTTCCAGGTAAAGTATTGGAGTGAGTTACTAATTATGGGAATCATTGTTTAACTGTATCACTGATCCTATTTACCGGGAACGCTTCTCCTATTTAACTGTGTCATTTCCGCCGTTTCATGGTATATTTTATCTACCATAAAGGAATCGTTCCCTCTCTTTTACAATATAATTTCTCCCCCTTTACCAAGAACATTACTTCCATGTCTCAACATAATTTCTCTCCTTTAACGGATTCACTGCCCAATATGAGTGCCTGATTCTGCAATATTTGCTTGAATGTGCTTTCCATATAGCCGCCTCTTCAGCAGTACCAGTCTATTTGCTCCAAGTGATGTTTTATTGAAAAGAAACAATATATGTTGCTGCACTGTGAGTGGTGTCACACTGTTATAACTGTATATATATATATCCTCATGTGGTATTGGTATTTCACTGTGAGTGGCATCACACTATTATAACTGTGTGCATATATTTCCTATTGTGTTATTGGTATTTCACTGTGAGAATTATTATCACACTATTATAACCGTGTTCATATATTTCCTATTGTGTTATTGGTATTTCACTGCGAATGGTATTATCACACTATTTTAACTGTGTGCATATATTTCTTATTGTGTTATTGGTATTTCACTGTGAGTGGTTTTACACTATTATAACTGTGTACATATATTTCCTATTGTGTTACTGGTGTTTCACTGTGAATGGTAACACACTGTTATTAGTGTGTACTTATATTTCCTGTTGTGTTATTGGTATTTCACTGTGAGTGATATTATCACACTATTATTACTGTGTAAATATATTTCCTAATGTGCTATTGGTACTTCAAGGTGAGTAGTATTATCACAAAGTTATAACTGTGTACATATATTTCCTATTGTGTTACCGGTGTTTCACTGTGAATGGTATCAAACTGTTATTCCTGTGTACATATAATTCCTATTGAGATACTGGTATTTCACTGTGAGTGGTATTATCGCACTGTTATAACTGTGTGCATATATTTCCTATTGTGTTATTGATATTTCACTGTGAGTGGTATTATCACATTATTAGTACTGTGTAAATATATTTCCGATTCTGTTATTGGTATTCCACTGTGAGTTTTATTATCACACTGTTATAACTGTGTAAATATATTGCCTATTGTGTTATTGGTATTGCACTGTGTGCGGTATTATCACACAATTATAACTGTGTACATATATTGTCTTTTCCTTTATTGGTATTTCAGTGTGAGTGGTATAATTACAGTATTGTAATGTTGTGGATATATTTATTTTTACTTCTTGTAGTTTAGAATACTGTGTTCGATGGTCACGATGCGGTTTCCTCTACATTGGGGAGTTCAAACGTAGATTGGGTGATCGTTTTGCTGAACACCTCCGTTCAATCCGCAAGCCTGACCCTGAGCTTCCGGTTGCTTGTCAGTTTAATTCACCAGCCCTCTCTCACTCTGCCCTCTCTGTCCTCGGCCTCTTACACTGTGCTAATAAAGCTCAATGGAACCTCAAGCAACAGCACCTCATCATTCGAATAGGCATGTTGCAGCCTTCCAGACTCAACATCGAGATCAACAATTTCAGATCATAACCACTGCTCACATTTTTCGGACAGAAGGAGTTGGTCATGATTCTGCCGTTGCCATTTACACCTCCTCTAGACCCATCATTTGTTTATTCATTTGTCCCATTAACACCCCCTTTTTGTCTTGCACCATTATCCCTTTTGTCATTTAACCACTCCTGCCTTCTACTCACTCACTGGCGTCCCGTTTAGTTCTTTCCTCCCTATCCCCTTTCCCTGCCTCTGCACTTGCATTTCTAACTTTATCCAGTTCCGACAAAAGCCCATCGACCTGAAACGTTAACTCTGTTTCTCTCTCCACAGATGCTGCCTAACCTGCTGAGCATTTTCAGCATTTTCTGTTTTTGTTTCAGATTTCCCGCATCTTCAGTATTTTTCTTTTGTATTATATTTGCGATTGTGTTATTGGTGCTTTACTGGGTGCTGTATTATCATCAACAACAACCTGCATTTATATAGCGCCTTCAACAGGGGCGTTATCAAACAAAATTTTACACCAAGCCACACAAGGAGATATTCGCACAGCAAATGTTTGGACAAGTAGACACGCTTTATTGAGTGTTTTAAAGAAGGAGGTAGGGGGTAACTCTCAGAGTGATGTAGGGTTGGGAGATTACAGAGATAGCGGAGCTAAGCTCTGGAGAGATTTGCAAACAAGGGTGAGAATTTTAAAATCGTGGTCTGGCTGGATCGGGAGCCAATGGATTTCAGCGAGCTCAGGGGTGATGGGTGAATGGGACTTGTTGCAAGTTAGGCTGTGGGCAGCAGAGAATTGGATGAGCTCAAGTTTATGTAGGGTGGAAGATGGGAGGCCGGCCAGGAGAGCATTGGAATAGTCAACTCTAGAAGTAACAAAGGCATGGATGAGTGTTTCAACAAGTTATAAGCTGAGGCAGGGGTGGAGACGGTTATGTTATGGACGTGGAAGTAGACGGTCTTAGTGATGGAGCGAATATGTGTTTGGAGGCTCGATTTTGGTTAAATAGGCCAAGGTTGAGAAATGTTTGTTTCAGCTTCAGCTTGGCCAGCGGGAGGGATGGAGTTGCTGGATAGCGAATAGAGATTGTGGTGATGACTGAAGACAATGGCCTTGGTCTACCTAATATTTATTTGGATGAAATTTCTGCTCATTCAATACTGGATGTAGGACAAGAAGTGTGACAAATCTGAGAAAGTGGAGGGGTTGAGAGATGTCATGGTGAGTTAGAGCTGAGTGTAATCAGCATAAATGTGGAACCTGATGCTGTATTTTCGGAAGATACCGCAGAGGGGCAGTATGTAGATGAGAAATAGGATGTGGCCAAGGATAGATCCATCAGGGATTCAGGAGGAAACGGGTCGGAGCAGGAAGTGAATCCATTGCAGTTGATTGTCTTGCTTCCAGCGTCGCCCCCCACAGCTTGACATCGGGGGAGAAGCATCAGAGGAGAATGGTGTGGTCAACCGTGTCAAAGGCTGTAGATATTGCGAGGAAGGATGAGGAAGTACAGTTTACCAAGGTCACTGACACATGGTTTATCGTTTGGGAATTTGATAAGAATTGTTTCAGCGCCATTATTATGGGGTGCAAATATTTCCTATTGTATTATTGGTATTTTAATTTAGGTGCATTATCACAATGTTATCACTGTGTACATGGAGCTCTATTGTGTTATTGACACTGTCGTTGTGGGTGAATTATCACACTATTATCACTGCGTACATTGTGTTCTATTGTTATGAACACAGTCACTGTGGTGAATTATCACGCTATTATCACTGTGTACATGGAGTTATGTTGCGTTACTGACACGTCACTGTGGGTGACTTTTCATACTGCTATCAATGTGTACATGAAGTTCTATTGTGTTGCTGACACTGTCACTGTGAGTGAATTATGACACTGTTATCACAGTGTACATGTAGTTCTATAGTGTTACTGATACTGTCACTGTTGGTGAATTATCACACTGTTATCACAGTGTACATGGAGTTCCATTGTGTTACTGACACTGTCACTATGCTGGATTATCACACTGTTACCACTGTGTACATGAAGTTCTATTGTGTTATTTACACTGTCAGTGTGGATGAATTATGACACTATTATCACTGTGCACATATAGTTCTAATGTGTTACTGACCCTATCACTGTGATTAAATTATCATACGGATATCGCTGTGTAGATGGAGTTCTGTGTATTTTCCCCAAATTTCCACAGCGCGGTGTTTCTTTTCTCAGTCTCTGGCTCTAACTGGTTCAGCTTGGCTCCCACCTCCACATTCGCTGCTGCTGTCTGGAATAGGCACCAATCACCAGTAGCAGGGAAGCTGAGTTATCACTTGTAAATTGGGTGAGGCTCCTTGATTATTAAAGTGAACATTGCGGATTTAAACGGAGTGGACTTGAACGGAGTGTTTTATTTGGGATTTTGGAAAGAGTGGGAATTTGGAGAAGAGGGGTACGGTGCTGTTTGCCTATACCACTTGTGGTGCTTTGCATTATAGGTAGATATTTAATTTCAGTAACAATAATTTAAGCTAGATCAAGTAATTGTCCAGAAACTACACTGTAAACTAAGTTACCTAAATACAAATTTAATGAAATTTAATTAAATAAAACAAGGTCATATAGGGATGACAGTGCAGGTAGTGTGCTACAACTGCAGCATGTGTGAGCTTGTGGAGAGCATTATTATCTCGGACAACCACATTTGCAGTAAATGCCTGCATCTTGATGAACTTCATCTCAGAGATTTGAGCTGGAGTCTCAGGTGCAGACATTGTAGAGCTTCAGGTATTGTGAGATTTACCTGGACACATTGATCCAGGAAGAAGTCACACAACTGAGGTTTGGTAGGTGTACAGGTCTGGTTAGTGGTCAGGGACAGGAGGGTATGAATGCAACTCAGGCAGTTAAGGGGGCCCTAGGCGAAGTGCTGGAGGGGCCTCAGCCTTTGCCATTGGACAACAGGTACGAGGTCCATGCTGCCTGTGTGGATGAGGGAAAAGCCTGAAGGGTGGATAAACAAGCTGACCATGGCATAAAGGTGCAGGAGGCCTTTAAGGTCGGGGGAGTTTAATGGAATTTAGTTGTGCTGGGCGACAGTATATTAAAGGAGATAGATACTGTACTCTGCAGCCGCGACCAGAGTTCCGAAGGTTGTATTGGGTTAATGTTATCTCCTCACGGCTGGAGAATAACTTGGAGTGGGAGGGGAGGATACAGTTGTCGTGGTCCACGTAGGAAACAATGACATATGTAGAACTAGAAATTAGTTTCTGCTGACAGAGATTGAGGAGCTAGGATCCCAATTACAAAGGAGAACCTGAAAGGTAATAATCTCTGGATAGTTACCTGAGCCACGTGCAAATTGGCATCGGTACCAACTGATTAGATGTTTAAATGCGTGGCTGAAAGATTGGTGTGGGATGTAGGGGATTCGGTTCATGCGGCACTGGCACCATTACTGGGGAAAGAGGGAGCTGTTCCGTTGGCATGGGCTCTGCTTAAATCTGGCTGGGACCAATGCCCTGGTGAACAGAATAACTAGGTCAGTAGACAGGGCTGTAGACTAATGACGGTGGGAGGTGGGTGGGGAGGATTCAGGAAACCGTAAATTTAAAAGCAACGAGATAATTGTCAAGTTTTTATAACAAAGTATAGTTTTGTGTAAGAATAAGCAGAGTAGGTCAGGAAGGGACAGAGAGAGTAACAAAGGTAATAGGGCATCAGTGATAAAGGGACATCAGGCAACAATAGGAATATGTCAAAGCTAAAGCCACTACATCTGAATGTGCAAAGCATTCGCAACACAATAAATGAGTGAAGATTGCAAATAGAAATGAACAGGTTTTAGCTAATAGCCATTACGGAGACGTGGGGACCTTAACTTTTAGAAGAGATAGTCAAAATATAAAAGGAAGAGGGATGGCCCTGATTAAAAAGAATAGGATGAAGACAGTAGAGAGAAATCGTCTTAGCTCCGAAAAGCAAGAAGTAGAATCAGTTTGGGTGGAGTTATGGAACAGCAAGGAGCAGAAAACAGCGGTGGGAGTTGCTTATAGGCCCCAAAACACTAGTTGTAGGGCAGAGTGTAAATTGTAAATACAGAAATTAATGGCGCATATAAGGGTAATAGAGTGATAATGGGGGACTTGAATCTATATATAGACTGGGCAAACCAAATTTGAAGTAATAATCTGGAGGACGAATTCATGGAATGTATGCAAGATAGTTTTCTAGATCAGTATGTTAAGAAACCATCCATGGAACAGATTATTTTAGATCTAGTGTTGTGCAACAGAAAGGGTTAATTAATAAACTTGCAGTAAAGGATAATTTAGGGAAGAGTGACCATAATATGATCGAATTTTATATTGAGTTTGAAAGTGATTTAGTTAACTCAACACTAGGGTCATAAATCTAAACAAAGCAAACTACGTAGGTATGACGGGCGAGTTGACTAAGTTAAATTGGGAAACTGCATTAAATGGTATGGTGGTAGATAAGCAATGGTTAGCAATCAAAAAAAGGAATATATAATTTACATCAAATATTCATTCCTTTAAGGCACAAAAACCCCGAAGGAAAGTGGTCCAACCGTGGCAGACAGGAGAAGTTAACAATAGTATGTGATCAAAGTAAGAGGCTTATAAGTTTACCAAAAATAATGGTAAGTCCAAGGATTGGGAGGCTTTTAGAATTCAGCAAAGGAGCATCAAAAATTGATAAAGAAAGGGAAAATAGAATGAGAGTAAACTAGTGAGACAAATAAAACAGACTGTAAAAGCTTCTATGGGTATGTAAAAAGGGTAAGATTAGCGAAAATATATGTTGATGCCTTACATTCTGAGACAGGAGAAATTATAATGGGAAATAAGGAAATGGCAGAAAAATTAAAAAATGTCCCAGAAATTCGGGTCAGGGGCTTCCCGCAGATGTGAGCCCCAACCTGCACTTACCTTGCACGCCGGCAGTTGAGCTGTAGGGCCCCGTTGAATTCCGATCCGGGGCCTGGCCCAGCTGCCGGCATGCTGTGCTTGCGTGTCCCAGGGGCGTATTTACTGTGATGCATCCGCTGGGATCACATGAGTCATGGGCAGCCAATCGGAGGAGGGAAAAGCCCATTCATAACATTGACAGGAAGACCTGTCAAAACTTACAAATACTACGGGCCCCAAAATAGCAGTAAACCTTCAAACAATTTAAAAAAAAATCACACTTATTAATTAAACTATAAATAACACTAAATAACTATTTTAAACAATAATTTAAGTTTTTGAAAAAAATAATTTTATATTCTAACGGGGCTTAAAATAAACTTACCTTGCTTTAAAGTATTTTAAAATAATAAAGCTGTGGAAAAAATGTTTTAATTTGAATTAATTGACCACTTACCTTGTAAAAAGCAGGCCTTATAAAGAAATCGTAAGTTCAAAGCACACGCGCAGCCTCCCCTGTGCGCGCGTTCGACCTCTGAACCCCTTCGTTCAGACGAATGGAAGTGCTGGTTTCCCGCGCATGCGCAGTGCATGCAGGAAACCGGCACTTCCATTTGGCCTACGGGTGAGTACCCAGCGCGTACTCACCCGTGGAGCACCGAATTTCTGGGCCTTTGTATCTGTCTTCACGGAAGAAGACACAAAAAACTTCCCAGAAATAGTGGAGACCAAGGTTCTAGTGAGAATGAGGAACTGAAACAAATTAGTAAAAAAAAAGTACTGGAGAAATTAGCGGGACTGAAAGCCAATAAATCTCTTGGACCTGATGGCCTACATCGTACGGTTTTGAAAGAGGCAGCTTTAGAGATACTGGATGCATTGGTTGTCATTTTCTAAAATTCCATTGATTCCAGAACCAGCAGATTGGAAGGTGGCAAATGTAACAGCATTTTTAAGAAGGGAGGGAGAGAGAAAACGGGGAAATCCAGGCCAGTTAGACTGACATCAATAGCAGGGAAAATGCTAGAATCTATTATTAAGGACATGGTAACAAGGCACTTACTTGGATTTTCAGAAGGCATTCGATAAGATGCCACACAAAATGTTATTAAACAAAATTAGGGCTCATGGGATTGGGGTAATATAGTAGCATTGACTGAGGAACAGTTAAAGAACAGAAAATATAGAGTAGGAATAAATGGGTCATTTTCGGGTTGGTAGGCTGCAACTAGTGGGGAACCGCAAGGATCAGTGCTTGGGCCTCAGCTATTCACAAACTACATCAATGATTTGGATGAAGTGACCAAATGTAATTTATCCAAGTTTGCTGTTGATACAAATTTGGGTAGGAATGTAAATTGTGAGGGCGATGCAAGGATGCATCAAACGGATATAGACAGGTTAAGTGATTGGGTAAGAATATGGCAAATGCAATATATTGTGGAGAAATGTGGAGTTATCCACATTGGTAGGAAAAATAGAGAAGCAGTATATTTTTTAAATGGTGAGAGATTGCAGAATTGTGATGTTCAGAGGGACCTGGGTGTCTGTGTACAGGAATCACTGAAAGTTAGCATGCAGGTACAGCAAGCAATTAGGAAAGCAAATGATATGTTGGCCTTTATTACAAGAGGATTAGAGTATAAGAGTAAAGGCGTCTTAATGCAATTATACAGGGCCCTTGTAAAACCACACCTGAAGTATTGAGTGCAGTTTTGATTTCCTTCCCTAAGGGAGGGTATACTTACCATAGAGGGAGTGCAACGAAGGTTCACCAGATTGATTCATGGGATAGGGTGATGGCCCTATGTGGAGAGATTGAGTAGACTAGGCTTATATTCTCTACAGTATAGAAGAATGTGATGTGATCGCATTGAAACATATAAAATCTTACAGGGCTTGACAGGGTAGATGCAGCGAGCATAATTTCCCTGGCTGGGGCGTTTATATCCAAAGGACACACTCTCAGAATAATGGGTCCGCCATTTAGCGCTGAGATGAGGAGACATTTCTTCACTCAGAGGGTAATGAATCTTTGGAATTCTGTACCCCCAGAGGACTGTGAAGGCTCAGTCCTTGCGTATATTAAAGGCAGAGATCGATAGATTTTTGAATATTAACGGATATGGGGATAGTGCAGGAAAGTGGTGATGAAGTAGAAGATCATCCATGATTTTTCTGAATGTCAGAGCAGGCTCGAAGGGCCAAATGTCCTACTCCTGCACCTGGTTATTATGTTTTTATGTTCTTATGTTCTGACAGTTCTACCGTGACCGCTGCTGAGCCCGGGAGTTCCTTCTGCTCCTAACACCTGGCAATGTCCCGGACTGTTGCCGTCTTCATTAATTGAGTGAGGTTGCATAAACGGTGGCATGTCTCGTAAATGAGTCACAAAGTTTGAAGTTCAACATCCATTCTAACCCTTTATTTTTATTCGTTCATGGGATGTGGGCGTCGCTGTTATGACAGCATTTATTGCCCATCCCTAATTGCCATCGAGAAGGTGGTGCTGTAGTCCTGAGGTGACGGTATTCCCACAGTTCGGGAGGGAGTTCCAGGATTTTGACCCAGCCACGATGAAGGAACGGCGATATACTTCCAACTCAGGATGCTTTGTGACTTGGAGGGGAACATGGAAGTGGTGGTGTTCCAATGCGTCTGCGGCACTTGTCCTTCTAGGTGACAGCAGTCTCGGGTTTTGAAGCATTGGCGAGTTGCTGCAGAGCATCTTGTAGATGGTTAACACTGCAGTCACGGTACGCCCGTGTTTAAGGGAATGATTATACAAGGTGTGGATGGCGTGCTAATCAAGCGGGCTGCTTTATCCTGGATTGTCTCGAGCTTTTTGAGTGTTTTTGATGATGCACTCGTCCAGTCAAGTGGAGAGTATTCCATCACACTCCTTACTTGTGCCTTATCGATGGTGGAAAGGCTTTGGGGAGTCACTTGCCTCAGAATACTTAGCCTCTGACCTGCTCGTGTTGCCACAGTATTGATATGGCTGTTCTGTTAAGTTTCTGGTCAATGGTGACCACCAGGATATTAATGGCGCCGAATTAGGCGATGGTAAATCCGTTGAATGTCAAGTAGCGGTATTTAGCCTCTCGCTTTTTGGAGATTGCCATTGCCTGGTACTTCTGTGGAGCGAATTTTATCTGCCACTTATCAGCCCATGCCTAAATGTCGTCCAGGCCTTGCTGCGTGCGGGAATAGGCTGCTTCATTATCTGAGGAGTGGTGAATGGCACTGAACCCTGTGCAGTCATCAGCGAACATCCCCATTTCTGACCTTATGTAGGAGGGAAGGTCATTGATGAAGCAGCTGAAGATGGTTGGGCCTAGGACACCACTCTGAGGACCGCCTGCAGCGATGTGCTGGGATTCTGATGATTGACATTCAACATCCACAACCGTCTTCCTTTTGTGGTAGATATGATCCCAGCCAGTGGAGAGTTCCCCACCCACTCCCCCATCGATTCCCATTGACTTCAGTTCTACTAGGTCTCCTTGATGCCACACTCGGACAAATGCTGCCTTGATTTCAAGGGCAGTCACTCTCAGCTCACCTCTGGAATTCAGCTTCCTTGTCCATGTTTGGACCAAGGCTGTAAGGAGGTAGGGAGCCGAGTGGACCTGGCGTAACCGAAACTAGGCATCAGTGAGCAGGTTTTTGCTGAGTAAGTGCTGCTTGATAGCAATGTCGACGACACCTTCCAGCACTTTGCTGATGATTGAGTGTAGACTGATGGGGTGGTAATTGACCGGATTTGTTTTGTCCTGCTATTTAGTGGACAGGACGCACCTGGACATTTTTCTACGTTGTTGGATAGATGCCAGTGTTGTAGCTGTACTGGAACAGCTCGGCTAGTGGCGCAGCTGTTTCTGGAGCACAAGTCTTCAGCACGATAGGCGGAATGTTTTCGGTGCCCAAAGCCTTTGCTGTATTCAGTGCGCTCAGCCGTTTCTTGATCTGAAGTGGAGTCAATTGATTTGGCTGAAAACTGACTTCTGTGGTGGTGGGAACCTCAGGAGAAGGCCGATATGGATCATCCACTCTGCACTTCTGGCTGAAAATGGTTGCAAACGCTTCAGCCTTGTCTTTTGCACTCACGTGCTGTGCTCCACAATCATTTAGGATGGGGATATTCTTGAAGCCACCTCCTCCCATTAGTTGTTTAATGGTCCACCACCATTCACGACTGCATGTGGCAGGACTGCCGAGCTTTGATATGATCCGTTGATTGTGGGATTGCTTAGCCCTGTCTATAGCATGCTGCTTCCGCATTTTAGCAGGCATATCGTCCTCTGCTGTAGCTGCCCCAGGTTGGCACATCATTTTCAGGTACACCTGGTGCTGCTCCTGGCATGCTCTTCTGCACTACTTATTGAACCAGGATTGGTCCCCTGGCTTAATGGTAATGGTAGAGTGAGGAATATGCCAGGCCATGAGGTTACAGATTGTGGTGGAATACAATTCTGCTATTGATCATGGCCCACAGTGCCTTATGGATGCCCAGCTTTGATCTGCTATATCTATTCTGGATGTATCCCATTTAGCATTGTGGTAGTGCCACAGAAACCGATGGAAGGCGTTCTCAGTGTGAAGACGGGATTCATTTACACAATGACTGTACAGTGGTCCCTGCTACCAATGCTGCCACGGACGATGCATCTGCGACCGGTAAATTGGTGAGGACGAGGTCAAGTAGCTTTTCCCCTCTTGTTATTTCTCCCACCTCCAGTTGCAGGTCCAGATTGGCAGTTATGCCCTTCAGGACTCGGCCAGCTCGGTCAATAGTGGTGCTACCAAGCCAGTCTTGGTGCTGGACATTGAAGTCCCCCACCAAGAGAACATTCTGTGCCCTTGCTACTCTCAGTGCTTCTTCAACATGGAGGAGTACTGATTCATCAGCTGAGGGAGTGTGGTAGGGGATAATCAGCAGGAGGTTTCCTTGCCCATGCTTGACCTGAAGCCATGAGAATTCAGGGTGTCCGGAGTCAATGTTGAGGACTGCCGGGACCACTTCCTCGGGATTCTAAACCACTGTGCCGCCACACCTGGTGGGTCTGCCCTACCGGTGGGACAGAACCTTCCACATGAATGGTGATGAGTTGTTTGGTACGTTGGCTAAAATTGAGTATTTTGTGAGTATGACTATGTCAGGGTATGTTTGAATAGTCTGCGAGAGAGCTCTCCTGATTTTGGCATAAGTCCCCTGATGCTGCAGGTTCATCTGCGCTGGTTGTGTCGTTGTCATGCCTGTAGCCGATGCCGTGTGCAATGCTGTGTCTGGTTTTATTATTATTATTTTTCACAGCAGGTTTTTACAAACTTAATAGCTTGCTGGGCCATTTCAGAGGACAGTTAAGAGTCAATCACATTGCTGTGGGTCTGGAGTCACATATAGGCCAGACCGGGTAATAATGGCAGATTTCCTTCCTTAAAGGAAATTACAGCAATCCGATAGTTACATGGTCACCTTTACTGATACTAACTTTCTTTTCCAGGTTTATTTAATTAAATGTATTTAAATTCCCCAGCTGCCGTGCTGGGATTATGAACTCACGATCCTCAGTTCAGGCCTCTGGATTACGAGTCCAGTAACATTACCACTGTGCTACCATTTTTCCCAAGAGCGCTGTGCAGTACTGAACAAGTGCTGCATTGTAGGAGGTGCTTGTCACCGACTGAGACCTCATCCTCTGCCAGTTCTGGTGGTTCCGAAGGACACTGAAGATATCAGGTGATTATCAGAAGAATTGCTCGGAATTTTCACTGTGCCTCGCATCATCCCCTCTGCAAATGTCAGAAACGAGAATTGTCCGTCCGCTCACGCTCCTTGGGAATCTTTTGGCACAAGTTGACTTCCAAAAGTGAATAATTTTACACTAATTTGTCGGATGAGGGTGTATTGGGACCGCCGCAGGACATAATTCATTTTAAATGCACTTTTTCCTATTTTCTTCTTACTTTCCACTTTCATTGTCGGTTTCATATTTACCCTCGAAAATGACTTCTCTAATGCATCATGATATGTTTTTCTTGTTCCATTTGATGTTCCCACGTTGGTTTCGAGTTGTTTCTGATTCTATCTTGTTCTCCATTAGGATTTATTATATTGGCCAATAGTTTCCGCTCAGAGGCATCCTGTGTGTGGATGCCTGCGGTCTGGAAAAAATCTGCACCCTTACTTGAGGACCGGACTCTTCCGCTCCTGGTCCTCTGCACTTCGAAATGGGAAGAAGTCTCCCAGGTGGGCATGCAGTTCACAAGCATCCCTGGGATCACGTGGGCCAGGCGAGCCGAAGGGAGAAGGGAATCCCCGTTCATACATTTGTAGACCAGTCAAAAGTATGAATGAGCATCACTGAAAAAACACTAAATAAATATTTTATAAATCACGTTTTAAAAATTAGTTAAAATTAAACAATTTAAACAAAAATTTTACTTGTCGTAAAAAGTAATACAAGTATTTATTGAGCTAAAATAAGCCTACCTATTTTAAAACTATTGTTACATTATAAATGACTGAAAAAAACTTTTTTTTAAACTTTTTTAAAGTTTTACAAGGGGAAGATTTTTAATGGATTTCAGCGGGCCGAGGTTGTGCAGAAAGCGGAAGCTTCTGGCCACAGAGGTCCTTTTCCCGGGCAGGTGCAGGGTCTGTCAAGAGGCTTCTTGACAGATTGGAAGTGCCGGTGTTCACCGCATGCGCATCGCATGCCTCGAACCGGCACTTGCAAGGCCCCGACAGGTGAGCACGCGGCTCGTAAACACACGTAGAGATCGGAAAAAACGGTCCACTATTTAGATTCCAATGTCATTGGCCTGTATGTTGAACACAGAACCAGGTGCCCATAGCATAAGCGATCTGTTTCCAACTCAGGAGCACTTGTCAAAGATATACATTTCACAATGAATCCTGTCAAACGGATGGTTTTGTTGGGAGTCGGACCCTCCCTCACACTCATTCACTCTCTCTCCATCTCTCTCACACACTCACTCTCTCTCCCACACTGTCTCACACACATTCACTCTCTCTTCCTCTCTCTCTCTCACATATATTCACTCTCTCTCCCTCTCTCTCACAGTCATTCACTCTCTCTTTCTCTCTATCTCTCCCTCTATCACACACACATTCACTCTCCGTCGCCCTCTCTCTCCTCATCTCTTCCTCTCTCACACAAACATTCACTCTCTCACTCTCTCTCACACACATTCACTCTCTCTCCCTCTCACACATATTCACAGTCTCTCCCTCTCTCTCACACATTCATTCACTCTCTCTCACTCTCTCTTTGTCTCTGTTACAGCTAACTTGGCAGTGATTGTGATACTGTCCCGAGGAAGGTGCGGTCTCTCCAGATGTGTCACTCGGTATCTGATGTCCATGGCGGTGACGGATCTCCTGCTCATTACCATCGCTGTAATATTAAGCCGGATTGGTGTTATTTATTTCCCTTTTAGTTTTCTGTCGCTTACTCCGGTCTGTCGTCTCCGTGTTGCTCTATTCTATGCAGTCGTAGACAGTGCTGTCTGGTTCACGGTCGCATTCACCTTTGATCGATTTGTGGCCATTTGTTGCCAGAAGCTGAAAGCAAAATATTGCAACGAGAAAACGGTATCGGTGATTATAGGAACGGTCTGTGCCATAAGCTGCTTCAAAAATACCTTCTTGTATTTTACATATGAACCTTTGTACACAATTAACAACATTCCCTGGTTCTGCAGCATAATATTAATATATTATACCTCACCTGCATGGATCGCATTTGACTGGGTTCATCACATTTTAACCCCGTGTCTCCCATTCATTCTGATTTTGCTGCTGAATGCTCTGACAGTTAGACACATTCTAGCGGCCAGTAGAGCCCGCAGGAGACTCCGAGCCCACAGCACTGGAGAGAATCAGAGTGACCCAGAGATGGAGCGCCGGAGAAAATCGATGGTTTTACTTTTCGCCATTTCGGGTAATTTCATCCTTTTACATGTGTTATTACTGAGAACTTTCCTCGCTGTCCAGATTGCGAAAGTTACTTATTTCGCAGGTTCGAAATTCAATGAATCAACTTTTATTCTGGAAGAAATCGGATTTATGCTTCAGTTTCTGAGTTCCTGCATCAACCCGTTTATTTATGCAGGGACACAGAGTAAATTCAGAGAGGAGTTAAAGAATGGGGTGAAATATCCACTGAGTCTAATTGTTAAATTATTTAAATGATGAAAATGATAAAGTATATCATGAATTGTACCTTATATTCCATGCTGTGTTCTTCTTGTTCGTGACAGACACAGCCTCCACTCCCAGATACACAGTCACTCATTCAAAGATCTTTACCCAAAGTGAATTTAAGAATGTATGAGGAAAACTGCATGAGCACACAATTCAATATGTTACCCGGTTGTTAGTAAGTTTCCAGTTCTCTTGTCGGTGCTGACTCAGGCCTGGAACATTCCCACCATCCCCGAAGGTCCTGGAGCGTCTCTACATTCATGTGGAGTCTGACCTCTGATCAGTGATTGGATATCAAGTTTAACTGTTTAATGAAGCGGCCCAATGTCCCTCCTGGGAATGGTTTAAATTTTGCGGGTCGGATACGCTCTGAAATGGGAGCACGCACTGTCCCCATGCATTGTTCTCCACTCACTGGGCACCGCCGCACAGCCGGACTCCTGTGTCCATAAACACAGAAACAGAGGAATTGCTGGAGGATAAGGACAAACGACCATCCACGTCACTTTCTGCTATTTCCAGTGGCCAACTTGAATGACACCCTCCGTGTCATTAAACAAAATAAAATTAATCTAACGAACGTGCCGTGTTTGTAAAGGGGCAAAACAATAATCACCAAAATCATACAAATAGGAAACTTATCAAATTATATGAGCATATTATCTTCACTATCCCTTATGCACTCCAGTCTAGCTCCCTTTCTACCATCCTGGTAGTCCCCCGATACAATGATAAAGGAGTTGTTGCCTCGTCACAGCGATCAATCTCTTTCGATTAGTCTACAACAGACCCAGACATGAGGTGAGGAAAACCCCAGTGGTGGAGAGATTTCTTCTTAGGTAGTCCGTCGGAGCCGAGGATGGCTTGCTTCCACTTTAAAAATGAGTTCGCAGGTGACTGATGAGTCCAATGCGGGACCTACAGTCTCTGTCACAGGTGGGGCAGACGGTGGTTGAAGGGGCGGGTGGGTAGGGTGCTGTTATTGACGTGCGCTCCTTGTGCTGCCTGCGCGTGGCTTCTGCTTGCTCCTGGCGAAGAGACTCGGGGTGTACCGTGCCTTCCCGGATGCTTCTCCTCCACTTTGTGCGGTCTTGGGCCAGGGATTCCCAGGTGTTGATGGGGATGTTACAATTTTTCAAGGAGGCTTTGAGGGTGTCCTTGAAACGTTTCCTCTGCCCACCTGGGGCTCTCTTGCCGTGCCGTAGCTCCGAGTAGGGCATTTGATTTGGGAGTCTCATATCGGGCATGTGGACAATGTGACACGTCCATCGGTGTTGATTGAGCATGGTCAAAGCTTCGATGCTGGGGATGTTGGCCTGAGCAAGAATACTGACGTTGGTGCGCCTATCCTACCAAAGGATTTGCAAGATTTTGCGGAGGAAGCGTTGGTGGTAGCTCTCCATGCTTTAGGAACCATAGGGCCACAGTCACCTGTTCCTCCCGTGCACTTACCACGTGTCATATCTCTAATTACTCACATACTGTGTTCCCAAATGTTATACTAGGAATGATATTTATTTAATTGGCATTTCAATGAATCAACACTAACTGCTTCCACCATCTCCCTAGCGAGCCTTTACCTTAGATTGATCACTCACTCACTGAAATATTGTTTCAGCAGATTGGTTTGAATTGAATTGAGTTCTACTGTTCTGGACAAGGTGAAAAAACTTGTCGTGCTCTACATTATCTGGTCCCTTTAGAATCCTAAAAACAGCAATTCTATCACCTCTCGACATTCTCTTTTCCACTGAGAACTTGCTCAATTTAATTAATCGCTCCTCACAATCCAATCACTCCATCCTCCAGTAATTCTGGTAAATTTCCATATCTGTTCAATAGCTGCAATAGCCTGTGGTGTCCAGAGCTGTACACAGTACTCTAAGCCCGGTTGCACCAATGATTTATAAAGTTGGGCAGGATTGACCAGCTATCTCGGCTCAATTTTGACCTTTTAATGCAGCCCAACGTCTGATTTGCTTTACTCATTGTTGCGATAGCTTCAGTTTATTGTCAATAAGACCCACAGATCTATTTGACTTTCCCTGGAGATAAATTTATTTTCATTTAAGTGATAGTCCCGTCCTGGATTTCATGCATCCATTTGACGCACTTTGCCTTCTCTACATTGGATGACATCTGTCGCCTGTCTGCCCAATTACCAAGTATTTAAATTCTCCGCAGCTTATCCTCTTCAGCCTTGCAGTCCGCACCTTCACTTGCTTTGTTGTATCTGAAAACGTTGTGACTGCTATTTCCAGATGATTTATATAGATATTAAGCAAAAAAAGTCAAAACAGATCGCTGTGGGACCCCACTGGTAACATTCTCCCAGGCCGATGACAATCCCTGTATCACCACTCTCTGGGTCTATTGGTGAACTAATTACACATCCCTTGTAAAATATTCCCACTGATTCCCGTGATACATTATTTCAGTACCAGCGTTTCCAGAGGATGTGTATAAAAGGCCTGACTGAAGCCAAGTACACCTCAGCCACTGTCTTACCCCTTTCCATCTCCTTTGTCACACTCTCAAAGAGAACTAGTGAACTAGATTGGCAAGGCCTCCCCTGGTAATATTGTAAGATGATATTTCTATTTAGATGCTCCATGATCTTACCTTTAATCAGGATTTACATGTCTTTGCCCCCAATGGTCCTCTAACTCACTGGTTTGCGGTTTCCCGGGTCACTTTTGCCACCTTTTTAGAATACAGGCTTAGCATCTGCCTTTCTCCATTCCACGGCAGCTCGGCAGCATTCAATAATTTCTCCCAGATTTATGCACTGCAATTTTCTCCCTTATCTCCACAAGGATCCTCGAATGAATCTTCCCCGGTCCCTGAGATTGATTCATCTTAAGTCTGCACATGGCACCCATATCGGTGGTAATGTGAACAGTGACACAAATTACCTCTGACGCACCCTCTAGTTCCTATTTCCAGATCAAATAAGTTAGCTGACCAGTCTTTTGTAAAAATGGAGGCAAAAAATATAATTAGCCCCTTTGCCATCTGTGTAGAATCAGTTATCATTTGTATCAGTTATCAGGCCTTCACCCGATGACACTTCCAGTGCCCCCACTTTGTTCATCCTTTCAATTTTTGTCTTAATGCAACTACAAAGAATCAAATTATGACCTCCCCTTCTGTTGCTATGTTCAACTCGAAATATTTATTTGCCATTTTTATGCCCTTTTTACACTCCAGGCATGCGTTTAGTATTGAATCCATCTACACTACTTACTGTGCCGCCTAACAGTACCGTCGGTAATCTTGGACATATGGCTCTCTAGGCCTTCATCTCTAGGGATGCACCTTATTTCTGTGCTATTTTCTTTCATGAGTTTAAATGATTTATTTATTACGTTTTGCTCGTGGCTTCAAAGCTTTCAGTGTCAGGATAGCAGGCAAGCCCTCACAGCACATCAAGGTGCAATCACGAGGGAGGTGTGTATATTTGTTGGTGGAAACATAAATTCATTAAAAGTACCGGACAATTGTATAATTGATTAAAATATTTTGTCAACCATTCATGGACTTATAATGTAAATTCATTAAAAGCTTACGTTAAATTCAGACAATATGTGATTGATTTGAATCTGTCTTCACAAAAGAGGAGAAATTTGCCAATGTCATGGTAAAGGAGGAGGGTGGAGTAATTGAATGGGATAAAAATAGAGGAATAGGTTGGCAGCGATCAAAGTAGAAAGGTCACCTGGTCCGGATTGAAAGCATCCAAGGTTGTTGAGGGCAATAAGCATGGAAATAGCGGAGGCCCTGGCCGCAGTTTTTCAACCTTCCTTGGATACAGGAGAGTTGCCAGGAGACTGGAGGGCTCCAAAAGGAACACCCTGTTCAAAATAGGGGAGAGGGATAAATCATAACTACCGGCCAGTCAGCCTAATCGGCGGCAAGAAAAGTTCTAGTGAGCAAAATACTGGACGGTAATTGTCACTTGGAAGATCATGGGTTAATAAATGACAGCCAACATGGATTTGTAAAAGGCAAATCGTATCTGACAAACATGACTGAGTACTTGGATGAAATAACAGAGGTTTGATGGAAGTAGTGAGGTTAATTTGTATATGGACTTTCAAAAGGTGTTTGGTAAAGTGCCATGTAATAGACTTGTGAGCAAAATGGAAGTCCAAGAGATTAATGAGGCAGTGCCAGCATGGATACAACATTCGCAAGGGACAGAAAGCAGAGTAGTGGTGAACGGGTACTTTTCAGGCTAGAGGAAAATATACACTGGTGTCCCCAGGGGCCCGCTGCTCCTTTTGAAATATATTAATGACCTGTACCTAGGAGCTATAATTTCAAAATGTGCAGATGAAAGAAAACTTCAAAACGTCGTAAACAAAGTCTAGGATTGTAGAGAGTTCCAGATTATCACTACCCTTTGTGAGAAGAAGTGGTTTCTGGCATCAGGACTAAACGGCATAGCACTAATTCTAATTTAAGCCCCGTTGGCCTAGACTCCACAACCAGAAGAAATATTTTCTCGCTATATATCCAATCAAATTCTTCAATCATCCGTGACTGCGTTCAGTTCTACACTCACTGGTTCCCCTCCCTCCCCTCCCCTGAAGGGACTGAATCTGGCTGCGTTCAGTTTTATACTCACTGGTTCCCCTCGCTCTCCTCCCCTGAAGGTGCTGGGCTGGACTCAGTTCCACACTCACTTCTTCCCTTCCTGGTCCTCGAATGAACTCCCGGCTTCCTGTTGGGACCGGGCCCCTTGTCGCTAGGTGAGGTTTGGATCCTCTTCCCCCAGCGCCCCATGCCACTGATGTTATGTTCATAAATAAATAGACGTTTTCAATATGAACAGCTAGCTTGAGCTAGTCATTTATTCAGCCATGTGGACTAGTGTACAGGCATCCATCTTGACTACTGCCTTGTGGGTAGCCCCCTACTGAACATACAGCTCCACCTAGTGTACCATTCTAGAATGGCATGTTACTGATCATTACAACTGATGGTATCTTTACTGATTTTGATTCTGATCTGTGACCGCCTCTTACAAACTGACCTATAAACGATCACTAATGGCAGCTGGATTACCAGCAATCCCCGGGGTTCAGAAACCGCTCCATCAGTCCCGGGGTTTGCCATTTGTCCAGATCAAAGTTTCTGGCCAAATTGTCACGGGAGTAACCGACGGGTAGTGGGAAGGGCGGATAATGCTCACTGCTTTATATTCGGTCCTGGGGCCGCACTCGGTGTTTTCAAAAGCTTTGACTCTCGGGATTTAATAACCCGCTCGCTCCAGACCTCCACTGAAATCGAGAGTGAGAAATCTGCCGCCCGGTGTATTCTGGGCTCGGCCAGACGCCATTGGAGCTCCGACCATAGAATCACAAGATGATTCAGCCCAGGAGGAGGGCATTTTAAATGATGCTTTTATATATCAGCAGCCTGTAATGGAGATAATATTATAGGCCTAAGGTGCACGGATCGGCTCAAGCTCAGAGAGGCGCATTTGGACCAGGATGTGAGGGGAGGAGATAATATTAAAAATGAAGAGACTGTTGACACCGCCGCCTTCCAGTGCTCACGGTGAAGTCACTTTCACTTTTGAGACAGTAGCAGGTTAGAGTTTAATTTAAAGTTTACGGGTAGGGTTTAGGCTAGCTACGGGTTAGGGTGTTATGGTAAACATGTTACAGTTAGGGGTGGGGTTACGGGGTTAGGGTAACATTTTGGGGGTTAGAGGTGCTGTTAGCGTGTTATGGTTACGATGTTACAGTTAGGGGTCGGGTTACGGGGTTAGGGTTACAGTTTGGCGGCAGGGGGCTGAGTTTACGGTGTTATACTTATGATGTTAATGTTAGGGGTAGGATTACGGGGTTAGGGTTACAGTTTGGGGTTGGGTATGGCGTTAATATATTTTCGTTAGGATGTTAGAGATACGGTGGTATAACGGGGTCAGGGTTACATTTTGGGATATAGGGGTTGTGGTTAGGTTGTTATGGTTAGGATGTTAGAGTTAGGGGTGGGTTTACGGGTTTAGGGTTACAGTTTGGGGTTAGGGATTGGGGTTAGGGTGTTATGCTTAGGTTGATACAGTTAGGGGTGTTGTTATGGGGTTAGTGTTACAGTTTGGGTGTAGGGGTTTGGGGTTAGAGTGTTATGGTTCGGATGTTATCGTTAGGGTGGTGTTATGAGGTTAGGGTTACAGTTTGGGGGTTAGTGTTTGTGGTTACGGTGTTATGGTTAGCATGTTAGAGTTTGTGGTTCGTTTACGAGGTTAGTGTTAACGTTTGGGGTTAGGGGTTGGGGTTAGGGTGTTATGGTTAAGATGTTACTGTTAGGGCCATGGTTACGATGTTAAGGTGGAAGTTTGGGGGTGTGGGGTTGGGGTTAGGCTATTATGTTAGGGGTGTTATTGTTAGGGGTGATGTTATGGGTTTAAGTTTAAAGGTTGGGTATTAGGGGCTGGGGTTCGGGTGTTATTGCACGGATGTTACAGTAAGGGGTGGCGTTACGGGTTAGGGTTACATTTTTGGGGTAGAGGGTTGGGGTTAGTGTGCTCTGGTTAAGATGTTAGAGGTAGGGTTGCGGTTAATGGGTAACAATTACATTTTGGGGGTTGGGGTAGGGGGTTAGCGTTATATGGTTAGGATGTTAGAGGTGGGGTGGGTTTACGGGTTTAGGGTTACAGTCTGGGGTTAGGGATTGGGGTTAGGTTGTTATGCTTAGGTTGATACAGTTAGGGGTGTTGTTATGGGGTTAGTGTTACAGTTTGGGGGTAGGGGTTTGGGGTTAGTGTGTTATGTTTCGGATGTTAGTGTTAGGGTGGGGTTATGAGGTTAGGGTTACAATTTGGGGGTTAGGGTTTGTGGTTACGGTGTTATGGTTAGCATGTTAGAATTTGGGGTCCGGTTACGAGGTTAGGGTTACTTTTGCGGTTAGGGGTTGGGGTTACATAAGAACATAAGAACATAATTAATAGGAGCAGGAGTAGGCCAATTGGCCCCTCGAGCCTGCTCCGCCATTCAATAAGTGTGTAATAAAACCCGAAGCAGTTAGGGTGTTATGGTTAAGATGTTACTGTTAGGGCCATGGTTACGATGTTAAGGTGGAAGTTTGGGGGTGTGGTGTTGGGGTTAAGCTATTATGTTAGGGGTGTTATTGTTAGGGGTGATGTTGCGGGTTTAAGCTTAAAGGTTGGGTGTTAGGGGCTGGGGTTAGGGTGTTATTGTTTGGATGTTACAGTAAGGGTGGTGTTACGGGTTAGGGTTACATTTTTGGGGTAGGGGGTTGGGGTTAGTGTGTTCTGGTTAAGATGTTAGCGGTAGGGGTGCGGTTAATGGGTAACAATTGCAGTTTGGGGGTTGGGGTAGGGGTTAGCTTTGTATGGTTCTGATGTTAGTGTTAGGGGTGGAATTACGGGTTCAGGGTTAAAGTTTGGGAGTTAGGGGCTGGGGTTAGGCTGTTATGGTTACGATGTTAGAGTTAGGGGTGGGTTAAGGATGTTAGCGTTACAGTTTGGGGTTAGAGTTTGGGGTTAGTGTGTTATGGTTAGGATGTTAAAGTTAGGGTGGCGTTATGTGTCAGGGTTATAGTTTGGTATGAGGTGCTGGGGTTCGGGTGTTATGGATAGGATGTTACAATTAGTGGTGGAGTTATAGGGTGAAGGTTACAGTTTGGGGGTTAGGGATTGGGGTTAGGGTGTTTCGATTAGGCTTTTACTGTTAGGGGCGTGGTTACCGCATGAGGGTTACAGTTTGGGGGTTAGGGATTGGGGTTAGGGTGTTATGGTTAGGATGGTAGAGTTAAGGGGTTAGGCTCACAGTTTGGGGGTTAGGGGTTGCGGTTTGTGTGTTCAGTTTAGGGGGTTTGTTTAGGGCTATAAAAGTTAGGAGAGGCACTCTGGAATGTTTTGAGAGCTTAGTCCCATTGTATTATTTCCATTACAGGCTGTAGATAAATGAAAACAAATCTATCAATTCTACAGTAACTCAATGGTGCTTATACTTACCTCTAATGCTCAGCGTTATAGAACGTTCTATCTAAAATAACGTGCTGGTGCAATAGACGATCGTTCCTGGACAGTGTCTGTCCAGAGGATACGCAGTGCCGGCCGCCGGCTGCTCTCCAGAGGGAGACAGCAGGAGGGACAGAGGAGCGGGAGCGGGACCGGTCGGAGAGGACGGAGTGCAAGTGGGTAATAAAACCCGAAGCAGATTTTATAAACATGGGATGCAGCCTCAGCATGCAATAACAGCCCCGGGACTGGAGGATATGGAGCGGGGCTTCAGCTGTGGGGTTTTCTCTCTGGTAACAGACCCAGGTTATCGAGGTGACCGAATGCTCAGGTCAGAGTCAAATTTAACACTGAGTTTGCAAACCTACTGGTTCAGCCTCAGACAGGGGCCAGTGTGGGAGTCGGTGTCCAGGAAACTGAGATTTAATCGGTATCTAACCCGTGCTGTACCTGCCCTGGGAGTTTTTCATGGGACAGTGTAGAGTGAGCTTTAATCAGAATCTATCCCGTACTGTACCTGCCCTGGGAGTGTTTGATGGGACAGTGTAGAGGGAGCTTTCCTCGGTATCTAACCCGTGCTTTACCTGCCCTGGGAGTGTTTGCTGTGAGAGTGCAGAGTTAGCTTTACTCTGTATCTAACCCGTGTTGTACATGCACTGGGAGTGTTTGATGAGACAGTATAGAGGGAGCTTTACTCTATATCTAACCCCCGCTGTGCGTGACCAGGGTGTGTTTGATAGGGCAGTGCGGAGGGAGCTTTACTCTGTATTGAACCAGCGCTGTAACTGCTCTGGGAGTGTTTGATGGGACAGTGTAGAGGGAGCTTTACTCTGTATCTAACCCTTGCTGTACCTGCCCTGCGAGTGTTTCATGCGACAGTGTAGAGGGAGCATCACTCTGTATCTACCCCATGCTGTACCTGACCTGGGAATGTTTGATGGGAGAGTGTAGATGGAGCTTTACTTGGTACTTAACCCCGTGCTGTACCTGCCCTGGGAGTGTTTGATGGGACAGCTTGGAGGGAGCTTTACTCTGTATCTAACATCTGCTGTACCTGCCCTGGGAGTGTTTGATGGGACAGCGTAGAGGGAGCTTTACTCTGTATCTAAACCCCGCTGTGTGTGACTTGGGAGTGTTTGATGGGAGTGTGTAGAAGGAGATTTACTCTGTATCTAACATGTGCAGTTCCTGCCCTGAGATTGTTTGACGGGAAAGTTTAGAGGGTGCTTTACTCTGTATCAACACATGCTGTACCTGCCCTGAGAGTGTTTGATGGGGCAGTGTAGAGGGAGCTTTACTCTGTATCTAACCCGTGCTTTAACTGCCCTAGGAGTGTTTGATGGGGCCGTGTAGAGGGATATTTACTCTGTATCTAACGTGTGCTGTACTTGCCCTGGGTGTGGTTGATCAGACAGTGTATAGGGAGCTTTACTCTGTAGCTAACTCGTACTTTACCTGACTGGAGAATTCATCAAGCAGACACGAGGTGCTCAGAATGGCCCACTGTTTTACTCTTTGAAAAGCCTTTATGATTTGTATACCTCTATTAATTTTCCCCCGAACACGCTCTGCTCTAAGGAGAAGGACCCCAGCTTTTCTTCATCTCGCTAAGTAATTGCAGTCACTCATCCCTGGTACCATTCCAGTAAATCTACTCTGTACCGACTCCAATCCTTGATATCCTTCGTAAAGTGTGGTGCCCAGACCTGAACAGAATACTCCTGCTGAGGCCTAACCATTGATTTATTAAGGTTTAGTATAACCTCCTTGCTTTTGCTTGCTATGCCTCTACTTATAAAGCCAAATAGTGTCTGCTTTAGTAACAGCCTTCTGAACTTGTCCTCTCACTTTTATAGGTTTGTGCATCTGAACCCCTTGTAGTTTTCAGAGATATTAACAACATGGCTAAAATATATTGAATTAAATGTCTGATATAATGTGCATTATGGGTGAGAGAAGTTTTGTCTGAGTTAGAAACTCAAACAGGCGTTTCACTGCAGGCAGGTCGCCATGGCAACACCGATATGACATTCCATTCACTGAATCCACTAGGTGGAAACTAATAATATCAGGGGAAAAGCAGGGTTTTTCTGCCATTAAACACAATATAACCTTAAACCGGAGTGAGTAATAGAGTAGATTAGATTATATGTCATCTTTATAACTGTAATAATGATACTATAAGACTTAACATAATTAATTGTAGGCAGGGTAGTTTAGGTATAATGAGAAAATTACTGAAGAAAATAAACTGCTGGGAACCAGGGAAAGTGTCCTTGTAAATCACAGATTAGAGAAGTTCCAGCTGTCTTTCCCTCACCTCCTGCCAAAATCCAGCAGAGAAGATAAAGAAAGGTCAGGTGCCAGAGATGGATCACTACAGGTTATAAAAGTGAGGGGATCCTGATGTAAGGGGGCAGTTGGGACTGCAGACACTGGAGATCAAGCTCAGGGTGCCAGAGGTTCCATCCAGTGGGCTGACCTCATTTAAGTTACTGTGGACACGCGGGACTTGCAAGTTTATCTGATTGATGGATCAATGTAACATACAGTGAAGAACAGAGAATCTGTTAATCTTAAATTTCTGAATATAATATTAAAGTTGCTTACACTAGACTGTCGATCCTGCCAATAAATAGGAAAAACCATAGAGATCTAAGTCTCTCTGCTCCCCTACTCCTTTCAAAGGTTTAGCATATAGTGTACATTTCATCTCCCTTTGCTTCATCCAAAAATGCATCTCCTCACATTCATCCGTGATAAATTTTCACCTACAACCTACCGGCTCCATTTCCTAACCTGTGGATTCAAACTAAAGTCATTTACAGTCCTTGATGAATTCACCAATGCACATATGTGTCCGTATGTTATTTTATTCAGGGCTTTACCCAACTGTCTCTCTCACGGGGGGCTGAATGTTTGTGACGGTTTTTAACGACACCAAGCGCTGGATTTTCAGGCTATATTAGTATCCTTGCTCCAAAAGCTTTCTAGCTGATTGTAATCTCTTTTTTGTCCGAATTATCATACAGTTATCACTCTGTACATGGAGTTCCACATTGTGAATGTATAACTGAACCCAGCCAGAGTCAGCACCTTCAAGGGAGGAGAGGGAGGGGAACCAGTGATTTTAGAACTGAACCCAGCAAGAGTCAGCAACTTCAAGGGAGGAGATGGAGGTGAACCAGTGAGTGTAGAACTGAACTCCCCCAGCGTCAGCACATTCAGTGGAGGAGAGGGAGGGGAACCAATCAGCGTAGAATTGAGCCCATCCCGAAGCATTACCTTCAGGGGAGGAGAGGGAGGGGAACCACTGAGTGTAGAAATTAACCCAGCAGAATCAGCACCCACAGGGCCGGAGAGGGAGAGGAATCAGTGACTGTAGAACTGAACCCAGTCAGAGTCATCACCTTCAGGGGAGGAGATGGAGGGGAACCCGTGAGTGTAGAACTGAACCCAACCAGAGACAGCCCATTCAGGGGAGGAGATAGAGGGGAACCAGTAAGTGTAGAAATGTACCCAGCCAGAGCTTCAAACTTCAGGGGAGGGGATGGTGAGGAACATCAGTGTGACTGGAAAAATCACCGAGACACACACACCCGAGTGAAATTGTTCCAGTTTATTGATTGTGGAAAGAGTTTTAACCAGTTACACAGCGAGAAAATATATCGCACCATTCACAGCCGGGAGAAACCGTACACGTGTTCTGTGTGTGGGCGAGTCTTCAACCGATCGTCCAACCTGGAGAGATACAAGGACACCCGCACCATAGAGAAACCGGGGAATTGTGGGACCACATGTGGGCAGGGATTCAATTACTAGTCCCAGCTTGAAACTCACACCGTGAAGAGGCCGTTCACTTGCTCCGTATGTGGGAAAGGATTGAACCAGTCCTCCCATCGATCACACACCAGTATCTTCACAACGGACAGAAACCATTGAAAAGCTCCACGGGTGGAGAGGGTTTTTGTAATGATGCCAATTTGTGACACACCAGCGAGTTTACATTTGACTGCAGGGGTTGGATTCCGCTGTTATTAATCATATCCAAGACGGTTTAATATTCTGAACAAACTCCAAATGTACCAAATGGTAATGGGTGAAGTTCAAACTTGGCATTGAAAGGCCTGACGAGTCATTGATAAAGTTTTCATAACTTCCTTGTTTTTGTATTCTATGCCTCTATACTTAAAGCCCAGATATATGTATGCTTTTTAAAGGCCATTGCAACTTGTCCTGCCTCATTAAAAGATGTGTGTACGTACATTCCCAGGGCTCTCTGTTCCTGCAGTCCCTTTAAATTGTACCATTTAGATAATGGGCCAGAAATTCGGGTCCTCACGGTTGAGTACATGCTGGGTACTCATGCATAGGGCCAACGAAAGTGCCGGTTACGAGCATGCACTGCGCATGCGCGGGAAACCAGAACTTCCGTTCTCTTGAAGGAAGGGCTTCACAGGTTGAACACATGCGCCAAAAACTTCCATTTTTTTACAGGTTTCTCCGGGAGGGTAAGTCTCTAGCAGCTATGCTTTTAAAATGCAGTTGCAAGGCCTGATTTTAACAAGGTAAGTGGTGAATTAAGTAAAATTAAAACACTTTTTCCACAGGTTTATTATTTTTAAATTCGTTAAAGACAGGTAAGTTTATTTTTAGCCCCGTTAATAACTAATAATTTTTCCAAAAATTTTAATTATTGTTTAAAATAGTTAATTTATGTAATTTATTATTAATTTTAAAAGGAGATTTTTTAAAATTTATTTGAAGTTTTAGTTAGGTTTTGGGGCCGATTTCTAATCATAGATTTGACAGGTCTTCCTTTCAAATCTAAGAATATAGGTTCCCTGTAACGATTGGCTCTCCATGGCCCACGTGATCCCAGGGGATGCTTCGAACTAACTGCCCCCCTGGGAATGCAAGCACTGCACGCCGGCAGTTGGAGGAGGCCCAGGATTGGAATTCCACGCGGGCCCACAGCACAATGTCCGGCTGGCTAGGTAAGTGCAGGTCGGGGGCTTGCACCCGCGGGAAGCCTCTGACCCGAATTTCTGGCCCATCACTGTCTCTCCTACTTCTTCCTGTCAAGGTACATCACTACACGCTGCTCTGCATTGAACTGCATTTACCATGTCTGGTCATTTCACCAGTCTGTCTATGTCCTCCTGAAATCTGCTCCATCCTCCCCACATTTTACTCCATTTCCAAGTTTTATCTCATCTGCAGACTTTGAAACTGTGGCTCCTGCACCTAAGTACAGGTTATTTATATATATCAAAAGGAGCAGTAAGGTCCTAATACCGACCGCTGGGGGGTTACCACCGTATACTTTCCTCCAGTATGAAAATAGCCGGTCACCACTACTCTCTGCTTTCTCTCTCTGAGCTAAGTCTGTGTCCATTCTGACGCTGCCTCTTTAATCCCAAGGGCTTGCCTTTTGCTAACAAGGCTATTATATGGCATTTTTTAAAACGTCATTGGAAAGTCCATTTACATATCAACCGCACTACCTTCATCAACTCTCTCCGTTTATCTTTCACGTACTTAATCAAGTGTGTTTGACAAGATTTGGCATTAACAAATCCAAATATATCCGATGGCCTTCCAATTGACATTTAATGTTGTCCCGGATTTTGCTTACTATAAATTTTCCTGCCACCAATGTTAGGCTGACTGGCATGCAGTTAACGGATAAATCCAATCCCCTGTTTTAAACAGTGGTGGAACCTTTTCAAACCTCCGGTGCTCTGGCCCCACTCCTGTATCCAAGGACGGTTGAAAAATTGTAGCCAGGGCCTCCGCTATTTCCACCCTTCCTCCCCACAACAACCGAGGACACATCCCATCCGGACCGGGTGACATTTCTACTTTGATCACTGCCAACCTATTCATTTATTTTTACCCTGTACAATTACTCCACCCTCCTCCTTTACCGTGGAAGATTTCTCCTCTTTTGCGAAGACAGATTCAAATCAATCACATATATTCTTAATTTAATGCAGCTTTTAATGGCCCAGAAATTCGGGTCGGGGGCTTGCCGCGCGTGCAAGCCCCCGATATGCAAGTACCCGGCGCGCCGGCCGTTGAGCTTCAGGGACGCCAGGAATTGTTGTTTTAAAATGTTGACTCCCGGGCAGCGTCTGACGTCACGCCGCCCAGGAGTGCAGCCAGCGCGAAGCCTGTAGCGCGCTGTGCAACTGAGACACGCCCCTTGAGGTCTCAGTTTAATAGGACACGCCCCCAATGTTTCTCACAAGCTGCTAAGCATTTTTACATGCAAAGCAGCGTTTTAAATAGGTTTTTGGTATTTTTATGAAGCTTTTGGTAACTTTTATAAACTTTTAAAAACGTTTACATTATTTTGAAGAATCTGAAGTAGTTTTAAACAGAATTAAAGCAATTTAAAGCCCTAAAAGAATTGTTTTATTCCATTTATTTATTTAGAAATGTCGTCGTCATACGTGTCTTCACACTGTTCCCTTTGGGGAACTGTATGAAGTGGTGGAAGGATTTATGGCCGTGATTAACGCTCATTCCGTGACCGTAACCATTTCTGAACCAGCCATTAGGGTGGTTCGTTCCTATGGCGGGAGTGTTTTACGGGCTCCCACAAACAATACAATGAGTGGGAGCCACCCACACCCACAGACGCAAATATCCCACTGGATGTCAACCCAGAATTTAGAGCTGGAGCTCCGACTCCACTTGCCGGGACTGTCTGGAGCAGGGTTCGAAACCCTATCTGGCCCAGCGGCGGGGATCCTACCGCTACGCCAAAGGCCCAATCCGATTGGCAACGTGAAATGGCTGGAATGAGCACAATTCACGGCATTAAAAGAACTCACAATTGAACTGATGATGACCTCAGCAATCTCCTCAACGAGGTGGAGGCGCAGCGCCTGCTCATCATTGGTAATGAGAAGTCAAAGGTGCAGCAAAAAGGACAGATGATAGCTTGGTCTTTCAAGTGGCAGCATAGGGCTCCAGTCACGGGGAGGGAAAAGGTGCAGGAAATGTATGGGTGTCACCTTTTGTGCGGAGTGGGCCTTTTGCGTAGCGGTAAGCATCCCTGCCGCTGGGCCAGAAGGAGTAGGGTTTCGAACCCCGCTCCAGACAGTTCCAGCAAGTGGAGTCGGAGCTCCAACTATAAATTTTGTGTGGACATCCAGCGGGATACTTGCGTCCGTGGGTGTGGGTGGCACCCCCCCCTCAGATGGGTTGTGGGAGCCCGTAAAACCCTCATGCCATAGGACTAACCACCCTAATGGCTGGTATGAAGATGGTTATGGTCACGGAAGGAGTGTTAACGTGGCCAGAAATCCTTCCACCACTTCATACGGTTCCCAAAAGGGAACCGTGTGAGGATAAGTACGACAATGACCTCTTGCGCAATTGCACCTCCTTGGACCCTCAGTCGCAGATGCGAGGGGGCAAATCGTGCAATTGTTAAATTTTTCATTTTATTGACATATAAAATGTTGGCCCAGTAATTCCCTTCCAAACGCGCGAGTACGGTCGGGGTACCTACGTGTCTGGCCGGAGGAAATGCCGGTTTTCAGCATGCACAGCGCATGCGGGGAAAACCAGCATTTCCTGTCCTCTGAACGAAGGGGTTCAGTGGCAGAACGCGTGCGACTGTACAGGCAGCGCATGCGCAGTACAATTCACCGCTTTCATTCATGCTTTCAGTGAGATCAAGTCCTTACAACTTACACATGAAAAAAGCATGACTACAGTTGCTCCAGAGGCTGCGGAGGAAGATATTTCTTATCGTGGAGCTTCTGAAAGGCAATATTTTTGTTTGGGAAAGGGAGGAAAGTTATTTTAAGAAATGCTGAGGTAAGTTTTAAAGTTTATTTTTGTTTTTTAAAACGGGTTTTCAGTACTGTAGGTAGAAGGATCAATTGTGGCTATGTGAATTGAATTTGCTGTGTTTATTAAATGTGAAAATGACTCCAACATTTTTAAGAAAGAAACTTTTCATCAGTAATATATTCTTTTAAGTAATTATGTATGTATGTCTGTATATATTCCTTTGCGTGTATGTATATATTCCTTTACTTATGTGTATGAATGTATGTATTTAATTATGACTTTCAGAGAAAGTAACTTATTGGAAAATCATAATTAAAAACATACATTCATGCACATAAGTAAAGGAATATAAAACATACATACATATACGTAAAGGAATATATGCGGACATACATACATAATTACTTATTACTGATGAAAAGTTTCTTTTTTAAAAGTGTTGGAAATGTTACATTACTCATTTTAGAACACTCACTCTCACATTCAATTCGCACAGCCACAATTGCTCCTTCTACCTACCGTACTGAAAACCCGTTTAAAAAAAAAATTTAAACTTTAAAACTTACCTCAGCATTTCTTAAAATAACTTTCCTCCCTTTCCCAAACAAAAATATTGCCTTTCAGAAGCTCCACGATAAAATATATCTTCCTCCGCAGCCTTGGAGCAACTTTACACATGCTTTTTTCAAGTGTAACTTCTAAGGACTTACCCTCACTGAATCCATGAATGAAATCGACGAAGTTCACTGCGCACGCGCTGCCTGTGCAGTCGCACGCGCTGTGCCTCTGAACCCCTTCGTTCAGAGGACTGGAAATGCCGGTTTTCCCCGCATGCGCTGTGCATGCTGAACACGGGCATTTCCTCCGGCCAGACGCATGAGTACCCCGACCGTACTCACGCGTTCAGAGAGGAATTACTGGGCCAATGAGTTTACATTATAAGTTAATGAGTGGTTGACAAAACATTATAACCAATTATATAATCATCTGATATTACTAGTGAATTTGTGTTTCCACCAACAAATATACACACTTCCATAGTGATTGTACCTTGATGTGCTGGGAGGGCTTGCAGGCTACCCTGACCCTGAAACGATAGCAAAATACTGCAGATGTTGGAAATCCGAAATAACAACAGAAAATGCTGGAAAAACTCAGCAGGCCAGGCAACATCCGTGGAGAGAAATTTGAGTTGACGTTTCGGGTTGGACCCTTCTTCAAAACTGGAAAGAGAAGAAACTCTAGGCATCCACGAGTGCAACGAAATAAATAAAGCAGTTAAATTCATGAAGGAAAATCGCACAGAATGAAGGTGGATGCGATAACAAAAGGCATGCTGGAGATGAAGGAATGGCGAGCCATTTATCCAGGTTTACTGACGACACTGTTAATTGGCACAACATATAGTGTAGATGGATTCAGCACCAAACCAATGCCTGGAGTGCAAAAAGGGCATAAAGGTGGGAAAGCACAAATTCGAGTTGAATATGGAAGGTCAATAAATCGTTTTTTTTAGCTACATTAAGAGAAAAAGATGAAGTTAGGTCACTGAATGTGTGATCCGATGAGCATCTGATAACTGATGCTACACAGGCTGCAAAAGGTCTAAGTAAGAGTTTTGCTTCAGTTTCTACCAAGCAGGAGACGGGTTGTTTATTTGATCTGGAAATGGGAACTAGAGGGTGTTACAGATTTATGCTGTGACATTATTCACAGTACCACCGGCATGGTTGACGAACAGCTGTGCAATCTTAAGATGAATCAATCTCAGGGGCCGAGGAAGATTCATCCGAGGATTCTTGTGGAGATAAGAGAGAAAATTGCAGGAACTGGGGCATCAATCTGGGAGAAATTATTGAATGCTGGAGAGGTGCCTGTGTCTGGACAAAGGCAGATGTTGAGCCTATATTCTAAAAAGAAGGTGGCAAATGTGACCCGGAAAACTGCAGACCAGTGAGTTAGAGGCCCATTGGGGGTAAAGTCATCGACACCCTGATTAAAGATAATATCATGGAGCATCTGGATAGAAATATCATCTTAAAATATAACCAGTGTCTGATCATGAAGGGGCAGCCTTGCCAATCTAGTTCACTAGTTCTCTTTGAGAGTGTGACAAACGAGCTGGGCAGGGGTAAGGCAGTGGGTGAGGTGTACTTGGCTTCAGTCAGGCCTTTCATACACATCCTCCAGAAAGGCCGGGACTGAAATAAAATATCATGAGAATCAGTGGGATTATTTTACGAGGGATGTGTAAATAGTACATCGATCGAATGCAGAGAGCAGAGAATGTTCCCAGCTGAGTCCCACAGAGATCTGTTTTGACCTCTTTTGTGTAATATCTTAATCAGTGACTTGGAACTAGGAATCCCAAGAACAATGGCAGCATTTTCTGACGAAACAAAGCTGGTGAAGGTGGCAGACTGCAAAGCTGAAGAGGATAATCAACAGTCGGATTTAAATACCTGGGAATTGGACAGACAGGCGACAAATGTCATTCAATGTAGAGAAAGACAAACTGCATCACATGGAGAAAAGAAATCCAGGAAGCGACAATCACTTAAATGTAAAGATATTAATCTCTATGGAAAATGAAAGAGATCTGGGGGTCTTAGTGACGCTAAATTGAAACTATCACAACAATGAGTGAAGCAAATCAGATGTTGGGCTGTATTAAACGGACAATATTGAGCCGAGATAGCGAGTCATTCCTGTCCCATTTTATAAATCATTGGCACAAACCGGCTCAGACTACTGTGTACAGTTCTGGACACCACAGGGTATTGCAGCTTTGAACGGACACGAAAGAGAGTGACCAGAATTAGTGGAGGATGGAGGGATTGGATTGTGAGAAGCGATTCTGTAAATTGACCAAGTTCTCACTGGAAAAGAAAATGTCGAGAGGAGATATGATTGGTGTATTTAGGATTCTAAAGGAACAAGATAATGTAGAGCAGGACAAGTTATTTCACCTTGTCCAGAACAGTAGGACCAGAGGACATGGCTTGTGCTTGAAGGGGGCCAATTCAAACCCAATCTGCTGAAACAGTATTTCAGTGAGTGAGTAGTCGATCTATGGACAATCTCCCTGGGGAGACGGTGGAAGCAGTTAGTGTTGATTCATTGAAATGCAAATTAAATATATATCATTACTGGAATAACACTTAGGGACACAGTTTGTGAGTAATTAGAGATATGACATGTGGTAAGTGCAGCGTGCTAGGGAGGAACAGGTGATTGTGGTCCTATGGTTCCTAAAGCTCTCCACCTCATGTCTGGGTCTGTTGTAGACTAATCGATAGAGATTGCTCGCTGTGATTAGTCAACAACTCCATTATCATTGTATCGAGGGACTATCAGGATGGTAGAAAACGAACTATGCTGGATTGCATAAACTATAATGAAGATAATATTCTCATTTTGTTTGATAAATTTCCTATTTGTATGATTTTGGTGATTATAGATTTGCCCATTTACAAAGGGTGTACGTTGTATAGATTCATTTTAGTATGTTTATTGACACTGGGGATGTTGTCCCAATTGGCCACTGAAAAGAGCAGAAAGTGACGTGGATGGTCGTTTGTCTTTATCCTCCAGCAATTCCTCTGTTCCTCTGTTTATGGACACAAGATTGCGGCTGTGGGCCGGGGCCCAGTGAGTGGAGAACAATGCATGGGGACAGCGCGTGCTTCCATTTCAGAGCGTATCCGACCCTCAAGATCCAAACCATTCCCAGGAGGGACAATGGGTCCTTTTAGTAAACAGTTAAACGTGATATTCAATCACTGATCAGAGGTCGGACTCCACATGAATGTAGAGATACTCCAAGGCCCTCGGGGCTGGTGGGAATGTACCAGGCCTGTGTCAGCACCGACAAGAGAACTGGAAACTAACTGAGAACGGGTTACAACACTGAATTGTGCGCTGATGCAGTGTTCCTCATACATTATTTAATTCACATTGGGTAAGGATCTTAGAGTGAGTGACTATGTTTCTGGGAGGGGAAGCTGTGTCTGACACGGACAAGAAGATTATAACATGGAATATAATGTACACTTCATGCTATACTTTACTATTTTCATCATCTGAATAATTCAACAATTAGACTCAGTAAATATTTCACCCCATTCCTTAACTCGTCCCTGAATTTACTCTGTGTCCCTGCATAAATAAACGGGTTGATGCAGGGACGCAAAAGCTGAAGCATAAATCCACTTGCCTCAAGAATAACATTTGATTCCTTGACATTTGAACCTGTGAAATAACTAATTTTCGCAATCTGAACAGCGAGGAAAGATCTCAGTATTGACACATGTAACAGGATGAAATTGCCCAAGATGGCGAAGAGTAAAACGATCGACTTTCTCCAGCTCTCCATCTCTGGGTCACTCTGATTCTCTCCAATGCTGTGGGTCCGAAGTCTCCTGCGGGCTCCAGTGGCCGCTAGAATGTGTCTGACTGTCAGAGCATTCAGCAGCAAAATCAGGAGCAACGGGAGACAAGGGGATAAAATGTGATGAACCCAGTCAAATGTGATCCATGCAGGTGAGGTATAATATATTAATAAAATGCTGCAGAACAGGGGAATGTTGTTAATTGTGTACAAAGGTTCATATGTAAAACACAAGAAGGTATTTTTGAAGCAGCTTATGGCACAGACCGTTCGTATAACCACCGATACCGTTTTCTCGGTGCAATATTTTGTTTTCTGCTTCTGGCAACAAATGGCCACAAGTCGATCAAAGGTGAATGCGACCGTGAACCAGACAGCACTGTCTACGACTGCCTAGAATAGAGCAACACGGAGACTACAGACCGGAGTGAGGGACAGGAAACTAAACGGGAAATAAATACCAGCAATCCAGTTTAATATCACAGCGGTGATAATGACCAGGAGATCCGTCACTACCATGGACACCAGGTATAGAGTGATACATCTGGAGAGACCGCATCTTCCTCGGGGCAGGATCACGAACACTGCCAAGTTAGCTGTAACAGAGAGAGAGAGAGAGAATGAGCGTCAGAGAGATGGAGAGAGTGGGAATGAGTGTGAGAGAGAGGGAGAGATTGAATGAGTGTGAGAGCGAGTACAAGAATATAGCTGCTCCTTTTCCCAACAAAATCATCCGCTTGACAGGATTCAGTGTGAAATTTAAAGCTTTGACAAGTGATCCTGAGTTGGAAACAGATCGCTTACGCTGCAGGCAATTGCTTACGTGTTGAAAATAATCCACCAGATTAAAACTAAGACAGGACAATGACATCGGAATGTAAAATAATATAATGAATCCTAATGGAGAATAAGAGAACATCGGAAACATCTCCAAGCCAACGAGGGAGCATCAAACAGACAAGATAACATTTCAGCAGAGCAGTAGAGAAGATATTTAAGATGGTATAAAATAAAACCGACAATGAACGTGGAAAGTAACAAGAAAAGAGGGAAAATGCATTTAAAACGGATTAGGTCCTGTGGAGGATGCAAAACGCCCTCATCCGACGAATTACTGTAAAATGTTTCACGTTTTGACGTCAATTTGCGTCGGAATATTCGCGATGGATGGACGGAGAATTGGCGTTTCTGTCTTTGCGGCTGGGTTGCTGCGAGAACACTCCGAGCTCTTCTCCTGATAATCACCTGGGATCTTCGCTGTTCATCGGAACCACCGGAACTGGCAGAGGATGAGGTCTCATTCAGTGAAAGGCACCTCCAACAATGCAGCACTTTCTCAGTACTGCACAGCGCTGTCGGGATAAATGATCGGCTGAGTCTTAGAATAGATATCGAACATAAAACTTTGTGACTCAGATATAATGTCATAGTCAATGCCAATAACAAAATATAAATGCTAGTACACAGGGATAACAGTGTAATAATTCGCCCACAGAGACAGTGTCAATAACACAATAGAACTCCTTGAACACAGTAATTAACGTGTTATAATTCACCCACAGTGACAGTGTAATAACACAATAGCACTCCATGTACACGGTGATAACACTGTGATAATTCACCCACAGTTATAGTGTCAGTAACACAATAGAACTCCATGTACACAGTGATAAGTGTATGGTAATTCACCCACAGTGACAGTGCCAGTAAAACAATAGAACTCCATGTAAACACTGATAACAGTGTGATAATTGACCCACAGTGACAGTGTCAGTGACACAGTAGAACTCCATGTACACAGTGATAAGCGTGTGGTAATTCACCCACAGTAACAGTGTCAGTAACACAATAGAAATCCATGTACTGAGTGATAACAGTGCGATAATTCACCAACAATGTCACTGTCAGTAACAGAATAGAGCGAAATGTACACAGTGATAACAGTGTGGTAATTCACACACAGAGACAGTGTCAGTAGCGCAATAGAGCTCCATGTACACAGTGATAACAGTGCGGTAATTCACACACAGTGACAGTGTCAGTAACACAATAGAACTCAATGAAAACAGTGGTAACAGTGTGATAATTCACCCACAGTGACAGTGTCAGTAACACAATAGAACTCTATGAACACAGTGATAATAGTGTGGTAATTCACACAGTAACACAATAGAACTACATGTGCACAGCGATAACAGTGTGATAATTCACCCAGACTGACAGAGTCAGTAACAAATAGCACTCCATGTAAACAGTGATAAGCACATAAGAACATAGGAAATAGGAGCAGGACCCTCGAGCCTGCCCTGCCATTCAATAAGATCATGATGATATTGGGCTCAAAGCCACATTCCTGCCCGGTCCCCATAACCCTTCACTCTCTTATCTTGCAAAAGTCTGTCTATCTCCAACTTAAATGTATTTCATGACCCAGCCACCACGGCTCTCTGGGGCAGAGAATTCCACAGATTTACGACCCTCGGAGTGAAGAAATTTCTCCTCATCTCAGTTCTAAACGGGCGACCTTTTATTCTGAAACTGTGCCCCCGAGTTCTAGATTTCCCCACGAGGGGAAGCAGCCTCTCTGTTTCTAGCTTGTCGAGCCCCCTCAGTATCTTATACATTTCAATAAGATCACCATTCATTCTTCTAAATTCCAATGAGTATAGGCCCAACCTGCTCAACTTTCCTCATATGTCTACCCCATCATCTCTGGAATTAACCTAGTGAATCGTCTCTGAACTGCCTCCAATGCAAGTATATCCTTCCTTAAAAAAGGAGACCAAAACAGTACACTGTACTCAAGGTGTGGTCTCACCAATACGCTGTACAGGTGTAGCAGGACTACCCTGTTTTTATACTCCAACCCCCTTGCAATAAAGATCAACATTCCATTTGCCTGTTGGATTACTTGACGTACCGGCATGCTAACTTTGTTTGTGTAAGAATTATCTCGTTTGGAGCCAACATGTCCAGGTTATGCAAATTGGCCATGTTCACACTGGAAAAGAGAATGTCGAGAGGTAATATAATTGCTGTTTTTAGGATTCTAAAGGGAGCAGATAATGTCGAGTATGACAAGTTATTTCACCTTGTCCAGACAGTAGAACCAGAGGGCACGCCCTGTGGTTGAAGGGGGTCAATTCAAACCCAATCAGCTGAAACAGTATTTCAGTGTGTGAGTGGTCAATATATGGACAGGCTGCCTAGGGAGACGATGGAAGCAGTTAGTGTCGATGTATTCAAATGCAAATTAAATAGACATCATTCCTAGAATATATCTTGGCGACACAGTGTGTGAGCAATTAGAGAAATAACATGTGGTAAGTGCAGCGTGCTCGGGAGGAACAGGTGACTGTGGGCCTATGGTTCCTAAAGCTCCCCACCACTGGGGTTTTCCTCACCCCATGTCTGGGTCTGTTGTAAACTAATTGATAGATATTGATCGCTGTGATTAGTCAACAACTAAATTATCATTGTATCGGGTGAGAACTGAAATAATCCAGAGTAAGAAAGGAGAAATAGCCCAAAAATGGAAGAGTCGTTAATTAGTCTCCCCTTACGATGGAGATATCACGGACTCGACATGAATTCTGCATGAAACAAATCGGATTTATTCACATCTATCCAGAATTTTAATCCCCAGCCCAGTTACAGAGATTATTAAGATCAGCAGAAACAAATCCAGCTGACAGAAAGAACATGGTTCTGTCCTGCATGTGATTAACAAAATCAGTAATAGCAGAATCCAACCCCTGCAGTCACTTCTGATGCTGCTGGTGTCTCAGCAGGCTGAATGACTGAGTGAATCCCTTCCCACTCAGAGCAGGTGAACGGTCTCTCCCCAGTGTGAACTCGTTGGTGTTCAGTGAGGTGAGATGACTGAGTGAATCCCTTCCCACACATGGAGCAGGTGAACGACTTCTCCCTGGTGTGAACGCCTCGATGAGTTGCAGCTCAGATGGGTAATTTAATCCCTTGACACATTCCCCACATTTCCATGGTTTCTCCATCGTGCAGGTGTCCTTGTCTCTCTCGAGGTTGGACGATCGGTTGCAGCCTCGTCCACACACAAACCACGTGTACAGTTTCTCCCCGCTGTGAATGGTGCGATGTGTTCTCAGGCTGTGTAACTTGTGAAAGCACGTTCCACAGGCAGTGCACTGGAACACTCTTGACGTGAGGTTTGGTTTGAGTTTCCCGTCTGCAAATCCTCTCCTTCTAATACCCTGTAAAATGAGTTTACAAATGTCATCACGGTAAATAAAGGGTAGAAATTCAGAACAGACAATTCCAGTGTTTATGGAATATCCATCTGAGCAGCCAAAACTTAGGAGCGTGGGGAGAAAGTCTGAGCAAAAGTTGAGGAGCAGCCCCTTCAGGTAACTATCCCGGGGCTGCAACCTCTCACACTGAATATATACCTGGCCCATGGACTCCTCTCGACAACAAACATCACATGCGGCCTGGGACTGGGTGAAGGTGCTGATAAAGCTGTTGCCCAGGATGCACCATCTGCTAGGCAGCGGGACCCGGTTGGGAACAGGGACCCTGAAGCCCCGCCCACTCCCTGCTCATGTACCAATGCATGGCAAGGAAACCTCCTGCTGATTACCACCTACCGCCCTCCCTCAGCTGATGAATCAGTACTCCTCCATGTTGAACACCACTTGGAAGAAGCACTGAGAGTAGCAAGGGCGCAGAATGTACTCTGGGTGGGGGACTTCAATGTCCATCACCAAGAGTGGCTCGGCAGCACCACTACTGACCGAGCTGGCCGAGTGCTGAAGGACATAACTGCCAGTCTGGGTCTGCGACAGGTGCTGTGTGAACCAACACGAGGGATAAACCTACTTGACCTGGTCATTACCAATCTACCTGTTGCAGATGGATCGGTCTGTGACAGCATTGGCAGCAGTGACCCCCGCACAGTCATTGTGCAGACGAAGTATCGTCTTCACACTGAGAAAACCCTCCATCGTGTTGTGTGGCACTACCACTGTGCTAAATGGGAAAGATTCAGAACAGATCGAGCAGCTGAAAACTGGGCATCCATGTTGGGCCATCAGCAGCAGCAGAATTGTATTCCACCATAATCTGTAACCTCATGGTCCGGCATATCCTTCACTCTACTATTACCACCAAGCCAGGGGAGTCCAACCCTGGTACAACAACGAGCGTAGAAGAGCATGCCAGGAGCAGCACCAGGCGTACCTAAAAATAAGGCGCCAACCTGGGGAAGCTGCAACACAGGACTGCATGCATGCTATAAAGCGGAAGCAGCATGCTATAGACAGGACTAAGTGATCCCACAATCAACGGATCAGATCAAAGCTCTGCAGCCTTGCCACATCCAGTCGTGAATGGTGGTGGATCATTAAACAACTACCAGGAGGAGGAGGCTCCAAGAATATCCCCATCCTCAATGATGGTGGAGCCCAGCACGTGAATGTAAAAGACAAGGCTGAAGCATTTGCAACCAACTTCAGCCAGAAGTGCAGAGTGCGTGATCCATATCGGCCGACTCCCGTGGTCCCCACCATCACAGAAGCCAGTCTTCAGCCAATTCGATTCACTCCACGGGATATCAAGAAACGGCTGAGCGCACTGGACACAGCAAAGGCTATGGGCGCCGACAGCATCCCGGCTATCATGCTGAAGACTTGTGATCCAGAACTAGCCGTGCCTCTAGCCAAGCTGTTCCAGTACAGCTACAGCACTGGCATCTATACGACAATGTGGAAAACTGCCCAGGTATGTCCTCTCTACAAAAAGCAGGACATATCCAACCCGACCAATTACCAGCCTACTCTCAATCATTAGCAAAGTGATAGAAGGTGTCATCGACAGTGCTATCAAGTGGCACTTACTCACCAATAACGTGCTCACTGATGCCCAGTTTGGGTTCCGCAAAGACCACTCAGCTCCCGACCTCATTACAGCCTTGCTGCAAACATGGACAAAGAGTTGAGTTCCAGAGGTGAGGTGAGAGTGACTGCCCTTGACATCAAGGCAGCACTTGACCGAGTCTGGCATCAATGAGCCCCAGTAAAACTGAAGTCAATGGGAATCAGGGGCAAAACGGTCCACTGGCTGCAGTCATATCTAGCACAAAGGAAGATGGTTGTGTTGGTTGAAGGTCAATCATCACTGCCTCAGGACCTCGCTGCAGGAGTTCCTCAGGGCAGTGTCCTAGGCCCAACTATTATCAGCTGCTTCCCTCCAACATAAGGTCAGAAATAGGGATGTTCGCTGATGACTGCACAGTGTTCAGTGCCATTCGCAACAGATAATGAACCAGTCCATGCCCACATGCAACAAGATCTGGACGACGTTAAGGCTTGGGCTGATAAGTGGCAGGTAACATTCGTGCACAGAAGTGCCAGGCAATGACTGTCTCCAACAGGCAAAATTCTAACCACCTCCCCTTGACATTCAATGGCATTACCTTCGCCGAGTCACCCACTATCTATATCCTGGGGGTCACCATTGACCAGAAACTTAACTGGATCAGCCACATAAACAGAGTGACAACAAGAGCAAGTCAGAGGCTAGGTATTCTGCGGCGAGTGTCTCACCTCCTGACTCCCCAAAGCATTTCCACCAACTACAAGGCACAAGTCAGGAGTATGAGGAAATACTCTCCACTTGCCTCTTTGAGTGCAGCTCCAACAACACTCAGGAAGCTCGACACCATCCAGGACAAAGCAGCACGCTTGATTGGCAACCCATCCAGCACCTTAAGTATTCACTACCTCCACCACAGGCGTACCATAGCTACAGTGTGTACCATCTACAAAATGCACTGCAGCAATTCGCCAAGTCTTCATCATCAGTACCTCCCACACCCGTGACCTCTTTCACCTAGAAGGACAAGGGCAGCAGGAACATGGGAAAAACATCACCTCCAAGTTCCCCTCCAAGTCACAGACCATCCTGATTTAGAAGTATATCGCCGATCCTTCATCGTCGCTGGGTCTAAATCCTGGAACTCCCTAATTAAGAGCACTGCGGGAGTACCATCAAAACATGGACTACAGCAGTTCAAGAAGGCGGCTCACCACCACCTTCTCAAGGGCAGCTAGGGATGGGCAAAAAACGCTGGCCTTGGCAGTGATGCCCAGATTCCACAGTGAATTAAAAAGCAATCGTAACTTTTAAAAACTCCTTAGATATAAAGGGGCAGAATTTGCAGTCAGTGTGATGGGCGTACTCTCAGAGTGTGCTGTCATACTGCCTTTGAAATGGGCCACATGCACTAAATCCCAGACTTAGGTCTGGTCTAATTCTGGCTAGACAAATCATCCGCTGCAAATGTCAAATCCTCATTGCTTGCGAGACGTTGGGCTAATTGCCAACGAACTGCACATCAATTATGCTGGCAAATTTTACGGTTGGTGCAAACAGGCGCAGGAGCCTGTTTGCAGAGTGTAAGTGGTGGGAGGATGAGAAAATTGTAATAAGGGCTCGAATTGAGGGATGAGATAGTTTAATTTTTTTTCAATCCTGCAGAGTCTGCCAGTAAATAAATGTACTTACTCCAATGTATTTCTTGTGTGTTTTAAAGCCAAGTACTGCACTTGTCAAATAAATAATCACTGCATTTAATTTGCAAATTGATTGAGATCGGGCAATGGAGTTTTCTATTTCCTGATTGGCTAGTGGAATGAGCACCGCCCCAACTGATCCCAAGAACGCTTGCACACAACGGTCCCCTCCCTGGGATCCATGGACCAGTGCGCTGTACACAATTCTGCAGCGTATCAGGGTAAGTCTTCGTTTGGGCCCTCGCACCAGGTCAATGCGGTGTCCGTTTGGAGGTCGGTACCATAAGTCTTAGCTACGCTGCCGACCGCAATTTCAGGGCCTTTATTTGACAATAAACCAGCTCACACTTGTAAACACATTGAGCTGTATATACCGATCACTGTGTACCCACCCGTAGGGACATCAGAAATTCCGGTTTCAGGAATGCCAAGCACATGCGCTGGAAACTGGCATTTCCGATCTGTCAAGAGTCCTCTTGTCAGATCGGATGCCTGCCCTGGAGAAGGGCCTTTGCAGGCGGATAGGTCCGCTTTCTGCAGAACCTCTGCCCGCTGAAAACCCTTAGAAATCTTGCGTCTGGTAAAGCCTGCTTTTACCAGCATAAGATTTGAAAAAAGTTTTAAAACATTTTTTAAAAATTCACTCATCTATAATTTAAAGATACTTTTAAAAAGGTAAGTTTATTTTTAGTACGGTAAAAAACTTTATCTATTTTTACAAAAATTAAATTTTGTTTAAAATATTTAAATTATTGTAATTTCGGCGAAGTTAAAAAAAGTGATTTTTAAAGATTTATTTAATGTTTTACAGTGTTTTTGTGGTGATCCCCATTCATATATTTGACAGGTTTCTCTGTCAAGCGTATGAAGGGGGATTCCCTTCTTTGTTTGGCTCACAATGGCCCACGTGATCCCAGGGACACTTGCAAACCGTATGCGCTTCTGGAATATGTGGGCCCTGAGGATTTCGAGTTGCAGAGGCCCAGGAGATGAAGCGTCTGGACCTCGAGAGGCCTCAGGTAAGGGCATAATTTTTTTCCAAATCTGAGGCCTCCGCACCCAGGAAGCCTCCAATCGGAAATAACGGTCCAATGTCTATAATTAAGAGCTAATGTCTGAATCGAATTCTTTACATCCGTTTAAATCAAACGTGGCCACAGGAAATAACAATTCTAATAGGTCTAAGAGCCTTAAAAAAATAAGCCTGAAGGCTTTGTGCCTTAATGCGAGGAGCATTTGTAATAAGGTGGATGAATTGGCTGCGCAAATAGAGGTAAACAAATTCGATTTGGTTGGGATTACAGAAACGTGGCTCAAGGATGGCCAAGACTGGGAACTCAACATCCAGGGGTATCCGATATTCAGGAAACATAGGCAAAAAGGAAAGGGAGGTGGGGTAGCATTACTGGTTAAAGAAGGGATTAATACAATTGTAATGAAGGATATTAGGTCTGATGATGTGGAATCTGTATGGGTAGAACTGAGAAATACTAAGGGGAAAAAAACCTTAGTGGGAGTGGTATATAGACCTCCAAACAGTAAGGTGGAGGTTGGGGATGGCATTAAAAGGGAAATTAAAGAAGCGTGCAATAAGGGTACAGCAGTCATCATGGGTGACTTTAATCTACATATAGATTGGGCCAACCAAATTAGTAACAATATTGTGGAGGAGGACTTCCTGGAGTGTTTACGGGATGGTTTCCTGGACCAATATTTCGAGGATCGAACCAGAGATCAGGCCATCTTAGACTGGGTATTATGCAACGACAAGGGTCCTCAATTTAAATAAAGGAAACTACGATGGTCTGAGGAGGGGGTTGGGTAGGATTGAGTGGGGAATGGCGCTCAAAGGGTTGACGGTGGATACGCAATGGCAAACATTCAAAGACCAAATGGATGAGCTACAGAATTTGTTCATCCCAGTTTCGTGTAAAAATAAAACAAAAAAGGTGACTCAACCGTGGCTAACAAGGGAAATTAGGGATAGCATAAGATCCAAGGAGAGCACATATAAATTGGCTAGAAAAAGCAATAATCCTGAGGATTGGGAGCAGTTTAGGAGTCAACAAAGGAGGACAAAGGGATTAATTAAGAAAGGGAAAATAGAATATGAGAGTAAGCTATCCGGGAACATAAAAACTGACTGTAAAAGCTTTTATAGATATGTGAAGAGAAAAAGATTAGTGAAGTCAAGCGTAGGTCCCTTACAGTCAGAATCAGGGGAATATAGAATGGGAAACAAGGAAATGGCCGACCAACTAAATGTATACTTTGGTTCTGTCTTCACAAAGGAGGACACAAATAACTTCCCAGAGATGCCGGGGAACATAGGGTCTGATGAAAGCGAGGATCTGAAAGAAATCAGTATTTGTAGGAAAATGGTGTTAGGAAAATTGATGGGACTGAATGCCGATAAATCCCCAGGGCCTGATGGTCTACATCCCAGGGTACTTAAGGAAGTGGCCCTAGAGATAGTAGATGAATTACTGATCATCTTCCAGAACTCGATAGATTTTGGAACGGTACCCATGGATTGGAGGGTGGCTACTGTTACCACACTAATCAATAAAGGTGGTAGAGAAAAAGCAGGGAATTATAGACCGGTAAGCCTGACATCGGTAGTGGGGAAAATGCTAGAGTCTATTATAAAAGATGCAATAGCAGAGCACTTGGAAAGCAGTGACAGGATCGGACAAAGTCAACATGGATTTACAAAAGGTAAATCATGCTTGACTAATCTACTGGAATTTTTGAGGATATAACTGGTAAAATAGATAAGAGAGAACCAGTGGATGTGGTGTATTTGGACTTTCAGAAGGCTTTCGATAAGATCCCACACCAGAGATAAGCGTGCAAAATTAAGGCACATGGGATTGGGGGCAAGGTATTGACTTGGATAGAGAACTGGTTGGCGGACAGAAAGCAAAGAGTTGGAATAAATGGGTCGTTTTCCGAGTGGCAGGCAGTGACTAGTGGGGTACCGCAAGGATCGGTCCTAGGACCCAAGCTGTTCACAATATATATTAATGATCTGGACGAGGGAATTCGATGTAATATCTCCAAATTTGCAGACGACACAAAGCTGGGTGGGAGGGTAAGCTGCGAGGAGGATGTCGGGAAACTCCAGTACGATTTGGACAGGTTGGGTGATTGGGCAGAAGCATGGCAAATGCACTATAATGTGGATAAATGTGAGGTTATCCACTTTGGTGGCAAAAACAGGAAGGCAGATTATTATTTGAATGGCAATAGATTGGGAGAAGGGGAAGTGCAAAGAGACCTGGGGGTCCTTGTGCACCAGTCGCTGAAGGTAAGCATGCAGGTGCAGCAGGCGGTTAAGAAGGCAAATGGTATGTTGGCCTTCGTAGCAAGAGGGTTCGAGTACTGGAACAAGGATGTCTTGCTACAGTTGTACAGGGCCTTGGTGAGACCACACCTTGAGTATTGTGTGCAGTTTTGGTCACCTTACCTGAGGAAGGACGTTCTTGCCATGGAGGGAGTGCAGCGAAGATTCACCAGGCTGATACCTGGGATGGCAGGAATGACGTAGGAGGAGAGATTGTGTCGATTGGGCTTATACTAACTGGAGTTTAGAAGATTGAGAGGGGATCTCATCGAAACCTATAAAATTCTGTCAGGTCTGGACAGACTAGATGCAGGAAGGATGTTTCTGATGGCCGGGGAGTCCAGAACCAGGGGTCATAGTCGAAGGATAAGGGGTAAGCCATTTAGGACTGAAATGAGGAGGAATTTCTTCACCCAGAGAGTGGTGAACCTGTGGAATTCTCTGCCACAGAGGTCGGTGGAGGCCAGTTCATTAAATATATTCAAGAAAGAGTTGGGTATATTTCTTGAGGCTAAAGGGATCAAGGGATATGGGGAAAAGGCAGGGACAGGGTACTGAATTTGGATGATCAGCCATGATCACATTGAATGGCGGGGCAGGCTCGAAGGGCCGAATGGTCTACTCCTGCTCCTATCTTCTATGTTTCTATGTTTCTATGTTTAACTTGATGTTCACCGATGATTGTAATTCATAGAAACATAGAAACATAGAAGATAGGAGCAGGGGTAGGCCATTCGATCCCTCAAGCCTGTTCTGCCATTCAATGAGACCATGGCTTTTCATCCAAATTCAGTACCCTGTCCCTGCCATCCCCCCATATCCCTTGATCCGTTTAGCCTTAAGAAATATATCTAACTCCTTCTTTCATATATTTAATGAATTGGCCTCAACTGCCTTCTGTGATACAGAATTCCACAGGTTCACCACGCTATGGGTGAAGAAATTCCTCCTCATCTCTGCCCAAAATGGCTTACCCCTTATCCTTAGAATGTGACCCTTGGTTCTGGACTCCCGTGCCATCGGGAACATCCATCCTGCATCTAGTCTGTCTAGTCCTGTTAAAATGTTATAAGTTTCAATATGATCCCCTCTCATTCACAGAATCACAGAAACCCCACAGTGAAGATAGAGGCCATTTCGGCCCATCGAGCCTGCACCGACACATATCCCACCCGATCCCCATAACTCCTACACCAACACAAAACTCACCCTATCCCCGTAACCCCACGTATTTAATCCCCCTGACTCTAAGGGTCAATTTATCATAGCCAATCATCCTAACCCGCACATCTTTGGACTGTGGGAGGAAACCGGAGCACCCAGAGAAAACCCACGCAAACACGGGGAGAATGTGCAAACTCCACACAGACAGTCACCAGAGGCCGGATTCGAACTCAGGTCCCTGGCGCTGTGAGGCAACAGTCCTAACCACTATGCCACCATCATTCTTCTAAACTCTAGCGAACATAAGCCTAATCGACCCATTCTCTCTTCATATGTCATTCCTGCCATCCCAGGCATCAGTCCGGTGAATCTTCGCTGCACTCCCTCCATGGCAAGACATCCTTCCTCAGCTAAGGCACCAAAACTGCACATAATACTCAAGGTGTGGTCTCATCAAGGTGTGGTCTGTACAACTGCAGCAAGACATCCTTGCTTCTGCACTCGAATCCTCTCGCTATGAAGGCCAGCATTTCATTTGCCTTCTTAACTGCCTGCTGCACCTGAAAGCTTACCTTCAGCGAGTGGTGCTCATGTACACCCAGGTCTCGTTGCACTTCCTCTTATCCCAATCTATTGCCTTTAGATAATAATCTGCCTTCCTGTTTTTGACACCAAAGTGGATAACCTCGCAATTATCCACATTATACTGCATCTGCTATGCATCTGCCCAATCGCCCAACCTGTCCAAATCGGACAGGAGTTCCTCTGCATCCTCCTCACAGCACACACGCCCACCCAGCTTTGTGTCATCTGCAAACTTGGAGATATTACACCTAGTTCCCTTGTCTAGGTCATTAACATATATATTGTGAATAACTGGGGTCCTAGCACCGAACCCTGCATTACCCCACTAGTCACTGCCTGCCGCTCAGAAAAAAACACGTTTATTCCAACTCTTTGCTTCCTGTCTGCCAAACAGTTTTCTGCTCATGTCAGTACCTTACCCCCAGTCCCATGTTCTTTAAATTTGCACGCTATTCTCGTATGTGGGGCCTAATCGAAAGCCTTCTGAAAGTCCAAATACACCACATCCACTAGTTCTCCCTTATCTATTCTAACAGTTACATTTTCAAAAAATTCCAGTAGATTAGTCAAACGTGATTTACCTTTTGTAAATCCATGTTGACCTTGTCTGATCCTGTCATAGTTATCCAAGTGCTCTGCTATTACATCTTTTATAATGAACTCTAGAATTTTCAGCACTATCGATGTCAGGCTTAATCGTCTATTATTCACTGTTTCTTCTCTACCATCTTTTTTAAATAGTGGGGTTACTTTAGCTACTCTCCCATCCATGGGAACTGTTCCAGAGCCTATAGATTTTGGGAAGATGACCAGCAATGCATCTACTATTTCTGGGGCCACTTTCTTAAGTACACAAGGATGTAGATTATCACGCACTGGGGATTTATCGGCCTTCAATCTCGTCAATTGCCCTAACACCATTTCCCTACAAATACTGATTTAATTCAGTTCCTCTTTCTCATTAGACCCTATGTTCCCCGACATCTCTGAGAGTTTACCTGTGTCCTCCTTTGTGAAGACAGAACTAAAGTATGTATTTAATTGGTTAATTGTTCCCCATTATAAATTCCCCTGATTCTGACTGCAAGGGACCTATGCTTGACTTCACCAATCTTTTTCTCTTCACATATCTATAGAAGCTTTTACAGTCAGTTTTTATGTTCCTTGAAAGCTTACTCTCATACTCTATTTCCCCCCTCTTAATTAATCCCTTTTTCCTCCTTTGCTGAATCCTAAACTGCTCCCAATCCTCAGGTTTTCTGCTTTATCTGGCCAATTTATATGTCCTCTCCTTGGTTCTTATGCTACCCCTAATTTCTCTTGTTAGCCATGGTTAAGTCACCTTCTTTGTTTTATTTTCATGCCAAACAGGGATGAAAAAATTCTGCAGTTCATCCATGTGATCTTTAAATGTTTGCCACTACCTATTCACCATCAACCCTTTAAGTAACGTTCCCCAATCCATCTTAGCCAACTCGCACCTCATACCATCAGAGTTTCCTTTATTTAAATTCAGTACCCAAGTCTCTGAATCAACTACTTCACTCTCCACATTAATGAAGAATTCTATCATATTATGATCTCTACTCCCCAAGGGGCATCGCAGAACAAGATTGCTAATTAATCCTTTCTCATTACATAATACCCAGTCTAAGATTGCCTGATCTCTAGTTGGTTCCTCGACATATTGTTCCAGGAAACCATCCCGTATGCACTCTAGGAATTCCTCTTCCACAATAATGTAACTAATTTCGTTAGGCCAATCTATATGTAGATTAAAGTCACCCATGATAACTGCTGTGCCCTTATTGCACGCATCTCTAATTTCCCATTTAATGCCATCCTCAACATCAGCATTCCTGTTGGGGGGTCTGTATACAACTCCCACTTACGTTTTCTGCCCCTTGGTATTTCTCAGCTCTACCCATATAGATTCCACATCATCAGAGCTAACATCCTTCTTTACTATTGTGTTAATTTCCTCTTTAACCAGCAATCCTACCCCACCACCTTTTCCTTTTGCCTGTCCTTCCTGAATATTGAATACCCCTGCATGTTGAATTCCCAGCCTTGGTCACCCTGGAGCCATGTCTCTGTAATCCAATTCCAATGATTGTGTTTCTTTCTGGTCTCAACTCCGACTGCAGCAGATCAGTGACAGAAGCTGCTGGGGGCACATCATGCAACCGGCTCAGGTGTAAATCCATCTGTCTGTCATCCTCTCCCTCACCCTCTCTCTCTCTGTCTCTTCCACTGCCTCGCTCTCTGCCTCTCTCCCCCTGCCTCTCTCCCCCTGTGATATGCCGAATGTCCTCCTTGCATGCTGTGCGATTCTATGAGTCTATGAAGTTTCGGAGAATGTGTATCCTGTTGTTATCTAACAAAACGAATTCAGTGCAAGACATTGATGTTAATTTAATGCCTCCAAATCCATGTGAAATTTAAGTTCTGAATGATATAATTAGTTTTGGTACATTTTCAAAGTAATTACAGCAGGCAATTACTCCTCGTTGCACTGGATTAGGTTTGTTAACGAACAGTAGTGAGGAAAATGAAGCACACATTGATCGATTGTGCGTAAAATAGGGGACCTGCGTAGAGAAAAGGTGCTGAAGTGTCCCTCCTATCGCCCTGAGAACAACTGGAGATATTTTGTGCTTGTCCTGTTCTGACTAGCAAAGAGTTAATAGAATTGGGGCAGTGAACAGCTCAACAACGGAATGGAGAAAAACCATTGAACGAACAATTGGGATTTAATCTGAAGCATTTGGAGGGACATCCTCGGGAACACGTGAGAAAAGGCCAGGAAAACAGATCCTGTTTAAATGAGATGAACAATATTTAAACCTTGCCTTCCCCAAGTTGAATATTAATAATTGACTTGTGGCGGTACCACTGGTTGTCCCTTACATTGAGACACATAATTCCCTTTAACTTTCCTAACTGTATGTACTTAACTTACTTATGTATGTATAACTTACTTGTTGGGGCTGTTGCCCCTTTAACTTACCTGTTCGGCCATTGCCCCTTTAAGAGGCGAACTAACGCGCTGACGCACGCGCGCCGGCCGCCGGCCCGACTCCGTCTTCCAAGACGGCCGCCGGCACAGCCCGGCCTACCGCAACTTCGGCTGCATTGGCCAGCTGACGGGAGCGACGCGATCTTCCGCCCCCGCGACAAGCACCGGCACATCCCGGCCTCGCGACCTCGGCCTCAAAGGCCAGCCTCCGTACCGGGAGACGCACCGATGCAACGGCGCAGGTCACGTGACCGCCTAAGGGCACGCGAACGTGCTGACATCACGACGCGGTCACGTGACGCCCAAAGTGCGGGAATACGCAGCAGAGCGTGATGACATCATCACGCTCTCCACAGAACTGCGAACTCATTCCTCGTGGAGTCCCCGCTGGGACAAGACCTATACCACGGTGCTCCTACAGTCAGCCATCTTACCTGCCATCTTACCTGATGTAATTAGTCTGTTCCTGTAAATAAACAACTTGTTAATAGTTCGTCGAAGTCAAACTCTCTTATTTAGTGGCGATCTACTTAAACCGTTACATTGGTGACCCAACGACGTGAGTACGGAAGCTCATCAATTCCAACACTACAATTGATGACCCCGTATCCGTGAATGATTTTCACGGTAGCAATGCGTAGCCTGAACCTCGTCTTCCCACAAGACGACCGACGCACAACCGACGAACAACCACGGAACAGCAACCACCTAACACCGATTCCTCCAAAGGCGACCCCGTCTTTGCGAACGTATTCGCAAGGTAAGCGCAGCCTGGAGCAGATCCCGTTTGACACGGACAAAACTCAACTGGACCCCGTTTTTTTTGTGACAAATTTTCACAAAAGAAGCACGCCATGGAAGCACCAGCCGTTTTGCTGTCGCTACCGCAATCCAGGGAGCCACAGTCTCCCTCGTGCTTTATACTGGTAGAAGCCCCGTTCGACAAGAACATCGATGCGGCGCCGACCACGCACTTGCTCACGGTCCCCATACTCGTCTTTCCTACCACCACACAGATCGTCCGCCTCTATGTCCACAGCGACAGCAAGTATAAATCTCTCCAAGCGCGGGGTACAGCATGTTCGGGCCCACAAGATCAGAGCGCGCCCCGCGGGGCTACCACGAGGACTCACCCCCGCAAAACACGAGGACACACTCCTCGTGCACGAGGACCCATCCCTCGTGAACCACGAGAACCCATCCCTCGTGAACACCGACGACTCCTTCTCCGCCGACGACGCACCAGCCCTTCAGCCTTCGGCGTGAACAAAAAGTGTGCCGCTCTCCCGGCTGTTTTCTCCTAAATTTACAACAGTTACAAGTGTTGCCGCCCTCCAGGCAGAGTTAACCCCTCCTGAAAGCAACAACAACCTGGACCATTGCCGCCCTTTCTCCAGTTTTCCCTTTTAACAAATGCAAATGTCTATTGAAGCTGTATACATCGAGGACGGGTCCAACGGGCATCCTGCGGCCACGATCAACACGTGGAAGTTGCTCTGATCACAGATCAACACAGCAACTTTTCACCCTCCATTCTGTTAATGTCGTAGCATTCTGGCACGCACTGTTCCGTGCGTTCCAGCCTCCTGAAGGTTTCGCTCACCAGTCAACGGAGACATCGCCCGCGTCCGCCCAATCTGCCCGTCACTCTGATAAGGCCTGCTGTTTCGCACGTCTCTATGGTCCTTCACCTGACGGATACGTTTTATTCGCCACGACGCATGTAAGGATCCGCTCACGAGCAGCATCTTCATAGCTCGCCTACCAAGTCGAGACAGCACGACCGCCGTGACCACCAGCTCGTCAGACCATCTCATCCTTGGACTTTCATTAAAGCGAATTCTGTGGGGGCCTATGTGGTGGTACCACTGGTTGTCCCTTACATTGAGACACATAATTCCCTTTAACTTACCTAACTGTATGTACTTAACTTACTTATGTATGTATAACTTACTTGTTGGGGCAGTTGCCCCTTTAACTTACCTGTTCGGCCATTGCCCCTTTAAGAGGCGACATAACGCGCTGACGCACGTGCGCCGGCCGCCGGCCCGACTCCGTCTTCCAAGACGGCCGCCGGCACAGCCCGGCCTACCGCGACTTCTGCTGCATCGGCCAGCTGATGGGAGCGACGCGATCTTCCGCCCCCGCGGCAAGCACCGGCACGTCCCGGCCTCGCGACCTCGGCCTCAATGGCCAGCCTCCGTACTGGGAGATGCACCGATGCAACGGCGCAGGTCACGTGACCGCCTAAGCGCACGCGAATGTGCTGACATCACGACGCGGTCACGTGATGCCCAAAGCGCGGGAACACACAGCAGAGCGTGATGACGTCATCACGCTCTCCACAGGACTGCAAACTCATTCCTCGTGGAGTCCCCGCTGGGACAAGACCTATACCACGGTTCTCCTACAGTCAGCCATCTTACCTGCCATCTTACCTGATGTAATTAGTCTGTTCCTGTAAATAAACAACTTGTTAATAGTTCGTCGAAGTCAAACTCTCTTATTTAGTGGCGATCTACTTAAACCGCTACAGACTAATGGTTTCTGCTTGTTTTAACAGATTCGCACAAAGATTTTTGAAAAAGTAAAAGGGAGTTTTGGAAGATTCGAATGTTACTGTTACAGGATAATGTCAGCTTGCAGCGAGATTGAATGTGCTGTTCGTGGATGAGTCCACCCTGAACTTCTTTAAAAGTTTGAAGAGCCAACGAGTATTTAACCCCTTACTGCTATTTGCCAAGTTGCGTTGCTGCCAGTGAAGACATCAATGCTGTATTAGCTCAATCAGCTCCGATGGACAGGTCACATTGTCCGCATGCCCTAATCTAGACTCCAAAATGAAGCGCTCTACTCGGAGATCCGGCATGGCAAGAGAGCCCCAGGTGGGCAGAGGAAACGCTTCATGGACACCCTCAAAGCCTCCTTGAAAAAGTGTAACATCCCCATCAACACCTGGGAATCCCTGACCTAAGACCGCACAAAGTGGAGGAGAAGCATCCGGGAAGGCGCCGAACACCTCGAGTCTCTTCGCCAGAAGCAAGTGGAAGCCAAGCGCAGGCAACACAAGGAGCACACGTCAACACAAGCACCCCACCCGCCCCTTCAACCACCGTCTGCCCCACCTGTGACATTGGGATAGAGGATCAGCCATAATCATATTGAATGGTGGAGCAGGCTCGAAGGGCCGAATGGCCGAATCCTGCCCCTAATTTTCTATGTTTCTATGTCAAGCTTTAATTTGAGGATCTACTTACCAACTGCATTAGCCATGGTGAAAGAAGGCAATTAGAAAATTGACAAATGCGTTTCTTTCACCCATTCCAGGACTCCCCAGATGAGCCACGAGGGGGTGGTGGTGGGGTTTCCTGCTCTTTATTACAGGGGGTCATGGGTGGTAGCCGCCGGTGTAAAGATGAGGCCAAGGCCCACCTTGATCTTCGGCTCCCCTGTGCAAATGACAATCCTTCCTCCCGCAAGAAGCGAGACTCCCTCCTCAGCCAACCCCCGACGGGATATTGCAAACGATTGAAAATTGACTAGACAGGCGAGCTGCCTCAGACGGCACGGGCAAATTAGTATCTTCTGGTTACTGTTGATTATTTCACTTCATGGGTCGAAGTTATTCCTTTTCGTGGGTCGAAGCTATTCCTTTTCGTCACTGTACTGCTTTAGCGACTGCGAAAGGACTTGTTGAACCAACTATTTCGAGGTGGGGTGTAACACAGGCAACAGACAACGATTGAAATAAAACTGAGCTGGGAGACTCGAGAGAAAAGCTCAATGCCGCCATCTTCTGGAAGGACCTGTAAATGACTTGCAGGGACGAGTACACATGAAGATTTATACGGTAGATTGTAACTCCAGCTTATTCCTACTGTTCAGTTTTTCTTCTGTGCCTTTGCCTGCCTATTTATGTACTCGAATATGTGCAGAATTTGTAGCCTGTTGTGATAATAGAAATGATACACGATTTTACTAATCACAAGTCAGGTTAGAGATTTAGATGAATTAACGGAGAGACAATGCGGGAAGATGATGAGACAATGCGGGAGGATGATGGGACAATGCGGGACGGTGATGAGACAATAGAAACATAGAAACATAGAAGATAGGAGCAGGAGTAGGCCATTAGGCCCCTAGAGCCACCTCCGCTATTCAATGCGATCATGGGTGATAATCCAAATTCAGTACCCGGTCCCTGCTTTCACACCATATCCCTTGATCGCTTTAGCCTTATTGAAGGGTTGGGATTTGAGCCAGTTGAATGTCGCAGTCAAACGACACAGCATGACAACCTAGTTTCGGTTGAAACTAGTTGAAACCACAAATGGAACAGATGGTCAAAAACTGAACTACAGAAATGAATAAGCATCTGGAGATATGAGAAGCTGCAACAACAAGGTTAACATTTGCAGAACAATCGGGTTACGAAGTAACAACTGTCATGCGGATGTGTGTAAGGTATATTTGATTAACCTTTGAGCCATGTCCAATCAAGAGTCACTGACTCATGACCGGCCGAAGCCACGATGAAGCAAGAATGGACCCTGCAATCCAGATAACTGGACAAAATTAAATAAAAGACAGAACTGAAAGAAGGGGCTTAGCTAACGATGTAAAGTTATAACTAGGTTGTTTTTGAAGGAATATAATTGGGCCAGATTGGCCAAGGAATAAGTCATGTAATAACGGCTACCGGTGTGCTCCAGTCTTGTGCTGTATATAAGCTTGTGAACTTTGTTGATCGGAGAGAAGGTGCTCGCACAGACCGCGGGTTCTGAGACGCTTCTCCCAGAGCTCTCTTTTCAATAAACTGCACCTTTTAATTTACCACAGATTAGATGTGAATTTATTTTCACCCAACAAATTGGCGCTGCGAGAAGGGTACCGCGGAGTTGGAAGACCGCCTGCACCAGTGAGCAGGGCGAGTAGTCAGATCTTTGACCGTCCAGAATTTGGATCACTCGGATGGGCGGTGTGACAGCGATGCAGAATTGGAAACATCTGGTATCCGTTATGGGTGAGAGATGCAGTGTAAATAGTGGTTAAGTTGATTGAAACCTGATGTGTTATTTCGGAATGTAAATGTCTCGAGGACCCATACTGAGCCGGAATTAAGACGGCGACTGGGCCCCAGGTGAAGGCCAGAGTTAGTTGGGAATCTGCGACAGACTAAAAGTCTCTCTGCTGTGTTGCGTTGCGGGATCTGTTGTAATGCATTACGTGACGTATTGTATTAATATATTAACGGCTGCAAGTGAAATAATCACCTCTGACAGCGAGATAGTTACAAGTCTGGACCGCCATCATCAGTGGTGGACGATAGGTAGACCTCTGAGAACGAGCTATTAGGGAGGAGTGGGACACGGTAAAATAGTAACAAGAATTAATACATTATGGCGGAAGGCGGAGGCCCAGACTGGGGTCCGCCAGGATCGATGAGTCGGCTCTATGCTGAAGACCAAAAGGGCTTGATCGATAAAATGAAGAAAGATGGGTGGGATCCATTGAAAAACCAATAACACAACGGGAGTGGTGGGAAAAGCAGAAACAAAAGAAAACTAAGAAAGCAGGAGAAATTTTAATACATCAGTTAGTAATGTTAACAAAAAGTGTTAAGACACAAACCAGTTAGATAGAAGAACAAGAAATGAGAATAGCAGAATTAGAAACTTTAGTAGAAAGGTTGGAATTGACAGGCAAGGGATAAAGAGACGAATGGGATAAAGAAAACCCCCCGCCGTATGCCTCGGCTCCACCTGGAGACGAAAGTGATAATCCGGTAGTGCCGATGGCACCCGTAATACGACACCCAGTGCCAGCTCAAAATCGATATCGGGCTTTCTGATCTCTTGAAAAACAAGCCATTCTTAAAGATTTAGGAACACTTAAACCCCGTAGTCAGAATTCAGAGTTCTGGAGGAAGTTAGAGGAAATGTGGGAAATCCATGATTTACACCCTCAAGAAATCCACTAGTTAGTTAGGGCGAAATGCCCAGCCGACAAATGGAGAAATGTAAACCCCACTGCAGGCATGCAAGATGGAGCGTGGCCGGATGCAGTACCTGCGAGTGCCGCACTGCCAGCACAGCGGGCAACATACGGGCCCGTTAAGATCGCAGTAGAAACGGCACTTGGGGCCCCTACTATTGTAATGAAATCTGTTTGTCTTGATCCTGTATTCGTTTTGCACTCATGTATATTACCCTCCCCCACTGTGTATAATTTCACTTCCTCTTTCCCGACTAACCTGGGAGGTTCCAGGTCTTGGCTCTTGGCTCCGCCCCTGACTTCTCTTACATAAAGATCCCAGGATCTGTATGACTCATTCCTGTGAACCAGTTGGCATGTTGAGATGTTAGCTCTGATCTTAGTGATTAAAAGCCAACTTGTTTAAGTCTATAACTTCTAGTTTTGTGGTTATTGAAGGCACATCAATTTTAATCACTAAAGAATACAAGGATGGATCGACTCCTAAAACCAGAGTGTCTGGACTTGTATCCACATTCTGCTGAAGCATCAAATCAATTTGGACACTGGCTCAAATGCTTCGAACTCTTCGCGGGGGCCTCATCCGCTAGCGAGGTAGATAAACTGAGTCTACTGACTACTCGCGTAAGTCATCAGATTTATTCGTTCATCCGGGATGCCACTTCTTACACAGAGGCCATCACTATCCTGAAAGCCCAATACCAGAGGCCGGTAAACGAAGTGTACGCCACGCAGTCAGCGACCAGTGGCTACACGCAGGCAGCGACCAGAGGAATCAGTGGACGATTTCTTATAGGGCCTAAAGCACCTGGTCCGGGACTGTAACTGCAAGGCCGTGACGGCCAACGTGTACTCTGACTCATTGGTCCACGATTCCTTCATCACGGGCCTCAAATCGAATTATATCCGGCAGAGACTGCTGGAGAAGGAGGTCCTGGACTTAAAAAAGGCAGTGGCCACTGCGCGATCGCTGGATGTGGCCCAGAAAAACTCTGAAACTTATTCCTCCAGCCATGCGGCCCTCACCGCCTTGTGTGCGCCGAGGGGGCCGCCATCTTGGAATCAGCCATCTTCCCCATCCAGGTCTCAGACCAGCTCTACGCCGCCGGAGTCCCCACACAGAAGTTCACCCAGGAGTCCTACTACAGCGGCAATGTCTCGAGGCCCGAAATGCTACTTCTGTGGCCAGGCCAAGCACCCCAGACAACGATGCCCAGCGAAGGACGCTGCATGCTTCAAATGTAAGGAAAAGGGGCATTTTAGCAAAGTCTGCAGGGGGAATCCGATTTCCAACTCCGTCACCGCCTCGTGCGTGCCGTGCGGGCCGCCATCTTGGGATCCGCCACCTTTTCCCAACTCAACGGCCGCCCAGGGCGCAACAGTGGCTTCGATCACGTTGGATCAATCCAGGCCACACCGTTGACAAAATCCATGATGGACATACAGGTAAACGGGAATTTAACTAAATGTTTAATTGACTGTGGGAGTACCGAGAGTTTTATCCACCCTAGCCTGGTACAGTGGCATCATTAACGGGAACCCCTACACGGAGCAGAATTGCTATGGCTGCTAAGCCCCACACTTCGGACATTTTGGGCTACTGTGTGGTAACACTGACTGTAAAAGGCACGGACTACAAGGATTTTAAACTCCTCATGATGCCAGAACTCTGTGTTAATGTAATCTTGGGCCTGGACTTCCAGTGCCACCACGAAAGTGTCACGCTAGCATATGGCAGGACCCAGTCGCCACTCACAGTCTGTGGCCTATCAACCTTAAAAATAAGCCCGCCCTCTTTATTCGCTAATCTCGCTCCGAACTGTAGGCCCATAGTGACCAAAAGTAGATGGTACAGTCTGGAAGACAGACACTTTATCAAGGCAGAAGTGGACAGAGTCCTGCGGGAAGGCATTATTGAATGCAGTACCAGCCCGTGGCATGCCCAAGTAGTCATAGTTAAAAATAGCGAAAAGAAACGGATGGTAATTGACTACAGCCAGACTGTTAATATTTATACCCAGCTGGACACCTACCCTTTACCCCGCATATCAGAAATGGTCAACCAGATTGCGCAATACCGAGTCTTCTCGCCTATCGACCTCAAATCCGCGTATCGCCAGCTCCCCATTAGAACGGAGGACCGCCCATACACCGCCTTCGTGGCAAACAGGCGCCTCTACCATTTTCTCAGAGTGCCCTTCGGGGTTACAAATGGGGTCTCGGTCTTCCAACGTGAGATGGACCACATGGTTGACGAGAATAAACTACAAGCTACCTACCCCTATCTGGACAATGTCAATATCTGCGGGCACAAGCAGCAAGACCACAATCTAAATCTTGCGAGATTTTTAAAACTGCCCTAAAGCTGAATCTAACCTACAATGAAGACAAATGTGTCTTCAACACAACCCGTCTCTGTATCTTCGGCTGTGTGGTGGAAGATGGGGTAATTGGACTGGACCCTGACCGTTCACGCCCCCTAAAGGAACTGCCCCTGCCACACAATCCCAATGCTTTAAAAAGGTGCCTGGGATTTTTTTTGTATTATGCCCAATGGGTGCCCAATTACTCTGATAAGGCCCGACCCCTCATTAAATCGAAGTCCTTCCCACTATCAGCTGAAGCTCGGGAGGCTTTCACCAGTATTAAACAGGACATTGAAAGGGCTGCAGTGTGTGCAGTGGACGAATGCATTCCCTTTCAAGTCGAAAGCAATGTGTCAGACTTTGCCTTAGCTGCGACCCTCAATCAGGCTGGGAGACCTGTGGCCTTCTTCTACCGAACCCTTCAGGGACCTGAAATCAGGCACTCTTCTGTCGAGAAGGAGGCACAGGCTATACTGCTTTCAAAACTGAGATGAGGAGAAACTTCTTCACTCGGAGGGTGGTAGGTTTGTGGAATTTGCTGCTCCAGAAAGCTGTGGAAGCTGCATCATTAAATAAATTAAAAATAGAAAAAGATAGTTTCCTAGAAGTAAAGGGAATTAAGGGTTACGGGGAGCGGGCAGGAAATTGGACATGAGTCTAAGTTCGGAATGGTCATGGCCCTGTGGGTAGTGGAGTGGGACCAGGGGCCGTGTAGCCTGGTTCTGCTCTGACTGTGTTCTAATTCTGTGTTAGATTTCAGGAGATGGTTTTATTCCTGTTCCTGGCTGGGGTGGAGATCGCCTTTACAGAAGCTAAGGACTGTAGAAAATATAGGGGCAGAGTGATCTCCTGGAAGAATTTCGATCGCCTAGATTGGTCGGAGAGGAATCTCCCTGATTTTTTTCTCCCAAATTGGCCATTGGGTCTTTATCTGGTTTTTCGCCTCTCCCGGGAGATCACATGGGTTCGGGTGGATGCAGAGTAATAGAAGATTTGAGGTTAGGATCAGATCAGCCATGATCTTATTGAATGGTGGAGCAGGCTCGAGGGGCCGATTGGACTACTCCTGCTCCTATTTCTTATATTCTTATAGTGGAGGCAGTGCGGCACTGGAGACACTACCTAGCCAGCAAACGTTTCACCCTGCTCACCGACCAGCGGTCGGTGGCTTTCATGTTTAATAACAAACAAAGGGGGAAAATCAAGAATGACAAAATACTCAGGTGGAGGATCGAACTATCCACGTTCGACTATGATATTATGTACAGGCCGGGAGCCCTTAATGAACCCCCAGACGCCCTATCGTGGGGAATGTGTGCCAGCATTCATACGGACAAATTATAGGGTCTCCACAACGACCTCTGTCACCCAGGGGTCACCCGACTATACCATTTTATAAAGTCCCGCAATCTGCCCCACTCCATCGAGGAGGTCAGGGCAATGACCAGAGCCTGCCGCATCTGTGCGGAATGCAAGCCTCGTTTCTACAGGCCTGACCGTGCACAACTTATCAAAGCCACACGGCCATTCGAGCGCCTAAGTCTGGACTTCAAGGGACCCCTTCCCTCTGCCGACCATAACGTATACTTCCTCAATATCATTGATGAATATTCCCGCTTCCCCTTCACCATTCCCTGCCCAGACATGACCAGTGCCACGGTCATCAAGTGTCTCTGTAATCTATTCTGCATGTTTGGCATGCCGAACTACATACACATTGATAGGGGGACGTCATTCATGAGTGATGAGCTGCGCCAGTTCTTGCTCTCAAAGGGGATAGCCACTAGCAGAACCACTAGCTACAACCCCCGGGGTAATGGGCAAGTGTAAAGGGAGAATGCTACTGTTTGGAAGGCTGTCACATTAGCTTTAAAGTCAGAAGGCCTTCCGACATCCCGCTGGCAGGAAGTCCTCCCAGACGTGCTCCATTCCATAAGGTCTCTGTTATGTACTGCCACTAACGCTACCCCTCACGAAAAGATGTTCATTTTCCCCCAGAAATCCACCTCGGGCATATCTGTACCCGCGTGGCTGACGTCTCCGGGGACAGTACTATTGCGGAAGCACGTGAGAGGCCATAAAATGGACCCCCTTGTGGAAAAGGTACAGCTCCTCCATGCAAACCCTCAGTACACCTATATCGAATACTCTGACGGGCGAGAGGACACTGTTTCCATAAAAGACCTCGCTCCCTCAGGGAGCAGAGAGAACGATGGGAGACTACCCAATGAAGACCTATACTACAAAGAGACAGGACGCCCAGAGGTATCAATACCCAACTTTAACCTGGAGGACACTGCAGATAAACTGGAAGACACTGCGGAGGCCCGGACAGCGGAGGAACCAGAATTCACTCCCCTAGAGGCACCCCAACCGGCTTTGCGCCGATCACTGAGAACTGCAAAACCTCCTGACAGACTTACTTATACCAACTTTTAAGAAACATCACCCCGATGGACTAAATTTTTGGAAGGGGTGAATGTAATGAAATCTGTTTGTCTTGATCCTGTATTCGTTTTGCACTCATGTATATTACCCTCCCCCACTGTGTATAGTTTCACTTCCTCTTTCCCGACTAACCTGGGAGGTTCCAGGTCTTGGCTCTTGGCTCCGCCCCTGACTTCTCTTACATAAAGATCCCAGGATCTGTATGACTCATTCCTGTGAACCAGTCGGCATGTTGAAATGTTAGCTCTGATCTTAGTGATTAAAAGCCAACTTGTTTAAGTCTATAACTTCTAGTTTTGTGGTTATTGAAGGCCCATCAGCTATAAACTGGGGAAAAATCCAATCAGTAAAGCAAAGAAAGGGAGAATCTAGTAGTGAATATGGAGAACGATTGTTTGATGCCTATTGCGAATTGTCAGGGCAAGCAAACCCAGAATGAACACACCAGCCCTTCATCCAGATGTTTACGGATGGACTCTCATTGGCACACAAAGCCATCCTAAAAATGGGGGTAATAGCCACCCCTACGTATGATCTCGCAGTTCAGTGGGCATGTCAGATAGATGCAAAGGAATCTGACCACACTGAAAAGGGAGGTGTAAAAATTAAACAGGAGGCTCGGATAACCGAGGCTATGTAGCAGCATTATTAGGGGGCCGACCGTGTGAAATGTTAGTTGACACAGGAGCATCAGTATCCTTGTCTGATTTGCCCCTTCCGACAACCAAGGAGTATATATATATAGTAGGATAAGGGACTATAAAAATTAAGGCTTATAAAAGTGAAGTACAAGTTGTAGAGATAACAGGAAAACTCCTCCCCGCCCAATTTTATGTGTGTCCAAATAACGAAGGTACCATATTAGGAATAGACTTGCTAAAACAATGTAATTTGAGCAGGGATTGGGAACTAGATTGAAAACCATACGGGACCATATGCAAAATTATGAAAGGGGTTTGGGCTAAGACAAAACAGGACACCGGACTGGTAAAAACGGAGCCAATCACGGTTCCAGGTCCGGACCACAAGCCCCATAAGCAATACCCTATTAAGCCAGAAGCACGGTATTGTGGTACAAGAAATAGTGCGTGATCTGGAAGAAAGAGGCATAATTAGGATTACCGAAAGCACGACCAACTCGCCCGTATGGCCAGTCACCAAACCGGAGAAATCATTCCGACTGACTATTGATTATACTGAATTAAACAAGGTAACGCCCAAATTGCACCCAATAGTGGCCAGACCATCCACAATCTTAAATGCCTTGAACTCGGAGCACAAGATTTTTACAGTTTTGGACATAGCTAATGGATTCTGGTCTTTACCTTTAGACCAGGAATCCCAGAATAAGCTTGCTTTTACGGTCGGGGAAAGACAGTATACATGGACTAGGCTACCTCAGGGGTTCCATAACAGCCCGGCGGTATTCCACCGGGTAATGAGTTCACTGTTAGAAACAGTGAACCTCAACCCATATCACAGCACTGTGTTGCAATACGTGGATGACCTGTTAATCGCCTCGGAAGAGGAGCATGGACATGCAGCTGCTTTAACTGAAGTCCTTATTAGTGGAGATACCTGCGCATGTATATAGATATAAAGGGGATTGGGCGGTGGAAACACTGGACTCAACTGAAGGTCTACGAGGACTAAAATGCATATTTGTATATTTAACAGGTGATACCTGTAATCAATCTCAATAACCCTTTGGAAAATTGTTAATACATCTTTAAAATGTATTTGAATATAGTATTGTTTTGTGGAATATGTGTGGTGTTGGCTGAAGTGACATGCCAGCCGGCACGGGAAAAGCGAGAGTTACATGTTAATACATTTTTGTATATGAGTTATGTGTATGTAAGTGACAAAGGAGAAAGTACGTGTTGGGTATGTAGCCCTATCCCAACCCACCCCAACGGGGGAATCCCTCTTAGACCAATACCATTGAAACTAATTCAAATGGCCGAATGGTTAGTTAGTAGAAACAATATGAGCAGTAGCAGTAATGGTAATGACACCCAGAGCAGAAAACGGGAGGAACAAAGACTACAGTTCAGGAGTGCAGGATATCCCTTAAACATGTTTGAAGGATGGTACAAACCCGTGTATAATATAGTTGGGGCGATATGGGGCGACATAAAAACTGACTGTAAAAGCTTTTATTGATATGTGAAGAGAAAAAGATTGGTGAAGTGAAGCATAGGTCCCTTGCAGTCAGAATCAGGGGAATTTATAATTGGGAACAAACAAATGGTGGACCAATTAAATACATATTTTGGTTCTGTCTTCACAAAGGAGGATACAAATAACCTCCCAGAGATGTCGAGGAACATAGGGTCTGATGAAAGGGAGGAACTGAAAGAAATCAGTGTTTGTAGGGATATGGTGTTAGGGAAATTGATGGGATTGAAGGCCGATTAATCCCCAGGGCCTGATAAACTACTTGCAAGGGGCCTTAAGGAAGTGGCCCTAGAAATAGTTGATGCTTTGCTCATCATCTTCCAGCATTCGATGGAATCTGGAACAGTACCCATGGATTGGCGGGTAGCTAATGTTGCCGCACTATTCAAAAAACGTGGTAGAGAGAAAATGGGGCATTACAGTCCGGTAAGCCTGACATCGGTAGTGGGGAAAATGCTAGAGTCCATGATAAAAGAAGTAATAGCAGAGCACTTGGAGAACAGTGATAGGATCGAACAAAGTCAACATGGATTTACAAAAGGTAAATCGTGCTTGACTGATAGAATAGATAAGGGAGAACCAGTGGATGTGGTGTATTTAGACTTTCAGAAGGCTTTTGATAAGGTCCCGCATAAGAGATTAGCGTGTAAAGTTAAGGCACATGGGATTGGGGGCAAGGTATTGACTTGGATAGAGAACTGGTTGGCAGACAGAAAGCAAAGAGTTGGAATAAACGGGTCTTTTTCTGAGTGGCAGGCAGTGACGAGTGGTGTACCACAGGGATCGGTCCTTGGGCCCCAGCTATTCACAATTTACATTAGGGATCTAGACAAGGGAACTAGATGTAATATCTCCAAATTTGCAGATGACACAAAGCTGGGTGGGCGTGTGTGCTATGAGGAGGATGCCAAGAAACTCCAGGATGATTTGGACAGGTTGGGTGATTGAGCAAAAGCATGGTAGATGCAATAAAACGTGGATAAATGCGAGTTTATCCACTTTGTTGCCAAAAACAGGAAGGCAGCTTATTATCTGAATGGCAATAGATTGGGAGAAGGGGAAGTGCATCGAGACCTGAGTGTCCTTGAGCACCAGTCGCTAAAGGTAAGCATGCAGGTGTAGCAGGCTGTAAAGAAGGCAAATGGCATGTTGGCCTTCGGAGCGAGCGGGTTTGAGTACAGGAACAACGATGTCTTGCTGCAGTTATACAGGGCCTTGGTGAGAACACATCTTGAGTATTGTGTGCAGTTTTCGTCGCCTTATCTGAGGAAGGGTGTTCTTGCCATGGAAGGAGTTCAGCGAAGATTCACCAAGCTGATACCTGGGATGGCAGGAATGATGGATGAGGAGAGATTGGGTCGATTGGGCTTATACTCGCTGGATTTTAGAAGAATGAGAGGGGAGCTCATTGAAACTTATAAAATTCCGACAGGACTGGACAGACTAGATGCTGGAAGGATGTTCCCGATGGTCGAGGAGTCCAGAACCAGGGGTCACAGTCTAAGCATAAGGGGTAGGCCATTTAGGGCAGAAATGACGAGGAATTTATTCACCCAGAAAGTGGTGAACGTGTGGAATTCTCTACCACAGAAGGCAGTAGAGGCCAATACATTAAATATATTCAAGAAGGAGTTGGATATATTTCTTAAGGCTAAAGGGATCAAGGGGTATGAGGAAAAAGCAGGGACCGGTTACTGAATTTGGATGATCAGCCATGATCGCATTGAATGGCGGAGCAGGCTCGAGGGGCCGAATTGTCTACTCCTGCTCCTATCTTCTATGTTTCTATGTAAATAATGCGTCGAGATTGTGAATGGTCTAGTTCCACCTCATTCAGACAGCTGTCAGGGGGAGTGATGGAGTGGGTTGGCAACCGCAGATTGGGGTTTCAATCTGGCCAGTATTTCAGGAAATATGTTTGAGCATATGCTTGATGTCAGACAAGCAGCGTGACAGCTCAGAATCAGGAGGGTTCGAGGGGTACTGCTGTGTATCTCCAGGGTAAATGCGACAGCTGCACATTTGACTCTAAATTGAAACTGCCGGCTTGCATAAAGGCCCACGGACACCAGGGGGCGCAGGCGGTTCGGAAGCGTTCCTGGGATTACCTGGGCCAGGCCAACCAATGATAAAGGGGGATTCTCATTATGCTCATGGGGATTCCATTTAGTAGAGAATTCCCCACAATCAGAATAGAAAGCCCCAAAAATATATTAGCCCAGAAATTCGGGTCTCCACGGGTGAGAACGCATGGGGTACTCACCCTAAGCTCAATGGAAGTGCCGGTTTCATGCTTGCACTGCGTATGCGCGGGAAGCCGGCACTTCCGCTCCCCTGAAAGAAGGGGTTCAGAGGTGGAACACGTGCACCGCAGAGACAGCAAGTGCTCATTGAACTTACGTTTATTTTCCAGGTTTTTCCAGGAGGGTAAGTCTCCAGGAGTTACACATATAAAAAGCAGGTGCAAGGACTGCTTCTAACAAGGTAAGTGGTGAATTAATTAAAATTAAAACATTTTTTCCACAGCTTTTTTATTTTGAAATACTTTTAAAAAAGGTCAGTTTATTTTTAGCCATGTTATAAAATGTAATTAATTATATCAAAAATATAAATTATTGTTTAATTTTGTCATTTTATATAATTTATAGTTATTTTAAAAATGTTATTTTTCTTTTAAAATGTATTTGAAGTGTTCGTGATTTTTTGGGGCTTATAGTATTTATAGGTTTGACAGCTCTTCCTGTCAAACTTAGGAATGAATCATTCCCTGCTACCATTGGCTCTCCATGGCCCACGTGATCCCAGGGGCTGCACGAACTAACTGTGCCCCCAGGATATGCAAGCACTGCGCGCCGGCAATTGGAGGAGGCCCAGGATCGGAATCCCACGCGGGCCCACAGCTCAATGGTTGGCGCGCCAGGTAAGTGCAGGTCAGAGGCTTGCACCCGTATGAAGCCTCCGTCCCGAATTTCTGGGCCAATTACACTGAAATTAAAGTAAGTCACCGGTTCAAAATTAATAACCATTTAAACAAAAATTGTAAACATTTTTATCCAGGAAAAAAATTGACCTAATTTTAAATGAAAGCAAATGTTTAAATCGTTATAAAATTTGTATTTAACATTTATTTAAAGCCTTACGCAGTTGCAAGAAGGCGTAAGGGTTTGGCGCATATTTACACGTAGTTGCACGAATCATAGAAAGTTACAGCATGGAAGGAGGCCATTTTTGCCCATCATGTCCGTGCCGCCAACAAAGAGCTATCCAGACTTATCCCACTTCCCACCTCTTGGTCTGTAGCCTTGCAGTTTAGAGCATCCCAAATGCACATCCAAGTACTTTTTTAATGTGGTTAGGGTTCCTGCCTCTACCATCCTTTCAGGCAGTGAGTTCCAGACTCCCACAGACCTCTGGGTGAAGAAATTTCCCCTCAAATACTTCCCCCCAAATTATTTTAAATCTGTGCTCCCTGGTTTTTGGCCACTCTGCTAAAGGAAGTAGGTCATTTCTATACACTTCATCTGGACCCCTCAATTTTATACACTCCAATAAATGCCCAACCCTGTGCCAGAATAAATGGATTTCTAGTGGATGGGCACTATCGCATGTGGAAAGCTGGAACTTGTGGGGTGGTATGACGCCATACGCACGCCATCATAGCACTGTGAAATCTGGCCCATTGTCTTTTGGATGATGTCGCCCAAGGGGCAACATGTAGATGAGAACAAGGATTGGGTGTGATGGGGTGGTCAAGCACTCAAGGCAATAATGCTTTTGGTTATTAAGGATAAAAGGCAGGTGGCAGCAGCTGTTCAGACTAATGATTGAATATGGAACACTGACCGTGCTGGGACTGGGGACCAGAGTCTGGAGTCAGCCCATTAAACTGGGTGAACCTGCTGGGCCACCAATGCCAGTGGGGCCAGTCCGTGAACAGGAGGAATGGCCTAATCAGGCCAGTTCAGCAGGAAAGGAAGAGAGGAGGGAGAGGGGCAGTAAAAAGTCACCCCACAGGTGAGTACGCGCTGGGTACTCATGCGTAGGCCCAATGAAAGTGCCGGTTGCATGCATGCATGGGAAACCAGAACTTCCACTCCCCTGAAGGGATTCAGAGGTGGAACACGTGCACTGGAGAGGCAGCACGTGCGCATTGAACTTACCCTCCTGGAGAAATGTGGAAAAAAAACGTTAGTCTCCAGGAGTTACACATGTAAAAAACAGGCGCAAGGCCTGCTTTTAACAAGGTAAGTTGTGAATTAATTGAAATTGAACATTTTTCCCACAGGTTTATTATTTTAAATACTTTAAAGAAAGGTAAGTTTATTTTTAGCCCCGTTAGAAAATGTAATTAATTTTTTCAAAAATTTAAATTTGTTTAAAATAGTTATTATATGTAATTTAGTTATTTTAAAAATGTGATTTTTTTTTTTAATTGTCGTTTTAGTGATTCTTTGGGGCTTATAATATTTAGTTTTGACAGCTCTTCCTGTCAATTTTATGAATAGACATCCCTGCTACCATTGACTCGCCATGGCCCACGTGATCCCAGGGGATGCCTCAAACTAACTGATCCCCTGGGATACGCAAGCACTGCACCAGGCAGCCGAAGCAGGCCCAGGATCGGAATCCCACGCGGGCCCACAGTGCAACGGCCGGTGCGCTAGGTAAGTGCAGGTCGGAGGCTTGCACCCGCTGGAAGCCTCCGACCCGAATTTCTGGGCCATTATACCAGAACTGGACTTTCCCGAAATCTATTGATGCAACACCGGATGTTCACAATCCAACACGATCTAACCCAGAGTTTAATCGGCTCTGGCCCTGTCTCATTTACAATTCCTGTGACAGCGAATTACTTACTTCTCCCAGAATAAGCTCAGTTGTTTAAAATCCAAACACCAGAGACCAGAACCTTACGTCGAAGATCTTTTTTAATTACAAACACGTATTAAACATTAAAACCACATCCATACAACTACCAAGTTTGACAATCCCTGGTCACTTACTGCCTGGCTCACCTGGGACCACAGTGCTGCCCATCAGCATCTTCGAAACCAGATACAGGGAAAGGAGAGGACGAGGTTTTGGTTGGGAAAGAGGCCCTTCTGTAGGTCAGGAAGAGCAAATCTTGGAGACTAGAGACTCGTGCATGACTACTCAAACATAAAGTGAAACATTTCTGTTCCAATAAGGTCAGCGAATGATCAAATCGGCTGGGTGAGCGCCAGCGGAGAGTGGATTGGTCTGAAGAATGAATAAAATTTCACTCTGACCCGCTGAGATCCTGCGTGACCTTGGAGCAGTGAAATAAACCCCGGGCACAAAATGTTACCTCTCGGGCACTGGCCCGCTTTCAAAATTCCAGCTTAGAAAACAGTTCCGCTGCCTGGTTGGGGATCGATGAGACACTAAAACGGACCGGAATCATTCATGATGAGGATTATACCAGCGGCAGTAGTAAAACTAAAACCTGGAAGAGGTTTCACAAAGAGGCCCTTGGATAAGGCCGGACTGAGCAACGACAAACGTACACACACTGATGAGGAAATTCCGGCTCTCGACTGCTCACTGATCTGGGTTTTCACAGTCTCCCTTTAGCCTCAACCCACCTTGTTCATCTGCAAATATCAGAGGGAAAGAAAAACGCGGAATTCAGTCTCAAGACAACGACTTCTTTTCAGCTGGACACTCACCCCCGGCCCCCCTCGAATATTTTTTGTCCCGGACACCCCGCGTGGGCCACTGGCGATAGACCGAGTCGGTCAGCAAGACCTGGGATCTTCCCGTTCATGGGTCTCAACGCCTGCTGGGAGTAGGGATATAAATCCAGGGTTTGATGGTTACCCGCGCCCTGCCGTTATTTCAGTCCAGTTTAAACAAACTCAACATAAGGCTACAAACTGCAAGTTGTACATTAATTGGTGGGTGTGGCACAATTAGAGCAGATTGACAATGAGGAATGGTGTGGGCCCGTTCATCGCCCGACCCCCCTCTAATAACCCGTCAGGGAACGAGACTTCAATCCCCAGGGACCTGTTGGGAAGCAAACGGAAGATTCCTGGCTCTCAATATCCAGAGCCAGACGCCATTAGTTTGCAGAGTTTCTCAGCTCAGACGCTGGCCAGTTACCTCTGTGGTCAGATTCAAATCCAGCCCGAAATTGCCGAGGCCTCTCCCGGCTCTAAAAATACCTGAAGAGTTTTGGGTCTCAATCCTTTTTCAGTAGCCACAGCCGCGCCGTTGGCTCTGGTCCCAGAGTACCAGCGTTATTCTGGTTGGCCTGAGAGGACGCTGGGCGTGTCCAGAGATGCTCGAACAGGCCAGTGTTTGGGGGAAATTGTTTAGAGTTGGTGGATCAATGTTTAAATCGGTTCTCATTTAAGTTTTTATGAATTGAAGATTATGGGCAGAGAGCGCGAAGGGCCGTGGTGTCGGGTGGCGGAAGGTGAAGATACAGGGCCTCTGAGAATGGTCGGGAGAAGAGCCGACTGCAGTACCTGGTGTCTCCTGGCGCCTGGCCCGCTTACAGCATTTTGGTTGTGTGCGATGTTCAAATGTGTCAATGTACTCGGCCATCGAGATATACTGCCCGACAGCCGCATTGTCGCACTCCCTTTTCCTGGGGCAAGACAAGTTGAATGTTCTTGGCACCGTGCATCTTCTGGTTGAGTATGTCTGGAATGACAGTAGCCTTAGTGCAGAATCTCAATCTACTCTGCCAATCCCAGGATTGATATCAACGCATACAATGCCTTGCACCTTCTCCAAGGCCAATGTATCCTTTCCGAGGCGCGTTGCCCAGAACTGAACCAAGTACTCCAGAGGTGGTCAAAACAGAGCTCTGTGCAACCAAGTAACATAGAAACATAGATGATAGGAGCCGGAGTCGGCCATTCGGCCCTTCGAGCCTGCCCCGCCATTCAATGAGATCATGGCTGATCATCCAAATTCAGTACCCTGTCCCTGTCTTCTCCCCATATCCCTTGATCCCTTTAGCCTCAAGATATATATCCAACTCTTTCTTGAATATATTTAATGAACTGGCTTCCACCACCCTCTGTGGCAGAGAATTCCATAGGTTCACCACTCTCTGGGTGAAGAAATTCCTCCTCATTTCAGTCCTAAATGGCTTACCCCTTATCCTTAGACTATGACCCCTGGTTCTGGACTCCCCGCCCATCAGAAACATCATTCTGCATCTAGTCTGTCCAGAACTGACAGAATTTTATAGGTTTTGATGGGATCCCCTCTCAATCTTCTAAACTCCAGTGAGTATAAGCTCAATCGACACAATCTCTCCTCCTACGTCATTCCTGCCATCCAAGGTATCAGCCTGGTGAATCTTCGCTGCACTCCCTCCATGGCAAGAACGTCCTTCCTCAGGTAAGGTGACCAAAACTGCACACAATACTCAAGGTGCGGTCTCACAAAGACCCTGTACAACTGCAGCAAGACATCCTTGTTCTTGTAATCGAACCCTCTTACTATGAAGGCCAACATACCATTTGCCTTCTTAACCGCCTGCTGCACCTGCATGCTTACCTTCAGCGACTGGTGCACAATAACACCCAGGTCTCTTTGCACTTCCCCTTCTCCCAATCTATTGCCATTCAAATAATAATCTGCCTTCCTGTTTTTGCCACCAAAGTGGGTAACCTCACATTTATCCACATAATAGTGCATTTGCCATGTTTCTGCCCAATCACCCAACCAGTCAAAATCGTACTGGAGTTTCACGACATCCTCCTCACAGCTTACCCGCCCACCCAGCTTTGTGTCGTCTGCAAATTTGGAGATATTACATCCAATTCCCTCGACCAGATCATTAATATATATTGTGAACAGCTGGGGTCCTAGGACCGATCCTTGCGGAACCCCACTGATCACTGCCTGCCACTCAGAAAATGACCCCTTTATTCCAACTCTTTGCTTTCTGTCCGCCAACCAGTTCTCTATCCAAGTCAATACTTTGCCCCCAATCCCATGTTCCTTAATTTTGCACGCTAATCTCTTCTGTGGGATCTTATCGAAAGCCTTCTAAAAGTCCAAATACACCACATCCACTGGTTCTCCCTTATCTATTTTACCAGTTACATCCTCAAAAAATTCCAGTAGATTAGTCAAGCATGATTTACCTTTTGTAAATCCATGTTGACTTTTTCCGATCCTGTCACTGCTTTCCAAGTGCTCTGCTATTACATCTTTTATAATAGACTCTAGCATTTTCCCCACCACCGAAGTCAGGCTTACCGGTCTATAATTCCCCGCTTTTTCGCTACCACCTTTTTTGAATAGTGAGGTAACATTAGCTACCCTTCAATCCATGGGTACTGTTCCAGAGATTTCCACTGATGGCCTTTGGCCTTCACTCGCGGAAGCCCAACATCTCACTAGCCTTGTAAAGTTATTTTATACCTGTCCAATAGTTTAATGATCTGCTCATGTGCCTCAATCTCTTCTCCTTCAGTTCCTAGCTGACCACAATTTAAAAATAATACTCAGATCCAACTTCCTCAGTGTCTAAAGTGGATGACCTCACTTCCCTACATTAAACTCCATTTGGCTACAGTATTGCTCGATCACTTATCAGTGGCCTTTTGAGAACCGCTGCTCCCACCTATACTAGTAACTGAGCCATCCAACTCGCTCATCAACAAACGTGGATATATGGATCTCTATTCCTTCAAACAACTTATTGAAAGTGAAAAGCTTCGTCCCCTGTACGGATTCCCTAGGGGAACCACTAGTCACAACCTGCCAATTGGAGTACATGTCCAGTAGCCCTACGGTCTCCTGCCTGCTAACCAATTGCTTACCAATGTCGACTGGTTGCCTCCTATTCCATACGCTTTCATTTATGCCAACAGTCTATTTCCTGCAACCGTAAATGAATTTCTTCTGAAGTCCATATAAAAAATTTCGAATCCCCAGCACAGGAACAGCCACTCGGTTCTACTGCTGTAAACTGCACAGGAGTGTCCTTCCACCCTAGTTAATCCAACTCCATGGGTAGAACCCTGTATTTGTTTCTCCTTGTGTTAATGTAGCTGCTCCTTAAATGTATCAATGCTATTTGCCTCAACTGCCCCCGTGGTATTCAGTTCCACTTTCTCTCCAATAAGTCGTTCCTCTTGAATTCTTATTCGGTTTCATTAGGGACCATCATATGACCTAGTTTTGGATTCCCCACAAGCAGACACAATCGGTCCATTGTATCGCCCCAAAGCCCCGCATAACTGGAGAATTCCACCAGGTCACCTCAGAGCCCCAGCCTGTTAGTCTCTCCTGATGGTGCAAAAAATTGCATGGATGATCATTCTCCAGTGCCTCATTTTGAATATAGAAATCACGTGTAATGTACAGGAAGTCATAAAAATTAACCACAACTTCTGCTTTTAAATTATTTTCTTCTAGTAAACCCCACTTTTTGGATTGTAGATTCTTAAACCGGCCTTGCTGTCGCTGCTTTGATTTGATAATCTGTTGCTCGAGACATTTCCTCAGCTACTTCATTTCAATTCTTGTTTACCAAGGATTGTGGCCTCATTATTTCCCTGACCACAATGCACCAACTCATTTAAATGGTAAATTAATTTCAAGAAGTGATTTACCACATGGCCAAGAAAAATTGGCGAGGTTATAAATCAATTACACTTTACGCCATGCTGGCTCCGTTGTCCAAGTGCTCAGTCACTACCACCAATATTTCGTGGAGGTTTGTCAATCTTCAGCTTTATTATTGCCCCCCGTTACCTTTTGTTACTGATGTAAATCCAATTAATTCTATGCTATTAGTTTCCTTTTATTCTTTCGCAAGTCTGCCCTTTCCTTGTACTCAATTACAGCATGGACTTCATCTGTGGATGCTGAGTATGGCACGAAGTGTGCAATTGTTCACGTTTATATTAGGAAAAAGCGGGTTATCATGAGCAACGTGCGCCCCTTGTAATTAGATAAATGATACTCTAAGTGAAAGAGGAAATGGTGGCCATATTGAATAATGACTCTGTATCAGTATTTAAAGTGGAAGATAACATGCCAGGCATCAAAGCAATGTGGACTCAATGAACGCAAACACAATAACAGTAATGAAGAAATGAACGGCACTAAGTGACAAATCCCAGGACCAGATGGCTCCCATCCCAGGGATATAAAGGGAGCAAATGAGAACATGCCAGATGCCCCAACTTTCATGTTATACATTTTTCTCGATTCAACCACCATTCCTTTAGTGGGAAAACTGCATGTCACTCGCTATTCAAGGAGTATGAAATCAGGAATTATAGAGCAGTTAGCTCAACACCTGTTGTGAAATTACTAGAGTTTAAGGATGCAGAGAATAACTTTTGAAAATTTGCAGCGGATCAGAAAGCCAAAATGGATTTGTGAAAGTCAGGTCATGCCTGACGGAGGTGTAGTTGGAGGAGGGCCTGTAGAATTCCAAAAGGCATTCTATAAATTCCTCAAGACTGTTAGCTAAAAGTTCAAGCTCATGCAATTAAAGGCAAATCATTGACCTGGTTAGGAAATTGGCTGAGAGGCAGTGGACAGTAGGGATAATTGGCAGGATGTAACTAGTGGTGTCCCACAGGAATATGTTGGGGCCTCAACTATTCACAGTATTTATTAATCAAATGATGGGATAGAAAGGCGCATATCCAAGTCTGACGATGCCAATGGTAGGTAGCACTGTGAGCAGTGTAGATGGAATCATAACATTACACAGATATTGAGAGGTTAAACGAATGGGCAAAACTGTGGCAGATGGATTTCAAAGCGAGTGTGATGTCATCCATTTTTGGACGCAAGGATAGATCAGACTACTTTCCAAATGGTGAAAGCTAGAAACAGTAGGTCCAAAAATGCACCCCCCCCCCTCCGCCATGTATATAGATCATTAAAATGTCATGGACAGGTACAGAAAATAATCAAAAATAGCGAATGGAATGATGGTCTTATATCTCGAGGATTAAACAAGGGGGAAGAGGTAGAAGTTATGCTACTGTTAGACGAAGCTCTGGTTAGACCCCATCTGGAGAACTGACAGCAGTTCTGGACAGCGTGCCTTGGAGCAGTGCAGCACAGGTTTACCAGAATGATACCTGACCACCAAGGGTTAAATTACGAGGAGATGTTATACAAACAGTGACTGGATTAGCTGGAATTTAGAAGGTGAAGAAGATTTGGTCGAAGTTAAATATATTAAAGCGAACTGAGGTTAAAGAGAGAGAAACAATTTCCGCTGGTCGAAGTGTCTAGGACTAGGGGACATATCTATTAGAACCAGACATTTCAGGGGTGCAGTTAGTAAATACTTCGACATAAAATAGTAGAAGTTTGGAACTTCTGTAAACGGCATTTGATGCTGGGATCAATTGTTCATTTTAAATCTAAGATTGTTAGCCAAAGGTATTAGGGGATATGGGGCAAAAGCGGGTATATGCAGTTAGGTCACAGTTCAGCCATGATCTCACATGGCAGAAGAGGTTCGAAGGGTTAAATAGCCTGCTCCTTTTTAAGTAGGCATCAGGGTTTTTAATGAAACATAGAAACATAGAAGATAGGAGCAGGAGTAGGCCATTCGGCCCCTCGAGCCTGCTCCGCCATTCAATGAGATCATGGCTGATCAGCCAAATTCAGTACCCTGTCTCTGCTTTCTCCCCATATCCGTTGATCCCTTTAGCATTAAGAAATATATCTAATTCCTTTTTGAATATATTTAATGAATGGGCCTCTACTGTCTTCTGTGGTAGAGAATTCCACAGGTTCACCACTCTCTGGTGAAGAAATAACTCCTCATCTGTCCTTAATGGCTTACCCCTTATCCTTAGACTGTGACCCCTGGTTCTGGACTCCACGGCCATCGGGAACATCCTTCCTGCATCTAGTCTGTCTAGTCCCGTTAGAATTTTATAAGTTTCAATGAGTTCCCCTCTCATTCTTCTAAACTCCAGCGAGTATAAGCCCAATCGACCCAATCTCTCCTCATACGTCATTCCTGCCATCCCAAGTAACAGCCTGGTGAATTTTGGCTGCACTCCCTCCATGGCTCGAACATCCTTCCTCATAAGGCGACCAAAACGGAACACAATATCCAAGATGTCGTCTCACCAAGGCCCTGTACAACTGCAGCAGACATCCTTGTTCCTCTACTCGAACCCTCTCGCTATGAAGCCCAACATACCATTTGCCTTCTTAACCGCCTGCTGCACCTGCATGCTTAACTTCAGAGACTGGTGCACAATGATACCCAGGCCACGTTGCACTTCCCCTTCTCCCAATCTATTTCCATTCAGATAATACTCTGCCCTCCTGTTTTTGACAACAAAGTTGATTACCTCGCATTTATCCACAATGCTTCTGCCCAATCACCCAACCTGTCCAAATCGTACTGGAGCTTCTCGGCATCCTCCTCAAAGCACACACGCCCACCCAGCTTTGTGTCGTCTGCAAACCTGGAGATATTACATCTAGTTCCATCGTCTAGATCATTTATATATATTGTGAATAGCTGGGGTCCTAGGACCGACCACTGTCTAACCCCACTAGTCCCTGCCTGCCACTCGGAAAATCACCTATTTATTCCAACTCTTTGCTTTCGGTCTGCCAACCAGTTCTCTAATCAAGTCAATACCTTGCCCCCAATCCCATGTGCCTTAACTTTACACACTAATCTCTTATGCGGGACTTTATCGAAAGCCTTCTGAAAGTCCAAATACACCACATCCACTTGTTCTCCCTTATCTATTCCAGCAGTTAATCCTCAAAGAATTCCCGTAGATTAGTCAAGCACGATTAACCTTTTGTAACTCCATGTTGACTTTGTCCAATCCAGTCACTGTTTTCCAAGTGCTCTGCTATTACATCATTTATAATGGACTCTTGCATTTTCCCCACTATTGATGTCAGGCCCATTTTCTCTACCACCTTTTTTGAATAGTGGGCTAACATTAGCTGCCCTCCAATCCATGGGTACTGTTCGAGTATATCGAATGTCGGAAGATGACCAGCAATGCATCTACTATTTCTAGTGCTCATCCTTACGTACCCTAGGATGTAGATTATCAGGCCCTGGGGTTTTATCAGCCTTCAATCCCGTCAATTTCCCCAAAACCATTTCCCTACAAATACTGATTTCTTTCAGTTCCTCCCTTTCATTAGACCCTATGTTCCCCAATACCTCTGGGAGATTATTTGTGACCTCCTTTGAGAAGACAGAACCAAAGTATGTATTTAATTGGTCTGCCATTTCTTTCTTCCCCATTATAAATTCCCTGATTTTCACTGCAAGGGGCCTACGCTTGACTTCACCAATCTTTTTCTCTTCACATATCTATAAAAGCTTTTACACTCAGTTTTTATGTTCCCTGCAATTTTATTCTCATTCTATTTTCCGGTTTAACGGTTCAAGGTATCTTAGGATTCCTCTCGGTGTTAAATGGATAGAGAAATGTTACCATGGCTCTTGGTCTGCATCACTCACCGAGGGCAGGTTCTTTTGGCGATCCTTGATGAAGTGCGACAGTTTGTACTCTGTGCCTGATCCGGACTCCCGGTGACCTTCAGCTGGCCTGTTTGTGTGGAGCTGGATATTGATCGGCCTGGTGAGCGGGATGGAGATCCTCTTTATGTTCTGACCTGAGAGGAGCTCACAAGATTGAGAAATGTAAGAAATCACACAACACCAGGTTATAGTCAAACAGCTTTATTTGAAATCACTAGCTTTCGGAGCGCTGCTCCGTCGTCAGGTGAAGTGGAGAGATGCATAAAAACAACCTCGAAACGGAGATGGAGTCCATGTTCTCAGCCTGTGCTCAGGACACAGCAGGCCAGCTACGAGACACCGCCAAACAGACGAGGCAACGGAACTACGCTGCCAACATGCACACCAAGAACAAGAAGCTTGAGAAACTCGGCATCACCAGCAGCAAAAACCAAACCTCTACCGGTACCACGGTTGAAACCACAGGGAAGTCCATCGTCAACCTGTCTGAGCACACCCTTCAACCAGTCGAAATTGAAGTTCTCAGCCGAGCGCTCAATTTCTGCCCCACCACCAAAATGGACCCTATCGGTTTCACGGCAGACACAGAGGAATTCATCAGGAGAATGAGGCTCCGGGAATTCTTCCACAAATCCCAAGATGACAGCAGCGAACCCAATGAGACAATCAATGATCCGGACCAGCAGACAGGGGGATCTGCAGTGCAGCAACCAAAGAAGAAAGAGTCTAATTAGGCCCCTCCGGAGGGTTGCTACCCTAAGCTTGACATGTATGCTCAAGCTGTCCGGAGAGGCATCAACGCCAGATTCATCAGCCGCACTCACAAGACAGTCCAGAATGTCACCCGAGCACAATGCAACGCCATCCACGCTCTCAAGACCAACCGCAACATCGTCATCAAACCAGTAGACAAAGGAGGAGCATCGTCATACAGAACAGAACGGACTATTGCAAAGAAGCATACCGACAACTGGACAACCAAGAACACTACAGACAGTTACCTGCAGATCCAACCAATGAACACACCCGTCAACTCAACAGACTGATCAAGACCTTCGATCCAGACCTTCAAAGCATCCTACGCGCTCTCATCCCATGTACTCCCCGTGTGGGAGGCTTCTACTGCCTCCCAAAGATACACAAAGCCAACACACCCGGACGTCCTATCGTATCAGGCAATGGAACCCTGTGTGAGAACCTCTCTGGATACGTCGAGGGCATCCTGAAACCCATCGTACAGGGAACCCCCAGCTTCTGTCGTGACACTACAGACTTCTTACAGAAACTCAGCACCCACGGACCAATCGAACCAGGAACATTCCTCGCCACGATGGACGTCTCGGCACTCTACACCAGTATCCCCCACGATGACGGCATCGCTGTGACAGCCTCAGTACTCAACGCCAAAAACAGCCAATCTCCAGATGCCATCCGACAGCACATCCACTTCATCCTTGACCACAATGTCTTCACCTTTGACAACCAGTTCTTTACCCAAACACACGGAACAGCCATGGGGACCAAATTCGCACCCCAATACGCCAACATCTTCAAGCACAAGTTCGAGCAAGACTTCTTCGCTGCACAGGACATCCAACCAACGCTATACACCAGATACATCGATGACATTTTCTTCCTATGGACCCACGGCGAAGAATCACTGAAAAGACTACACGATAACATCAACAAGTTCCATCCCACCATTAAAAACTCTCCATGGCCTACTCCTCAGAATTGGTTTCATTCTTGGACACACGAATCTCCATCAAATGCGGACACCACAGCACTTCATTCTACCGCAAGCCCACGGACAACCTCACGATGCTCCACTTCTCCAGCTTCCATCCTAACCACGTTAAAGAAGCCATCCCCTAAGGACAAACCCTGCAAATACACAGGATCTGCTCAGACGAGGAGGAACGCGATGGACACTTAGACGCTAAAAGATGCACTCGTTAGAACAGAATATGACGCTCAACTCGGCGATCGACAGTTCCGACGGGCCACAGCGAAAAATCGCGTAGACCTCCTCAAAAGACAAACACGGGACACAACCAACAGAGTACCCTTCATCGTCCAGTATCCCCAGAGCGGAGAAACTACGCCATGTTCTTCACAGCCTTCAACATGTCATCGATGATGATGAACACCTCGCCATGGCCATCCCCATGCCTCCACTACTTGCCTTCAAACAGCCACCTAACCTCAAACAGATCATCGTTCGCAGCAAATTACCCAGCTTTCAGGAGAAAAAAGAGCACGACACTGTAGTGTATGTGGCTTTAAGAGCCCCCTGTGTACTGTAATGCCGGTAATGGCCACTCGGGCTATATAAGCCTGTATATTATGTTGTATCAGTTAGTTCCCCTCCAGACTTTGTTCAGTAAACACCTGTGAAACCAACTCCTGTCATCAGTGTCTCTATTAACACACGGACACAACAGTGGCGACGAATTGGAAATGGACTTACCTGCAATTCGGCAGCACCTCAAGGACATTGATTCCTCTGGCGTCCAGGGTTGAGGAAAATCAAGAAAAAGAAAGAGCTGTGGTTTCACCAGCTAGCCGAGCTGGTGGCAGGTACTGCAGTAATCCTTCCTGGGCGTCGGGCTGGGGCTCCAGCGGCTGGCTCTGCAGCTAGGTCAGGCAGCGAAGGTGGAGGTGGGCAGTAGCAGACGGGGAGGGAGCACTCGGGAGACGGCCGGTGCTGCAGGCAGGTCGGCGTTCAGACCTAGCAGAGAGAGTCCGGCGGGAACGAGTCTACACCTGTAAATAAATAAATAAAAAGAAGGGAAACCCGCGGGAAACAGCGTTGTCATCGGCAGCAGCGGCGGGAAGCACCATTTTTTTCTAGGATGCCTAAGTCTGGCAATATTGATGCTTTTGATAACGAGATAGAGGATTGGACCACATATGTGGAAAGAGTGGAGGTATATTGCACCGCAAATGGAATAGAAAATGAATAAAAAGCGTCAGTACTTCTAAATCTATTTGGTGCAAAGACATACGGGCTGTTACAAAACTTAATCACTCCAGCCAAACCAAAGGACAAGGATTTTAAAGAAATTGTTGATGCCCTACAGGAGCACTTAAACCCAACACCGCTGCTGATAGCGGAACGATTCAAATTCTTCAAGAGGAATCAACACAAGAATGAAAGAAACGCTGATTACCTCACCGAATTAAGAAAGCTATCAAAGCACTGCCAATTCGGGGCAGGACCAGCAGATTATCTTCGAGACAAATTCGTCTGCGGTCTCCTAAGTGAAGGAACACAGAAAAGGCTGCTTTCTGAAAAAGATTTAACACTGGACAAGACTTTCTGTATGGCTGTACCATACGAAGCAGCAGCAAGAGGAGCTGCAGAGATACAACAAAAGACACAAGACTTCGGCACCCATGAAATGACACAGGGTTTCGAGAGATGTTATCGCTGTGGCAGATCCACCCATGACCAGAGGGACTGCTGGTTCAAGGACAAAGCATGCAGGCAACGCGGAAAGATTGGACAAATTGCACGGGTATGCCGATCAGTACAAAAAAAAATCCACGGACAGGAAAAAAAAAAATCAATAAAGAAAAGTACAGAAAGGTGCAAATGATGACGGACAGTAGCTCTGAAGACCAGAAGAGCGATAGTGACTCCGAAAACAAGAGACTAAGCTGTCTCAAATTACATAATGTAATTGCCAAAGAAGATTGCCAGACCATTTGGGTTACCCTCACGATAGCAGGGTCCCCAGTTAAAATGGAGCTAGATACAGGATCAGCTCTGACCGTCATAAATCAACGGGATTACAAGCGGCTATTTCCACATACACCTTTAAAAGACACATCCATTATCTTGAAAACATATACGGGGCAGAAAGTATACCCCAAAGGAAAAATAAGGGTGCCTGTTGTATACAAAGGCAAGGAATTTAAAATGTTTTATTTATACGTTCTACAAGATGGTGGTCCACCGCTGTTGGGATGTGAATGGATCAGGAAAATACGTTTAGACTGGCACTCCATTCAGGCACTGACGGTGACCAGTAAGGAAAAAGACGATGATGACGTCATACCTGAATGATTAAAAGACATCTTGGCCAACGCCAAAGCAATGTTTCAAGAGAAACTAGGAACGTTGGAAGCCATCACCGCCTCAATAAAAGTGGAAGATACGGCAATTCCCAAGTTTTTTAAGGCAAGACCAGTGCCATACGCAATTCGTCCAGCAGTCGTGGCAGAGCTGGAGAATTTGGAAAAGGCAGGCGTATTATCCAAAATAGATTGGAGCGAGTGGGCAACATCCATCGTCCCAGTCATGAAGAAAGCGTTGAATAATGATCAATCTGAAGAACAGAGAAAAATTCGCATCTGTGGAGACTTCAAGGTGACTGTAATCCCGGTCCTTCACACGGTACAGTATCCTCTTCCGAGGATGGAAGATATTTTCGACTAACTATCCGGAGGGAAACGTTTCACCAAAATTGACTTGGCACAGGCATATCTACAGATGGCGTTTGAAGAGGCCTCTAAAAGGTATCTCACGATAAATACACACAAAGGTCTGTACCAGTACAATCGACTGGTTTTCGGAGTAGCATCCGCTCCAGCTATCTGGAAAAGAGCTATGGAGCAAGTCCTCCAAGGGATTCCGGGGACTCAATGCTACCTAGACGACATCCTTGTAACAGGAGAAAACGACAACGAGCACCTTGCCAATTTGGAGCAGGTGCTCACTAGGCTGAGAGAACGGTGCCTACGAGCAAATCGCCCCAAGTGCGAATTTTTCCAGAATCAAATATCATATTGTGGCCACATAATTAATAAGGAAGGGTTGCATAAGTCACCTGAAAAAATTGAAGCGGTCATAAAAGCCCCAGCACCTGAAAATGTTTCACAATTAAGGTCGTTCCTGGGATTAATAAATTGCTATCATAAATTTTTACCGAACTTATCAACTCTTCTGCACCCCCTTAATGAACTGCTACAAACAGGAGTAATTTGGAAATGGAGCGAAGATTGTAAACGTGCCTTCCATAAATGCAAAGACTTAATCACGTCCAAAGAAGTTTTGGCTCATTACAACCCATCATTGCCAATCAGACTGGCGTGCGATGCATCCCCTTATGGCATAGGAGCAGTATTATCACGTCAATTCCCTGATGGCTCGAAACGGCCGATAGCTTTTGCGTCACGCTCATTGAGCTCAGCTGAGCGTAACTATGCCCAAATCGACAGCCTGGTATGGGCAGTGAAGAAATTCAACCATTACCTACACGGACAAAAATTTACCTTGCTAACTGACCATCAACCCCTCATCTCCATATTCAACCCTAAAAAGGGTGTTCCCATTATGAAAGCGCAAAGGCTACAGAGGTGGTCCCTTTTTCTAGGGGCACACCAATATAACATAGAATACAAAGAATCAAAACAGCATGGGAATGCTGACGGTTTATCGTGCCTACCATTGCCAACGGTACAAAAAGCACCTACCGTAGACCCATTGGAGATTTTCCACTCTACCATAGTCGAATGTCTACCAGTAACAAATTCTGCCATTGAAAGGGAAACTAGAAATGACCCGACTCTCTCACGAGTCTACGATTTAACAGTGAAGGGTTGGTCAGCACATGACGAACCACTGTTGCCAGCATACTCGCAAAGAAGAGAACAGCTGTCAGTGTGCCGAGGAACCTTGATGTGTGGATCCAGAGTGGTGATTCCACCCAAACTCCAGGATAAAGTTCTAAAGGAGCTTCACAAGGGGCATCTGGGTGGAGTGAAAATGAACAACCTAGCCAGGGCACTTGTATGGTAGCCAGGTATCGATGGAGACATCGAAGAAATGACCAAGAGCTGCCTAGGATGACAGAAGGTCCAAAACGCTCCACCACAAGCCCCTCTACATCCATGGCAGTGGCCCTCATCTCCCTGGCAAAGGGTACACATCGACTTTGCTGGTCCATTTATGGACTCAATGTTCTTAATCGCGGTTGATGCACATTCCAAGTGGATGGAGGTAATAAAGATGTCCTCCACAGTATTAAGGACCATATTTGCCAGGAATGGGCTGCCTGAACAGATCTGTTCTGATAATGGATCGCAATTTGTGTCCGAAGAATTCAGGAAGTTCTTAAAAAACAATGGGGTTAAGCACTACACGTCTGCCCCATACCATTCCGGCACCAATGGATTGGCTGAAAGGTTTGTCCAGACCTTCAAGAAGGCCATAAAGGCCATGGGTAATGAAGACATAAAACTTCAGCACAAGGTGGATAACTTCTTGTTTGCATACAGGAATGCAACACATATGGTTACAAACGAAACTCCTGCCATGATGTTCTTCAATAGAAGCCTAAGATGCCGGCTGGATTTGATCAAGCCAAACATCAGAAGGGACATGGAGAACCGGCAATTTCAAGGCATGAATGAAAGGCCAACTAGAACCTTCCAGATAGGTCAACAAGTTTTGGCCCAGGACTACCGTACCGGGAAATGGCAGCCTGGAACTATCTGCACAGGACTAGGACCGCTGATGTATACCGTGGACATCGGAGAAAGCATAATAAGGCGCCATGCTGACCAGATCATAGAGTCATCCAAAAAGGGACAACCTACACCACAACTCTATACGCCTAATGATGAAGTAGAGATACCCATATCTACCTCCGATCTGGTAATACTGGAACCCGATGAACCCAACACTGGCACTCAAGCCGAATCAGCCTTACCAAAAGAACCTACTACAACACCAGAAACTACAACACCACCGAGGCGTTATCCGGACCGATTCAGGAAGCCTCCAGAGAGACTGACTTATAATTAATTAACTGCAACAATGTGTAGATTATTTTTCTTGTAACATGTAATTAATGATTAGTTAAAATATTATCTACTGGTTGGCTAAAAGGGGAGGAACTGTAGTGTAAGTGCCTTTAAGAGCCCCCTGTGTACTGTAATGCTGGTAATGGCCACTCGGGCTATATAAGCATATAAGCCTGTATATTGTGTTGTATCAGTTAGTTCCCCTCCAGACTTTGTTCAGTAAACACCTGTGAAACCAACTCCTGTCTTCAGTGTCTCTATTAACACACGGACACAACAGACACCACACAACCCTGCCACAGCAACCTCTGCAAGACATGCCAGGTCATCAACACAGATACCATCATCACACGTGAGGACACCACCCACCAGGTACATGGTACATACTCATGTGACTTGGCCAACGTTGTCTTCCTCATACGTTGCAGGAAAGTATGCCCCGGAGCATGGTACATTGGCGAGACCATGCAGACACTGCGACAACGGATGAACGGACACCGCACAACAATCGCCAGGCAGCAGTGTTCCCTCCCAGTCGGGGAACACTTCAGCAGTCAAGGACATTCAGCCTCCGATCTTCGGGTAAGCATTCTCCAAGGCGGCCTTCGAGACACACGACAATGCAAATTAGTCGAGCAGAAACTGATAGCCAAGTTCCACACCCATGAGGACGGCCTCAATCGGGATCTTGGGTTCATGTCACACTACATGTAACCCCCCCTGACGTAGGGTCATCCAGACTCGAGTCGTCATTGGCTTGTTCTCTCCACACAGATGTTTTTTGTCTGTTTTTTTGTTTTTCATACAGACCCCAGCATCTGCAACATTTGACCCCTTGTGACCCCACCTCATTGTTCTTTGATGTAATGTTTTCCTGACTGAACTGTTTGGACACCATTTACACCTTTGATTGCTGTGGTTATCTCTCTGCCGAGGTGTGATGAATGGCAGTTAGAAAGATTACCTGTAAACATCTGACATTATTCTCTGACTATATAAGCAGTGTCTTTATGCATCTCTCCACTTCACCTGACGAAGGAGCAGTGCTCCGAAAGCTTGCGATTTCAAATATAGCTGTTGGACTATAACCTGGTGTTGTGTGATTTCTTACATTTGTCCACCCCAGTCCAACACCGGCATCTCCACACCAAGATTGAGAAAGTCATCGGATCGCTCTCAGTCCGCTCATAAAGACCCAACACTTATTCGCCATTTGCACACTACTGATGGGTACTTAACAGACACTGCTCCATCCAGACTCCCTTCGGTTTTTCATACAAGCACCTCTTTACTCGGTCCCAGGTTTAGCTATAAGTGTCATTTTTACATTGACTTGATGAATCCAGTTACTTGCTGTAGATCAACTCAAGATGGGAAAGGCATCAGGCCTTCCCCAGTCTGCCCACAAGACCTGCTGCTTCTCTTTGACCCTTTCCCTGACTAGCAAGTGCCCATTGTATCCTTCACCCAAGCTCGTATTCTCTACACCCTGCTAAAAACAAACTAAACACGAATGAGATACCATGGATGAATAAAGCCACAAGGGAAACATTGAGGGTAAAGAAAGAGGCATATATTAAGCACATTGACAGCAAGGGGGTGTGCATAAGGGAGAATACGACGAGATTAGTAGAGAAGTCAAACATCAATTAGGAAGGCAAAGAGGAACTATGAAACTAAATCAAGGAACAAGACAAATAGTAATACCAAGGCAAAATACTGCAGCTGCTGGAAATCTGAAATAAAAACAAAATGCTGAAATACTCAGCAGGTCAAGCAGCATTTGTGGAGAGAGAAACAGAGTTATCGTTTCAGGTCAAAGACCCTTCGTCAGAACGGGAAAAAGCCAGAGATGGAACAGGTTTTTAAGCAAGTGTTGGCGCAAGGAAGGGGGGAGGATAGGCAAGAAAAAAAGGGAAGGTCTGTGATAGGATGGAAGGCAGGAGTGATTAAGAGATTGTGCAAGGCAAAAGGAGATGGCAATGGGACAAGGTAAGAAATAAAAGATGGCTCTAGATAAAGTTTAAATGGCACTGGCTGAATGAAAAACACCTGCCATGTGAGAAAAAAATAAATGGGAACTATATGGGCAGATGTTATGTTCTGAAGTTGTTGAACTCGATGTTGTGTCCGGAACGCTGTAAAGTGGCTATTCAAAAGAGGAGGTGCTGTTCCTCGAGCTTATGCTGAGCTTCATTGGAACAGTGCAAGAGGCCGAGGACAGTGAGGTCTGTGTGGGAGTGGAGCAGATAATTAAATTGACTGGTGACCGGAATCTCAGGATCAACTTTACGGGCTGAATGGAAGTATTCTGCAAAGCGATCACCCAATCTGCATTTGGTCTCCCGAATGCAGAGCAGACCTTATCATGAGCAGCAAATTCAGTTTACTAATTTGAAAGTACAACAAGTAAATGGCTGTTTCACCTGGAAGGAGTGTTTGGGGCCCTGGACAATGGGAAGGGAGGAGGTAAAAGTGCAGGTGTTTCATCTCCTGCGCTTGCATGGGAAGGTGCCGGGCAAAGGGTGATAGAGGAGTTGACCAGGGTGTTGCAGAGGGACAGTCCCTTCGGAATCCCATCTTCTTTTGCCATGCACCATCTCTTAATCTCTCCTGCCTTCCATCCCATCACAGACCTTCCCTTTGCTTTTTCCTTCCCTCCCCCTTTCCCTGCCCCTGCACTTGCTTCAAAACCTGTCCATCTCCAGCTTTTTCCAATTCTGCTGAAGGGTCATCAAACTGAAACATTAACTGTTTCTCTCTCCACAGATGCTGCCTGACAAGCAAAATAGTAAAATGTTTTACAGACAAGTTAGAAAAGGAAGGTCGGCATTGGAATATGGCAACTAAGGGATGGACAGGATAATACCAGAGACAGCGATTGAGATGGCAGAAATAAATAATTACTTTGCTTCCGTCTTTACCAGGGAGATAGAACAAGTGGGCATGACACTGGAATGAGATTAGAAATGAAATAAATGCATTGAGATATTAAATAAACTAAAGCCTCAAAAAACCCTGGTCTGGATGGATTACATCACATTTTAAAATAACCTAGGGAAGATAGCAGATGCATTACTACATATTTAGTAATTTTTAAAAAATGGTGGTGCCAGATGACTGGCAGTTACCTAAAATACCTATATTTAAGGAGGGAGATAAAACATGTACAGGGAACTATAGACCAGTCAGCTTTATATCGGTGATAGGAGAAAGAAATAATGGAATCCCTACTAAAATGAGAAAACAGAACATAGAAGCCAAAATAAATGAATAGTCAATATGAATTGTCAATATCGATTTCGAAAGGGAAAGTCTGCTTTATGAATCTCATTTGCATTTTTGAAGTAGTAACAGGGAGAGTAGACAAGGGTAAAGTAGTAGATGTAATTTATCTAGATTTGCAAAAGGCCTTCGATAATGTATACATAATAGTCTGATGAACAAGGTCAGAGAATGCAGAGTCAGGGGACAAGTAGCAGATTGGATAGCTAGCTGGCTTCAAAACAGAAAGCAGAGTGTGGGTGTAAACGATAGTTATTCACAGTGGCAGAAGGTGGGTAGTGATGTTCCACAAGGACCAGTGCTTGAATCACTGCTGTTCACAATTTATTTTAACGATTTATACTTTGGCATCAAAAACAATTCCGAAATCTGCAGCGAAAAACAAATTGGGTGGGGGTGGGGGGTGGGTGATCGTCAATACTGAGGAGGACTGCAACAAATTACAGGAGGACATGAATAAACCTGCAGAATGGGCATATATTTGGCAAATGAATTTAACAGATAATGTGAGGCATTAGATTATGGTAGCAAGAATAGATATGTCACTTATTGCTTTCAGGTTGCGAGTCTGGGCGGAGTTGGGCAGAGGAACAAAGGGATCTCAGTCAAATATACAAATTGCTAAAAGTAGCAACACAGGTTAATGAGGCCATAAGAAAGCAAACCAAGCACTCGGGTTTATTTCTAGTAGGGAAAGAATTGAAAACTAGTGAAGTTATGCTGAATTTGTATCGCACCTTGGTTAGACTACAACGAGTAATGCCTACAGTTCTGGTCGCCATATTATAAAAATGATAGCGTCACTGGAGAGGGTGCAGAGAAGATTTACAAGGATGATGCCAGAAATGCGAGGGTATACTTGTCAGGAAAGGATTAACAGGCTGAAGAGAAGGCCGAGTGATGGTCTAATAGGAGGTATTTTAAAATTATGAAATGTTAGTGGATACAGAGCGAATGAATCCACTTGCGGGGAACAGCATAACTAGAGGCCATCAATATAAGATAGTCACCAAGAAATCCAATATGGAATACAGGAGAAACTTCTTTACCCAGAGAGTGGTGAGAATGTGGAAATCACTACCAAAGGGAGTGGTAAAAGTGAATAGTATAGATACACTTAAGGGGAGGTTAAACAAGCTTATGAGGGAGAAGGGAATAGAGGGTTATGCTGATAGAGTTAGATGAGGAAAGAGAGCAGGAGGCTCGAGTGGAGCATAAATGCAATTGGGCCGAATGGCCTATTTAACGCCACAGCCTATAATGTAATCCCTGAACCTCATAAGTCAACCAATAGTTTGTCATGTGGAATCTTCCATGCATATTGGAAATTTGGGCGCATCCCATCATAGGTCCCCCTACTGCCCACTTGTGACATCACTTCTCCAGTCACCTCCAAAATCTAAAAGTTGCGGGATTTTCACTTTCTGAATCCCTATTAACTGAAAGTGCACAGCAGGAGCTGAGGATGTTTCTGCAGTGCAAGTGGAGGCGAGCAGCAAGAAACATTCTGTAAAACTGGATACGTCAGCAGAGCAAGGGGAACCATTTTCGAATTAAAAGAAGGGCGTTTGAAGTGACGCAGCTCAGAAGGGCACAAGGCCAATATTCAAGTTCTCCTAGAACTTGAGAAATGGGCCATCTATTGCTGTGCTGATAAAGGCCCAGGACAGTCTCAGGCCTTGGGGCAGAGTTGCTGGACTCTGGCAGAGCATCAGCGACAGCAATTCACTGGCCATCATCATCTCAGAAGAGAGAAACATCCAGGAACACTACTTGAAATGTCAGCAGCACCACACTGGAACATGGCAATGATCAGGCTCAGTGATGGGCCCGCTCTTTCATAGAGCGGTCTCACAAACATAACCACTTGGGCAAGATCCTGGAGGCCATTGATGCAGTGGGAGGCCCCACGCCATGTTTTTTCCTGGAAGAACATTTATCCTAATAGATTTTGAATTTACCGTGATCCAGTGGCCCAAGTGTACTGCATGCCACTAGCCAGAAGAGAAGTCGGACCTGGATTGGTCATATTCTGAATTCCTGACAAGGATCCCTAAGCAAATGTGAAGCTGGACGCGACTCACTACGGATGCAGCTGGTGTGAACTTGAAAGGATGAGCTGGAGTTAAAAGCCCAAGACAGAATGGAGCGGTGTCGTTTAGCTACTGTCTTATGTATCAGCACAGGAAGAATGATCTGGATCTCCAGAACGAATTGAGGCCACTCTGAAGTCACTCAGTGCCAGTGAAAGCATTCAGCGCTATCCATCCCTGGGATGACCAGTAGGGGTGTGGTGCCAGGCCATCCTGCTGGGAAGAGTCTTCCCCTAAGTGGAAGAGACAATAGAGATACAGACTGACTACTGGTGGCACCAAGCTCAGCAGATCAAAGAAGCCCACCTTCAAACGGACCCAATTATTAGCCTGTGCCCTCCCTCAGCTGCCGTATTAAATATTGACCATCAGCCTCTGATCACCTAACTGATGGAATTCACTTACCATCCAGGATTCTTTCCCTTGTAGAACAGACTTTCAGATGAAACTGCTGAGTGGCAATCATGAAAGATGAACTTTTAGAATGGACAATGTTGGGAATCAAATTAAACTCTAATCTGCCGCTGATTTGTAGATGCTGAACGCAAGTAGACATCCAATTAATGGGAACGTGTTGTATAAACAGAATCTGAATTTCATAGAAGGCAATATAACCTATGCACCCCATACAAACCACCCTTCTCCCCATAGTTAAGGTGATTACAACGAGCTTGTGGACTAGCTAAAGCCATCCTCACGAAATAGCATTAATGAATCTTGCAGTCCACCGCTCCAACATTGGATATAGACACCTCCCTATAAAAAGGTACACTTGGAATCTCTTCCAGATCAGCCATGTGCAGTCAGCCAGTTTACCTGTGCCAGCAATCGCGAGATGCATCATTGCTTCATTGAGCTGCCTGTGCTCTGCCGCCTCCCTTTGTAATCGAGCGATTGCTGACATTTCCCGCTCCTCCGAGCTCATTGGCCTCCAATATGCATGGCTCCTGGACCGTCTAGCGGGTAAAGGGAAGCAGAGATGCGGTTTGTTCACCCAGAAAAGCGGAGTCGGCAGTTAGTTCACGCAGTCTGGCCAACACTACGAATTAGACAGTCTATTCTTCATGAAACTGATTCACACCAATACAATTCAAGCTCTCTCAAAGAGAAAAAAAGCAGAGTATATTTTAAGACCTGTTTTATATAGCTCATCACGTCCGAAAACACTTTAGAACTTGGAAGTGTATTCACTATTGAAATGTCCGAAACGTGCCAGCCAATTTGCACACAAGCTCCCACAAGTAGACCAGATAATCTGTACCTGATAATCCCGTGTTTCTTAACCTGTCCCATTTCCATCTCATTTTGCCTTGAATATCTCTTAATGTCTCTTAACCTCTCCTGCCTTCTATCCTATCACAGACCTTCCCTTGTGCTTTCATCCCCTTCCCAGCTCCCGCACTTGCTTATAAATCTGTACCATTTCCTGCTTTTTTCCAGTTCTGCCGAAAGGTCATCGACCTGAAACGTTAAATCTGTTTCTCAGATGCTACCTGACCTGCTGAGTATCTCCAGCATTTTCTGTTTTTATTTCAGATTTCCAGCATCTGCAGTATTTTCTTGCATTGTTGCAGATTATCTGTTTGAATGATGTTGATTGATGGAATAATGGCGCAGAAATTGGTGTCACGGGCATCCCGCGGGTGCATGCCCCTGACAGTTAGCGCACTGACAGTTGAAGCCTGGTCCTGCGTAGATTTCCTGTCAGTGGCCCAGTTCAGCTCCCAGCGCGCTGTGCTTGTGTGATCCAACAGCATAGTTAGTTCGATGAGCCGGCTGGGATCACGTGAGCACTGGGCAACCAATCGGAGTTTACAAAAGTTCATTCATGAGTTTGATAGTAAGAACTGTCAAACTCATGAAAACTCCGGGCGCCCAAAACAGTACTTAAACTTCAAATAAAAGTTAAAAATAATCCCACTAATTAAATGAACTATGAATAACTGTAAAAAACTAATATAAACAATTATTCAAATTTTTTAAAAAATCGGGTCTAAAAATACACTTACCTTACTGTAAAGTCTTAAAAAATAATAAACCTGTGGGAAAAAAATTCTAAATTTAATTAATAGACCACTTACCTTTTAAAACTAAGTACTTACATCTGCTTTTATCTCGCGTAAAAACTGGAGGCCTTATCGCACGGGTAGCCCTGTAAAAAAAAAAGGAATTTCAGCGCGCACAGACTCCTGCGCGCACACGTTCCACCTCTGAACCCCTTGGTGCTGTGCATGCTGAAAACCGGCACTTCCATCAGGCCCACGCGTGAGTACACGGTGCTTACTCATGCATTGGGATCCGAATTACTGGGCCATTATTGGCCAGCAAACCGCAGATAACTCCCCTGCTGTTTCTCCAATTAGTGCCATGGGAGATTTTACGTCCCTCTGAAAACAGACGTGGGCTGGGTTTAATGTCTCATCTGAAAGGCGAGCACCAGCAACAGTGCAGCACTCCCTCAGTACTGCAGTGGAGTGTCAGGCTAGATTATTCTACTGGTTTCTGTAGTGAGACTTGAAACCACAACCTTCTCACTCAGGCGAGGGTGCTCCCAACTGCGCCACAACCGACTCCTGCCTCTCCTCGCAAAAGTTGCGAATTCCTAAGAAAAACCAGGTTCAATTTCCACCCCAACCCCAGTAATTTACAAGCTGAGCAGGAATTGGGCCAGGTGCCAGGACCTGAAATATAGGGGGTTTCACTTCGAGTCATGAGTCAGCTGGCGATCATCCTCTAGCTAGGTCTCGGGCTGTTTACGTTCAGGTTTATTCGGAGGGAAAATGTCCTCCAGCATCGAGTGAAGGCTCAAACCTTCGGGGTGAGCAAGACCAGCTCGGAGTCCTGTAGACTTCCTTAGCACATGTCACCCATTAGCGGGGCTGCGATAGTTAATCTGGCTCTGAACTTCAAAAATGACCAGGTCTGCAATTGTCACTTCTATTCCCAGGCCTATTCCCCTCAGCCCCAGAGTCACTGGAGGGTCACGAGTTCCTGGTTAGATAACTGAACTGCTCGGGTTTGAGCCTCACGCACGGACAACAGACACGGAGCCAACGCCTCAGAATCCGATTTAACAGACCATTCAGATGTGACACTACACTGGAGCCATTCCCCATCCCCGCCTTTTATTCTAAAAATGGATAGTGGGGACACCTGATGGTCTAATACTCCGCTGAAGCGGTAGATATCAGGTCCAGACTAAGGAATTAAGCTTTGATCAGTTTTAATTATTAAGTGGTGCGTGTAACCCAGGAAATCACTGCAAGAAGCCGCATGAACTTAGAATTTACACAGGTCTCAAAAGGCAATATCCGGACAATGACTTTTGGGTGGCATGAATTTAAATAACTAATCCTGATATAGCCGAGGCAAATCCGAAACTCTCGAGGTTTGATTCGACAGGGGAGCAGTTAGCACGGGTGACAACAGCAGATAGAGGCTCAATGTGGTGAATCGGGATTGGTGTAAATCACAGAATCAGAGATGTTTACAGCACAGTAGGATGCCATTCATCCCATCCCATGTGCAGGACGATAAGCTATACAGCCTCATCCCACTTTCGATACGTATCCCTTGCATGTTAGGCACTTCAAGTGCATATCCAAGTACTTATGAAATGCGATGAGGGTTCCTGCCTCAACCACATTTTCAGGCAGTGAGTTCCAGAGCCCCCACCAGCTTCTGGGTGAACATTTCTAAACTCCTCTAAAGATTACTTTCAATTTGTGCCCCCTAGTTATTGACCTCCAACTGAAATAGGTCCGTCCTATCCACTATCTAGACCCCAGTTTATACACCTCAATTAAATCTATTCCAAAGAAAACAACCCCAGCCCATCCAATCATTCCTCATTGCTAAAATTCTCCAGCCCCATCAACGTCCTCGTAAATCTCCCTTGTACCTTCTCTAGTGCAATCACATTTCCTTTAATGGTGACCCCAAAACTGTATGCAGGGCTCCAGCTGTAGCCCAACTAGTGGCAAGGGAAACAAGGCAATATTTCCCTGGTCCCCATCAGATCTGCGACTGTGAGAAAGAACAGTTGCAATAGGAGCCATGGAATTGTCCCGCTGATTCTGACTCTCGGTTAAAATGCACCACCCTAAGTCAAGTCATTGGGGAAGCTGGACACTGAACGAACAAGCCCAGTTCGGACCGACGTGTTGTTTGCAACTTACTTGAGAACTGTGGGAGTTCGAGGCAGAGTCAGCTTGGGGCGCCAGGGGACCACCACGTGACCTCGATCACCTCCCGATTGTTGGATTGCAGCAATCCTGCCGGAAGAGAGAGCGGTTCATTTAACATCCAATCATCTCCATCAGAGGGAGGCCATTTGCCGGCTGCAATAAGGAAGCGTTATATGGAACCAAGTGAAACCTGTTGATTATTAAAACCAGATTCAGTTAGTCCTGACTGTGGGAGTTAACTACCTGATGAGGGTAGGAGCCTATTAGAGATCATGAGGGTAATCTGTGTATGGAGTCGAGAGATCTCGGTGGGGTTCTTTGCATCTGTTTTCACAACGGAGAGGGGCGAAGCAGACATTACTATTGGGAGGAGTGTGAAATATTAGATGAAAAAGACATAGCGAGAGAAGAAGTATTAAGGAGTTTAGTAGCTTTAAAAGTGGATAAATCCCCAGGCCCGGATGAAATGTATCCTAGGCTGTTAAGCGAAGCAAAAGAGGAAATAGCAGAGGCCCTGACCATAATTTTTCAATTCTCTGGCTTCGGGTGTGGTGCCGGAGGACTGCTAATGTGGTACCCTCCTTTAAAAAGGGAGAAGAGGAAAGACTGAGTAACTACAGGCCAGTCAGCCTAACCTCGGTGATGGGAAAATTATTGGAAAGAATTCTGAAGGACAGGATACATCTTCATTTAGAAAGACATGGATTAATGAAGGATATTCAGCACGGATTTGTTAAGGGTAGGTCGTGCCTGAAAACTGAAGAGGTAACAAGGAGGGTAGTTGAGGGTAGTCCGTTTGATGTACTGTATATGGACTTTACCAAGGCTATTGATAAGGTTCCAAATGCCAGACTGGTCAGGAAGATAAACACCGATGGGATCCAGGGCAAAATGTCAAGTTGGATTCAAAGCTGGCTCGGAGGCAGGCAGTAGAGAGTAATGCTTGATGGGTGTTCGTGACTGGAAAGCTATTTCCAGTGGGGTTCCACAGGGCTCAGTACTAGGTCCCTTGCTTTTTGTGGTATACAACAACGATCTAGACTTGAATATAGGGGGTATGATTATGAAGTTTGCAGAGGATACTAAAATCGGCTGTGTGGTTGACACTGAAAGAGGAAGCAGTAGCCTGCAGGAAGATATCAATAAATTGGTCAGGTGGGCAGAACAGTGGCAAATGGAATTCAATCCGAAGTAGTGTGAGGTAATGCATTTGGGGAGAGCAAACGAGGAAAGAGAATACCCATTAAATGGTAGGACACTGAGCAGCGTAGAGGAACAAATGGAAATTGGAGTGCATGTCCACAGATACCTGAAGGCAACAGGCCAAGTAGATAGGGTGGTTAACAAGGCTTACGGAATGCTTGCCTTTATTAGCTGTGGCATATAATACAAGAGCAGGGGGGTTATGCTTCAACTGTATAAAACACCAGTTAGGCCTCAGTTAGAGTACTGCATGCAGTTGTAGGCACCACATTCTCCCCGTGTTTGCGTGGGTTTCCTCTGGGTGCTCCGGTTTCCTCCCACAGTCCAAAGATGTGCGCGTTAGGTTGATTGGCCATGATAAAAATTGACCCTTAGTGTTAGGGGGGATTAAATACGTGGGGTTACGGGGTTCCGGGGATAGGGCTTGGGTGGGATGGCTGTCGGTGTAGGGACCGGGTGCTAGGGTTTGGATGATCAGCCATGATCTCATTGAATGGCGGAGCAGGCTCGAAGGGCCGAATGGCCTACTCCTGCTCCTATCTTCTATGTTTCTATGTTTCTATTACAGGAAAATGCGATTGCACTAGAGAGGGTACAGAGTAGACTTACAAGGATGTTGCCGGGAGTAGAGAATCTTAGCAATGAGGATAGACTGGGTTTGTTTTCCTTGGAACAGAGGAGGCCGAGAGGAGACCTTAGAGGTGTATAAAATTGAGAAGCCTAGATAAAATGGATAGAAAGGACCTATCTCCCTTAGCAAAAACCAGCGGGGGCAGATTTAAAGTAATTGTTGGAAGGTTTTGAGGGGACTTGAGGGGAGATTTCTTCATACAGAAGGTTGTGGGGGGGTCTGGAAATAGTGGTAGAGGCAGAAAACCTAACCATATTTGAAAAGTACTTCGATGTGCACTTGGGATGCTGTAACCTGCACGGCTACAGAACGAGCTGGGAAGTGGGATTCGGCTGGATATCTTTGTTGGCTGGCACAGACACGATGGACCGAAACGGCCTCCTTCCTTTCTGAAACTTTATGATTCTATGAATCAGCCACTATTCTGGAAAGGAACTCGAGCTTTTGTTACCGCACAAATTACTGGTGAAGTATGGATAATGAGCAATTGGCGGTGGGAGAAATTACGGCTCAGACCAGCCAGTTCTCAAAGGAAACCAAATTGGACAGCAGGTGGCAGAAGCCAGCCGATTTCTGGCCAGAGTTTAAAGAGGCTCAATGAACCGCTGACTTGGCCTCCCGGGATGTAACCAGGCTGAATTAACAAGGCTAGTCTTCAAAAATCATTAGAGCTGACTGTTCCACTTGCAGCCAGTGAACTGTGAAGTGAGGAGCCGCCAGAGCAAGGGCGACAGTCATGATATCCAGAGAGTAGAGTTCGAGAGTCTGCGCCTGTTCTTATGTAGTGCAATCCAGTTAGTCCCACTCCATATCCATACAGTATGTTCCTGCTCAAGTATTTATCCAACTCCCTTTAAGGCTACTGTTCAATCAGCATCCACCATCATAGCAGGCAGTGCATTCCAATCCAAATGCTAACCACTCAAAGTTTCGCATGTCGCCCCTGGTTCTTTTGCCAATCACCTTAAATCTGTGCCCTCGTGAGCTACCCTTCAGCCATCGGAAGAAAGCTCTTTTCTAAACCCTTTATGATTTTAAACAACGTCAAAGAGCCTATTAGCCTCCGCTGCTCCAAGGAGAAGCACCCCAGCTTCATTATCCACGTAACTGCAATCACTCATCCCTGGAACCATTCTGGTGAATCTCGTCTGTACCCTCAAGTGCCTTCACATCCTTCCTAATGTGTGGTGACCAGAGCTGGACGCAATACTCCCGTTGTGGCCTAACCAGCGCTTTATAAAGGATCAGCATTACTGCTCTACTTTTGTACTCAATACCTCTATTTATGAAGCCCAAGATCCAATATGCTTTGATAACCTCTCTCATTATGTCCCGCCAAATTCAGGGACCTATGCACGTTAACTCCCATGTCCCTGCACACTTTAATACTGTCATTAAGTGTATATTGCCTCTCCCTGGTCCTTCTGGCAAAATGCATCACTGCAAACTTCGCTATTAAATTCCATCTGCTACTTGTCTACCCATTCTGCTAGCCTTTCTATGTCCTGTTGCAGTCGATTGGTTTCATCCTCACTGTTTGCCATATCTGACTTCAAGTCTTGGAACTTCAATTTACCCGGGCCAGATCTTGCTCAATTTACTGAAAATAGCCCTGCATCACTAGGCTAAATCTTACGATACTATGATAAATATTCGAGATGCTCTTCAAATGTTACATTGGCCAATTGATCGAATTAGTTGCCCAGGACTATTTCCAGCAATGCCTCCTTTCCTCGTTGGCTAATAAAACCATGATTAATATATTTCTCCTGAGCACACCTGAAATCCCTCCTTGAAAATCACTGCCCCATTCCATAGAGGGAGTAAAATTTTCCCATTATCACGACTATCGTTCATGCATCTCTAGTTTTTGAAAAATATGCCCATGTATCTCCTTCACTATTTAATGGCCTATAAAATACCCCAAGTAGCCCAATATCTCCACGATGTTTCTCAACTACAATCAAAGATTCTGCCTTTGATCCCTCAAGGACATTTAGAATAATATTTTCCTCAAAACTGCTACCCCTCGTGCTTCTTCCCCTCCCCATCTCTCCTGAAGACTTTGGAACCAGGATATGAAGCATCCAATCCTCACATTGAGCCAGTTCGTTAGCGCCACATTATATTCCCATATGGTTTATTTGCGCCTGCAGCTCACCAACCTTAAGCACACTTCGTGCAGTCACACATGCACTCCAACCCTAACTTGGACTTCATTTTCTATGATCCCACCCAATTTTGTATTTCTAACTAGAACTCAGTAGTGTACATCTTATTTCTACTTTATAAATACTACATGTTGGTGCCCAACCATACTGCCGAATTAGTTTAAACCCTCCCAACATTGACTAACCTTTCCACAAGTATTTCCCCAGCTTTGTTCTGGTGCAAGCCGGCCTTCTTGAACAGGTCCCTCCCACCACAGAACTGGTCCCAATGTCCCAGGGATCTGAAACCCTACCTCCTGCACCATGTCTAACCATTCATTCATTCACCTCCCATATCCTCCTATTTCTGCTCACTAGCAAGTGGAACTGGGAATAATCAAGAGATTGCTACCTTGGAGGGCCTGCTTTCTAAAATTGATGCTAGTTTACATCCCTGGCGGCAACAATCCCCCTTAAAATCCATGTTGAAACCAGTTTGAACATCAACTCAACAAAGCTAGTCGCCAGTCCTTCGGTAATGACCGGTCGGCGGAGGGAGCACAGACAAGCCAGAGAGTATCAGGCAGACTCTTCAGAGATCCTGGATCATTCTTGGAAACCCGAACTCATTCCTCACATTGAGCCTGGTCTTCGTGGCCAACGGTGAGACTGAATGGTGACACGGCCAATCTACAGGACTCTGCTGCTGGAGGTTGAGGGAGACTCGGCGTTACTTACCTCCGAGGCTGGGCTGGACCCTTAGCAGCCGACAGTCGGCCGTCGGTGGACCGTCTCCTGGCCGCCAGTGGATTTACGGTGTTCGGGGGAGTGATGGGGATTCCAGCGCTCGACGCACCGCCCTCTGCAGAGACAGGAGTGAGGCTGGAGTGTAGGTGGTAGAGGGCGCAGTCAGAGCTCCTAAACTGCGGTATCGAGGCGAAGCTGTTATTCTGAGCCAGTCTACAGCCACATTTACACAAACTCCAGGATCCATTTCCAGAGCTTGTTCTGAGAGTCTGGATTTAGCCCCCGGCCCCACAGGAGACACTCCCCGGAGTAGGAATCCACACCCCTTCCATGTACAGAGGGTGAGCGGTTAATCCAGGAACGGGATAAATCCTCAGCCCCCAAACATTGGAAATCACTCGCTCCGTTCGCTTGATTTTAGGAGCCGGTATACAAGCACCAAACAGGCCCATTCCAAACTCCAGATTAGATTTAAACCACAGGCGCTCCTGGGGCATCGCAGGTTGTCGGTCACGAAAGCAGAAGCTGCGCTTTAACGGGACTCTAGGATATCGACACATCTTGCATCACATGCCTTAAAAGGGATACCAGCCCAGCGTTGGAGAGACAATAACCCGAGTCAGAACAGTTCTTCATTCCCTCGCAAGCCACTAGAGCAAAGGATGACATTTCATTCTAACCCAATCGGTTATAATCCTCCGGGAACTTCCGGCCCAGAGACTGTGCTGCAGGTTGTGAGTTAGGCCCCAGTGAGAAGTTGAACACTCTCCGGGACTCAGTCTGTTAACAGCAGTAATTTGAACCTAGCCTGGCCTGGGGTAGTGAGCCCAGGGTCCCGAGCTCCTGGTTTGGAAAGATCACTCGAGTGGCCCACGTGGATAGTCGGGTCGGACGGGCAGGTCACCGAGACAGAGACGGGGCAAAGTTTGAAAAGCAAACTTTACATCGAAAACGTGTCTAACCTGGAAGTACCAGGTTCGGTGTAAAAAGTGAAACATTACTCTCGGAAAGATAACAGTACACAGAGGGCAGTAGAAGTTGGGAACTCTCGTCTGCAAGTAGCAATTCATGCTAGCTGAAATGTTAATTTTAACTCTGTCTGAGATTTGTTAACCAAAGTTATTAAGGGGAAAAGGCGGGTATGCGTTAGGTCACAGATCAGCCATGATCGCATTGAACGGCAGAATATGCTCAAGGGCCGAAATGGCCTCTTCCTCTTCCTGCTGTCCTATAGCATCGGTTCTGCTCCAAGTTCAGATTTTGTTGGGAAATAAAGTCTTGCATCTATATAGCGCCTCTTTGACCGCCAAGCGTCTCAAAGCACTTTACTGCCAAAGAAGTACTTTTGAAGTGGTCACTGTTGTAGTGTGAGAAACGCAGAAGCCAATTTGCACATGGCAAGCTCCCACAAACAGCAATTTGGAGCGGGACTTGAACCTACAAACTTTGACTCAGGCGAGTGTGCTACCAACTGAGCCACAGCTGACACTAAATGTAGCAAAGGGGGAATTTAACATTAGCTCCAGTCTTGTTGTAATGTTGGAAACGCAGCAGCCAATTTGCGCACAGCAAGCTCCCACAATGATAGTGACCAAATGTTCTGCTTTTTAGTGATGCTGATTGAGGGATATTGCCCAGGACACCAGGGAGAGCTCGCTGCTCTTCGAACTAGTGTCAGAATCTTTTACGTCTCCGAGAGCAGACAGGGCCTCTGTTTAACATATCCTCCAGTCAATGCAGCATAAGAACATAACATAAGAAATAAGAGCAGGAGTAGGCCACACGGCACCTCGGGCCTGCTCCGACATTCAATAGGATCATGGCTGATCTGAATCTAGACTCACGTCCAGTTCCCTGCCCTCTCCCCGTAACCCCTAATTCCCTTATCTGCTAGGAAAATGTCTATCTCCATTTTAAATGTATTTAATGTTGCAGCTTCCACAGCTCTCTGGGGTAGCAAATTCCATAGATTTACTACCCTCTGAGTGAAGAAGTTTCTCCACATCTCAGTTTTGAAAGGGCAGCCCCTTATTCGAAGATTATGCCCCCTAGTTCTAGTCTCAAACATCAGTGGAAACATTCTCACCGCATCCACACGATCAAGCCCCCTAACAATCTTATATGTTTCGATAAGATCGCCTCTCATTCTTCTGGACTCCAATGAGTAAAGTCCCAACCTACTCAACCTTTCCTTATACGGCAACCCCCTCATCTCTGGAATCAACCGAGTGAACCTTCTCTGAACCGCCTCGAGAGCAAGTATATCTTTTCTTAAATATGGAAACCAAAGCTGCATGCAGTATTCAAGATGTGGCCTCACCAATACCCTGTATAACTACTGCAAGACTTCCCTGTTTTTATATTCCATCCCCCTTGCAATAAATGCCAAGATTCCATTGGCCTTCCTGATCACCTGCTGAACCTGCATACTAACTTTTTGTGTTTCATGCACCAGGACCCCCAGATCCATTTGTACTGTAGCATTTTGCAGTTTCTCTCCATTTAGATAATAACTTGCTCTTTGATTTTTTCTGCCAAAGTGCATAACCTCACACTTTCTAAAATTATATTGCATCTGCCAAATCTCTGCCCACTCACTTAGCCTGTCTATGTCCTTCTGCAGGTTTTTTATGTCCTCCTCACTCACTGCTTTCCCTCCCATCTTTGTATCGTCGGCAAACTTGGGTATGTTGCACTCGGTCCCTTCCTCCAAATAGTTAATATAGATTGCAAAGAGTTAGGGTCCCAGCACTGATCCCTGCGGAACACCACTAGTTACTGATTGCCAGCCCGAGAACGAGCCATTTATCCCAACTCTTTGTTTTCTGTTAGATAGCCAATCTTCCACCCATGCCAGTATATTACGCCCAATCCCGTGATTTTTTATCTTGATCAGTAATCTTTTGTGTGGAACCTTGTCAAATGCCTTTTGGAAGTCCAAATACACTACATCCACTGGTTTCCCTTTAACCATCCTGTATGTTGCATCCTCAAAGAATTCGAGCAAATTTGTCAAACATGACTTCCCCTTCGTAAAACCATGCTGACTGTCCTATTAAATTATGTTTATCCAAATGCTCTGTTACTGTTTCCTTAATAATGGACTCCAACATTTTGCCAACCATAGATGTTAGACTAACTGGACTATAGTTTCCAGCTTTTTGTCTACTTCCCTTCTTAAATAAGGGTATTATATTAGCAGTTTTCCAGTCTGCCAGAACCTTTCCTAAGTCCAGGGAATTCTGGAAAATGATCACCAATGCATCCACAATCCAAACCGCCACTTCTCTCAAGACCCTAGGATGTAGGCCATCAGGTCCGGGTGATTTACCCGCCTTACGTTCCATTATTTTACTGAGTAACATCTCCTTAGTGATTTTAATCGTGTTTAGCTCCTCCCCCCCCATTGCCCCCTGTTTGTCCAGTGTTGGTATATTTTTAGTGTCCTCTACTGTAAAGACTGATACAAAATATTTGTTCAGCGTCTTTGCCATCTCCATGTTCCCCACCACTAGTTTCCCAGTCCCATCCTCTAAGGGACCAACGTTCACTTTAGCCACCCTTTTTCTTTTTATATAGCTGTAGAAACTCTTGCTATCTGTTTTTATATATTTTGCTAGTTTACTTTCATAATCTATCTTCCCTTTCTTAATTAATCTTTTAGTTATTGTTTGCTGGCTTTTAAATGCTTCCCAATCTTCTATCCTCCCACTAGATTTGGCTGCTTTATATGCCCTTGTTTTCAGTCGAATACTATCCTTTATTACTTTACTAAGCCACGGATGGATGTCTTTACTTTTACTCGCCTTTTTCCTCAGTGGAATATATTTATCTTGAAAGATGTGAAATATCTCCTTGAATATAGACGACTGCTCTTGTACCGTCTTACACTTTAATCTGTTTTCCCAGTCCACTTCAGTCAATTCTACTCTCATACCTTCATAGTCTCCTTTATTTAAGCAGTCCAGCAATGGAGTGTCAGCCTAGATTTTTTTATGCTGAAGTGTCTGTAGTGGTAATTAACCCATAACCTTCAGGGGTGAGTGCTACCAGCTGAACCACAGCTCGACACAAGTTGATCAGTAAAGTGGGCCTTAAACTCCGCCCATTTCATCACCAAGATTTGACAAGTTGTAGATTGACCGGGTTTAATTTGTTTTCTAATTCATCTTTGACCCAGTTTGATTAAAAATTAAATGTGAAATACCTTCTTAAGACATTCCTCAAACAGAAGTTTGCTAAGTATTTTCCAAATTTAACAAACCATTAAGATCCAGCAAGTGAATTGGAGCCTGAAGACTACCCCAAGCCTGCGGCCCAGTGTCACCATCACAGCTCCCGTGAGCAAGGGCACCTCCATCACCTAATTCGCAAGGTAAAAATTCGACTTACATCCAGTTCATCTCTACAAGGCCAGAATAAGATGTGGGGCAATCCATTAGATCTGGACTGAGATTAATCTCCATGCTCACATCACAACTTAAGTGAAAACACTTACTGTCTTCATTGGGTGCAAGGCACTTTGGGACGTCCTGAGCTCATGAAAGGCGCTACACGACTGAACGTTACTCAAGATTCTTAACACCATTAGAAAATAGATCGTTCTAATAGTCAGGAGACATTAAACATCCAGGACACCGAGTGAACCTTCTCCAGACTCGGCCGCTAAACCATGGATCTCCCAAACATCTGGATTTCTGAGACCGAGTGAGTAGAAAGAAAACGCACCTTACCAGAATCGCAGAGTTCTTCCCGCTCAATCATAGGGCTCACCATAGCTTTTGGAACTCCACATCTCCAAGCTTTACAAGGTAAATTGATTCTGGCACCACTCTCCATGTCTGCTAGATTAACACCGAATGACAGATTTATCCTGCATCAGAAGGAGACAATCAGCTCAGTTAGGAATGATCATGAACATATCTTGAAGACACGGCAATGTGTCAGCAAATAGAGGGAAGAAGAGAGTGTGAAGAAGGCTCAGTGAAGCAAGCTCAGAAATGATGGCGGAGCAGGCTCGAGGTGCCAAGTGGCCTATTCCTGCTCCTATTCATTATGTTCTTATGATTGCAGCGCTGCACTCCTGCCGAGTAGCTTACAAAAGAGGCTTGGCCTAAATCAGAAGGAAACAATCAGTCGAGAGCAAGAGTCCACTCCAAGACCTGGAAAACCAAACACACCGGTTAACCTGCGGCCTATAAATAATTAAATAAAGATTACAACAACTATCTCAAACAGCATCAGCACAGAAACTGCTCCAGGTTCAACCTGCAACTTTTTGGTTCCCAACTAAAGCCAGAAGGAAAACAAACTGAGGGCAGGGAGAGAGAAACAATCTCCCGCTCACTAAAACGTCCTCTTCTGTAACCCCAGAAACTACTGCCAGAGATAATCAGATGGACCGCAAATACCAACAGGTCAAACCTCGCCTCTGTGTTTCCGTCATTTCAGCCCACAGCTCTGCTTTATACGGGACTCTAACCGTCCGTTGACCAATCAAATCTCAGTTTTAATCAAATCCTTGTGACCAGTGACGTCAGCAGCTTTCTCACCAATGGGTGTCCCTCTTTTAATGGACCAGGTAAATTAACCAAATAAACTGTAAATAAACCTCTAAAACTTTAAATAATCCGTAGCAAAGCCAATGGGTGTCGGTGCTGATTGAGAGACAGCATCTTGTCAGGTCGGATGGGATTGAATGGAAAAGGCGCTGCGAATCGAAAACGATCCTCATTCATTGGGTCTTTTTGATGGAGCAATAAGGTTGAGACTGTGTTGCCCCACAGTTATCAAACAACAATCATCGCAACAAGTGCCCGCTTTAGGGCAACACTTATATTTTGCTTAATTTGTTTATGAGTTGTGGGCTTCGCTGACAAGGCCAGCATTTATTGCCCATCCCTAGTTGCCCTTGAGAAGGTGATGGTGAGCCGCTGCTGGAACCGCTGCAGTCTGTGTGGTGAAGGGAGGGAGTTCCAGAATTTTAACCCAGCGCTGATGAAGGATGGGTGATATAATTCTCTGCCTGTTTAAAGGGAGAGTGTCTCTGTTTCTGCTTAAAGGGGCAGTGTCTCTGTATCTGTTTAAAGGGGCAATTTATCGGTGTCTGTTTAAAGGGACAGTGTCTCTGTGTCTCCTTAAAGGGACAGCATCTCTTTAAAGTGGCAGTGCCTCTGTGTCTGTTTAAAGGGAGATTGTCTCTGTGTATCTTTAAAGTGATAGTGTCTCTGTGTCTCTTTAAAGGGAAAATGTCATAGAGCCATAGAGACATAATGGCAGAGAAAGAGGCCCTTCAGCCCATCGTGTGTGTGCCGGCTCTCTGTAAAGCAGTCCATTCAGTCCTATTCCCCCACTCTACCCCAGTAGCACTGCAAGTTAATTTCCCTCAAATGCCTATCCAGTCCCCCCTTGAAAACATTGAGTGTCCCCGCTTCCATCACTTCCTTTGACAGCAAGTTCCAGGATCTCACCTCTCACTGCTTAAAAAAGGTTTTCCCTCACATCCCAACTGTATGTCTTGCCCAAAACCTTAAATCTGTGTCCGCGCAGTCTTTGTACCATCAACTAGTGGGAACAGCCTATCCAAACCCATCATAATCTTGTACACATCTATCAAATCACCCCTCAACCTCCTTTGCTCTAATGAAAACAAATCCTGCTTTTCCAACCTGTCCTTGTAGCTAACATCCCCCATCCCTGGAACCATTCTGGGAACTCTCCTCTGCACCCTCTCAAGGGCATTCATATCCTTCCGAAAATGTGGTGTCCAGAACTGGACACAATACTCCATTAGTGGCCTAACCAGTGCTTTATAAAGATTCAGCATAACTTTTCTACTTTTGTACTCATTACCTCTATTTATGAAACCCAAGATCCAATATGCTTTGTTAACCAATCTCTCAATATGTCCTACCACCTTCAGGGACATATGCACATTAACTCCCATGTCCCTCTGTCCCTGCACACACTTTAAAACTGTGCCATTAAGTGTATATTGCCTCTTCCTGTTCTTTCTGCCAAAATGCATCACCTCAGACTTCTCTGTATTAAATTCGATATGCCACTTGTCTGTCTATTCTGCTAGCCTTTCTATGCCTTGATGCAGTCGATTGCTATCATTCTCACTGTTTGCCACACCCCCAAGTTTGGTGTCATCAGCAAATTTAGAAATTCTACTCTGTATTCCAATATCCAGATCAGTTATATATATCAAAAAAGCAGTGGCACCAGTTCTGTCCCTTGGGGAACACCACTGTCCACCATCCTCTAGTCAGAAAGACTGCCATTTACCACAACTAGCTGTTTTCTGTCCTTAAGCCAATTCCTTATGCAAGCTGCCCTACCTTATCTATGAGCCTCAATTTTGTCAACCAGCCTTCGATTTGGTACTTTGTCAAACGCCTTTCGAAAATCCACGTAGACAACATCCATTGCATTCCCGTCAATGATCCTCCCTGTTACTTCTTCAAAAACTTCAACTAGAGTAGTCAAACACGATCTTCCTTTTACAAACCTGTGTTGGCTCTCCTTAAATAGCTTAAACATCTCCAAATGTCCGTTAATTTTTTCCTTGATTATTGTTTCAAACCTTTACCCACTACTGATGTTAAACTGACTGGCCTGCAGTTAGTAGGATTGTCCTTACACCCTTTCTTGAACAATGGTGTCACATTTGCTACTTGACAATCCTCAGGCATCTCCAATACATCCAGGGAAGATTGTAAAATTATAGCAAGCACTTCCGTTATTTCCTCCACCAATTCCCTTTGTATTCTGAGATGCAACCCATCTGGATGAGGTGACTTATCCACTCTAAGCATAGCCAGCCTTTCTAGTATATCCTGTCTGTCAATTTTCACAATTATGGGGCACAGAAACAGGCCATTCGACCCAACAAGTCCATTTCATTGTTTGTGCTCCACTAGAGCCTCCTCCCGTCCTTCCTCATCTAAATCTATCTGCATAACCCTCTGTTCCCCTCTCACTCATATGTCTGTCTTCTTCACTATCTGAGGAGTTGTGAATGGAGCCGAGTACTTTAAGCATTAGCGAACAGGCCCATTCCTGACGTTTTCATTGAGGGAACATAGGATCTGGAGTAGGCTATTTAGGCCCACGAGCCTGTTCCTCCATTCAATGAGATCAGGGCTGACCTGTGACGTAACGCTATAGACCTCCCTTTACCCGATATCCCTTAATAGCTTTGGTTAACAAAAATATATCAATCTCAGTGTAAAATTAACAAATAACCTAGTAAAAGCTGCTGTTTGTGGAAAGGAGTTCCTAATTCCTACAACCTTTGCGTGTAGAAATGTTTCCTAAATTCCCTCTTGAACGGCTTGGCTTTAATTTTTAGGCTATAAACTTTTTCTATTACCTAGAACCTTAGCAAATTAAATTAAAATTTAATTGGCCGGGGTGATAATGCACTCAACTGGTCCAGGCAGCGGGCAGTCGAGGGGGCCCGACTGCCTGCCTCCCTCTTCCATGGCCATATTCGCGCCCGGAGGGCCTTGGAGATGGAGGACGCGGTGTCCGCCGGCATGCTTGAGTTCTTCTGTGACTGGTGGGAGCCACGGAGACTGGAGTGCATCATCACCCCGGCCAATGAAATTTTCATTTAAGAACATAAGAACATAAGAAATAGGAGCAGGAGTAGGCCAATCGGCCCCTCGAGCCTGCTCCGCCATTCAATAAGATCATGGCTGATCTGATCCTAACCGCCAATTCACTATCACAGAACCATCTCCTGCATCTAACAGAATTAGTCACACGAAATAGGAGCAGGATCAGGCTACACGGCCCCTGGGCCCGCTCCGCTAACCACAGGGCCATGACCGATCCGAACCTAGACTCATGTCCAAATTCCTGCCTGCTCCCCATAACCCTTAATTCCCTTTACTTCTAGGAAACTGTCTATTTCTGTTTTAAATTTATGTAATGATGTAGCTTCTACAGTTTTTTGGGGCAGCATATTCCATGGACCTACCACCCTCTGATTGAAGTAGTTCCTCCTCATCTCAGTTTTGAAAGAGCAGCCCCTTATTCTAAGACTATGCCCCCTAGTTCTACTTTCACCCATCTTCGGGAACATCTTCCCTGCATCCACCCGATCCAACCCCTTCACAATCTTATATGTTTCAATAAGATCGCCTCTCATTCTTCTGAACTCCAACGAGTAGAGACCCAATCTACTCAACCACTCCTCATATGTCCATCCCCTCATCCCCGGGATTAACCGAGTGAACCTTCTTTGTACTGACTCGAGAGCAAGTATGTCCTTTCTTAAGTATGGACACCAAAACTGTAAGCAGTATTCCAGGAGCGGTCTCACCAATACCTTGTACAAGTGAAGCAATACCTCCCTATTTTTATATTCTATCCCCCTAGCAATGAAAGCCAACATTCCATTGGCCTTCTTAATCACTTGCTGCACCTGCATACTAACCTGTTGAGTTTCGTGCACCAGGACCCCCAGATCCCTTTGTACTTCAGTACTTTCCAGTTTCTTGCCATTAAGATAATAACTTGCTCTACGATTTTTCCTGCCAAAGTGCATAACCTCACACTTTCCAGTATTATATTCCATCTGCCAAATCTCTGCCCACTTACTTAACCTGTCTATGTCCCCTTGCAGGTTTATTATGTCCTCCTCACTCACTACTTTCCCCCCCCATCTTAGTATCATCTGCAAACGTTGATATGTTACACTCGGTCCCCTCCTCCAAATCGTTAATATAGATTGTAAAGAGTTGGGGACCCAGCACTGACCACTGCGGAACACCACTAGTTACTGATTGCCAGTCTGAGAATGAACCATTTATCCCAACTCTCTGCCTTCTGTTAGATAGCCAATCCTCTATCCATGCCAGAATATTACCCCCAATCCCGTGATTTTTTATCTTAAGCAATAATCTTTTGTGTGGCACCTTGTCAAATGCCTTTTGGATGTCTAAATACACTACATCCACTGGTTCCCCTTTATCCACCCTATATGTTACCTCCTCAAAGAACTCCAGCAAATTTGTCAAACATGACTTCCCCTTCATAAAACCATGCTGACTTTGTCCTATTAAATTATGATTATCCAAATGTCCTGTTACTGTCTCCTTAATAATGGACTCCAAAATTTTACCTACCACAGATGTTAGGCTAACCGGTCTATAGTCTCCAGCCTTCTGTCTACTGCCCTTTTTAAATAAGGGTGTTACATTAGCAGTTTTCCAGTCTGCTGGGACCATTGCCGAGTCCAGGGAGTTTTGGAAATTTATTACCAATGCATCCACAATCCCTACCGCCACTTCCCTCAAGACCCTAGGATGTAAGCCATCAGGTCCAGGTGATTTATCCGCCTTGAGTCCCATTATTTTACCGAGTACCACTTCCTTCGTGATTTTGATCGTGTTTAGCTCCTCCCCCCTTTTAGCCCCCTGTTTGTCCAGTGTTGGGATATTCTTAGTGTCTTCTACTGTAAAGACTGATGTAAAATATTCATTCAGTGTTTTTGCCATCTCCATATTTCCCACCATTAATTTCCCGGTCTCATCCTCTAAGGGACCAACATTTACTTTAGCCACCCTTTTTCTTTTTATATAACTATAAAAACTCTTACTATCTGTTTTTATATTTTTTGCTAATTTACTTTTATAATCTATATTCCCTTTCTTAATCAATCTTTTTGTTATTTTTTGCTGTCTTTTAAAGTTTTCCCAATCCTCTATCCTCCCACTAGATTTGGCTACCTTATATGCCCTTGTTTTTAGTCGAATACTATCCTTAATTTCTTTACTTAGCCACGGATGGCTGTTTTCTTTTACACCCTTTTCTTCTCAGTGGAATATATACTTTTTGGAAGTTGTAAAATAACTCCTTAAATGTACACCACTGATCATGTATCGTCTTACCCTTTAATCTATTTTCCCAGTCCACTCTACTCAATTCCGCTCTCATACCTTCATAGTCTCCTTTACCCAAGCTTAGCACGCTTGTTTGAGATCCAACCTTCTCAACCTCTAATTCAATATGGAATTCAACCATGTTATGGTCACTCATTCCAAGGCGATCCTTTACTAGGACATTTTTAATTAATCCTGTTTCGTTACACAGGACCAGATCTAAGGTTGCCTGCCCCCTGGTCGGTTCAGTTACATACTGCTCAAGAAACCCATCCCTAATACACTCAATGAACTCATCCTCAAGGCAGCCCTGCCCAATTTGATTTGTCCAATTAATATGATAGTTAAAATCCCTCATAATTATAGATGTTCCCTTATTACAAGCCTCAACTATTTCCTGATTGATACACCGTCCAACAGAGTTGCCACAGTTCGGAGGCCTATAGACTACGCCCACTAGTGTTTTTTTCTCCTTATTATTCCTTACCTCCACCCAAACTGTTTCATTGTCCTGATCTTTTGACCAAATAACATTTCTCTGTATTACAGTGATTCCTTCCTTTATTAACATAGCCACCCCACCTCCCCTTCCTTCCTGCCTGTCCTTCCTGATCGTTAAATAACCTGGTATGTTTAATTCCCAGGCATTGTCACCCTGCAGCCATGTTTCTGTAATGGCCACAAGATCATCCCCATATGTAGTTATTTGTACAATTAACTCATCTACTTTGTTACGAATGCTACGTGCATTCAGATAGAGAACTTTCAAAGATGTTTTGTGACACTTAGTTCCTGCTTTTGCCCTTTTATTACTTTACCTTTTACTCCATACCTTCTGCTGCTTCCTGACATGCTCTGGTTTTTAATTTCCCCACTGCTACCTTAATTTGTTAAGGTTCTTTTAAAGTTTTATTATTTACAGTCTATTTATTTCAGTGTACCCATCTGAAGAGTACACACACCTCAGACACATCTCACTGCTCCTCAACCAAGTGAGGCAGCTCACCCACACACACACACAAACATGCCTGCCAATACACACCTCCACAATCGCCCCTCTTTTTCTGTTCCAGGAAAAAAAAGCACATGGCAAACAGCAGCAGGAGCCGACCGGGAGAGGGGAAGCACAACTCCATGAGATCACTCCCCTTGAGGAGGCAGTGCTGGCCGTGATGGGGAGGGCCGTGGCAGGCGGTGGGGCCTGAGGCAGAGCGGAGGGCATCTCGCAGAGAGGCATGTGGCCACTGCGGCTTCCTTGCAGATGCTGGCCTATTCCTTGTCTCTAATCACTCAAAAGATATCCTCGCTATTGCTGCACCCTAATCCTTTCCCGCTTTATATTGTAGATTCCGAGGTGCAAGTGGCACCTCGCCCTGTGGAGTAGGTTCAGCAAGAGCATCAGCCGCTTCACTCCATGGAGGAAGAGGAGGAGAGCAAGTACGAATGTACTGCGTCACTGGCTACTACTGTTGCAGGCACCCGCTCAGAGGCCGGCACCACAAGCAGCATAAAGGCTGGCTTAGAAGAGGAATCCTCACCGAGGGATGCACCGCGCAATAGCGGGCAACAGCAACGCTGGGTTGAAGCAACACAGATGCCACCTTTCCAGGGGGCAAGGTCTCGCACTGTTTCTGCTGGAGAGGATTTTGATGGCTGATGGGTGCAGCAAACCAAATGCTTGTTGCAATGGAGAGCCTGCCTGACAGCCTACTGGTCATGGCGAGAGGGATGGTGGTGTCTGCCTCCACCTTGGTCCGGGGCTGGACCCAGAGCCTGGGACCCATCCTCCCCAGCGTGGAGCGGTTGGTGACTGATGTTGCAGATTGAACTGCAGTCATTGCAGCTCCCATGGAGCGGCAAACTGCTGCAATGTAAGCTCAGCCAGCTGCCCTGGTGGCTCTGTGCTCCTCTGCAGAAAGGGGCTTGCAGAGTGTTTCCAATGCAGATCTGTCCTCTACCAGATCATTGGGCGGGCTGAACAGAGGCCCCCAGGTAGTGGTGTGGGAATCGTGGAGCACGAACCTATGGGCCTCTCTCCCGATACCAGCATTCCTGCTCCCTCCCCACCACTCCAACATTGCTCTTCCCATTGCCTGTCAGCCAGGTGGCCCAGACTGCTGAAGCCCATGCTGGGATAATGCAATCTAAGGCGGGGCCATCACGGCGCTCAGTCTCTCGAGGGCGTCCCAGGAGGACATCTGAACCTCCCTCTCCAGATTCTGAGCAGCCTCCACCCCGCCTGCTGCTGACAGTGGGGTTGCACTTTGTAGAAGCATCAGATTACCCAACAGCACTAATAGATAGCCACTGAGGGTAAACCCAAGGGTGAACTGGTTAATGTTTTTAGGTGATGTTGTTTCTGTCATATTTACATATTTTGTTTCTGATGTGTATATAACATTGATTATGGTAATTGTTTAGTGGTGGAATCGGTGGCATCGTATTGTGATCTTCAGGGGGAAGGGGTGACCGGATTGAGTGCAGATGATGGACTCTCTGGTGGAAGGTACCTCGTATGGCCACAGTGCTCTGGGGTCTGTGGAGCTCGTCCCTCTAAAGCTCTGTTCAATTAGATTGCGACGAGCATCTCTCTCAGGTGCGGCTCGTCTAGCTGGAATTCTCCGGTGCTTCCCCCGTTCCTCCTCCACCTCCTATTGTGACTCCTGAGATTGACCCTCTGGCACATAAGCTGATGGTAACACCTGGCCTCATGATCGCCAGACTTTCAAACAGGCGCCCATTTAGTACAGCACCCAATTAGCGCCTGTTTTCACCCTTTGGCCAAAATAACCCGGGTGTGGTCTAACCATGGATTTGTACAGCTGTAGCATAACTTCTACTCTCTTGCACTCCAGTTCTCTAGATATAAAGTGCAGCATTCCATTAGCCTCTTTAATGATTTTCTGTTCCTCTCCATGACAGTTTAAGGTCTATGTACATGGAATCCCCTAAGTCTCTTTGGACCTCCACTGCTTCTAGCTTTTCACTGTTTACAATGTATTCTGATCTATCCTTTTTAGGTCCTAGTGGATGACCTCACACGTTTGAAATCCATTTGCCTCACTTTTGCCATTCAGTTAATCTATTAAGATCTCTTTGTAATTTTATGCTTCCATCTACACTGCTTGCATACCACCTATCTTTGTGTCATCGGAAAACGTGGATATGTAGCTCTCTATCCCATCATCTAAGTTATTAATAAATGCAGCGAATAGCTGAGGCCCCAACACAGATCCCTGTGGGACACCACTAGTCACATCCTGCCAATTAGAGTACCTGCCCATTATCCCCAATCTGTCAACTAGCGCTCAGCTAATATCCTAAACAGGTCAATAATTTGCCTCTGAATCCATGAGCTACACTTTTAGCTAACAGTCTCTTCTGAGGTGCTTTGTCGATTGCCTTCTGGAAGTCCCTATAAATAACATCCATAGACATTCCCCTGTCCACTACTCTAATCACCGCTTCAAAAATTGAAAAAGATTCGTCAGGCTTGACCTACCCTTTACAAAACCTTTATAAATCCATGCTGGCTCTCTCTGGTCAGCTGAGAATTTAAGAATTTCAGTCACTCTATCCTTAATGATAGGCTCTAGTAGTTCCTCGACAACAGATGTTAAGCTAACTGCTCCATAATTTCCTGGTTTCGCCCTCATCTTTCTTAAATAGCAGAATGACATGTTCAATTTTCCAATCTAAAGGAACGTGCCCGAATCAAGAGTACTTTGTAAGATTATAGTTAGTGCATCTGCAATGTGCTCACCTACTTCCTTTAAAATGCTGGGATGGAAACCATCTGGCCCTGGGGATTTGTTAATCTTTCATGCCTTTATTTTCTTCATTAATGTTATTTTGGTGAGTCCTTTCCCTGTTTCAATATTAGTTTCCTTGGGAATTTCGGCATGCTATCCTCTTCCTCTACAGTAAATACTGACGTAAAATAATTATTCAATATGTCCACCATTTCCTTATTTTCATTTGCAATATCACGTTGTAGCCCACATTGCTCCTGACCACGCTTTTGTTCCTAACTTAATTTTAAAGAAACATTGTGCTGATTTTGATATCCCTTGCAAGTTTCTTTTCATATTCCCAATCTCTTACTATCTGTTTCGTTACCTTTTGTTCTTACCTCTCCCAGTCATCAGGATCCATGCTACTTTTTGCATGCTTATCGCTTAATTTTATGTAGTCCCTTGACTATTTTGTCATCCATGGCGGCTTACATTTTTTTGGCAAGTAGAGGTCTTGCCCTTTGTAGTGTAAATTGGTTCTGCATCACGATGAATTACTTTTTGTACTCTCACAAACTATTGTCGTTTGATCCATGAAAAAGTTTGCCCAGAACACTGGAGAGTCTCTGTCTCATCCCTGTCTTGCCTCAATCTAGAATCTTAGAAATTCATTCAAGTAGCTGGTTGGGCCTAGGATACTGCACTGAGGAACTCCTGCAGTAATGTTCTGGGGCTGAGATGATTGGCTTTCAACAACCATCTTCCTTGCCACGATGTTTGACTTCAACCACTGGTGACTTTACCCCTAATCTCCATTGGCTTCAGTTTTACTCCAGCTTAGTAAGTTGTACAAGGATCTGGCCTCGGTGGATTGGATATGCGCAATGAGAGGCCTTCAAAGAGGAGATGGCTTGGATACAGAATAGGCACATTCCCACGAGGGGGAAAGGCAGGCCATCCCAAGCTAGAGCTCGCTGGCTGCCTGAAGAAATAGAGTAAAATGAAGCCGAAAAAGCAGACTTCTGTCAGGTTCCTCATACAGTAAACATCAAGCAGAATAGGGAGATGGTAGAGAATAAATGAATAAGGAAATATGACAGGCAAAGGGACTGTATGGGGAACGTTTAGCGGGTAACAATGTATTTAATTAATATATAAAGAGGAAAAGGAAAGTCATGGCAAGTGTGGGGTCGATTAAGGGCCAAAAAGAAAACCTTCTTGTGGAGGCAGAGGGTATGGCTGAGGTACTCAGTGAATGCTTTGTATCTGTCTTCAATAAAGTGGAGGATGCTGCCAATCTCACAATAATGGAGGAGGTAGTAGAGAAATTGGATGGGATATAAATAGATGAAGAGGAGCTACTAAAACAGTTGGCTGTAAACAAAGTAGAAAAGTCAGCCGGTCCGGGTGAGGATGTCAGAGCAGGAGTAGGTCATTTGGCCCCTCGAGCCTGCTCTGCCATTTAATGAGATCATAGCTGATCTGATCTTGGGCTCAGCTCCATTTCCCTGCCAGCTCCCCATAAACCTTCACTCCCTTATTGTTCAAAAATCTGTGTATCTCCACCTTATATATTTCCAATGATAAATTTTACTGGTGTCAGTGTAGGAAAGACTGATATTAAGAGGTCCCTAGTAGCTGAGAACCATATAAATATACATATAAATTCAAATGTAGCAATTGACCAACTAATCTTACCCAGAATTACTCCTGGGTATGAGCCATAGCAACTTGTAACTAAAATGCTAAGGCTTGTTCAAAATGTAACCTCAAATACAGTCAGAAACAGTCTTGACTAGTTCTGATAACAGAGAGTTATGCAACTTACACAGCTTACGAGGCCTTTTACTGCTCGTACCAGGGGAGCAAGAATGAGAGAGTTAAGGTAAATTCAGTGGGATGAAGAACTATAAACAAGGTAACGATGAACAGGGTAAAGTTGTTGGAATAATACTGGAAAGGAGGGGCCAAGATGCTACCCATAGTCTGAGTGACAATGGTATTTTGACCATTAGAACCAAGTAAAAAAAGGTGATATTTTTAAAGACCATATATGGACACTGGACAAACGAACTTTGGATAAGAAAAGGATTAAAACCTCGAAATTCAAAGAACAACTTTACACAGACCTACTGCAAGAACAAAGGAACAGACTCAACACAACGTCACCTGTGTCCGAGAAGTTCCAGAGACCAAGGGCAGCGAGCTACTCCTTAACCTATCACCTGTTGTTTAGTATATTACGCTGTAAGCTTAATAAATCTGGATCTATTGCCCAAGCACTAATGGTTGCTATCCATTTTGGGTGTCTCGTCCAAGAACTCTGAGAGATCATTAAGATCTTACACCAGATAATTAAAAAAACTGAATTGAAATACTCAAAGTGCTGCGGTGGTATTTAAACTCAACACTTTAAACTCAAGCTATACTTGTCCAGTAACATATCCACTGCACTCCATTAACCCAACAATATATTGTTGTTAATTATGAATTTATTTAACTATGATACTTATTCTCTTGATGACATTGACTGCATCATTGTAAGTATGGTTAAATGAAATGTTAAAGGAGAAAACAGAAGAACATCTAGAAACTAATAATATAATAAGGAATTGTCAGCATGGATTTCAAAAAGGAAATTCTTGCTTGATCAACCTCATTGAATTTTTTAATACATAAAAGAGAGTGTAGACAAGGATAATGTAGCACATATAATTTATCTAGATTTTCAAAAGGCCTTCGACAAGTTATCACATAATAGACTGATGAATAATGTGAGGGAATGCAGAGCCAGGGAATACATAGCAGAATGGATAACTAGCTGGCTTCAAGACAGAGAGTAGAGAGTAGTGGCAAAGGGTAGCTATTCAGTGTGGCAGAAGGTGGGATGTGAGGTCCCACAAGAATCAGTGCTGGGACCAATGCTGTTCACAATTCATGATCAATGATTTAGATTTTGGAATCAACAAAAGGGAGGTCACATATTACTTGGAAAATACGAATCAAAGTGGGGGAGAGGAACAAAGAGATCTGGGAGTATAAATACACAAATCACTGAAAGTAGCAACACAGGTTAACAGGGCCATAACAAGCAAACCAAGTACTAGGGTTTATTTCTAGAGGGATAGAATGAAAAGTAGTGAAGTTATGCTAAACTTATATCGAAACTTGATTGGACCACAATTGGAGTATTGCATACAATTTTGGTCGGCATATTATAAAACGGATATCAAGGCACTGGAGAGACTGCATAAAAGAATTACAAGGATGATAGCAGAAATGCGAGGGGATACCTATCAGAAAAGGATGAACAGGCTGGATCTCTTGCCTCTTGAGAAGAGCAGGCTGAGGGTTGAGAGCTCTTTAAAATTATGAAAGGTTTAGATAGAGTAGATACAGAGAGAGTGTATCCACTTTTGAGGAAGAGCAAAACTAGAGGCCATCAATAAAGGAAAGTCAGCAAGAAATCCAATAGGGAATTCAGAAAACAACCTATATTCCCAAAGAGTGGTGAGAATGTGCAACTCGCTACCACAGAGTGCAGCGAATAGTGTGGATGCATTTAAGGGGAGGCTAGACAAACATATGAGGGAGAAGGGAATAGAGGGTTATGCTGATAGAGTTAGATGGGGAAAGACAGGAGGAGGCTCGAGTGGAGCATAAACAGCAGCATGGACTGGCTGGGCCGAATGGCCTGTTACTGTGCCAGATATCCTGTGTAATCCTATGTTCTCCTATGTAAGATGGGTGCACACGGGAAACGGAGGCTGCATGACCCTCCAGAGAGGCTGATTGACTCGCAGGGCAATGCCAGTTTGGCTTTTCCGTGTTTCAATGGACCTTATTTTCTGATCACTACAGGTGGTTACGAGCTGTGTACACACCCACAGGGACTTCGCAAGTTCTTCTTTCAGGCATGCGAAGTGCATGCACTGAAAACCGGCTGTACCGATCCATCAAGAATCCTCTTGACAGATCGGACGCCTGCCCTGGAGAAGGGAAACTACGGATGAAGAGTTCTGCTTTCTGCACAACCTCTGCCCACTGAAAACCCTTAAAAATCTTACGCCTGGTAAATGGCCTTCTTTTACCAGCATAAGAGTTTAAAAAAGTTTTAAAAATTTAAAAAAATTTCACTCATTTATAATTTAAAAATACGTTAAAAAATGTAAGTTTAATATTCGCCCCTTAAAAAACTTTAATTTCTTTTCAAAAAATTACATTTTTGTTTAAAATATTTAATTTAATATAATTTTAAGTAATTTTAAAAATGTGATTTAAAAAATATATATTTAATGTTTTGACGTGTTTTTTCAGTGATCTCATTCATACTTTTGACAGGTCTAAGCTGTCAAAAGTATGAAGGGGAATCCCTTCTCCCATTGGCTCCCCATGGCCCACGTGCTCCCAGAGATGCCTGGGAAATGCATGCGCCCCTGCATACCTGGGCCCTGCGCATTTCGTAGAGCAGAGGCCCAGGATCAGAAGCGGCTGGACCTCTGGAGCCCTCAGGTAAGGGCATGGATTTTTTCCAGATCAGAGGCCTCCACACGCAGGAAGGCTCTGATCGGAAAACACAGGCCGTTCCTTTTTGTAGCATCTTCTGTATCTTGTGTGTTAATAGGACGTTGTGTTAGGCACAGCACAGTGTTGGGGTCGATAGAAATCAACAGGCTGGGGCTTTTGTTTAAACAAAGACAAAACGTTTCTTACTTCAATCACTCTCCACGAGGTCTGAAGGGCTCAGCACCGTGCAGGGGCTATGACTTCATCACGCAAACGACGTGATGACGTCATCACGCTACCGACGCTCTTAAAGGGACCCTGCACTGATAACCCAACCCAGAACGTACATATCACAACATTGCTATACATAGTGAATTGTGTTTAGGTACATATAACAGCATTAGCTATACATTGTGTTATTGTCCCTATGTGGTCTCCACCACAGACGTCCCCCCAGAATTCACTAGCACTGGCAATGTCAATCATTGGGGGGGCCGAATCACATGGCCAGAAAGGCTCCTCAATTTCGGGGCGGGGACCGGGGGGTTTGTCGGAGGGACATCGGGCGCTCGGTGGTGGGCTGAGGGTGCAGACACCAGAGGTCGGCCCAGCCTCGGGGGCTGTGCCAACTCATCGGGTCGGTCCAGATCCAGGTGGGCTGGCTTAAGATGGTCCACGGAAATGCAGTCCGGCTTACCACCGACATCGACTATGGAGGTCTTGTCCCCGGTTTCCAGGACATGGAATGGTCCATCATAAGGAGGCTCAAGAGGTCCCCAGTGGGTGTCGTGGCGGACGAAAATGTACTCCGCCTCACGAAAGTCGAGTGGAATGTGGGACTGCGGGAGGCCGTGCTGCGACGTGGGCACCGGAGCGAAAACCTTGGCGTTGACCAAGAGGTCGGAACGCTGACGGGCTGCAGACAGAGGTTCCGCTGTGTTGGGGATGAAATCCCCGGGAACCCGCAGCGGCTGTCCGTAGACGAGCACGACGGGCGAGGACTGGAGGTCTTCCTTGGGAGCGCTCCTGAGTCCCAGCATGACCCACGGGAGTTTATCGATCCAGCTGTTGTCCCGGAAGCTGGCCCGGAGCGCGGCCTTCATAGAGCGATGAATCTGTTCGCACAGCCCATTAGCCTGTGGGTGGTATGCTGTGGTGCGTTGCAGTCTCAACCCGAGGCCTCGGGCGAGAAGGTTCCAGAGCTCTGAAGTGAACTGGGGCCCCCGGACGGAGGAAATGTCAGATGGGGTGCTGAACCGGGCGACCCAAGTGCTGATGAATGCCCGAGCCACATCGGCAACTGGCGTTGAAGACAGCAGGATGGCTTCCGGCCATCAGGTGGTTCTGTCGACCATTGTGAGGAGGTGGGTGAACCCGCGGGAGGGCAGCAGGGGCCCCACCAGGTCCACATTAACGTGGTCGAACCGCCTCTTGGGCACCACGAATGGTGCCAACGGGGCCTTAGTGTGGCAATGTACTTCTGAGCATTGGCATACCACGCAGGTTCCGGCCCAGTCGCTAATGTCTTCCCTGAGACCGTTCCAGACGTACTTAGCCACCAGCAACTTCTTTGCCGGCTTCCTGCCCAGGTGGGTAATATTATGGATGGCGTCGAAAACTTGCCATCTCCACCCTTCGAGCACGACGGGACGTGGCTGCCCAACGGAGATGTCGCACAGGAGTGTGGTGCCGGCAGCGCCGAATGCGATGTCCGCTAGTTCAAGGTACATGAACGCCATCCTGTAGGCCTGGATGTCCGGGTCAGAGGCCTGATCAGCCGCCATGTGGGTGTAATCAATGCCAAGGTGCACGGCACTGGCGACGGTTTGGGTGAGACAGTCGGTATTATGTCCGTGTGTAATTGAGACACGGACTGCAGGAGTTGGTTACAACAGGTCTTTACTGAGTGGAGACCAAACTGGAACTACAATGCAAAGTTACTTCACAGGCTTATATACAGGGGTGGTCACTACTGGTACTGCAGTATACAGGGCTGCAGAATATAGTTCCTTCTGCAAAGTACATACACGACAATTCCTCCCCTTTTAGCTAAACAGTACATAACATTCGATTAATAATTAAATAACATATTTACAATTACAGTTGCTATATACATTAGCTGAAGTTAAGCAATTATAAGTTCAGTCTTTGAGGAGGCTTCCTGATTCTGTCTGGATAACGCCTCTTTGGGGTATCAGGTTCTTCTGGCAAAGTTGATTCAGAATCAACGTCGTTCTTTGGTTCGTCGGCTTCCAATATTCCCGATTCTGAGGTAGATGCAATTGGTACTTCGGTTTCATCACCAGGTGTATTGGAACGTGGTGTGGAATTGATGTTTTCCAGTGACTCTAGAATCTGGTCAGCATGGCGTCTTACAATGCTCTCTCCCACGTCCATGGTATACATTAGAGTTCTTTGACGTGTGCAGATCGTTCCTGGCTGCCATTTCTCTGTGCGGTAGTCCCGGGCCAAAACTGGTTGACCGATCTTAAAACTCGTGGTCGGCCTTTCATTCATATTCTGAAACAGCCTGTTCTCCACATCTCTTCTGATGTTTGGCTAAACCAAATCCAACCAGCATCATAGTCTTCGATTGAAGAATATCATGGCTGGTGTTTGGTTGGTAACCGCATGTGTCGCAATGTAGGCAAACAAGAAGTTATCCACCTTGTGTTGTAGGGGTATGTCTTCATTACACATTGCCTTGATAGCCTTCTTGAATGTTTGAACGAACCTCTCAGCCAATCCATTGGTGGCTGAATGATATGGGGCGGATGTGTAATGCTTAACACCATTGTTATTTAATAACCTCCGGAACTCTTCAGTCACAAACTGTGGTCCAATGTCGGAGCAAATCTGTTCAGGCAGCCCGTTTCTGGCGAATATGGTTCGTAAGACTGTGATAGTTTTTTCTGTGGTGGTTGTGGACATTTTTATTACCTCTGGCCACTTTGAATGTGCATCCACCGCAATTAAAAACATCGAGTCCATAAATGGACCAGCAAAATCAATGTGCACCCTTTGCCATGGAGATGAGGGCCACTCCCATGGATGTAGAGGGGCTTGTGGTGGGGCGTTTTGGACCTTCTGGCATCCTGTACAGCTCTTGGTCATCTCTTCGATTTCTCTATCGATTCACGGCCACCACACAAACGCTCTGGTTAAGTTCTTCATTTTTCCCCCTCCCAGATGACCCTCATGAAGCTCATTGATCACTCTATCCTTCAATGTGGGTGGAATTACTATTCTGGATCCACACATTAAGGTTCCTCTGCACACTGACAGCTGTTCTCTTCTCGGCGAGAATGCTGGCAACAGTGGTTCGCCATGTGCTGGCCATCTCTTCACCGTTATATCATAGAGCCAGGAGCATGTTGGGTCATTTCGTGTTTCCTTTTCTATGTTTGCATTCGTCACAGGTAGACATTCGACTATGGTCAAGTGGAATATCTCCACAGGATCCACTGCAGGTGCTTCTTCCACCGTCGGCAACGGTAGGCGTGACAATCCATCAGCATTCCCATGCTATTTAGTTCCTTTGTACTCGATGTCATATTGGTGTGCCCCTAGGAAAAGGGACCACCTCTGTAGCCGTTGTGCTGTCATTATCGGGACGCCCTTCTGAGGGTTGAAAATGGAGACAAGAGGTTGATGATCTGTTAGTAGAGTAAATTTCTGACCGTGCAGGTAGTGATTGAACTTCTTCACCCCCCACACCAGGCTGAGGGCCTCTCTGTCAATCTGGGCGTAGTTACGCTCGGCTGAAGTTAACGAGCGTGACGCAAAAGCTATCGGCCTCTCTGAACCATCAAGGAATTTATGTGACAGTACCGCTCCAATGCCGTAGGGAGACGCATCACACGCCAGTCTTGTCGGTAGTGATGGGTTGTAGTGAGCCAATACTTCTCTTGAAGTGATTAGGTCTTTACTCTTCTGAAAGGCCCGCTTACATTCATCGCTCCATTTCCATGCTACTCCAGTTTGTAGTAGGGCGTTCAGTGGGTGCAGAATTGTGGACAAATTCGGCAAAAACTTAAGGTAGTAATTCACCAATCCGAGGAATGACCTCAGTTGTGACACATTTTCAGGCGCTGGAGCCTTAACTACCGCTTCAATTTTGTCAGGGGACTTATGTAACCCCTCTTCATCAATCACGTGGCCACAATACGATATCTGTTTCTTAAAAAACTCGCACTTGGGGCGATTGGCTCGTAGCCCATGTACTCTTAGTCTAGTGAGCACCTGCTTTAGGTTGGCAAGGTGTTCACTGTCATCTTCTCCTGTCACGAGGATGTCGTCCAAGTAACACTGAGTCCCCGAAATTCCTTGCAGGACTTGTTCCATCGCTCTTTGCCATTATGCCGGAGCTGATGCTACTCTGAATCCCAGTCGATTATACTGGTAAAGACCTTTGTGAGTGTTTATCGTGAGATACTTCCGAGAGGATTCTTTAACCTCCATCTGCAAATATGCTTGCGCTAGGTCAATTTTTGTCAAACGCTTCCGTCCAGATAGTGATGCGAAAATATCTTCTATCCTCGGGAGAGGATACTGTACTGTGTGAAGGACTGGGTTCACCGTCACCTTGAAGTCCCCACAGAGGCGAACATTCCTTGGCTCCTCAGACTTATTGTTTAACGTTTTCTTCATGACAGGAACGATGGGTGTCGCCCACTCGCTCCAGTCTACCTTAGATAACACGCCTGCATTCTCCAGATTCCCCAGCTCTGCCTCGATGGCTGGGCGAATTGAAAATGGTACCGGTCCTGCTTTGAAAATCTTGGGAATTGCATTCTCTTCTATTTTTATCGAGGCGGTTACACCTTTAAGAGCTCCCAGTTCTTGTTGAAATACCTCTTTGGCGTTAGCTAAGAGTTTTGACAATCGTCCAGGTGTGACGTCGTCATCCTTTTTACCAGCCACCATCACTGCCTGAATGGAGTGCCAGTCTAAACTTATCTTTCTGATCCATTCACGTCCCAATAACGGTGGTGCACCATCTTGCAGTATGTACAGACACAATTTCTGCATTTCCTTGCCGTTGTATTCGACAGGCACCCTTATTTTCCCTCTGGGGTATACTTTCTGCCCCGTATACGTCTTCAAAACAATGGATGTCTCTTTCAAGGGTATGTGTGAGAATAGCCACTCATAGTCTCGTCGATTCATGACAGTCAGGGTATATCCTGTATCCAATTCCATTTTGACTTGGGACCCTGCTATCGCGAGGGTGACCCAAATGGTTCGGTGATCCTCTTTTGTGATTACGTTGTGAAGTTTGAGACAGCTTAGTCTCTTGTTCCCGGATTCACTATCGCTCTTCTGGTCTTCGGAACTACTGTCCGTCATCTTTTGTACTTTCCTGTACTGTTCCTGAGTAGCCTTTTTGTTGTCGTTAGTCTTCTTCCCAGACCTGCAAACTCGTGCAATGTGTCCCATCTTTCCGCATTGCCTGCATATTTTGTCCTTGGACCAGCAGTCCTTCTGGTCATGGGTTGTTACATAGATACATAGAAGATAGGAGCAGGAGTAGGCCATTCGGCCCTTCGTGCCTGCTCCGCCATTCGATGAGATCATGGCTGATCCTTTAATTCAGTATCCCGTCCCCGCCTTCTCTCCGTAACCCTTAACCCCTTTTGCCCGTAGAAATATATCTAATTCCCTCTTAAATATATTTAATGAGCTGGCGTACACTGCCCTCTGTGGCAATGAGTTCCACAGTTTCACCACTCTCTGAGTGAAGAAATTCCCCCTCATCTCTGTCCTAAATGGTTTAGCCCTTATCCTTAAATTATGTCCTCTAGTTCTGTTCTCACCCGCCAAGGGAAACATTCCTTCTGCATCCAGTCTGTCTAGACCTGTCAGAATTTTATACACTTCTATGAGGTCCCCTCTCAATCTTCTAAACTCCAGTGTGTACATCCCTAAACTACATAGTCTCTCCTCATAGGTCATTCCCGCCATTCCTGGTATCAGCCTGGTGAATCGCCGCTGCACCCCCTCCATGGCAAGAACATCCTTCCTCAGATGAGGCGACCAAAACTGTACACAGTACTCGAGGTGTGGTCTCACCAGTGCCCTGTACAGCTGCAGCAAGGTATCCCTGTTCCTGTATTCTAACCCTTTTGCTATGAAGGCCAGCATACCGTTTGCCTTCTTGACCGCCTGTTGCACCTGCATGCTCGCCTTCAGTGACTGGTGTACAAGAACACCCAGGTCTCTCTGTACTTCCCCCTCTCCCAATCTATTGCCATTTAAATAATAATTTGCCCTCCCGTTCCTGCACCCAAGGTGGATAACTTCGCACTTGTCCACATTATAGTGCATCTGCCATTTATCCGCCCAATCGCCCAGTTCTGCCGCAGTGATAACATTTTTCAAATCCCCGTGTCATTTCGTAGGTGCCATATTCCTGTGGCTTTTGCTGTATTTCCACAGCTCCCCTTGATGCTGCTTCATACGATACTGCCACACTGAAAGCCTTATCTAGCGTCAGCTCTTTCTCTGAGAGTAACCTCTTCTGGGTTCCTTCACTCAGGAGTCCACAGACAAATTTGTCCCGTAGAGTATCTGTCAGTCCTGCTCCGAACTGGCAGTGCTTTGATAGCTTGTGTAGTTCCGTAAGGTAATCAGCATTGCTCTCATCTTTATGCTGATTTCTTCTGTGGAATTTAAATCTTTCTGCTATCAGCAGCGGTGTCGGATTTAGGTGTTCCTGTAGGATATCAACAATTTCGTTAAAACTCTTCACCATCAGTTTGGCTGGAGTGATAAGGTTCCACAATGGGCTGTACGTTCTTGCGCCCATTAAGTTTAGTAGTACCGATGCCTTTTTCTCATCGGCTACTTTGTTTGCCTTGCAATATACTTCGACTCTTTCCACATACGTGGTCCAGTCTTCTATTGCATTATCGAAGGCAGTGATATTGCCAGTCTTTGGCATCTTGGAAATCTAAGATGGCACCTCCCGCACTTTGCCTTCTTCCCCGATTTAACAAAATGGTGCCTCCCGTGCTTTGCCTTCTTCCCCGCTGGATTAAGATGGCGCCTCCCGCACTTTCTGTCTTCTCCGCTGCTGCTAGCGCTGTTGCTGGCATTTTTATGCCATGATGCCGATGCCCTATGGTCTTCATGCACTTCCCCCCTGCGCTGCTGCTAATGCCGCTCTCCGCAGTTCCCGTGGCAAACTGCAGCTCCTCGCGGCTTTCTGCGCTTCTAATTTCTTTTATTGTTCCCGTCGTCAGAGCAACGCTATGGGACACTTTCCTCCCTCTTCTCGGGTCTGTACACTGCCCGGCTTCCTGGCACCGGCCGTGCCCTGTGTGCTCCACCCTCCCTCTCTCTCTCCTCTTCCCGACAACGCTGCTCAGCCCGGTTGAAAAGCCACCCGATCGAGCTCTAGCCCGCCGCAGCCCAGGAAGGATCAGTGTACTACCTGCCACCAGCCCAACTAGCAGGAACACCACAGAGAGGATAACCAAGCCCCGCTCTCGACAGCCTCCCTGCAAAACTTCAACTCCGATGAATCAGAGGCTGTTGCCCACGGTCGACGCCCGTTTCTTCTGTTTATTTTGATTTTTTTTTCTTTCTTCCTTCTGGCCTCGACCTCTAACAACTTCGCTTCAGGGATGGACCCCCATGAGATGGTGCAGAATTGTAGGTAAGTTCGGATCTGCTCGTCGCCAGTATTATGTCCGTGTGTAATTGAGACACGGACTGCAGGAGTTGGTTACAACAGATCTTTACTGACTGGAGACCAAACTGGAACTACTATGCAAAGTTACTACACAGGCTTATATACAAGAGTGGTCACTACTGGTACTGCAGTATACAGGGGCTGCAGAATATAGTTCCTGCTGCAAAGTACATACACTACAGTCGGCGACGGGGTTGTCTTTCCCAGCCTCATGCTGGATGTCCGTTGTAAACTCCGAGATGAAGGCCAACTGGCATTGCTGATGGGCCGACCATGGCTCAGAGGCTTTGGCCATGGTGAAGGTCAACGGCTTGTGGTCCACGAACGCCGTGAATGAGCGGACCTCCAGCAGGAAACGGAAGTGATAGATGGCGAGGTAGAGGCCGAGAGCTTGCGATCAAAGGTGCTGTATTTCCGCTCATTGGGGCGGAGCTGCTGGCTGAAGAACGCGAGCGGCTGACAGGCACCATTGACCCACTGTTCGTGGACAGCGCCGACCGCATAGTCTGAGGCGTTGGTGGTGAGAGCGATCGGTGCATCAGGTAATGGATGCGCCAGTGCGGTCGCATTAGCCAGGGCCCTTTTCATGTCCATGAAAGAATTGGCCATCTCATCGGACCAGTCGACGGTGAGTTTGTCAGGCTTGCCTTTGAGGGCCTCGTAAAGGGGCTACATCAGCTGGGCTGCTCGGGGGACTAAACAATGGTAAAAGTTCACCATGCCCAAAAACTCCTGCAGGGCCTTCTTGGTGAGGGGTTGCGGGAAGTCCATCATGGCCTCCAATGTCGATGGCAGGGGCACCGCCCCATCCTTCATGATGCGGTGCCCGAGAAAGTAGATTGAGGACATCCCGAACTGGCACTTGGCCGGGTTGACAATCAGGCCGTGTTGGCTGAGTCGTTCGAAGAGAGTCCGGAGGTGGGACACATGCTTCGTCCTGGAGGCGCTGGCGATGAGGATGTCATCCAGGCACATGAACAGGAATGTCAAATCCCGTAACATGGTGTCCATTAGGCATTGAAAAGCCTGTGCAGTGTTTCTGAGGCCGAATGGCATGTGGAGAAATTCGAATAGCCCGAACGGGGTGATCACCGCAGTTTTCGGGACATCCTGTGGCCAGACAGTGAAATGGTGGTAATCCCGGATCAGGCCCACATTCGAGAATACCACTTTATCGGCAACGCGGGCGGAAAATTCCTGGAAGTGTGGAATCGGATAGCAGTCGGGGGTCATCACGTCATTGAGGCACTGTTAATCTCTGGACACGCGCCACCCACCGCCTGGTTTCGGGGCGATGTGGAGGGACAAAGCCCATGGACTGTTCAACTGGCGGATGTTGCTGAGGCGCTCCATGGTTTCGAACTCGGCTTTGGCGATGGCGAGCTTCCCTGGGTGGAGGCGCCAAGCGCGGGCATAGACGGGCGGACCAGTGGTCGAGATGTGGTGTCCCACCCCGTGTTTGGTGGCAGCGGACAAGAACGTGGGCTTCGTGAGGTCCGGGAACTGGGCGAGGATGCAGGAAAACTCGTCGGAGGCCGAGAGTGTGATGGACAACTGCGTCGTGCTGTACCCGCTGAGGGAACATGGGAGCGAGCTGAAGGTTTCAGCATTGATGAGACGTCGGTTCTTGATATCCACCAAAAGGCCATTGGCGCAGAGGAAGTGGGCACCGAGAAGGGGGTGGGCACTTTTGCTGTGACAAGTTCCCAGGTGAACCGCTGCCCGCCAAAACAAAGCACCACATTCCATTTCCCGAAGGTGCAGATGGAACTTCCATTGGTGGCTTCGAGGACAGAGCCGTGGTTCCCCCCTTGCATTTCTATGGTTGACGCGGGCAGGGTGCTCACCTGGGCACCCGTGTCAAAAAGGAAACGACATCTGGAGTTGGTGTCTATAATAAGCAACAAACTGGCTGAACGGCCGACAGCCATAGCAGCCAATGAGTGGTCATTAGTTTGTTTTGATGTGGGAAAACTGCACGGGGGCCAGCACTTCCTGGCTTTGGGGCCGAACTGTGCATGGTAGAAGCAGAGACTTGAGGGTTCCCGCCATTGGGCTTTATCAGTGGGGCAGGGCTCTGCGTGGCCGCGCAGTACTGTTGCCCGGTGGAGAAAAATTGGTCGGCCTCCTTGGCCAGGTCGCGGAAATCGGTAATGGAAGAGTTGGCTAAAGCGGACCGTACCTGACCTGGCAGCTGTTGAAGGTACAGATCCTTGAAGAGGAAGCACGGTGTTTGTGCCCAGGAGGGCCAGCATGTGGTCCATCAGCTCTGAGGGCTTGGAGTCGCCAAGACCGGGTAGAGAGAGAATCCGGCGTGCGCATCCGGCTACGGAGAGTCCGAAAATCTGTAAGAGGTGCACTTTCAGCGTTTCATATTTGTTGAGCTCCAGGGGGTTTTCGAGCAGGTTCATGACTCTGGCCGCAGTGGAGCAGCCGAGAGCAGAGACGACATAGTAGTACCTCGGGTCGTCCGCGGTGATGTCCTGGAGTGCAAGTTGAGCCTCAGCCTGGGCGAACCAAGCGGCAGCCTGTTGTTCCCAAAACTCGGGTAATTTGATGGAAATGGCACTCATCGCCATTTCAGATGAGGTCTTTGGAATCATCCAAAAGAGTAGCGGGGTCACCAATGTTGGAGTCGAGAGAAATCAACAGGCTGAGCCTGTTGTTTAAGCAAAGGCAAAACGTGTCTTACTTTAATCACTCTCCACGAGGTCTGAAGGGCTCAGCCACGTGCAGGGGATATGACGTCATCACGCTACCGACGTCATGACGTCATCACGCGACCGACGCTCTTAAAGGGACCCTGCATCGATAACCCAATCCAGAACGTACAAATCACAATATTGCTATACATAGTGAATTGTGTTTAGGTACATATAACAGCGTTGGATATACTATGGGCCAGAAATTCGCGGCCAGAAGCGTGAGTACGGTCGGGGTACTCACGCATCTGGCTGTTGGAAATGCCAGCATTCAGCAGGAACAGCGCATGCGGTGAACGCCGGCATTTCCAGACCCGAGGTCTATTCACAGCGCGTGCGACTGCACAGGCAGCGCTTGCGCAGTGAACTCTGTGGATTTCAATGATGGATTCAGTGAGGGTAAGTCCTTAGAAGTTACACTTGAAAAAAGCAAGTGTAAAGTTGTTCATTGGCTGCGGAGGAAGATATATTTTATAGTGGAGCATCTGAAATGCAATATTTTTGTTTGGGAAAGGGAGGGAAGTTATTTTAAGAAATTTTAAGTAAGTTTTAAAGTTAAAATTTTTTTTTTTTTAAAAAGGATTTTCAGAACGGTAGGTAGAAGGAGCAATTGTGGCTGTGTGAATGGAATGTGAGAATGAGTTATGTATGTATGTCCACATATATTCCTTTACGTATATGTATGTATGTTTTATATTCCTTTACTAATGTGTATGAATGTATGTTTTTAATTATGATTCTCCAATAAGTTACTTTCTCTGAAACATTCATACACATAAGTAAAGGAATATATACATAACATGCAAAGGAATATATACAGACATACATACTTTCAGAAGCTCCACGATAATATATATCTTCCTCCGCAGCCTCTGGAGCAACTGTACCCATGCTTTTTTCATGTGTAAGTTGTAATGACTTGACCTCACTGAAAGCATTAATGAAAGCGGCGAATTATACTGCGCACGCGCTGCCTGTGCAGTCGCACGCGTTCTGCCTCTGAACCCCTTCGTTCAGAGGACAGGAAATGCCGGTTTTCCCCACATGCACTGTGCATGCTGAAAACTGGCATTTCATCCAGCCAGATGCGTAAGTACCCCGACCGTACTCGCACATTTGGAAGGGAATTACTGGGCCAACATTTTCAATGTCAATAAAATGAAAAATTTAACAATTGCACGACTTGCCCCCTCGCATCTGCGACTGAGGGTCCAAGGAGGTGCATTGCGCAAGAGGTCATCATCGTACGTAACCTCACACTGTTCCCTTTGGGGAACTGTATGAAGTGGTGGAAGGATTTATGGCCGTGATTAACGCTCATTCCGTGACCGTAACCATCTTTGAACCAGCCATTAGGGTGGTTAGTCCTATGGCGGGAGGGTTTTACGGGCTCCCACAACCCATCTGAGTGGGGGGGGCCACCAACACCCACGGACACAAGTATCCCGCTGGATGTCCACCCAGAATTTAAAGTTGGAGCTCCGACTCCACTTGCCGGGACTGTCTGGAGTGGGGTTCAAAACCCTACTCCTTCTGGCCCAGCGGTGGGGATGCTTACTGCTACGCAAAAGGCCCACTCCGCACAAAGGTGACACCCATACGTTTCCTGCACCTTTTCCCTCCCCGTGACTGGAGCCCTATGCTGCCATTTCACGTTGCTAATCGGATTGGGCCTTTGTCATAGTGGTAGGCTCCCCGCCGCTGGGCCAGATCAGGGTAGGGTTTCGAACCCCGCTTCCAGACAGTCCCAGCAAGTGGAGTCAGAGCTCCAGCTCTAAATTCTGGGTTGACATCCAGTGGGATATTTGTGTCCGTGGGTGTGGGTTGCCCCCACTCCTTGTATAGCTTGTGGGAGCCCGTAAAACCCTCCTGCCAAAAGACTAACCGCCCTAATGGCTGGTTCAAAGATGGTTACGGTCACGGAATGAGCGTTAATCATGGCCATAAATCCTTCCACCACTTCATACAGTTCCCCAAAGGGAACAGTGTGAAGACGCGTATGACGACGACATTGCTAAATAAATAAATGGAATTTAAAAAATTCTTTTAGGGCTTTTAAAAGTCTTAAAATTGCTTTAATTCTCTTTAAACCTACTTCAGATTACTCAAAATAATGTAAACATTTTAAAAAGTTTATAAAAGTTACCAAAATCTTCAAAAAACTTCCAAAAACCTATTTAAACTGCTGCTTTGCATGTAAAAATGCTTAGCAGCTTGACAGAAACATTGGGGGCGTGTCCAGTGAAACTGAGACCTCAAGGGGCGTGTCTCACTTACACTGCTCGCTCCTGGCTTCGCGCTGGCTGCACTCCTGGGCGGCGTGACGTCATACGCTGCCCGGGATTCTTCTTTCTGTTTCAGCAAGTGCAGGCGTCCCTGGAGCTGATCGGCAGGAGCGCGGGGTAAGTGCAAAAACGGGGCTGCAAGCCCCGTTCAGCAATTTCTGGCCCAATGTTATTGTCTCAATGTGGTCTCCGCCACAACAGTGTCTGCCTGAACTGCTCGTTCATTGGATAATAAGATTAAGGTTTGCATTAATCGCAGCTGCTACTCAAGGAGACAGCGAATGACATTCATGCTTAGTTCACCAAGGAAAGAAATTGCATTCTTATAGCGCCTTATATATCTTCACGACTTGCCAAAGTGCTTTAATAACATCGAATTAGGTCTGAATCAAAGCACTGATGCTACAAACATGGACTATAGAACCAGAGAGGTTCACAGCACAAAAGGAGACGGCTTGTGTTTTATGTGTCTCAACAGTGCTAGGACAATCCAAAACTAAACACACTGCCCCACTGTCTCAATCCAAAACTAAACCCATTGCCCCACTCTCTCAACCTAGCCCTGTATCAATCCAAAACTAAACCCAATGCCCCACTGTCTCAACCTAGCCACGTATCAATGCAAAAATAATCCCACTGCCACACTGTAATAACCAAGCCCTGTATCAATCCAAAACTGAACCCACTGCCCCATTGTCCGAACTAAGCCCTTAATCAATCCACAACTAATCCCACTACCCCACTGCCTCAACCTAGCCCTGTATCAATCCAAACGTAAAACCACTGACCCACAGTCCCATCCAACCCCAGTATCAATCCAAAACAAATCAAAATGTCTCAAACATGCCCTGTATCAATTCGAAACGAACACAAAGCCCCACTGTCTCACTCAATCCCTGGATCAATCCAAAAATAAACCCACTTCCCCACTGTCTCAGCCTAGCCCTGTATCAATCCAAAACTAAACCCACTGCCCAATTGTCTCAACATAGCCCTGTATCAATCCAAAACTAATCCCACTGCTCCACTGTCTCAAGGAAGCGGTGTATCAATCCAAAACTAATCCCACTGCCGCATTGTCTCAACGTAGCCGTCCATCAATCCAAAACGAAGCCACCTGTCTCAAGCAAGCCCTGTATCAATCCAAAATTAAACCCAACGCCCCTCTGTCTCAACCAAGACTTGCATCAATCCAAAACCAATTACTTTGTCTCAACCTAGCCCTGTATCAAAGCAAAAGAAATCCCACTGCGCCACTGTCTGAACCTAGACCTGTGTCAATCCAAAATTAAACGCACTACCCCACTGTCTCAACCAAGCACTGCATCAATCCAATACTATTCCTACATCCCTACTGTCTGAAACAATCCCTCTATCAATTCAAAATTAAACCCACTGCCCCACACTCTCAACCTAGCCATTTACCAATCCAAAAGTAACCCACTGCCCCACTGTCTCATCCTAGCACTGTATCAATCCAAAACGAATCCCACTGTCTCAGCAAAGCCCTCTATCAATACAGAACTAATCCCTCCACCCCACTGTCTGAACCAAGCAATCTATCAATGCAAAACTAAACCTACTGCCTCATTGTCTCAACCTAGCCCTGTACCAATGCAGAACTAAATCCACTGCCCCATTGTCTCAAAGTAGCCCTGTATCAATCCAAAATTAAAGCCACTGCCTCTGTCTCAACCTAGCTCTGTATCAATCGGAAACTAAAGCCACTGCCCCATTGTCTCAACCTAGCCCTATATCAATCCAAAACAAAACCCACTACCAACTGTCTAATCCTAGCCCTCGCTCAATCCAAAACTAATCCCACCTCCCCGCTGTCTGAACCAAGCCTTCTATCAATCCAGAAATAAACACACTGACCCACTGTTTCAACCAAACCCTGTATCAATCCAAAACTAAACCAACTGCCCCACTTTCTAAACCTAGCCCTGTAGCAATCCAAAACTAACCCTACATCCGCACTGTCTGAACCAATCCCTCTATCAATCCAAAACTAAATCCACTGTATCAACCTGGCTCTGAAACAATCCCAAACTAACCCCACTGCCCCACTGTCTCAACCTATCTCTGTATCAATCTAACAATACGCCACTGCCCCACTGTCTCTAACTAGCCCTGTATCAAGCCAAAACTGCTCCCACTGCCCCACTGTCTCAAACAAGCCCTCTATTAATAGAAAACTGCTCCCACTGCCACACAGTCTCATCCAAGCCCTCTATTAATAGAAAACTAAATCCAGTGCCCCACTGTGACAACCGAGCCCTGTATCAATCCAAAACTAAACCCACTGCACCACTCTCTCAACCAAGCACTGTATCAAATAAAAACTCGACCCACTGCCCCATTGTCTCAACCTAGCTCTTTATAAATCCAAAACTAAACCCACTGTCTCAACCTAGCCCTATATTAATCCGAACCTAAAACCACTGCCCAACTGTTTCAACCTAGGCCTGTTTCAATCCAGAGCTAAACCCGCTTCTCCACTGTCTCAAACTAGGCCTGTATCAATCCAGCACTAAACCCACTAACTCACTGTCTCCCTGTAGCAACCCTGTAACAATCCAAATCTAAACCCATTTCCCCATTGTCTCAACCAAATCCTGTATGAATCCAAGACTAAAGCCACTGCCCCACTGTCTCCAGCAAGCCATATATTAATCTAAAATTAATTCCACATCCCCACTGTTTCAACCTAGCCCTTTATCACTCCAAAATTAAACCCACTGCCCTACTGTCTCAGCCTAGCCCTGTATCAATCCAAAACTAATCACACTGCCCCATTGTCTCAACCTCGCCCTGTAGCAACACAAAACTAAACCCACTGCCCTGTCTGTCTCAATCTAGCGATCTATCAATCCAAAATTATAACATCTGCCCACTGACTGAAGCAAAATCTCTATCAACGTAAAACTAATCCCACTGCCCCACTGTTGCACCCAAGCCCTGAATCAATCCGGAACTAATCTCACTTCCCCACTGTCTCAACATAGCCCTCTATCTATGCAAAACTAAACCCACTGTCTCAAACTAGACCTGCATCAATGCAAAGCTAATCCCACTGTCTGAACCAAGCCCCGTATCAATCCAAAACTAAACCCACTGCCCCACTGTTTCAATCTAGCCCTGTATCAATCCAAAACTAATTCCACCTTTCCACTGTCTCAGCCGAGCCCTGTATCAATCCAAAAGTAAACCCACTGCCCCATTGTCTCAAACTAGCCTTGTATCAATCCAAAATTAATCCCACTGACTCACTGATTCAACCTGGCCCTCCATCAATCCAAAACTCAAACCACTGTCTCAAACTAGCCCTGCTTCAATGCAAAGCTAATCCCACTGTCTGAAACAAGCCCCGTATCAATCCAAAAATAAACCCACTGCCCCACTGTTTCAATCTAGCCCTGTATCAATCCAAAACTAATTCCACTTTTCCACTGTCTCAGCCGAGCCCTGTATCAATCCAAAAGTAAACCCACTGCCCCATTGTCTCAAACTAGCCCTTTTTCAATCCAAAATTAATCCTACTGACTCACTGATTCAACCTGGCCCTGTGTCAAACCAAAATTGCTCACACTGCCCTCTGTCACAAACTAGACCTGTATCAATACAAAAAGAAACCCAATGCCCCAATGTCTCAACCAAGCCCTGTATCCATCTAAAACATAAACCACTGCCCCACTGTTACAAACAAGCCCTCCATCACACCGAAACTAATCCCACTGCCCAACTCTCTCAACCTAGCCCCGTATCAATCCAAAATTAAACCCACTCCACACTGTCTCAGCCTAGCCCTGTGTCAATCCAAATCTAAAGCCACTGCCCCATTGTGTCAGCCTAGCCCTGTAGCAATCCAAAAATATACCCAATGCCCCAATGTCTCAACCTAACCCTATATCAATCCAAAACTAATCCCACTGCCCCATAGTCTCAACAAATCCCCATATAAATCCAAAACTAAGCCCACTGCCCCAGAGTCTCAACCAAGCCCTGTATCAATCCAAACCTAAACCCACTGCTCCACTGTCTCAAACTAGCACTGTACCAATCCAAATCTAATGCCACCGACCCACTGTCTCAACCAAGTCGTCTATCAATACAAAACTAAAGCCACTGCCCCACAGTTTCAACTAAGCCCTCTATCAATCCAAAACTAATCCCACCCCCCACTGTCTGAAACAAGCCATCTATCAATACAAAACTGAACCCACTGTGCCACATTTTCAAACAAGCTCTCTATCAATCCGAAACTAAGCCCACTGCCACACTGTCTCAACCTAGCCCTGTATCAATCCAAAACTAATATCACTGTGCCACTGTCTCAACATAGCACTCTATCAATCCAAAACTCAACAAACAATCTCAAACTAGACCTGCATCAATGCAATGTTAATCCCACTGTCTAAAACAAGCCACGTATCAATCCAAAACTAAACCCACTGCCCCACTTTCTCAACCAAGCCCTGCATCAATACAAAACTATTCCCACAGCCTCACTGATTCAACCTAGCCATGTATCATTCCAAAATTGTTCCCACTGTCTCAAGCTAGCCTTGTATCAATAGAAAAAGAATCCCACTGACCCCTTGTCTCAACCTAGCCTTCTATCAATCCAAAACTAATCGCAGTGCCCCACTGTCTCAACCTAGAACTGTATCAATTTAGAACGAAACCTACTGACCCACTGTCTCAACCTAGCCCTGTGTCAATTCGAAACTAAGCCCACTGCCCCACTGTCTCACCCAAGACCTGTAGCAATCCAAAACTAAACCCACTGCCCCTCGGTCTTAACCTAGCCCTGTATAAATCCAAAAAAAAAAAAAAACTGCCCCACTGTCTCAACCTAGCACTGTAGCAATCCAAAACTAATCCCAATGCCCCACTGTCTCAAGCAAGCACTCTATTAATACAAAACTAAACCTAATGACCCACTGTCTCAACCAAGCACTCTAACCATCTGAAACTAAACGCACTGCCTCTGTCTCAAGCAAATCCTGTATCAATCCAGAACTAACCCCTTGCCCCACTGTGTCAGCCTAGCCCTGTATCAATCCAAAGCTAACCCCACTGCCCCACTCTCTCAACCTAGCAAGGTATCAATTAAAAACTAACACCACTGACTCATTGTCTCAAAATTGCCCTCTATCAATAGAAAACTCAACACACTGTCTCAAACTAGCCTTGCATCAATTCCTAAATAAGCCCATTGTCTTAACCTAGCCCTGTATCAATCCAAAACTAAACCCACTGCCCCACTGTCTCAAACTAGCCCTGCATCAATCCAAAACTAAACCCACTGCCCCACTGTCTCAACCTAGACCTGTATCTATCCAAATCTAAACCCACTGTCTCAAGCTAGCACCGTTTCAATCCAAAACTAATTCCACTGCCGCTCTGTCACAAACAAGTCCTCTATTAATAAATAAAATAAACCAACTGCCCCACAGTTGCAACCAAGGCCTCTATCAGTCCAAAACGAATCCCTCCACCCCACTGTCTGAACCATACCTTCTATCAATCCGAAACTAAACCTGTTGTATCCGTGTGTTAATGGAGACACGGAACACAGGAGATGGTTTAACAGGTGTTTACTGGACAAAGTCTGGAGGTGAACTAACAGATACAAGAGACTATACAGGCTTATATAGCCCGAGTGGCCACTACCGGCATTACAGTACACAGGGGCTCTTAAAGGCACATACACCAAATTCCTCCCCTTTTAGACAACCAGTCCATAACATTTTAAGTAATTGTTATTAACATGTGTACAAGAACAATAATCTACACATTTGCTGCAGTTAATCAATTATAAGTCGGTCTCTCTGGAGGCTTCCTGACTCGGTCCGGATAACGCCTCGGTGGTGTAGTAGTTTTCGGTGGTGTAGTAGGTTCTTTTGGCAAGGTCGATTCGGCTTGAATGCCAGTGTTGGGTTCATCTGGTTCCTGTATCACTGGATCGGAGATAGATACTGTGGGTATCTCTGCTTCATCATGAGGCGTATAGAGTGGTGGTGTAGGTTGTCCCTTTTCGGATGACTCTATGATCTGGTCAGCATGGCGCCTTATTATGCTTTCTCCAATGTCCACGGTATACATCAGCGGTCCTAGTCGTGTGCAAATAGTTCCAGGCTGCCATTTCTCAGTACGGTAGTCCCGGGCCAAAACTTGTTGACCTATCTGGAAGGTTCGAGTTGGCCTTGCATTCATGCTTTGAAATTGCTGGTTCTCTACGTCCCTTCTGATGTTTGGCTTGAACAAATCCAACCGGCATCTTAGTCTTCTATTGAAAAACATCATGGCGGGAGTTTGGTTTGTAACCACATGTGTTGCATTCCTGTAGGCAAACAAAAAGTTATCTACCTTATGCTGTAGATTAATGTCTTCATTGCTCATAGCATTTATGGCCTTCTTGAAGGTCTGGACAAACCTTTCAGCCAATCCATTGGTGGCGGGATGGTATGGGGTGGACGTGTAGTGCTTAACCCCATTCTTTTTTAAGAACTTCCTGAATTCTTCAGACACAAATTGTGGTCCATTATCAGAACAGATCTGTTCAGGCAGCCTATTCCTGGCAAATATGGTCCTTAATACTGTGATGGTTTTTTCTGTGGTGGTGGAGGACATCTTTATTACCTGTGGCCACTTGGAGTGTGCATCAACCGCGATTAAGAATATTGAGTCCATAAATGGACCAGCAAAGTCGATGTGTACCCTTTGCCATGGAGATGAGGGCCACTCATTTGGATGTAGAGGGGCTTGTGGTGGGGCGTTTTGGACCTTCTGGCATCCTAGACAGCCCTTGGTCATTTCTTCGATGTCTCCATCGATACCTGGCCACCACACAAACGCTCTGGCTAGGTTCTTCATTTTCACTCCACCCAGATGCCCCTCGTGAAGCTCCTTTAGCACTTTATCCTGGAGTTTGGGTGGAATCACCACTCTGGATCCACACATCAAGGTTCCTCGGCACACTGACAGCTGTTCTCTTCTTTGCGAGAATGCTGGCAACAGTGGTTCGCCATGTGCTGGCCATCCCTTTACCGTTAATCGTAGACTCGTGAGAGAGTCGGGTCATTTCTCGTTTCTTTTTCAATGGTAGAATTTGTTACTGGTAGACATTCCACTATGGTTGAATGGAACATTTCCACGGGGTCTACTGTAGGTGCCTCTTCTACCGTTGGCAATGGTAGGCGCGATAAATCGTCAGCATTTCCATGCTGTTTTGATCCTTTGTATTCTATGTCATATTGGTGTGCCCCTAGGAAAAGGGACCACCTCTGTAGCCTTTGCACTGTCATAATGGGAACGCCCTTTTTAGGGTTGAATATGGAGACGAGGGGTTGATGGTCAGTCAACAAGGTAAATTTTTGTCCGTGTAGGTAATGGTTGAATTTCTTCACTCCCCATACCAGGCTGAGTGCTTCCCTGTCGATCTGGGCATAGTTACACTCAGCTGAGTTCAATGAGCGTGACGCAAAAGATATCGGACGCTCCGAGCCAGCAGGGAATCTATGCGATAATACTGCTCCTACGCTGTAAAGGGATGCATTGCACGCCAGTCTGATTGGCAGTGATGGGTTGTAATGAGCCAAAACTTCCTTGGACGTGATCAAGCCTTTACCTTTATGGAAGGCACGTTTACAGTCTTCCCTCCATTTCCAAATGACTCCCGTTTGTAGCAGTTCGTTAAGAGGGTGCAGAACAGTTGACAAGTTCGGTAAAAATTTATGATAGTAATTTATCAATCCCAGGAACGTCCTTAATTGTGAGACATTTTCAGGTGCTGGGGCTTTTATGACCGCTTCAATTTTTTCAGGTGACTTATGCAACCCTTCTTTGTTAATTATGTGGCCACAATATGATATTTGTTTCTGAAAAAATTCGCAATTGGGGCGATTTGCTCGTAGGCGCTGTTCTCTCAGCCTAGTGAGCACCTGCTCCAAATTGGCAAGGTGCTCGTTGTCGTTTTCTCCTCTTACAAGGATGTCGTCTAGGTAGCATTGAGTCCTCGGAATCCCTTGCAGGACTTGCTCCATAGCTCTTTGCCAGATAGCTGGAGCTGATGCTACTCCGAAAACCATTCGATTGTACTGGTACAGGCCTTTGTGTGTGTTTATCGTGAGGTACTTTTTAGAGGCCTCCTCAACCTCCATCTGTAGATATGCCTGTGCCAAGTCAATTTTGGAGAAACGTTTCCCTCCGGATAGTGAGGTGAAAATATCTTCTATCCTCGGAAGAGGATTCTGTATTGTGTGAAGGAGCGGGTTTACAGTCACCTTGAAGTCCCCACAGATGCGAATTTTTCTCTGTTCTTCAGATTTATCATTATTCAACGTTTTCTTCATGACCGGGATGATGGGTGTTGCCCACGCGCTCCAATCTAACTTGGATAACACGCCTGTCTTTTCTAAATTCTCCAGCTCTGCCTTGACTGCTGGAGGAATTGCGTAAGGCACCGGCCTTGCCTTAAAAACTTGGGAACTGCCGTATCTTCCACTTTTATTGAGGCGGTGACGCCTTTCAAGGTTCCTAGTTCCTGTTGGAACACTTCTTTGGCGTTGGCCAAGATGTCTTTTAATCGTTCAGGTATGACGTCATCAACATTTTTTTTTTTACTGGTCACCGTCAGTGCCTGAATGGAGTGCCAGTCTAAACGTATCTTCCTGATCCATTCACATCCCAACAGCGCTGGACCACCATCTTGTAGAATGTATAAATACAACTTCTGTATTTCCTTGCCGTTGTATACAACAGGCACCCTTATTTTCCCTCTGGGGTATACTTTCTGCCCCGTATATGTTTTCAAGATAATGGATGTGTCTTTCAAAGGTGTATGCAGAAATAGCCGCTCGTAATCCCGTCGACTTGTGATGGTCAGAGCTGATCCTGTATCTAGCTCCATTTTAACTGGGGACCCCGCTATCGTGAGGGTAACCCAAATGGTCTGGTAATCTTCTTTGGCAATTACATTATGTAATTTGAGACAGCTTAGTCTCTTGTTTCCGGAGTCGCTATCACTCTTCTGGTCTTCGGAGCTACTGTCCATCATCATTTGTACCTTTCTGTACATTTCCTTATTTTTTTTTCTGTCAGTGGATTTTTTATTTCCAGATCGGCAATGTGTCCCATCTTTCTGCATTGCCTGCATGCTTTGTCCTTGAACCAGCAGTCCCTCTGGTCATGGGTGGATCTGCCGCAGCGATAACATCTCTCGAAACCCTGTGTCATTTCATGGGTGCTGAAGTCCTGTGGCTTTTGCTGTATCTCTGCAGCTCCTCTTGCTGCTGCTTCGTATGATACAGCCACACTGAAAGCCTTGTCCAGTGTTAAATCTTTCTCAGAAAGTAACCTTTTCTGTGTTCCTTCACTTACGAGACCACAGACGAATTTGTCTCGAAGAGAATCTGCCAGTCCTGCTCCGAATTGGCAGTGCTTTGACAGCTTCCTTCATTCGGTGAGGTAATCAGGGTTACTTTCATTCTTGTGCTGATTCCTCCTGAAGAATTTGAATCGGTCCGCTATCAGCAGCGGTGTTGGGTTTAAGTGCTCCCGAAGGGTATCAACAATCTCCTTAAAATTCTTGTCCATCGGTTTGGCTGGAGTGATTAAGTTTCGTAACAGCCCGTATGTCTTTGCGCCCATTAGCTTTAGAAATATCGACGCATTTTTATCATCCTCTATTTCATTCGCTGTGCAATATAACTCCACTCTTTCCACATATGTGGTCCAATCCTCTACATCATTGTCGAAAGCAGTAATATTGCCAGTCTTAGGCATCCTGAAAAAAAAATGGCACCTCCCGCGCTTTCCTTTCTTCCCTGCCGAGAAAAAAATTGGCGCCTCCCGCGCGCTGTTCTCTGCGGTTTTTTATTTATAGAGATATTTTTAATAGTCAGAGACTCGTTCCCGCCGGACTCTCTGGGACTTTTCCATCACTCTGCTTGGTGCAAACCCCGACCTGCTTTGCAGAGCTGGCCATCTCCCGAGTGCTACACACTTTGTCTCTGTTTGCCTCCGCCTTCACTGCTCGGGCCCGCTGCAGAGCCAGCTGATCGAGCCCCAGCCCGCCGCCCAGGAAGGATTACTGCAGTACCTGCCACCAGCCCGGCTAGCTGGTGAAACCAGTTTTTTCTTTTTTTTTTTTCCTTCTCTTCGACCTTCGTCTGAGGAATCGTTAACCTTGAGGTGCTGCCGATTTGCAGGTAGGTCCGTTTCCAATTCATCGCCACTGTTGTATACGTGTGTTAATGGAGACACAGAATGCAGGAGTTGGTTTAACAGGTGTTTACTGGACAAAGTCTGGAGGTGAACTAACAGATACAAGAGACGATACAGGCTTATATAGCCCGAGTGGCCACTACCTGCATTACAGTACACAGGGGCGCTTAAAGGCACATACATCACAAAACCCACTACCTTTGTCTCAAGCAATCCCTGTATCAATCTGAAACTAAACCCATTGTCCCACCCAAGATCTTTATCAATCCAAAACTAAAGCCACTGCCCCAGTGTCTCAACATAGCCCTGTATCAATCCAAAACTGATTCCCCTGCCCCATTGTCTCATCCTATCCCTGTACCAATCCAAAACTGATTCCACTGCCCCATTGTCTCAACCTAGGCCTGTATCAATCCAAAACTAAGCCCACTGCCCCACACTCTGAACCAAGCCCTGTATCAATCCAAAACAAAACCCACTGACCAACTGTCTAAGCCCAGCCCTGAATCAATCCAAAACTAATCCTACACCCCCAACGTCTGAACCAATCCCTCTTTGAATCCAAAAATAAACCCTCTGCCCCACTGTCTCAAACAAGCCCTGTGTCAATCCAAAATTAATCCCACCTCCCCACTGTCTGAACCAAGCATTATATCAATCCAAATCTAAACACACTGATCCACTGTCTCCAGCAAGCCCTGCATCAATCCAAAATTAAACCCACTGCCGCACTTTCTAATCCTAGCCCTGTATCAATCCAAATCTAATTATACATCCCAACTGTCTGAACGAATCCCTCTATCAATCCAAAACTAAATCCACTACCTCAACGTAGCAATGAATCAATCCCAAACTATAGCCACTTCCCCACTGTCTCAACCTATCCCTGTATCAATCCAAAAAATCCCCACTGCCCCACTGTCTCAAACTAGCCCTGTATCAACCCAAAACTACTCCCACTGCTCCACTGTCTCAACCAAGCCCTCTATTAATACAAAACTAAACCCACTGCCCCACAGTTCCAACCAAGGCATCTGTCAATCGAAAACTAATCCCACCTCCCCACTGTCTGAACCAAGCCTTCTATCAATCCAAAACTAAACCCACTGACCCGTGGTCTGAACCATGCTTCTCACAATACAAAACTAACCCCACTGCCCCACTCTCTCAACCGAGCACTGTATCAATTAAAAACTGGACCCACTGCCCCATTGTCTCAACCTGGACCTGTAACAATCCAAAACTAAACCCACTCTCTCAACATAGCCTATATCAATCCAAAACTAATCCCACTGCACCACTGTCTCAACATAGCCCTCTATAAATCCAAAACTAAACCCACTGTCTCAAACTAGACCTGCAACAATGCAAAATTAATCCCACTGTCTCAACCAAGCCCCGTTTCAACCCAAAACAAAAGACACTGCCCCACTGTCTCAACCTAGCCCTGTATCAATCCAAAAATAATCCCACTGTCCCACTGTCACAAAATAGCCCTGCATCAATCCAAAAAGAATCCCACTGTCCCACAGCCTCAACATAGCCCTGTATCAATCCAAATCTAATCCCCCTGCCCCACTATCTCAACATAGCCCTGTATCAATCGAAAACTAAACCCACTGACGCATTGTCTCAACCTAGCCCTGTATCAATCCAAAAATAATCCCACTGCCGCACTGTCTCAAAATAGCCCTCTATGTATCCAAAACGCAATCCAATGTCTCAAACTAGCCCTGCATCATTGTAAGGCCAATCGCACTGTCTCACCCTAGCCTGCATCAATGCAAAACTAATCCCACTGTCTCAACCAAGCCCCGTATCAATCCAAAACTAAACCCACTGCCCCAATTTCTCAACTAAGCCCTGTATCAATCCAATGCTAATTCCAATGCCCCATTGTCTCAACCTAGCCCTGTATCAATCCAAAATTAATCCCACTGCCTCATTGATTCAACCTAGCACTGTGTCATTCCAAACATTTTCCCACTGCCTCAAACTAGCCCTGTACCAATCCAAACATAATCCCACCGCCCCACTGTCTCAACCTAGCCTGGTATCAATTTAAAACGAGACCCACTCACGCACCGTCTCAAATTTGCCCTGTAGCAATCCAAAACGAAACCCACTGCCCCACTCTCTCAACCAAGCCGTCTACCAATTCGAAACGAACCGCTCTGCCCCACTGTTCATCCCAAGCCCTGTATCAATCCAAAACTAAACCCACTGCTCTAATGTCTAAAATAACCCTGTGTCAATCCAAAAATAAACCAAATGCCCCATTGTCTCAAACTAGCACTCTAGCAATCCAAAAATAAAACAACTGCCACACTGTCCCAACCAAGCCCTCTATTAATACAAAATTAAACCCACAGCCCCAGAGTTCCAAACAAACCCTCTATCAATCCAAAACTAATCACACCTTCCCACTGTCTGAACCAAGCCTTCACAGAATCACAGAATACCCACAGTGCAGATAGAGGCCATTTCGGCCCATCGAGCCTGCACTGACACATATCCCACCCTATCCCCATAACCCCATGCATTTAATCCCCTAACACTAAGGGTCAATTTATCATAGCCAAATCAACCTAACCCGCACATCTTTGGACTTCTAGCAATCCAAAACTAAACCCACTGACCCAATGTCTCAACCAAGCCCTCTAACATTCTGAAACTTAACCCATTGCCTCATTCTCAACCAAGCCCTGGATCATTCTGAAATTAAACCCATTGTCCCACCCAACCCCTTCATCAATCCAGAACTAACACCACTGCCCCACTGTGTCAACCTAGCCCTATATCAATCTAAAACTAACCCGAATGCCCCACTCTCTCAACCCAGTACTTTATCAATTAAAAACTAAAATTACTGCCCCATTGTCTGATCCTAGCCCTATTTCAATCCAAAACTACTCCTACATCCACACTGTCTGAACCAATCCCTCTACCAATCCAAAACTAAACCCACTGCCCCACAGTCTCAACCAAGCCCTGTATCAATCCAAAACTAAACCCGCTGCCCCAATGTCTCAACTTAGCACTGTATCAATCAAAAAGTTATCCCAATGCCCCACAGTCTCAACATAGCCCTGTATCAATTCAAAACTAACCCATTGCCCCATTGTCTCAAACTAGCCCTGTATCAATCTAAAGTTGTTCCCACTGCCCCACTGTCACAACCCAGCCCTGTATCAATCGAAAACTAAAACCACTGCCCCACTGTCTCAACCTATTACTGTATCAATCCAAAACTAAGCATACTGCCCCTCTGTCTCAACCAAGCCACGTATCAATTCAAAACTAAACCCACTGCCCCAATGTCTCAACCAAGCACTGTATCAATCCAAAACTAAAAAAAATGCCAAATGTCTGAACCTAGCCCTATATCAATCCAAAACTAAACCCCTGCCCCACTGTCTCAAACAAGCACTGTATCAATCCAAAATTAAGTACACTGCCCACTGTCTGAAACTAGCCCTGTATCAATCCAAAACAAAACACACTGCCAATCTTTCTTAACCAAGCCACGTATCAATCCAAAACTAAAACCACTGCCCCACGCTCTCAAACAATGACAACTGTCTGAACCTAGCCCTATTTCAATCCAAAACTACTCCTACATCCACACTGTCTGAACCAATCCCTCTACCAATCCAAAACTAAACCCACTGCCCCACAGTTTCAACCAAGCCCTGTATCAATCCAAAACTAAACCCGCTGCCCCAATGTCTCAACTTAGCACTGTATCAATCAAAAAGTTATCCCACTGCCCCACAGTCTCAACATAGCCCTGTATCAATTCAAAACTAACCCATTGCCCCACTGTCTCAAACTAGCCCTGTATCAATCAAAAGTTGTTCTCACTGCCCCACTGTCACAACCCAGCCCTGTATCAATCCAAAACTAAAACCACTGCCCCACTGTCTCAACCTATTACTGTATCAATCCAAAACAAAACCCACTGACCCACAGTTCCAACCAAGCCCTCTATCAATCCGAAAATAAACCAAATGCCCCACTGTCTCAACCTAGCCCTGTGTCAATCCAAAACTAAACCCACTGCCCCACTGTCTCAAACTAGCCCTTTATCAATCCAACATTAAATCACTGCCATATTGTCTGAACCAAGCCCTGTAACAATCCAACACAAAACCCACTGACCAACTGTCTAAACCTAGCCCTGATTCAATCCAAAACTAATCCTACATGCCCACTGTCTGAACCAAGCCTTCTATCAATCCAAAACTAAACACACTGCCCCACTGTTTCAATCAAGCCCTGTATCAATCCAGAACTAAACCCACTACCCCATTCTTTCAACCTAGCCCTCTATCAATCCAAAACTAATCCCACTGCCCCACTGTCTCAACCTAGCCCTGTATCAATTTAAAACGAAACCCACTGACCCACTGTCTCAAACTAGCCCTGCATCAATCGAAAACGAAACCCAATTCCGCACTGTCTCAGCCTAGACCTGTATCAATCCAAACTAATGCCACTGCCCCATTGTCTCAAACTAGCCCCGGAACAATCAAAAACGAATCCCACTGCCCCATAGTCTCAACCAATCCCCCTATCAATCCAAAACTAAACCCACTGCCCCACAGTCTCAACCAAGCCCTATATCAATCCAAAACGAAACCCACTGCAACACTGTCTCAACCTAGGACCGTACCAATCCAAAACTAATCCCACCTCCCTACTGTCTGAAACAAGCCTTCTATCAATCCAAAACTCTACCAACTGTCTCAAACTAGCCTGCATCAATGCAGAACTAATCCCAGTGTCTCACCCAAGCCCCGTATTAATCCAAAACTAAACCCACTGCCCCACTTTCTCAACCAAGCCCTGTATCAATCCAATGCTAATCCCAATGCCCGATTGTCTCAACCTAGCCCTGTATCAATCCAAAACTAATCCCAATGCCTCACTGATACAAAATAGCCCTGTGTCATTCCAAAGATTGTTCTCACTGCCCCACTGTCTCAACCTAGTGCTGTGTCAATCCAAATCGAATACCAGTGCCACATTGTCTCAACCTAGCCCTCCATCAATCCAAAACTAATCCCACTGCCCCACTGTCTGAACCTAGACCTGGATCAATTTAAAACGAATCCCACAAACCCACTGTCTCAACCAAGCCCTGTATCAATTCGAAACTAACCCCACTGCCCCACTGTCTCACCCTAGCCCTGTATCAATCCAAAAAGAAACCCACTGCCTCATTGTTTCAAACTAGCACTGTAGCATTCGAAAACTTATCCCACTTATCCCACTTATCCTAGCACTGTGTCATTGCAAAAATTGTTCTCACTGCCCCACTGTCTCAACCTAGCGCTGTACCAATCCAATTCGAAAACCAGTGCCACACTGTCTCAAACAAGCCCTCTATCAATAGAGAACTCACACCACTCTCTCAAACCAGCCCTGCACCAATGCAAAACTAATCCCACTGTCTCAACCTAGCCCTGTATCAATCGAAAACAAAGCCCACTGCCCCATTGTCTCAAACTAGCCCTGTATCAATTCAAAACTATCCCCACTGCCCCATTCTCTCAACCAAGCGCTGTATCAATCCAAAATTAAACCCACTGCCCCACTGTCTAAAGCTAGCCCTGTATCAATCCAAAACTAAGCATACATCCCCACTGTCTGAACCAATCCCTCTATCAGTCCAAAACTAATCCCACTGTCTCAACCTAGCCTTGCATCAATTCCAAACTAAGCCCATTGTCTTAACCTAGCCCTGTATCAATCCAAAATTAAACCCCCTGCCCCACTGTCTCAAACTAGCCCTGCATCAATCCAAAACAAACCCCACTGCCGCACTGTCTCAACTTAGACCTGTATCAATCCAAAACTAAGTCCACTGTCTCAACCTAGTACCGTTTCAATCCAAAACTACTCCCACTGCCGCTCTTTCACAAACAAGTCCTCTATTAATAACAAAATAGACCCACTGCCCCACAGTTCCAACCAAGCCCTCTAACAATCCAAAACTAATCACACCACCCCATGTCTGAACCAAACCTTCTATCAATCGGAAACTAAACCCACTACTTTTGTCTCAACCAAGCCCTGTATCAATCTGAAACTAAACCCATTGTCGCACCCAAGTTCTTTATCGATCCAAAACTGAAGCCACTGCCCCATTGTCTCATCCTAGCCCTGTATCAATCCAAAATTGATTCCACTGCCACATTGTCTCAACCTAGCCCTGTATCAATCCACAACTAAGCCCACTGCCCCATTGTCTAAAGCTTGCCCTGTATCAATCCAAAACTCTACACACTGCCCCACTGTCTGAACCAAGCCCTGTAACAATCCAAATCAAATCCCAATGACCAACTGTCTAAACCTAGCCCTGATTCAATCCGAAACTAAACCTACATCCCCACCGTCTGAACCAATCCCTCTTTCAATCCAAAACTAAACCCACTGCCCCACTGTCTCAACCAAGCCCTCTGTCAATACAAAACTAATCCCACCAGCCCACTGTCTGAACCAAGCGTTATATCAATCCAAAACTAAACACACTGACCCACTGTCTCAAGCAAGCCCTGTATCAATCCAAAATTAAACCCACTGCCCCACTTTCTAAACCTAGCCCTGTATCGATCCAAATCTAATTCTACATCCCCAATGTCTGAACCAATTCCTCTATCAATCCAAAACTAAATAAACTGTCTCAACGTAGCAATTAATCAATACCAAACTATACCCACTGCCCCACTGTCTCAACCTAGCCCTGTATCAATCCAAAAAATCCCCACTGCCCCACTGTCTCAAACTAGCCCTGTATCAATCCAAAACTGCTCCCACTGCCCCACTGTTTCAACAAGGCCCTCTATTAATACAAAACTAAACCCAGTGCCACACAGTTCCAACCAAGGCCTCTGCCTATCGAAAACTAATCAAACCTCCCCACTCTCTGAACCAAGCCTTCTATCAATCCAAAACTAAAATAAATGACCCACGGTCTGAACCGAGCCTTGTAACCATCTGAAACTAAATCCGCTGCTCCAATGTGTCAAACTAGGCTTCTAACAATCCAAATCTAACCCCAATGCCCCACTCTCTCAACATAGCACTGTATCAATTAAAAACTGGTCCCACTGCCCCATTGTCTCAACCTAGCCCTGTATCAATCCAAAAATTAAACACTCTCTCAAGATAGCCCTATATCAATCCAAAACTAATCCCAATGCACCATTGACTCAACATAGCCCTCTATAAATCCAAAACGAAACCCACTGTCTCATACTAGACCTGCATCAATGCAAAACTAATCACACTGTCTCAACCAAGCCCCGTATCAACCCAAAACTAAACCCACTGCCCCACAGTCTCAAGCTAGCCCTGTATCAATCCAAAAATAATCCCACTGTCCCACAGTCTCAACATAGCCCTGTATCAATCCAAAAATAATCCCACTGTCCCAATGTCTCAACATAGCCCTCTATGAATCCAAAACTCAACCCACTGTCTCAAACTAGCCCTGCATCTTTGCAAGGCTAATCCCACTGTCTCAGCCGAGCCCCTTATCAATCGAAAACTAATCCCACTGCCACTCTGTCTCAACCAAGACCCGTATCAATCTAAAACTAAACCCACTGCCCCACAGTCTCAACCTAGCCCTGCATCAATCCAGAACTAATCCCACTGCCCCACTGTATCAACCTAGCCCTGTGTCATTTTAAAACGAAACCCATCGACCCACTGTCTCAACCTAGCCCTGCATCAATCGAAAACGATATCGACTTCCCCACTGTCTCAGCATAGCCCTATTTAAATCCAAAACTAATGTCACTGCCCCATTGTCTCAACATAGCCCTCTATACAATCCAAAACTAATCCAACTGTCCCACTGTCTCAACCTAGACCTGGAACAATTTAAAACGAATCCCACTGACCCACTGTCTCAACCAAACCCTGCATTAATTCGAAACTAACCCCTCTGCCCCACTGTATCATCCTAGCCCTGTATCAATCCAAAAAGATACCCACTGCCCCATTATCTCAACCTAGCACTGTAGCATTCCAAAACTTATCCCACTGTCTCACTGTCTCAACCAAACCCTCTATCAATCCAAAAATAATAATCCCACCTCCCCACTGTCTGAACCAAGCCTTATATCAATCCAAAACTAAGACCACTGACCCACTGTCTCAACCAAGGCCGCTAACATTGTGAAAATAAACCCAATGCCTCTCTCTCAACCAATCCCTGTATCAATCTGAAATTACACCCACTGTCCCACCCAATCCCTTCAGCAATCCAAAACTAAAACCACCGCCCCACTGTGTCAAACTAGCCCTGTATCAATCCAAAAATAACCCCACTGCCCCACGCTCTCAACCAAGCATTGTATCAAGTAAAAAATAAACCCACTGCCCCATTGTCTCAAACTAGCCCTGTATCAGTCCAAAACTAAACCCACTGCCCCACTGTCTCAACCAAGCACTGTATCAATCCAAAACTAATCCCATTGCCCCACTGTCTCAACCTAGCACTGCATCAATCAAAAACTTATCCCACTGCCCCACTGTCTCAACCAAGACCTGTATCAATTCAAAACTAAACCGATTGCCCCACTGTCTCAACCAAGGCCTGTATCAATCGAAAGCTATTCCCACTGCCCCACTGTCACAACCCAGCCCTGTATCAATCCAAAATTAAACCCACTGCCCCAAAGTTCCAGCCAAGCCCTCTATCAATCCGAAATTAAAAGAAATGCCTCTGTCTCAACCAAGTCCTGTATCAAAATGAAACTAAACCCACTGCCACACTGTCCCACCCAAGCCATTTATCAAACCGAAACGATCCCCATTGTGTCAACCTAGCCTTGTATCAATCCAAAAATAAACCCACCGACCCACTGTCACAGCCTAGCCCTGTATCAATTCAAAACGAAAGCCACAGCCCCATTGTCTCAACCTAGCCCTCTATCAATCCAGAACTAAACCCACGGCCCCATTGTCTCAACCTAGCCCTGTATCAATCCAAAACTGATCCCACTGCCCCACTGTCACAACCTAGTGCTCTATAAAAGCAAAAAAAAAAACCAATGCTCCATTGTCTCAACCAATCCCTGTATCAATCCAAAACTAAACCCACTGTTTGATCCAAGCCCTGTATCAATCCAAAGCCCAACCCATTGCCCCACTATCGCAACCAAGTCCTCTATCAATCCAAAACGAATGCCACTGCACCACTGTCTCAAACTAGACCTGTATCAATCTAAATCAAAACACACTGACCAATTGTCTAAATCTAGCCCTGAATCAATCCAAATTAATCCTACATCTCCAATGTCTGAACCAAGCCTTCGATCAATCCAAATCTAAACCCACTGTTGCAAACTAGCCCTGCATCAATGCAAAGTTAATTCCACAGTCTCAAACAAGCCCCTTATCAATCCAAAACTAACCCCACTGCCCCAATTTCTCAACCAAGCCCTGCATCAATCCAAAGCTAATCCCAATGCCCCATTGTCTAGCCCTAGCCCTGCATCAATACAAATCTATTCCCACAGCCTCCCTGATTCAACCTAGCCCTTTATCATTCCAAAATTGTTCCCACTGTCTCAACCTAGCCCTGTATCAATACAAAAATAATCCCACTGCCCCATTGTCTCAACCTGGCACTCTATCAATCCAAAATTAATCGCAATGCCCCACTGTCTCAGCCTAGCCCAGTATCAATTTAAAACCAAACCCACTGACCCACTGTCTCAAACTAGCCCTGTATCAATTCGAAACTAAGCCCACTGCCCCACTGTCTCACCCAAGCCCTGTTTCAATCCAAAACTAACCCAACTGCCCCACTGTCTTAACCTAGCCCTGTATCAATCCAAAAATAAATCCACTGCCCCACTGCCTCAACCTAGCACTGTAGTAATCCAATACTAATACCACTGCCCCACTGTCTCAAGCAAGCACTCTATTAATACAAAACTAAACCCACTGCCCCACTGTTCCAACCAAACCCTCTATAAATCCAAAACTAATACCACCTCCCCACTGTCTGAACCAAGCCTTCTATCAATCCAAAACTAAACCTAATGACCCACTGCCTCAACCAAGCACTATAACAATCTGAAACTAAACCCACTGCCTCTGTCTCAAGCAAATCCTGTATCAATCTGAAATTAATCCCATTGTCGCACTCAAGCCCTTTATCAATCCAAAACTAAACCCAATGCCCCACTGTGTCAGCCTAGCACTGTATCAATCCAAAGCTAACCCCACTGCCCCACTCTCTCAACCTAGCACTGTATCAATTAAAAACTAAACCTACTGCCCCATTGTCTCAACATTGCCCTCTATCAATAGAAAACTCAACCCGCTCTCTCAAACCAGCCCTGCAGCAATGCAAAACTAATCCCACTGCCTGAACCTAGCCTTGCATCAATTCCAAACTAAGCAAATTGTCTTAACGCAGCCCTGCATCAATCCAAAACTACCCCCACTGCCCCACTGTCTCAACCAAGCGCTGTATCAATCCAAAACTAAACCCACTGCCCCACTATCTCAACCTAGACCTGTATCAATCCAAAACTAAACCCACTGTCTCAACCTGGCACCGTTTGAATCCAAAACTAATCCCACTGCGGCTCTGTCACAAACGAGTCCTCTATTAAAAAATAAAATAAACCCACTGCCCCACAGTTCCAACCAAGCCCTCTATCATTCCAAAGCGAATCCCACCACCCCACTGTCTGAACCAAACCTTCTATCAATCCGAAACTAAACCCACTACTTTTGTCCCAACCAAGCACTGTATCAGTCTGAAACTAAACCCATTGTCCCACCCAAGTTCTTTCTCAATCCAACACTAAAGCCACTGCCCCATTGTCTCAACCTAGCCCTGTATCAATCCAAAACTGATTCCACTGCCCCATAGTCTCATCCTAGCCCTGTTTCAATCCAAAACTGATTCCACTGCCCCATTGTTTCAAACTAGCCCTGTATCAATCCAAAACTAAGCCCACTGACCCATTGTCTCAAGCTAGCCGTGTATCAATCCAAAACTAAACACACTGCCCCACTGTCTGAACCAAGCCCTGTTTCAATCAAAAATAAAACCCAATGACCAACTGTCTAAACCTAGCCCTGAATCAATCCAAAACTAATCCTATATCCCCAACGTCTGAACCAATCCCTCTATCAATCCAAAACTAAACCCACTGCCCCACTCCCTCAACCAAGCCCTCTGTCAATCAAAAATTAAACACACCACCCCACTGTCTGAACCAAGCGGTATATCAATCCAAAACTAAACGCACTGACCCACTGTCTCAAGCAAACCCTGTGTCAATCCAAAATTATACCCACTGCCCCACTTTCTAAACCTAGACCTGTATCAATCCAAATCTAATTCTACATCCCCACTGTCTGAAACAATCCCTCTATTAATCCAAAACTAAATCCACTCTCTCAACGTAGCAATGAAACAATCCCAAACTATAGCCACTGCCCCACTGTCTCAACGTGGCCCTGTATCAATCCAAAAAATCCCCACTGCCCCACTGCCTCAAACTAGCCCTGTATCAATCCAAAACTGCTCCCACTGCCCCACTGTCTAATCCAAACCCTCTATTAATACAGAACTAAACCCACTGCCACACAGTTCCAACCCAGGCCTCTGCCAATCGAAAACTAATCCCACCTCCCCACTCTCTGAAACAAGTCTTCTATCAATCCAAAACTAAACCCACTGACCCACGGTCTAAACTAAGCCCTGTAACAATCGGAAACTAAATACACTGCTCCACTGTGTGAAACTAGACTTCTAACAATCCAAAACTAACCCCACTGCCCCACTCTCTCAACCTAGTACTGTATCAATTAAAAACTGGACGTACTGCCCCATTGTCTCATCCTAGCCCTGTATCAATACAAAATGAATCCCACTGTCTCAACCAAGCGCCGTATCAACCCAAAACTAAATCCACTGCCCCACTATCTCAACCTAGTCCTGTATCAATCCAAAAGTAATTCCACGGTCCCACTGTCTCAACATAGCCCGGTATCAATCCAAAACTAAACCCACTGACCCATTTTCTCAACCTAGCCCTGTATCAATCCAAAACTAAACCCACTGCCCCTCCATCTCAACCAAGACCCGCATCAATCTAAAAGTAAACCCACTGCTCTACTGTCTCAATCTAGCCCTGTATCAATTCAAAACTATACCCACTGCCCCATTGTCTCAACCTAGCCCTGTATCAATCCAAAACTAAACCCACTGCCCCTCCGTCTCAACCAAGACCCGCATCAATCTAAAAGTAAACCCACTGCTCTACTGTCTCAATCTAGCCCTCTATCAATCCAAAACTAATCCCACTGCCCCACTGTTTCAACCTAGCCCTGTGTCACTTTAAAAAGAAATCCACTGATCCACTGTCTCAACCTAGCCCTGCATCAATCCAAAACGATATCGACTTCCCCACTGTCTCAGCCTAGCCCTGTCTAAATCCAAAACTAATGTCACTGCCCCATTGTCTCAACCTAGCCCTGAATAAATCCAAAACTAATCACAGTGCCCCATGTCTCAAACTAACCCAGTATAAATCCAAAACTAATCCCACTGCCCCATCGTCTCAACCAATCCCCCTAACAATCCAAAACGAAACCACTGCCCCACAGTCTCAACCAAGCCCTGTATCAATCCAAAACTATACCAACTGCAACATTGTCTCAAACTAGCACCGTGTCAATCCAAAACTAATCCCACCTCCCCACTGTCTGAAACAAGCCATGTATCAATCCAAAGCTCAACCCACTGTCTCAACCTAGCCTGCATCAATGCAAAACTAATCCCACTGTCTCAACCAAGCCCTGTTTCAAGCCAAAGCTAATTCCAATGCCCAATTGTCTCAACCTAGCCCTGTATCAATCCAAAACTAATCCCACTGCCTCACTGATATAACTAGCACTGCGTTTTTCCAAAAATTGTTCCCACTGCTCCACTGCCTCAAACTAACCCTGTACCAATCCTAAAAGTATCCCACTGCCACATTGTCTCAACCTAGCCCTCTTGCAATCGAAAAGTAATCCCACTGCCCCACTGCCTCAACCTAGCCCTTTATCAATTTAAAAAGAAACCCACTGACACACTTTCTCAACCAAGCCCAGTAACAATTCAAAACTAAACCCTCTGACCCACTGTCTCACCCAAGGCCTGTATCAATCCAAAATTAAACCCACTGCCCCAATGTCTTAACCTAGCCCTATATCAATCCAAAAATAAACCAACTGCCTCATTGTCTCAACCTAGGACTGTGGCATTCCTAAAATAAACCAACAGCCCCACTGTCTCAACCAAGCCCTCTAGTAATACAAAACAAAACTTCTTGCCCCAGAATTCCACCCAAAACCTCTATCAATCCAACACTAATCACACATCCCCACTGTCTGAACCAAGCCATCTATCAATCCAAAACTAAAGCCTCTGCCCCACTGTCTCAAACAAGCACTGTATCAAACCAAAATTAAACATACTGCCCACTATCTGAACCTAGCTATGTATCAATCCAAAACTAAACCCACTGCCCCTCTGTCCAACCAAGCCACATATCAATCCAAAACTAAACCCACTGCCCCTCTGCCCAACCAAGCCACATATCAATTCAAAACTAAACCCACTGCCCCACTGTCTCAACCAAGCACTGTATCAATCCAAAACTAAACACACTGCCCACTACTGAACCTAGCCCTGTATCAATCCAAAACTAAACCCACTGCCCCACTGTCTAAGCCTAGCAATATATCAATTCAAAACTACTCCTACATCCCCATTATCTGAACCAATCCCTCTGTCAATCCAAAACGAAACCCGCTGCCCCAAAGTCTCAACCTAGCACTCTATCAATCAAAAAGTTATCCCACTGCCCCACAGTCTCAACCTAGCCCGGTATCAATTCATAACTAACCCATTGCCCACTGTCTCAAACGAGCCCTGTATTAATCAAAAAATCTTCCGACTCCCCCACTGTCACAACCCAGCCATTTATCAATCGAAAACTAAAACCAGTGTCCCACTGTCTCAACCTAGCACTGTATCAATCCAAAACAAAACCCACAGACCAACTGTCTAAACGTAGCCCTGAATCAATCCAAAACTAATACTGCATCCACACTGTCTCAACCAAGCCCTGTTTCAATCCAAAACAAAAGCCACTACCCCATTGTTTCAACCTAGCCCTGTATCAATCCAAAGCTAAACCCACTACCCCATTGCTTCAACCAAGCCCTGTATCAATCCAAAACTATACCAACTGCAACATTGTCTCATACTAGCACCGTATCAATCCAAAACTAATCCCACCTCCCCACTGTCTGAAACAAGCCATGTATCAATCCAAACTTCAACCCACTGTCTCAACCTAGCCTGCATCAATGCAAAACTAATCCCACTGTCTCAACCAAGCCCTGTATCAAGCCAAAGGTAATTCCAATGCCCAATTGTCTCAACCTAGCCCTGTATCAATCCGAAACTAATCCCACTGCCTCACTGATACTAACTAGCACTGCGTCATTCCAAAAATTGTTCCCACTGCTCCACTGCCTCAAACTAACCCTGTACCAATCCTAAAAGTATCCCACTGCCACATTGTCTCAACCTAGCCCTCTTGCAATCGAAAAGTAATCCCACTGCCTCAACCTAGCCCTTTATCAATTTAAAACGAAACCCACTGACACACTTTCTCAACCAAGCCCAGTATCAATTCGAAACTAAACCCTCTGACCCACTGTCTCACCCAAGGCCTGTATCAATCCAAAATTGAACCCACTGCCCCAATGTCTTAACCTAGCCCTATATCAATCCAAAATAAACGAACTGCCCCATTGTCTCAAACTAGGACTGTGGCATTCCAAAAATAAACCAACAGCCCCACTGTCTCAACCAAGCCCTCTAGTAATACAAAACAAAACTCCTTGCCCCAGAGTTCCACCCAAAACCTCTATCAATCCAACACTAATCACACATCCCCACTGTCTGAACCAAGCCTTCTATCAATCCAAAACTAAAGCCTCTGCCCCACTGTCTCAAACAAGCACTGTATCAAACCAAAATTAAACATACTGCCCACTATCTGAACCTAGCCATGTATCAATCCAAAACTAAACCCACTTCCCCTCTGTCCAACCAAGCCACATATCAATCCAAAACTAAACCCACTGCCCCTCTGCCCAACCAAACCACATATCAATTCAAAACTAAACCCACTGCCCCACTGTCTCAACCAAGCACTGTATCAATCCAAAACTAAACACACTGCCCACTATTGAACCTAGCCCTGTATCAATCCAAAACTAAACCCACTGCCCCACTGTCTAAACCTAGCAATATATCAATTCAAAACTACTCCTACATCCCCATTGTCTGAACCAATCCCTCTATCAATCCAAAACGAAACCCGCTGCCCCAAAGTCTCAACCTAGCACTCTATCAATCAAAAAGTTATCCCACTGCCCCACAGCCTCAACCTAGCCCGGTATCAATTCATAACTAACCCATTGCCCACTGTCTCAAACGAGCCCTGTATTAATCGAAAAATGTTCCCACTCCCCCACTGTCACAACCCAGCCATTTATCAATCGAAAACTAAAACCAGTGTCCCACTGTCTCAACCTAGCACTGTATCAATCCAAAACAAAACCCACTACCCCATTGTTTCAACCTAGCCCTGTATCAATCCAAAGCTAAACCCACTACCCCATTGCTTCAACCTAGCCCTCTATCAATCCAAAACTAATCCCACTGCCCCACTGTCTCAACCTAGCCCTGTATCAACTTAAACGGATCCCACGGGCCCACTGTCTCAAACTAGCCCTGCATCAATCATAAACGAAACCCACTTCCTCACTGTCTCAACCTAGCCCTGTATCAATCCAAAATTATGCCACTGCCCCATTGTCTCAACCCAGCCCTAGATCAATCCAAAAATATGCCACTGCCCCATATTCTCAACAATACCCCTATCAATCCAAAACTAAACCCACTGCCCCACAGTCTCAAACAAGCCCTGTATCAATCCAACATTAAACCCACTGCCCCACTGTCTCAAACTATCTCCGTCCCAATCCAAAACTAATCCCACCTCCCTACTGTCTGAATTACGTCTTCTATCAATCCAAAACTCAACCCACTGCCTCAAACTAGCTTGCATCAATGCAAAACTATTCCCAATGTCTCAACGAAGCCCCGAATCAATCCAAAACTAAACCCATTGCCCCATTTTCACAACCAAGCCCTGTATCAATCCAAAGCTAATCCCAATGCCCGATTGTCTCAACCTCGCCCTGTATCAATCCAAAACTAATCCCAATGCCTCACTGATACAAACTAGCCCTGTGTCATTCCAAAAATTGTTCTCACTGCCCCACTGTCTCAATCTAGCTCTGTATCAATCCAAAAAGAAACCCACTGCCCCTTTGTCCCAACCTATCACTGTAGCATTCCAAAACCAATCCCACTGCACCACTGTCAAAACAAAGCCTTCTATTAATACAAAACTAAATCCACTGCCCCAGAGTTCCAACCAAACCCTCTATCAATCCAAAAATAATAATCCCACCTCCACACTGTCTGAACCAAGCCTTCTATCAATCCAAAACTAAACCCACTGACCCACTCTCTCAACCAAGACCTCTAACATTCTGAAAATTAACCCACTGCCTCTCTCTCAACCAATCCCTGTATCAATCTGCAATTAAACCCACTGTCCCACCCAATCATCTTCAGCAAATCAAAACTAAAACCAGCGCCCCACTGTGTCAACATAGCCCTGCATCAATTCAAAAATAACTCCACTGCCCCACGCTCTCAACCAAGCATTGTATCAATTAAAAATTAAACCCACTGCCCCATTGTCTCAAACTAGCCCTGTATCAGTCCAAAACTAAACCCACTGCCCCAATGTCTCAACCAAGCACTGTATCAATCCAAAACTAAATACACTGCCCACTGTCTGCAACTAGCGTTGTATCAATCCAAAACTAAAACCACTGCCTCACTGTCACAACCTAGCTCTGTATCAATCAAAAATTTATCCCACTGCCCCACTGTCTCAACCAAGCCCTGTATCAATTCAAAATTAAACCGATTGCCCCACTGTCTCAACCTAGGCCTGTATCAATCGAAAACTATTACCACTGCCCCACTGTCACAATCCAGCCCTGTATCAATCCAATACTAAACCCACTGCCACAAAGTTCCAGCCAAGCACTCTATCAATCCGAAACTGAAGCAAATGCCTCTGTCTCAACAAAGTCCTGTATCAAAATGAAACTAAACCCACTGCCACACTGTCCCACCCAAGGCCTTTATCAAACCTAGATGATCCCCACTGTGTCAACCTATCCCTGTATCAATCCAAAAATAAACCCACCGATTCACTGTCTCAGCCTAGCCCTGTATCAGTTCAAAACTAAAGCCACTGCCTCATTGTCTCAACCTAGCCCTGTATCAATCCAAACCTAAACCCACTGCCCCATTGTCTCAACCTGGCACTGTATCAATACTAAACTAAACCCATGGCCCAATTGTCTCAAGCTAGCCCTGTATCAATCCAAATCTGCTCCCACTGCCTCACTGTCTCAACCGAGCGCTCTATCAATCAAACAATAAACCCACTGCCCCATTTTCTCAACCTATCCCTGTATCAATCCAAAACTTAACCCACTGTCTGAACCAAGCCCTGTATCAATCCAAAGCTAAACCCATTGCCCCACTATCGCAATCAAGTCCTCTATCAATCCAAAACTTATGCCACTGCACCACTTTCTCAAACTAGACATGTATCAATCCAAAACAAAACACACTGACCAACTGTCTAAATCCAGCCCTGAATCAATCCAAATTAATCCTACATCCCCACTGTCTGAACCAATCCCTCTTTCAATCCAAAACGAAACCCACTGCCCACACCCCACTGTCTCAGCCAAGCCATCTGTCAATCCAATCCTAATGCCAAAACCCCACTCTCTGAACCAAGCCTTCTATCAATCCAAAACTAAACACACTGACCCAATGTCTCAGACAAGCCCTGTATCAATCCAAAACTAAAACCAATGCCCCATTTTCTAAACCCAGACCTGTATCAATCAAAAACTGATCCCACTGCGTCAACATAACCCTGTATAAATCCAAACTAAACCCACCGCCCACTGTCTGAACCTAGCCCTGTATCAATCCAAAAATGATCCCACTGCCCCACTGTCTCAACCTAGCCCTGTATCAATCCAAAACTAATCCCATTGCCCACTCTCTCAACCAAGCCCTCTCTTAATACAAAACTAAACCCATTGCCCCACTGTCTCAACATAGCCCTATATTAAGCCAAAACTAATCCCACTGTCTCAACCTAGACCTGTGTCAAATCAAAACTAAAGCCACTGCCCCATTGTCTATTACTAGCCCTGTATCAATCCAAAACTAAACCTACTGGCCCACTGTCTCAACCGAGCACTGTTTCAATTTAAATCGAAGCCCACTGACCCACTGTCTCAACCTAGCCCTGTGTCAATCCAAAACGAAACCCACTTCCCCACTGTCTCACCCAAGCCCTGTATCAATCCAAAACTATAGCCACTGACCCATTGTCTCAAACTACCCCCTTATCCATTCAAAATTAAACCAACTGCCCCACTGTCTGGACCAAGCACTGCATCAATCCAAAACAATATCCACGGCCCCACTGTCCAAACCTAGCCCTGTATCAATCCAAAACTAAACCCAATGCCTCACTGTCTTCCTGTAGCCATGTATCAATACAAAACTAAACCCATTGCACCTTTGCCTCAACCTAGCCCTGTATCAATCTAAATTAAACCCATTGCCCCATTGTCCCAACCAAGCCCTGTATCAAACATAAACTAAACCCAATGCCCCACTGTCTCCAGCAAGCCAGATTTCTAACCAAAACTAATTACACTGCCCACTGTATCAACATAGCCTTGTATCAATCCAAACTAATCCCACTGCCCACTGCCTCAAGCAAGCCCTCTATCAACGTAAAGCTATTCCCACTACCCCACTGTCTCAACATCGCTCTATAGCAACACAAAACCAAACCCAATGCCCATACTGTCTCAGCCATCTATCAATCCAAAACGAAAACACTGCCCACTGCCTCAAGCAAGCCCTCTATCAATGTAAAACTAATCACACTGCCCCACAGTCAAAACCAAGCATGAATCAAATGAGATCAAATCCCATTGCCCCGCTGTCTCAAGCAAGCCCTGTATCAATCCAAAACTAATCCCACTGCCCCACTGTATCAACATAGCCTTGCATTAAGCCAAACTAATCCCGCTGCCCCACTGACTCAACCTCGCCCTATAGCAACACAGAACTAAACCCACTGCCCACACTGTCTCAACGTAGGCTTCTATAAATTCAAAACAAAACCCACTGTCTCAAAGTAGACCTGCATCAATGCAAAACTAATCCCACTGTCTCAAGCAAGCCCCGTATCAATCCAAAACTAAACCCACTGCCCCACTATCTCAAGCTAGGCCTGAATCAAACCAGAACAATTCCCACTGTCCCACTGTCTCAACATAGCCCTGTATCAATCCAAATCTAATCCCTCTGTCCCACTTTCTCACCCCAGCCCTGTATCAATCCAAAACTAATCCCAATGCCCCATTGTATCAACCAAGCCCTGTATCAATTCAAAAGTAAACTCATGCCCCATTGTCTCAAACTAGCCTTCATTAATCCAAAAACATTCCCACTGCCCCACTGTCTCAACCTAGCACTGTATCAATGTAAAACGATACCCACTGATCCACTGTCTCAACCTAGCCATATATCAATCCAAAACGAAACCCACTTCCCCAATGTCTTACCCAAGACCTGTATCAATCCAAAACTAAACCCACTGCCCTATTGTCTCAAACTATCCCTGTATCAATCCAAAACTAAGCCCATTGCCACATTGTCTCAACTTACGCCTGTATCAATCCAAAACTAAACCCACTGCCCCACTGCCTCAACCAAGCACTGTATCAATCCAAAACAACTTCCACTGCCCCACTGTCTAAAACTAGCCATTTATCAATCCTTAACTAAACCTACATCATCACTATCTGAACCTATCCCTCTATCAATCCAAAACTAAACCCACTTTCTCAACCCAGCCCTGTTTCAATCCCAAACTAAGCCCACTGCCCCATTGTCTCAAAGAAGGCCTGTTTCAATCCAAAACTAAACACACTGCCCCACTGTCTCAACCTAGCCCTCTATTAATCCATAACTAAGCCCACTGCCCCACTATCTCAAACTAGACCTGTTCCAATCCCAAACTGAAACCTCTGCCCCACTGTCTCAAACTAGCACTGTAGCAATCCAAAACTAATACCACTGCCTCTCTGTCTCAAACAAGTCCTCTATTAATTCAAAACTAAACCCACTGCCCCACAGTTCCAACCAAACCCTCTATCAATCCAAAACAAATCCCACTGACCAAATATCTAAACCTAGCCCTGAATCAATCCAAAACTAATCCTACATCCCCACTGTCTGAACCAATCCCTCTTTCAATCCACAACTAAACCCACTTTCTCAACCCAGCCCTGTTTCAATCCCAAACTAAGCCCACTGCCCCATTGTCTCAAAGAAGGCCTGTTTCAATCCAAAACTAAACACACTGCCCCACTGTCTCAAACAAGCCCTCTGTCAATCCACAACTAATCCCACCACCCCACAGTCTGAACAAAGCCTTCTATCAATCCACAACTAAACACACTGACCCATTGTCTCAACCAAGCCCTGTATCAATCCAAAACGAATCCCACTGCGCCACTGTCAAAACCTAGCCCTGTATCGATCCAAAAGTAATTCTACATCCCCACTGTCTGAACAAATCAATCGATCAATCCAAAACTAAATCCATCGGTTCAACCTAGCCCTGAATCAATCTCAAACCAAACCCACTGCCTACCCTACTGTCTCAAACTAGCCCTGTATCAATCCAAAACTGCTGCCAATGCCTCAATGTCTCAACCAAGCCCTCTGTTAATATAAAACTAAATCCACTGCCACACATTTCCAACCGAGGCCTCTATCAATCGAAAACTAATCCCACATCCCCACGGTCTGAACCAAGTCCTCTAACAATCCGAAACGTATCCCATTGCCCCACTGTGTCAACCTAGCATTGCACCAATCCAAAACTAACCCCTCTGCCTCACTGTCTTCCTGTAGCCCTGTTACAATCCAAAACGAAACCCATTGCCCCATTTTCTCAACCTAGCCCTGTATCAATCCAAACCTAAGCCCACTGCCCCATTGTCTCAACCTAGCCCTGTATCAACCCAAAACTAAAATCACTACCACACTGTCTGAACCAAGCCCTGTATCAGTCCAAATCTAAACCCATAGCCCCACTGTCACAACCAAGCCCCGTACCAATCCAAAACGAATCCCACTGCCCCACTTTCACAACCTAGCCCTGTATCTATCCAAAACTAAACGAACTGCCTCAAGGTAGCCCTATATCAATCCAAAACTAAAACCGCTGCCCCACTGTCTAACCCTAGCCCTGTCTCAATCCAGTACTAAACTCACTGCCTCACATTCTGCCTGTAGCCCTGGTTCAATCCAAAACTAAACCCATTGCCCCATTGTCTCAACCTAGCCCTGTATTAATCCAAAACTAAACCCATTGCCCCACTGTCTCAACCAAGCCCTGTATCAATCCAAAACTAAACCCAATGCCCCACTGTCTCCAGCAAGCCATATTTCAATCCAAATCTAATCACACTGCCCACTGTCTCAACCTAGCCCTGTATCAATCCAAAATTAAACCCACTGCCCCACTGTCTCAACATAGCCTATTATCAATCCAAACTAATCCCACTGGCCCACTGGCTCCACCTCGCCCTGTAGCAACACAAAACTAAACGCACTGCCCATATGTCTCAACCTAGCCATCTATCAACACAAAAGGAAAACCACTTCCCACTGCCTCAAGCAAGCTCTCTATCAATGAAAAACTAATCCCACTGCCCCACGGTTACAACCAAGCCCTGAATCAATCGAAAACTAAATCCACTGCCCCACTGTCTCAAACGAGCCCTGAATCAATCCAAAGCTAATCCTACTGCCCCACTCTTTTAACCTAGCCCTGTATCAATCCAAAACTAACCCCACTGCCCCACTGTCTCAGCGTATCCCTCTAACAATCCAAAACTAACCCCACTCTCTCAAACTAGACCTGCAGCAATCGAAAACAATTCCCACTGTCTCAACATAGCCCTGTCTCAATCCAAATCTAATCCCTCTGTCCCACTTTCTCAACCTAGCCCTCTATCAATCCAAAGCTAATCACAATGCCACATTGTATCAAGCTAGCCCTGTAGCAATTCAAAAGTAAACCCACTGCCCCATTTTCTCAACCTAGCCGTCTATCAGTCCAAATCTAATCCCACTGCCCCACTGTCTCAAACTAGCCCTGTATCAATCCAAAACGAAACCCACTTCCCCACTGTCTCATCCAAGCCCTGTATCAATCTGAAACTAAACCCACTGCGCCATTGTCTCAAACTACCACTGCATCAATCCAAAACAAAACCCACTTCCACATTGTCCCAACCTACCCCTGAATCAATCCAAAACCAAACCCACTGCCCCCCAGTTCCAACCAAGCCCTCTATCAATCTGGAACAATCCCACCTCCCCAATGTCTGAACCAAGCCTTCTATCAATCCAAAACTAAACCCACTGCCCCACTGTCTGAATCAAGCCCTGTATCAATCCAAAACAAATCCCGCTGTCCAAATGTCTAAAGCTAGCCCTGAATCAATCCAAAACTAATCCTACATCCGCACAGTCTGAACCAAACCCTCTTTCAATCGAAACCTCATCACACTTCCTCACAGTCTGCACCAAGCCCTCTAACAATCCGAAACTTATCCCACTGCCCCACTGCGTCAACCTAGCCCTGAATCAATCCAAAACTAACCCCACTGCCCCACTCTCTCAAGCTAGCACTGTATCAATTCAAAACTGGACCCACTGCCCCATTGTCTCAACCTAGCCCTGTATCAATCCGAAACAAAACCCATTGTCTCAAGGTAGACCTATATCAATCCAAAACTAAAACCACTGCCCCACAATATAAACCTAGCCCTTTATAAATCCAGTACTAAACCCACTGCCTCACTGTCTTCCTGTAGCCCTGTATCATTCCAAAACTAAACCCATTGCCCCATTCTCTCAAGCTAGCCCTGCATCAATCCAAAACTAAACCCACTGCCCCACTGTCCCAACCAAATCCTCCATCAATCCAAAACTAAACCCAATGCCCCACTGTCTCCAGCAAGCCATATTTCAATCCAAAACTAATCACATTGCCCACTGTCTCAAACTAGCCTTGTATCAATCCAAAATTAAACCCACTGCCCCACTGTCTCAACATAGTCTTGCATCAATCCAAACTAATCCCAATGCCCCACTGTCTCAACCTCGCCTTTAGCAAAACATAACTAAACCCAATGCAAATATTGTCTCAAACTAGCCATCTATCAATCCAAAAATAAAACCACTGCCCACTGCCTCAAGCAAGCCCTCTATCAATGTAAAACTAATCCCACCACCCACCGGTTACAACTAAGCCCTGAATCAATCGTGATCTAATCCCACTGCCCCACTGTCTCAAGCTAGCCCTGTAACAACACGTAACTAATGCCTCTGTCTCAACGTAGCACTCTATCAATCCAAAACTAAACCCATTGTCTCAATCTAGACCTACATCAATGCAAAACTAATCCCACTGTCTCAAGCAAGCCCTGTATCAATCCAAAACTAAACCCACTGCCCCACTATCTCAAGCTAGCCCTGAATCAATCCTAACTCATCCCACTGTCACACTGTCTCAACATAGTCCTTTATAAATCCAAATATAATCCCACTGTCCCACTTTCTCAATCTAGCCCTGTATCAATCCAAAGCTAGTCGCAATGCCCCATTGTATCAACCTAGCCATGTGTCAATTCAAATCTAAACCCACGGCCCCATTGTCTCAAACTAGCCCTCTGCTAATCCGAAACAAATCCCACTGCCCCACTCTCTCAACCTAGCCCTGTATCAATCCAAAACGAAACCCAATTCCCCACTGCCACATCCAAGCCCTATGTCAATCCAAAACAAAACCCACTTCCCCATTGTCACAAACTACCCATCTCAATCCAAAATTAAGCCCACTTCCACATTGTCTCAACCTACCCCTGTATCAATCCAAAACTAAACCCACTGCCCCAATGTCTCAACCTACCCCTGTTTGAATCCAAAACTAAACCAACTGACCCAATGTCTCAACCTAGCCCTTTATCAATCCAAAAGTAAACTTACATCGCCACTGTCTGAACCAATCCCACTTTCAATCCAAACCTAAACCCACTGTCTCAACCTAGCCCTGTACCAAACCAAAACTAAACCCACTACCCCACTGTTCCAACCTAGCACTGTATCAATCCAAAACTAATCACACAGCCCCTCTGTCTCAAACAATCCTCTATTAGTACAAAACAAAACCCACTGCCCCACAGTTCCAACCAAGCTCTCTATCAATCCAAAACAAATCCTACCTCCGCACTGTCTGAACCAAGCCTTCTATCAATCGGAAACTAAACCCACTGCCTCTGTCTCAACGGAGCACTGTATCAATCTGAACTAAACCCACTGTCCCACTGTCTCAAACCTTAATATGATAAGGCAGGATCTCGCCAAAGTGGACTGAGAGCAGCTACTTATAGGAAAATCCACATCAAAACAGTGGGAGACTTTCAGAAGGGAAATAGAGAGAGTACAACGCCAACATGTTCCTGTAAAGGTCAAGGGCGGGACCAACAAGCAAAGGGAACCTTGGATGACAAGGGATATACAAAAATGCATTAGGAAAAAAAGGGGGGCTTTTGGCAGTTACAAAAGACTAAGGACGGAGGAAGCCCAAGAGGAGTATAAAAAGTGCAGGGGCATACTTAAAAAGGAAATTAGGAGGGCAAGGAGGGGCCATGAAATAACACTGGCGAGCAAAATAAAGGAAAATCCTAAGATGTTTTATAAGTATATTAAGGGCAAGAGGATAACCAAGGAAAGGGTAGGGCCCATTAGGGACCAAAGTAGCAATCTGTGTGTAGAGCCAGATGATGTAGGCGGGGTCTTAAATGAATTTTTTGCATCTGTGTTCACTATGGAGAAAGACGATGTAGACATAGAAATCGGGCAAGGGGACTGTGACATACTTGAACATATTAGCATCGAGAGGGAGGAGGTACTGGCGGTTTTAGCAGGCCAAAAAGTGGATAAATCCCCAGGCCCGGACAATGTATCCGAGGCTGTTGTGTGAGGCAAAGGAGGAGATTGCAGGGGCTCTGACACAAATTTTTAGAACCTCTCTGGCCACAGGGGATGTACCAGAGGACTGGAGAACAGCTAACGTAGTACCATTATTCAAGAAGGGTAGCAGGGATAAACCAGGGAATTACAGGCCAGTGAGCCTAACATCTGTGGTAGGGAAATTATTGGAAAAAATTCTGAGGGACAAAATTAGTGTCCACTTGGAGAGGCAAGGATTAATCGGGGATAGTCAGCATGGCTTTGTCAAGGGTAACTCATGTCTGACCAATCTGATTGAATTTTTCGAGGGGGTGACTAGGTGTGTGGATGAGGGAAATGCTGTGGATGTGGTTTACATGGACTTCAGTAAAGCTTTTGACAAGGTCCCGCATAGGAGACTGGTCAAGAATGTAAGAGCCCATGGGATCCAGGGTGCCTTGGAGCGTTGCATCGTAAACTGGCTGAGTGGCAGGAGGCAGAGGGTGATGGTCGAAGGTTGTTTTTGTGACTGGAAGCCTGTGTCCAGTGGGGTACCTCAGGGATCGGTGCTGGGTCCCTTGCTGTTTGTGATATACATAAATGATTTGGATGAGAATGTAAAAGTATGATCAGTAAGTTCGCAGATGACAGGAAAATTAGTGGGGTGATAAATTGCGAGGAGGACAGCCTCAGGCTACAGGACGATATAAACGGGTTGGTCAGATGGGCAGAAAAGTGGCAAATGGAATTTATCCCTGAAAAGTGCGAGGTGATGCATTTTGGACGGACAAATAAGGCAAGGGAATACACAATGAGTGGTAGGACCCTAGGAAGTACAGAGGGTCAGAGGGACCTTGGTGTACATGTACATAGATCCCTGAAGGCAGCGGAACAGGTAGATAAGGTGGTTAAAAAGGCATATGGGATACTTGCCTTCATTAGCCGAGGCATAGAATATAAGAGCAGGGAGGTTATGATGGAGCTGTACAAAACGCTGGTGAGGCCACAGCTGGAGTACTGTGTGCAGTTCTGGTCGCCTCACTATAGGAAGGATGTGATTGCTTTGGAGAGGGTGCAGAGAAGATTCACCAGGATGTTACCTGGGATGGAGCGCCTCAGCTATGAAGAAAGGCTAAACAGGCTGGGGTTGTTTTCCTTGGAGCAAAGAAAGCTGAGGGGGGACCTGATTGAGGTGTACAAAATGATGAGGGGCATAGATAGGGTAGATAAAGAGGAACTTTTCCCCTTAGTAGGGGGGTCAATAACAAGGGGGCATAGATTCAGGGTAAGAGGCAGGAGATTTAGAGGGGACTTGAGGAGGAACTTTTTCACCCAGAGGGTGGTTGGAATCTGGAACTCACTGCCTGAAAGGGTGGTAGAGGCAGGAACCCTCACAACATTCAAGAAGCATTTGGATGAGCACTTGAAATGCCATTGCATACAAGGCTATGGACCAAATGCTGGAAAATGGGATTAGACTGGACAGGGATTGATGGACGGCGCAGGCAAGATGGGCCGAAGGGCCTCTTTCTGTGCTGTAAAACTCTATGACTCTATGACTCTGTGACTCAAAACTGCTTGCACTGCCCCACTGTCTCAATCAAGCCCTCTGTTAATATAAAACTAAACCACTGCCCCACAGTTCCAACCAAGGCCTCTATCAATCGAAAACTAATCCCACCTCCCCACAGTCTGAACCAAGCCCTCTAACAATCCGAAACTTATCCCACTGCCCCATTGCGTCAAGCAAGCCCTGTATCAATCCAGAACTAAACCCACTGCCTGACTGTCTTCATGTAGCACTGTATCAATCCAAAACCAAACCCATTGCCTCTTTGTATCAACCTAGCCCTATATCAATCCAAAACTAATCCCATTGCCCCTCTGTCTCAGCCCTATATCAACCCAAAACTAAATCCACTGTCCCACTGTCGCAAGCTAGCACTGCATCAATCCAAAACTAATCCCACTGCCCCACGGTCACAACCAAGCTCTGTTTCAATCCAAAAGTGTACCCACAGCCCCACTTTCTCAAGCTAGCCCTGTATCAATGCAAAATTAAACCCACAGTCTCAAACTAGAACTGCATCAATGCAAAACTAATCCCACTGTATCAAACAAGCCCTGTATCAATCCAAACCTAAACCCACTGCCACACTATCTCAAGCTAGCCCTGAATCAATCCAGAATTAATCCCACTGTCCCACTGTCTCAACATAGCCCTGCATCAATCCAAATCTAATCACACTCTCCCACATTCTCAACCTAGCCCTATATCAACCCAGATCTAATCCCACTGCCCCACTGTTTCAACCTTGCCCTGTATCAATCCAAAGCTATACCCACTGTCCCACCTTCTCAAGCAAGCCCTGTATCAATCCAAAGCTAATTCAAATGCCCCATTGTATCAACCTAGCCCTGTATCAATTCAAAAGTAAATCCACAGCCCCATTGCCTCAACCTAGCCCTCTAGCAATCTAAAACTAATCCAACTGCCCCACTGGCTCAAACTAGCCCTGCATCAATTTTAAACGAAACCGTCTGACCCATTGTCTCAAACTAGACCTGTGTCAATCCAAAACGAAACTCACTTCCCCACTGTCTCACCCAAGCCCTGTATCAGTCCAAAACTAAACCCACTGCCCCATTGTCTCAAACTATCCCTGCATCAATCCAAAACAACGCCCACTGCCAGATTGTTTCAACCTACCCCTGTATCAATCCAAAACTAAACCCACTGGCCCACTGCCTTAACCAACCACTGTATCAATCCAAAGCTAATCCCACTGCCCCACTCTCTCAGCCTAGCCCTGTATCAATGTAAAACGAAACACACTGATCCACTGACTCAGCCTTGCCCTGTATCAATCTAAAACGAAACCCACCTCCCCACTGTCTCACCCAAGCCCTGTATCAATCCAAAACTAAACCCACTGCCCCATTGACTCAAACTACACCTGTATCATTCCAAAACTAAGCCCACTGCCACATTGTCTCAACCTACTCCTCTATCAATCCAAAACTAAGCCCACTGCCACATTATCTCAACCTACCCCTGTATCAATCCAAAACGAAACCCACTGCCACACTGTCCCAACCAAGCACTGTATCAATCCAAAAAAAATCCACCACCCCACTGTCTAAGCCTAGCACTGTATCAATCCAAAACTAAACCTAAATCGCCACTGTCTGAACCAATCCCTCTATCAATCCAAAACTAAACCCACTGTCACAAACCAGCCCTGTATCAACCCCGAATTAAACCCACTGCGCCACTGTCTCAACGTAGCCTGTACTAATCCAAAACTAAACCCACGGCCCCACTGTCTCAACCTAGCACTGTATCAATCCAAAACTTATCCCACTGCCCCTCTGTCTCAAACAAGTCCTCTATTAATACAAAACTAAACACACTGCCCCACAGTCCAAACCAAGCCCTCTATTAATCCAAAACAAATCCCAACTCTCCACTCTCTGAAACAAGCCTTCTATCAAGCCGAAAATAAACCCACTGCCTCTGTCTCAACGAAGCGCTGTATCAATCTGAAATAAACCCACTGTCCCACCCAAGCCCTTCCTCAATCTAAAACTAATGCCACTGCCCCATTGTCTCAACCTATCCCTGAATCATTCCAAAACTGATCCCACTTCCCCATTGTCTTAAACTAGCCCTGTATCAATCCAAAACGAAACGCACTGCCAAACTGTCTGAATCAAGCCCTGTATCAATCAAAAACAAATCCCACTGACCAAATGTCTAAACCTAGCCCTGAATCAATCCAAAACAAATCCTACAACCCACTGTCTGAAGCAAGCCTTCTATCAATCCAAAACTAAAGAAACTGGCCCACTGTCTCAACCAAGCCGTGTATCAATTCAAAACTAAACCCACTGATCCACTGTCTCAACCAAGCCGTGCATCAATTCAAAACTAAACCCACTGCCCCACTGTCTGAACCAATCCCTCTATCAATCCAAAAATAAATCCACATTATCAACCTAGCCCTGAATCAATCCCAAACTAAACCCACTGCTCCACTGTCTCAACCAAGCCCTCTGTTAATATAAAACTAAACCCACTGCCCCAAAGTTCCAACCAAGGCCTCTATCAATCGAAAACTAATCCCACCTCTCCACAGTCTGAACCAATCCCTCTAACAATTCGAAACTTATCCCACTGCCCCACGGCGTCAAACTAACCCTGTCTCAATCCTAAACTAAGCCCACTGCCCCACTCTCTCAAGCTAGCACTGTATCAATTAACAACTGGACCCACTGCCCCATTGTCTCAACCTAGACCTGTATCATGCCAAAATTAAACCCACTGTCTCAAATTGGCCCTACATCAATCCAAAACTAAAACCACTGCCCCACTGTCTCAACCTAGCACAGTACCAATCCAAAATTATTCCCACCTCCCCATTGTCTGAACCATGACTTCTATCAATCCAAACCTAGCCCTGCATCAATCCAGAACTACACCCGCTGCCTCACTTTCTTCCTGTAGCCTTGTATCAATACAAAACTAAACCATTGCCCCACTGTCTAAACAAAGCCCTGTATCAAACTAAAACTAAATCTTATGCATCACTGTCTCCAGCAAGACATATGTCAATCCAAAAATAATCAAACTGCCCATTGTCTCAAACAAGCCCTGTATCAATCCAAAATTAACCCCAATGCCCCACTGTCTCAACATAGCCTTGTATAAATTCAAACTAATCCCACTGCCCCACTCTCTCAACCTCGCCCTGTAGCAACACAAAACTAAACCAACTGCCCATACTGTCTCAGCCTAACCAATCAATTAATCCAAAATTAAAATCACTGCCCACTGCCTCAAGCAAGCCCTCTATCAATGTTAAACTAATCCCACTGCCCCACGGTCACAACCAATCCAAGAATCAATCAAGAACTAATCCCACTGTCCCACTGTCCCAACCTAGCCCTGTATCAATCCAAAATTATTCCCACTGTCTCAACGTAGCCCTCTGTCAATGCAAAACTAAACCCACTGTCTCAAACTAGAACAGCATCAATAAAAAACTAATCCCACTGTCTCAAGCAAGTCCGTATCAATCCAAAACCAAACGCAATGCCCCACTATCTCAAGTTAGTCGAGAATCAATCCAGAACTAATCCCACTGTCCCAATGTCTCAATATAGCCCTGTATCAATCCAAATCTAATCACACTGTCCCACTTTATCATCCTAGCGCTGTATCAATCCAAATCTAATCCCACTGTCCCACTTTCTCAACCTAGACCTTTATCAATCCAAAGCAAATCACGATGCCCCATTTTATCAACCTAGCCCTGTATCAATTCAAAACTAAACCCACTGCCCCATTGTTTCAATCTAGCCGTCTATCAATCCAAAACTAATCCCACTGACACAATTTCTCAACCAAGCCCACTATCAATCCGAAACTAAACCCACTGCCCCAATGTCGCAACCTAGCCCTGTATCAATCCAGAACTACTCCCACTGCCCCAGGGTCTCAATATAGCCTTCTATCAATCCAAAACTCAACACACTGTCTCAAATTAGCCCTGCATCAAGTCAAAACTAATCCCACTGTCTCAAGGAAGCCCCGTATCAATCCAAAACTAAACCCACTGCCCCACATTCTCAACCAAGCCCTGTATCAATCCAAAGCTAATCCCAATGCCCCATTGTCTCAACCTATCCCTGTATCAATCCAAGACGAATCCCACCTCCGCACTGTCTGAACCAATAGAAAACTAAACCCACTGACCCACCTTCTCAACCAAGACCTCTATCAATCCAATAGTCAACTCACTGTCTCAACCTATCCCTGAATCATTCCAAAACTGATCCCACTGCCCCATTGTCTTAAACTAGCCCTGTATCAATCCAAAACGAAACCCACTGCCAAACTGTCTGAATCAAGCCCTGTATCAATCAAAACAAATCGCACTGACCAAATGTCTAAACCTAGCCCTGAATCAATCCAAAACAAATCCTACAACCCACTGTCTGAAGCAAGCCTTCTATCAATCCAAAACTAAAGAAACTGGCCCACTGTCTCAACCAAGCCGTGTATCTATTCCGAGACCGGAGAAGCAGCGGAGCTGCGCGGGAGCAGCTCGAGCCGGCTGAGTATAAGAGGGAGCAGTCAGAGGCACCGAGGCCCACAGCCCCGAGACTGGAGAAGCAGCGGACCTGCGCGGGAGCAGCCCGAGGCGGCTGAGAATAAGAGGGAGCAGTCAGAGGCACCGAGGCCCACAGCCCCGAGACCGGAGAAGCAGCGGAACTGCGCGGGAGCAGCCCGAGGCGGCTGAGAATAAGAGGTAGCAGTCAGAGGCACCGAGGCCCACAGCCCCGAGACCGGAGAAGCAGCGGTACTGCGCGGGAGCAGCCCGAGGCGGCTGAGTATAAGAGGGAGCAGTCAGAGGCATACCAATCCAGGTTCCGGGAGAGACGTAAAAAGTAATGCAAGTGTGACGTCAGCAGGAAGCAGGTAAGTGATTGGTTGGTGAGTATTTCTCTCTTTTCAAGACAAGCTTGAATTCTGTGGTGTTAAATTTCTAGGGTCTCTGTGTTGTAGTGGGGACAGTTGGTAAATAAAGCGCCCTAGAGTATACCTGTAACTGGGGCGTTGAATAAATTTTTAAATTAATTAAAGGAGTAAGTCATGGCAGGAGAGCTCAGACCCGTGTTCTGCTCCTCTTGCTCCATGTGGGAAGTCAGGGACGCTGCCAGTGTCCCTGACGACCATGTGTGTAGGAAATGCATCCAGCTGCAGCTACTTGTAGACAGCATTGCGGCGCTCGAGCTGCGGGTGGATGAGTTTTGGAGCATGCGCGATGCTGAGAGGGTCATGGATAGCACGTTTAGTGAGTTGTTCATGCCACAGAGTAGGGCTGCACAGGCAGAAAGAAATTGTGTGACCATCAGGTGGAGCAACAGAGGCAGGCAGGAAGTGCAGGGAACCCCTGCGGACATCCCCCTTTCAAACAGGTATACCAAGTTGGATACTGTTGAGGGGGATGACTTACCAGGGGAAGGCAGCAGCAGCCAGCTTCCTGGCACCAGGGACGCTTCTGCTGCTCAGAAAGGGAGGAAAAAGAGTGGGAGAGCAATAGTGGTAGGGGATTCTATCGTAAGGGGAACAGATAGGCGTTTCTGTGGCCGCAAACGTGACTCCAGGATGGTTTGTTGCCTCCTTGGGGCCAGGGTCATGGATGTCACTGAGCGGCTACAGGGCATTCTTAAGGGGGAGGGGGAGCAGGCAGAGGTCGTGGTCCACATTGGGACCAACGACATAGGTAGGAAGGGGGATGAGGTCCTGCATCAAGAATTTAGGGAGCTAGGTAAGAGATTAAAGAGCAGGACCTCAAAGGTTGTAATCTCTGGATTACTCCCAGTGCCACGTGCTAGTGAGTATAGGAATAGGAGGATAGAGCAGATGAATGCGTGGCTAAAGAGTTGGTGTAGGGGGGAGGGTTTTACTTTCCTGGATCACTGGGCCTGCTTCTGGGAAAGGTGGGACTTGTACAAGTCGGACGGGTTGCACCTGAACCAGAGCGGGACAAATATCCTTGCGGGGAGGTTTGCTAGCACTGTTGGAGGGGGTTTAAACTAACTTGGCAGGGGGATGGGGTACAGAGGGGAGCTGAAATAGGGGGTGCTGTGCTGCCAATTATAGAGAAAAAACAAGTCAGCTTGGTAGACAGGGCAAATATATAAGGGCAAGGCTGGATGGCATCTATTTTAATGCAAGGAGTCTTGCAAATAAGGTGGATGAACTGAAGGTGTTGATAAACACATGGGAGTATGATATTGTTGCTAGCACGGCGACATGTTTGAGGGAGGGGCAAGACTGGCAGTTCAATATTCCGGGGTACAGAATCTTCAGGCGAGACAGAGGGGGAGGTATAAGAGGAGGGGGTGTCGCAATATTAATTAAGGAGTCAATTACTGCAGTAAGGAGGGATGATATATTAGCAGGTTCCTCTAATGAGGCCATATGGGTGGAGCTTAAAAACAAAAAGGGGGCAAGCACTTTGCTGGGAGTGTACTATAGGCCTCCAAACAGTCAGGGGGAGATAGAGGAACAGATATGTAGGCAAATCTCAGAGAAATGTGCAAATAATAGGGTAATAATAATGGGGGATTTCAACTTCCCCAATATTAGCTGGGATAGTCAGAGTGTGAAAGGCACAGAGGGTGTAGAATTCTTAAAGTGCATCCAGGAGAGCTTTTTGAGCCAGCATGTAGAAAGTCCTACAAGAGAGGGGGCGGTACTGGACCTAATTCTAGGGAATGTGGCCGGCCAAGTGGAAAAAGTGCTAGTAGGTGAGCACTTTCGTGACCGTGACCATAATATGGTGAGATTTAAGGTAGTCATGGAAAAGGACAGGGATGGGCCGGAAATAAAGGTTCTAAATTGGGGGAAGGGCGATTTTAATAGGATAAGGCAGGATCTGGCCAAAATGGACTGGGATCAGCTACTTGTAGGAAAATCCACATCGGAGCAATGGGAGGCTTTCAGAAGAGAGATTGAGATCATACAATGGCAACATGTTCCCGTAAAGGTCAAGGGTGCTTCCAAAAACCTCAGGGAACCTTGGATGTCAGGGGATATACGAGAATGGATTAGGAAAAAAAGGAGGGCTTTTGGCAGATACAAAAGGCTAAAGACGGAGGAAGCCCTAGAGGAGTACAAAAAGTGCAGGGGGATACTTAAAAAATAAATTAGGAGATCAAGGAGGGGCCATGAAGTAACACTGGTGAGCAAAATAAAGGAAAATCCTAAGATGTTTTATAAGTATATTAAGGGTAAGAGGGTAACTAGGGAAAAAATAGGGCCCATTAGGGACAAAAGTGGCAATCTGTGTGTGGAGCCGGAAGATGTAGGAAGGGTTCTAAATGAATTTTTTGCATCTGTTTTCACTATGGAGAAGGACGATGTAGACATAGTAATGGGGCGGGGGGACTGTGATATGCTCGAACATATTAACATCGAGAGGGAGGAGGTATTGGCGGTTTTAGCAGGCCTAAAAATGGATAAATCCCCAGGCCCGGACGAAATGTATCCCAGGCTGCTGTGTGAGGCAAAGGAAGAGATTGCGGGGGCTCTAACACATATATTCAGGACCTCTCTGGCCACAGGGGATGTGCCAGAGGACTGGAGAACCGCTAATGTAGTACCATTATTCAAGAAGGGAAGTAGGGAAAAACCAGGGAACTACAGGCCAGTGAGCCTAACATCAGTGGTAGGAAAATTATTGGAAAAAGTTCTGAGGGACAATATTTGTCTCCACTTGGAGAGGCAAGGATTAATCAGGGATAGTCAACATGGCTTTGTCAAGGGAAGATCATGTCTGACTAATTTGATTGAATTTTTTGAGGGGGTGACTAGGTGTGTGGATGAGGGTAACGCAGTGGATGTGGTATACATGGATTTAAGTAAGGCCTTCGATAAAGTCCCGCACAGGAGACTGGTCAAGAAGGTAAGAGCCCATGGAATCCAGGATGCCTTGGCACATTGGATACAAAACTGGCTTAGTGGCAGAAGGCAGAGGGTGATGGTCGAAGGTTGTTTTTGTGACTGGAAGCCTGTGGCCAGTGGGGTACCACAGGGATCGGTGCTGGGTCCCTTGCTGTTTGTGGTCTACATTAATGACTTGGATATGAATGTAAAAGGTATGATCAGTAAGTTCGCGGATGATACAAAAATTGGTAGGGTGGTAAATAGCGAGGAGGGTAGCCTCAGTCTGCAGGACGATATAGATGGGTTGGTCAGATGGGCGGAACAGTGGCAAATGGAATTTAACCCGGAAAAGTGCGAGGTGATGCACTTTGGGGGGACTAACAAGGCAAGGGAATACACAATGGATGATAAGACCCTAGGCAAGACGGAGGGTCAGAGGGATCTGGGTGTGCAAGTACACAGATCCCTGAAGGCAGCAGAACAGGTAGATAAGGTGGTTAAAAAGGCATATGGGATACTTGCCTTCATTAGCCGAGGCATAGAATATAAGAGCAAGGAGGTTATGATGGAGCTGTATAAAACACTGGTTAGGCCACAGCTGGAATACTGTGTGCAGTTCTGGTCGCCACACTACAGGAAGGATGTGAACGCTTTGGAGAGGGTGAAGAGGAGATTCACCAGGATGTTACCAGGGCTGGAGCGCTTTAGCTATGAAGAGAGACTGGGCAGATTGGGTTTGTTTTCCTTGGAGCAGAGGAGGCTGAGGGGGGACATGATAGAGGTGTACAAAATTATGAGGGTCATAGATAGGATGGACACTGAGGAGCTTTTTCCCTTAGTAGAAGGGTCAATAACAAGGGGGCATAGATTCAAGGTAAAGGGCGGGAGGTTTAGAGGGGATTTGAGAAAGAACTTTTTCACCCAGAGGGTGGTTGGAGTCTGGAACTCACTGCCTGAAAGGGTTGTGGAGGCAGAAACACTCACAACATTTAAGAAGCATTTGGATGAGCACTTGAAATGCCATAGCATACAAGGCTACGGACCAAATGCTGGAATATGGGATTAGATTAGACAGGGCTTGATGGCCGGCGTGGACACGATGGGCCGAAGGGCCTCTATCCATGCTGTATAACTATGACTCTATGACTCTATAAAACCACTGACCCACTGTCTCAACCAAGCCGTGCATCAATTCAAAACTAAACCCACTGCCCCACTCTCTAAACCTAGCCCTGTATCAATCCAAAACTAATTCTACATCCCCACTGTCTGAACCAATCCCTCTATCAATCCAAAAATAAATCTACAGTCTCAACCTAGCCCTGAATCAATCCCAAACTAAAGCCACTGCTCCACTGTCTCAGCCAAGCCCTCTGTTAATAGAAAACAAAAGCCACTGCCCCAAAGTTCCAACCAAGACCGCTATCAATCGAAAACTAATCCCACCTCTCCACAGTCTGAACCAAACCCTCTAAAAATTCGAAACTTATCCCAATGCCCCACGGCGTCAAACTAACCCTGTCTCAATCCTAAACTAAGCCCACTGCCCCACTCTCTCAAGCTAGCACTGTATCAATTAACAACTGGACCCACTGCCCCATTGTCTCAACCTAGACCTGTATCAAGCCAAAATTAAACCCACTGTCTCAAGCTAGCCCTACATCAATCCAAAACTAAAACCACTGCCCCACTGTCTCAACCTAGCGCAGTACCAATCCAAAACTATTCCCACCTCCCCATTGTCTGAACCATGACTTCTATCAATCCAAACCTAGCCCTGTATCAATCCAGAACTACACCCACTGCCTCACTTTCTTCCTGTAGCCCTGTATCAATCCAAAACTAAACCATTGCCCCACTGTCTAAACCAAGCCCTGTATCAAACTAAAACTAAATCTAATGCGTCACTCTCTCCAGCAAGACATATGTCAATCCAAAAATAATCACACTGCCCATTGTCTCAAACAAGCCCTGTATCAATCCAAAATTAAACCCAATGCCCCACTGTCTCAACATAGCCTTGCATAAATTCAAACTAATCCCACTTACCCACTGTCTCAACCTCGCCCTGTAGCAACACAAAACTAATCCCACTGCCCATACTGTCTCAGCCTAACCAATCAATTAATCCAAAATTAAAATCACTGCCCACTGCCTCAAGCAAGCCCTCTATCAATGTTAAACTAATCCCACTGCCCCACGGTCACAACCAATCCATGAATCAATCGAGAACTAATCCCACTTTTCCCACTGTCTCAACCTAGCCCTGTATCAATCCAAAATTATTCCCACTGTCTCAACGTAGCCCTCTGTCAATGCAAAACTAAACCCACTGTCTCAAACTAGAACAGCATCAATAAAAAACTAATCCCACTGTCTCAAGCAAGTCCGTATCAATCCAAAACTGAACGCAATGCCCCACTATCTCAAGCTAGTCGAGAATCAATCCAGAACTAATCCCACTGTCCCAATGTCTCAATATAGCCCTGTGTCAATCCAAATCTAATCACACTGTCCCACTTTACCATCCTAGCGCTGTATCAATCCAAATCTAACCCCACTGTCCCACTTTCTCAACCTAGACCTTTATCAATCCAAAGCAAACCACAATGCCCCATTTTATCAACCTAGCCCTGTATCAATTCAAAACTAAACCCACTGCCCCATTGTTTCAATCTAGCCCTCTATCAATCCAAAACTAATCCCACTGACACAATTTCTCAACCAAGCCCACTATCAATCCGAAACTAAACCCACTGCCCCAATGTCGCAACCTAGCCCTGTATCAATCCAGAACTACTCCCACTGCCCCAGGGTCTCAATATAGCCCTCTATCAATCCAAAACTCAACACACTGTCTCAAATTAGCCCTGCATCAATGCAAAACTAATCCCACTGTCGCAAACAAGCACCGATCAATCCAAAACTAAACCCATTGCCCCACATTCTCAACCAAACCCTGTATCAATCCAAAGCTAATCCCAATGCCCCATTGTCTCAACCTATCCGTGAATCAATCCAAAACGAATCCCACCTCCGCACTGTCTGAACCAATAGAAAACTAAACCCACTGACCCACCTCCTCAACCAAGCCCTCGATCAATCCAAAAGTCAACTCACTGTCTCAAACTATCCCTGCATGAATGCAAAACTAATCCCAATGTCTCATCCAAGCCCCGTATCAATCCAAAACAAAACGCTCTACCCCAGTTTCTCAACCAAGCCCTCTATCAATCCAAAGCTAATCGCAATAACCCATTCTCTCAACCTAGCACAGTATCAATCCAAAATTAATCCCACGGCCTCACTGATTCAACCTAGACTTGTGTCATTCCAAAAAGTGTTCCCAGTGCCCACTGTCTCAAACTAGCCCTGTAAGAATCCAAAAAGTAACCCACAGCCACATTGTCTCAAACTAGCCCTCTATCAATCCAAACTAATCCCACTGCCCCACAGTCTCAAGCTAGCCCTGTCTCAATCAAAAAGTTAACCCACTGCCCCACTTTCTCAACCTGGACCTGTAACAGTCCAAAATTAAACCCACTCTCTCAACCTAGCTCTGTAGCAATCCAAAACTAATCCCACAGCCTCAATGTCTGAACCAAGCCTTCTATCAATTCAAAACTAATCCAATGACCCACTGTCTCAACAAATCCCTCTAACAATCTCAAAATAAACCCACTGCCTCTGTCTCAAACAAGCTCTGTATCAATCTTAAATTAAACCCACTGTCCCACCCAAACCCTTTTTCAATCCAAAACTAAACCCACTGCCCCACTGTCTCAACCAAGCACTATATCAATCCAAAACTAAACCAACTACCCGAATGTCTCAACCAAGCACTGTATCAATCCAAAACTAAACACACTGACCACTGTCTGAACTAATCCCTGTAACAATCCAAAACTAAACCCACTGCCCCACAGTTCCAACCAAGCCCCTTATCAATCCGAAAGTAAACCAATTGCCTCTGGCTCAACCAATCCCTGTATCAAACTGAAACTAAACCCATTGCCACACTGTCCCACCCAAGCACATTATCAATCCAAAACGATACCAACTGTATCAACCTAGCCCTGTATCAATCCAAAAATAAACCCACTGCACCAATGTCTCAACCTAGCAATGTAGCAATCCAAAGCAAATTCCGCTGCCCCACTGTCTGAATAAAGCCCTCTATTAATAAAAAACTAAACCCACTGCTGCACAGTTCCAACCAAACCATTTTTCAATCCAAAACTAATCGCACCTCCCCACTGTCTGAAGCAAGCCTTCTATCAATCCAAATCTAAACCCACTGACCCACTGTCTCAACCAAACCCTCTATCAATCTGAAACTAAACCCTCTGCCTCTGTCTCAACCAAGACCTGTATCAATCTGAAATTAAACCCAGTGTCCCACTCAAGCCCTTTATCAATCCAAAACTAAACGCACTGCCCACTGTCTGAACCTTGCACATTATCAATCCAAAACTTGTCCCACTGCGCCACTGTCTCAATCAAGCCCTGTATCAATCCAAATTTAAACCCACTGCCCCACGGTCCCACCCAAGCCATTAATCAATCCATAACGAACCCAACTATGACAACCTGTACCTGTTTCAACCCATTGTCTCAGCCTAGCCCTGTATCAATCCAAAACAAAAGCCACTGCCCCATTGTCTGAACCAAGCCCTGTATCAATTCAAAACTAAACCCACTGTCCCATTGTCTCAACCTAGCCCTGTATCAATTCAAAACTAAACCCACTGCCCCATTGTCTCAACCTAGCCCTCTATCAAACCGTAACTAAACCCAATGCCCCATTGTCTGAACCTAGCCCTGTATCAATACAAAACAAAATCCACCGTCTGAACCCAGCACTGCATCAATCCTAATCTAAACACAATGCCCCATTTCCTGAAAGTAGCCCTGTATCAATCCAAAATAAACCCACTGCCACCCTATCTGTATCAAACCCTGTATCAATCCACAGCTAAACGCACAGCCGATCTGTCTCAACCAAGCCCTGTATCTATCCAAAACGAAACCCACTGCCCCATTGTCCCAACTTAGCCCTGTATTAATCCACATCTAAACCCACTGCCACTCTGTCTGAACCAAGCACTGTATCAATCCAAAGCAATACCCACTGACTAACAGACTAAACCGAGCCCTGAATCAATCCAAAAGTAATCCTACATCACCACTGTCTGAGACAAAACTTCTTTCAATCAAAACCTAAACCCACTACCCCACTGTCTCAACCAAGCCCTCTGTCAATCCAAAACGAATCCCACCTCGCCACTGTCTTAAACAAGCCTTCTATCAATCCAAAACTAAACACACTGACCCACTGTCTCAACCAAGCCCTGTTCCAATCCAAAACTAAACCCACTGCCCCACTGTCTAAACCTAGCCAGGTATCAATCCAAAACTAATCCTACATCCGCACTGTGTGAACAAATTCCTCCATAAATCCAAAATTAACTCCATGCCCCATTGTCTCAAACTAGCCCTGTATCAATCCAAAACTAAACCCACTGCCCCATTGTCTCAACCTAGCTCCGTATCACACCAAAATTAAACCCATTGCCACATTGTCACAAAATAGTCCTGAATCAATCCAAAACTAAACCCACTGCCTCATTGTCACAACCTACCCCTGTGTCAATCCAAAACTAAAGCCAATGCCCTATTGTCTCAACCAGCCCCGTATCACACCAAAACTAAACCCATTGCCCCATTTTCACAAAATAGCCCTGAACCAATCCAAAAATAAACCCACTGCCCCAATCTCACAAGCTAGCCCTCTATCAATCCAAAACTAAACCCACTGCCCCATTGTTTCAACGTAGCCCTGTATCAATCCATAATTAAATCCACTGTCACAACTAAGCAAGATATCAATCAAAAACTATAACCACTGCCCCACATTCTGAACCTAGCCCTGTATCATTCCAAAACTAAATGCACTGCCCCACTGCCTCAACCAGGCACTCTATCAATCCAAAACTAAAACCATTGCCCCACAGTCTGAAACTAGCCGTCTATCAACCCAAAACCAATCCCAATGCCCTATTGTCTCAAACTAGCCCTGTATCAATCCTAAACTAAGACCACTTCCCCATTGTCTCAACCTAGCCATCTATCAATCCAATAACTAAACCCAATGCCCCATTGTCTCAACCTAGCCCTGTATCAACACAAAACTAAGCCCAATGCCCCATTGTCTCAATCTAGCCCTGTTTCAACCCAAAACTAAACCCAATGGCCCCACTGCCTCAAACAAGCCCTCAATAATACAAAACTAAGCCCACTGCAAACAGTTCGAAACAAGCCCTCTATCAATGCAAAACGAAACCAATTGCCTCTCTCTCAACCAAGTCCTGTACCAATCTGAAACCAAACCCACTGCCCCACTGTGTCAAACTTGCCCTGTATCAATCCAAAACAAACCCACTGCCCACTCTCTCAACCGAAAACTGCATCAATTGAAAACTAAACACACTGCCCCATTGTCTCAACCTAGCCCTGTATTAATCCAAAACTAAAACCACTGCCCCACTGTCTCAACATGGCCCTGTTTCAAAACAGAACTAAACCCTCTTCCCCACTGTCTCAACCTAGCCCTGTAGCAATCCAAAACTAAACCCACTGCCCCACTGTCTCAACCAAACCCTGTATCTATACAAAACTAAACCCACAGCCCCACAGTCCCAAACAAGCCCTCTATTAATCGAAAACTAATCACACCTCCACATTGTCTGAACCAAGCCTTCTATCAATCCAAATCAAAACCCACGGACCCACTGCCTCAAGCAAGCCCTCTATCAATACAAAATTAAACCAACTGCCTCTGTCTCAAACAAGACCTGTATCAAACTGAAACTAAACCCACTGTCCCACTGTCCCAGCCAAGCACTTTATGAATCGAAAACTAACCCCGTGGGTCAACCTAGCCCTGTATCAATCCAAAAGTAAACACACTGACCCACTGTCTCAGCCTAGCCCTGTATCAATCCAAAACTACAGCCACTGCCCCATTGTCTCTACCTAGCCCTGTACCAATCCAAAACTGATCCCAATGCCCCACTGTCTCAACCTAGCACTGTATCAATTTAAAACGAAACCCACTGACCCACTGTCTCAACCTACCCCTGTATCAATCCAAACCGAAACCCTCTGACCCACAGTCTCAACCAAGCCCTCTATTCATCGGAAACTAAAACCACTGCCCCACTGTTCAAATCTAGCCCTCCATCAAACCGAAAATAAACCCACTGCCCCACTCTCTCAACCAAGCCCTGTATCAAACCAAATCTAATCCGACTGCCCCACTTTCTTAGCCCAGCCCTGTATCAATCCAAAACTAAAACCACTGCCCCATTTTCTTAACCTAGCCCTGTATCATTATAAAACTGAACCCACTGCCTCATTGTCACAAACTAGCCCGGTTTCAATCCAAGACTAAAACCACTGCTCCACTGTCTCAACATAACACTGTATCAATCCAAAACTAATCCAACTGCCCCATAGTCTCAATCAATCTATTCATCAATCCAAAACTAAACCCACTGACCCACTGTCTGAAGCAAGACCTGTATCAATCCAAAACGAATCCCACTGCCCCATTGTCTTAAAAGTAGCAATGAATCAATTTAAAACGAAACCCACTGACCCACTTTCTCAACCTAGCCCTGTAACAATCCAAACTGAAAGCCAGTGCTTTGAGTCGGGAGCAGCAGGACCAGTGAGCCGAGGCCCGGGTGAATATAAAACCTCACTTTCGCGGGCTTTCTTACAGTGCTTGGATTCGGGAGCAGAGGGAACAGTGAGCCGAGGCCCGGGTGAGTATAAAACCTCACTTTCGTGGGCTTTCTTACAGTGCTTGGATTCGGGAGCAGAGGGACCAGTGAGCCGAGGCCCGGGTGAGTATAAAACCTCACTTTTGCGGGCTTTCTTACATTGCTTGGAAACGGGAGTGGAGGGACCAGTGAGCCGAGGTCTGGGTGAGCAGAAAACGTCACTTTCGCGGGCTTTCTTACAGTGTGACGTCACCAGAAAGTAGGTAAGTGATTGGGTGGCAAGAATTTCTCTCTTTTTAAAATTAAACTCGGTGGTTTATAGCTCGATTGTAAACCAGAGCACTTAAATATATCATTTAGCTTTAAGGTAACTTCAATTCTGCGGTTTATATTTTCTAGGGTCTCTCTGGTGTAGCGGGGACGCCTGCCATACAAGCTCCCTAGAGTATATCTTTAATTGGTGGTATTGAATTAATTTAAATTAATTAAAGGGTAAGTCATGTCAAGACAGCCCAGCCCCGTGTTATGCTCCACCTGCGCTACGTGGGAGTTCAGGGGCACTGCCGGTGTCCCTTATGACAATGAGTGCTGGAAATGTATCCAGCTGCAGCTACTAGCAGACCGCATTGAGGGGCCGGAGCTGTGGATGGATGAGTTTTGGAGCATTCGCGATGCTGAGAGGGTCGTGGATAGCACGTTTATTGAGTTGGTCACAGCACAGGTAAGGGCTGCACAGGCAGAAGGGAAATGGTTGAGCATCAGGTGGAGCAGTAGAAGCAGGAAGCTAGTGCAGGGGACCCCTGTGGCCATCCCCCTCTCAAACAGGTATACCTATTTGGATACTGTTGAGGGGGATGACTTACCAGGGGAAGGCAGCAGCAGCCAACTTCCTGGCACCGGGGGTGCTTCTGCTGCTCAGGAAGGGAGAAAAAAGAGTGGGAGAGCAATAGTGGTTGGGGATTCTATCGTAAGGGGAACAGATAGGCGTTTCTGTGGCCGTAGACGTGACTCCAGGGTGCTTTGTTGCCTCCCTGGTGCCAGGGTCAAGGATGTCACTGAACGGCTGCAGGGCATTCTGAAGTGGGAGTGTGAACAGTCAGAGGTCGTGGTTCACATTGAGACCAACGACATGGGTAGGAAGAGGGATGAGGTACTGCAGCAAGAATTTAGGGAGCTAGGTAGCAGATTAAAAAGCAGTACCTCTAAGGTTGAAATCACTGGTGTCACGTGCTAGTGAGTCTAGGAATAGCAGGATAGAGCAGATGAATGCGTGACTAAAGAGTTGGTGCAGGAGGGAGTGCTTTAGTTTCCTGGATCACTGGGTCTGCTTCTGGGCAAGCTGGGACTTGTACAAGTCGGACGGGTTGCACTTGAACCAGAACGGGACAAATATCCTTGCGGGGAGGTTTGCTAGCACTGTTGCGGGGGGGGAGGGGGTTTAAACTAACTTGGCTGGGGGATGGGATGCAGAGTGGAGCTATAATAGGGGGTGATGTACAGCCAAATATAGAGGAAAAATCAAGTCAGCAAAGAGCAAATATGTAACGGCACAAGGGAGTAGAGCAAGGCTGGATGGCATTTATTTTAATGCAAGGAGTCTTGCGAATAAGGTGGATTAACTAAAGTTGTTGATGAACACATGGGAGTGTGATATTGTTCCTATCACGGAGACATGGTTGAGGGAGAGGCAAGACTGGCAGCTCAATATTCCGGGGTATAGAATCTTCAGGCGAGACAGATGGGGGGGGGTTAAAAGAGGAGGGGTGATGCAATATAAATTAAGGAGTCAATTCCTGCTGTAAGGAGGGATGATATATTAACAGGTTCCTCTAATGAGGCCATATGGGTAGAACTTAAAAACAAAAAGGGGCAAGCACGTTGCTGAGAGTGTTCTATAGGCCCCCAAACAGTCAGGAGGAGATAGAGGAACAGTTATGTAGGCAAATCTCAGATAAATGTGCAAATAATAGGGTAATAATAGTGGGGTATGTCAACTTCCCCAATATTTACTGAGATAATCAGAGTGTGAAAGGCTTAGAGGGTGCATAATTTTTAAAGTGCATCCAGGAGAGCTTTTTGAGCCAGCATGTAGAAAGTCCTACAAGAGAGGGGGCGGTACTGGATCTAATTCTGGGGAATGTGGCCGGGCAAGTGGTAGAAGTGTTAGTAGGTGAGCACTTTGGTGAAAGTGACCATAATTCGGTGAGATTTGAAGACCGGAAATAAATGTTCTAAATTGGGGGAAGGCCGATTTTAATATGAAAAGGCAGGATCTGGCCAAAGTGGACTGGAATCAGCTACTTGTAGGAAGATCCACATCGGAGCAATGGGAGTCTTTCAGAAAGGAAATTGAGAGAGTACAATGGCAACACGTTCCCATAAAGGTCAAGGGTGGGACCAACAAGCCCAGGAAACCTTGGATGTCAAGGGATATACGAGAATTCATTAGGTAAAAAAGGGGGGCTTTTGGCAGATACAAAGGACTAAAGACAGAGGAAGCCCTAGAGGAGTACAAAAAGTGCAGCAGGATACTTAAAAAAGAAATTAGGAGAGCGAGGAGGGGCCAGGAAATAACACTGGCGAGCAAACTAAAGGAAAATCCTAAGGTGTTTTATAAGTATATTAAGGGCAAGAGTGTAACTAGGGAAATAGTAGGGCCCATTAGGGACCAAAGTGGCAATCTGTGTGTGGAGGCAGAAGATGTAGGTGGGCTTTTAAATGAATTTTTTGCATCTGTGTTCACTATGGAGAAGGACGATGTACACATAGAAATCGGGCAGGGGGCTGTGAAATACTTGAACATATTAGCATCGAGAGGGAGAAGGTACTAGCGGTTTTAGCAGGCTTAAAAGTGGAAAAATCCCCAGACCCGGACGAGATGTATCCCAGGCTGCTGTGTGAGGCAAAGGAGGAGATTGCAGGGGCTCTAACACAAATTTTCAGAACCTCTCTGGCCACAGGGGATGTGCCAGAGGACTGGAGAACAGCTAACGTAGTATCATTATTCAAGAAGGGTAGTAGGGATAAACCAGGGAATTACAGGCCAGTGAGCCTAACATCAGTGGTAGGGAAATTATTGGAAACAATTCTGAGGGACAGAATTAGTCTCCACTTGGAGAGGCAAGGATTAATCAGGGACAGTCAGCATGGCTTTGTCAAGGGAAGATCATGTCAGACTGATTTGATTGAATTTTTCGAGGGGGTGACTAGGTGAGTGGATGAGGGTAGTGCAGTGGATGTGGTATACATGTATTTCAGTAAGGCTTTCGATAAATTCCCGCATAGGAGACTGGTCAAGAAGGTGAGAGCCCATGGGATCCAATGTGCCTTGGCACATTGGATACAAAACTGGCTTAGTGGCAGAAGGCAGAGAGTGATGGTCGAAGGTTGTTTTTGTGACTGGAAGCCTGTGTCCAGTGGGGTACTGCAGGGATCGGTGCTGATTCCCTTGCTGTTTGTGGTCTACATTAATGATTTGGATGTGAATGTAAAAGGTATGATCAGTAAGTTTGCAGATGACACGAAAATTGGTGGGGTGGTAAATAGCGAGGAGGGTAGCCTCAGTCTGCAGGACGATGTAGATGAGTAGGTCAGATGGGTGGAACAGGGGCAAATGGAATTTAAACCTGGAAAGTGTGAGGTGATGCAATTTGGAGGGACTAACAAGGCAAGGGAATAAACAATGAATGGTAAGGCCCTAGGAAAGACAAAGGATGAGAGGGACCTTGGTGTGCATGTACATTGATCCCTGAAGGCAGCAGAACAGGTGGATAAGGTGGTTAAAAAGGCATATGGGATACTTGCCTTCATTAGCCATGGCATAGAATATAAGAGCAGGGATGTTATGATGGAGCTGTACAAAACGCTGGTTAGTCCACAGCTGCAGTACTGTGTGCATTTCTGGTCGCCACACTATAGGAAGGATGTGATTGCTTTGGAGAGGGTGCAGAGGAGATTCACCCGGATGTTACCTGGGCTGGAGCACTTCAGCTATGAAGAAAGTCTGGACAGGCTGGTCCTGTTTTCATTGGAGCAGAGAAGACTGAGGGGGGACCTGATTGAGGTGTACAAAATTATGTGGGGCATAGATAGTGTCGATAGAAAGGAACTTTTTCCCTTAGTAGACGGGCCAATAACAAGGGGGCATAGATTCAAGGTAAGGGGCAGGACGTGTAGAGGGGATTTGAGGAAGAACTTTTTCACCCAGAGGGTGGTTGGAATCTGGAACTCACTGCCTGAAAGGGTGGTAGAGACAGGAACCCTCACAACATTCAAGAAGGATTTGGATTAGCACTTGAAGTGCCATACCATACAAGGCTACGGACCAAATGCTGGAAAATGGGATTAGATTAGACAGGGCCTGATGGCCGGTGCGGACGCGATGGGCCAAAGGGCCTGTTTCTGTGCTGTATAAGTCTATGACTCTATGACTCTATCAAACTGAAAGTAACCCAGTGCCCCACTGTGTCAACCTAGCTCACTATCAATCCAAAACTAAACCCACTGCCCCATTGTCTCAAACTAGCCCTGTATCAATCCAAATCTAAGCCGACTGCCCCATTTTCAGAACCTAGCCCTGTATCAAATCAAAACTAAACCCACTGCCACACTGTCTCAACCAAGCACTGTATCAATCCAAAACTAAACCCACTGCCACACTGCCTGAAGAAAGCCGTGTATCAATCAAATCCAAAACCAATGCCCTAATATCGCAAACAAGCCCTGTATCAATACAAAACTAAATCCACTGACCCACTGTCTCAACCTAGTCCTGTATCAAGCCAAAACGAAACCCACTGTCCCACTCTCTCACCCTAGCACTGTATCAATTAAAAACTAAACCCACTGCCCCATAGTCTCAACCTAGCCCTGTAAAACCACTGCCCCACAGTTCCAACCAAGCCCTCTATTAATCCAAATGTAATCCCACCTCCTCACTTTCTGAACCAAGCCCTGTATAAATCCAAAACAAAACCAAATGCCCAACTGACTAAACCTAGCCCTGAATCAATCCAAAAGTAATCCTACATCCCCAATGTCAAAACCTAGCCCTGTATCAATCCAAAACTAATCCTACTTCCCCAATGTCTGACCCAATCCCTCTACTAATACAAAATAATCCCAGTGCCCCACTGTCTCAACATAGCACTTTATCAATCCAAAACTGACCCCACTGCCACACTGTCTCAACCAAGCCCTCTATTATTACAAAACTAAATTCACTGCCCCACAGTTCTAACCAAGCCACCTATCAATCGAAAAATAATCCCACATCCCCACTCTCTGAAACAAGCCTTCAATCAATCCAAAACTAAACCCACAGACCCACTGTCTTAATCTAACCCTCTAACAATCCGAAACGAAATCCACTGCCCCACTGTGTCAACCTAGCCCTGTATCAATCCAAAACAAAACCCACTGCCACACTGTTTGAACCAAGTCCAGTACCAATCCAATTCTAAAACCACTGCCCCAATATCGCAACGTAGCCCTGTATCAATGAAAAACAAATCCCACTGCCCCACTATGTCAACCTAGCCCTGTATCAATCCAAAACTAAACCCACAGTCCCACTCTCCCAACGTAGCACTGTATCAATTCAAAACTAAACCCACAGCCCCATTGTCTCAACCTAGCCATGTATCAATCCAAAACGAATCCCACTGCCCCACTGTCTCAACCATGCCCTCTATTATTACAAAACTAAACTCACTGCCCCACAGTTTTAAACAAGCCCTCTATAAATCCAAATCTAATCCCACCTCCCCATTTTCTGAACCAAGCCTTCTATCAATCCAAAACTAAAACCACTGTCCCACTGTCTCAAACAAGCCCTGTATCAAACTGAAACTAAACCCACTGCCACACTGTCTGAAGCAAGCCCTGTATCAATCCAAATCCAAACCCACTTCCCCAATATCGCAAACAAGCCCTGTATCAATCCAAAACTAAAGGCACTGCCCCACTGTCTCAACCTAGCCCTGTAGGAATCGAAAACGAAACCCATTGTCCCACTCTCTCAACCTAGAACTGTATCAAGCCGAAGCTAAACCCACTGCCCCACATTTCCAACCAAGCCCTCGATTAATCCAAAACTAATCCCACCTCCCCACTGTCTGAACCAAATCTTGTATCAATCCAAAACGAAACCCACAGCCCAACTGTGGCAACCTAGCCCTGTATCAGTCAAAAATTAACCACAGTGCCCCACTCTCTCAACCTAGCACTGTACAAATTAAAATCTACCCCCACTGCCCCATTGTCTCAACCTAGCTTTGTATCAATCTAAAACTGAACCCACTGTCTCAACATAGCCCTATATCAATCCAAAATTAAAACCACTACCCCACTGTCTCAACCTAGCCCTGTCTAAATCCAAAACTAAACCCACTGCCTCACTGTCTCCCCGTAGCCCTGCACCAATTCAAAGCTAAACCAATTGCCACATTGTCTCAGCCAAGCCCTGTGTCAATCCAAAACAATACCCACTGCCCCATTGTTTCCAGCAAGCCACAAATCAATCCAAAAGCTTAACCCACTGTCTCAACCAAGCCCTGTATCAATCCAAAACTAAACCCACTGCCCCACTGTCTCAACCAAGCACTCTGTCAATCCAAAATTAAATCCACTGCCCAACTGTCTGATCCTAGCCCTGTATCAATCCAAAACTAAACCCACTGCCACACTGACTGAACCAAGTCCTTTACCAATACAATTCCATATCCACTGCCTCAATATCACAAACTAGCCTTCTATCAATTCAAAGCAAATCCCACTGCCCCACTATGTCAACCTAACCCTGTATCAATCCAAAACTATACCCTCAGTCCCACTCTCCCAACCTAGCCATGTATCAATCCAAAACTAAGCCCACTACTCCACTGTCTCAAAGTAGCTCTGTATCAATCCAAAACTGATCCCACTGCCACACTGTCTGAACCAAGTCCTGTACAAATCCAACTCTAATGCCACTGCCCCAATATCACAACCTAGCCCTGTATCAATCCAAAACTAATCCCACATGTTCCACTCTCCCAACCTAGCACTGTATTAATTAAAAACTAATCCAACTGCCCCATTGTCTCAACATAGCCATGTATCAATCCAAAACAAAACACACTGCACCACTGTCTAAACCTAGCCCAATATCAATCCAAAACTAATCCTACATCCCCAATGTCTGAACCAACCCCTCTATTAATACCAAACTAATCCCAGTGCCCCACTGTCTCAACCTAGCACTGTATCAATCCAAAACTGCCCCCACTGCCCCACTGTCTCAAGCAAGCGCTCTATTATTACAAAACTAAATTCACTGCCCCACATTTCTAGCCAAGCCACCTATCAATCGAAAACTAATCCCACATCCCCACGCACTGAACCAAGCCTTCAATTAATCCAAAACTAAATCCACAGACCCACTGTCTCAACCAACCCCTCTAACAATCCGAAACGAAACCCACAGCCCCACTGTGTCAACCTAGCCCTGCATCAATCCAAAACTAACCCACTGCCCCACTCTCTCAACCTAGCACTGTATCAATTAAAAACTGGACCCACTGCCCTATTGTCTCAACCTAGCCTTGTAACAATCTAAAACTGAACCCACTGTCTCAACCTCGCCCTGTGTCAATACAAAACAAACCCACTGACTCACAGTCTGCCCGTAGCCCTGTATCAATCCAAAACAATACCCACTGCCCCATAATACCCAGCAAGCCATAAATCAATCCAAAAACAAAACCCACTGTCTCACCCAAGCCCTGTATCAATCCAAAACTAAATCCACTGCCCCACTGTCTGAACCTAGCCCTGTATCAATCCAAAACTAAACCCACCACCACACTGTTTGAACCATGTCCAGTACCAATCCAATTCTAAAACCGCTGCCCCAATATCGCAACGTAGCCCTGTATCAATCAAAAACAAATCCCACATCCCCATTATGTCAACATAGCCCTGTATCAATCCAAAACTAAAACCACAGTCCCACTCTCCCAACCTAGCACTCTATCAATTCAAAATTAAACCCACAGCCCCATTGTCTCAAAGTAGCCATGTATCAATCCAAAACTAATCCCACTGCCCCACTGTCTCAACCCAGCACTGTATCAACCCAAAACTGATCCCACTGCCCCACTGTCTCAACCATGCACTCTATCATTACAAAACTAAACTCACTGCCCCACAGTTCTAACCAAGCCCTCTATAAATCCAAAATTAATCCCACCTCCCCATTGTCTGAAGCAAGCCTTCTATCAATCGAAAACTAAACCCACTGACCCACTGTTTCAAACAAGCCCTGTATCAAACTGAAACTAAACCCACTGCCACACTGTCTGAACCAAGCCCTGTATCAATCCAGATACAAACCCACTGCCCCAATATCGAAAACAAGCCCTGCATCAATCCAAAACTAAACCTACTGCCCCACTGTCTCAACCTAGCCCTACAGCAATCGAAAACGAAAACCACTGTCCTACTCTCTCAACCTAGAACTGTATCAAGCCGAAGCTAAACCCACTGCCCCACATTTCCAACCAAGCCCTCGATTAATCCAAAACGAATCCCACCTCCCCACTGTCTGAATCAAAACTTGTATCAATCCAAAACTAAACCCACAGCCCAACTGTGTCAACCTAACCCTGTATCAGTCCAAAATTAACCCCACTGCCCCACTCTCTCAACCTAGCACTGTACAAATTAAAAACTGCCCCACTGCCCCATTGTCTCAACCTAGCTTTGTATCAATCTAAATCTGAACCCACTGTCTCAACCTAGCCCTATATCAATCCAAAATTAAAACCACTACCCCACTGTCTCAACCTAGCCCTGGATAAATCCAAAACTAAACCCACTGCCTCACTGTCATCCCGTAGCCCTGCACCAATCCAAAGCTAAACCAATTGCCACATTGTCTCAGCCAAGCCCTGTGTCAATCCAAAACAATACCCACTTCCCCATTGTTTCCAGCAAGCCATAAATCAATCCAAAAGCTTAACCCACTGTCTCAACCAAGCCCTGTATCAATCCAAAACTAAACCCACTGCCCCACTGTCTCAACCAAGCACTCTATCAATCCAAAATTAAATCCACTTCCCAACTGTCTGATCCTAGCCCTGTATCAATCCAAAACTAAAGCCACTGCCACACTAACTGAACCAAGTCCTTTACCAACCCAATTCTATACCCACTGCCCCAATATCGCAAACTAGCCCTCTATCAATCAAAAACAAATCCCACTATGTCAACCTAATCATGTATCAATCGAAAACTATACCCACAGCCCCACTCACCCAATCTAGCCATGTATCAATCCAATACTAAACCCACTACCCCACTGTCTCAAAGTAGCCCTGTATCAATCCAAAACTGATCCCAATGCCACACTGTCTGAACCAAGTACTGTACGAATACATTTCAAATGCCACTGCCACAATATCGCAACCCAGCCCTGTATCAATCCAAAACTAATCCCACAGTCCCACTCTCCCAACCTAGCACTGTATCAATTAAAAGCGAATCCAACAGCCCCATTGTCTCAACCTAGCCATGTATCAATCCAAAACTAAGCACACTGCACCACTGTCTAAACCTAGCCCTATATCAATCCAAAACTAACCCTACATCCCCACTGTGTGGACCAATCCCTCTATCAATCCAAATCTAAACCCACTGCCTCAACCTAGCCCTGTATCAATCCGAAACTAAACACACTGCCCCATTGTCTCAAACTGCACCTCTATCAATCCGAAAATTAACCCACTGCCCCACAGTCTCAAACTAGCCCTGCATCAATCCAAATCTAAACCCACTACCCCACTGTCTCAACCTAGCAATGTATCAATCCTAAACTAATCCCACTGCTCCACTGTATCAACCGTGTCCTCTATTAGTACAAAACTTAACCCACAGCCCCAAAGTTTCAACCACGTCCTCTCTCAATGCAAAACTAATCCCACATCCCCACTCTCTGAACCAAGCCTTCTATCAATCTAAATCTAAACCCACTGGCCCACTGTCTCAACCTAGCCATCTAACGTTCCGAAAATAAACACACTGCCTCTGTCTCAACCTATCCCGGTATCAAGCTGTAAATAAACCCACTGTCCCACCCAAGCCCTTTATCATTCCAAAACAAAATCCACTGCCCCACTGTGACAACATAGCCCTGTATCAATCCAAAACTAACCCCACTTCACCACGCTCTCAACCGAGCACTGTATCAATTATAAACTAAACCCACTGCCTCATTGTCTCAAACTAGCCCTGTATTAATCCAAAACTAAAACCACTTCCCCACTGTCTCAACATTGCGCTGTATCAATCCAAAACTAAACCCTCTTCCCCACTGTCTCAACCAAGACGTTTTTCAATCCAAAGCTAAACCCACTGTCTCCCCGTACACCTGTATGAATCCAAAACTAAACCCATTGCCCTATTGTCTCAGCCTGGCCCTGTGTCAATCCAAAACTAAACCCACTGCCCCATTCTTCCCAGCAAGCCATATATCAATCCTCAACTAAACCCACCTCCCCATTGTCTAAAGCTAGCCCTCTATCCATCCAAAACAAAACCCACTGCAACACTGTTCCAACCAAGCCCCCCATCAAAACAATATGAAACACACTGCCCCACTCTCTCAAACAAGCCCTGTTGCAATTCGAAACTAAACCCACTGCTCCACTGTCTCACCTAAACCCTGTATCAATCCAGAACTAAACCCTCTTCCCCACTGTCTCAACCTAGCCCTGTATAAATCCAAAACTAAAACCACTGCCTCACTGTTTCCCCGTAGCCCTGTATCAACCCAAAGCTAAACCCATTATCCCATTGTCTCAGCCTAGCCCTGTATCAATCCAAAACTAAACCCACTGCCCCATTCTCTCCATGTCTCAAACTAGCCCTGTATCAATCTAAAATTAATCCCACTGCCCCACTGCCTCAACCAGGCCATCTATCCATCCTAAACAATATCCACTGCAACACTGTTTCAACCAAGCCCCCATCAAACCAATATTTAACCTACTGACCCACTCTCTCAAACAAGCCCTGCACCAATTCAAAACAAATGCACTGCCCCACTGTCTCAACCAAGCCCTTTATCAATCCAAAACTATACCCGCTACCACAATGTCTCCACCTAGAACTGCATCAGTCCAAAACTAAACCCACTGCTCCATTGTCTCAACCAAGCCCTGTATCAATCCAAAACTGAACCCTCTACCCCACAGTCTTAACCAAGCCCTGTATCAAACTGAAACTAAACCCACTGCCCCATTGTGTCAACATAGCCCTGTCTCAATCCAAAACCAAACCCACTGCCCCACTTTCTTAGCCTATCCGTCTATCAATCCAAAACTAAAGCCATTGCCCCATTGTCTCAACCATGCCCTTTATCAATCCAAACCTAAACCCACTGCCCAATTGTCTCAACCAAGCTCTGTATCAATCCAAGACAAATCCCAACTCCCCACTTTCTCAACCAAACCTTCTATCAATCCAAAACCAAACCCACTGACCCACTGTCTCAAACAAGCCCTGTGTCAAACTGAAACTAAACCCACAGACCCACTGTGTCAAACTACCCCTGTATCAATACAAAACTAAACCCACTGCCCCATTTTCTCAACCTAGCCCTGTGTCAATCCAAAACTAAGCCAGCTGCCCAATTGTCTCAACCTAGCCCTGTATCAATTCAAAACTAAACCCACTGCCCCTCTGTCTCAACCAAGCACTGTATCAATCCAAATCTAAACTCCCTGCCACACAGACGGAACCTCTGCGTGTATCAATCACAAACTAAACCTACAGGCACACTGTCTGAACCACGCCCTGTATCAAGCCAAATCCAAACCCACTGCCCTAATATCGCAAACAAGCCCTGTATCAATCCAAAACTAAACCCACTGCCCCACTGTCTCAACCTAGCCCTGTATCAATCCAAAACGAAACCCACTGTACCACTCTCTCAACCTAGCACTATATCAATTAAAAACTAAACCCACTGCCCCACAGTCTCAACCTAGCCCTGTATCAATCCAAAACTAAACCCAATGCCCCACAGTTCCAAACACCCCTCTATCAATCCAAAACAAATCCCACTTCCCCACTGTCTGAAACAAGACCTGTATCAATCCAAAATTAAATACTCACTGCCCGACTGACTAAACCTAGCCCTGAATCAATCCAAAAGTAATCCTACATGCCCTCTGACTAAACCTAGCCAGCCCTGAATCTATCCAAAAATAATCCTACATCCGCACTGTCAAAATTTGCCCTGTATCAATCCAAAGCGAATCCTACATCCCCAATGCCTGAGCCAATCCCTCTATTAATACAAAACTAAAGCCAGTGCGCCACTGCATCAACCTAGCACTGTATTAATCCAAAACTGATCCCACTGCCCCACTGTCTCAACCTAGCCCTCTATCAATCGAAAACGAATCCTACATCCTCATTCTCTGAACCAAGCCTTCTACCAAGCCAAAACTAAACCCACTGCCCCACTATCTCACCCAAGCCTTGTATCAATCCAGAACTAAACCCTCTTCCCCACTGTCTCAACCTAGCCCTGTATCAATCCAAAACTACACCCACTGCCTCACTGTCTCCCCGTAGCCCTGTATCAATCCAAAGCTAAACCCATTGTCCCACTTTCTCAGCCTGGCCCTGTACCCATCCAAAACTAAACCCACTGCCCCATTCTCTCCAGCAAGCCATGTTCCAATCCAAAACTAAACCCACAGCCCCACTGTCTCAACCAAGCCCTGTTCAATCCAAAAGTAAATCCACTGCCCCACTGTCTCAAAGTAGACCTTTACCAATCTAAGTTTAACCCCACTGCCCCACTGTCTCAACAAGGCCATCTATCGATCCAAACAATACCCACTGCAACACTATTCCAACCAAGCCCCCCATCAAACCAATATGAAACCTACTGCCCCACTCTCTCAAACAAGCCCTGTATCAATTCGAAACTAAATGCATTGCCCCACTGTCTCACCCAAGCCCTTTATCCATCCAAAACTAAACCCACTGCCCCACTGTCTCCATCTAGCACTGTATCAATCCAAAACTAAACCCACTGCTCCATTCTCAACCAAGCCCTGTATCAATCCTAAACTGAACCAACTGCCCCATTGTCTCAAACTAGCCCTATATCAATCCAACACTAATCCCACTGCCCCATAGTCTCAACCAATCCCTCCATCAATCCAAAACTGAACACACTGCCCAGTCTCAAACAAGCCCTATATCAGTCCAAAACTAAAGCCACTGCCCCACTGTCTTAGTCTAGCTCTGTATCAATCCAAAACTAAAGCCACTGCCCCACAGTCACAACCAAGCCCTGTATTAAACTGAAACTAAACCCACTGCCCCACTGTGTCAACCTTGCCCTGTATCAATTCAAAACTGAACCACTGCCCCACTGTCTTAGCCTATCCCTGTATCAATCCAAATCGAAAGCCACTGCCCCTTTTATCAACTAGCCCTTTATCAATCCATACCTAAACCCACTGCCCCATTATCTCAACCAAGACCTGTATCAATCCAAGACTAATCCCAACTCCCCACTGTCTCAACAAAGCCTTCTATCAATCCAAAATTAAACCCACAGACCCACTGTCTCAAACAAGCCCTGCAACAAACTGAAACTAAACCCACAGCCCCACTGTATCAACCTAGCCCTGTTTCAATCCAAAACTAAACCCACTGCCCCATTGTCTCAACCTAGCCCTGTGTCAATCCAAAACAAGGCCGAATGGCCCATTGTCTCAACCTAGCCCTGTATCAATCCAAAAGTAATCCACTGCCCCACTGTCTCAACCTAGCCCTGTATCAATCGAAAACGAAAGCCACGGTACCACTCTCTCAATCTAGCACTGTATCAATTAAAAACTAAACCCTCTGCCCCATAGTCTCAACGTAGCCCTGTGTCAATCCAAAACAAAGCCGACTGCCCCATTGTCTCAACCTAGCCCTGTATCAATCCAAAAGTAACACACGGCCCCACTGTCTCAACCTAGCCCTGTATCAATCCAAAACGAAAGCCACTGAACCACGCTCTCAATCTTGCACTGTATCAATCCAAAACTAAACACACTGCCCCACAGTTCCAACAACCCCTCTATTAATCCACAACAAATCCCACTTCCCCACTGTCTGAATCAAGCCCTGTATCAATCAAAAATTTAAAAAAAACACTGCCCAACTGACTAAACCTAGCCCTGCAACAATCCAAAGTAATCCTACTTCCCCACTGTCCAAACCTAGCCCTGTATCAATCCAAAACTAATCCTACATCCCCAATGTCTGAACCAATCCCTCCATTTATACATAACTAAACCCAGTGCCCCACTGTCTAAACCTAGCACTGTATCAATCCAAAACTGATCCCACTGCAGCACTGTCTCAACCAAGCCCTCTATTAATACAAAACTAAAATCACTGCCCCACATTTCTAACCAAGCCCTCTATCAATCGAAAACGAATCCCACATCCCCACTCTCTGAACCAAGACTTCTATTCATCCAAAACTAAACCCACTGCCCCACGGTCTCAAACAAGCACTGTATCAATCCAAATCGAAACCCACTGCCACACAGTCGGAACCTAGCCCTGTATCACTCACAAACTAAATCCACTGCCGCACTGTCTGAACCACGCCCCTTATCAATCCAAATCCAAACCCACTGCCCCAATATCGCAAACAAGCCCTGTATCAATCGAAAACTAAACCCACTGCTCCACTCTCTCAACCTAGCCCTGTAACAATCCAAAACGAAACCCACTGTACCACTCTCTCAACCTAGCCCTGTATCAATTAAAAACTAAACCCACTGCAACATAGTCTCACCCTAGCCCTGTATCAATCCAAAACTAAATCCAATGGCCCACAGTTCCAACCACCCCTCTATTAATCCAAAACAAATCCCACTTCCCCACTGTCTGAACCAAGACCTGTATCTATCCAAAATAAAAAAGCCACTGCCCAACTGACTAAACGTAGCCCTCAATCAATCCAAAAGTAATCCTACATCCCCACTGTCAAAACTTAGCCATGTATCAATCCAAAGCGAATCCAATATCCCCATTGCCTGAACCAATCCCTCTGTTAATACAAAACTAAACCCAGTGCCCCACTGTCTCAACCTAGCACTGTATCAATCCAAAACTGATCCCACTGCCCCACTGTCTCAACCAAAACATCTACTAATACAAAACTAAACTCACTGCCACACAGTTCTAACCAAGCCCTCTATCAATAGAAAACGAATCTTACATCCCCACTTTCTGAACCAAGCCTTCTATCAATCCAAAACTAAACCAACTGCCCCACTGTCACAGCCAAGCCCTGTATCAATCCAGAACTATACCCTCTTCCCCACTGTCTTAACATAGCCCTGTATCAATCCAAAATTAAACCCACTGCCTCTCTGTCTCCCCATTGGCCTGTATCAATCCAAAGCTAAATCCATTGTCCCATTGTCTCAGGCTAGCCCTGTATCAATCAAAAAATAAACCCACTGCAACATTATCTCCAGCAAGCCATATATCAATCCAAAACTAAACCCACAGCCCCACTGGCTCAACCAAGCCCTGTTCAATATAAAATTAATCCCACTTCCCCACTGTCTCAACCAGGCCATCTATCCATCCAAAACAATACCCTCTGCAACACTGTTCCTACCAAGCCCCCCAATCAACCCAAAATTAAACCTGCTGCCCCAGTATCTCAAACAAGCCCTGTAACAATTCGAAACTAAATGCGCTGCCCCACTGTCTCACACAAGCCCTTTGTCAATCCAAAACTATACCCACTACTCCACTGTCTCAACCTAGACCTGTACCAATCCAAAACTAAGCCCACTGCCCCACTGTCTGAACCAGACCTTGTATCAATCCAAAACTTAACCCACTGCCCAACTGTCACCATCTAGCACTGTATCAATCCAAAACTAAACCCACTGCTCCATTCTCAACCAAGCCCTGTATTAATCCAAAACTGAACTCACTGCCCCATTGTCTCAACCTAGCCCTATATCAATCTAACACTAATCCCACTGCCCCATATTCTCAACCAATCCCTCCATCAATCCAAAACTAAACCCACAGCTCCACAGTCTCAACAAAGCCCTATATCAATCCAAAACTAAATCCACTGCCCCACAATCTCAACCAAGCCCTGTATCAAACTGAAACTAAACCCATTGCCCCACTGTGTCAACCTAGCCCTGTATCAATCCAAAACTAAACCCACTGCCCCACTGTCTTAGACTATCCCAGTATCAATCCAAATCTAAAGCCACTGCCCCATTGTCTCAACCAAGCCCTGTATCAATCCAAGACTAATCCCAACTCCCCCCTGTCTAAACAAAGCCTTCTATCAATCCGAAACTAAACCCGCAGACCCACTGTCTCAAACAAGCCCTGTATCAAACTGAAACGAAACCCACTGTACCAATCTCTCAAACTAGCACTATATCAATCCAAAACAAAACTCACTGCCCCATTGTCATTACCAAGCCTTGTATCAATCTAAGACTAAACCCACTGTTCCTCTGTCTCAACCTAGCCCTGTATCAATCCAAAATTAAACCCACTGCCCCACTGTCTCAACCGTACCCTCCATCAATCCAAAATTAATCTCACTGCCGCAGTCTCTCACCGTTGCCCAGTATCAAACACAACGTAATCCTACTGCACCACTCTCAGCGTAGGTCTTTATCAATCACAAACTAATCCCACTGCCGGACTCTCTCACCACAGCCCTGTATCAATGACAAACAAATCCCACTGTGCCACTCTCAACCAAATCCTCTATCAATCCAAAATTATTCCCACTGCCGCTCTCTCTCACCATTGCCCAGTATCAAACACAACGCAATCCTACTGCACCACTCTCAGCGTAGGCCTTTATCAATCACCAAGTAATCTCACTGCCGGACTCTCTCACCGCAGCCCTGTATCAAAGACAAACAATTCACACTGCGCCACTCTCTCACCACAACCCTGCATCAATCGCAACCTAATCCCACTGCCCCACTACTCTCCCATAGCTCTGTATCAATCCCAATCGAATCTCACTGCCCTGCTCCACCCCCATAGACCTGTATCGATCACAAACTAATTCTACAGCCTCGCACTTGCTCCCTAGCCCTGTGTGAATGACAAATTAAAGACACTCTCTCTACCAAGCAAAAATAGTCCCACTGACCCACCCTCCAGCCATTGCCCTGTATCAATCCAAAACAAATCCCACAGTCACGCTCTCCCACTATAGCACTGTTTGAATCCAGAACTAATCCCACTGGTCCACTCTGTCCAAATAGCTTTGCTTCAATCAAAAATTAATCGCACTGTCCTGCTCCTGCCAGATCCTATTATCATTCCAAAACTAAACCCACTGCCCCACGGTCTCAACCTAGCTCTGTATCAACCCAAAACTATATCCACTGCCCCTGTGTCTCAACCTAGCCCTCTATCAATCCAAAACTATACCCACTGCCCTCTGTCTCAACCTAGCACTGTATCAATCCAAAACTAGTCCCACTGCTCCACTGTCTCAAACTAGCCCTGTATCAATCCAAAACTAATCTCACTGCCCCTCTGTCTCAAACTAGCCCTGTATCAATCCAAAACTAAACCCACAGCCCCTCTCTCTCAACCCAGCCCTCTATCAATCCAAAACCATCTCCACATGATTTTCCAATAAGTTACTTTCTCTGAAAGTCATAATTAAATACATACATTCATACACATAAGTAAAGGAATATATACATACACGCAAAGGAATATATACAGACATACATACATAATTACTTAAAAGAATATATTACTGATGAAAAGTTTCTTTCTTAAAAATGTTGGAGTCATTTTCACATTTAATAAACACAGCAAATTCAATTCACATAACCACAATTGCTCCTTCTAATTACAGTACTGAAAACCCGTTGTAAAAAACAAAAATAAACTTTAAAACTTACCTCAGCATTTCTTAAAATAACTTTCCTCCATTTCCCAAACAAAAATATTGCCTTTCAGAAGCTGCACGATAAAATATATCTTCCTCTGCAGCCTCTGGAGCAACTGTACTCATGCTTTTTTCATGTGTAAGTTGTAATGACTTAACCTCACTGAAAGCATGAATGAAACCAGCGAATTTTACTGCACACGCGCTGCCTGTGCAGTCACACGCGTTCTGCCTCTGAACCCCTTCGTTCAGAGGATAGGAAATGCCGGTTTTCCCCGCATGCGCTGTGCATGCTGAAAACTGGCATTTCCTCTGGCCAGACGTGTGAGTACCCCGACCGTATTCACGCGTTTGGAACGGAATTGCTGGGCCGCTCATTTTACATGTCAATAAAATGAAAAATTTAACAATTGCACGATTTGCCCCCTCGCATCTGCGACTGAGGGTCCAAGGAGGTGCATTGCGCAAGAGGTCATCATCGTACGTATCCTCACACTGTTCCCTTTCGGGAACTGTATGAAGTGGTGGAAGGATTTCTGGCCACAATAACGCTCCTTCCGTGACCATAACCATCTTCATACCAGCCATTAGGGTGGTTAGTCCTATGGCATGAGGGTTTTACGGGCTCCCACAACCCATCTGAGGGGGGGGTGCCACCCACACCCACGGACGCAAGTATCCCACTGGATGTCCACCCAGAATTTATAGTTGGAGCTCCGACTCCACTTGCCGGGACTGTCTGGAGCAGGGTTCGAAACCCTACTCCTTCTGGCCCAGTGGCGGGGATGCTTACCGCTACGCAAAAGGCCCACTCCACGCAAGAGGTGACACCCATACGTTTCCTGCGCCTTTTCCCTCCCCGTGACTGGAGCCCTATGCTGCCACTTGAAAGACCAAGCTATCATCTGTCCTTTTTGCGGTGCCTTGGACTTCTCATTACCAATGATGAGCAGGCGCTGTGCCTCCACCTCGTTGAGGAGATTGCTGAGGTCATCATCAGTTCAATTGTGAGTTCTTTTAATGCCGTGAATTGTGCTCATTCCAGCCATTTCACGTTGCTAATCTGAGTGGGCCTTTGGCGTAGCGGTAGCATCCCCGCCGCTGGGCCACACGGTGTAGGGTTTCTAACCCCGCTCCAGACAGTCCCGGCAAGTGGAGTCAGAGCTCCAGCTCTAAATTCTGGGTAGACATCCAGTGGGATATTTGCGTCCATGGGTGTGGGTGGCCGCCCCCCTCGTATAGGTTGTGGGAGCCCATAAAACTCTTCCGCCATAAAACTAACCACCCTAATGGCTGGTACAAACATGGTTACGGTCACGGAAGGAGCATTAATCACGGCCAGAAATCCTTCCACCACTTCATACAGTTCCCCAAAGGGAACAGTGTGAAGGCACGTACGACGACGACGTTGCTAATTAAATAAATGGAATGAAAAAATTGCTTTCAGGGCTTTTAAAAGTCTTTAAATCGTTTTAATTCTGTTTAAAACTACTTCAGATTCTTCAAAATAATGTAAACGTTTTTAAAAGTTTATAAAAGTTACCAAAAGCTTCTTAAAAATACCAAAAACCTATTTAAAATGCTGCTCTACATGTAAAAATACTTTGCAGCTTGTGAGAAACATTGGGGGCGTGTCCTCTTAAAATGAGACCTCAAGGGGCGTGTCTCACTTGCACTGCGCGCTCCAGGCTTCGTGCTGGCTGCACTCCTGGGTGGCGTGACGTCAGACGCTGCCCGGGAGTCAACATTTTAAAACAGGAATTCCAGGCGTCCCTGAAGCTCAACGGCCGGCGCGTCAGTTAAGTGCAGATCGGGGGCTTGCATGCGCGGCAAGCCCCCGACCCAAATTTCTGCCCCATTATTTACCCAGATTGAATTGTATCCTCTGCCTATTTTCCCATTCTGCTGAGCTCGTCTTCCTGGATTCTTGTACTTTGTTCAACCTCCTACTGTTGTGTTGTCATCTGATTTTCAGGTTATTTTCCTGTGCCCAAAGTCCCAATGACCATTATATAATGTGGGGCCAGTGCTACCTGCCATGTTCCACTTCTGACCCGGCTCCAGTTCAAGCAACACCCATTTACCCGAAATCTTTGTTCCTGGTCCATATGATTTCCTATCCACGGTACTACATTTCCTCTTTCCCTTTCTCCTGAACTTGTGTATCGAGACTTTAGTGAGACACATTATCGAACATCTTCTGAAAATCCACATACTCTATATTCACTTTATTCCCTTTGCCCAATCGGTCTCTTGGGCAAAATAATATTTAAGTGATCAGACATGCCTTGCATTTAACATATCCCTGCTGACCGTCCTTGATAGAAAAACCACGCTGCTCTAAACTTTCACTAACTTTATCTGGAATGATGTATTCTAAGGGTTTGGTCACAGCTGACCTTTTACTCAGTGGTCTTTAGTTACAGTTTGAACAGTCGCCGCATTCTTGAGCAAAGATGTTACACCATCTACATAAATACTGTGTCAACAAGAGCAGGTCAGAGGCTTGGTATTTTGTGGCGAGTGTCTCACATCCTGACTCCCCAAAACCTTTCCACCATCTACAAGGCACAAGTCAGGAGTGTGATGGAAGACTCTCCACCTGCCTGGATGAGTGCAGCTCCAACAACACTAAACCTCGACACCATTCAGGACAAAACAGTGCACTTGATTGGCACCCCATCCACCACCTGGCGTAATATGGCTGCAGTGAGTACCATCTACAAGCTGCACTGTAGCAACTTGCCAAGGCTTCTTCGCCAACACCTCCCAAACCTGCGAACTCTTCCACCTAGAAGGACAAAGGCAACAGCTGCATGGGAATGCCACTACCTCCAAGTTCCGCTCCAATTCATACACCATCCTGATTTAGAAGAATATCCCGATCCTGCACTGTGTCTGGATTAAAATCCTGGAACTCCCTACCTAACAACACTGTGGGAGTACCTTCATCACACGCACTGCAGCGGTACAAGAAAGCGGCTCACTACCACCTTCTCAAGGGCAATTAGGGATGGGCAATAAATGCTGGCCTTGCCAGCGACGCCCACATCCCATAAACGAAAAAATAATAATCCACAGGCCCAAAGCATAAAGCGCACATTTAATGCGGACCCATGTAACCTCTGCACCTTGAGTTCTGCTGATTTCAGAACGAATCATCTTGAGACGGTTGCCTCCAACAACTGTCCTCTCGAACACCTGCAATCTCACTTCAACCATCATTTGTAACAATAATGTAAAGTATTGATTTAATAGCCTTCCCCTCACATTGTGACCCCCTCTTCATCCTGAATTGGTTGTATCCTTTCATTAACTATTTTTTAGCTTTTATATACTTATAAAGCCCTTACCGCCATCTTTGAATTATATACACTCATTCTTTTCAAGACTGGAACTAATGTTAAAGTTTCCTTTCATGATTAGATTTCCCAACAAAATCTGAACTCAGCCAAGAACCGATGATATAGGAACAGGAAGAGGCCACTTAACCGCTCGAGCAAGTTCCGCCATTCAATTAAATCACGGCTGGTCTGTGACCTAACTCCATATCTCCATATGGGCCTTCGTCCCATATCTGTTATTACCTTTGGTTAACAAATATATCAATCGCAGACTTGAATTTAACAATTGAGCGAACATCAATTGCTACTTGCGGAAGAGAGTTCCTAACTTCTACTGCCCTTTGTGTAATCTCTCGGCCCCGAGAATAATGTTTCAGTTTTTACACTGAACCCGGTACTGCCGGGTCAGGCACCCTTTCAATGTAAATTTTAATTTTCAAGCTTTGCCCTGTCTCTGTCTCGGTGGCCTGCCCGTCCGACCCGACCATCCACGTGGGCCACTCCAGTGATCTTTCCAAACCAGGAGCTCGGGGGGCTGGGCTCACAAACCCAGACCAGGCTGGGTTTAAATTACTGCTGTAAACAGACCGAGTCCCAGAGTGTGTTCAACTTCTCAGTGGGACCTAACCCACTGCCTGCCGCACAGTCTCTGGGCTGGAAGTTCCCAGAGGCTTATAACCGGCTGGGTTAGAATGAAATGTCATCCATTGCTCGAGTGGTTTGGGAGGGAATGAAGAACTGTTCTCACTCAGGTTAGTGTCTCTCTAACGCTGGGCTGGGATCCCTTTCAAGGCATGTGATGCAAGATGTGTCTATATCCTAGAATTCTGTTGAAGCGCAGCTTCTGCTTTCGTGACCAGACAACCTGGGAGCACCCGCCATTTAAATCCAATTTCTGGAGTTAGTAATGGGTCTGTTTGTTGCTTGTATACTGGCTCCTAAAATCAAGCGAGCCCGAGCGAGTGGCGGGGGGTGGGGGGCGGTGCTCGGCCGCCAATGAGCAGATTGCCAGGAGTTAGAGGCCGAGGATTACCCCACCCTCCGTTCCTGGATTAATTGCTCACCCACAGTACACGAAAAGTGAAGTCTCTCTCCATGGAATTATAGATTCATAGAAATTTACAGCACAGAAGGAGGTTATTCGACCCATCGTGTCTGTGCTGCCTGAAAAAGAGCTATCCAGCCTAATCTCACTTTCAAGCTCTTGGTCCATAGCCTTGTAGGTTATGGCACTTCAGGTGCATATCCAAGCGCTTTTTAAATGTGATGATGGTTTCTGCCTCTACCACCCTTTCTGGAATGAGTTTCAAACCCCCACCACACTCTGGGTGAACAAAGTTCTCCTCAACTCCCATCCAAACCTCCGACCAATTACTTTAAATCGATATCCCAGGTTATTATCCTCTCTGCTCGGAGAAAAAGGTACTTCACATCCAATCTATCCAGGGACCTCATGATTTTATACACCGCAATCAAGTCTCCCCTCAGTCTCCTCTGTTACAAAGAAAACAATCCCAGCCTATCCAATTTTTCCTGACAGCTAACATTCTCCAGGCCCGGCAATGTCCTCGTAAATCTCCACTTCACGCTCTCTTGCACAATCACATCTTTCCTGTAATGTGATGACCAGAACTGCTCGCAGTACTCTAGCTGTGACCTAACAAGCATACCCTCCCGGCTTTTATATACTATGACAAAGTGGTCAACCTGAAACGTTGAATCTGTTTCTCCTCTCCTCGATGCTGCCTGACCGGCTGAGTGTTTCCTGCACTTTCTGTTGTTATTTCAGATATCCAGTATCCGCAGTATTTTGTTATTTTATATTCTACTAGCAGGGGAGCCCTGCATTGCAGGGCTTTTTTGGGCCTGGTCGATGTCTGGGCCGGGAGCCTGGACCTGGATTTGGGCTGTCGGCATTTGGAGATGCCTAGGCCCCGGGGTGTCGGTTATTTTCAACTGTTTTTTAACCTAAAGATTTCTAGCTTTTAATACCTTCAAAGATGAAAGTTAAAGTACTTATAAAACATGTTTGGTAAATCTTGTTGAAAAAAAATAAGATACTGACCTGGATGAGCATATTTTTAGCTTGAGGCAATGGGATTATTAGTTTGAGGCAATGGCTGCCAGATCCCTGAGCTGAGAATGGTTAGTCCCGCCCACACACACCGATTGGTCAACCATCAGGTGACTGAACTGTAGGATTGGTAAATCATCACGGCACAGGATTGGTCGACCTTGACGTCAGTCAATGCTAATGAGTGGATAATGAGTGGAATTTTGAAGGTTTTTTGTATAATGTGCGAGCAATTTTTGACCGACCAAAAAGTAAATGTACCTACAAGAGTCCTCTAATGGTGAGCTTTCATTTGATATAACAAATTTGCAGGTACTCTCTATAACGTTTGATTGTATAGCCGGACAGACAGACAGACAGACAGAGAGACATACTCATATATATATATAAGCTGACGCGCCCGGCGGTGCCGAGGCTTTTTCGAGGGCATGTTGTTGTTGGAAGAGAGAGAGAGAGCGACTGGGGGAAAGAGAAGAGAGCGACTGGGGGGATGAGAGAGAGCGACTGGGGGAGAAGAGAGAGAGCGACTGGGGGGAAAGAGAGAGCGACTGGGGGGAAGAGGGGGGAAAGAGGGTGGGAAGGGGAGGGGGGGAAGGGGAGGGGGGAAGGGGAGGGGGGGAAGGAGAGGGGGGTAAGAGGAGGGGGGAAGGGGAGGGGGGAAGAGGGGGGGAAGGGGAGGGGGAAGAGGGGGTGAAGGGGAGGGGGGAAGAGGGGGGGAAGGGGAGGGGTGAAGAGGGGGGGGAAGAGGGGGGAAGAGGAAGAGGGGGGGAAGAGGAAGAGGGGGGAAGGGGAGGGGGAAGAGGGGGAAGGGGAGGGGGAAGAGGGGGAAGGGGAGGGGGGAAGAGGGGGGGGAAGGGGAGGGGGAAGAGGGGAGAAGGTGAGGGGGAAGAGGGGGAAGGGGAGGTGGGAAGAGGGGGGGGAAGGGGACGGGGGGGAAGAGGGGGGGAAGGGAGGGGGGGAAGAGGGGGGGAAGGGGAGAGGGGGAAGAGGAGGGGGGGAAGGGAGGGGGAAGAGGGGGGAAGGGGGAGGTGTGAGGGGGGGGAGGGGGAGGGGGGGAAGGGGGGGAGGGGAGTGGGGGAAGGGGGGAAGTAAGGGGAGGGGGGAACGGGGAGTTCTCAAGCCCCCTGATCTCCGCCCCCCCATCACCCGAGCCCCGCCCCCCGATCTCCCGAGCCCCGCCCCCCCGATCTCCCGAGCCCCCGCCACCCACGATCTCCCGAGCCCCCACCCCCCCCGGGTCTCCAGAGCCCCGCCCCCCCGAGGCTCGCCCCCCCCACCCCCCCCCCCCCGATCTCCCGAGGCTCGCCCCCCCCCGCCGAGGCTCACACCCCCCAGGCTCGCCCCCCCCCCAGGCTTGCCCCCCCCTCCATCTCCGCCCCCCCCCCAACCAAGCACCGAAAATCCGGAGGCCCGATCTCCCGAGCACTGGCCCCCGGCCCTCCCGCTCTCCCACTCTCCCGGAGCCCCGCCCTCCCGCTCTCCGGAGCCCCGCCCTCCCGAGCTGGCTTCAAGTCCGCCGATTGCGGCTGTGAGAGACGGCCGGCGGGCCCGGTTGCCGGGGTAACCCTTCCCGCTCACTAAGCCCCCGCCCGAGATCCATACTCCCGAGAGCCCCGCCCGAGCCGAGCGGGGAACAGAGAGAGACGCCGCGTCTCAGCTGCTCCTGCTGCGCGCACAACCCTGACCCTCGTGACCCTCGTGGCTGACGCCGTTGCCCCGGGTAATGTGACACCGGGGGGGGGGGGGGTGGATGAGGAGCTTAGCAGAAGCCATGGGACAATTACCTAGCTCTGGCCTGGCTGGGCAAGAAATGCCCAGGCTTTGAGGCCTAACAAAAAACGGGGGAAAGGTAGGAAAAAGAATCTTCATGTTAGAGAAAATATTTACAAATGAATGAAGTTTTTTTTAAAACAAGTTAATAAAAGCAATTTTATTTTGCTGGAAATGTATATTTGAAAAGAAACACGCAGAAAGCAGGAAAAGAATGGAAGCAAGATGGCGGCTACTCACCTCTGTTCAGAACGATAAGGCCCGCCCCCACACATTGCACGATTGGTCGACCGTCAGGTCACCAAAGTGTAGGGTTGGTCAATCGTCCCGTCACTCGACCCGTAGGAGGGCCAGGCTGCACGCGCCAGGAACCTGGCGTACGATTGGTCGACCTCGAGGTCACCCTGTCGCTAATGAGCGGATAATGAGATGCTAATGAGTGGAACTTTGAAGGTTTTTCGGATACCGCGGGCGCACGGTTTTGTCCGGCCGAAACGTAAATACGCTTACCCATCGTTTTGGAATGGTGAGCTTTCTTCCGACGTAATGCACGCGTAGGTACGCTCTTGT